>NW_027361711.1:33035000-34437500 GCF_039654945.1 Dendrobates tinctorius
TGTTCAGTTGAGAGCTTCTAGTGCTTTCCTGTGTTGATGGTCTCAGCTGTTCAGTGTTGGACACTCCCCTCTCCTATGTATGCAAGTGTGTGTTTATCTAAAGGCCGTTGCTTGGTTAATCGGTTGTGTGCAAACCCTCATCCTCTCCTATGTGTTTTTCCCTCCTTCATTCCCTGGTGTTCCACTCTGTTGTTTGTGAGTACAAATTTGTGTGACTGGTATTTTCCTTTACCCTGTACATATTCCTTTGTTTGTGTATCAACATCCACTTCTACTCCCCACTTCCCTGAGTGTGGGAGGGAACAGATTAATGGTGGATTCAGGAGCTCAGCAAGGTACATAGCCCTGACGTCTTCACCATTAGAAGTAATCTGGGGAGCAGGGATAGCTACAGCGCCCCTAGTGTTAGGGACAGGGAAGGAACCCCTGCCCATGGGTTATCTGACAACAGAGTTGTGACATTAAGACTGGCCTAGACTATTTTTTTATTCATTATGGATCCTACTACTGCTTTGGCTGGAAAACTGCAGTAACTCAGCCTGGAGGTGGGAGATCTTTTCACTGTGGTGGCACAACAACCTGACATGGCTGGTTTAGGGACCGCTACTCCTAGGCAACCCCATGTGAAGCGTAAGATCGCTTTACCTGACAGGGTCCCTGGGGGGCGCAACAAGTTTGTTGTTATCAGGGAGGCCTGTAAGCTGTACTTTAAGCTACATCCTCTCTTTTCAGAAACTGAGGAGCAATGAGTGGGGATTGTAATGTCACTTCTACAGGGTGACCCTTAAGCCTGGGCATTTTCTCTTCCTGCAGATTCTGTCACTTCATTTCTTCGGTCGATTGAGTAATTTTTTCATGGTCACATATATGACGACCCCGACCGCATTACCCTGGCTGAGTCTACACTATGTCAGCTTCTGCAGGAAGCGGAGGAATATTACTCCAAGTTTCAGTGGTGGTCCACCGATACTAGGTGGAATGATCCCGCATTCCACAGTCAGTTCTAGCAAAGGTTATCTGTAAACTTAAAGGATGCCCTTGCCCTGTATGAGACTCTGGTCTCCCTTGAGGCAGCCATGTCTTTGATCATCCGTGTAGACAGCCGTCTTCATCAGAGATATAAGGATACACTTTATATTATGGGGGGGCTTGGGGTCAAGAACTTGTGCCTGAGTCAGCCGAGGAATCCATGCAGTTGGGTGGGGCGACACATTCAGTTGGTCCAACTGTAGTTCGGCGCAAAGGGGGAGTGCGTTTCTTCTATGGTGGAAAGAGTCATTTCGTTGGTATTTGTTCTTCCTTATCACATAGCAAACAGCCGCCAGAAAACTAAGGAGCCTGGGTTGGCAACCCGGGTGTACTTATTTCCTCCATGGGTAGGTCACAATTTTTTTACCGGCCGAGATCCATCTTAGAAAAAATAAGATGGTCATTTCTGCCTCTCTGGACAGTGGGGCGGGGTTTAATTTGATTAATGCTAGGTTTCTCAGGCCCGTTGCCTCAAACCACATAAGTTGTCTAGACCTATACTGATAGTCGCTATTGACTTAACACCCTTGAGCCAGCGGTATTTTTCTAAGGTTGCTTGCATGTTGCATTTACAGGTAGGGGCCATGTACTCAGAATTTTTGGACTGTTATCTGTTTTGTGCTATTGGGCTTGCCCTCTCCTGTTGTTTTTGGACTAACTTGGCTTACGCTGCTCATTCCTGTGGTAGACTGGCAGACTCGGGAGGTAGTAAAATGGAGTGAATATTGCCAAGAACACTGCTTGAGCACCCGACTAGCCAAGGTGGGTACCCAATCTCTGCCTGAATACCTGTCTGACTTTGGGGATGTGTTTTCAGAACAGGGAAGTCAAGAACTTCCTCCACATCATCCTTATTATTGCGCCGTTAATCTTATTCCTAGGTCAAGCTGCCAAAGAGCAGGTTGTACAATAACTCTGGTCCAGAGAGCCAGGCTATGAAGAACTGAAAGTCCGGAAAAGGGTCATATTAGGCTGGTTTCACACTTGCTTTTTTTTGCAGCGCGTTTTTCCCGCAAAAAAACGCATTGAAAAAACGCATACAAAAGCATACAACTGCTGCGTTTTTTTCTAGCATTTTTATGAGCATGCATGAAAAAAACGCAGCGTTTTTATGCGTTTGTATGCGTTTTTAGTGCGTTTTTACCACGTTTGCGTTTTTTTCAAACATTAGGTGGCCCCTCACACTAACCCAAACCATGACTTTACTAACCCTAACCCTGACCCTAACCCTAACCCTGACCCTAACCCTTAACCAAACCATACTTAACCCTAACCCAAACCCTAAACCCTAACTAACCCTAACCCTGACCCTAAACCTAACCCTAACCCTGACCCTAACCCTAACCCTAACCCTAACCCTGACCCTAACCCTTAACCAAACCATACTTAACCCTAACCCAAACCCTAAACCCTAACTAACCCTAACCCTGACCCTAAACCTAATCCTAACCCTAACCCTAACCCTAACCCTGACCCTAACCCTAACCCTGACCCTAACCCTAACCCTGAACCTAACCCTTAACCAAACCATACTTAACCCTAACCCAAACCCTAAACCCTAACTAACCCTAACCCTGACCCTAAACCTAACCCTAACCCTGACCCTAACCCTAACCCTAACCCTGACCCTAACCCTTAACCAAACCATACTTAACCCTAACCCAAACCCTAAACCCTAACTAACCCTAACCCTGACCCTAAACCTAACCCTAACCCTAACCCTGACCCTAACCCTAACCCTAACCCTGACCCTAACCCTTAACCAAACCATACTTAACCCTAACCCAAACCCTAAACCCTAACTAACCCTAACCCTGACCCTAAACCTAACCCTAACCCTGACCCTAAACCCCCTTAACTAACCCTAACTCTAACCCAAACCCCTAAATTCCATGGTTAACAAAAAAAAACGCATGTGCAAAAAAACGCATACATAAGCATGCCAATGCGCACATATGCGCACCCATAGACTATAATGGGTGTCTTGCTGTAAAAAAACGCATTGCGCGCGCATGCGTTTTTTTGAGGCATGTCGGACGCACCAAAAAATGCAACAGGATGCATTTTGTGCGCCCGAGCGCATACCGCAAAAAAACGCATGCGCGGAAAAACGCGTACAAACACATGTGTATGCGCACATAAGCGCATCCCATGCAAAGTATAGGAAAAAAAAACGCATGCGCTATTTAGCGCTAAAATACCGCGAAAAAAAACGCAAGTGTGAAACCAGCCTTAGACTGTCTTCATCTCGCGTTGCAGCAGGTTTTTTCTTTGTTAAGAGAAAAGACAGCGGTTACGCCCTTGCTTAGATTTTCGCAAACTAAATAGGATCATGGTCTGAAACCCATACCATCTCCCTCTTATCCCGGACCTCTTTAATCAAATTATTGGTTCAAATGGCTTTCTAAACTGTATCTCAGGGGGGCATACAATCTCATTTGAATTAAGAAAGGGGATCAGTGGAAGGCAGCCTTCAATATTCCTGAGGGTCACTATGAAAATCTCGTGATGCCATTTGGGCTGACTAATGCTCTCCTTGTCTCTCAATACTTTGTTAATTACATTTTCCAGGTCACCAGCTGACAGCACGCTGGAGGACGTCCTTCTTATCCACAGTGGGACAGGAAACCACGAGAGTTTAAAAGGACCCTCCCCTCACCACCCATAAGTGCTTTTCCTGTCCCACTGTGGATAGGAACGACGAGAGGATCCGACCGTTCCGAGCAGATGGTGAGGATCGGGGGGCCCAGCCTTTCCCTTCCCACCTCAAGAATTCTGCGACTGACATCCACCTGAGGGTCCCTCAGCACACCCAGTGCTGCGCTGCTCCTGGGAGATGGGGTCGCTTCCTCCTGACGGGGGCTCTCGACTCCAGGGATCGCCTCTGATGTCCCTCAGCCCGGCCGCCTCTACAGCACTCCAGCCAGTAAGCGGTCCCGGCAGCAGATCTCCGCCGCAGGGCATCTCCGCACGTGAAGACGCAGCATCAGCTCAGCCAGGTGAAGTGGGCAGATCGCGGCCAGCACAGGGCAGCCGCACCACTTCCAGATCGCAGCATCGCAGGCCAGGCGACCGCGTCATTTCCGGTTTGCGCCCGGGTGACCGCGGCACTTCCGGGTTGCGGCCTGGGCGGTCGCGTCACTTCCGGGTCACGGCTCAGAGGAGCGCAGCCTATTCAAAACGGAACGTGCGCTCCCGGATCGGGCCAACAGCAGGCAGGGCGACGTCTCCGCTAAAGGGGTTTTTCCTTAGAACAGGTCGGACATCGCGGCATGCCAGCCAGGTGCGCGGTCATCGACAGGCGGTACAGCAGCCCCAGGCAGCCCTTCCTACAGGAGCATGGAGGATCAGGCTGAGATCGAGACGGGGCAGGAGAGCCAGGGTCACGTGAGTACCTCAGATAAGGTCACTGCAGGGCCCTAAGGAGGCAGATCCCACAGGAACACATATTCTATGTATTCCAGAGGACCCCAGTGGAGAAAAAGGAGTCCAGGAGGAAGGAGAAAAAGTGCCCAATTTGCTCTAAAAAACTGAAAGACACGTGGCAGAAACCCTTATGCGATGCATGCACCAGACGCATATTGGGGGAAGAACAGGCCACTCTCATGTCTAACATGAGAGCTGTGATAAGGGAAGAGGTGCAGGCTTCAGTATCAGGCCTGGTGTGTCCCCAGACCCCGCAGACGATCCCCCAGGTATCTGGTAAAAGGCCAAGGGAATCAGACTCCTCGTCGGAGGGGGCCCTGTCTGAATCAGAGCTAGAGGAGGAGGAAATGAGAGAACCCCCAGAAAAGGGGAAAAGATATCTCTTTTCGTCCAGGGATACAGACGAACTGTTGGGGGCAGTAAGACACACTATGCAGATCGAGGAGCCCCCAGCGACTCTATCGGTACAGGACGAGATGTTTGGCGGACTACGGTCGCAGACTTCGATGGTCTTATGGTCTTCCCAGTTAATACGCAAATACGGGTAATGATCCTAGAGGAATGGGAAGAAGCAGAGAAGAGACTGACTGTTCCTAGAGATTTTAGACTGCACCTACCGTTTGACCCTGAGGAGGTCAAGGTCTGGGAGGAGATCCCAAGAATAGATATCCCAGTAGAAAAAGTTTCTAAAAAAACAGCCATTCCCTTCGAGGACTCACCCAACCTAAAAGAGCCCATGGACCGAAAGGCGAACGGCCTCTTAAAGAGAGCCTGGGAGCGTTCGGCAGCAGTCATACGGGCAAATATAGCTGCAACATCTGTAGTGCGCTCAATGCACCTGTGGGTGGATGATCTGGAGGAGCACCTTACAGATAGAACCCCTAGGGAAACTATCCTGAAATCCCTTCCCTTATTGAAATTAGCCACGGGGTTTTTAGCTGACGCCTCAGTGAAGACGGTCAGATTCACGGGCAGGGGTCAATCCCTGACCAATGCGGCCAGAAGAGCTATCTGGCTAAAAAGTTGGTCAGGGGATATACAGTCAAAGAATAAGCTCTGCTCAATCCCCTTCTTGGGGGTCAAGGTTTTCGGACCTGTTCTTGACGATATCTTAGAGAAGGCCTCTGATGAAAAGATGGGGTTCCCGGAAGAGAAACGTAGAAAATATCAGCCCTTTCGTAGACCCCGTTTTAACCAAAAAACGGACACAGAGGGAAGGGAAAATCGGGCAGATGGAGCTACCCTAATGGAGGAGAGAACACGGGTAGAAATAGAGATACCATCTTCTCCGGCTCCGGGTCAGGCTCCCGAAGGAAATGACGCCACCAGAGTTGGAGGGCTACTGCTCGGGTTCCTAGAGGGGTGGCAACAGATTTCCAGCAGCCCCTGGATGCTACAGGTAATATCTCAGGGGTACAGGATAGAGATAATCTCCCTCCCCCCGAACTGTTTTCTGGTAACCAGCTCCCACCTCCATTCAGCCTCCCCTATGTGGTCGGATATTCAGGACCTCCTGGGGATGGCCGCGATCGTTCCAGTACCCACTCGAGAGGAGGGTCAGAGGGCACTACTCAAACCTCTTCTAGATAAAAAAGGCATCGGGGGAGTCCAGAACCATAATAAATCTCAGACCCCTAAACAGGAGGCTAAGGTACAAGAAATTCAAGATGGAATCGATAAGATCCATGATTCCCCTCCTCGGGAGGGGGGTGGTAATGTTCACTCTAGATTTAAAGAGAGCGTATTACCACGTTCCCATCCACCCAGACCATCAGAAGTATCTCAGATTTGCTGTCAGGAAAGAGGACAGGATCTATCATTACCAGTTTCGCTGCCTCCCCTTTGGTCTAGCATAAGCTCCAAGAGTCTTTACAAAACTGGTGGTAGAGGTAGTGGCCTACCTGAGAATTCGAAACATCACGGTGGTCCATTATCTAGACAACATCTTAATCGTTGCAGATTCAGTTGTTCAGCTCAGACTCGACTGTTAGTCTTTAATCTCCACACTGCACAGGCTAGGTTGGATTATAAACTGGTCAAAATCAGATCTAATACCCAAGCCAAGTGTAAGATTTCTGGGAGTAATGCTAGACTCGGAAAAAAGAATGTCGTACCTTCCAAAAGAAAAACAGACCAGCACGGAAAAAAGGATTTGCCAGTTCGCAAGGAACCGGGTCTCTATCAGGGAGGCCATGAGGATTCTGGGCCTGATGACCTCCTGCATTCCCTGCATCAGATGGAGCCAATTTCACTCTCGAGAGCGACAACAGGCAGTCCTAACTTCCTGGGACAGAAGACAAAGCTTGCTAGACAAAAAGATTCGATTATCTCCCCGAGTCATAAAATCCCTGGGGTGGTGGACCATTCCGAGCAACCTACAGACCGGAATCTCATGGGTCCAGTCTCTAGAGGTCATAGTCACCACAGACGCAAGCCAACAAGGTAGGGGCGGTCACGTCCAGGGACGATACTACCAGGGACGATGGAGTTGGGAAGACAGCAGGGAGTCCTCCAACTTCAGGGAGCTTCATGCGGTATGGAAGGTACTTTCGTCCGCCCGATCCCTGCTGAGAAACAGGCATGTCAAGATACTGTCAGACAATACCACGACAGTCGCCTTCCTCCGTCGCCAAGGGGGTCCAAGACACCCAGCACTGCAGGGCCTAGCAGAACAGATCTTCAGGTGGGCAGAGAAGGAGGTTCTATCTATCTCAGCAGTACACCTAGAAGGTAAAAGAAACCAGATCGCTGACTTCCTCAACAGGACAAGAGTAGCCGCAACGGAATGGGAGCTAAACGACGAAGTGTTCAACGGCCTATGCCAGTGGGGAACACCAGAGATAGACCTGTTCGCAGTGAAACAGAACACAAAGGTCAGGACCTTCTACTCTCTGAACTCTCTGGGGAACCCAGCAGGAATCGACGCCTTGTCACAGTCATGGAGCAGAGGCCTGTTGTACGCCTTCCCGCCTCTCGCACTCATTCCACGAACCCTCAGGAAGATCGACGAAGACGGAGCCAAAGTCATACTAGTAGTGCCCTTCTGGCCGAAGAGGAGTTGGCTCCCCTTGCTCAGGAAGATGGCAGAGGAAGAACCCATTCTCCTACCAGAAAGAAGGGACCTCCTCCACCAGGGTCCGGTTTGGCACCAGAAGCGAGATGCGCTCCAGTTATCAGCCTGGATCCTGAGCGGCAGGTCTTAAGATCGAGGGGCCTGTCAGATGACGTCATCTCTACCCTTCAAGTGAGTAGGAAACCTGTAACCGCCGCGATATATAACAAGATCTGGAAGAGATTCTGCAGCTTCTGTGGAGAGGCGACAGTTGAGACTGACCACCCCAACATCCCAAAGATTTTGGACTTCTTACAGGCAGGGTTCAAAAAGGGCCTTAGACCCAGTACGCTAAGAGTACAGATCGCAGCCCTTAGGGCGCAGTCGTAGAACACGCTATCAGCACACCCTTGGATAGCTTGATTCTCCAGGGCTGTTCAGAGGCTAAAACCCTTAATAAGGAAGACTGTCCCCCCCTGGGACCTTAACCTAGTACTCAATGCGCTATGTACAGTGGGGCAAAAAAGTATTTAGTCAGTCAGCAATAGTGCAAGTTCCACCACTTAAAAAGATGAGAGGCGTCTGTAATTTACATCATAGGTAGACCTCAACTATGGGAGACAAACTGAGAAAAAAAAATCCAGAAAATCACATTGTCTGTTTTTTTTTCCTTTTATTTGCATATTATGGTGGAAAATAAGTATTTGGTCAGAAACAAAATTTCATCTCAATACTTTGTGATATATCCTTTGTTGGCAATGACAGAGGTCAAACGTTTTCTGTAAGTCTTCACAAGGTTGCCACACACTGTTGTTGGTATGTTGGCCCATTCCTCCATGCAGATCTCCTCTAGAGCAGTGATGTTTTTGGCTTTTCGCTTGGGAACACGGACTTTCAACTCCCTCCAAAGGTTGTCTATAGGGTTGAGATCTGGAGACTGGCTAGGCCACTCCAGGACCTTGAAATGCTTCTTACGAAGCCACTCCTTCGTTGCCCTGGCGGTGTGCTTTGGATCATTGTCATGTTGAAAGACCCAGCCACGTTTCATCATCAATGCCCTTGCTGATGGAAGGAGGTTTGCACTCAAAATCTCACGATACATGGCCCCATTCATTCTTTCATGTACGCGGATCAGTCGTCCTGGCCCCTTTGCAGAGAAACAGCCCCAAAGCATGATGTTTCCACCACCATGCTTTACAGTAGGTATGGTGTTTGATGGATGCAACTCAGTATTCTTTTTCCTCCAAACACGACAAGTTGTGTTTCTACCAAACAGTTCCAGTTTGGTTTCATCAGACCATAGGACATTCTCCCAAAACTCCTCTGGATCATCCAAATGCTCTCTAGCAAACTTCAGACGGGCCCGGACATGTACAGGCTTAAGCAGTGGGACACGTCTGGCACTGCAGGATCTGAGTCCATGGTGGCGTAGTGTGTTACTTATGGTAGGCCTTGTTACATTGGTCCCAGCTCTCTGCAGTTCATTCACTAGGTCCCCCCCGCGTGGTTCTGGGATTTTTGCTCACCGTTCTTGTGATCATTCTGACCCCACGGGGTGGGATTTTGCGTGGAGCACCAGATCGAGGGAGATTATCAGTGGTCTTGTATGTCTTCCATTTTCTAATTATTGCTCCCACAGTTGATTTCTTCACTCCAAGCTGGTTGGCTATTGCAGATTCAGTCTTCCCAGACTGGTGCAGGGCTACAATTTTGTTTCTGGTGTCCTTTGACAGCTCTTTGGTCTTCAGCATAGTGGAGTTTGGAGTCAGACTGTTTGAGGGTGTGCACAGGTGTCTTTTTATACTGATAACAAGTTTAAACAGGTGCCATTACTACAGGTAATGAGAGGAGGAAAGAGGAGACTCTTAAAGAAGAAGTTACAGGTCTGTGAGAGCCAGAAATCTTGATTGCTTGTTTCTGACCAAATACTTATTTTCCACCATAATATGCAAATAAAAGGAAAAAAAAACAGACAATGTGATTTTCTGGATTTTTTTTTCTCAGTTTGTCTCCCATAGTTGAGGTCTACCTATGATGTAAATTACAGATGCATCTCATCTTTTTAAGTGGTGGAACTTGCACTATTGCTGACTGACTAAATACTTTTTTGCCCCACTGTAAATGGGTCGCCCTCCCAGGGCTGTGGGGTACTCGGTACCGGGCCGGTGTAGGCGGGATGTGCCACAGCAACGGTGACCTGGTCCGTGGCCCTGGGCACCCAAATCAATGGGGGAATGTAAATGGTGGAATGTAGTTAATGGAATAGTTTGTGACGCCACCTGTGGTGTTCGGCAAATAGGATGTTAGGCCGACGCTGCATGCAGATCCTCTGGGGCTGGTAGTGTGTTGCAGCCTAGATGGTGTAGCTCCCCACAGGTGAAGCTGTAGCCCCAGGGCAGCGTGGATGCAATGGAAGAGGAGAGGTGCAGGCGGTGTGGAGAATGGTACCCAGCTGTAGCGGTGCTGAATGTGTTAGCACACAAAAGAATGGAGGACACCGGGGCTTGTAGTTCCAAAGCTTTACTCACAGTCCGTTGTACACACAGGTGCCTGCCTCCAGGCCATGTCCTCCGGGTCAGAGACTCAATCAAGCTCCGGGCAAGTTAGGATTCTCCCCTCCAACACTCCGCCAACATGTACCTTTCTGAACGACTCCTTTATAGCGCCTTAAAGTGTGAAGATCTCCTAGTACTGAGTTACACTGGAGTTCCTCCTGACTGATGTTGCCAAGAACTCTACTTGTACGGCAGACAGCTGTAGCCTGCTTCGGGGACTCCCTTCTCCTGAGTCCCAGCTCTCTATCCAATTGCTATTGTGCCCCAAGTCTTAGATGGGAGTAGTGCATTTACAGCCAACTACTCCACCGGTGTCTGCTGCAGAACCATAAGTGTCCATACAACCTCGGGGACCGGGCCCCGGCCTTGCGCTGAGAACCTATAGGCAGGGTTCCTCTTCTAACCCACGTCCTCTCTGTTCTCTCTACTCCTTCGCTCCGTACTTGTCTTTCTTTCTTATGGAAGCTTAGGTTTCAGTTCTACGTCTTTCTCCTTCTTTTCCTTTCCTGTGCCACCTGGCTCAGATCACTAAGGCAGCTGCAGCACTCCTTCCTCCATCCCTTCTTCCAGGGATCCTCATTCCTGTCTGAGTGACTTCTTACCCGACTGACCCTCTGTGAGACTGACCCTGTCATCCTACACTGTCCCACTCTTTTCTGTATCTTAACTCCACCCACCTCCCAGCACGTCCAGTGTTCCAAACAGGGAACCACCAAAGGTGCTCTGCTACCCTCTGAGCAAGGAGCCACAATGTGGTTGTGCAGAACTACCCTGTTGTGTGGAGTGCGAGTGCTGGAGTGTGGAACGGAGCTCCCACCTTACCCGGATGGTGGGGCACTACACCTTAGGAGAAGGCGCAGTACCTCTGTGGCGACTGAGCCTCAGGGGCGCCACATAAACACCCATTCCAGCTAGTGGTAGACATAGGGATTGGTAATCGGCATTTCTAGTAGTGATCACGTCAGCAAAGAGGCTAGGAGAACTTCAGGCCCTGTCTATCCAGGATCCTTACCTACGGGTGTTTGACAACAGGTTAATCTTAAGACTTGACCCGGCTTTCCTTCCAAAGGTTATCTCAGATTCAAATATGAATCAAGAGGTGGTACTCCCTTCATTCTGTCAGTTCCCTAAGAATAAAAAGGAAAGCACCTACCATAACCTAGACGTCAGGGAGACAGTACTCAGGTACCTGGACGCAACCAGGCCTTGGAGACAGGATAATAATCTCTTCATCCAATACAGAGTTCCGAATAGGGGGAAAAAAGCATCCCGTCAGAGCCACCGGACTACTACCCCTAATATCCCACATCATCCCGTCAGAGCCACCGGACTACTATCTCTAATATCTCACATCATCCCGTCAGAGCCACCGGACTACTACCCCTAATATCCCACATCATCCCATCAGAGCCACGGGACTACTACCCCTAATATCCCACATTATCCCGTCAGAGCCACCAGACTACTACCCATAATATCCCACATCATCCTGTCAGAGCCACCGGACTACTACCCCTAATATCCCACATCATCCTGTCAGCCAGAGCCACCGGACTACTACCTCTAATATCCCACATCATCCCATCAGCCAGAGCCACCGGACTACTACCACTAATATCTCACATCATCCCGTCAGAGCCAACGGACTACTACCCCTAATACCCCTAATATCCAACCTTATCCCGTCAGAGCCACTAGACTACTACTACAGATTCATTTCTGTCATGTGCTTTCCTTTCTGGGGAGCAGACAATGGCTGGGAGCTTATGTTCCCAGAGATGCTAGATTTCTCCCACCATGGCAGTGTCTGCGGAGGGGTTGTCATGGAGAAAACTATTGATCATAGCAACCAATCACAGCTCAGCTTCTTTGCTTAGTGATTGGTTGCAAGGAAAACTGTTGCTCATAGCAACCAATCACAGCTCAGCTTCTTTTAAACAGCTCTGGTGAAATGAAAGATGCTTCCTGATTTGTTGGTGATACACACACACATACATACATACATTCACTTTTATATATAGAGATTCATTACATCCTCATTTATCTCCACACTCTTTTCAACACTCCGTTCATCACGTCCTTATTCTTTTAAAATCTTCACTCTATTCTGTGCCGCGAGACTGATCAAGCTCCTGGTGCCAATATAAGTACTGTTTCCTCTTTACCTTTCAGGACCTTGCATCACATGCTTCTTCTCCACCAATGACAGCAGGCTGGGTGGAACCCACACTGTCATTGCGTTCCAGGGATCCCCACCTACGGGTTCGCCTCCCTTGGCACCGCGTCAGCTGGTTGAGGCATCGGGGATCACGTGGGCAAGCGACGTGGTGTCTCCTGACAACCTCCAATGGCTGCGCACGTTGCTCCACACCGGCTCCTGCTCCCATTGGCTGCTCCTTCTATATATATATTTTCCCCTCTGGATGACATCACCTCCCTGACGAAGGCAGATGCCGAAAAGCAGGTCGGGCAGGGCGCATCCAGGGGACTTCTCCTATACCCACATAAGGAAAATACCGGTTGGCTATATAATTGACTTATTTAAGTCAGCAGCACCCATGCTATAATTATTCATTTACCACTTACATAAATTTTGGGACCTCTGCCTTAGCCACCTTTACTTGCTATACATTTGCACTTTATTTTCCAAAGACATACTAATATGGAATTTAGATTGTGAGCCCCATCGGGGACAGCGATGATAATGTGTGCAAACAGTAAAGCACTGTGGAATATGTTAGCGCTATATAAAAATAAAGATTATTATTATTTTCTACTGGGTATTTTATCTTTTGCACAATGATATATTTTTGGATTGCAAATACTTTTTTCTCTACCTGTGGCACTTATATTTATTATCTGTGTCTATTTTGGAGATAAACATGTTGTTATGTATTCAGTATTTTATTGCATGTTGCCACATTATTTTGTAATCCATGTCGTTCCCTGTGTAGAGCCCTTTTCTTTGGTATTTTGTTCACCACTCTACCTCACATTATTGTACATCCTTTAATAAATATTGATATGTATTCAATTACTGGACAATCTTTCGTTTTTTTCCTTTGTATACTATGTTCAAATCTGCATTATTCTCTCACATTCTCCGCCAATGTGGCAGATTTAGAGCATGGCGAAAAAAAAGTAGCAAGGAACAGCAGATACCAGCAAGAAGTGTGACAATTTTTATAATAACAGTTGCTGATGATGGCACCATTTTCAGATCTCCAATCTTCGATTCGTACATGACCACTTGCTTTTGTTTTCTCACCAGCAGACGTCAGTGGAGGTTACTGAAGCTATTACATAAGCTAATTGTTTAACAACCTCTTCTTCTTCTGCTTTTATTCATGATTGACGAAAGTTAAAAGATTTCAGGTCGTCACACTTCACGGTTAACTCTAATCATACAAGATTAAAATGGCAAGAAACCAGGTTTTGATGGTTTGAATGACATGCAGAAAATGGTAATTACACTAAACACTCCTGTATTAAGAGGGAGCATCAGTGTGTAAATTGCTAGATGTCAGTGTGATCTAGGGGCATGCTGTTCTTCACTTCCTGCAATGTGGAGAAAATATGTTAGGGCGGTTTAGATACAATAACAGCACACAAATGTGATGGAAGGAATTATGGTATGCGAGTCAGATATGAAGATCAAATGTTACATAGTATGTTGTAGAATTACATTGGAATTGCAATCTAAAGGCATTGACAATCCACACGACAGACTATGCATAAATGGATTTTTCTGCAAGTCAATTATAGGAATATCCTTTTAATTATTGAAAGGCATTATTCTGGTGCTTGAATCATACATCTGCAACAGGGTTTGTTTGGGGGGTAGATTTAAGTTAAGAGGGAAAGGCTCCTTTAAATTCAAATAAAAATGAAAAGTGCATGCAACACTTAGAGAAAAACTCCAGATTTTTTTTAACGAGAACTTATTATTTTCTCAAAACATTGAGTTAAATACCTTGTAAAGACCCCAGAACTCCCCTCTTTTTCAGTGTTGCGGTGAGTCATTCTATTACAGAGATATTTTTTTTGTTGCTTCTGTAGGCCACTTTGTGAAATCTCTGTTAGCAGATCAACATGTCTTTAGAGTCTTCTATGGTGGCTTGAGCTTTCACACCCAACCAGAAGCTGCCAATGTGTCACGATCCATTTTTGGATCTGTGGCAGATCTGGCTCTTCATATTAAAATTTTTTTCCTTTCAGGCCATCGGGGGTTAATGTCAGTTTTAGCCTCCACTGGCCTGCTGGTGTAATTACTTTGCTGCTGAGTTTGCTGATACAGTTGGTGACCACTACCACCTTCCTTTAAAAGGTCACCTGATGCATCAGCTGACTGTTGGTGATACAGGTCCTTTTCGATACAAACCGTGCTGAAGACAGGAAATTGCTGGTGCAGTGGTGCTTAAGCTAAATGCTGTTATCTGGTGCCTTACTCTGCTGTGCTGTGCTTTGCAGCAGAGAAAGCTAAGTGTTGTTTTGTGTTTCCTATTCCCTGTGGTGTCTGTCTATCCTTACCTTGTGTTGTCTTAGTGCAGCGGTGGGACCAGTGTCCTCACTTGCCAGTTCCCTACTTGGGGATAGGAGTAAGCCAAGCGAGGGCTTAGGCATCCTGCTCAGCAACAGGTTGAGAGAACCTGTATAGGGACGTTAGTAAGATCAGGGCACTTCCTCAGGTGAGTGCAGGAGGTGTCCATTTCCCTATCGCAGGGCCCACCATTGTTAAAGTTTCTCTGGTGACCCTTGGTGCGTTTTTTGCTTTGCCATTTAGTGACCGACCAGTTGGTGGGTGGTGTCACAATGGGCCAGTCACTCCGTGACATTATGACAGCTTGGCAGCTAGTCTAGCAGTCTCAAATGCTGCTGAGGTATGATTGGCAGCATCTGGGAGGGAGGGGTGAAAGCACACACCCCCAGAGAAGACACTGAAATGCCCAGTTGAACTACAAACAGAGATTTCATATACTGCTCTCCTACAGCAACAAATGTAAACCTCTCAGCAATGGAGTGACGTGGCAGAATCAGCAAAGCTGAGTGATTCTTACCAGATACTTAGCGCTAATCTTACCATGGGTATAACGCCACATACCCTTTCATATTAGTAACATAGTAATTAAGGTTGAAGGGAGACTTTAAGTCCATCTAGTTCAACCCATATCCTGTCCTAACCTCCCCTAACATGTTGATCCAGAGGAAGGCAAAAAAAACCCATGTGGCAAACAGTAAGCTTCACATTGGGGAAAAAAATTCCTTCCCGACTCCACATACGGCAATCAGACTATCTCCCTGGATCAACACAATATTAAGGAAACTAGTGTATATACCCTGTAATATTATACTTTTCAAGAAAGGCATCCAGGCCCTTCTTAAATTTTAGTAGGGAATCACTCATTGCAACATCATATGGCAGAGAGTTCCATAGTCTCATTGCTCTTACAGTAAAGAATCCGCGTCTATGAGTATGCTTAAACCTTCTTGCCTCCAGACGTGGAGGATGCCCCCTTGTCCCCGTCACAGGTCTAAGGGCCCTTTTACATTTAGCGATGCACCAGCGATCTGACCTGGTCAGGATCGCTGGTGCATCGCTAAATGATCGCTAGTGAGCTTTCATACAGAAAGACCTCACAGCGATGCAGCAGCGACGCAGCGCATGATACTTACCTTTCACACACAGCGATCCTGACGTCCTCCTGCCCTCGTCTCACACAGCAGGAAGCCCAGCAGGAAGCTGACGACGAGAAATGGAGCCGCCCGATCTCGCGCGATCAGCGATTGACAGCGGGGGAGCCGGTCGGAGGTAAGTATCACACATAGCGATATCGCTAGCAATATCACTATAACGTCACAAAACCTGTGACGTTTTAGCGATATTGCTAGCGATATCGCTATGTGTAAAACCCCCTTAAGAGTAAAAAGATCATTAGAAAGGTCTTTGTACTGTCCCCGCATATATTTATACATTGTAATAAGATCACCCCTAAAGGTACTGTCACACTTAGCGATGTACCAGCGATTCCGACCAGCGATGTGACGCGGTCAGGATCGCTGATACGTCGCTAAGTGGTCGCTAGTGAGCTGCCACACAGGCAGGTCTCACCAGCGACATCGCTGGGGATGGGGGTCGCTACTTACCTGTCACACTAGGCGATCCTGCGTCCTCCCGCCCGGCTCCACGCTCGTCGCTCGTCTCTCCACAGGAAGCCCAGCAGGAAGCTGACGACGAGAAGCAGTCCTGAACGTTCTCGCGCAATCAGCGATAACCAGCGGGGGAGCGGGTCGTAGGTAAGTATCAGACACAGCGATATCGCTAGCAATATCGATATAACGTCACAAGTTATAGCGATATTGCTAGCGATATCGCTTAGTGTGACAGTCCCTTAAGCCTTTGATTCTCCAAACTAAATAACCCCAAGTGTAATAACCTGTCTTGGTGTTGCAGACCCCCTAGTTCCCTAATAACCTTTGTCGCTCTTCTCTGCACCCGCTCCAGTTCAGCTATGTCTTTCTTATACACCGGAGACCAGAACTGTACACAGTATTCTAAGTGTGGTCGCACTAGTGACTTATATAGAGGTAAAATTATGTTCCCCTCATGAGCATCTATGCCTCTTTTAATGCATCCCATTATTTTATTTGCCTTTGCAGGAGCTGCCTGACACTGGCCACTAAATGTGAGTTTGTCGTCCACCAATACACCCAGGTCTTTTTCAGTGACAGTTTTGCCCAGTGTTTTACAATTAAGCACATAATTACAGTGGGGCAAAAAAGTATTTAGTCAGTCAGCAATAGTGCAAGTTCCACCACTTAAAAAGATGAGAGGCGTCTGTAATTTACATCATAGGTAGACCTCAACTATGGGAGACAAACTGAGAAAAAAAAATCCAGAAAATCACATTGTCTGTTTTTTTGTTCCTTTTATTTGCATATTATGGTGGAAAATAAGTATTTGGTCAGAAACAAGCAATCAAGATTTCTGGCTGTCACAGACCTGTAACTTCTTCTTTAAGAGTCTCCTCTTTCCTCCACTCATTACCTGTAGTAATGGCACCTGTTTAAACTTGTTATCAGTATAAAAAGACACCTGTGCACACCCTCAAACAGTCTGACTCCAAACTCCACTATGGTGAAGACCAAAGAGCTGTCAAAGGACACCAGAAACAAAATTGTAGCCCTGCACCAGGCTGGGAAGACTGAATCTGCAATAGCCAACCAGCTTGGAGTGAAGAAATCAACTGTGGGAGCAATAATTAGAAAATGGAAGACATACAAGACCAATGATAATCTCCCTCGATCTGGTGCTCCACGCAAAATCCCTCCCCGTGGGGTCAGAATGATCACAAGATCGGTGAGCAAAAATCCCAGAACCACGCGGGGGGACCTAGTGAATGAACTGCAGAGAGCTGGGACCAATGTAACAAGGCCTACCATAAGTAACACACTACGCCACCATGGGCTCAGATCCTGCAGTGCCAGACGTGTCCCACTGCTTAAGCCTGTACATGTCCGGGCCCGTCTGAAGTTTGCTAGAGAGCATTTGGATGATCCAGAGGAGTTTTGGGAGAATGTCCTATGGTCTGATGAAACCAAACTGGAACTGTTTGGTAGAAACACAACTTGTCGTGTTTGGAGGAAAAAGAATACTGAGTTGCATCCATCAAACACCATACCTACTGTAAAGCATGGTGGTGGAAACATCATGCTTTGGGGCTGTTTCTCTGCAAAGGGGCCAGGACGACTGATCCGGGTACATGAAAGAATGAATGGGGCCATGTATCGTGAGATTTTGAGTGCAAACCTACTTCCATCAGCAAGGGCATTGATGATGAAACGTGGCTGGGTCTTTCAACATGACAATGATCCAAAGCACACCGCCAGGGCAACGAAGGAGTGACTTCGTAAGAAGCATTTCAAGGTCCTGGAGTGGCCTAGCCAGTCTCCAGATCTCAACCCTATAGAAAACCTTTGGAGGGAGTTGAAAGTCTGTGTTGCCAAGCGAAAAGCCAAAAACATCACTGCTCTAGAGGAGATCTGCATGGAGGAATGGGCCAACATACCAACAACAGTGTGTGGCAACCTTGTGAAGACTTACAGAAAACGTTTGACCTCTGTCATTGCCAACAAAGGATATATCACAAAGTATTGAGATGAAATTTTGTTTCTGACCAAATACTTATTTTCCACCATAATATGCAAATAAAAGGAAAAAAAAACAAACAATGTGATTTTCTGGATTTTTTTTTCTCAGTTTGTCTCCCATAGTTGAGGTCTACCTATGATGTAAATTACAGACGCCTCTCATCTTTTTAAGTTGTGGAACTTGCACTATTGCTGACTGACTAAATACTTTTTTGCCCCACTGTATATATCTTATTCGTTCTACCCAAGTGCATGACCTTACATTTATCCCCATTAAAGCTCATTTGCCATTTATCAGCCCAAGCTTCTAGTTTACATAAATACTCCTGTAATATAAAATTGTCCTCCTCTGTATTGATTACCCTGCAGAGTTTAGTGTCATCTGCAAATATTGAAATTCTACTCTCTATGCCCCCTACAAGGTCATTTCTAAATATATTAAAAAGAATATTATTATATTAATGAGTCCTTTGCAGGTTTTAGTGTAAGGTTATGACATCACACTGGGCAGCTCACCAAGCAGGCACCCGCGTTATGGTGGAATATTTATTAGATGAAGCACAGTCGTTATGCAGAAAAGTGCACCCTATAGTGTTAGGTAGAGTCTGTGCAATTTCATAATATTTGTAACAATCTGGACCTTCTGTGATGTCACGGATGACTGGATACACCGCCTCCAGCAGGGCGAATTTCTATGGCACCCGTGACCCTGGATACACCGCCTCCAGCAGGGCGAATTTAAACAATGTAACGTGCAGCCGGATACACAGTCTCCAGCAGGCGAATTTCAATAATTACATGTGTATCTGGATACACCGCTCCAGCAGGGCGAATTTACAGAGTTAAGGGAAACACCAGGGAAACCGATACAATGGGGGCCCTGCAATAGGGAACGGGGACGTGGAGACCTCCTGCACTCCCCTGAGTGAGTGTCTCTACAGTTCTGACGGTCCCTAGGCAGGTTCCGCACCTGGCGACGAGCAGGATACCTAAAAACCCTAGCTCGCCCTGCACCTATCCCTTTCTAATGAATTGGACGGTGCAGAAACTAATCCCACCACTACACTAAAACACACATAAGGAAAGACAAACAGGGAAAAATCACTTAGCTTTGCTCTGTTGCTATTGCTCCCAGCAACAGAGTCCAGCACCTGAATGCAGCTTTCCTCCTGAATAGCGGCTACTTCACCAAAGCTTTGTCAGAGCTGAAAGGAACTCCTCACTGTTGCTCCTTCCACACCAGGACTCTGACTGAGCTGCAAGGAACTCTTCTCTAGCTCCTTTCTCCACGAAGGATGGTTGGAAATGACCAATATCACCAACAGTGAGTGAGACCACCTGACTCTCCTTAATAGGCAAGAGCCAGAGCAATCAAACCTGTTAGTGATTCCCGTGTAATAATACTAGCCACCACCGGGGGGGCAAAACTAACTTTAAGCAAACAGCTTAAAGGAAAAAACAAAGGGTTACATGTGCTTTTATCTGTCACAATCCAGCATGGATCGTGACACCTTCAAGCCATTCATCACTTTTTTTAAATGGATGTATTGGAGACAGGAAAAATGGGCAACTGGAAGGATCTGACAGAATTTGCTAAGATGACTGAGTGAGAATAACTCCAAAACGGCAGGTTTTGTGATGTATTCCTGGTATGCAGTTCTTGGTAACTACCAAAAGTGGTAAAGGAAAACAATCGTTGCTGGAGTCATAGGTGCCAAAGGGTCATTGATGCGCATGAGAATGAAGAACAGAATAACTACTGTAGCACAAATTGCTGAAACTGTGCGTTTCTTCAGAGTCTTCTCTTGAGGCGTGTGCTTTCGCTCGTTTCTCCTAAACATTGCCAATCATAGCTCGACGTCTAGTCTAGCAGTCTTAAATGGTACCAAGTTGTGATTGGCAGTGTATGGGAGGGAGGGGTGAAAGCACACGTCCCCAGGGAAGACGCTGCAGAAATGCCCCTTGTTGCACTATAAACTGAGATTTCACATACTGTGCTGAAAGAAGACAATAGGTGATGGAGTCATAGATGCCCAATTTCTTCAGCCTATTTCGCCCCAAACTTGAGATCATCAGCCACCTGGTTTGGTTGCCTCTGGAAAAGCATCCGACCCATCTGTACTACTCCCTGTGAAGCTACAGCATCCTTCTGTTCCTCAGCCCGTCCTACTCCGGTCCTAAGAGCGTCCGCCAAGGCAATGAGTTGCCACATATTATCTGCTGTTCTGGCTCACTGTACTAATGTCCAATAGGTGTGGATAACTGGGGCTTCCACTAATTAATGTTGCGCGGCGCCCAAGCCGTCCTGGGCCTATAGCCCATGTGGACACTTCGGGCATCCTGGCACTGTCTGAACTAACTTCCTTCTAGCCTAGCCTTAACTCCCGGCAGCCCCTCCTACACTTAACCCTAACTTGCTAAGAACTCTATGTACTAAAATGCTCCCCTCTAGTGTCCAAAGGGTGCACTACACTTTCCCTATCTAAAATATAGTATTGTACAACAGAATACAACACATTTACAGGAAATGGTAACACATATGAAAGTGTGGCAATACCATTGATTCTGGGTGGTAATACATGACGACATGTAGCAGTACCACCGGATTACTATAAATACACAGTAGAAGAACTACTAAGGGAGGCAGAGCAAGGGAGTAGTATTATTTCACCTCCTTACATATACACATGTAAAGCACCGTCATATCAGATTCATTCTAGACCTATTCCACGTTTTCAAACAATCATTAAAATAAGCCATTGTGGAGTATTTTTTTAAATATATCTATAAAAACTTGTCACTTGCTGCGCTCTGCTCGGATCACTTGATCTTGTGGTGCAGTAGCTCTGCAGCTTTCCATTATTGACAAACACAAGTGACAGTGCCATTCGTCACCAAAATACACTCCTAAAACAGAAGCACTGCGCTGCACTTTTCTTCTGAACCTAATGGATTTTGTGACTGAGAAACTGATAGCCCCTCAACCCTCTGTTAATGTGACAGCAGCCATCATTTATTTGTACAAAAGACCTCTATAAATCTTCCAGGTTCTTCTCAGGTCCTGGGGTAATTAGTAACACTCGGCTAAAGATATTCATTTGCACTGTTCTGATCATAATTGGGAGCTGGCAGGCTGGAAATGCACAGGTAAGTGATAGAGGAAAGCGAGCAACTGGAAAAATCACGGACTACGAACAACTAATTGTCATGACCCAGGATGGGGTTTTGTCTTTGTCCCGTCCTGGTCAGACAGAGGTTAATTGTTTCTGCCTCTCTCTGTCAGAGGGCGGCTATTTAGTTGCCAATTGACCTAGGTCTGGTGTCAGTTATACTCCTGCCCTCGGCTGAGTTAGTTGACCCCTTGCATGCCTTGTGCCTGATATCTTGTTGCTTGTTTGGTTTTGACCCTGTCCGTCTCTTCGTTGTGAGTTTGTCTACTGTCTTGGTACTGTATTTGCCAGTTCTGGTTTACTGATCTCTTGCTATGTCCTGACTATCTGTTCTGTTTAATCTTTTGGTACTATCATGCTATCTCGTGTTTTAACCCCAGCCTGATCTAGTTTACGTCTCTGTATTTGACCCCTTGGGACTTTGTCCCATAGTTACCCTTCTAGGAGTTTTCCTTCTGCTCCTAGCTCTCGGAGTTTAGGCCACGCCCCCAGCAGTCACGTGCTTCAGGTCTTGTTTGTCTGAAGCATGCATCTTCATCGCTGCTGCCCCGCTCCACAGGTATCTTTGAGTACAGTTTGTCTTACTCAGGACACGCGCACTGGTTCAGTGAGCAAGTGCAGTGCGGTGGTCAAGACATTATAACTGACCGCTACCTTTTTTTATCCTGCGTGTGATGGATCCTATGCACGCTCTTTCTGAGCAGGTAAAGCACCTGACTCAGATGTCTCAGAAACTCATTGAGGAACAACGAGCTCTGGCTCAGTCTCAGCAGCAGATAGCTGACACTGTGGCTTTATCATTTGGGGCTCATGGGACGGGGCTCGAGATGTTACATTATTTTCTCCGGAGTCCCCGGTTAAATTGCCGGATACCTTTTCGGGAGATAAAAAGGAATTTAAAGTTTTCAAAGAGGGCTGTAAGCTTTTTTTCTCAATAAGACCACACTCTTCTGGGGATGAAAGTCAGAGGGTGGGGGTCATTATGTCTCTGTTAAGGGGAGCCCCCCAGGCTTAGGCTTTTTCCCTTCCTACCACTGCCCCTGAGCGAATGACTGTGGATGCATTTTTTGAGGCCCTGGGGCATATTTATGATGAGCCTGATCGGGTGCGGATGACTGAGGACATGGTGATGAGTGTATGTCAGGGGAAGCACTCAGCTGAGTGGTGTTGCTCAGAGTTCAGATGCTGGGCTGCTGAGGTCTTTTGGGATGATGCCGCCCTCCGGGGCTTGTTCGTAGAGGCCTGTCTGAACATCTGAAAGATGCCTTGGCACTTCACCCTCCGCCTGATTCTCTGGAGGATGCTATGACGCAGGCCGTCCGAATGGATCACAGGCTACGGGCGAGAGGTATGATGTAGATTGAGACCCCGTTATTCTGCTGTGCAAGAGGAGCCAGTCCTACAATGGAGTCCATGGAGATGGGAACCATCGACCTCAAAGAGAAAGAAAGGAGACGTTGGCGCTTAGGAAAGCTGTGTTTTTACTGCGGTGATCCTGGACATTGGAAAAAGGACTGTCCCTCCTGCCCACTGACTAACAAGCGGCTGAGTCTGGGTGATCATCTTGGAGGGCACTCAGACACTCAGGTACCTCTTTCTTCATTTTCTAAGACCGTTAAAGGTGGAACATGGTGTTAAGAACTGCTTTTTCCCTACTTCGGCTTTTGTGGACTGTGGGTCATCCATGAACATGATTGATTCTAAGCTGGTGGCCAGCTGTAGATTAGGGACAGATAGGTTGGAGACTCCTATAAAAATAATGGCCATTGTTGATTGGGTTCAACCTCGTGATTTGAAGGCTCTGCAGCATTTCTTAGGATTCGCAAATTATTATCGTAAGTTTATAAGGGGGTTATCTCAGGTAGTTAAACCTCTCACAGATCTGACTCAAAAGGGGACTGATGTCAAGAATTGGTCAGCCGCAGCTGTGGTGGCATTTCAGTTTTAAAAAAAATGCTTCATGTCTGCTCCGGTTCTTATTCAACAGGACCCGTCTGAACCATTTATTGTTGAGGTGGATGCCTCGGAGGTGGGGGTGGTGTTGTCCCAAGGGCCTGCCACTTTGACTAATTTGAGACGCTGTGCCTTTTTCTCTAAGAAGTTCTCTCCTGCGGAGAGAAACTATGATGTTGGGAATCGAGAACTTCTGGCCGTGAAGTTGGCCTTTGAAGAATGGAGGCATTTTTTGGAGGGGGTTGTCCATCCTATTACCATGGTTACGGACCACAAGAACCTAGCTTACACTGAGTCTGCTAAAAGGTTGACTCCTAGAGAGACAAGATGGTCATTTTTTTTTCCTGATTCCAGTTCTCCATCACTTTTCCGTCAGGATCCAAAAATGTCAGGGCTGAAGCCTTGTCACGCAGTCTGGATCCGGTGTCTCCCCCAGAACCTCCAACCTCCATTCTTCAGCCTGGGGTGGTGGTAGTAGTGGGTGTTTCTACGGTGTTGGAGCCGGAGATTCGGGAAGCTCAGTCTCTTGCCCCTCCGGCTAAGTCGGCGAATAAACCTTATGTACAAGTTCAATTTTGTCTCAGGCTCCTTCAGGAATTCCACGGCTCAGTTCTGGGTGGACATCCAGGGATCTCGGCTACCCAGAGGGCCATCGCTAGGATATTCTGGTGGTCTTCTTCAGCCTCTGATGTTGGGGAATTTGTGTCTGCTTGTGGGGTATGTGCCTGTGCGAAAACCCCGCGTAACCAGCCAGCCGGGGAATTGGTGCCACTGCCAATTCCTGATAGACCATGGACCCATTTGTCCATGGATTTTATCACCAATCTTCCTCCTTCCAAGGGTAATACCGTCTTTTGGGTAGTGGTGGACAGGTTTTGTAAACAGGCACATTTTGTACCCTTTGTGGCCTTACCTAATGCGGAAAAGTTGTCCGGGTTGTTTGTTGAGCATGTGGTGCGGTTGCATGGGGTACCCATGAATGTGGTGGCTGATAGGGGGGTACAATTTGTTTCCAGATTTTGGAGGGCATTTTGTAAGAGGTCTGTCTTTTTCATCTGCTTATCATCCAGAGACTAATGGGCAGCCTGAGTGGACCAATCAGTTTCTGGAGCAAATCCTGCGTTGCCTGACCTCAGCCCAACAGGATGATTGGTGTACTGCATTACCTTTGGCCGAGTTCGCATTTAACAATCGCATTAACCAGTCTACAGGCACATCCCCCTTTTTCTGCAACTATGAGTTTCATCCACATTTTGGGGAGTTCTCCTGTTTGGACTCTGGGTGTCCTGAGGCAGATGGGACAATCCAGCAGTTGGGGGAGTTATGGTAGGAGGTCCAAAGGAACATTACGAATGCTCAAACTAAATATAAGTTTTTTGCAGACAAAAAACGGTCCGTGGGGATAAGGTATGGTTCTCTACTAAGAATATAAGGCTCAAGGTCACCTCTGCAAAACTTGGACCTAAGTTTATTGGTCCTTATGAAATTACGGAAGCAGTTAACCCGGTGGCTTTTCGGTTGCGTCTCCCACCGCCTCTGCGGATCCCCAACGTTTTCCATAGGGCCCTTTTGAAAGCTGTGGGGTCCTGTGGGGAGGGATCGTTGGCTTCCCTGCCACCGGTATTGGTAGATGGGCAGTCTGAGTATGAGTTGGAATGAATTGTTGACTCTAGGTTGGTCCGTCGTGTTCTTCAGTATCTTGTACATTGGAAAGGCTATGGTCCGGAGGACCAGTCGTGGGTTCCTGCCCGATCAGTTAATGCAGACCGGTTGATCCGGGCCTTTCATGACAGGTATCCTGGGAAACTCGGGGGTCCGGTGGCCCCCCCGTTGAGAGGAGGGGCCAATTGACCTAGGTCTGGTGTCAATTATACTCCTGCCCTCGGCTGAGTTAGTTGACCCCTTGCGTGCCTTGTGCCTGATATCTGGTTGCTTGTTTGGTTTTGACCCGGTCCGTCTCTTCGTTGTGAGTTTGTCTACTGTCTTGGTACTGTATTTGCCCATTCTGGTTTACTGATTTCTTGCTATGTCCTGACTATCTGTTCTCTCTAATCCTTTGGTACTGTCGTGCTATCTCGTGTTTTAACCCCGCCTGATCTGGTTTATGTCTCTGTATTTGCCCCTTGGTACTTTATCCCATAATTACCCTTCTAGGAGTTTTCCTTCTGCTCCTAGCTCTCGGAGTTTAGGTCACGCCCCCAGCAGTCAGGTGCTTCAGGTCCTATCTGGCCTGAAGAAATCTCTCTCTGCTCCTGCTTCCTCTGAGAGACCTGTGGATGGCTCCACCCCCAGCAGTCACGTGCTTCAGGTCCTGTTTGTCTGAAGCACTCATCTTCATCGCTGCTGCCCCGCTCCACAGGTATCTTTGAGTACAGTCTGTCTTACTCAGGACACGCGCACTGGCTCAGTGAGCAAGTGCAGTGCAGTGGTCACGAAACTAATCTGTCTGAAACAAACTACAAGTTTAATAAATGCCCTTGTGAGGCAGTGACTGATGTTATATGGGAGGGTCGCTATGTGTCCCCCAGGATGTGCACAGAAGTGAATTGAGGCCACAGGATTGCATTGTAGTCACGAGCATAGCTGTAATTGCAGTGCCAAATAAAAGTAAGTGTTGGACTTGGACAAGCTATTGGCCCAAGGCAGATTTAAGAAAACCCACCATGGGCTTTTATTTTTGGAGCGGACTACAGGATGGTAGTGGGGTGGTCTGTTTCCGCCTGACCAGGTCTTACAAGTTGCCTATAGCCACAGATTCCTTGTAAAAACCCTGCAGCAAAGGGATGGATGTGTGAGTTTTGGCTTGCAACCTTTCAGAGCAGGAGGCTCTGCAAAGCTTCAGCCTGTGTGAAGCAACACAGAGCCAAGCGGAAGCAAAAGGTCTGGCACCCCTCAGCGTTACACGGCGGTGCAGTCGCCCATGGCAACGGTCTTGGTTATGGACTGTCTTGTTTCCCGGCTGCGATCCGAAGGAT
This sequence comes from Dendrobates tinctorius, assembly GCF_039654945.1. Lineage (NCBI taxonomy): Eukaryota > Metazoa > Chordata > Amphibia > Anura > Dendrobatidae > Dendrobates > Dendrobates tinctorius. Next base: position 33,061,309 of record NW_027361711.1, read on the forward strand.
ACCGTTTATTTTCCAGTTGTTAGTTTCTTTGGACAAAAAAGGCATTTGTTTTGAACTTTTCTGTGGTCACTGTCTGTCTGTCACACTGCACCAACCCCGCTGTACTAAATGGGGTGGAGAATGCGGACAGTGTGAACTGAGGCATACCCAAAGTCCACTGCATGTCGGTTATTAGTCTACAACACTGCAGCCCAAGCCTGCTGACAAAGTGGAGGAGCTACTGAAGCAATTGGTCCTTAGTCAGCGCCAACAGCAGGAGTTGTACCAGCATCAGACCAACAGTTTGATCCTGCAACAGATTGCGGCCCTGCGAGAGGCGCCCTCACCAGTGAACCCAATCTGTTCTGATGCCCGGTACAAGGTCCGCTCAGCACTGAGGAAGATGGGTCCTGAGGACGATATGGAAGCTTTCCTTGCAGTGTTTGAGCGCACTGCAGAGAAGGAGCGCTTGCTGATTTCCCAGTGGGCTGAAGTGGTGGCTCCCTTCCTGAGAAGAGATGCCCTGAAAGCCTACTTGGACCTCAATTGGGATGACGCCCTGGACTATGGGAAGCTGAATGGTGAGATCCTTGCCTGACTGGAGATTAACACCTATGTGCGTGCACAATGGGTGTTCCAATGGTCCTTTGTGGAGACCAGGCCCCACAGGAATCAGGCATATGACCTCAACTGTGCCACGTACTCGGCAACGGGTACCAAACGGAGGCTCTCTTGGACTCGGGGACCTTTAGTGACTCTAGGCTATGGGTCCCTTGTTGCTGGGGATAACCCCAATGGACGGAAAGTGGGGGTGGTGTGCATACATGTGGAACTCCGAGAGTACCCGACCGCGGAGGTTACTTTTTCCACACTATGTTAAGAAATGAAAGATGTGGTGGGAGTGGTAAACAATATTGATGAGCGAGTATACTCGTTGCTTGGGTGGTCTCCGAGAATTTGGAAGTGTTAGGAGATTTAGTTTCTGTCGCCGCAGCTGCATGATTTGCAGCTACTTGACATCCTGAATACATGTGCGGATTGCCTGTTTGTTAGGGAATTCCCACATGTATTCAGGCTCCCCATCGGGGAACCCTCTGGCACCGGCCAAGGATGCGACCAGGGGTCATGTTAAAATAAATGACGCTCACACCAAACAGCAGCGAGGGGAGGCTCGGGTTCTGGTGCAACAGAATACAGATGTATTCTCAGAGATGCCGGAGCAGACCTCGGTGATCCAGCATGACATTGTCACCAAGCCCCAGGTAAGGGTACAGAAGCCCGTGCCAGAAGCGCGGAGGCAAGCCATTGCGGCCAAAGTGAAGCAAATGCATCAAGGAGTCCCAGAGTAAGTGGGCTAGTCCCATTGTGCTAATAACCAAAGCCAGACGGGTCATTACGATTCTGTAGTGACTTCAAATTGAATGAGGTGTCAAAATTTGACCTCTATCCAATGCCCAGGGTGGATGAACTAATTGAGATACTTGGGGAGGCCCAGTAATTCACCATGCTTGATCTCACCAAAGGTTACTGGCAGGTTCCAACAGAATCGACGAAAAAAGATCGCTTTTATAACGCCAGAGGGTCTCTAACACTATCTCGTCTTGCCTTTTTGGTTACATGGGGCTCCGGCTACATTTCAGAGGCTGATGGACATTGTGTTAGAGCCTCATCGGAAAAACGCATTGGCAAATTTAGATGACATAGTCATCTTTAGTCCTGACTGGAATACCCACCTGTCCCAGGTACAAGCAGTGCTTGATTCTCTCAGAATCGCGGGGTTTACAGCGAACCCAAAAAAGGTGCAATGGGAGTCGCGGTACCCGATACTTAGGATGTGTGATTGACAGTGGGGTTATCAAACCAGATCGAGGCTGTAAGGAGGTCAAGGGCCTCACCCTGTAAATAGTAACATTATTGTGTATTATCTGTGTGTTGTATGTATGTTGTGTGTGTGTATTTGTGTCCACACAACATTAGTTAGTTGTAGTATTAGAAAAGGGCCACTAGATGGGGGCACTGAGCTCAACTAGTGAGAAGGCTGTTAGGAGGGAACCAGAGAGAAGTAGCTAGTGAGAGACAAAAGGAGATGTTTTTCCCTCATGAGGTCAGTTGAGCCTGGGGGTCGCTATACTGGATAGAAGTGAAGCACAGCGAATGCCTACAGCAGTAGCCAGTACGTAGTGGTACTGGAGGTCCTGCAGTTAGAGACTGGGAACTGTAGGACTAGGGAGACCGAAGAAGGAGTCTCAGTGGTCAAGTCAGCTAGCAAGGAAGAGCTGAAGTGACAACGCAAGCCAGTCTATTGAATCCAGCCCGTGTCTGGAGTCATGCAAGACAGGTAGGTCCATGGGAGAGCCCCCTGTGGAAGTAGCAGCTGTAGTACAGGAGCTTTGTGGAGAGTCTAGTGAGCTGCGAACCTAGGACGCGAACAGGAGCAACAGTGCCGTAAAGGGGTGAGCGGTTACGGATAAGTCAGGTACCTTCGTGGGCTGAAGTCGGGCTCTGGAAGGAGGGAAGTGTTCTGTGTTCATCGTGCTCTGTGTGACGTGTCAGCTTGTCTGTGTGGTTCATACATGTGAAGTGAAGGAAGAAGTGACGTACTGCTGTAGATGAAGATGTATTGCTGTTACCGAGTAAAGAGTCCTGTAGCCATTGTGGACGTGCTGTGCCCTGAAGAGAATAAAGCTGAGTTGTTTAAGTTGTTTCCAGCCTCAGTCTGCAGTCATTTGGGACCCAAAGTGGACAGCATACCGGAGATGAAATAGCCTCCAGCACAGTGAGTACTGGAGCTACCCCCGGGCAGCCATGGTACTACATTGCCATCCAAAACTGTCCCAAGCCATTAAGTACCAAATAGGTGAGATGGTTCCTGTCCCTACAAAACTTTAGTTCCTTAGTGGAACATCGGGCGGGAAGTCACAGGAAATGCGGATGCCCTGTCACGGGCCACCTGTATGGTGACAAATGTTCAACCCCACAAGTTTGAACAGGAGGTGGTATGTGAGGTAGTAACCAGTATTATATGCGAGGGTTGTTATGTGTCCCCCAGGACGCACAGAAGCGTATTGAGGCCGCGGGAGTGCATTGTAGTCACAGGCATAGCTGTGATTGCACTGTAAAATAAAAGTAAGTGTTAGTCTTGGGCAAGCTATTTGCTCAAAGCAGATTTAAGAAAACACACCATGGCCTTTTAGTTTTGGATGGGACTACAGGATGGTAGTGGGGCTGTCCGCTTCCTCCTGGTCAGGTCTTACAAGTAACCTATGGCCACAGATTACTTGTAAAAACCCTGCAGCAAAGAGTTGGGTGTGTCAGTCTTGGATTACAATCTTGCAGAGCAGGAGGCTCAGTTACGGACTGTTTTGTTTCCCGGCTGCGATCCGGAGGATACATTTTGTGTTCCAGTTGTAAGTTTCTTTGGCCATTAAAAGACATTTCTTTTGAACTTTTCTGTGGTCATTGCCTGTCTGTCACACTGCACCAACCCTGCTGCACTACAGTCCTCCATAGACCTAAAAGGAACAAGGGCATACTTCTCTCTTATTATTGGTTACTAGAGTTGAGCGATACCGTCCGATACTTCAAAGTATCGTATCGGATGGTATTGGCCGATCTTTAAAAAAAGTATCGGTATCGCCGATTCCGATACCGGAAGTCCCATTCAAGTCTATGGGACTTCCGGTATCGGAATAAGAAAAACCCTTTCCTGCCCTTGTACAGCCTCTCTGGGGTCTGTACGGGCCTTTCGGGGGGCTGTGCCGGCCTGCCAGGGGGTCTGTGCAGGCTCCGGTGGTCTGTGCCGGCCTGCCGGTGGTCTGTGCAGGCTCCGGGGGGCTGTGCCGGCCTGCCGGGGGGCTGTGCCGGCCTGCCGGGGGGCTGTGCCGGCCTGCCGGGGGGCTGTGCCGGCCTGCCGGGGGGCTGTGCCGGCCTGCCGGTGGTCTGTGCAGGCTCCGGGGGTCTGTGCAGGCATCGTCCGATGGGACTACAAGTCCCATCGGGCGATGCCTGCTACCATGACAGTGATTGACACATTAGCCAATGATGGGACAGTAGTAGTCCCATCATCCGGCTAATGTGTTAAATGTAAAAAAAAAAAAAAAAAAAATTACATGCTACATACATACAACATGCATACTACATACATGCTACATTCATACTACATACTACATACATGCTACATTCATACTACATGCAACATACATACTACATATATACTACATGCATGCTACATACATACTACATGCTACATACATACTACATATATACTACATGCATGCTACATACATACTGCATGCTACATGCATGCTACATACATACTACATACATACTACATGCTACATACATACCACATATATACTACATACATACAATACATTCATACAATACATACATAGACATACAGTACATATAACATAGAGTAACATACTTACCAATACTTGTCACATTGTTCCCCGAAGCCATTGTCTTTCCGGAATAAATATTAACATAACAAACCACAAAAATACTCACCCACGATCCGAAGCAGTCCACGAGTGTGTCCCACGACGATCTTGGGTAGAGAACGGCAGCATCAGATGATGCTGCCGTTCTCTACGGGCTGCAGGAATCCAATGACGGAAGGTAGGTATCCTTCCGCACTGTATTCCTCCGCCACTTAAAAAAAAAAAAAGTCCCTAGTCTCACTTTATGCCATTGCTGTGTGGGAAATTCCCACGCAGCAATGGCATAAAGTGAGACTAGGGACTTTTTTTTTTTAAGTGGCGGAGGAATACAGTGCGGAAGGATACCTACCTTCCGTCATTGGATTCCTGCAGCCCGTAGAGAACGGCAGCATCATCTGATGCTGCCGTTCTCTACCCAAGATCGTCGTGGGACACACTCGTGGACTGCTTCGGATCGTGGGTGAGTATTTTTGTGGTTTGTTATGTTAATATTTATTCCGGAAAGACAATGGCTTCGGGGAACAATGTGACAAGTATTGGTAAGTATGTTACTCTATGTTATATGTACTGTATGTCTATGTATGTATTGTATGAATGTATTGTATGTATGTAGTATATATGTGGTATGTATGTAGCATGTAGTATGTATGTAGTATGTATGTAGCATGCATGTAGCATGTAGTATGTATGTAGCATGCATGTAGTATATATGTAGTATGTATGTAGCATGCATGTAGTATATATGTAGCATGTATGTAGTATGTATGTGGTATGTATGTAGCATGTAGTATGTATGTAGCATGCATGTAGTATATATGTAGCATGTATGTAGTATGTATGTGGTATGTATGTAGCATGTAGTATGTATGTAGCATGCATGTAGTATATATGTAGTATGTATGTAGCATGTAGTATGTATGTAGTATGTATGTGGTATGTATGTAGCATGTAGTATGTATGTAGCATGCAGTATGTATGTAGCATGTATGTAGTATGTATGTAGTATATATGTAGTATGTATGTAGCATGCATGTAGTATGTATGTAGTATGTATGTAGTATGTATGTAGCATGCAGTATGTATGTAGCATGTATGTAGTATGTATGTAGTATATATGTAGTATGTATGTAGCATGCATGTAGTATGTATGTAGCATGTAGTATGTATGTAGCATGCATGTAGTATGTATGTAGCATGTATGTAGTATGTATGTAGTATATATGTAGTATGTATGTAGCATGTAGTATGTATGTAGCATGCATGTAGTATGTATGTAGTATTTTTTTTTTTTTTTTTTTTTTTTTTAACATTTAACACATTAGCCGGATGATGGGACTACTACTGTCCCATCATTGGCTAATGTGTCAATCACTGTCATGGTAGCAGGCATCGCCCGATGGGACTTGTAGTCCCATCGGACGATGCTTGCACAGACTCCCGGACATCAGCACAGCCCCCCGGCAGGCCGGCACAGCCCCCCGGCAGGCCGGTACAGACCCCCACAGGGTGCACAGACCACCGGCAGGCCGGCACAGCCTCCCGGCAGGCCGGCAGAGACCCCGGGCAGTCCACACAGCCCCCCGGCAGGCCGGCACAGCCCCCCGGCAGGCCGGCAGAGACCCCCGGAAGGCCCGAAATGACGGCGCATCATGATGCGCACACACCGCGCATCATGATGACGTCAGGCCGTCAATCAACTGAACTTCCGATTCCGATGCCGAATTCCGATATTGAAAAAATATCGGAAGTCGGTATCGGAATTCCGATACAGCAAGTATCGGCCGATACCCGATACTTGCGGTATCGGAATGCTCAACACTATTGGTTACCAAACCTCATCTGATAAAAAAAAATTATGATTTTTATTTTAACTTGCAGCTTCCACATAAAGGTTAATACTTGGCTTTCAGGAATTTAATGGAAAAGTTTGCCTCAAGGTGCACCCATACAAATGTAGGGGGTGTTTTTTAATAAGACTGGTTTCACATATCAGTTTTTTGGCGTCAGTCACAATTCGTCGATCCATCGCAGATTGTGAAAAACTGATGCGACGGATCTGTTTTTTTCCGACGGATCTGACTGCCGGATCCATCAAAAAAAGTAATCCGTTTCATCCGTTTTTTCCGTTTTTTGACGGATCCGTTTTTAAAAATGCCCACAGACAGATAGACAGATCTATAGATAGATATATCTATGGATACATCTATGGATATCTATGGATATATCTATGGATATATCCTTAGATATCCATAGATATATTCATAGATATATCTATAGATATATCCATAGATATAAGTCCTGCGGGCGGAAGCACCACTACACAACCGCTGCCACCACTGATTAACACATTAGTATATAAGAACCATAAACCAGCACCTTGACACACTTCCCCTGAGAGTAAAAGCTAGGCCGGGGTCACACTAGTGAGGAATACGGCCGAGTGAGAGGCGCTAAAAGCACGCATTAGACACGGACAAATGATTCTCTATGGGGTCACTCGCACCAGGCGTATATTTCTCATCCGTATTCTACGCTCCGTGCCAATCACAGCATGCTGCGATTGTCAGCGTACTACGGCCGTAGTACGCCAATGCAAGTCTATGGGTGCGCAAAAAATATGGATTACACACGGACCAGACGGGTGACCTGCAAGCAATTCGCAGGTCTTTTGGCTGGTGACAGGAAATGGGCCAATCCATCATCAGGAAGCCTAGACATGCAAATGAGCTCAAAATGCGCTCCAGATATCCCGGAAGTACGCCTCCACAGAGTACAGCAGCAGCATGGCGTCCACTTACATAAATGTGGAGATGCTCATTGTCCTGGTGCAGGAGCGTCCCGGAATCTGGGACCAACGCGATGCCAATTATGCAAACCGGGCAAGAAAGGAGGCGTGATGGAGGCGCATCTGTCGCCAGATGTACCATGACTTTGGTGACCGACCACGTGAGGAGCAGCATAAAATTCGTAAGTACAAGGCAAAACATGAGTAACCTTAGCGCACAACAAAAAAGGAATATAGAATCAGCACCCCCCCTTCCTGTGCATGTACTTTTTGCCTCATGAGGCCGTTAGATTTGGATGTGACATGTGGATTCACACAGCCATAATTTGGGGTTAGGCCACAAGCTCCTCATCCTCCTAGACAAAACAATTATTAAGTGTAGCTAAAGAGACCCTGTGTATCTGCCCAATTAGATATGCCACCATGGGTAGAAAGCACACCCCACAAGGCCCCATGCCTAGACTACTGGTAGCAAATGTGACCTATCAAATATGTGAATTTGACAATATTTCCTGTCACATTGCAGTGGAAGATGTGATGAAACGCTGGCGAAGCATCTGGGACCAATACCGCCGGGAACGCCAGCAGCGGTCCAGGAGTGGGGATGCTGGATACGTCAAAAGGAAATACATCTATTATGACCGGCTCTCCTTCCTCGCCCCAATTCTGGATCTCAGACCATAAGTAGATACCTCACATCACATTACACAAATACTTTACAGGGCTAAAAATATTGATGTATTTTTGCCTCTGTTCTATTTCATAACAGAACTCAATCCAACCTTACAGATCGAGGAACGGCCTCAGAGACAGAGCCCATAATAGATCCTGTAGGGGATGAGGTGGCTGGCCCATCTTCTCCCCCTACAAGAAGGATGGCAGAACATGAGGCATCACAGGAGAACCCATTGGCTTCCCAACACACAACACCACCAGGACGGTCTGCTGCTGCCCCATCACCCATCCTGGAAGAGCCGGGCAACTTGAGCAGCAGCCCAACTGGCCAGATCAGGGGATCCCCACAGGCTGCTGTTACATCCCGGCGATCACGAAGAAGGCGCCAGGTCACTGTTCAAGAGAGCAGGACCAATGTAGACACAGGGGTGCTCAATTATCAAGAGTAACTACAGATGATGGGGAGGAGGCATACTCATGTAGCCTCACCCTTTATCTCCGTGCCCTTACCCATGAGGTCAGGCTCCGTATTAGGGGATGTTTTCAGATCCTGCTTGATGCAAGCACCCCCCCCCAATACCCCATATGAGCTTTTCGAATATCTGGAGAGGTGGCAGCTTTCCCCCAGAAATCTAATGCGCATGAGACCATCCACACAGATGCTTGCTCAAGCAGGGTCCGAACATCCTCTAATACGTGGGCCTACACCTCACCCCCTTCCTCCCACTACCCAACCTTCTATTCAGCAGCCACAAATGTCAGCCTCTAGCCAACCCCACCAATATGGCCACTTGTACCCACCCAGTGTTGGAGGCTGGTGCCAACCTGGTTGGGGACGATCTGGCTATCTTGGTGGTTATGAGCCACGTGCCTACCACAGCCAACAAGATGCCCCTCCCCATCATTACTCTGGCCAGTATCCCCAACAGTCCCAGGAGGCAGGACAATTCCCACATCATGGGCAACAGTATGGCCCCACACAGGGCGATGTTGGCCACAGTGTCCAGCAGCACCCACAGGCTGCTCTTCCACGTTCCCCTTCCCCAACCTATGAGGATTTATAAGTCTGATGGCCGTAGATGTCCAGTGCGGTTTCACTGGTGCTCCAAATACAAAGGAAAAAACAGGTGTTCTCCATCACCAAACTTTGTTACAAAATTTAACATTCTAATTTTTTAACAATGTTTTCCAATCATATTAAGAATCCATCATGACAGGCAAGGCTACCTCACGCCTTTCAGACAGATAGTACATGTATGTACAAAAGAGAATATTTAAAAGCGCTATACTGTAAAGTCAAAGGATGAAAATACACTACTCACTTGCTAATGCCTAGGAAAGGCGTGCTGGCCTTAGTGAAGTAGTCACCTTTTTTGCTAGCAATCTATAGTAACAACTCAAGGCGACCAGCCTTCAGAATATCACGCACTCTCTATGTCTTAACAAGTGAGTTTTGTTTTTTCATCCTTTCCAGTATAGCATGGTTAAATATTCTCTGTTCTACAGACAGGTAATATCTGTCTGAAAGGCGTGAGGTAGCCTTGCCTGTCATGGTGGAATATTTCTATGATTGGAAAACATTCTGAAGAAATGTGAGTGTTATCTTTTAGCATTAATTTTGTTGATGGAGCTCACCTATTTTTTTCCTTTGTATTTAAATATTCTCATGCAGCAATGTTGTTATTGCCTAATGTTTTTTTGTGTTATGTTATATAATGTTACTTTTCAAAAAAGTTTAAGAAGGCAAAAAGGGCCATTTTGCCCATTGCCAAAATGTTCATATGGCAATATTATGTTTGCCTTTAAGAAACAAAAAAAAAAAAGGCAAAACTAAAAATTTGTCTACTATAGTTAACGTCTCTGTGTGATTTCTCAAAAACCCTGTCAACATACTAACATGCACTAACCAATGCAATGAAACAGTCATAGAATCATAAGGGGTTGAGTAATATATATTTAGACACACTTAAAGAAACAAATTATAACATAGACACAGCATGGTCTTGCCAAGAAGTTGCCCCCTCAGGTGAGATAAAGTAATTAGCAGGGGCTGGCTGGCACTTTTCTGCCTGGGGGGCAATCACAAGCCAGTGGCCCTCCAGTTGCGGTGCTTTTGCCCTGCTTGTCTCTTGCCGCTGCATTAAAGCAGCAGAGATAACAGGCTTTAATAACAGGCTGGTACATAGATATGGGAACAGAATGGAGCTAGCTGCATATATATTGGAGCAGAACCAAGTTTACTGCCTACATAGATACTGTAACAGAAGCAAGCTGACTACATAGACACGAGACTGGAACCAAGAATGCTACGTAGACAAGGAAACTGACTGGAGCTTACTACAGAGATATGGGAGCAGAACCGAGCTAACTACAGAGAAATGGGAAAAGAGCGGAGCTTACTACAGAGATATGGGAGCAGAACAGAGCTTACTACAGAGATATGGGAGCAGAGCCAAGCTTGCTGCCTACATAGATACTGTAACAGAAGCAAGCTGACTACAGAGATATGGAAGCAGAACCGAGCTTACTACAGAGATATGGGAACAGAACAGAGCTTACTACAGAGCTATGGAAGCAGACCCAAGCTTACTACAGAAATAAAGGAGTAGAACCGAGCTTACTACAGAGATAAGGGAGTAGAACCGAGTTTACAACAGAGATGAGGGAGCAGAATCAAGCTTACTACAGAGATATGGGAGTAGAACCAAGCTTGCTGCCTACATTGATACTGTAACAGAAGGAAGCTGACTACAGAGGTATGGAAGCAGAACCGAGCTTACTAAGAGCTAAGGAAGCAGAACTGAGCTTACTACAGAAATAAAGGAGTAGAACCGAGCTTACTACAGAGACAAGGGAGCAGAACCGAGTTTACAACAGAGATAAGGGAGCAGAATCGAGCTTACTACAGAGATATGGGAGCAGAACCAAGCTTACTCCAGAGATATGGAAGCAGAACCGAGCTTACTCCAGAGATATGGGAGCAGAACCGAGCTTACTCCAGAGATATGGAAGCAAAACGGAGCTTACTCCAGAGATATGAGAGCAGAACCGAGCTTACTCCAGAGATATGGGAGCAGAACCGAGCTTACTAGAGAGATAAGAAAACAGAACAGAGCTTACTACAGAGATATGGAAGCAGAACAGAGCTTACTATGTCTACTACAAGATACAGAAACAGAACCAAGCTTATGGCATACATATTGTACCAGAATCTAGATTACTACATCAATACAGTATCAGAACCAAGGTTACTGCTTAGATATGGTACCATAACTGAGCTTACTTACAAACATACAGCTCCAGAAACACGGACATTTAAACACACAATATGGCAGGGGCATTGCCAGGGTCCTTAAAGCTCAAGGGCCCAAGCCCCAAAAAGCATGTCTCCCCATAAGACTAACCTTTATCCATTTAAAATAGCATGTATATATAATTACAGTATACCACTGTTGCTACCCAAAAACACACAATGCAAAGACCAATATGATCAATATTACTACTATAAAAGGCCAAAACAATACGTCTGCACAATGCCCACCACCATCACCACCACACCGCGAATACATAATATAATATGACCATTACCTCTACATAACAAAGCACTCTAATCAGACCAATGATACCACCATACACCTTCTACTACATAATGACCACATTAAGCTGTTACTAAATAAATTAAAAAAACAAAAGCTACTAAAAAGAGCACTAGTCCCACCTTACAGGAACCCTATATTGGTAGATACCAGTCCTTCAGAACACGCACATGATTACAGTCAGGGCTGCGACTAGGAATTTCGGGGCCCCATACTGGCAAAATTTTCGCGACCCCTTGAGACTCCACCCAGGCTCCACCCCAGTTCTGCCTCCACACCTCAAGCCTGCCACAGTCCCACCGCCCGCTCTTGGAAAAACTCATCTTCTACACCACGTCCTCACCAATCTATTAACAGTTCCCAGCAAACACCAGATCACATACATAACCAGCAGCTTTTGTTTTGGCCAAAAGAATTTTTAAGCCACCACCACAACAAGGTAGACTCTTTTGGCCGGGCCATATTCTAGTCTTACTTATTAAACATTTCCTAAAATATCCAATACTCTTTTTAGGTTTATTTCTATTTATTTTTATTTAAGGGAATGAGTGGCATATATTTTTTAGAATGACCATTAATACCACATACAAGGGACAAAAACTGTCACACCATGACCAGACCATATATTACCACCACATAGCGACCGAATAATACCATATATAAGGAACAAATACCTCCATACCATGACCAGACCACATATTACCATCACATAGTGCCAAATAATACCACATACAGGGATAAATACCGCCACACCATAACCAGATCACATACTACCACCATATAGTGACCGATGACTACAATACATATCATTAATAAAAAATTACACAACACTAATGCCATTATACACAGGAGCTTTGTATATAGTGTACAGGTAATACAGAGCTCATCAGTGACATTATACACAGGAGCTCTGTATACAGTGTCAGTGTCCAGGTAATACAGTGATTACCTGTGACATTATACACAGAAGCTCTGTATATAGTGCACAGTGAACAGGTTATAGTGTATAGTGTCAGTGTACAGGTAGCACACTGACTCACCAGTGACGTCTCCAGCTGAAGTCCCTCATCTTTGCTTTTCTTTTTTATGCAGCGCAGACCGCCATCATTTCTTTCAGCCAGGACTCGTCTCTGCATAAAATAACACAAAGTTACCTAGAGCAGGGCTTCCAGAGCACATTCCCCATTTTTCCCCTTTCTTCTACACTACACATCTAAAAAAAACGTGCACCCACCATTAATATATAATAATCCACCATTCCAAATATAAATTATAATTCAACACTGCGCCCCCACCAACAATAAATAGCAATTTCCCCACATAATATATACATTAATTAACCCCTGTACTCTTCCTCCAATTCATTACCAGTCACTGCATCCTCAATGTCCCCCAATATGTGCCTCCCGCTCCCCCAATTCATTATATTTATATGCCCCTTCCGCCCCAATTCATTGTCATGTCTTTCTCTCCCACCCTCTATTCATTATCAACTGCTCTACCCCACATTCAATACATCATTTACTCCCATCACCGTGAAAATTCATTATTTGCTCCCCCCAGGTCCTTATTTGTTCTCCCCATGCCCCACCTTCAATTCAATTAATGTCCCTGTCCCTCATTTCATCATTTGCAGTCCCCCTCACTTCATCATTCGCTGTCCCCCTTCCCCCCTCTCTTCATCATTTGCAGTCCCCCTTACCCCCTCACTTCATCATTTGCAGTCCCCCATTCTCCCCCCATTTCATGTGCAGTCCCCTTTCGTTCATGTGCAGTCCCCTATCCCCCTCACTCGCATCATCATATGCAGCCCCCCTCCGTCATTTGCAGCCCCTTCCAACATTTGCAGGCCCCATTCCATAATTTGCAAATTGCAGCACCCCCCTCCATCATTTGCATCCACCCTTTCATCATTTTCAGCACCCCCTCCATCATTTGTAGCCCCCCTTCATCATTGGCAGCCCCGCTGTCATCATTGGCAGCACCCCCTCCATCATTTGCACTGCAGCACCCCTCTCCATCATTTGCACTGCAGCCCCCTACATCATTGGCAGCCCCCTCTATCATTTGCAGCCCCACTATCATTTCCAGCTCCCCTTCATCATTTCCAGCACCGCCTCCATCACTTGCTGGCCTGCTCCATCATTTCCAGCACCCCCTCCATCATTTGCTGGCCTGCTCCATCATTTCCAGCACCCCCTCCATCATTTCCAGCACCCCCACCATCATTTGCTGGCCTGCTCCATCATTTCCAGCACCCCCTCCATCATTTGCAGCCCCCTCCATCATTTCCAGCACCCCCTCCATCATTTGCTGGCCTGCTCCATCATTTCCAGCACCCCCTCCATCATTTGCAGCCCCCTCCATCATTTCCAGCACCCCCTCCATCATTTGCAGGCCTGCTCCATCATTTCCACCACCCCTCCATCATTTGCAGCCCCCTCCATCATTTGCAGCCCCCTCCATCATTTCCAGCACCCCCTCCATCATTTGCACTGCAGCACCCCTTTCATCATTTGCACTGCAGCCCCCTACATCATTGGCAGCCCCCTCTATCATTTGTAGCCCCCCTATCATTTCCAGCTCCCCTTCATCATTTCCAGCACCGCCTCCATCATTTGCTGGCCTGCTCCATCATTTCCAGCACCCCCTACATCATTTCCAGCACCCCCTCCATCATTTGCTGGCCTGCTCCATCATTTCCAGCACCCCTCCATCATTTCCAGCACTCCCACCATCATTTGCTGGCCTGCTCCATCATTTCCAGCACCCCCTCCATCTTTTGCAGCCCCCTCCATCATTTCCAGCACCCCCTCCATCATTTGCTGGCCTGCTCCATCATTTCCAGCACCCCCTCCATCATTTGCAGCCCCTTCCATCATTTCCAGCACCCCCTCCATCATTTGCAGGCCTGCTCCATCATTTCCACCACCCCTCCATCATTTGCAGCCCCCTCCATCATTTCCAGCACCCCCTCCATCATTTGCAGCCCCCCTCCATCATTTCCAGCACCCCCTCCGTCATTTGCACTGCAGCACCCCTTTCCATCATTTGCACTGCAGCCCCATACATCATTGGCAGCCCCCTCTATCATTTGCAGCCCCACTATCATTTCCAGCTCCCCTCCATCATTTCCAGCACCGCCTCCATCATTTGCTGGCCTGCTCCATCATTTCCAGCACCCCCTCCATCATTTCTAGCACCCCCTCCATCATTTGCAGCCCCCTCCATCATTTCCAGCACCCCCTCCATCATTTGCTGGCCTGCTCCATCATTTCCAGCAGCCCCTCCATCATTTGCAGCCCCCTCCATCATTTCCAGCACCCCCTCCATCATTTCCACCACCCCTCCATCATTTGCAGGCCCCTCCATCATTTCCAGCACCCCCTCCATCATTTGCACTGCAGCCCCCTACATCATTGGCAGCCCCCTCTATCATTTGCAGCCCCACTATCATTTCCAGCTCCCCTTCATCATTTTCAGCACCGCCTCCATTTGCTGGCCTGCTCCATCATTTCCAGCACCCCCTCCATCATTTCCAGCACCCCCTCCATCATTTGCTGGCCTGCTCCATCATTTCCAGCACCCCCTCCATCATTTGCAGCCCCCTCCATCATTTCCAGCACCCCCTTCATCATTTGCTGGCCTGCTCCATCATTTCCAGCACCCCCTCCATCATTTGCAGCCCCCTCCATCATTTCCAGCACCCCCTCCATCATTTCCACCACCCCTCCATCATTTGCAGCCCCCTCCATCATTTGCAGCCCCCTCCATCATTTGCAGGCCTGCTCCATCATTTCCACCACCCCTCCATCAGTTGCAGCCCCCTCCATCATTTCCAGCACCCCCTCCATCATATGCAGCCCCCTCCATCGTTTGCAGCCCCCCTTTCATCATTTGCAGCCCCTCCATCATTTGCAGCCCCCTCCATCATTTGCAGCCCCCCTTTCATCATTTGCAGCCCCCTCACCCATTTAATTCATTTGATAAAGAAAAAGAAAACGTTTTTCATACTTTACCTCACCAGTGATCCCCAGCAGGCACAGCTGCAGCTCCTCTTGTCATGGCAGACGCTGTACCTGGAAGGAGCCCGCCATGCATTGTATCACTTTCAGCAGCTAGACTGTATGGGCTGTAGTCAGGACCTGCAAGGAGCCCCTACATTCTAGCTACAGCCATGTCACATGACCAGAAGTACAGGGAGGGCGGAGGGAGAGAGTCGGAGCTGCGCAGCTGTCAAGGTAAGACAGCTATGCACAGCTCAGAGAAAGCTGCCGGCCCACGTGTGCGCCTGGGGGAGCGGCCCGGGGGGCATATTCCTCCCTGCCACCCGGCCCAGCCCGCCCCTGGTAATTAGTGAAAATATCACGCACTTTGAGGCCAGAGAGCAGTCTACGTTGAGGGTTCATAGGTGGTCTCACCCTGCGCACTTTGTCCGGCCTACGCACAACACCATCAGAGGAACAATCATGTATCCTGGTGAAGTTATGCAGAACCACACAGGCTTTCACAACTTCATTCACATTTTGTTCACTCAACTGAATGGCAGAGTGGAGTACCTGCCATTTGGCACAAAGAATCCCAAAGGAACACTCCACCAGTTGCCTAGCACGTGATAGGCGCAAGTTAAAAATTCTGCGCCTGTGGTCAAGGTTGCGCCGGGGATATGGCCTCATGACATTGCGCGATAACTGAAACGCCTCATCTGCCACAAGGACATAAGGGACTGATTCTTCAGGGGAGCCTGGTAGCTGGCGTGGTGGTGGTAGATCCAACTGGTTGGTGCGTAGCCGCCGAGCCATTATGGAAGTATTGAAGACTCTAGAGTCTCCCGTCCTTCCATAGGCCCCAATGTCAACAATTATAAACTTGTATTGAGGGTCTACCAGAGCCCACAATACAACAGAAAAATATTGTTTATAATTGAAGAATTGGGAGCCAGAGTTCGGCGGCTTACGCACCCGGATATGTTTGCCATCCAGGGCCCCAATACAATTTGGAAACTGGCAGTCCTCCTCAAAGTCCCTTGATATCCTCAACCAGTCTTCCATCCTGGGCTCGGGCATGACCACTTGATGGAGTCTTGTCCAGATTTGTGCACATGTAGACCTCACTATGCCTGAAATGGTTGATCTTCCAATGAGAAACTCATGGTGGAGGGCGGCATAAGACAGGCCAGTGGACAGGAAGCTGTAGAACAACAGAAATTGATAATTTTAGAATGCAGAAAGTCCAAAAACATCAGTTACATGCCGACCAAACTTGGTAGGAATTGAGATAGAATAACACACACATATTTGGTTGCACAATGACTAAGTGATATGCAGGACATATTAGAGCTAACAATCTGGTGTGTAAGTTGAAACATTTGGAGTAAGATGAGGGCATTAAACTTAGTCAAAGAAGGCAAGAAAACATACTTTAGCCCACATATTATGAACATAGAGAATGTGGTTGTATAGTACATACCGTATTGTGAGTAGAAGTCGCTCCTCTGCAGATATAGCTTTGCGCATCCTTGTGTCCTGAAAGGTTATCCCAGGGCGCACTGTCTTCAAGAGTCGATCAAATGTGGAAATGCTCATGCGACAGTACTGGTAAAATTTCTCTGGATGCTCCCGCAGAGAAGAATAGAGGCGGTGAAAATGACCTCTTGTGAGTCGTTGCCTCAAAAGTGGATGGACCCACATGCGTCTCCTCCTCCGCGGATCCACTATCACTGGGTATGGTTGCCCAAAGTGCCGTGACAAAAGCCAGTTGAAGAGAACCTGCTCAGTTGTACCCTCTGCCATGTTGCACAAAGAACACCAACACACCTCGTGAAAGCAAGCTCACAAATGGACAGAATGGAGGCAGCCACCTGTTGCTGAGTGTATAAATAGGGTGCAGGCTAATGATTTAAATTGTTAGCAGGCCTCAAAACCGTTAAATGTCCATTTTGCAAGGCAGCGAGAAAATCTGGCCATACGGATTGCATACGGATGCCATACGGATTACATACGGATGCTCACATGCGCAAAATACGCGACCGCACCTTGCTTACGGATGACCTACGGAGCACTATTTAGGGGTCATTCATCCGTATTACGCCTATGATCTACGGACCGTATTTTGCGCAGGTTAGTGTGACCCCGGCCCTAACGCGGAACGCGCGTCGGGGTTCTTCTATGCCGCTGCAACTTCCCTCCTAAGGTTAGTTCACAATTTCAGCACCTTTTGATACCATTTCACTGTGTATTTAGGTATAAATCCTAGCTGCTATACTTGCTAGTAGCTATCTGCACACTGCACTTTATTGGCATATTTGCTGCTAACATTAATTTAATAGATATCTGGTAAGATTTTCCTTTATCTACCTTAAATTTATGCATTATTGGTATATACCTAATATATTGACGTCCTTCACTATTGATTTGGGTGACCAAGTTACAATCTCTATGCATTTTTTTGGGTATCTGTTGCTGTTATAATTATTTGACATCTATTTTACATGTATACCTGCTGACTTGATTTATTAATCTACTTGCTGCTATAAAATGTATTACTAATGTAAGGCATTTTGCCTATAACCACTTTATGTATATTTATTCATATATTTATTCCTTTTGATGCGTGTCTTCTTTTAAATCAATCAGTTTTTAATCTCATGTATTTTTTGTTAAATTTTTTTTTGGTGAATTGCCATAGCACTAGCTATTGTAAACATTTTGGGAGTCTTGTTGTTATTGTTTTTTCTTTGCTAATCATCTCCTCACAATTTTTAAACTTTTTTAATGTATTTTCTAATTTAATTCAATAAAAATTATCTATCTTATGGTATATGCTTCCTTATCCTTCTTTTTCTTGGTATATAAGAAAGCAATAAGTAGATGTAGCAATTATATTGTCCAGTAGAGGTGGAGGAGGGCATCTTTCATCCTGGACTCTGATTTTCTTTTTTTATCCAATAAATTTTTATTGAATTTTTCAAAGACAGAAATGATCTTACAGAAAGAAAACCAAAGATCATATTATAGACAGACAAAAATGCAAACAACAATAACAATAACAATATCAGACAATGAGACCGTAGGAAAAGGAAGGGGGGGGGATCCGGTAAGACTCAAGAAATCCTAATCCGATCCGATGTATAGACTAAGTACTAAACTTTATGGGAGATGCCAAGGGGTGGGAAACCCAGCCCGCCCAGTTCTTCATTACCCTGTCTCTGACCCCTGCATCTAGTGAAAGAAAGTACTCATGATGAAATGTTGAGTTAAGTCTGACCACTAACTCCGCGAGGGTAGGCGGGAGCGGGGCCTTCCATTTAGCAGTGAGGCTAATCCTAGCAGCCATCAATATATTCGAGACCAAGGGTACGAATTCTAGGGGAAGTGTTTCGATCCCAATGTTTAGAACTGCCAGTTGAGGAGATAGAGGGAAATCAATACCCGTCACAGATTTAAGTAAATTTGAGACAACTAACCAAAAGGGAGTCAAACTAGGACATTTCCACCACATGTGAGCCAAAGTACCTCTTCCTCCACACTGTCTCCAGCACAAAGGGGAGAAATTCTTTCCAAATTTAGATAAAGTAATCGGGGGATAGTACCATCTAAGATGAATCTTTTTTAGTGTCTCAAGGTGGTTGATACATTTAGATGCCCGCTGTATTGCTTTTATTCCCGCTCTCCACTCTTCATCCGAGGCGTGAAAAGATAAATCCTCCTCCCAACGCGACATATAAGTTGGTCTTATAGGAAATAAAAGGTTATTACAAGCTTTATATATAGCAGATAAGCCCTTGTACTGGTGAGGGTTGGATAGGAGAAATTTTTGAAAAGAAGAGGGGCATACAGGTAATAAAGGGAAGGAGAGGCGGTGTATTGATGATAATAAATGTTTCACTTGGAAGTGTTGGAAAACCGTTTTCTCTATACCAGAGAAGTTCGAGCATAATTTGGAAAAGGACGAGAAGGTACCCTCCCACAACAAATCTCCCAGTGAGTGGATACCAGCCTTCATCCAGGGAAGGAGATCAATATAGGGTATGTGAAAGGACAGGGCCTTGATATTTATCAGGCTCGGCGGCAGTGAGGTCCAATCTCCCACCACTCGCCTCCAACCTATAAGGGTGGCCTGCATTGTAATTAGCGGAGGGGAATAAGGCGTCGGCCGAAGCGATTCTGCCTCTAGTAGGCACCGTAATGAGGACCCTTCAACAAAGCTCGATTCTATCTGTATCCAGCCCAAATTCTCAAGCGGGGTTGACCACCACTTTTTCACTGCTTCTAAAACAGCAGCCTTATAATACCCGGCTATGTAGGGAACTCTCATGCCACCTTCCGTATATGGAAGATACATAATTTTACCCGCTACTCTAGGTTTTTTATTAGCCCATATATATCGGTTAGTAATATTTTGGAGTTTAGTGAGGAATTTGGAAGGAATTACAATAGGGAGGGAACTAAAATAATAAAGAATTTTAGGGAGAAGAAACATTTTAAAGGCTTGGACTCGGGCTATCCACGAAAAACCATGTAAGGGGTGTCTAGAGATTTCGGAATTTAGAGCTGAGACCAAGTTTCCCATGTTAGTTGAGGCGATATATTTTGAGCGGGTAAGGGTTATACCAAAGTATGGAATTCCGTCATCCCGCCATGTAAAGGGGAGTTCTGTTTTCAGTTTCTCTTGAAGCGGCGAAGGGACTGCTATGGGAAAAATAAGAGACTTAGTCGCATTAAGTTTATAAAAGGAAATTGCTGAGAATAAGGACAGAGAAGTCATAACAGCCGGTAAAGATTTATGCAAGTCAGTACAAGTGATAATAATGTCATCTGCATATAAGCCAATCAAATGGTGGTGTGAACCTATATGATAACCTGAAATATTTTTGTTAGATCTTATGGACTCAGCCAGGGGTTCTATAGCCAAAGAAAATATAATCGGTGACAGGGGGCAACCCTGACGGGTTCCGTTAGTGATCTGGAAGGGGGAGGACAAAAAACCTGAAGATAGCACCCTAGCATTAGGGTTAGAGTATAACGACAGAATAGCCGACAATATTGGGCCATCAAAACCGAACTTTTTAAGGACAGAGCTAAGGTATCCCCAATGTACCCTGTCAAAAGCCTTCTCTGCGTCCAACGAGAGAAGCACACCGGGGACACCAATCTTTTCAGCCACATCAATAACGTCAATCATACGTCTAGTGCCATCTCCAGCCCTCCTACCGGCCACAAAACCCACCTGGTCTGGATGAACCAGGGATGGGGTAATTACATTCAATCTAGATGCCAATAATTTAGAAAAAATTTTTACATCACAGTTCAGTAATGAGATGGGACGATAATTTCCCGGGTCCTCTGTAGATTTACCTGGCTTGGGTATAGTGACAATGGTAGCCTGAAGGGAAATAGCAGAGACCGACCCAGACCTTTGCCATGAGGAGAAAGTACGGAGGAGGTACGGGGCAAGAACAGAAGAAAAACGTCTATAATAATCGTTAGGAAGTCCATCTGGACCTGGGGCGGAATGAAGTTTAGTAGTTTTTATAACCTGCTTTATTTCAGATAAAGAGAAAGGAGAGTTAAGGGCCTCAAGTTGGGTCTGCGACAATTTTGGGAGAGAGATGGAATCTAGATAGGTTTGGATATCTGTCTGTGACGGAAGCGGGGTATTCACATCTCCCTCTAAGTTATATAATTTAGAATAAAATTGTGCAAATACCTCAGCTATAGCGATGGGGTTACGTATAAGGGTTCCAGAATGATCTCGCAAGGCCTCAATATGAGCTAACCTTTCCCTCTTTTTGATACGTTTAGTAAGTAATGAACCCGCTCTGTCCCCCATTGCTTAAAAAGAAGTTTTCATTTTCCTCAAATACTTCTCATGCTGATCTAATAGAAAGGACCTGAGTTGTGAACGGGTTAAGGCCAGTTGTTTAGAGACCAAAGGGGACGGGTTAAGCTTGTTAATGCGTTCCAACCGTTGCAAATCAGCCACTAAGGTCGCTCTAGTGTGCTCGCGCTCTCTTTTAAGTTGGGATGCTCTTTGTATAAAGAGGCCTCTAACAAAAGCCTTGTGGGCTTCCCATATAGTTTCATCAGAAACTGACTGATTATCATTGATAGAGAAGTATTCCGCCAGCTGCGCCTCCACATCCGTCCCCACCTCCTGCCTAGTTAAAAGAGCAGGATTTAGTTTCCATTGCCAGGGAGTCCGTGGCCGAAACCCCACAGATATTTCCAAACTGACAGGAGCATGGTCTGACCAGGAGATTGTTCCCACCTCCGCCGAAACACATGCCGGGAGAGTTCAGCTGTCAACTAGGAAGTAGTCAATTCTGGAGTAGGAGCTGTGTCTATGGGAAAAGAAGGAAAAATCCCTCTCTGTAGCATGTAAGTATCTCCAGACATCATGTAAATGTTTTTCCAAACAGAGAGAGCTCAGTTCACCTCGACCCACTTTTGAGCGCGGTGAACAGTCTAAAGCCCTTGAAGGGACAACATTAAAGTCACCACATATAATAACTCCGCCTCTAGCCTCCACCTCCACAACTTTTAACAGTTCTCTCATAAATTTCACAGGGGAGAGGTTAGGGACATACACATTAACAATAGAATATGCTGAACCATCTATAACACAATTCAGAATAATAAATCTCCCTCCCGGGTCCGCAATCTCATTGAGGAGTTGAAAAGGAGTATCCTTTTTAACAAAGATACAGACACCAGCCCTTTTTGAAGTATTATTGGCAAAGAAGGCCGTGGGATACATGAGACTACGGACCCGGTGGTTGTCCCCTTCGAGCATATGGGACTCCTGTATACACAATACATCTGCTTTATTCCGGCGAGCCTCCTCCCACAACATAGAGCGTTTAAACGGCGAGTTAAGCCCCCTGACATTTAAAAAAACAAGTTTCACTGTCATGTGTAAAAAAGGTTTCGAAACTGTGGAGAACACGTCTCACCAGACACACCCAGGGACGACAAAAAGGAATACACATCAAAATGAGGGAAACAAGTAAACAGACAATAAAAAGAACATCTATGTAAACGTAACAGGCAGTATGAATACTGCAATGGGGCAGATAAACGGCACCAGGAGAGGGGAAAAAAGGGAAAACCAGGTCCCTTTGAATACACCATTCTCCCACGCTGCATCAGGGAAAGAAAAGCCATCTGCAGACAGAGGCCACAAGAAGAATTTAAGGCTGTGTGCCACCTAGAGTAGTTTTAGGAAGGTCAACCTGCCATCTCCCAGTCCGCTCTTACTCTTCTCGAAGGCTGTACTCGGCCAGGTTGTGGACTACCCCTCTTTGGGGAGACCAGTAGGTTCCAATCACAAAGTGCTTGTTCCAGCTTCTTAGGTGAGTGAAAAACGTATCTTGTCTCCATATGCACAAATCGGATCTTCACCGGAAAACCCCAGTTATAAGGAATGCTATTTTCTCTTAACACCTTACACAGGGGCGCAAACTCTCTTCTTCTGGCTAAGGTCCCTGCCGAGAGATCCGGAAAAACAGCAATTTTTGAAAAGGGCTCCGGAAGGGTTCTCTGATCTCTCATTGCATGCATGAAATCTTCCTTTACCCTAAAAGAGTGGAGACAGGCAAGCACATCCCTGGGAAGAGATTGATTAATGTGGGAGGGTTTGGGCACCCGGTGAATCCTTTCTATTCCCAGGGGCCTGGATTGAGCATCAGGGAGAACCTCTTTGAGAAAGGCCGTAAAGTGATCAGACAGATCAGCATCTTTAACAGTCTCAGGAATACCACGAAGTCTTATGTTACATCTGCGGGATCTGTCCTCCAAATCCCATAGTTTAAGTTGCTGAGTCGAAAAACGTTCCTCTAGGGCAGAGTAATCATCAGCCAGGACATTATGAGCAGTCGCATATTCCACCATTTTCTGCTCAATATGGTCTGTGCGGTCACCCAGGGAAACAATGTCTTGCCTAAGCTCCCCAATCATACCTTTCATATCGTCATGGAGAGCCTTCCTGAGGGAGGACAAGAGGCGCTGCATTGTGGCCTGGGTAAGAGGAATATCTTCTGTTTCCATCGCCACTGTCTCTCTGATGTCCCTAGAGGAGGGATGGGAGGATGCAGAGCCTGAGTGAGATGCCGGTGCCATCTTGGATTGCTGCAGCCCTTCCCTGCTGTAGAAATCTGTAAGCTTTGCCGGGTTACTGCGCAGTTTCGGGGGTCCTCGCGGCATGCTATGTGCTCCCTGGGTCCTCTAGTAGACAAAGGTGACAAAATCAGCCTGTTTGAGCCGCTTGAAGCCGAGTGGTAGCTCGTGTCTGCAGGAGCTCCCTGACTATGCAGCCTGCACCATGAGCTTCCAGGCCACGCCCCCTGGACTCTGATTTGACTGGACAGGTTGCACCCATGGTATCTCGCCTCTCTATTGTATGACTTAAACAAAATAGTTTGTCAACAATGTTTTAAAGAGCATTTTCATTGTAACCATCAAGTATATTTAAAATTGATTTACATTGACATTGTAATACTATGAATACAAATATGGACATAACAGAACATGTTCAAAACACTTCAGCAATTCAGAAAATAGAGTATTAAATGTGCCAAGGATCTTGGTAATTGCAGAATAAATGTACCATCTGAGTTTAAAAGAGGCCAAATTGTCTGTGTCACCAATGAAACTAAAGTGCCATAGGAGGTATATAAGTCATATTTGCTAATTTTATATTTGTTTTTCTAATAAAAAGGATAATAGGAAATAAAATGCAACAAGAGTGAATGACAAAATCGCATAGAAGCACTAATTATTAATATTAGGGAATATACTGTATAAGACCAAATTGGTTATGAGACTATGGCAGTGCTGCTTATGGCCACTAGATGGTGGCATAAGACTGGCTGCAGTCACAATAAATGCACTAATGCCTCTATGATTAAGTAGCCTTATCTGTATGCCGTGAGGTCTGTTTTATAATCTTTACTGCCTGATATCTATCACTTATCACGATAAATATAGACATAGCAATAGGAACATTATTGCCATTAAGCAGATCACTCGCTGCCCTCAACAGGCCATGGGGAAAGTTAAACTACTTGGCAACACGATTCAGTGATGTTTATGGCTTTTTAGCAGTTTATATGAATAATAATTATTCTTTAAGGCAACACAGAGAGATGCTGGTTTTGTTTACACGTGAATTTTTTTGTCGCTTCTCTAAAATTGATGCCCATTAATGGAACATTTCAGTAGTGTTTGTAAATGTTGAAATACAAAAAAAAGAAAGAAAAGGACTTATAGGACTTTGCATGTGCTTATGGATTTTAGTCTAGTCAATGCTGACTCTGAACTTTGAAGTGGAGAAATGTTCTATTCTTTTCCAGTAGCAGTGATTGGTATAAAACTTAGCTGTGACGTCCCCCCTGATGAATCTGGGTGTAACGTGCGTCGGGGCACAGAGCTACACACCTAACGGCTCCACGTTATCACTATGTAAGTTTGCCTCTTACACTCTTCTATCTCATGTACAGTGTATGTTAACCATTAAGGAATGTACTGTATTAGATACTGTATGTGGGCATACTAGTTATATATTGTTTATAGCCTTATTACAATTATTTCAGAATCTGAGGCCTCTGTGAGGTGGTTAACCTACAGGATCTATTAAGTAAAAAAAACTAGCAGTAGATTATCTAAAGCTAGTCAGAGCTCACAGGACCTGTCAACCTTGATGTTAATACACCATGACGATGGGACGTAATCTGCCACATGCCCTTTTACACCATAAATGATGAAATAATGCTTTAATGAGTTGTCTGGTCTTCTGGTGAAAGTCTGCAGTCACTATGTGACTGCAGTTGTCTGAGCCCTTACAGCGTGCACGCACACTGCACACTGTCAGGAATCTTCTGTGTTGCCAGTGAGAGTAACTGGGCACGATTTGCATGTGGTTACATGCTGACTAGATGAGCTTGGCCTCAGTCAGTACAAGTTAATTGAGAGAGCCTGGGTACAGCTAGTCGGAATGTGGCTGGAAGCAGGGCCGGGATGAGGGGTAGACACTTGCCTAGGGCACTACCTCCTGCATACCTGTTGTCCAGGTTCTTAGGGGTTTTATCTGTATAATAAAACGCTCAGGAACTGGGACCTACATATCCATTGTAACGTGATTATTCTAACAAAGCGTTAACCTAAGTAATAGAAAACTATGTTTTCAAATTCCTCTCACCACACATTAGTTTATATGTATGGCTGAATGCAACCTTGCTTGTTGTGTAAAATCTCTGTTTAGATAACATTTAATCTACATTATGTATAATGGCACTTTCTCAGATATAAGACCTGTTGTTAGCTACTTTGTTGCTCCTTATTTCTTTCTGTGTTGCAACACTGCCCTTGTTTAGACATGGCTGCGTTTAATTTCACGTGTCCTAGTCTGTGCAATGGGCATCAAGTACCTATGTTATGATAAAACAACTTATCCCCACACAAATGGGGGTTAAGGAGTTCTATATTCTCTATATATGCCCATTGAATATCTGATGTTCATTTTAAATTATGCATCATTTCTATCCAATCAGCCAGAGTCAGGGCGCATGCGTTAATTGCAGCATTGATAGATGCAAAACTTTGAAAATCGTATCATGCATGCACTACTTTTCTCTGGCGCTTTGTTGTGATGGGCGCATGTGCTGTAACCTAGCGCCATTTTATTGTATTCCTACAATATACACATTTCTATCCATCTGCATTAGTTCATCGGCGCAGGCATCAGGGTGTAAGATACAGATACTTATCAAAAAATTAGAATATCATCAGAAAGTTATATTATTTTAGTTCTTCAATGCAAAAAGTAAAACTCATATTATATGGAGTCATTACAAACAGTGATCTATTTCAAGTGTTTATTTCTGTTAATGTTAATGATTATGGCTTACAGCCAATGAAAACCCAAAAGTCATTATCTCAATAAATTAGAATAATTAACAAAAAACACCTGCAAAGACTTCCTAAGGGTTTAAAAAGTTTCCACAATCATGGGGAAGACTGCTGACTTCACAGATGTCCAGAAGGCAGTCATTGACACATTCCACAAGGAGGGTAAGCAGTGGCAGGTTATAATGAGGTCAATTTGGGCAGTTGCCCCGGGCCCAGTGGGGTTAAGGGGCCCACAGCCCAGGCCAGTAAATTGCCCCATTATAATCCGCCACCGCACAGGGCCGGATTATAGGCAGGGCAGGCGGGGCTTCAGCCCCGGGGCCCCCACCACAAGAGCTTCTAAGGGGGCCCCCACCACATTCCCGCTGGCTGCTGCAATGGCACTCCATCTTCTCCCCACCTAAAAGTGAGTGACCGTGGGGGCGGCATTATGTGCTCTGCTACCAGCAGCATCTACAAGTAGCCTGAACGCTGGTGCTGCTGGTAGCGTGCAAAGGCTTGTGATGAGATCACAGGAGGGAAGGTGTCAGGGCCCCCGATCATGTGACCCCTGTCTCCTCCCCTCCTGTGATCTCATCACAGGTCCTGTGCGCACAGCACTGAGAGCAGCCATGTATGTGGAGTGTGGCTCTCGGTGCCGGAGGCTCCATTATTCTCTATGTGGAGTGTGGCTCTGCGGGTGGAGGTCGGTGCTGGAGGCCCCATTATTCTCTATGTGGAGTGCGGCTCTGCGGGTGGAGGTCGGTGCTGTAGGCTCCATTATTCTCTATGTGGAGTGCGGGTGGAGGTCAGTGCTGGAGGCTCCATTATTCTCTATGTGGAGTGCGGCTCTGCGGGTGGAGGTCGGTGCTGGAGGCTCCATTATTCTCTATGTGGAGTGCGGCTCTGCGGGTGGAGGTCGGTGCTGGAGGCTCCATTATTCTGTATGTGTAGTGCGGCTCTGCGGGTGGAGGTCGGTGCTGGAGGCTCCATTATTCTCTATGTGGAGTGTGGCTCTGCGGGTGGAGGTCGGTGCTGGATGCTCCATTATTCTCTATGTGGAGTGTGGCTCTGCGGGTGGAGGTCGGTGCTGGAGGCTCCATTATTCTCTATGTGGAGTGCGGGTGGAGGTCAGTGCTGGAGGCTCCATTATTCTCTATGTGGAGTGCGGCTCTGCGGGTGGAGGTCAGTGCTGGAGGCTCCATTATTCTCTATGTGGAGTGCGGCTCTGCGGGTGGAGGTCGGTGCTGGAGGCTCCATTATTCTCTATGTGGAGTGTGGCTCTGCGGGTGGAGGTCGGTGCTGGAGGCTCCATTATTCTCTATGTGGAGTGTGGCTCTGCGGGTGGAGGTCGGTGCTGGATGCTCCATTATTCTCTATGTGGAGTGTGGCTCTGCGAGTGGAGGTCGGTGCTGGATGCTCCATTATTCTCTATGTGGAGTGTGGCTCTGCGGGTGGAGGTCGGTGCTGGAGGCTCCATTATTCTCTATGTGGAGTGTGGCTCTGCGGGTGGAGGTCGGTGCTGGAGGCCCCATTATTCTCTATGTGGAGTGCGGCTCTGCGGGTGGAGGTCGGTGCTGGATGCTCCATTATTCTCTATGTGGAGCGCGGCTCTGCGAGTGGAGATCGGTGCTGAAGGCGCCATTATTCTCTATGTGGAGTGAGGCTCTGCGGGTGGAGGTCTGTGCTGGAGGCTCCATTATTCTCTATGTGGAGTGTGGCTCTGCGGGTGGAGGTCGGTGCTGGAGGCTCCATTATTCTCTATGTGGAGTGTGGCTCTGCGGGTGGAGGTCAGTGCTGGAGGCTCCATTATTCTCTATATGGAGTGCGGCTCTGCGGGTGGAGGTCGGTGCTGGAGGCTCCATTATTCTCTATGTGGAGTGCGGCTCTGCGGGTGGAGGTCAGTGCTGGAGGCCCCATTATTCTCTATGTGGAGTGTGGCTCTGCGGGTGGAGGTCGGTGCTGGAGGCCCCATTATTCTCTATGTGGAGTGTGGCTCTGCGGGTGGAGGTCGGTGCTGGAGGCTCCATTATTCTCTATGTGGAGTGCGGCTCTGCGGGTGGAGGTCGGTGCTGGAGGCTCCATTATTCTCTATGTGGAGTGCGGGTGGAGGTAGGTGCTGGAGGCTCCATTATTCTCTATGTGGAGTGCGGCTCTGTGGGTGGAGGTAGGTGCTGGAGGCTCCATTATTCTCTATGTGGAGTGGGGCTCTGCGGGTGGAGGTCGGTGCCGGAGGCTCCATTATTCTCTATGTGGAGTGCGGCTCTGTGGGTGGAGGTCGGTGCCGGAGGCCCCATTATTCTCTATGTGGAGTGTGGCTCTGCCGGTGGAGGTCTGTGCCGGAGGCTCCATTATTCTCTATGTGGAGTGCGGCTCTGCGGGTGGAGGTCGGTGCCGGAGGCCCCATTATTCTCTATGTGGAGTGTGGCTCTGCGGGTTGAGGTCGGTGCTGGAGGCTCCATTATTCTCTATGTGGAGTGCGGCTCTGCGGGTGGAGGTCGGTGCTGGAGGCCCCATTATTCTCTATGTGGAGTGAGGCTCTGCGGGTGGAGGTCGGTGCCGGAGGCTCCATTATTCTCTATGTGGGGTGTGGCTCTGCGGGTGGAGGTCGGTGCTGGAGGCTCCATTATTCTCTATGTGGAGTGCGGCTCTGTGGGTGGAGGTCGGTGCTGGAGGCTCCATTATTCTCTATGTGGAGTGGGGCTCTGCAGGTGGAGGTCGGTGCTGGAGGCTCCATTATTCTCTATGTCGAGTGCGGCTCTGCGGGTGGAGGTTGGTGCTGGAGGTCCCATTATTCTCTATGTAGAGTGTGGCTCTGCGGGTGGAGGTCGGTGCTGGAGGCCCCATTATTCTCTATGTAGAGTGTGGCTCTACGATTCGTGACCCCCGTCACGTGACGAGGGGGGCCCACAGAGTCTGAACTGCCCCGGGCCCTGGCTACCCTTAATCCACCCCTGAGGGTAAGCTACAAAAGGTCATTGCTAAAGAAGATGGCTGTTCAGAGTGCTGAATCCAAGCATATTAATGGACAGTTGACTGGAAAGAAAGTTTGGTAGAAAAAGATGCACAAGTAACCAAGATAATCGCAGCCTTGAAAGGATTGTTAAGAAACGGCTATTCAAAAAATTTTGGGTGACATTGCTGCTGGAGTCATTGCTTCAGGAGCCACCACACACAGAGGTATCCAGGACATGGGCTACAAGTGTCGCATTCCTTGTTTCAAGCCACTCATGATCAACAGACAACGCTAGAAGCGTCTTACCTGGGCCAAGGAGACAACACCAGAAGAGTCTTACCTGAGCCAAGGAGAAAAAGAACTGGACTGTTGCTCAGTGGTCCAAGGTGTTATTTTCAGATAAAATTAAATTTTGCATTTCAGTTAGAAATCAAGGTCCCAGAGTCTGGAAGAAAAGTGGAGAGACACACACCAAGCTGCTTGAGGTCTTGTGTGAAGTTTCCACAATCAATCAGTGATGGTTTGGGGAGCCATGTCATCTGCTGGTGTAGGTCCACTGTATTTTATCAAGACCAAAGTCAGCGCAGACGTCTATCAAGAACTTTTAGAGCACTTCATGCTTCCCTCTTCTGACAGTCTTTTTGGAGATGGAAATTTCATTTTCCAGCAGGACTTGGCACCTGTCCACATTGTCAAAAGTACCAATGCCTGGTTTAAAAACAATGGTATCACTGTGCTTGATTGGCCAGCAAACTCGCCTGACCTTAATCCCATGGAGAATCTATGGGGTATTGTCAAGAGGAAGATGAGAGACATCTGACCCAACAATGCAGACAAGCTGAAGGCTACTATCAAAGCAACCTGGGCTTCCATAACACCTCAGCAGTGCCACAGGCTGATCGCCTCAATGCCACGCAGCATTGATGCAGTAATTGATGCAAAAAGAGCCCCCGACCAAGTATTGAGTGCATTTACTGAACATACATTTCAGTAGGCCAACATTTCGGATTTTAAAATCATTTTTCAAGCTGGTATTGAAAATACTAATATTCTAATTTACTGAGATAATGACTTTTGGGCTTTCATTGGCTGTAAGCCATAATCATCAACATTAACAGAAATAAACACTTGAAATAGATGAATCTGTTTGTAATGACTCTATACAGTTGTGGCCAAAAGTATTGACACCCCTGCAATTCTGTCAGATAATACTCAGTTTCTTCCTGAAAATGATTGCAAACACAAATTCTTTGGTATTATTATCTTCATTTGTCTTAAATGAAAAAACACAAAAGAGAATGAAGCAAAAAGCAAAACATTGATCATTTCACACAAAACTCCAAAAATGGGCCAAACAGAAGTATTGGCACCCTCAGCCTAATACTTGGTTGAACAACCTTTAGCCAAAATAACTGCGACCAACCACTTCTGGTAAACATCAATGAGTTTCTTACAATGCTCTGCTGGAATTTTAGACCATTCTTCTTTGGCAAACTGCTCCAGGTCCCTGATATTTAAAGGGTGCCTTCTCCAAACTGCCATTTTTAGATCTCTCCACAGGTGTTCTATGGGATTCAGGTCTGGACTCATTGCTGGCCATCTTAGAAGTCTCCGGTGCTTTCTCTCAAACCATTTTCTAGTGCTTTTTAAAGTGTGTTTTGGGTCATTGTCCTGCTGGAAGACCCATGACCTCTGAGGGAGACCCAGCTTTCTCACACTGGGCCCTACATTATGCTGCAAAATTTGTTGGTAGTCTTCTGACTTCATAATGCCATGCACACGGTCAAGCAGTCCAGTGCCAGAGGCAGCAAAGCAACCCCAAAACATCAGGG
The DNA here is from genome assembly GCF_039654945.1 of Dendrobates tinctorius. Lineage (NCBI taxonomy): Eukaryota > Metazoa > Chordata > Amphibia > Anura > Dendrobatidae > Dendrobates > Dendrobates tinctorius. The sequence goes on from NW_027361711.1 coordinate 33,092,459, forward strand.
AACCTCCACCATGTTTGACTGTAGGGACCGTGTTCTTTTCTTTGAATGCCTCTTTTTTTCTCCTGTAAACTCTATGTTGATGCCTTTCCCCAATAAGCTCTACTTTTGTCTCATCTGACCAGAGAACATTCTTCCAAAACGTTTTAGGCTTTTTCAGGTAAGTTTTGGCAAACTCCAGCCTGGCATTTTATGTCTCAGGGTAAGAAGTGGGGTCTTCCTGGGTCTCCTACCATACAGTCCCTTTTCATTCAGATGCCGACGGATAGTACGGGTTGACACTGTTGTACCCTCGGACTGCTTGAACTTGTTTGGATGTTAGTCGAGGTTCTTTATCCAACATCCGCACAATCTTGCGTTGAAATCTCTTGTCAATTTTTCTTTTCCATCCACATCTAGGGAGGTTAGCCACAATGCCATGGGCTTTAAACTTCTTGATGACACTGCGCACGGTAGACACAGGAACATTCAGGTCTTTGGAGAAGGACTTGTAGCCTTGAGATTGCTCATGCTTCCTCACAATTTGGTTTCTCAAGTCCTCAGACAGTTCTTTGGTCTTCTTTCTTTTCTCCATGCTCAATGTGGTACACACAAGGACACAGGACAGAGGTTGAGTCAACTTTAATCCATGTCAACTGGCTGCAAGTGTGATTTAGTTATTGCCAACACCTGTTAGGTGCCACAGGTAAGTTACAGGTGCTGTTAATTACACAAATTAGAGAAGCATCACATGATTTTTTTGAACAGTGGCAATACTTTTGTCCACCCTCTTTTTTATGTTTGGTGTGGAATTATATCCAATTTGGCTTTAGGACAATTCTTTTTGTGTTTTTTCATTTAAGACAAATTAAATGAAGATAATAATACCAAAGAATTTGTGTTTGCAATCATTTTCAGGAAGAAACTGAGTATTATCTGACAGAATTGCAGGGGTGTCAATACTTTTGGCCACAACTGTATGATATATGAGTTTCACTTTTTGTATTGAAGAGCTGAAATAAATTAACTTTTTGGTGATATTAAAATTGCGTGAGAAGTACCTACATATCTCTTCCACATTAGGGATCCTTCTGGGCATCACTTATCTTCTTTGTTTTCCCCGCCTTTTTCCTTCTGTCTCTTATTTTTCTTTTCTTGTTTTCCTCTTTCCCTTTCCTACATTCATTTTATACCTGCTTTACTGTGTACATGCAATTGTATATGTGACAACTTTAGTGAATCTGTACTGTTTCTGTAGTGACAATGTGCAATATTTGGATTCTTTGTCAAAATATAATAAATTAAGAACGTCCATAAAACTGTACACCCCTTAATGATCATTTCAACATAATCAATGCCTAATGATCTCTTTCGGTTTTTTTTTTAAAATGTGCCATTTCCGCAGTTCACGGAACCGTTCAAGAAAAAAATGTATGTGTGATCCAGGTCAACCTCAAAGAGGCTCCCACATGAGCGACTTTATGAAGCTTTTCAGTCATATTCCGGCTTTAAAAATATGGTGGAAAGCTTCATACTTCAAACTGCTCAGTAAGCCTTCTGCTGTTCTCCAATATAACCCAGGTTGAAGTCTATTAGTGATGAGCGAGTATACTCATTTTTCCGGGCATGCTCGGGTGTCCTCTATTTTAACGTGCTCGGAGATTTAGTTTTCGTCATCTAATCTGCATGATTTGCGACTTGCAGACAGACTGAATACATGTGGGAATTCTCTAACAAACAGGCAATCCACACATGTATTCAAGCTGTCTAGCGGCCGCAAATCATGTGGCTGAGGTGACGAAAACTAAATCTCCGAGCACGCCAAAATACTCGGAGATCACCCGAGCATGCACGAGAAAACCCGAGCAACGAGTATACTCGCTCATCACTAAAGTCTATCTGCCTGGTCAGAGATTTTCTGGAATAGTGTATCCACCTTTTGATGTAATTTTTAATACTTGAAGTTTCTCTTTAGACTTTTACTTGGCTTGTAAAACTGTTGGGTGTTAAATGTCTGCCAAAGGAGTTCAGAGATAGGTTAGGAAGCATTATAGTAATGTGCGTCTAATAAATGCCTCAACACAGATCTCTTCTGTCAGTCTTTTTTTTTTATAATTACTTTAGGGTGTTGCTACGAAATTAGCTACGGTTTTATGTACAGGATGCAGGTAGTCATTAAGGGCGGTGGCCATTTACCAAGAAGTGCGATTTGGGAACTTAAACATACAATGGGCATGAAGTTAATTGGCATAACAATTTGCATACTAAGCTTTTATCTCATACGTCCTCTACAGATTAATAGCTGGATTTGATTAATGGGAGTTGGTTCTTTATTACTGTAAATGTATGAACTCAATATAATAATAATATTAAATATAAAACTTAGTGTGGAAATCCCAAATTTAGCTGCACAATTATGTTAAAGCGGAGCTTTTGCCAGATTTCTAAATAAATTACATGAATTTTAAATGAGGTGAAGGAACTTGGTTGATTCCAAAATACAAGAGTTATACTGAGCCAGTTTTGGTTTAAGCAATTCTGTTTCCTATTTGTTGTCCCAAACCCATGCAGGAATCTTCATTTGAGAAAATGCATCTTTATAATTATGAAAAATCCGATTTACTTATCTATACATGGGATGCCATCACCCTGACACTCTTTCCAACATTGGTATTAGATGTAGGAGATAAATATACAGTGGTTTGCAAAAGTATTCACCCCCTTGTCTTTTAACCTACGGTATTTTATTACATTACAACCTGTTTTTTAAATATTTTTGTAATCCGATTGTGTGTGATGCATCAGCATTAAATAGTCGAAATACAACAAGAAAACACAAAATGACAAACTTGCAAAAAATACTCTGCAGTAAAAAATATGGCAGTAATCAGCAAGTGCTGGATAACAAATACAGGCGTATTTTTCAGCCATTGGGTGGCGTGAGCACTGTCTGACCGACTTGTTCACATTTTGTGCATGTCACATACGTTTTTAATCCGTTTTTTCCTTGCTCAGCATGGTTTGGGAGACCCCACCCCTCCCTTGTGTGACATGCACATAAATGAGCTGCCATAAACCACAAGCTCATATACTAGGAGGCGCCTGCAGTTTATCTGCGGATTAGCCTGTCACCTCACACTATTCCCTCCTTCCTCATACTGTCTCCTCTAACATCCCACCTGTTCACCATACTGTCTCCTCATATATTTACCCCCTCACTCTCTATACTGTCTGCTCACACGTACCCCCGACTCCCCATACTGTGTCTGCACACATCCAATCACCCTCACTCCCCATACTGTGTCCACATACATTTTTCCCATTGCTACTCATACTGTGTCCACATACATTTACCCATTCGCACCCCTTACTGCCTGCACCCATCCCGCAATCTGTTTCCTCATATATGCCCTCATACATACATACTCTTCATTTTGTGTCCTCAAATCTCCCCACACACATTAAATCCCCCCATCCCCACTCCAAATCCCCCATCCCCAATATCCCACACACATTAAGTACCCCCCATCCCCACTCTAAATCCCCCACACATTAAGTAACCCCCATCCCCACTCCAAATCCCCCCACATATTAAGTATCCCCCATGCCCACTCAATAACACCCCGTCCCTACTCCCAAATCCCCCCACACATTATGTACCCCCACTCATTATGTACCCCCCACTCCAAATCCCCCCACTCATTAACCCCCATCCCCACTCATTAACCCCCCACCCATTAACCCCCATCCCCACTCAATAACCCCCATCGCCACTCATTAACCCCCCATCTCCACTCATTAACCCACCATTCATTAACCCCATCCCCACATTAACCCCCATCCCCACTCATTAACCCCCCACACATTAACCCCCATCCCCATTCATTAACCCCCCACACATTAACCCCCATCTCCACTCATTAACCCCCCACTCATTAACCCCCATCTCCACCCATTAACCCCCATCCCCACATTAACCCCCATCCCCATATTAACCCCCAACTCATTAACCCCCAACTCCACTCATTAACCCCCAACTCCACTCATTAACCACCCCACACATTAACCCCCCACTCATTAACCCCCCACCCATTAACCCCTATCCCCACTCATTAACCCCCATCGCCACTCATTAACCCCCACACATTAACCCCCCATCTCCACTCATTAACCCACCACTCATTAACCCCATCCCCACATTAACCCCCCATCTCCACTCATTAACCCACCACTCATTAACCTCATCCCCACATTAACCCCCATCCCCACTCATTAACCCCCCCACACATTAACCCCCATCCCCACTCATTAACCCCCCACACATTAACCCCCATCTCCACTCATTAACCCCTCACTCATTAACCCCCATCTCCACCCATTAACCCCCATCCCCACATTAACCCCCATCCCCATATTAACCCCCCACTCATTAACCCCCAACTCCACTCATTAACCCCCAACTCCACTCATTAACCACCCCACACATTAACCCCCCACTCATTAACCCCCCACACATTAACCCCCATCCCCACTCATTAACTCCCCCACTCATTAACCCCCAACCCCACACATTAACCCCCCAAACATTAACCCCATCCCCACTCATTAACCCCCATCCCCACATTAACACTCATCTCCACTCAATAACCCCCATCTCCACTCATTAACCCCCATCTCTACATTTACCCCCATCCCCACATTAACCCCCATCTCCACATTAACCCCCATCCCCACATTAACCCCCATCTCCACTCATTAACCCCCCACACATTAACCCCATCTCCACTCATTAACCCCCACTCATTAACCCCCATCCCCACATTAACACCCACACCTTAACCCCCATCTCCACTCATTAACCCCATCCCCACATTAACCCCCCACTCATTAACCCCCATCTCCACTCATTAACACCCTCCATCTCTCATCTTTGGTGGTTTCTTCAGCTCCACAGAGGAGCACAATTGCCACCAGCATTCACTCTGGGCGCCGGGGTGTGACATCAGCAGTGTGATCACATAACCTGATCACGCTGCTGACGTCGCTCTGACCCGGCGGTCAGAGCTTCAATTGTACTGGCGTCTGTATAGATGCCAGTACAATTGCTGCCTGGGAGCCAGTGCGGCCTCCTTCTCTGCGCCAGCTGTCAGCTTGACAGCCATCACAGAGAACAGCCGACTCACAGGACGGGAGCGGGAGAATGCAGTTGCCGGTGGGAGACACTACGGACCGCTGCATTAGGCGGCCTGACTGCGCCCCCCCTGCTGGCTGCGCCTGGGGCAACTGCCCCGGCTGCCCCCCCGGATACGCCTCTGGCCTCAAGTACTGGAGAGGAGGCTGAAGTCCTGTTAAGCGTGGCTGATTGAGACACAAAGTGTAGTAGAGTCTCTCAGCTATTCTGAGCAGCGAAGTTCAGTCTTGTGCCTACAACAGCAGTCAGTGAGCAGGATCTTTGGGGTTCCTTCAGTAGGAGACTGGGAGCTGAAGAATTATGGAGGCTAACAGAAGAACCCCTGAAGTCAAGTCAGCTAATTGCGGAAAGCTGAAGTTACAGCCAAGTCAGTCTGTGGAAACCAGCCTGTGTCTGGAATCGCTCAAGCCAGGGAGGTCAGTGGGTTAGTCCCCTGTGGAAGTGACAGCTGGAGTATGGGAGCTGTGTTAAGAGTCTAGTGAGCCACAAGCCTAAAGAGATGTGCAGGAGCAACAGTGCCATAAAGGGGTGAGCTATAATGGAGTAGACAGGTGCCTTAGTGGGCTGGAGTCGGTCGCAGGAAGAGTGGTCCAAGTGCCGTGCTCAATGTTTGTGTGTTCCAACCGTGTGTAACAGAAGAGGATGTACAGTGCTGTGCAAATTAATTGGGACAAAGCATTTTTTTTAAGTAAAATCGTAAGTTGGTTACCAGTCAGTGATTCAAACCGGTTTTAACTGCTTTGAACAGGTGTGAGTGCCTGTTCAAAGCAGTTAAAACTGGTTTGAATCACTGGCTGGTAACCAACTTATGATTTTACTTAAAAAAATGATTTGTCCCAATTAATTTGCACAGCACTGTAGAATGCTGCTGTAGATGAAGATGTATTGCTGGTACCGTGTAAAGTGTCCTGAAGCCGTTGGTTACCAGTCAGTGATTCAAACTAGTTTTAACTGCTTTGAACAGGTGTGAGTGCCTGTTCAAAGCAGTTAAAACTGGTTTGAATCACTGGCTGGTAACCAACTTATGATTTTACTTAAAAAAATGCTTTGTCCCAATTAATTTGCACAGCACTGTAGAGTGCTGCTGTAGATGAAGATTTATTGCTGGTACCGTGTAAAGTGTCCTGAAGCCGTTGTGGACGTGCTGTGCCCTGAAGAGAATAAAGTTGAACTGTTTAAGATGTTTCCAGCCTCTGTCTGCAGTCATTTGAGTCTCAAAGATGAACACCATACTGGAGATGGAACGACCCAAGAGGCTACCCCCCGGCCGCCGTGGTATTACAAGTGCACATTGTGGCTAGCCAATCAGGGCACAGGAAACACCCACAATGTCCTGACACAACGGCTTGTGTCATTGGCTGCTGAAATCACATGTCCCTCTCCATATAAATAGCAGACATCTTGTTTTAGCGCCATTTTGACACTGTAACAGCGCAGAGAGGCTGCTCCTGACGCTGCCACTATTAACAGCAAGATTTCAGCTAGTTAGTTAGGCGGCTGTTTTTTTTAACAGTCAGATAGTGTAGCTAGATAGTGTCCAGTGTGGCTGTAAAATTTACCTTCTGGAACTTTTTTTTTTTGGGGGGGAGCATTAATGAGGTTCACAGACAAAGCCAGCAGGGCACATGTCCTACAAGTGTGTTGTGCATTGCTTCTATTGTGCTCCATGCACAAGTATATCATTCTAAATAATATTTTTTCAGTAGCTAAATGTGGAAAAGCCTGCTGTATCCCACCTTGTCATTTATTGTTGTGGTGATATGAAACCGTCTGCAGACCTAAGGCAAATTAAAAAAAGTAGAATTTGTTTCTGTTGCTAAATATGAAACAGCCTGCCGTATGCCACGTTGTCATGTTGTGGCGATGATATGAACCTGTCTGCAGACCTAAGGCGCATAAAAAAATTCTAATTTTTTTTGTTGATAAACGTGATACAGCCCGCTATATCCAACCTTTTCATTTAGTGGCGTTGAAATTGTTCTGTGTGCAGAGCTGTTGCACATTAAAATTAATTTATTTTATTTTTTTACAAACTTGATATAGCAGGCGAGATCTGAGTTTGAAAATTGTTTTGTGCCTATCTTCTAGATTATGTGCTTCTGTGGCATCCAATTTCTCACAGGCATCTTTTATACCTAGCTTAATGGACCTGTTGCACCTATCTTCTGACGAGCATCAAACGCTCTCTGGTAAATGGTGTTGGGTAGATGAGGAATAGTTGTAGGCTGGATCCTGGATCTTGTACTTCCCATAGCCGCCGTGTTATTGATCCTGTTGTACATTCCCATTCCTGCCCAAAAAAATTCTTCTGTTACTAACGTCATGCAGTAGGGAACATGTGACTTTGAAATCGTTGGGAGCATCTACTCAATCTTATACAGGCCTAATCGACAGGCCCCCCAAAGATTCTTCTTTTACTAACGTCATACAGCAGGGGACATTTCACTTTTAAATTGCTTGGAGTATCCACTCAATGTTATGCAGGCCTTATCAACAGGCCCAAAAAAATTCTTCTGTTTCTAACGTCATACAGCAGGGAACATGTCACTTTTAAATTGTTTGGAGCATCCACTCAATCTTATACAGGCCTTATCGACAGGCCCCCAAAAATTCTTCTGTTCCTAACGTCATACAGTAGGGAACATGTTACTTTTAAATTGTTTAGAATCTATCTTCTAGATTATGTGCATATTAGGCATCCAATTTCTCACAAGCATCTTTTATACCTACCTTGAGACACACATCTGTTACACCTATCTTCTGACAAGCATCAAACACTCTCTGGCAATTAGTGTTGGGTAGATGAGTAGTAGTTGTAGGCTGGATCCTGGATCTTGTACTTCCCATAGCCGCCCTGTTATTGATCCTGTTGTAAGTTCCCATTCCCGCCCAAAAGAATTCTTGCTACTAGGGTCATACAGTAGGGACATGTCACTTTTAAATTGTTTGGTGCATCCACTCAATCTTATACCGGCCTTATTGACAGGTCCCCCAAAAATTATTCTGTTACTAAAATCATACAGTAGGGGAGATCTCAGTTTTAAATTGTTTGGAGCACATCTTCTTTGTCATACAGGCCTCATCCACACAGAATTTTTTTTTCTGTGACTAACTCAATTCAGCACGCCATATTACACCTTCTAATTTAGTGCCACTGAAATTCAGCTCTGCAGAGGTGGTGCAGAGTAAAAAAATCTAATTTTTAGTTGCTAATACTGTGCTCATAGCACACTATGTGAGTAACATGACTGGGAAAAAGCGAGGTTGTGGTGGAAAGGGGAGGTCTAAATGGGACAAGTGGTGAAATTGATGCCACTTATTGGTGTCTGCCACTAATTTTTGGAAATGTGTACACTTTTGGTTGGGTGTCCATTTCCTGGGTTAGCTGTAGTGGAAGATGCGTCGGTCCCTATTATACTAATTCTAATCTCTTGAAATTGATATCACTTTGTTGGTGTCTCCAACTAATTTTTGGAAATGTGTGCACTCGTGGCTGGGATTGCATATGCTGGGTTGGCTGTAGTCCCGTGTTTGAGACTCTTAAATGAGGCTCCATGGACTTTATTTGCATATTCGTATTTCCCAGGGAGCATTGCACCTAGGATTTCACTGATTGAGCGCCTTTGCCGACTGCCGCAGTGTTTTCTTTGACTGGTCTCCCTGAGGTCAGTGATTGTTTCCTGGGTTGTCTGTAGTGGAAGAGATGTCGTTCACCATTATACTATTTTTACTCGTGTAAAATCGATGCCACTTTGGTAGTGTCTGACACTAATTGTTTGAAATGTGAGCACTCCTGGTTGGGTGTCCAATTTCTGACAGCAGCCTTTAATGTGATAGCGCTGGAATTGCACCACTAATCCGACCCACAGTCACGTGACATGGGCGCCGATGGGTTGGCATGAAAACCTGGGGTCTGCAACAGATCAACGAGGTTGTCATTGCCAGATTGCTATGAGCGTTGCCCAGCTGACGGCACTCAGAGCAAGTGACCATTTCTGCTACTCATAGCAGGGCTAGAGCCCTGCTCTGTGTAGCATAAGTGATCGGATGATCCCAGCTTCTAGTCTCCCATGGAGACTATTGAAGCAAGTGTAAAGTTAAAAAAATGTTTTTAAAAAATTAAAGAAAAAACAGATAAAAGTTCAAAGCTCCCATTCAAAATAAAATAATTTAAAAAAGTAAACAATACACATACAGTTGTGGCCAAAAGTATTGACACCCCTGCAATTCTGTCAGATAATACTCAGTTTCTTCCTGAAAATGATTGCAAACACAAATTCTTTGGTATTATTATCTTCATTTAATTAGTCTTAAATGAAAAAACACAAAAGAGAATGAAGCAAAAAGCAAAACATTGATCATTTCACACAAAACTCCAAAAATGGGCCAGACAAAAGTATTGGCACCCTCAGCCTAATACTTGGTTGCACAACCTTTAGCCAAAATAACTGCGACCAACCGCTTCCGGTAACCATCAATGAGTTTCTTACAATGTTCTGCTGGAATTTTAGACCATTCTTCTTTGGCAAACTGCTCCAGGTCCCTGATATTAGAAGGGTGCCTTCTCCAAACTGCCATTTTTAGATCTCTCCACAGGTGTTCTATGGGATTCAGGTCTGGACTCATTGTTGGCCACCTTAGAAGTCTCCAGTGCTTTCTCTCAAACCATTTTCTAGTGCTTTTTGAAGTGTGTTTTGGGTCATTGTCCTGCTGGAAGACCCATGACCTCTGAGGGAGACCCAGCTTTCTCACACTGGGCCCTACATTATGCTGCAAAATTTGTTGGTAGTCTTCAAACTTCATAATGCCATGCACACGGTCAAGCAGTCCAGTGCCAGAGGCAGCAAAGCAACCCCAAAACATCAGGGAACCTCCGGCATGTTTGACTGTAGGGACCGTGTTCTTTTCTTTGAATGCCTCTTTTTTTTCTCCTGTAAACTCTATGTTGATGCCTTTGCCCAAAAAGCTCTACTTTTGTCTCATCTGACCAGAGAACATTCTTCCAAAATGTTTTAGGCTTTTTCAGGTAAGTTTTGGCAAACTCCAGCCTGGCTTTTTTATGTCTCAGGGTAAGAAGTGGGGTCTTCCTGGGTCTCCTACCATACAGTCCCTTTTCATTCAGATGCCGACGGATAGTACAGGTTGACACTGTTGTACCCTTGGACTGCAGGGCAGCTTGAACTTGTTTGGATGTTAGTCGAGGTTCCTTATCCAACATCCACACAATCTTGCGTTGAAATCTCTTGTCAATTTTTCTTTTCCGTCCACATCTAGGGAGGTCAGCCACAGTGCCATGGGCTTTAAACTTCTTGATGACACTGCGCACGGTAGACACAGGAACATTTAGGTCTTTGGAGATGGACTTGTAGCCTTGAGATTGCTCATGCTTCCTCACAATTTGGTTTCTCAAGTCCTCAGACAGTTCTTTGGTCTTCTTTCTTTTCTCCATGCTCAATGTGGTACACACAAGGACACAGGACAGAGGTTGAGTCAACTTTAATCCATGTCAACTGGCTGCAAGTGTGATTTAGTTATTGCCAACACCTGTTAGGTGCCACAGGTAAGTTACAGGTGCTGTTAATTACACAAATTAGAGAAGCATCACATGATTTTTCGAACAGTGCCAATACTTTTGTCCACCCTCTTTTTTTATGTTTGGTGTGGAATTATATCCAATTTGGCTTTAGGACAATTCTTTTTGTGTTTTTTCATTTAAGACAAATTAAATGAAGATAATAATACCAAAGAATTTGTGTTTGCAATCATTTTCAGGAAGAAAGTATTATCTGACAGAATTGCAGGAGTGTCAATACTTTTAACCACAACTGTATGTGGTATCACCGCAAAATCACCCGATCTATCAAAATATTAATAGAATTAATCCAATTGGCAAGCATTGTAGCAAAAAAAGTTTTGTTTTTTTGGCTGCCGCCACATTGCATTAAAATGCAATAACCTGGTGATCAAAAGATTGTATCTACACCAAAATAGTATTATTTAAACCGCCTGCTCGGCATGCAAAAAATGAGCCCTTACCAAGCCCCAGATCACGAAAAATAGAGACCCTTCGTGTCTCTGAAAATGGCATAATTTTTTTTTGTTTAACAAACTTTGGAATTTTTTTTAACCAGTTAAATTAAAAACAACCTAGACATGTTTGGTATCTACCAACTCATAATGACCTGAAGAATCATAATGGCAGGTCAGTTTTAGCATCTGGTGAATATGGTAAAAAAAAAAATAAAACAGTTGTGGAATTGCATTTTTTTGCAATTCACCGCACTTGGAATTTTTTTTTCCTGTTTTCCAGTACGCGATATGGCAAAACCAATGGTGCTGTTCAAATGTACAACTTGTCATGCAAAAAACAAGCCCTCACATTGTCATCTAACGGAAAAATAAAAAAGTTATGGCTCTGGGAAGCATGGGAGCAAAAAACAGATGGAAAAACGAAAATGGCTATGGCATGAAGGGGTTAAACCCAACTTTGTAACAGCCAGATATATACAGAAAGGCCGGGGTCACACTGGCGAGGAATACGGCTGAGTGAGAGGCGCAAAAAGCACGCATTAGACACGGACCAATGATTCTCTATGGGGTCCCTCGCACCAGCCATATATTTCTCATCCGTATTCTACGGTCCGTGCCAATCGCAGCATGCTGCGATTGTCAGCATACTACGGCCGTAGTACGCCAATGCAAGTCTATGGGTGCGCAAAAAATACGGATTACACACGGACCAGACGTGTGACCTGCGAGCAATACGCAGGTCTTTTGGCTGGTGACAGGAAATGGGCCAATCCATCATCAGGAAGCCTAGACATGCAAATGAGCACAATAAGCGCTCCAGACATCCAGGAAGTACGCCTCCACGGAGTACAGCAGCATCATGGCGTCCACTTACATTAATGTGGAAATATTAATAGTCCTGATGCAGGAGCGTCCCGAACTCTGGGACCAACGTGATGCCCATTATTCCAACTGGGCAAGAAAGGAGGCGTCATGGAGGCGCATCTGTCGCCAGATGTACCATGACTTTGGTGATCGGCCACGTGAGGAGCAGCATAAAATTCGTAAGTACAAGCCAAAACATGAGTAACCTTATCGCACAACAAAAAATGAATATAGAATCAGCACCCCCCCTTCCTGTGCTTGTACTTTTTTCCTCATGAGGCCGTTAGATTTGGATGTGACACGTGGATTCACACAGCCATAATTTGGGTTTAGGCCACAACTCCTCATCCTCCTAGACAAACGAATTATTAAGTGTAGCTATTTGATACATCAACTAAAGAGACCCTGTGTATCTGCCCAATTAGATATGCCACCATGGGTAGAAAGCACACCCAAGAAGGCCCCATGCCTAGACTACTGGTAGCAAATGTGACCTATTAAATATGTGATTTTGACAATATTTCCTGTCACATTGCAGTGGAAGATGTGATGAGACGCTGGCGAAGCATCCGGGACCAATACCGCTGGGAACGCCAGCAGCGGTCCAGGAGTGGGGATGCTGGCTACGTTAAAAGAAAATATATATATTACGACCGCCTCTCCTTCCTCGCCCCAATTCTGGATATGAGACCGTAAGTAGATACCTCACACCACATTACACAGATACTTTACAGGGCCAAAAATAGGTATTTATTTTTGGCTCTGTTCTATTTCTTCACAGAACTCAGTCCAACCTTATGGACAGAGGCACTGGCTCGGATACAGAGCCCATCATTGATCCTGGGTCTGCAGGGGAAGAGGTGGCTGGCCCATCTTCTCCCCCTACTAGGAGCAGGGGTGAAGACTCGAGTCAGGATGTGCCATTGCCTGCGCCCCAAAGCCCACCACCAGGACCATCTGGTGCTGCTGCTGCATCAGCACCAGCAGAGGATCAGGGCAATATCAGCAGCAGCCCAACTGGCCACATCCGGGGCTCCCCTCAGCCTGCTGCCACATCCCGGCGAGGAAGAAGCCGAAGATGGCTAATACCTGCCCCTGATACCCGCACTAATGTGGACACTGGGGTCCTGAATTATTTAGTCAGAGTTAACACTGATGATGGGAAGGAGGCATACTCTTGCAGCCTGGCCAATTATCTCTGTGCCCTTTCCCGTGAGGTCAGTCTCCGTATTAGAGGATGCTTTCAGATCCTGCTTGATGCCTGCACATACCCCAATACGCCCTACGAACTATTTGAATACATTGAGAGGTGGCAGCTTTCACCATGAAATCTCATGCGCCTTAGGCACCCCCCACAAATGCAAGCTCAAGCAGGATCTGAGGATCCTCAAATACGTGGGCCTACACCTCACCCCCTTCCTCCCACTACCCAACCTTCTATTCAGCAGCCACAAATGTCAGCCTCTAGCCAACCCCACCAATATGGCCACTTGTACCCACCCAGTGTTGGAGGCTGGTCCCAACCTGGTTGGGGACGATATGGCTATCTTGGTGGGTATGAGCCACGTGCCTACCACAGCCAACAAGATGCCCCTCCCCATCACTACTCTGGCCAGTACCCCCAACATTTCCAGGAGGCAGGACAATTCCCACATCATGGGTAACAGTATGGCCCCACACAGGGCGATGTTGGCCACAGTGTCCAGAAGCACCCACAGGCTGCTCTTCCACGTTCCCCTTCCCCAACCTATGAGGATTTATAAGTCTGATGGCCGTAGATGTCCAGTGCGGTTTCACTGGTGCTCCAAATACAAAGGAAAAAACAGGTGGTCTCCATCTCCAAACTTTGTTTAAAAATTTAGCATTCAAATTTTTGAACAATGTTTTCCAATCATATTAAGAATTCATCATGACAGGCAAGGCTACCTTACGCCTTTCAGACAGATATTACATGTCTGTACAAAAGAGAATATTTAAACGTGCTATACTGTAAAGTCAAAGGATGAAAATACACTACTCACTTGCTAATGCCTAGGAAAGGCGTGCTGGCCTTAGTGAAGTACTCACCTTTTTTGCTAGCAATCTATAGTAACAAATCAAGGCGACCAGCCTTCAGAATATCACGCTCTCTCTATGTCTTAAGGCCCTTTTACATTTAGCGATGCCCCAGCGATCCAACCAGCGATACGACCCGGTCAGGATCGCTGGTGCATCGCTAAATGATCGCTAGTGAGCTTTCACACAGAAAGATCTCACAGCGATGCAACAGCGACGCAGCGCACGATACTCACCTTTCACACACAGCGGTCCAGACGTCCTCCCGCCCGCCTCCACGCGTCGCTCGTCGTCACAGCAGGAAGCTGACAACGAGAAATGGAGCCGGACATACTCGTGCGATCAGCGATGGACAGCGGGGGAGCCGGTCGGAGGTAAGTATAATTCATAGCGATATCGCTATAACGTCACAAAATCGGTGACGTTATAGCGATATCGCTAGCGATATCGCTATGTGTAAAACCCCCTTTAACAAATGATTTTTGTTTTTTCATCCTTTCCAGTATAGCATGGTTAAATATTCTCTGTTCTACAGACAGGTAATATCTGTCTGAAAGCCATGAGGTAGCCTTGCCTGTCATGGTGGAATATTTCTATGATTGGAAAACATTCTGAAGAAATGTGAGTGTTATCTTTTAGCATTAATTTTGTTTATGGAGATCACCTATTTTTTGCCTTTGTTTTTAAATATTCTCATGCAGCAATGTTGTTATTGCCTAATGTTTTTTTGGGTCATGTTATATAATGTTACTTTTCAAAAAAGTTTAATAATGCAAAAAGGGCAATTTTGCCCATTGCCAAAATTTTCATATGGCAATATTATGTTTGCCTTTAAGATAAAAAAAAGCAAAAAGGCAAAACTAAAAATTTGTCTACTACAGTTAACGTCTCTGTGTGATTTCTCAAAAACCCTGTCAATATACTAACATAGACTAACCAATGCAATGAAACAGTCATAGAATCATAAGGGGTTGAGTAATATATATTTAGACACACTTAAAGAAACAAATTATAACATAGACACAACATGGTCTTGCCAAGAAGTTGCCCCCTCAGGTGAGATAAAGTAATTAGTGAAAATATCACGCACTTTGAGGCCAGAGAGCGGTCTACGTTGAGGGTTCATAGGTGGTCTCACCCTGCGCACATTGTCTGGCCTACGCACAACACCAGCAGAGGAGGAACAATCATGTATCCTGGTGAAGTTATGAAGAACCACACAGGCTTTCACAACTTCATTAACATTCTGTTCACTCAACTGAATGGCAGAGTGGAGTACCCGCCATTTGGCATAAAGAATGCCAAAGGAACACTCCACCAGTCGCCTAGCACGTGATAGGCGCAAGTTAAAAATTCTGCGCCTGTGGTCAAGGTTGCGCCGGGGATATGGCCTCATGACATTGCGCGTTAACTGAAACGCCTCATCTGCCACAAGGACATAAGGGACTGATTCTTCAGTGGCGCCTGGTAGCTGGCGTGGTGGTGGTAGATCCAACTGGTTGATGCGTAGCCGCCGAGCCATTATGGAAGTATTGAAGACTCTAGAGTCTCCCGTCCTTCCATAGGCCCCAATGTCAACAATTATAAACTTGTATTGAGGGTCTACCAGAGCCAACAATACAACAGAAAAGTATTGTTTATAATTGAAGAATTGGGAGCCAGAGTTTGGCGGCTTACGCACCCGGATATGTTTGCTATTCAGGGCCCCAATACAATTAGGAAACTGGGAAACTGGAAGTCCTCCTCAAAGTCCCTTGATATCTTCAACCAGTCTTCCAACCTGGGCTCGGGCATGACCACTTGATGGAGTCTTGTCCAGATTTCTGTACATTTAGACCTCACTATGCCTGAAATGGTTGATCTTCCAATGAGAAACTCATGGTGGAGGGCGGCATAAGACAGGCCAGTGGACAGGAAGCTGTAGAACAACAGAAATTGATAATTTTAGAATGCATAAAGTCCAAAAACATCAGTTACATGCCGACCAAACTTGGTAGGAATTGAGATAGAATAACACACACATATTTGGTTGCACAATGACTAAGTGATATGCAGTACATATTAGAGATAACATTCTGGTGTGTAAGTTGAACCATATTTTGAGTAAGATGAGGGCATTAAACTTAGTCGAAGAATGCAAAAAAACATACTTTAGCCCACACATTATGAACATAGAGAATGTGGTTGTGTAGTACATACCGTATTGTGAGTAGAAGTCGCTCCTCTGCAGATATAGCTTTGCGCATCCTTGTGTCCTGAAAGGTTATCCCAGGGCGCACTGTCTCCAAGAGTCGATCAAATGTGGAAATGCTCATGCGACAGTATTGGTAAAATTTCAGTGGATGCTCCCGCAGAGAAGGATAGAGGCGGTGAAAATGACCTCTTGTGAGTCGTTGCCTCAAAAGTGGATGTACCCACATGCGTCTCCTCCTCCACGGATCCACTATCACTGGGTATGGTTGCCCAAAGCGCCGTGACAAAAGCCAGTTGAAGAGAACCTGCTCAGTTGTATTGAAACTCAGACCCTCTGCCATGTTGCACATACAACACTAACACACCTAGTGAAGGCAAGGTCACAAATGGACAGAATGGAGGCAGCCACCTGTTCCTGAGCCAATAAATAGGGTGGAGGCTAATGATTTAAATTGTTAGCAGGCCTCAAAACCGTTAAATGTCCATTTTGCAAGGCTGCGTGAAAATCTCGCCATACGGATTGCATACGGATGCCATACGGATTACATACGGATGCTCACATGCGCAAAATACGCGACCGCACCTTGCTTACGGATGACCTACGAACCACTATTTAGAGGTCATTCATCCGTATTACGCCTGTAAACTACGGACCGTATTTTGCGCAGGTTAGTGTGACCCCGGCCATATACTGCTTTCCTGAGGTCACTATCAAGATGGTAATAAGTTGACTGCTCTCTTTGGTTATGCTACATTGAACAATGATTATACAGTGTAAGAGCTTCAGTGACAAACTCTCGCTATTTCACATTGTCATGGAAACATAATCGAGATTGTTAAAAAAATCTTTGTTAAAGTGTCTTTACTCGTAGGTGTCAGTCAATCATTCCATTCAATAAAGTATATAATTGGCAAAAAAAATGTTGTGGACATTTACAGTAGATTTGTCAGATTATTGTGCTACAATATCGCTATATGTAAAAATCAATGTGTGTGTGTGTGTGGGTGTGTGTGTGTGTGTATCACCAACCAATCACGAAGCATCTTTCATTTCTCCAGAGCTGTTCAAAAGAAGCTAACCTGTGATTGGTTGCTATGACCAACAGTTTTCCTTGCAACCAATCACTAAGCATCTCTCATTTCACCAGAGCTGGTTAAAAGTAGCTGAGCTGTGATTGATTGCTATGCGCAAGTTTTCCCACTTGACAACACATCAGCAGACACTGACATGGTGGGAGAAATCTAGCATCCCCAGGAACATAAGATCCAGCCATCATCTGTCCCCCAGAAAGGAGCAGTGAGTACATGACAGAAATGAATCCCCCCTCCCATGTGGTATTATTAAGTGACACACATGAAAGTAGGAAAGTGCACATATTAAATGTCATGTGGATTTAATATTTTCTCACAGACACTTTTATGCATTATAGATGTGTTACTATGTTCTGATGCTGTGAGTTTTTTTTAAAGTGCTACTTTCCCCATAATTCACCTGAATATACCCATATAAGGCTAGCTTCAGACTAGCGCATTTTACATGCAGCGCACGGCGCCGCTAAGCCCCGCCCCTGCCCGCCCTGTCCGGTCATTTCCTCCTATTATCGCACACGGCTGCATGTGATCTGCGCACCCTATCTTTAGCATAGGGTGCACAGACCGTGCGCTGGCCGTGCGCTAGTAGGATTTTTGCAGACGCTGAGCACTTTTGAAGGTGCGCCGAGCGCACCAAAATGCAACAAGTGCGTAGTGCATGCAAAAATCCTTGCTCTTGTGAGAGTGATGTCATCTCCGGTCTAAGGCGCAATGCATTACTGGGACCGCGAGGCCGGGCGCATGGAGTGGAGATCGTGGGCCGTCGGAAGGTGAGTATAACCTTTTTTTTAATTTTAATTCTTTTTTTTTACAGAGCCCTGCACCCGATTGAGCGCTGCGCCCGACTGCGCCCGCCACTGATTGGTCGTGGCCACCAGGTCGCGACCAATCAGTGGCAGGCGCAGTTTACCATTACAAACAGCTGCACCTGTCGGTGATTGGTCGCGGCAGCCAGCGCTGCGGGATTTCGGTTACAGACAGACAGACATAAGACGATTATATATATAGATGTGATTTTGTACTATATAAAGGCAGCATATTAAAACTACAGGTCCATACTCATTAATAGCTAATATAGTGCAAAAAGATGTGCCGCTTGGCTTCTTGGCACTCAAAAAATGTAGTTTATTAATGATAGGAGTGCTTCCCCTGCCACTTACCACCTTTCACAGTGATTTTTTAAAATTATGACTTGAAATCACTTTTTTGACTTGTTGGATGAAGGCAAATGTGTAAGGCCTCATGCACACAGTCAGTATTTGATCAGTGTTTGTAAGTCAAAACCAGGAGTGGAACAATCAGAGGAAAAGTATGATAGAAACACTTCACCACTTCTGGATTCATCACCCACTAATGGTTTTGGCTTACAAATATCAGGTACTGAAATAGCACAGAAAGAGGACTTAAAAATCCTCCAATAATAGAAAACCGCAAAAGAGCAAAAAGGTTTACCTGTCCAGGCCTCATGCACTGGACCCATATAATTAAGATGGCAACACAGGTGCAAGATTACTGATGAAACAACCGCTCACAGCCTACCAATACATGGAGGGGGCGGTTGCCTGGTATGTTAATACACAATAAAAAGCTTGTATGCGCCAAAGGTCTCCACGTATTACGGGCTCACGTATTTTGGCCAAAATATCAGCTAATACTCCACATTTTTTAATGTGTTTTTTGCACTTTTTATTCAGGGTGCAGTTGGGCCCATTTGGTCTTGTAAACTGCGGTGTCTGTTCACATGGCATGCATTTTGATAGTGCTGGGCAGCCCGCCTGAGCTAATACAAGGGTGTCACTACTAGGATGGCCTGGACGCTGTGCATGGCCTTAGTGTGAACAGCGCCGCATACAAGTTTTTTATTGTGCATTAACAAACCAGGCAACCGCCCCCTCCATGTATTGGTAGGCTGTGAGTGGTTGTTTCATCGGTATTCTTGCACCTGTGTTGCCATCTTAATTATATGGGTCCACTGCATCCTGATAGTGCATTTGTTTGGAGGCCTGGACGGGTAAACCTTTTTGCTCTTTTGCTGCTTACAAATATCAGGTAAAATCCTGACCAAATACTGACCGTGTGAACGCGGCCTAAATATCATAATTGTCAAATATATCATGATGAGAACAAAAAAGGACCTCATAATGGGTTATTCCCATTGCTGCTATTAATGGCCATGAAGAAAATATCTGCTTCTAGGTACAGGCCACCAGAGATAGGGTTAGGAAAACATTAGGAAAACATTCTAGCAATGAACGGGAGTTACAGAAACAATGTAGGACAATGTGGGACAGCGAGCTATGCTGAATCTGCAACTCAGGAGTTACGCCAACAGCAGAGCAGGCTTTGTTAAGCTGTTTTGGAACCCCCCATTACTTTCTAGCTGCACATAGTGTTCTCGCTTGTTTTCACAACCCTTCCTTTTATGACTGGAACTATGAAACAGTTATTTTCTTCTTGGCCATAAATCCCCTGCAGTTCCAGCAAAAATGAAAGTACCAAAAGCTCCCCTACTGGTCTTTGTCTATATCCTGTGAGAGATGACTGGACTATCTTGTGCAGCCAGTCACTGGCCAAAATAGTGATGTAACATAGTAACATAGTTTTGAAGGCTGAAGGAAGACCTTATGTCCATCTATTTCAGCCTATTTTTAGTGCAGCTGTTCTGCATTGTTGATCCTGGGGAAGGCAAAAAACCCACAGAGTAGAAGCCAATTTTCTCCATAGGGAAAAAAATTCCTTCCCCTAAGCTGGGTCAACCATCTACCTATAATATGTCCGTAAGTACTGTATGTGATGTGTCCTCTGAGGCCACTGATTGGCTGCAGCAGTCATGTGGCGTTAGTGTGGGTCATCTTCTGAAATTTTCCAGCACCTAGCAGAATTTTCCATTCTTTTCTTCTCATACATAAGAAACATCGCTATTAGGCTGTAATATAGAGGAGAAGCTGTGATTTTTATTTTTTCAAACTGCACCTAATGAAGTTTTACTTTCTACATGTTGCTTTCAGTTATGAATAGAGGTAGGAGTGGGAGAGGATCTATCCAAAGCAGTGCAAATTAAATATTAAAGGGAGTCTGTCATCCCCTAAAAGCTTAAATCAATTATACAATACATTCAACTAGGAAACTTAGCCCCTATAAAAAATCATACTTGCAGTGTAGATTTTACTTATTGCGTTTTATATATACAGCTCTGGCAAAAAATTAAGAGCCCAACACATCAAAACCCTGTCATGGGCAGCCCATTCTCCAGACCTGATCCCCATTGTAAACCTCTGGAATGTAATCAAGAGGATGATGGATAGTCACAAGCCCAGGGCCGTATTTAGAGTTTATGCTGCCCTAGGCACTTTTCGTGCTGCCTCCCCTCATTGGCGAGTATGACTAATGCAGACACTGTGGGCAGTGACTTGGGCTACTTTCACATCAGCGATTTTCGCCATTTGCGGCAGATCCGGCAGTTTTTCCGCATCTGTCACGTAACGGATCACTTATGGCAGCGCTGCATTCGGCCTCATTCATTCCCTATGGGACTTGCGGACATGTGCAGCACTTGCGGTTTTGCCGTGATTCCGCAATTGCGGTACTTGCAGCAACAGAAAAAAACACTGCTAGCTGTGTTTTCTTTGTCTCACCGCAAGTGCAAAACCGCAAGTGCTGCACATGTTCGCAAGTCCCATAGGGAATGAGTAAGGGGTCCGAATCTATGTGTATGCCCTTGTAGCTCTTTCAAAGACAATTCCAGCAATATTTTTACATGTTCAGTCCATTCATCTGAAATCGGTTTGCATACATATTCAGATGAGGGAGTAGATCTGTTACTCCAGCTCTATACCCGCTCGGTGCCACCTCTTCCTCATCGACTTACAGCTCTTTTTTCCAGAAGGAAACACATCATAGAGGCTGTCAGTGAAGGAGATGGCACTCTGTGGGAAATAGAGCTGGAGTGACAGAGGGATAAGATCCACCATAATCGTTAGGCATATAAAGGTATTTATTGAGTTTGTCTTGGAAAGAGCTACATGCACATATAAAAAGTTTGAAGGGGTGAAATGAAGATAATATACAATGCTCTCAGCAAAAATATTCTTGCATAGCTATTATGGCAGCACGGTGGCTCTGTGGTTAGCACTGTACGCGGTGGCTCAGTACTGTAGATAGTGGCTCAGTAGTCAGCGCAAAAGCTTTGTAGCACTGGGGTCTGGGGTTCAAATCCCAACAAGGATGACATCTGAAAAGAGTTTATATGTTCTCCCTGTGTTTGTGTGGGTTTCCTACCACACTCAAAAGACCTACTAATAGGATGTTTAGATTGTGAGCCACAACGGGGACAGTGTTGATGATGTATGTAAAATGCTGTGGGGTTAGGATGGAGTCACATTGCGTTTAGGCAGTCCGTTAGACGGACTGCGTTACACCATGGTATAACGCGGTGTAACACAGTCCGTTATTGCTGCCATTGAGCCCCATTATGTGGCCTTCATTCTGTGATGGAGCCTCGGACACGGGCTACAGCGTCTGAGGCTCCGTCACCGCTAGCGTAGATGAATCATCTGCGCTAGCAGGTATAGCATATGCGCTGATCGGGCTGCAAAACGCAATCTGAAATACATTCAGGGAAAATTGGGTTATCCAATACATATTCCTTATTAAAAGGATACTCTCAAGATTACTGAATAATGCAAATAAGGACTACCAGAGAGTCATTTTGAGTCCAGAAAATTTGTAATATTAATCATATATCATAGAAAGCTGAAATAAATAATCAATGTCTTTATTTCACAGTACAAAATCACCAACAATAATCACAAGTTATAAAATATAAATGGTACAAGAACAGGCGGGCAGCTTCATAACCATATATGCAATGGTAAGCACCATAATTATGGATCAATGTCCACTCATAATATGTATATGAATTTTACATAAAAAAAGTGCATAGTAAATCATATCATAAATAGACAATAAGGTGATACAAGGTATAGATCTATTGGAGCACAGCTCAGGAATAGGGAGGTAGCATTAGAATATAAAAGCTAAAATGTAGGCCATCAAAAAGGGTGCTATGTAGCTTATATAGTAACGCACAAAATGCGCCCTTTAAGAAACAACATAGCCAGGGTGTTAAAAACCCTGCTTCCCAATAAATCCTAAGCGGTGCTTACCCATAATAAGTGCAATACCAAAGCGCAGGTTCCCCGACGCGCGTTTCGCTGTGGCTTCCTCGGGGGGCAGTGCACATTGTGTTAAACGCGCCATCTTTAAATCCCCACAGAACAAAAACAACCACCAATAGAAAAAGCAGCATACAGCTGTGTCACATCCAAGTCACATGTCTAGAAACTCCCACAAAAAGACGTCACGTACCACGCCAACCAGCACATCATGTCCTATGCCAACGGCGCTATATAATGTGTCATACACCGTGCCAGAAAGCGCTGTACACTGTCTCTCACGTGTGGCGCCGATACAGGGGGCGGGGCTATTCCGACGCGACGTCACATCCTGTAGTGAAGTCATCTTGAGTGATGGGTCAGACCCTGCGTCTCATGAGTGTGTGATGGCGGGACATCCACAGCGAGACGTCACGTCCGGCGTCAAGGGGCGGTGGACGGGGAATAAGTTATTCCACCCACCACAACCACCCCTTAGTGACGTCATCGGCGACTCCCACTGAAGAACGACCGTCGGCACACACATCCCGCAGCGTCCGTAAAGACCCAGTAATGCTGATAGTCTTATCTTTCTTCTAGGCCGCAAAAAAAGGGGCACAACAGAAGATGCACATATATTAACCAATACAATATTAAAACATCACTACAGGATCGTAAAATACATAATACAGGTTTTGTCCAAGAGAGATTCTCAAAAAAGCTCAAAACAATTCATGCATATATGTATAAGACAGATAAATATTTAATCCAATCTGACATTAAAGAAGGAGCAGGAGATTTCTTCAGGAAAAATATCCATTTGATATCAACAAAGCCTTGTTATACGTGGGGATTCAAAGAGGCGCGGGTTAGTGCTGAGATGACATCCGCTAGTGGAAAGAAAAAATTAAAAAACACACGGATTAAAATATGTTAAAAAATCCCATGAGCAAACAGATGAACCACATTGCAAGCCAAAGAGGAATGGAAAAATATACAAATGATTTTTCCATCATAAAAATGATAAAAACTCAATTTCTCATTAAGACCCAAAGGGGTCATGGTGTTCAACCTGATAATCTATTTACATTCAAGCTGCGCCAACCTACACTTCAAATCCCCTCCTCTAATACCGCCATGTATACGGTCAATCCCTCTAATTTTGAGGAGATCCGAGTCACAGGAATGGCGCAGCCTGAAATGGCGGGGAGTGGTCTTCAGGGATGCCACATCTACCACAGTGCTAGCCGCCCCGATGTCTCTTACGTGTTCCCTTAATGCGAACACGTAATTCCCTAGGTGTTAATCCAATGTAAATCAGCTTACAGGGACATGTTGCATAGTAAATTACGTAGTCACTACTACACGAAATATATTCCCTAATTTGGAAAACCCTAGTGCCATCAGACGTGCTAAAATCCTTGGCACGTACCAAATTCCGACAGGCCAAACAAGAACCGCAAGGAGAGCAGCCCTGAATTGGCTTGCCCGTATTAAAAGGGAAAGAAGGTTTTGCCGCATAGTGGCTCTTTACTAACATATCCCTTAGATTACAACTCCTTCGTGCAGTCATTAATGGTCTTGCAGGGAGTGTATCACCATGAGTCGGCTCTGTTTTTAATATTGTCCAATGCCTATTCAAAATCTCACCAATCTTATTCCACCTATTACTGTAGGTGGAAATGAATCGAATCTGATTAGAGTCATCCCTTGGCCTGCGTGAGGCGGACAAGAGCTGGTCAAGGGACGACATCTTGGCTCTAAAATAGCCTTTGTTGTTATCAATGGGTCTTCATGAGAGTTATTTCAAATTGTTAAATAGGTGGTACTATACCCCGACAAGGTTATCGCATTTTAACACAGAGCTATCTTCCTTGTGCTGGAGAGATTGTGGACACCAAGGGAACCTCTACCATATTTTCTGGGGTTGTTCAAAAATCAAAAACCTCTGGCTTCAAGTCACACAGCACATTAACCTCATTGCTAAGGACTTCACAATTACACCCGAAAGAGCACTTCTTTCATTAGACATGGAACAATTTGATGATTCGGTAAGACACATTATCATACACATCCTCTTAGTGACCAAGACCATGTTAGCACAATGGTGGAAGAAAGCAGAGGTTCCCAAGTTTTCAGACATACTCGACAAGATAGGCCAACACAGCGATTTAGAACGCAGATTTGCGATTAACAACAATCAAATTCACAAATACTCAAAAAAATGGAAGGCCTGGAACAATAAATTTCATATCAAATAGACTTAACAAGAGGCACTATATTTTGAAGTTTAAACCTGGGCACTTTAGTACTGGGATGCTGTATCTCCTTCCAAGAATGTTACCCCATAATAAGGATTGTCGATTTTTTTTTTCTTTTATGTTCTTATTCGATATATGTTATTCTATGCCTAGTTGTGGGTTCTCTAGTTTTTAAATTTTTTTTCCGTACCTGTACAAGGTTGTTTATTCCCCACTCCCTTCCCACCTTCCTTTCCCTACCCTGTTTATTTCTAAAAAAACAATAAAATTATTTGAAAATAAAATAGCCTTTGTTGACGCAGCGTTTGCTATATCCTCGCGCATAGAACCTGTCCCGTAGGTCCGCCGCCTGCTTCTCAAAACACTCCTCTGTAGAACAGAGACGTCTGATCCGCAGGAATTGTCCCATTGGGACAGCTCTAACTGTGGGTGGCATGTGTGCTGATGAAGCATGAAGGAGGGCGTTCTCCGACGTCTCCTTACGGAAGACGTCAGTTTGCACCCTCCCATCATCCCCCACAAGAACCTGGACGTCTAAAAAATCAATTCTTTTCTTATTAAATTTAGATGTCAACTTAATGTTGTAGTTGTTGACATTCAAATGACCCACAAAGTTACAAAGCTCATCACTGGACCCCTGCCAGATGATCAACAAATTGTCTATGTATCGGTACCATGTTTTACCTGGGAAGCGGCATGTACGCCACCGCCAAACACCTCCCTCTCCCAGTATCCCAGAAAGAGATTAGCGTACGATGGGGCACAGGCCGCGCCCATAGCGGTACCACACCTCTGAAGGTAGAAACAGTCCTTAAAAGTGAAAAAGTTGTGGGTCAAAATGAATCTCAACAACTCAAGAACTAGTGATTGAAGTGTGACATCCAGGTTACTTGAGCCCAGATAAAATTCAGCCGCCCTCATGCCATCCTGATGTGAGATGCATGTATAAAGCGACTCAATGTCAGCCGTAACCAGCCACATGTCCCGCTCCCAGACCAGGCCATCCAATCTCCGCAGGACGTCAGTAGTGTCTCTGACGTAGGAGGGGAGCGTCTCCACTAAGGGATGCAAATAATGCTCAATAAATTTGCAAATGGGATTGCAAAGCCCTCCCACGCCAGAGACAATCGGACATCCCGGTGGCACCAACGGATCCTTATGCACCTTGGGAAAGAGATATAAGGTTGGCACCACCGGAAATTGGGTGAATAAGCTGTTATGATTGAGTCACCGCAGGAGGCAAAAACAGAAATGCAAGCTAAGTCCAGAAAACCAGAGAGGTTGGCAGCTATCGGATTGCAGACCCCTGAACCTATCAACACAACTAGCAGTAGCCGTGGGGGGTTCCTGCGATGCCCTAGACCCCTCGTTCACAGCCGGAGGACTAGATAGCCTAAAGACAGAAAGGGAAATCTAAACTGCCCCAGAGCAGACCCCAAAGCAAAAGGCAGCCCCCCACATATAATGACGGTGAAGCAAGAAGAAAGAACACAACACAGACAGAAAGATAGACTGAGCAAAGACGGGGCCCAAGCTAACTAGATAGGAAAGGACAGGAAGGCTGCTGTCTGCAATCCGTGAAAAACCCTATGAAAATAAGAGCCAACAGACTGACAGTGAAAAAGGCCCTGAAGACGCTAGGCTTCAAAAAGACTATGTCAGTACTCAGGAATATTCTGAAGACAGAGCAACCGGCAAAAGGAGATACAGCTCACCCCAGCAGGGAATGGCAGAATCCAGAAAAGCAAGGCAAAAAACAAAACACAAATGCAAAAAGGCAAAGCAGAAAACTTAGCTTTAGAGGAGCAGGAATCAGACTGGTGTCCTAGAAGTCCACAGAGAAATCACCCGCAGGGCAGAAGGGCGTCGGCAGCCTTATATCCAGTCAGTGACTCCACTTAGCCAGTCATCATCATTAGGCTCAGGTGCCTGATAATCAGGCTCACTACCTTCCCTCACCAGAATAGGGAGTTCACCAGACCTCAGTGACGAAGGGGAAAATGAACTCACAACAATAAGCCATTAAAGACCTTCTTGGTAATCACACCCTGCAAAAGTGCCTTATCCAGAATCAAGAGTAATTCCCTCTGGAATGATGAGACTGGGTTAAATGACAGCATCTCATACGCTTCCCGCTCATACATTTTGATAGGCCAAACTACCACGTTCCCTCCCTTGTCAGCTGGTTTGAAAACAACATCCTCAAGTGCAGCCAAGCATGAACGCCCTCCTTCATGCTTCATCAGCACACATGCCATCCACAGTTAGAGCTGTCCCAACGGGACAATTCCTGTGGATCAGACGTCTCTGTTCTACAGAGGAGTGTTTTGAGAAGCAGGCGGCGGACCTACGGGACAGGTTCTATGCGAGAGGATATAGCAAACGCTGCGTCAATAAAGGCTATTTTAGAGCCAAGATGTCGTCCCATGACCAGCTCTTGTCCGCCTCACGCAGGCCAAGGGATGACTCTAATCAGATTCGATTCATTTCCACCTACAGTAATAGGTGGAATAAGATTGGTGAGATTTTGAATAGGCATTGGCCGATATTAAAAACGGAGCCGACTCATGGTGATACACTCCCTGCAAGACCATTAATAACTGCACGAAGGAGTTGTAATCTAAGGGATATGTTAGTAAAGAGCCACTATGTGGCAAAACCTTCTTTCCCTTTTAACACAGGCAGGCCAATTCAGGGCTGCTTTCCTTGCGGTTCTTGTTTGGCCTGTCAGAATTGTATATTTTTCCATTTCTCTTTGGCTTGCAATGTGGTTCATCTGTTTGCTCATGGGATTTTTTAACATATTTTAATCTGTGTGTTTTTGTGTTTTTTAATTTTTTCTTTCCACTAGAGGATGTCATCTCAGCACTAACCCGCGCCTCTTTGAATCCCCACGTATAACAAGGTTTTGTTGATGTCAAATGGATATTTTTCCTGAAGAAATCTCCTGCTCCTTCTTTAATGTCAGATTGGACTAAATATTTATCTGTCTTATATATGCATGAATTGTTTTGAGCTTCTTTGAGAATCTCTCTTGGACAAAACCTGTATTATGTATTTTACGATCCTGTAGTGATGTTTTAATATTGTATTGGTTAATATATGTGCATCTTCTGTTGTGCCCCTTTTTTTTGCTGCCTAGAAGAAAGATAAGACTATCAGCATTACTGGGTCTTTACGGACGCTGCGGGATGTGTGTGCCGATGGCCGTCCTTCAGTGAGAGTCGCCGATGACGTCACTAAGGGGTGGTTGTGGTGGGTGGAATAACTTATTTCCCGTCCACCGCCCCTTGACGCCGGACGTGACATCTCGCTGAGGATGTCCCACCTTCAAACACTCGTGAGACGCAGGGTCTGACCCATCACTCAAGATGACTTCACTACAGGATGTGACGTCGCGTCGGAATAGCCCAGGCCTCTGTATCAGCGTCACACGTGAGAGACAGTGTACAGCGCTTTCTGGCGAGGTGTATGACACATTATATAGCGCCGTTGGCATAGGACATGATGTGCTGGTTGGCGTGGTACGTGACGTCTTTTTGTGGGAGTTTCTAGACATGTGACTTGGATGTGACACAGCTGCATGCTGCTTTTTTATTGGTGGTTGTTTTTGTTCTGTGGGGATTTAAAGATGGCGCGTTTAACACAATGTGCACTTCCCCCCGAGGAAGCCACAGCGAAACGCGCGTCGCGGCACCTGCGCTTTGGTATTGCACTTATTATGGGTAAGCACCGCTTAGGATTTATTGGGAAACAGGGTTTTTAACACCCTGGCTATGTTGTTTCTTAAAGGGCGCATTTTGTGCGTTACTATATAAGCTACATAGCACCCTTTTTGATGGCCTACATTTTAGCTGTTATATTCTAATGCTACCTCCCTATTCCTGAGCTGTGCTCCAATAGATCTATACCTTGTATCACCTTATTGTCTATTTATGATATGATTTACTATGCACTTTTTTGCTGTAAAATTCACATACATATTATGAGTGGACATTGATCCATAATTATGGTGCTTACCATTGCATATATGGTTATGAAGCTGCCCGCCTGTTCTTGTTCCATTTATATTTTATAACTTGTGAATTATTGTTGGTGATTTTGTACTGTGAAATAAAGACATTGATTATTTATTTCAGTTTTCTATGATATATGATTAATATTACGAATTTTCTGGACTCAAAACGCAATCTGAACCTGGGCTTAATAGTGCAATATCAATGAATAAATCTTATTCTTTATATTATGTCACAATACCAGGGTCTGAGGAACTTCTGTTTCAAGGTCACGAGCTCTCTGATGCGATGTTGCTGCCTGTCTCTCTGTCTTCCTCTTTTGGTGTGGTGGACAAGAGAGCATTAACTGGTTAACAACAAGAAGTCTGGTGTCTGCACTAACTGAACTATTAACTCTCTCCATACTATGTCCAGCAGACATTGGAGGATTCCTAGATGGATTTTATTCTTCTATTAATTCCCAGTCTCTGACTAAGGCCTTATTCATATGTCCAATACGTACAGATGTTACAGCATAGTGGAAGGGATTTTATGAAATCCCGTCTCCACTATGTGTACAAACACGCAGGTGGCAGACCCGAATATACGCACATGTGGCGCATATTTCTAGACCGCAGCATGTCTATTTATCTCGCGGAGACGCTCAGTCTATGCAAGATAAATAACCCAGTTCTATGAATAGGACGCGGTGATTCCACACGGTTCAATGATAACATGCAGAGTCACCGCATGTATAAAAGCCGGCAAAGCTTTGGACGGAGCTGCAGTGTTTCCTGAATGTGGAAACATAGCCTTAGGGTATGTGCACACGTTGCAGATTTGCCTGCAGAATTTTATGCACAAAATCTGCATCTCTTAGCAGAAAATGCAGGTAAAAATCCGTGCATTTTTTAATGCAGATTTTCAAGCGTTTTTTCATGCGGATTTGTATGCATTTTGTAGGCTAAATAACAATCTATTATTTACCAAAAAAAAAAAAAAAAGAATTGTGATGCCATTTCTTGTTCAACCTCTTCATTTACATACTCAATTGATGAATAATGTTTACACACACAGATAGATAATAGATAGATGCTAGATCTATCTATACACTGCATTGCAAAAGTATTCGGCCCCCTGAAACTTTTCAACCACATATCATGCTTCAAACATAAAGATACCAAATGTAATTTTTTGGTGAAGAATCAACAAGTGGGACACAATTGTGAAGTTGAAAGAAATTTATTGGTTATTTTATATTTTTGTTGAAATTCAAAAACTGAAGAGTGGGGCGTGCAATATTATTCGGCCCCTTTACATCAGTGCAGCAAACTCACTCCAGAAGTTCATTGTGGATCTCTGAATGATCCAATGTTGTCCTAAATGACTAATGATGATAAATATAATCCACCTGTGTGTAATCAAGTCTCCGTATAAATGCACCTGCTCTGTGATAGTTTCAGGGTTCTGTTTGAAGCACAGAGAGCATCATGAAGACCAAGGAACACAACAGGCAGGTCTGTGATACTGTTGTGGAGAAGTTTAAAGCCGGATTTGGATACAAAATGTTTTCCAAAACTTTAAACATCCCAAGGAGCACTGTGCAAGCGATCATATTGAACTGGAAGGAGAATCATACCACTGCAAATCTACCAAGACTTGGCCGTCCCTCTAAACATTCATCTCATATAAGGAGAAGACTGATCAGAGATGCAGCCAAGAGGCCCATGATCACTCTGGATGAATTGCAGAGATCTACTGTACAGCTGAGGTGGAACAGTCTGTCCATAGAACAACAATCAGTCATACACTGCACAAATCTGACCTTTATGGAAGAGTGGCAAGAAGAAAGCCATTTCTCAAAGATATCCATAAAAAGTGTTGATTAAAGTTTGCAACAAGCCACCTGGGAGACACACCAAACATGTGGAAGAAGGTGCGCTGGTCAGATGAAACCAAAACCAAAATTTTTGGCAACAATGCCAAACGATATATTTGGCATAAAGGCAACACAGCGCATCATCCTGATCACACCATCCCCACTGTCAAACATGGTGGTGGCAGCATCATGGTTTGGGCCTGCTTTTCTTTAGCAGGGACAGGGAAGATGATTAAAATTGATGGGAAGATGGATACAGCCAAATACAGGACCATTCTTGAAGAAAACCTGTTGGAGTCTGCAAAAGACCTGAGACAGGGACGGAGATTTGTCTTCCAACAAGACAATGATCCCAAACTTAAAGCAAAATCTACAATGGAATGGTTCACAAATAAATGTATCTAGTTGTTAGAATGGCCAAGTCAAAGTCCAGACCTGAATTCAATCGAGAATCTGTGGAAAGAGCTGATAACTGCTGTTCACAAACGATCTCCATCAAACCACACTGAGCTCAAGCTGTTTGCCAAGGAAGAATGGGCAAGAATTTCAGTCTCTCAATGTACAAAACTGATAGAGACATACCCCAAGCGACTTGCAGCTGTAATCGCAGCAAAAGGTGGCGCAACAAAGTATTAAGTTAAAGGGGCCGAATAATGTTGCACGCCCCACTTTTCAGTTTTTGAATTTCCACAAAAATTTAAAATAACCAATACATTTCGTTCAACCTCACAATTGTGTCCCACTTGTTGTTGATTATTCACCAAAAATTTACATTTGGTCTTTTTATGTTTGAAGAATGATATGTGGGAAAAGGTTGAAAAGTTCCAGGGGGCTAAATACTTTCGCAAGGCACTGTATATATCTAATGCCAAGATAATACCAAGCCCGATGTTTAGTAATATTTATAATAAAATGGTACATAGAGAGTTAAAGAAACACACACATAAAATCTGTGTTAGGCCGGGGTCACACTTGCGACAAACTCGCATGAGTCTCACACCTCAATACATGGCACTGCCGCCGGCACTCGGGACCAGAGCGGTCTGCTACATAGAAATTCATGCAGCCGCACACTCTGGTCCTCCCCTGTATGCATGGCTGGGCTCATTCTCATCCTCCCCCCCGTATGCATGGCTCCGGGCTCATCCTCTCCCCCCCTGTATGCATGGCTCCGGGCTCATCCTCTCCGCCCCCTGTATGCATGGCTCCAGGCTCATCCTCTTCCCCCCTGTAAGCATGGCTCCAGGCTCATCCTCTCCCTCCCCTGTATGCATGGCTACAGGCTCATCCTCTCCCTCCCCCTGTATGCATGGCTCCAGGCTCATCCTCCCCCCGTATGCATGGCTCCGGGCTCATTCTCTCCCTCCTGTATGCATGGCTCTGGGCTCATCCTCTCCCCCTGTATGCATGGCTCTGGGCTCATCCTCTCCCCCTGTATGCATGGCTCCGGGCTCATCCTCCCCCCTGTATGCATGGCTCCGGGGTCATCCTCTCCCCGTATGTATGGCTCTGGGGTC
Source organism: Dendrobates tinctorius (assembly GCF_039654945.1). Lineage (NCBI taxonomy): Eukaryota > Metazoa > Chordata > Amphibia > Anura > Dendrobatidae > Dendrobates > Dendrobates tinctorius. The sequence goes on from NW_027361711.1 coordinate 33,124,665, forward strand.
ATCCTCCCCTCGTATGCATGACTCCGGGCTCATCCTCTCCCCCCCTGTATGCTTAGCTCTGGGGTCATCCTCCCCCCTGTATGCATGGCTCTGGGCTCATCCTCTCCCCCCTGTATGCATGGCTCCGGGGTTCATCCTCTCCCCCCTGTATGCATGGCTCCGGGTTCATCCTCTCCCCTCCCACTGTATGCATGGCTCCGGGCTCATCCTCTCCCCCCTGTATGCATGGCTCCGGGCTCATCCTCTCCCCCCTGTATGCATGGCTCCAGGATCATCACCCCCTGTATGCATGGCTCCGGGCTCATCCTCCCCCCCCTGTATGCATGGCTCCGGGCTCATCTTTTCCCCCCTGTATGCATGGCTCCAGGATCATCACCCCCTGTATGCATGGCTCCGGGCTCATCCTCCCCCCCTGTATGCATGGCTCCGGGCTCATCCTCCCCCCCCCATATGCATGGCTCCGGGATCATCCTCTCCCCCCTGTATGCATGGCTCTCTGGGCTCCCCCCCTCGGGCTCACCTGAGTCCTCCGAGTCACGCGGTCCCTGCACGTGCATGTTGCTACCTCCAGCGGCGCCGCTATGCTTCCTGACTGTGTGCGCGTTCACGTGGTACCGCTCAGTAAGCTCATGAATATGGACGCCACGCCTATGAGAGTGGCATGGCGTCCATATTCATTACTGTAATGAGCGGTACCACGTGACAGCGCACACGGTCACGAAGCATAGCGGCGCCAGAGATCATCGGAGCTGCAGGCACCGCTGGAGGAGCCAGGAGGTGAGTATGATGTCATCAAGGGAGGAGGGAGGAGGTGGGAGGAGGGATGGACAGACCGGAGAAAAGAGAAAAAAATAAAAAACCATTGCTGAGGTGCCGCCCCTCCACAGAGTCCCGCCCTAGGCACGTGCCCACGAGTGCCTAATGGGAAATATGGCCCTGCACAAGCTATCAAACAAAGAAGAACTGCTTACATTTTAGCACAAGAAGCAGTGTGAAAGACTGGTGGAAAGCATGCCAAGACACATGAAAGCTATGATTAAAAATCATGGTTATTCCACAAAATATTGATTTCTGAACTCTTCCTGAGTTAAAACATTAGTATTGCTATTTCTAAATGATTATGAACTCGTTTTCTTACCATTATTTGAGTTCTTAAAGCACTGGGCTTTTTTTTAATTTTGACCATTTCTCCTTTTTCAGAAAAAGAAAAAAAAATTATTGCTTGGAAATTCGGAGATATGCTGTCAGAAGTTTGTAGACTAAAAGAACAATTTACATTTTACTCAAAAATATACCTATAAAGTGAAAAATCAGACAAGCTGAACATTTGAAAGTGGTCTCTTAATTTTTGCCAGAGCTGCATATATAAAAAAACATTTTAATAGATATATAAGTTAGGGGGCTTTGTGTAAAGTAGCAGTGGTCAAGGGCTCAGTGCTCCATGCTGCCCCCTCAATTACAATTTACCATATCATCCCTTATGTTGATTAACAGCGCTCCCTTGAAGCAGGGTCTCAAAGCAACCAATCAGATTCCAGCTATTAGCTTTCATAATCTTTATCAACATGAAAGAAACAATCTGACTGGCTCCACTCTTAATGCTGAGCTGCTGAGTAATTTTTTTTTTTAAGCATGCACTACCGACCTGCAAACTCAATTATATCTGAGAGCAGCATAATGTAGGGGGATAGATGTTTATTCCCGCCATGTATCATTTACTGGGCTGATTACTGCAGTTTTTATAAAATCACTGTTTTATCAGCATGAGATTATCAATAGACAACTAGTAAACCTGTTGCCAGGTAGTCAAGCATGCTCATGAGTTCAGTGTAACCCCTCCCCCACCACTGATTGGCTGCTTTCTGACTCTGCACAGTGTACCCTCAGTGGTGTGGGTGGTGTTACACAGAGCTCAGCATTCAGAGAACTGCTAGATCTGTAGCAGTTAAAACAGTAATTTTTATCAAAACTACAGCTAGCAGCCCGGTAAGTGATACATTGCTGGAATCAGCATCTCTTTACTACATTATGCCATTCTTATATGGGATAGCAAAAAACCTATTGAAAGAATCCCTTTAAGAGTAGACAGGTGCAGTTGATGTACACAGAGCAGTATAAAAGGACAGAGACAACAATTTATGGAATCACTTGATAACTGAGGCAAATAGGTGGCCACAAACGGCTCCTGCACATAAGTTTTTCTGGTCTTTTCTAAAACAATTTCCTTGGACTGAAATATTTCCCAACATAAAGTTAAATGTTTGATACTTCCCACAAAATAAGAAAACTACAGAAAAGAACAATTTTAACTTGAACTGAAAGGGAGAAATTTGCCCTGTAAAAGTGCAGTATCAATCTGTCATAACGATAATGATATCACAGAGAGGAGACCGTTGTGCACAAACAATGCCATAAATTTAGGGAAATGAAATGAGGTGCTAACAAAAACTTGGAGAATCAGCGACAACGTGACAGCAAATGTCTCTGTATATTTGCCTCTATTTGGCTTCAGGAACACACACATATATCTTCTTTATGTTTCTGCTAATACAATTCTTCAAGCAACCATGAACCTCTTACTTTCTACAATTTCATTAAGTCTCAATGGAATGTGACCATTGAATAATGACACGTAGGGGAACCATTAGACTGAAAGTTAATGGGCTGAGCGAAATTCTAGCACACAAACAGAATTGTAAAATGAGGGTGTGGTAAATAAATCTTCTGCCCATAGTGGTATCCATAATGAAACACTCAATTAACCGCTTATAATTTCTATCTCTACCTTTCTGCGGGAGTTGCAGTCACAAGGTATGTCATTAGATGACTCAGGAATATATTTAGTGACTAAAGTTGAAGGAAGGCGTCATCACACTTTTCCCGATAGTCAATAGGTAACATATTAGGTGGTCCACTCCAGACAACAGCAAATTTTACATTTGGGTAAAAGACACACCACCGTTCAGAATAGATGACGAATGTCAATGCTACCAGAATAAAAAAACTACTATAGTATTCTAAGATAGCTACATACATTTCATAAGATGACAAAAGTAGACATAGGCCCTTCCAGTCATGTCTATGGTTATGTTTGGAGTATTCTGTCAAGATTTAGGTAAAAATGCAATGCCTAAGGCTGACCGGAGGAGGTGCGGCCGTGGGCGGAGCTTCACGGCAGCCGTGCGCATCCCTCCGCAGCTCCAGGAAACGCTAGTGCGAAAGTAACCATAGTCCTTACAAAAATGGTTGACAATGCATGAGAATAGTAAGGTATGTTGGAAAATAGTATACGGTGACATGTCATCCCCTGAAGAAGAAGTGGTTTTACACTTTGAAACGCGTTGGGAATAAACGGTTAAACTTCTCATGTGGTAGTAATTTAATCTTGGTCAAGCAGCGCACAGTAAGCCTGAGATTGATACTTATCCAAGAGGATACTTGGTTAGCACACGAGCATGCTCGTTACCGTTAACTTGTTAAAAAGGAAAAAAAAAATATATTAATTGGAAAGAGAAGAATATAATGCAGTTTGCAGGAAATGCAGAGCAACCATTAGAAGAGCTAAAGCCAATAATGAAGTGAGGCTTGCAAGGAAAACCAAATGCAGTGAAAAGGATTTTGGGGACATGTCAAAGATGCTATATGGTTTTTACAGGATTTAAATGGTGAAGTGGTCAAAAATAATTCTGAAAAGGCTGAACGTTTAAATTCCTTTTTTTTCATCTGTGTTTCCTCGGAAAGCGATTGTAACATCAACTGATCTTCACGGTTTCATGGAAGGAATAAAAGAATTCACACTAGCTATAAACAGAGAGATGGTGAGGGAACACTTAGCTAATTTAAATTCATTTAAATCTCGTGGCTCAGATGAATTACATCCCAGGTTACTGAAAGACATAACAGAGGAAACTGCAGAACCACTAGCCAAAATCTTTAAAAAGTCCTGGCGAACAGAAGTCCCAGAAGATTGGAGAAGGTCAAATGTTGGCCCTATCTTCAAAAAAGGAAAGAAGATGGAGCCAGGAAATTACAGGTCAGTGAGCCTTACTTCTACACCAGGAAAGATCTTTGAGCAAATTATTAAACAGCATGTATGTAAGTACTTGGATTAGGATACAGTAATTAACCGGAGCCAGCATGGGTTTGTAGCAAACAAGTCATGACAGACTTAACTAATTAAATCTAATCTATTTTCAAATGGATTTTTTTTAAAATACCAGGATAACCTCAACCATAATAATTATATGCACATTACATATGCGATTATGCTGCAGCGCAGGTGCCACAACTGGCGTCTGCCTACAGAAGGTTTATATATATATATATATAATATTCATTGCATTAACTAGAGGGCAGTCCTCATTATGATTAGTTAATCAGGGCACCACATGAAGACCCACCCACAAGCCTTCCCAAGCACGAGCATATCATTAACCCAAAACTGAAAATAAAGATTAAACAACCACAAGGCGGATTCCATCAACCAAGGTATCATTTTAATCAGTATAACCGCACCAACCTGACAGGGTCTGTAGGTTACTGTGCACAATCCTGCTGACAGGTTCCCTATAATATCTGTCTACAAATATCTGAAGGGATGTAACAGTGTACAGGGATCATCCTTATTCTCATTTGCACATGGAAACATGAGAAGCAATGAAATCAAACTGAAAGGGGGAAGATACAAATTAGAAATTAGAAAAAACTTTTTGACAGTGAGGGTGATCAATGAATGGAACAGGCTGCCACGAGAGGTGGTGAGTTCTCCTTCAGAGGCTGGACAGACATCTGTCTGAGATGGTTTAGTGAATCCTGTGCTGCACTGAGCAGGGGGTTGGACACGATGACCCTTTAGGTCCCTTCCATTCTATTATCTAAGGGTGCAATGACAACCACAGGTGTGTCATGGAATTTTATACTATTGGTAGGTGAAAAAAGATAATTACATTTTTAAGACAAAAATGTTTTATTAGCCCCAGACTTTACATTTTCACACTGGGAAATGGATAAAAATGGCACCAAAGTTCGTCACACAATTTCTGCTGAACGGGCATATGTGGCTGTACAGTACGGCTTAGCCACACGGTGAGACTTGGAACGGAAGGAGTGTCATTTAATCCTTGGAGAACAAATTATTGCTGCTGTATTCATATACAGAGCCCCTAAATGCCAGCAGAGCAGAACCCCTCCCTTAAGTGACCCATTTTTGGAAATTATACCCCTCTGGGAATGTATCTACAGGTGTAGTGACAATTTTGATTGCATGGGTGTTTGCCAGAAACAAGCAGCAGTGGATGTTGCTGAATGAAAATTGCAAATCTGCCATTGTAATGCCCAGTATGTTGTAGTGATCGTAAATTATGCCAAACTCGTGCTTCTGGAGACATGGAGCTCATAAATTAGGCAGGCCGTAGGCAGGCCCTCATCGCTACAGAAATGCCAAACATGTGGATGCTAAATGTGGTTTAGGCACACTGTGGGACTCAGAAGAGAGAGCATTTGGATTTGGGAATACAGAATTCGCTATCTTTCTTTTGAGGGTTGAGGAACCATAGTGCTTTTCCAGAGCCTTTGTGCTACAACATGGAAGCCACCTATATTTTCAGTGACAAATGACAGACCTGAGTGGGTACATCTGGCTTCTATTCAGAGATGTACTTCTTTTAAGAGGTGCACAAAACTGTGGGTGACCGTGCTTTTGTGCATGCTTAAAAAGCCTGACAGCGTTGAATCATAGACCAGGCAGAGTGTAAAGTGTCTCCATCTGCCTCATTATAGGGAATCTTCAGTTGGGGTTTCCATTTCAGAGATTTACATGGAAACCTTGTTGTAAGCGCTCAGCGTAGCACGCAGGATAAATTTGAGACAAACTATGATCTTTATGAGGCTGAATGAACAAAACAACAGCAGGTCATCAATTGGTTTTTTTTTTTCATTTTTATGCCATTTCTCGTGTGGTTTAATGGTTTAAGTGATTAGATGACTTTATTCTTCGGGTTAGGGCAATAATAGCAATACCAGATTTACCGTATTTCCGGATTATAAGATGCACTTTTTTTCCCAAAATTTTTTGGGCAAAAAGTGGGTGCATCTTTTAATCCAAATGTACCTTACCGGCTGCTTTGGAGCTGGGTTTCAGGGTCGTTGCTGCTGGAAGCTGGCACCCGCAGGAGTGGGGCGATGCTGCGGGTCCCAGGCTAGTAGAAAGGGGTGTTCGTTTTATTATCCACAAAATACAATATATGTTTTTTAATGTTTGGCTATTATCAAAGACTAAAAAATACTTTTTATTGCAAAACAAAGTTTTTGCATCACCATATTTTCAGAGCAATAACTTTTCTAGATTTCTGCCGCTAGAGGCTTGTTTTTTGGGATACAAGTTGACACTCTTTTATTGGCACCATTTGTTTTTCATTGGTATATATCATTTTTTTTGCCTTCTATTCTGATTTTATGAGGCAGAATGAACAATAATCAAAACTTCAGGAATTTTTTTTATGCTGCTCACCATTACTGCGATACCACATTTATATTTTTTTATATTTTGCTACTTTTCCATAATAAAAACAATTTAATTAAAAAAAATTGTTTTTGCTTCACCATATTCTGATTAAGCTGTATGGCCGTTTTTTTTTGCGGGGTGAGATGACGCTTTCAGCTATACTACTTAAATTCGACTTTATGAATGCATTTTATTCCACGGTTTGATCAGCGGTAAGGTGAAAAACCATACTTTTTGCCACTTTGTGCGTTTTTCTTTTACGTTGTCACCTGTGGCAAGAAACAGATGTGGGCAATATGAAAATCAAAATGTTGTTATTTTTCACATAACTAAACCTGCAGGCATTTACTCTGTGAACGCTGGGAAAGGAGGAAGGTGGAAAAGATGAGTTGTGACTGTAAGGAGTAGCAAGAGTAGACCCTCTGGGTCGCGGTACCGGGATCCCTGGGGCGAGCTGGCCAGGTGGTGCCGACCCCTATACAGGGACCGTTAGGAGCAGGCCCGAAGGAGTCGAATACTGCGACAGCTGATACCGAGAGGGGCGGCTCAGGCGAGGAAGAGACAACAAGGCAGAGAGTCAGGAGCGACCAGAGTCAGGAGCGACCAGAGTCAGGAGCGACCAGACAGGGCCAGAGTACCGTACAGGAAGGCACACGATAATCAGGCACCTCCAGGAAGGGGAGCCGCCTGATATACCCCGCACCGGCTCCTGATTGGAGATCACTCCTCAGGGAAGGTGCTGAAGGGGTTAAGAGGGAGTGAGAGCGCGCGCCTGCGGCCTAAGGTGCATGCCCAGAGCATGCCCCTTCCAATCGATAAGGAAGAAGGTCCTTCCCCTAACCCTCTTCATGGCCAAAATATCTCTTACTTCAAAGACGTCATTGGCCCCTACTGGCTGAGGAACAACGGGAGGCATAGGGCAAAACTGATTGAGGATGACCAGTTTCAGGAGTGAGACATGGAAGACGTTAGGGACCCGGAGTGAGGCAGGCAGCCTCAATTTATAGGCCACATTGTTTATGCGCCCAAGAATCTCAAAGGGGCCGATGTACCGAGGACGCAGCTTATAAGAAGGGATTGTCAAGCAGATGTGCTTGGTCGAGAGCCAGACTTTGTCTCCTGGATGGTATGGTGGGAGATCCCTCCACCTCTTGTCGGGATGTCTTTTCATCCTGACTGCGGCTTGTATGAGAGCCTCCTTGGTCTTCCTCCAGACTTGGGAAAACTCTTGGGAGAGAGCATCGGTGGCGGGTACGCCAGAGGATGAAGATACTGGTAGCGGTACACCTGGGTTCTGACCGGAGACCACAAAAAATGGGGACTTGGTGGTGGATTTATTGGAATGATTGTTAAGGGCGAACTCTGCCCACGGAAGAAGATCTACCCAATTGTCTTGATGGACGTTATAGAAGTTCCGCAGGTAGGAGGTCAAGACTTGGTTGACCCGTTCGACTTGCTCGTTGGTCTGTGGGTAATAAGCGGAAGAGAAATCCAGAGATATGCCCAAGAGTTTACAGAGTGCTCTCCAGAAGTGAGAGGTAAACTGTACCCCGCAGTCAGACACGATCTGTTGAGGAAGCCCATGTAATTTGAAAATCTGATGAATGAAGATTTTAGCCTATTCAGGGGCTGTGGGCAAGCCAGGTAACGGAACAAAATGGGCCATTTTGGAAAACCGATTGACTACTACTAGAATAGTCGTGCATCCGGAAGAGCGGGGTAAATCGGTAACAAAATCCATGGCAATGTGTTGCCAAGGAGCTTCAGGAATAGGCAACGGCTGAAGGAGACCGGAGGAGAAGCTTCTAGGTACCTTGTTCTTGGCGCAAATTGAGCAAGAGTCCACGAAGTCCAACACATCTTGGCGGAGAGAAGGCCACCAGTAATAACGGGAAACCAGAGCAAGAGTCTTCTTGGTGCCAACATGTCCAGCGATGTTGGAGGAGTGATCCCAGCGTAGTACTTCTACAATCTTGCCTTGCGGGACGAGGGTCTTGCCAGGCGGCACCGAATGAAGACTCACGGGAGCTAGCGTGATAAACCGGGCAGGATCGATAACTTGCGATGGAGCCTCTTCCACCTCGGGTGACTGTAGGGACCGGGAGAGTGCATATGCTTTGGTATTCTTGTCACCGGGTCGGAAGTGGAGCTCGAAGTTGAAGCGAGAGAAAAACAATGACCACCTGGCTTGTCTGGAGTTGAGCTGACTGGAGGTAGGCCAGGTTTTTGTGGTCCGTGAATATTGTGAAGGGATGGACTGCCTCTTCCAGGAGATAACGCCACTCCTCCAGGACCATCTTTATGGCCAGCAACTCTCGATCCCCAATCGTGTAGTTACATTCTGCGGGTGAAAATGACTTGGAGAAGATCCCGCATGGAGCCAAGCGCCCAGTAGACGTCTTTTGGGAAAGAATCGCCCCAGCCCCTATAGAGGAACCATCTACCTCCAAGACGAAGGGCTTGCCGACCTCCGGCCGATGCAAAACCGGAGCTGTGGCAAAGGCCCGCTTCAGGGCGAGAAATGAGTCTTCAGCCTCTGAGGACCAGATGTCTTGCTCCCTTCCGGGTAAGGGCAACGATAGGCTTGGTTAAAGCGGAGAAGTGCGGGAGGAATTGCCTATAATAATTTGCAAAGCCCAAGAATCGTTGAATGGCTTTCACTCTGGCAGGTCGCGGCCATTTCAGCACCGCGGACAATTTCTCTGGGTCCATTCGCAACCCCAAGCCCATGATAATATACCCCAAGAAGGGTAGGGAGGTCTGTTCAAATAGGCATTTCTCCATCTTGGCATAAAGTCGATTGTCCCACAGGCGTTGCAAGACCAGGCGAGCACTCCTCCTGTGAGAGGACAGGTCTGGTGAAAAGATGAGGATGTCATCTAGATACACCATGAGGCACGAGTACAGAAGATCCCGGAAGACATCGTTAACAAACTCTTGGAAGACCGCTGGGGTGTTACAAATTCCAAAGGGCATGACCAAATATTCGTAATGGCCATCCCGTGTGTTGAATGCGGTCTTCCACTTGTCTCCGGCACTTATTCAGACCAAATTGTGGGCCCCCCCGTGGATCCAGTTTAGCAAAGATCCGGGCCCCACGCAGGCGGTCAAAGAGTTCGGGGATGAGTGGTAGAGGATACCTATTCTTGACCGTGAATTTATTTAAGCCACGGTAGTCAATGCAAGGTCGAAGGGATCAATCCTTCTTCCGAACAAAGAAAATCCCGGCCCATGCTGGGGAAGACGATTTCCGGATAAAGCCCCTGGCTAAGTTCTCCCGGATGTACTCCGTCATGGCTGATGTTTCTGCAGGTGACAACGGGTATATTCTCCCCCTGGAAGGAGTAGCTCCAAGAACTAGCTCAATTGGGCAATCGTAGGCCAGATGCGGAGGAAGGGTCTCAGCTTCCTTCTTGTCGAAGACATCCGCAAACGAATGATAGGCCATGGGAAGCCCAGGAAGGTCCATGGGTACTTGGTGCAGACTGGTCTGGGTAAAAGGCAATAGACAACGTTCTTGGCAAGAGTGACCTCAGCGGAGGACTTCCCCGGAGCGCCAAGCAAGGACTGTCTCATGCGACCTGTGCCAGGGCAGGCCAAGGAGTAGAGCGTGAGACAAATTCGGCAAAACATAAAAAGCAATTCTCTCCCAGTGTAGGGCTCCAATTTGCATCTCCAGCTCGAGAGTGACCGTGGTGACGTGGACAGGTAACAGTTTGCCATCAACAGAGGTGATCACACGTGGCTCTTCAAGGGTGACAACAGGAATCCAGAACTTGTCCACCTCTTCCATCCGAATGAAGTTGCCCGCTGCACCCGAGTCCACATATGCCTCCACAGATCTACGCTCCCGACCTAGGAGAATTAATGCTGAGATAGTAAGGGGTAGAGAGGGAACAGGATCACCTAGGGAGGCCTCTCTTACCTGGTCTAGGCGGAGGAGTTTCCTGGCCTCTCCGGACAGAAATGCAGGAAGTGGTTGGTTCCACCACAATAGAGGCATAAACCTTGCTCTAATCTCTCCCTTCGCCGCAGCTCAGATAACTTTACGTGATCCACCTGCATGGGCTCCGGAGCAGAACTACTGGCAGGCTTGGTCGAACGAGCACTAGGAGCCGGGTTAAACCTAGACGGACCTCTCTCCCTGACTGTCTCGCGGGAGCGTTCCTGGAACCATAGGTCAATACGAGTAGCCAGGGATATAAGATCCTCTAAAGAGGTAGGGGTGTCCCGACCAGCAAGCTCGTCCTTGATTTTCCCCGAAAGCCCCCTCCAAAAGGCCCCTACCAATGCCTCATTATTCCACCCCAGCTGTGAGGCCAGTGTCCCACAGTAAGATTTCCCTGTCGAAGATTGAAAAGGGACTCCGTGGTGGAGGCCAGATGTCCTGGTTCGTCAAAGACCCGGCGAAATGTCCAGGAAGTCTTTTATGCTGGATACCACCGGATCGTCCCGTTCCCACAAGGGGTTCACCCATGCCAAGGCCTCCCCCTCGAGATGGGACACGATAAATGCCACCTTAGCCCTATCAGACGGGTGTTGCTGGGGAGCAGCTCGAAATGTAGGCGGCACTGATTGAGAAACCCCCGGCACAATTTGGGATCCCCGCTATATCTTGGAGGCTTCCCCAAACGTGGCGGTGAGTGAGGTGCAGGGTCGCGGGGCGGAGCAGAGGCCGCTGCAGAAGACTGCAGATGGTCAACGGACGCCATGTAATTAAGAATATGGGACTGTGTATCACTCTGCTGCGCGAGCGCCTGCTGGAGTCCCGCCAGCGGAGGGGCGCTCCCTGGATCAGAGGTCTGAATGGCAGATAATCGAGTGTCCATGGACTTCATAAAAGCCATAATCCGGGTTTGGTTCTCCTGCAAAAAGAGTAATTCTTTTTGGGTGGCTGCCGAGGGACCAGCGAGGTCCATGGCCTGATTATGCTGTAAGGAGTAGCAAGAGTGGACCCTCTGGGTCATGGTACCGGGATCCCTGGGGCGAGCTGGCCAGGTGGTGCCGAACCCTATACAGGGGCCGTTAGGAGCAGGCCCGAAGGAGTCGAATACCGCGACAGCTGATACCGAGAGGGGCGGCTCAGGTGAGGAAGAGACAAGGCAGAGAGTCAGGAGCGACCGGAGTCAGGAGCGACCAGACGGGGCCAGAGTACCGTACAGGAAGGCACACGATAATCAGGCGCCTCCAGGAAGGGGGAGCCGCCTGATATACCCCGCGCCGGCTCCTGATTGGAGATCACTCCTCGGGAAGGTGCTGAAGGGGTTAAGAGGGAGTGAGAGCGCGCGCCCGCGGCCTAAGGTGCAGGCCCGGAGCTAGAGTTGGGCTGAAGTAGGAAGAAGGAGAGAGGCAACGCTGGATCCACCGGGCGGCAGGACGGGAGGCAGGAGTCGCAGTGCAGCGCCGGGAGAGGTAAGCGGAGGACCGGGAGACGCCAGTAACAGAGGCAGCAGGAGCGGGCACAGGCCTGGCAGCCGACGCCGGCAAGATGACAGTGTCCATCACCTATAGTAAATCGTAGATGTTGTAATATCTATATGTAGGTGAAACCTTTATTGTAACATATTCCTGTGATGATAATGTGATGACAGCTACAAGTGACTTCAACAGAACAGGAAATACCAGAATAATAGTAGGCATCAAAGCCAAAATTAAATGTTTTTAGGATATTTTTATTTCTTAAATATAGAAAGGAATATGGAAAATTTAAAGAACAAAAATCACAATTTTTAAAAATTTGATTACAAAAGGGCATTTTCTGATAACACATTCCCTTTAACACTGTCAGTATAACAAGCAATCAAAGCATTTAGCTTAATTCCTAAACTAATTGTGATTCACAAACCTAAAGTGACTGCCATATTACAGCTACAAGACTTTTCTTGCAATCCCCTACAAGTCTAAAGCCCCCATCACAGATAGCGATCTCGCTAGCGAGATCACTGCTTAGTCACAAGTTTTGTGACGCAACAGCGATCTCACCAGCGAAATCGCTGTGTGTGACACTGACCAGCGACCGGCCCCCCTGCCGGGTATCACTGATCGTCCTGGAATGGCCAGGACATTTTTTTGATCGCTGGTCTCCCGCTGGCCAGCACGCATCATTGCGTGTGACAGGCGGAAGACCAGCGATCAGCCGCTGGTAACTAAGGTAAAGATTGGGCTTCTAAGCGGCGTGCAGCGCTTAGAAACCTGATGTGTACCTTAGTTACCAGCACGCTGGTGCAGGGAGCTGGTAACCAAGGTACACATCGGGTTTCTAAGTGCCGTGCGCTGCTTAGAAACCCAATGTGTACCTTGGTTACCAGCTCCCTGCACCAGCGCGCTGGTAACTAAGGTACACAGTGGGTAACTAAGCGACGTGTGTCGCTTCTTACCCGCGTGTCGCTGGTGCTGATCGCTGGTGAAGCTGCCTGTTTGGCAGCTCACCAGCGATCATGTAGCGACACACCAGCGATCCTGACAAGGTAATATCGTTGTCGGGATCGCTGGTGCGTCGCTATGTGTGACAGGGCCCTAAGTTTGGTTCACTTGAACCACAAGCGGTCCAGGTATCGCTGCTTTAATGCAGATATTAAAATGTAGCTGCATTACGATGTTCTTAGTGGAGTCAGAAGCACATAGAAGCAGAATGGGGAATATGCTATTAGTTATTGTAGTAATGTAAAGTTTCAGTAATTAAAATACTTAATTCATGAAGTTGATATCCAAAATTCAAAGATTTATTTGCTTAAACGTCAACACTAAGATGTACAGTTATATACAGATAAAATATTCATTCTATAAATGCATGTAATGGCTAGAGAAAATTCATAAATAGCACAAAAAGGAAGATTTTAAATTGTGTACTAATCCTAACAAAATACTTAATGTTTGCAAAATTGGCAACACTATTAGAATTACTGTAATATATCAGAAGTGTTCAAGAGACCACATTGTGGGACAACGCTATTTTTATTTTTTTACAAGGCCACATATTTTCAATCTGTTCAGTCAAGAAAAACATATTCAAACAAACTGCAAGCTTCCCAGTGTAAAACAAAAAGCCACAGCAGTGTCAACAGCCTCAATGCCCCTTAAAATGGGTTTACCAGCCAAGAAAAGGCCTTTTTGCTATACAATCGCTCATTGAATGGAAAGGGTCTGACTTATCAAATACAGCTGACAGCAATTACCCAAGTATTGCTTGTTCATTTGTCAGCTGATTGGAAAATTATGCAGAATGAGAATCATCATTATTGGAAGCACATTGTTTTGCTCTCTATAAATGATGATAGTTTTTGCGCACGGACCAACATTGTCAGCCATTGTTCTGTGCGCATAGAATTCAGGTCAGTCTTTCTAATCACATCATTAAACGACCGCTGAGCAGCTTGTATTAGCGGCAGTTGTTTAATGGCTTAGATCAGACCTGGGTAAACTGTGCCCTGCAGGCCATATCCAGCTTTCTGGCTGTTCCAGTCCGGCCCGAAGATCAAGACAACCGAGGGGCTTAAACAGAGGCCCACAGGCTGCACTATGCCCTCCCCCACCATCTAACTGCTGCCCGCTGTCACCGCTATCTTCATCCTGTGGCACTCACACTTGACCATATGGGGGCTATGTGAGTGCTCATACTGTACATGGAGTTTATGTGGGGGCTCATTCTGTAAATAGAGAGAGTATGTGGGGGCTCATGCTGTATATAGGCTATGTGGGGTCTCATACTGTATATTAGAAGCTATGTGGGGGCTCATACTGTATATAGGAGGCTATGTGGGGGTTCATACTGTACATAGGGGGTTGTGTGTGGGCTCAAATGATATAAAGGGGGCTGTGTGTGGGTTCCTATGGTATATAGGGGAAGTGTACGAGCTCATATGGTATATAGGGGGATGTCAGCATATTTAATTCTGCTCAACATTAAGTGATACAATTAATATTAATAATTATAATGAATAGGTTCATATTAATATTGAGCAGAATTAATTTAATCCTATTGGTTCGGCCCTCCATAACAGTCACTGTGTTTCATGTAGATCCTCGGGAAAATTACTTGCCCACTAATGGCTTAAATTGCAGTATACGTTGTAAGCGCACCTAATACTGGTCCTCAAAATGGATAATTTATTGGGATTGAAACCTAAAAAAAAAATACTATTACAACAGAATAAATCATTTCCATTCCCCATTATATGGATTACATCCCAATTCTGTTTACATATGATCGTCACTGTCTACTGATTCAGTCTGATAGGTCCACATCTTTTGACCATATGAACATAGTGAATATTTTTTACAGAAATTAGTATATGTAAATCCATCCTAATTTCTGATTAACAAATAGATCCAATTTTTTAAAGGCCAGATTAAGCTGACTATACACTTTGCATAGCTTTTGGCTACCTCTCTTATAGAAATGAATACTAGAGAGGCCAAACATGTAATTCACAAAGGATTTCTGAATTTCGCATATGGCTGGTGTTAGAGTCCAAGGCAACAACTTGTAGGGAAGGTAGTCTATGATTTTAAGCTTTTCCATATTTATTAATATAAGTAGAATTATTAACTTTTTTCATACATCAAAGTTCATATTGTAATTTTGAAGTATGGAGACACAGTACTGCACAGGTATGCAGAGTAATACTTGGCAAGTAGAATTTGAGACCTCACAAGCCAAGTCAACATCAGCTTTTTGGATATTAATTAGTTTTAAGGTTCAATGGAAAACAAAAATATAATATATACAAAAAAAGTGCAAAATCCCAAAAGCTTTAAATGTCTTGTTTCACGTCAAGATCAAACTACTGAAGTTTCTTTCACCTTGTTGAGTAAGTGACCTTATTAACTAAAGAGAAAAATAACCCAGTCAATGTGTCAAAAATATCCACTATATATCTTCATGTGGCGGAGACTATGACAGAATGACTGACTCAAACCTGTCTTGATAATAGGAATGAGGGGTAAAAGAAACATTCATAATTGAAAGTGCCAGTGATCCTTTGTTTGTCATGGTAACTCTGTTCCATATGACAAAATGGATTGATGAGAAAATTAGAGAGAATGTCTCAGACACAAAATCTAATTTATTGTGCCAAGGAAGGAAAAAGCTGAGCACAAGTTAAATCAAAGCAGAGGAGCTATGTTGACAGGATATCTTGGGTTTGACAGATTGCACTCCACCTATTTGAGTTATCACTTATGGCTTTTTTGTTGGGAAAGGACAAGGTTGATTGTGGAGTTACGTCATTGCAAGCATTCTTGAGCTTCTGCATCTTGCGACCTTCTGCTGGCTGAGTGGAGCTATGGTTGAGTCTTAATGGCGCAGTCATCAGAGCATCTGATGTAGAACAATTCTCTGAATTGCTTGGCTGATTGGGTAATTCGTCCAGTTTGTCATCAAAATGAGCACTCTGACGTTTCAATGTAGGTGGACTAAAATTCATGAACCTTACAGTCTTCACCTGCTGAAAGAAAGAAAATAATTCACTTATCTACTCAAATAAGATCAGATACTTTGCCCTTAGGCTAACTGAAGGTGCTCCAACAATATGTTTTGCTGTGTCTGTGGAATACATTGGCAGGTTTTCAAGAGATAATGCTTCTGTAGGGTTGCTCATGGGCTCCCTTTGTTACAGAAAAGGTGCTATACAATTGTTTTTTCCTTGATGATCCTGTATAGAATGTAACACAGCAGATTGCATTATAGAACAGTGCAAAAAAAGATCATACAGATGTGTAGCAGCCTAACAGAGATGAAACAAATACCCTAATTGAGATGGGTTAGGAGTCTTTGGATAAGTTGACATATGCACAAGCGTTATATAGTGTGCTTTGATTAATTAAAGATTTTGGCATCACCCAAATGTACTCACTAATTTGTCTAACTGGGCGGTGAAGTTGGGCTGTCTATGCAAAGTCTATGCCAAATGGGTAGGGGGCACTTACAGTTGAAATAAGACATTCTACAGCACCTATCGGAATTATGGATAATGTACAGATGTGACAAGACCTCCAAAGACAGACACACTGCGCAGTACCATCTGCCCTCACAACAGAAATGGGTCTCATTCCATGGGTCCGCTGTATTTCCTACCCATGCCCTAACAAGGAAATGTTGAAAGAGGACATCCCTTTGTATGATCTTTCATCATCATATCAAGTCAGACTGGCATAGAAAATTCATTTTTAATTGCAGATTTTTATTACTTCCTGCCTTAATTATTAAAGTTAATTATGCTTTCACCTTGTCGGAACAACCTTTAGGTGTGTCTGGCTTCACCAGTATAGATGGAGGAGCAGAGGCTGGTGGTTTTGACGGTGAATCAATTTTAATTGGGAACTCTTTGGGTTCAAAAGCAAGGGAACTAGCAGCAGAGAATCTCCTGTAATCCACAGGTCTACTGGAGAGAGGCAAAACTTCACAAAACGAGCTGTGCCTTGACCGGATATCAGGAGTGGCTCCAACGGTAGAATAAGCGGCATTGACAAATATCTGTTGTGGTTGAGCAATGCCTGATGGTGGCCTGTTGAAGGTTGTTACAGCCTGTGTTGTAGGGTTACTTTGTAGAGTCTTCTGTGGAAGCATACCTAATAAAACAAAAATTCTCATGTCACGAAAAAGGTGTATCAGATTTATGATAAATTATAAAACGTTTGCAGAATTGTTTTTACAATTTTTACAATCTCAATGTGGCAATAAAATAAACTTTGCACAGCTAGTATAGTACCACAATATCAAAATTAAAGACATTAACTTATATAAAAAAAGTTGTTTTATTTATTTTATGTTATGATACTTAGAGTGATTTATGTCAAATTTATGAAAAGGCAAATTCTTCGGTGAATGTTTCAATTTTATGAGTAAATAAAGTTTACAAAAATTTTTGAGCAATTTTTTTACACACAATCATTTGCATATTTTTTTGCACAGTGTAAATTGTATAGCAAATATAGCCAATAGGGTCTAGAGAAACAACAATCGTCCACTCCACTCATAAAAAGATGCTATATTTACGGTAACTAAAGCTAAATTCTGTCCTTCTACATTCTAAAATGTAAATGATCCTAATTGAATAATGTTGTCAGTGTAAGGCAGGGTTCAAACTTCACAAAGCATTTCGCATCTTTTTCAATTCTCTGAGAAGGTGACAAAAAAATTGCTGTTTGCAACATGTGAAATGAGCCTTAGGAGCTTCATTCAGATGTTTCACGTTAAGTTTTTCATAGATATAACCCTTTATAGTCTGTGGCTGTTTACATTTCCGTGTTATTTGGCGGTCGCCAAAAAACCAAATAGAGACATGTTCATTTTTGACCCTAATTAGGGATCAAAATTAGCTGTACAAGTCTATGGTTCCATGAAAAATCACTGGCTGCTCATATTGTCACCCGTTTGTGCTGTCCATTGTAGTGGATAGGAGAAAATTTGCAATTTTTTTCCATACATGAAAATCACTAATAAAACAATAAACTGAAACACTGACCGAATATTGATGAAAAGCATATACAAAATACTGATGAATATCACTGTCATCTGAAAGAGGCTTTATTTTGTCTTAAACTGCTCAGTTCCTTGGGTCTTTTGCATGGAAAATAGTAGTATAAAGGGGGAAATAGTGAGTGTTTGTGGTATATAGAGATTTGGATACCAGAATGATATCTTCATGACCATCACTGTTAGAGAGACAGTAGTTCTGGTGGTCTATAATGTTTCTAGTTTTCAATGAATTTAACAATGTAGATAAGATACTAAATCATATTATCTAACCTATAACTGGTCATAGATACAGGAACGCTTTCATCATTCCCAAGTTCCCCATCAGAGTTGATGGCAGATTCTTATATAATGGGAACCAAATAATTTATTGGGTAAAATTCATTCCTTGTTACCTACTGTAAATGGCAGTCCTTGGTCTACATTTATTAACAGGTTTACCAAGATTTTAACAAGAATTGCAGAAGTATAAGGTAATTAAATCTATGCCAAACGTACATCAAACATATACAAATAATTGAGACAAATGTCTTATAAATGCTAACAATTAAAGATGAGTAATTTGGGCATGGCTAATCTGTCACACATTTAAAGAGGACCTGTCACAAGGTCAAAACTGGTTCGCTTTTGCTCTTATTTTATTCTTCCTGTTCCCCTGAGTACTTTGTTCATTTTTTAAATCATCCATGAGGTTTCAGAGATATGGGTCATATTATTTAGTCCTGATTTTGTTTTTTTTTTCTTTTACCAATGGGGTGTTGCTCCCAGGATTCTCTGTGAATGGAAGGGGTACATGAAGTCTGTAGGCCTCTAGTGAACAAAGCCCTCTTGTAAAGGCCATAAAAATCAGCACTGAGTAAAGAAGGTCATATCTCCTTTAACTATATGGTGGGTTTTAAAAAATAAATAAAAAAACAGAATAATCAAGGGAACAGTGGGCATAAAATAAGAACAGAAACTGGTTCTTTAAACCCATTTATTAGAAGGAACAGTAGAAAAAGCACACTGCAGGGGTACAAAAGTACAGCTACCAAATGAGCTATGTGAAAAGAGGTTAGAAAAGAGCTGACAAAAATACTGAAAATATCACAACCTCTAAAATGACTGACCCTTAAATATAATATTTTATCAACAACTGAATATACAATGATTAAGTGACATCCAAAAATATCTCCTGGGGAATAATCAGATTCATTATAATATATTGTCTGTGGATCGCATTTGTAGACTGTTGCCCCTATATGTTAAGTATGCAACCTTAAATAAAAAAAGAACGATTAAATCATAGTAAAAGATATCAAAATACCGTTACAGTAAATACATTTCCAACATCCAGTACTTGGAACTTCTGTGTCAAGAGTTTAGGACATACTTTTTCTGAAGCTGTCATTCCTGCGACGGAGAGTGGGTACAAGTGCTGTAGAACCAGGTGGATTCTTTTTCACTGGTTCCACTACAGCAGTCGGCACAATAAAGGGCCTGACAGGCCTGTAAACACCCGTTTCAGACATGCTGCCCTGTGAGGAAACCGAAGCATTACTTGAAATCCACTTGCTGTAGGAAGAGCGTCTTGGATCTGGATATTTTGTGGCTTTTCTGCAAAGAAGTGGAAACATCTTCATATTACCTTCAACTGAAATAATATTGCAAATGTATTAATAAAATATTCTCTAGACCTCAGGCATTTTATGAAAGATGATATAAGAAAATGCTGGAAACATGGGTATGACAACTATGTACAGTACAATATTTGATAGTTATGATGTTGACTTGGCCAGCAAGGTTAAACCCATTTAGATCCAACTAGTTTAATTATCCTGCAATGTTGATTTGGAGGAACAAGAAACAACTCCAGATCTTCTACTTGGAATGAGTAAAAACCTTATCAACCTAAAATATGAATACATCTTTAGAACTGTTGAGCAATATCCAATATGTGGTAGACTACTACTTTCCTAAACTGAGAAAACTTTGTTAGAATTATTAACAATATTCTAAAGAATGGTTGGTTTGGTTGATAGTTATGGAGACAAGACCTATTCTTCACAGCTACCTTGTAACAGTCCCTTATACTCAGGCACCAGTCTCCTAGCGGTCTACAGTGTGGCAGCCAAGACACACTCAGGCATCAGCGCACCTACTTTTCCACTCTGGCCACGTCTAACACCAGATAGGCAGCCAGACCAGAATATGGGCACATTACTGTTCAATAATCATAATGCACAATGCTTTAGTAGTTGAATTGGACCTCTCACCTCTTGTGTCCCTTTGAGGCTGCATGGGTTGCCCCAATGGTATGTTGACCCCTGCCTCTAACCTGTCATGTCATGCACACACAAATTTAAGGACACAGCACAACCATCGCTTCTAACAAAAGCTATCCAATGACACATTGCCTAAGCATTACTTTCGCCCATAAAATCACTACCTCTTGATGGCACTAGTCACTGACACCAGCATGTGCTATTATTTCCTTTCCCTGGAACTACAGTTAAGATTTCTGTCCAACAATAAGCTTAAATTCATTTGATATGTCAGTTCAAGACTGTTTTCCTATTTAGTATATAATGGTAGTGAATAATGACAATCTTTACATTTATTGCACATGATACACACAATAATATTTAAAATAAGATTAAGGGCATTGAAGGTGGTCGGAGGCAGCGATCCATTCAGTTTCAGAGAAGAGCATCTAAGTGCTAAAGCAAAGAGCTTGCTGGCGTCTACACCTAGCCATGGACACTGACCACCTCAGATAGAATGTGGTGACAGCTGGTAATCTAGGCAAGGAGCAGTAAACTAAAATTAAAAATCCCTCCATACTTGTGAATATTGCGGTTTTTTTTAATAAAAGAAATTGCAAAGTTGTTTGTTTTTAATAGCAATTTGCAATTTTACAAATTTTAAAAAGATTTTAAAAAGATGAGACAACCCCTTAAAAGTATTTACAAAAATCATCAATTATTCAAAATTGTTCAAATTCTATATTATGATCAATTGTGTATCAGAAAGGAAGACTAGGTAAAAAAAGGTCCTCTGTGCAAGACAAATGTATCTAAAATAACAAACTTGTTCTATCACATGTAAGTGACTAAAGCAAAGCACAGAACCATAATCATCTGCTCTAACTTCAACCCCTTCAGCTGGCAAGCCATGGGCGGCTTTTAAAGATATATCTGGACAACTAGCAATTCAAGTATTCAATCTGACACGCAATATTAAACAAGGGAGAATCTGATTCACCTTTTACAAATGCATACAGATTCAGTCATTGCAATTTTAAAGCTTTTTTTTTACTTAAAAAAAAAAAGATACAGGCTATTGGAGCCTTTGAAATGTAAGATTTTGAAGAAAAATTCCGAAGGTTCACATTCTAGCTTCTGTTGAACAATGGATGGTTTGAAAGTGAGGGGTGTCAGGATTTACAAGAAAAGGTATTGAGCAGCTTGCAATGTACTGCAACTGCAGAAAGAAAACAGTTAAAATAGATTAATTAAAACGAATTACAAAATGTGTTGTTGGTTTTAGTTGTAAAATAAATGTAATAAATACATAGCAAAGGCGGACATAGCCATCAAGAAAAAAGAAACTATTACATAGCTACATATTTATCATTGCTTTACAGTCTATAATGATACTCCAATAACAAAGCCCAGTAGGGTTCATGATCTTAGTTTTCAAACAAACAAACACACACAAGGTTAAGTTCAGTGCTACGAACAGTTTGTTCAAGACATAAATCAATAAAACGTCCTGTCCATCGAAAGAGTTTCCTCAAAATTCCACCATCATCAAATGACAGAGCAACCTGTTTTTAATCCATTAGTCAACAGGCAAAAGTACTTCTCACTCAGGCAGTCCTATACCTTTGTGGTGCAGGCCCTTAAACAGTATTTTACATAACAAAACCGGTGACTAAAAGCTTTTATATATGTAAAATAACAAACACAGCATGCACTCACATTCCATGAGCCCAGTGCCGACTCCTTACCACTGCACATGTCTCTGGCTTGGTTCCCTGAAAAATGCCCACAGGAAAATTGCCCTCATGGAATATTGCCCACACAGAAAATTGCTAATTTCAGCATCACAAAGTTTCAGATCTATGATATTTGAGGTGCAAGGTGAGGATGTTAACATGATTTAAAGTTGACTTAGTGCAAAACTACAAAAATGACGAAGATCTGTATTTTGTAGCAGTCTGTCATTATCAGCTGTAATGTAAAATGTCTGTAAGATCTGTATGTTAAAGTAAAGTATGATGTTTCTAGAACCTTCTAGAAATCTCCCATTGCTACACACTGAGGAGACCAGCCTGTCACATAGCTGCAGCCTTCCCCCTTGCCCCTCCTTAGCAGATGTGTGTGTACAGCTCTCTGACGGTACCTGAAACCTGATACCGGGCATTTCCTCTCGAAGCCTTCTCACTTCCCCCCTCCATGCAGCCAGGAATGAAAGTCTTTTGTTCCCTGGACATGTGGCCTGAATAGAGGTATAGGAAATATTAAAAGACGCTCTAACGGGCACTTCCCTCGTGCCAGAGATATAATAACCATATCGCTGCGTAGGCAACAAACCCAGCGTTCTACCCTCTAAGTTGCAAAATCCTAATCCCTCCAGAAAATGAGATATGGATTTCTCCCAAACGGAGTGTCCTAAGTATGGTATGACTGATGTTGTTCTATTACATTCGATGAACTACAACCTATGAGGCCCTCAGTGTGTTGATACGAGCTTCCCTCGTTGAGATATGGTTATCATAAGTTTTTTAGTTAATTGGCAACTTGGAGAAAGGGGGGATGAACTTCTGCAGACTGCCCCTTTCGTGATGTCACAGACCCTGGGCTATAAGGCATCCCTCCCTTACAATGAGTCAGTTGGAGCTACAGAGCCCATGCTGACAAGACGTGCAGATGAGTGGAGACGTGTGGCTCCACCTTCTCCCCCCACATGGTCTGCCTGATACCAACTAAGCACATGTGAGTGTTACTTTCTGTCTTTTTAATCCCTTTATGTTATATTTGTATTGTACATATTTGATGTCTCAACTTTATAGCAACTTTTATCTGTAATCACTGCCCATTTGGGAAATAAATGATAAAATTATTCAGTCTGCCTTCTGCTCTAAGAAACGAACTATGCGCCTTTTTAAGATAATTACGCTACTGTTCGGGTTGGCTTCGGACCCCTCCATTAAGTCTATAACTTAAGTGGAGAAACCAGGACCTGGTGGCAGCGTGGTGTGTGCGGTTGGTTAGGCTGGTTGGCAGTCCGGAAGGGTCTTATATTGCTGGATGAGTGGTTGAGGCCACAGCATTGATAATTCCCTCACTGCAGTAGTTTAATTGTCCGTGCGCAACAAGCAGCCCGTCAGGCGACTAATTATCCTAGGTGCAGTTCCCTGACTGACCTGAGGGTAAGGGATTTGGTTTGAGCAATCATTCCTCTCAATAAAGACCTGCACAGTTCCTGCGGGAATCCTGCATCATAGGTTTTGGAGAACAGACTCAGTGGTTACTAGTCATGAGACATTTTTGTGTACTTGCAAGTATTCCCTCCCTTCTTCGTTTTTCTTTTCTATCTTTTATTTGGCAACCATGGCGGCAAAAGGAGTACACTGGTACAGACAGCAGAAAAATTAAAACCTTGCATGTACCGAGGCATTGATGCCACAAGCAAAACCAAAGATCAATTGATCGCGGCTCTGGTGCAGCTGGACAACACCCAGGGTCCAGCGGGCGCAGAAGTTGGCCCAAGTGACAATGGGGCTGCAGCAGAGGCTCCACTCCTGAGCACTGGCCCCACATTCACCCAGAGCGTGCTGGAGCCCTACCTGCAAGCGGCCTTGGACGCACTCCCTGCTGAAGACCGCAAGGGACGTATGACGCTGATCCAGCAAGCTCGGGAGAGAGCGGAGCAGCGAGCCGAGCGGGAGGCGGAGAGAGCCGAGCGGGAGGCGGAGAGAGCTGAGCACCAAGCCAAGCGGGAGGCTCAGAGAGCCCATGAACTGGAGATGCTCCAACAAGGGGGAACATCCTCCCTAGCCCGCCGCAGTGAGCCCAGCAGCACCCAGAGTCCTAAACCCCGGCCAGAGCATTCCCTCACTGCAGTAGTCTAATTGTCTGTGCGCAACAAGCAGCCCGTCCGGCGACTAATTATCCTAGGTGCAGTTCCCTGACTGACCTGAGGGTAAGGGGGGCGTCGGAGAGCTGCGAGTTCCAAAGTGGAACTGAGAAAGTGGGATATACATAAATCCCAGCAGTTCTTGGAAGGTTGTTAGCAGTGGTGGGGCATCCAAAATACCCCCCCTGCAGTAAATTGTTAGAGCGAGATTAGCTTGCTGTGTTTTGATCACATGGTGACAAAGTGGTGGGATAACTAAGATAAGCCCCCACTGTGCCTGTGATAGCCGTGTGCCGGCAGTGCGTCGCGTCCCTCCATTAAAGTTGACTCGACCTCTGTCCTGCGTCCTTGTGTGTACCACATTGAGCATGGAGAAAAGAAAGAAGACCAAAGAACTGTCTGAGGACTTGAGAAACCAAATTGTGAGGAAGCATGACGCATGAAGGCTACAAGTCCATCTCCAAAGACATGAATGTTCCTGTGTCTACCGTGCACAGTGTCATCAAGAAGTTTAAAGCCCATGGCACTGTGGCTAACCTCCCTAGATGTGGATGAAAAAGAAAAATTGACAAGAGATTTCAACGCAAGATTGTGCGGATGTTGGATAAAGAACCTCGACTAACATCCAAACAAGTTCAAGATGCCCTGCAGTCCGAGGGTACAACAGTGTCAACCCGTACTATCCGTCGGCGTCTGAATGAAAAGGGACTGTATGGTAGGAGACCCAGGAAGACCCCACTTCTTACCCTGAGACATAAAAAAGCCAGGCTGGAGTTTGCCAAAACTTACCTGAAAAAGCCTAAAACGTTTTGGAAGAATGTTCTCTGGTCAGATGAGACAAAAGTAGAGCTTTTTGGGTAAAGGCATCAACATAGAGTTTACAGGAGAAAAAAAGAGGCATTCAAAGGAAAGAACACGGTCCCTACAGTCAAACATGGCGGAGGTTCCCTGATGTTTTGGGGTTGCTTTGCTGCCTCTGGCACTGGACTGCTTGACCGTGTGCATGGCATAATGAAGTCTGAAGACTACCAACAAATTCTGCAGCATAATGTAGGGCCCAGTGTGAGAAAGCTGGGTCTCCCTCAGAGGTCATGGGTCTTCCAGCAGGACAATGACCCAAAACACACTTCAAAAAGCACTAGAAAATGGTTTGAGAGAAAGCACTGGAGACTTCTAAGGTGGCCAGCAATGAGTCCAGACCTGAATCCCATAGAACACCTGTGGAGAGATCTAAAAATGGCAGTTTGGAGATGGCACCCTTCAAATATCAGGGACCTGGAGCAGTTTGCCAAAGAAGAATGGTCTAAAATTCCAGCAGAGCATTGTAAGAAACTCATTGATGGTTACCGGAAGCGGTTGGTCGCATTTATTTTGGCTAAAGGTTGTGCAACCAAGTATTAGGCTGAGGGTGCCAATACTTTTGTCTGGCCCATTTTTGGAGTTTTGTGTGAAATGATCAATGTTTTGCTTTTTGCTTCATTCTCTTTTGTGTTTTTCATTTAAGACAAATTAAATGAAGATAATAATACCAAAGAATTTGTGTTTGCAATCATTTTCAGGAAGAAACTGAGTATTATCTGACAGAATTGCAGGGTTGTCAATACTTTTGGCCACAACTGTATAGTCTGCTCTCATCTCTCACTGACTCTGCCTTACTCCTCACACCAGCCCAAAACAGCAGCACATGCAGAACCAGCAGCAGTGTGATCCATAGGTGCCATCACTGCTATCAGTACTCGCAAAAGTATCACTGTATTATCTATGGAGTTACATGGGACTGCAGGTCACATCTAATACATTATCATCTCAGTGGGAGCCCACCAAAAGCAGGGTGCTGCTGGCAGAGATAGTTGTTCCTGGAAGCCCAGAAGGCACAGCAGAAAGGTGAGATTCGGTCACTTTTACCACCTTGTGTTCTTGCTGAGAATATGTTTTTGCAGTGGTGTAACTGGAGTCCGATGGGCCCCATTGTGAAATTTGGACCTGCCCCCCACACACACATTGGTCAGATGTATGGGCCCCTGTTGCGTTCTAAATTCTATAAAGACTTATGAATTGCCCCCCTCCCCCTTCATTATGTAGTAATATCCCCCATCCTGGTATATATGCCCATTATCCTGGTATATATGTCCCCATCCTGGTATATATGGTCCACATTGTCTCCATCCTGGTATATATGTCCCCATCCTGGGAGAGGGAGAGAAGAGAGAGAAATTTTAATGTGCCTGAAAGGCTGTGGGGGTTAAATAAAATGAAGAAAAAATATTCCGGGCATGCTCAGTTTGAAAAAACGGATTCCGCCTTTTGACGGATAGCGACCCATAGCCACCACGTTTTTTAAGGTTCTCAAAAGTGTGAAAAATCTGATCTACAGCAGCTGGGGTATATTCTGACCTGGAGGGGTATAATCTGGCCTAGGCCCATTTATACCTCAAGGTATAGTTTGGCCTAGGCCATAATATACCCAGGGCATATTCTTGCCCAGATGGGTATAAACTGGCCTAGGCCACTTTAACCCCGGGTATATTCTGGGTGGGGGTTAATCTGGCCTCTTACACCGGAGTAAGGCTATGCACCCATGTTGCAGAAATGCTGCGGAAATTTCTGCAACATTTCCGCACTTCCGCCGCGGGTAAAATGCATGCGAATTCGCAAGCGTTTTTCCCCGCTGAAAACAAGTGTTTTGCAAGCGTTCTTCACTTGCGGAATGCTTGCGCATTCCTAAGGATTGGCATCACTTGTAAAGTGATAGGATGTTATAATAATAATAATAATAATAAAAAAAAAAAAAATATTGTTATTCTCACTTTCCGACGGCCCTCGATCTGCTCTGCATCTTCCGGTCCCAGTAATGCTTTGCGCGAAGGACCTGAGATGACGTCACGCTCGCAAAGCATTACTGGGACCGGAAGATGCCGGGAGCGTGGTGAGAGGCAGGAAGGACTTCGGAAGCCACCGGAGGGTGAGTATATCACTATTTTTTGTTTTATTTTTTACAGGATTATGGTACCCAGGGCCTGGAGGAGAGTCTCCTCTCCTCCAGACCCTGGGTACCATCCGCACATGATCCGCTTACTTTGCGCATGGTGGGCATAGCCACATGTGGAAAGTAAGCGGATCAATGCATTCCTATGGGTGCGGAATCGCCGCAATTCTGCAAAAAGAATGAGCATGCTGCGGATTTCTCCTCTATGCGATTCCGCAGTGGAAAAATCCCATAGGATTGCATGGAATGCTTTTTTTGTGTTTTTGTGGCAATTCCGCAGTGGAAAAACGCTGCGAAAGCGCCAAAAAAACGCAAGATTTGCACACAGTTTTGTTGTTACTAGACCTCTTTAATAAACAGTTCCTGTGCAGCACTATCACCAGGTGGCTAGTTATTTGCAGGTGTGCAATGATTGTTTAATAAACTGAAGTTATTGTTATTAGACCTCCTTAATAAACTGTTCTTTTAAACTTGTGGGTAATTTTCTGTGAGCAATTTTCGCCAACATTCTTCTGTGCTGCAGAGCATCTCACCTATAACTCTCTACTGTTTTCCTGTTGGTATTCATGTCTGTGGGCAATTTTCTGTGGGCATTTTTCACATTTAATGTGAATATCCTCACCTTGCACCTCAAATATCATAGATCTGAAACTTTGTGATGCTGAAATTGGCAATTTTCTGTGTGGGCAACTTTCCGTGTAGGCAATTTTCCATGTGGGCAATTTTCTTTGTGGGCAATATTCCATGTGGGCATTTTTCCTGTGGGGAATTTTCCTGTGGGCATTTTTACGGTCACCCTCTGGTTTGTGATGTCACCACTGCAGTGCACATCATTGCTGCAGCCAATCACTTAACTAAGTGGCTCTGCCGATGTAGAAGGCATATCATGTGGTCACCTAAGTAGGGATTCTTCACTCAAACCCTCTATTTGATCAAGAACTAAGAGACAATTAAGAAGAAGCGATGGTACCCCTGAAGAGCCCCTGAGTGATGTGGCATTACTAAGGAAATATTGTCATCTGCTGGCTGGACGAAATCATGTGGAACCAACCGGCACCAGAAGAGTTGCAGGGGGAGCGGGTTCATGTGTAGGACCCAGTCAGGTGTCTTTGATGACAGAATTCCTGGATATAAAAGTACTGTGGGCCAAACTGCCGCAGGATTTGGCATCAAGGAGAGAAGTGTGGATGTGGGCTGGAGACGAAGCTGAAGCCAGTGCGACAGGCATCACCAGAAAGCGTGCGCCAGCAGAGTGCTGGTTGCAGTCACACAAAGCCTGGACGACGCACAGCTAGGTTCAAAGATTCGACTACACGGGTCAAGACCCAGAGCCCAGCACTCAACTTAATGACATCAGAAAAATTTTCCCAATATCACGGTAGCTATATTGCCTCATTTGAGCACCTACCTATCTCCATAAGTCGGCAGATTATGTGCAATTTGATACTAAATACAAGTGTCCACAGGTTACCACCCATATAGCAATTTGTAACTGACGAAGGTCTGATTGACTGAAATGTTTTATTGTTTATTACTTCCTGAACTACATTAAAATTCACTACTGATTTCATTAAGTTGAGTGCTGAGTTTCTTATACATACTGATTTATAGTGTGGGAACCTACTCTGGAACCTCCTTCAGTAGTGCTCACGGTGTTTTCTCTAAGACCCAGAGCCCAGACTGCGCCAGTCAAGATCAGAATCTTCGTCCTACGCAGGTCAGGATCCAGAGCCCAGATGATGTCCATGAAGAGCCGGGACCCAGCTCTCTCTTCCTTATGCCTAGGAGATACCCGGCTTCAGTCAAGCACTAAAGAGCCATGAGGATACGTCGAACGGAGGATAATGCCTGCGGTTACAGATGTCTGAGGCTATAAATGGGTTGCAAGAACCCCAATCTTATGATCTCAAAGATGAGGGGCACAGTTTATAACTAAAAAAAACTGGTGACATGTTCCCTTTAAAATACCAACATGTAGTATTGCACAACCCTATGCAGTGACTGCAAATTGGAAATGTATAGACATACATGGCTTTCTTTGGTGATAATACTAAGACTAAGGTCAGCCAGACTTATGGAGATCAGCTGATCATTGGGCTGGTTCCTTTTTACAAAGTGGTTATTTTCACGTAACGCCCACTAGAATCAAAACTCTAATTTTTATCTTTGTACAGTGAGATAGGCAGGTTTATCAATGAGTAAAAACTGTTTGCTAATGATACCGTAGACACAAGGGCAAAATTTTGTCAGCCTTAAGCCCCCGTCACAAGTTTTGTGACGCAACAGCAATCTCACCAGCGAGATAGCTGTGTGTGACAGCTATCAGCGACCGGGCCCCTGTCGAGTATCGCTGATCGCTGTGGAAACCTCTGGACATTTTTGGGGTCGCTGGTCTCCCTCTGGCCAGCATGCATCGCTGCGTGAGACAGGCGGGAGACCAGCGGCCAGGAGCTGGTAACTAGGGTAAACGCAAGGTTTCTAAGGGGAGCACAGTGCCTAGAAACCCGATGTGTACCTTAGTTACCAGCGTGCTGATGCAGGGAGCTGGTAACCAAGGTACACATTGGGTTTCTAAGTGACGCACGCCCCTTAGAAACCCGATATGTACCTTAGTTACCAGCTCCCTGCATCAGCGCGCTGGTAACTAAAGTACACAGCGACGCCGCGCGCTCGGCGTCGCTGGTGCTGTTCGCTTGTGAAGCTGCCTGTTTGACATCTCACCAGCGATCATATAGCGACTCACCAGCGATCCTGACACGTTGATATCGTTGTTGGGATCGCTGGTGAGTCGCTATGTGTGACGGGCCCTTAGGGGTCATGTTACAGTATTAGAGCTGGTTTTCTGAGAAATCAGCAATAGTCTTAATCCAAATTGCTAGCTCTAACTATTATATTTTTTGCAAATCCTGACACTTTACTACAAGCACTCATTACACTTAATGTGATACAATGTTATCGGAAAGTAGCTTTGCTAAGATACATGTTAATGAGTTACAATAGCTAATAATCTACATATCTCTATATCACTGTCATAAACGAGTACTAATGGCCTAATGTGTGATTATGCAGGCCAGGATAAAGCTTGGTATGATGTATAAATGTCTTTTAAATATTTAAAACTCTGCTTTTACGAGTTCTATTCTTCTATTCCTATAATGATACAAAACCCCTAAAGGTTGCTGTGATCCTGGTAATACCTGCTCATTTATACAGTGGGGAAAAAAGTATTTAGTCAGCCACCAATTGTGCAAGTTCTCCCACTTAAAAAGATGAGAGAGGCCTGTAAGGGTACCGTTACACCTAGCGATGCACCAGCAATCCCGACCAGCGATATGACGCGGTCAGGATCGCTGGTGCATCGCTAAGTGGTCGCTAGTGAGCTGCCACTCAGGCAGATCTCACCAGCGACATCGCTGGGGACGGGGATCGCTACTTACCTGTCAGACGCAGCGATCCTGCGTCCTCCCGCCCGGCTCCACGCGTCGCTTGTCGTCACAGCAGGAAGCGCCGCAGGAAGTGACTGACGAGGAATGGTCCAGCAGCTTCTCGCGCGATCAGCGATAACCAGCGGGGGAGCCGGTCGGAGGTAAGTATCAGACACAGCGATATCGCTAGCAATATCGCTGCAACGTCACAAAATCGGTGACTTTACAGCGATATTGCTAGCGATATCGCAGTGTGTAACGGGGGCTTTATTTACATCATTGGTAGACCACAACTATGAGAGTCAAAATGAGAAAACAAATCCAGAAAATCACCTTGTCTGATTTGGCAAGATTTATTTTTCAAATTATGGTGGAAAATAAGAAATTGGTCATTAGCAAAAGTTCATCTCAATATTTTGTTATATATCCTTTGTTGGCAGTGAAAGAGGTCAAATGTTTTCTGGAAGTCTTCACAAGGTTGACACACTATTGGTCGTTAGCCCATTCCTCCAAGAAGATCTCCTCTAGAGCAGTGATGTTTTGGGCCTGTAGCTGGGCAACATGGACTTTCAAATACCTCCAAAGGTTTTCTACGGGGTTGAGATCTGGAGACTGGCTAGGCAACTCCAGGACCTTCATTTGCTTCTTACAAAGCCACACCCATCCATGTTTCATCTTCAATGCCCTTGATAATGGAAGGAGGTTTGCACTCAAAATCTCATGATACATGGCCCCATTCAATCTTTCATGTACACGGATCAGTTGTCCTGGTCCCTTTGAAGAGAAACAGCCCCAAAGCATGATGTTGCCACCCCCATGCTTCACAGTAGGTATGGTGTTCTTTGGATGCAACTCCGCATTCTGTCTCCTCCAAACATTACGAGTTTTGTTTCTACCAAACAGTTCTACTTTGGTTTCATCAGACCATATGACAGTCTCCCAATACTCTTCTGGATAATCCAAAAGATCTCTAGCAAACTTCAGACGGGCCCAGACATGTAGTGGCTTAAGCAGGGGGACACGTCTGGCACTGCAGGATCTGAGTCCCTGACAGCGTAGTGTGTTACTGATGGTAGCGTTTGTTACAGTGGTCCCAGTTCTATGCAGCTCATTCACTAGGTCCCCCTGTGGTTCTGGTTTTTTTGCTCTCTGTTCTTGCGATCATTTTGACCCCACGGGGTGAGATCTTGCGTGGAGCCTCAGATCGAGGGACATTATCAGTGGTCTTGTATGTCTTCCATTTTCTTATTATTGCTCCCACAGTTGATTTCATCACACCAAGCTGCTTGCCTACTGCAGATTCAGTCTTTCCAGCCTGGTGCAGGGCTACAATTTTATTTCTGGTGTCCTTCGACAGCGCTTTGGTCTTCACCATAGTGGAGTTTGGAGTGTGAATGTTTGAGGTTGTGGACAGGTGTCTTTTATACTGATAACAAGTTCAAACAGGTGCCATTACTACAGGTAATGAGTGGAGGACAGAGGAGCCTCTTAAAGACGAATTTACAGGTCTATGAGAACAAGAAATCTTGCATGTTTTTAGGTGACGAAATACTTATTTTCCATCATAATTTGCAAAATAAATCTTGTCAAATCAGACAAGGTGATTTTCTGGATTTGTTTTCTCATTTTGACTCTCATAGTTATGGTCTACCTATGATGTCAATTACAGGCCTCTCATCTTTTTAAGTGGGAGAACTTGCACACTTCGTGGCTCACTAAATATTTTTTTTTCCCACTGTAGGCCTTCAAGATGAAGTCTTTTTTTAGTTTTACGATTCTTTCTTTTTTTATTTTTAAGTTTATTACATAAGGGCTTGTATTTTTCAATGGCGTCAACTGAGTGTGCATATAATGTAAAGGGGTTGTGCTGTATAAAAGATTATTACTCCGTAGGCTCAGGGACACAAATATAACACGTTCCCTGTATTTTTTAGGGTATGTGCACACAACATCTTTTAGATGCCGGCTTGACCACATTGTTTTTGCTATAAGAAGACTCTCCAGGAACACAACGGAGGGGTTTGTCCTCAATCGTCTTTTTTAGATTCTCTTTACAAACTTATACACAAGTCATTTTTATATTGCTGTCTTTTTTGCATTTTTTTTTGCACTTTTCCAGGTGTTTTCCAAGCACAATAATCCTATAAAACACTCTGTGCGCAAATACCTTTACTCACTCACTGGGTCCAGCAATGTCTCTTGCTACTTCTCTCCTTTGTTGATTGTCTGCAGCAGTGACTTCATGTCTACAGTGCTGTGATCTATCACCGAGGCTCAGTGGCTTGTGACATCTATATCAGACGCTGAGCCTGGTGATTGACTACAGCGCTGCAGACACAACTTCACAGCTGCAGACAATCAACAAAGACCATAAGAAGAGTAAAACCTCAGTTTTTTGTATTTTTATGCCCCTGAGCTTAAGGAATAATTTTTAAAATGGGACAACCCTATTCATGATTTACTTTAACTTTTTTGGGCAAGGGTGGTGGTTTTTTTTTTTCCAATTACATTTTTGCTATAAATAAAATTGTCTATTAATTTGTTCATCCTTCATATAAAAATGCCAATTGTTATAAAATGCAGATGACACGCCCCCAGAGGCCGTGGGGTACTCGGTGCCGGGCCCGTTGATTACAAAGGGAGATGATACAGTGGCGGTGACCCGGTCCGTGGCCTCAGGCGGTCAATGTAAAAGGGGTAGTGTGATGGGGATAAATTTGTTGAGATGATTCGTGACGCCACCTGTGGTTTCTGGTCAGTTTGACCAGCGCTGCAGGGTTGCTTCTCTGAGACGGATGGTGTGGTGCAGCAATGATGTTGAAGCTCCCCACAGGTGGAGCTGTAGTCCCAGGGCAGTGTAGATGAGGTTGGCAAGTGGGGAGATGATGTAAAGAAGCAGATGTAGCAGAGCCGGGTGTAAGGCGCAAGAATAAGTGGAGGACACAAGGGCATGTAGTTCCAAAGCTTTACTCACAGTCTGTTGCGCATACAGGTGCCCACTTCGGTGCCGTGTCCTCCAGGTCAGGGGCTCAGCCAACTCCCAGGCAAGGTAAAGTACACCTTTCCAGCACTCCTCCAACATGTGCCTTCTCTGAACATCTCCACACTAGTGCCTAATCTGAAGTACTTGTAGTTGCGTATTAAACTCAAGTTCCTCCTTCTTGATGTTACTTAGAACTCTACTTGTACGGCAGATAGCTGTAGCCTGCTTCGGGGACTCCTTGCTATCAAGTCCAGGCTCACTCACGTTGCTGTTGTGCCCCCAAGTCTTAGGTGGGAATAAAGTGGTGACCACATCTATTCCTCCGGTGTCTGCTGCAGGAACATCAGTATCAATACAACCTCGGGTTGCTCTGCTTACACTACTGGTGTGCATGTGGGATGTGAGTGTTGGAGTGTTTTCAGGTGTTTCCACCTTACCTGGATAGTGGGGCACCACACCTCAGGAGGAGGTGCAGTACCTCTGTGGCAACTGAACCCTCAGGGGCGCCACACAGACACATACACTGTATATTTCTGTAGTGTATATGTGCATTTCTGTATATATTTATACACATACAGAAATAAGAGCGGGATCTCTGACAACAAGCGCCATGAAGAAGATGGGGACTTCCTGTCACTATGACAGAGGAGGAGAGGGGGAGTATTGTGATATCATCAACTAGAGGGCAGAGAGGGTGGGGGAGGTTCAGGGAAAGTGCAGCTGTGTGGGGCAAAAGGGAAAAAAGCTCCATTATCACTTCCGGTCAGCACTGTGTTCTTCTGGAGCCGCCCCTCCTTCCTCTGATAATCCTGACTACAGAGCTTGGACCTTAGCTGACAACAGTGCAGGGGACAGGGGACATCTTCTCTTCACTTCTTTCTTCAGCAGTGATTAGACAGCTCTACTGGCTGTTACAGCAGCCAGAGACTCCACAGCAGGTCTGTGCTGGCGGGCGGGGGTTACTGCTGTAAAGCTCCAGGAGCGGCATAGTGAGTTCAGTGCAGGGGGATGACTTTGCTGAAGATCTCTTTCTTCATTGTACCAAGTAGTGATCGGCAGTCTGGCTCTTTTTGGTGATCTGGCGCTCTCGGCTTCGCTCACCAAGAAGAGCTAGCTCTTTTGGATCCTAAATGGATCCCTATTAAAGATGTTTAAAATATAAGTTTAAAATGATGTACATGTGGCCAAAAATCTGCCCACCAATGGCTGAAATCCCGCCTACTTGCAGTCAGCCAATTAAATTGATGATTGGGCCGAGTTTGGGTCAAGTGGGAAGAGTTATCTCCACCAAACCATGTCCACCATATTTGGCCATTGCTCACATGATGTAAGCCTGTTATATAGAGCAATATGCAGCAGGACACAAGATCCAGGGAAATATCCTCTGATTGTCAGCAATGGAGTCAGGAAGGGATTTTTTCCCCCCTGAAGTAGAACTCTCCGGGTGTTTCTTCGCCTTCCTCTGGATCTTGGGGTTCCAGTGGCTCCCAGGTGGTCCACAATGACCGAAGCTCGTTCTGTGGTCTCCACAGAGGTCAACCTGAGAGTCACTGTGATCATAGTTTAATTTCTTAAAGAGACAATAATATTTTCATTACAATGTTGCTTATTGCTATTCAAATAAAATAAATGACATATATATTGTGTTGTGTGGTTTTTACCTGGGTTTCCCCTTACACAGTGACAATGATGGGAGCGATCACTACTGCTCTGAATATTGCACATCTAGAACCAGACAGTTTAGGGGGCTCCATAAACTGAGAACAAATCTCATAATCATCTCAACTCCTGTCCCAAAATCCATTACAATTGTTATGGGGGTCAGTCTGTGATGGGGGCACTAACATTGTATTCAGTATGTCCGACACAACATACTACAGAAAGAAGACTGAAGACTGGGAATGAGCCGAAGAATACAGAAGACACGGGGTCTTATATAAAAGTAAAAAACAGAGTAAAGATGTTCATCAAGTGGCCAAGGGGCTCCAGAACACAACCAGGAGGGGCCTCACTCATCAAGGGCCACTATTCACACAGAATGGCCCACTTTTACTTACTGGCAGCCACATTTACCAACTGTTCTGCAGCCACATGCTTACATTTGTCCAGCATGTCCGTCAGTTCATGTAGGCCTCTACTGAAAATCTTTCCTGACTACACACAGACACATAAATACAAACCATGCAAGTCACTATCACCATACACAGCCTGAGTCCTGTTCCAGAGACTCAGCTCAGTCACACCACACCCACGTAAGTCTATGGGTGTGAGTGACACAACGCACACCACTCGGATATCATCCGAGCGCGGTGCAAAATACGCCGATGACAGCAATGGAGGAGATGGAGAAATTACTTTCTCCGCCTCCTCCACAGCTGTGTTCTGATCCTCTCTGATGCGAGAGGATCAAAGCACAGCAGCATGACACTCGGCTGACCCTCGCAGCAGAGCAGGAACCAAGGGTGATTAGCATAACCCATCGGATGCCATACGCTAGTATGACTCCAGTGTTACTTAAGGGGGCTTCACACATAGCGATATCGCTAGCAATATCACTAAAGCGTCACCGATATTGTGACGCAGCAGCGATATTGCTAGCGATATCGCTACATGTGACACTTACAGTTGTGGCCAAAAGTATTGACACCCTTGCAATTTTGTCAGATAATACTCAGTTTCTTCCTGAAAATGATTGCAAACACAAATTCTTTGGTATTATTATCTTCATTTAATTTGTCTTAAATGAAAAAACACAAAAAGAATTGTCCTAAAGCCAAATTGGATATAATTCCACACCAAACATAAAAAAGAGGGTGGACAAAAGTATTGGCACTGTCCGAAAAATCATGTGATGCTTCTCTAATTTGTGTAATTAACAGCACCTGTAACTTACCTGTGGCACCTAACAGGTGTTGGCAATAACTAAATCACACTTGCAGCCAGTTGACATGGATTAAAGTTGACTCAACCTCTGTCCTGTGTCCTTGTGTGTACCACATTGAGCATGGAGAAAAGAAAGAAGACCAAAGAACTGTCTGAGGACTTGACAAACCAAATTGTGAGGAAGCATGAGCAATCTCAAGGCTACAAGTCCATCTCCAAAGACCTGAATGTTCCTGTGTCTACCGTGTGCAGTGTCATCAAGAAGTTTAAAGCCCATGACACTGTGGCTAACCTCCCTAGATGTGGACGGAAAAGAAAAATTGACAAGAGATTTCAACGCAAGATTGTGCGGATGTTGGATAAAAAACCTCGACTAACATCCAAACAAGTTCAAGCTGCCCTGCAGTCCGAGGGTACAACAGTGTCAACCCGTACTTACTGTCGGTGTCTGAATGAAAAGGGACTGTATGGTAGGAGACCCAGGAAGATCCCACTTCTTACCCCGAGACATAAAAAAAGCCAGGCTGGAGTTTGCCAAAACGTACCTGAAAAAGCCTAAAACGTTTTGGAAGAATGTTCTCTGGTCAGATGAAACAAAAGTAGAGCTTTTTTGGCAAAGGCATCAACATAGAGTTTACAGGAGAAAAAAAGAGGCATTCAAAGAAAAGAACATGGTCCCTACAGTCACAGATGGCGGAGGTTCCCTGATGTTTTGGGGTTGCTTTGCTGCCTCTGGCACTGGACTGCTTGACCGTGTGCATGGCATTATGAAGTCAGAAGACTACCAACAAATTTTGCAGCATAATGTAGGGCCCAGTGTGAGAAAGCTGGGTCTCCCTCAGAGGTCATGGGTCTTCCAGCAGGACAATGACCCAAAACACTTCAAAAGGCACTAGAAAATGGTTTGAGAGAAAGCACTGGAGACTTCTAAGGTGGCCAGCAATGAGTCCAGACCTGAATCCCATAGAATACCTGTGGAGAGATCTAAAAATGGCAGTTTGGAGAAGGCACCCACCAAATATCAGGGACCTGGAGCAATTTTCCAAAGAAGAATGGTCTAAAATTCCAGCAGAGCATTGTAAGAAACTCATTGATGGTTACCGGAAGCGGTTGGTCGCAGTTATTTTGGCTAAAGGTTGTGCAACCAAGTATTAGGCTGAGGGTTCCAATACTTTTGTCTGGCCCATTGTTGGAGTTTCGTGTGAAATGATCAATGTTTTACTTTTTGCTTCATTCTCTTGTGTTTTTTCATTTAAGACAAATTAAATGAAGATAATAATACCAAAGAATTTGTGTTTGCAATCATTTTCAGGAAGAAGCTGAGTATTATCTGACAGAATTGCAGGGGTGTCAATACTTTTGGCCACAACTGTACCTCTGACCAGCTCCCCCGCTGGCTATCACTGATCGCGCGAGAAGGTCCTGGGCCGTTTCTCGTCGGCGGCTTCCCGCTGGGCTTCCTGCTGGCGCCGACGAGCGACGCATGGACGCGGGCGGAGGATGTCATCATCGCCGCATCTGACAGGTAAGTAACGACTGCTGCTGCGTCGCTGCATCGCTGGTGAGATCTGCCTGTTTGGCAGCTCACTAGCAACCATTTAGCGATGCACCAGCGATCCTGACCGGGTTGTATCGTTGTCGGGATTGCTGGTGCATCGCTAAATGTAATGGCGCCCTTAGTCAAGCTGTCCAGTGATGCCTCTTGCCACTTCTCTTCCCTCTTTTGATTGTCTGCAGCATTGACTTAATGTCTGCAGTGCTGTAATCTATCACCGAGCTCAGTGGCTTGTGACTTCTACATCAGACGCTGAGCATGGTGATTGACTACAGCGCTGCAGATAAAACTTCACAGCTGCAGTCAATCAACCAAGAATATAACCTCAGGTTTTTTATGTCTCTGAGCTAAAGGAGTAATTTTTAAAATGGGACAACCCTATTAATGATTTAATTGTAATTTCTTTAGGCAAAGGAGGTGGGGATTTCTTTTGCTATTATATTTTTGCTATAACCTTATAGATAAATTCATTCATCCATACTGCATACAAAAATGGCAATTATTTTTTTTCTAAAGGTACATATGTTTTGAAAGTAATAGCAACTTGGGAGATATAATAATTATCTTTTAATGGGTTATTTAAAACATATATCACAAAACAAAAGTAAAGTGCAAACGTGCTGTTAGCGTGTCATGTAAAAATATCGGCAGTTTAGCAGCAGATAGTCACTATCATTCAGTCTACTGAAAATCCGCCTTTATGAATAGGTACAGTCCTGACAACAAGACCAACCAATTACCCTTCTAGTCCATGATGGAACAATGGACACAAGATCCAAACATGCGGGGCATCAAAATAGGCGGACTTAATGAGCGGACATAATAGACCAGGTCACACCAGATTATAAGTATGTGGACTCAAAAAGTATCAGAGCTATATTGAACATGGAATACAAACTGGGCCCTGGTTGTTTGAAAAATCAT
This sequence comes from Dendrobates tinctorius, assembly GCF_039654945.1. NCBI lineage: Eukaryota > Metazoa > Chordata > Amphibia > Anura > Dendrobatidae > Dendrobates > Dendrobates tinctorius. Next base: position 33,163,522 of record NW_027361711.1, read on the forward strand.
GATGTAAAAGTGTGAAAATATTTAAGTGACCCAAATAGAATCTATCCCACCCATATACAGTCGTATACTTTTACTATATTGTATGCAGGATAAATGACAAGCTCAAAAAAAGTCCCACATAACATGTGGGTAACCAGCAGTAAACCTCTATGCCTAGGGATTCTTGTTAGTATAGCAAGTATACAGTATACAGTATAGCAAGCTACTTCACCAGAATTGGTAGCAGCAAGAAAACATAGGGAATTGATATAATCAGTGTTCAAATACTATGAACCCTATGAGGAGTAGGCACTAGCATAACAATGTACAGGTGCTAATTTAACTTAACCATCTGGGGAAATACAATCAACATACACTATCCAGTCGTATTACCAAGCTTATTTTGACCCATAAAGCATGTAATTACACATATCCCAGAGTGGTTTAACTTAAACAGAATAATTATACTCAGCAGGGAAACAGGAACGATCTCACCGCTCGTAGCAGGCTGAGTCTTCAACTGTACAAAACCTGTGGGGTGTCATGATCCACACGTTCCACAATGATCGCTTCAAGAATGGTTTCTCCCGATGCGTTTCCTCAATTCAGATTCATCAGGGGAGTGAGGGACATATGTCCAATGCACAGAGTGAGCTCGGGATAAATTCGTCTAGTCCCAGATACAGCAGAAAACCCAGGAGTGTGAGCAACTGTTGGCTGAACTCGGACTACCTGGAGGGAATCTTCAAACTCAAACAATTTCCACTTACTCGAGGACTGGACAGCAAAAAGGGGGGAGGAATGTAACAAAAAGCGTTGAGACTACTGGAAAATTAGTGCAGGATGTGCCATTAATGAAGAAAGACTGTCATCTGCTGACCAGCTGAAATCAAGCGGAACCAAAGTGCGCAAGAAGATTTGCAAGGGGAAGGACCTTGTGTACTGGACCAGATCAGGTGACCCTCAGTAAGGACTTCCCTGATATAAAAGCGCTGCGTGCCCAACCACGAGATTTGGCGCCAGAATCTGTGCCTCCAATGTCTGACTACGCCTGTCAACAGCTGAAACCCGGTCCTCTCTGCCCCAAGCTTGAGAGACTTCTGCCGACGGTCAAGCCGAGAAGAGCAGTGCGACGACTGCAACAGGAGAGGTATGCCTGTGAGAAAGGAGGAACAGTGCGAGTGAGCAAGGCCGTCACTTCCAGCTATCACCTACGGTATCGGAGTCAGCTGGGACTAGGATTACAGGTTGGGAGGGGGCCGGTTGGTGCTTGGGAGGCTCAACGGGCTTTAATAGACTACGTTAAGAAGAGACTTGCGGCCTAGAGGGAAAACCCGGTGACCCCTGCTAGGACCAGAGCTTCGAGTGAGAACTCAAGTGGTGACTCCCAGGACTGGGCGCACCACTAACGTTAAGTATTGAGAGACTTAGGGTACCGTTACACATAGCGACGCTCCAGCGATCCCAACAATGATACGACCTGGTAAGGATCGCTGGTGTGTTACTACATGGTCGCTAGTAAGCTGTCAAACAGGCAGATCTACTCAACGACGCAGCAACGATCCGACGATCCATATAACGACCTCTGTGGTTGTTGGGACCTTGTCACACAGCAGCTTTTCTGGCGACTAACGCCTGCGTCCCTGAGTTCTGAGTCGCCAACAAGGTCGCTCGTTGGCGTCAAACACAGCGATGCATGCTGGCCAGCGGGATACCAGCGATCAAAAAATGGCCCAGGAAATTTGAGCACGATCAGCGACATCGCAGCAGGAGCCCGATTGCCGCTATGTGTCACACGTAGCGAGATCGCTGGCGAGGTCCCTGTTGCGTCACAAAATCGTTGACGTTTCAGCGATCTCGCTAACAATCTTGCTCTGTCGGACGCGGCCTTTACTTGATTATTCGAAATCTATTTTGGTTCCCTATACTGTTAAATTGCATATGTACTAACCCGGATTGTTTAAAAGTTATCGTTGTATATATCAACTGCTGGCTGTTTCCGCCTCGTGGTCTCTGGTCGTTGCATCCAGACACCTGCATTACACATACATGATAATAAAACTATAAATATAGCTCATATAAAGTCATCAGATGCCAATTTGGATCAAGATAACATAGTTTGATAATGATAACTAACAATTACGTACTTGGGGAATAACAACAGAACAAAGACCTGAAATGGAACCTGACAGCTGATACATGCTGCATGATTTATGGGCTATATTATCTTACCAATGTATGTTTGGCTTTGAAATGCTGCAGCGTTTCAGACAAAGAAATGTCTTAAAAGCTGCAGGAGACCAAGCCGCACAGGAGAGTATTCGGACAGGCAGGTCCTCGGCGGCTTCTCCTTGCCCGTTCCTCTGGAGTGATAGATAGATAGACCTATCTATCTATCTATCTATCTATCTATCTATTATATATCATGTCTATTATATCTATATCTATCTCCTATCTAACTCCTATCTATCGCCTATCTATATCTATCTTTCTATTTATCCCCTATCTAGCTATCTATTTATCTATCTATCTATATCATATCTACCGTATCTATCTATCTATCCCATACCTATCTATCATCTATCTACCTACTTCCATCTATGTATAAATTATTGCAGAACTGGATTTTCCCACAAGGAAGAGAGAAGGAAGTTTACTAGGGAAATGTGAAACATGGAATTATGCCAAATCGGCAATATTAATAATATAGATTTAATATGAGGAATGACACATCATGATACATTATTTAGAGTTTGATAAATTATTCATTATCATTGCTTTATTCTATGCAATCTTTACCCTCTCTACTTTTTAAATTCATCTGGGAAATGTTAGATTTAGTTTGATTTGATATCTATTATTTAAGGGTTGCTCAGTATTTTTCTTCAAGTAGCTGATGAAAATCGAGGTTTATTCCTAGGGTGTGCTGACTTAATGTGGTATATATAAAAAGCTATTGTGTTTAACTAAACTTAAAGGAAAGAATTCCCAAATTAACACATTAAACTGGTGACTAAGGAACTAGTGATACTCAGTTGAAAATAAATCTAGATACCACAGCATGACTTTATGGTAAAAGTTTACAGAAATGGTTAATATGAAACATTACAGCATATTTACAGGCATCACTAATAATACACTCAGAGATGCCGCCATTGTGAAGGTGACATGTATGCTAAAGACTGATTAATGGGAATTTGTAACCGGGGTTATGCTTCCCAATCTGAGGTCAGCATAAAATATGTAAAGAGACCTGGATTCCAACATTGGATCATTTACTGTATTACCAATGCAATTTCTTTTTAACATTGTAAAAGGCACCATTGCTTTTTCACCTCAACGTTTTTGAGGTTTTGATTTTTTGAGTCAAAACATCAAAATACTCATTTTTATCGTCATACTTTGATAAACTAAAAAAGTATGAACACAGTTATATTTTGCAAGCTGGCTGACCAATGTAAAAAAAGCAAAAAAAAAGTGCTTTTGTACGCTCTCAACATCTTTTCTTACAACTCTGTAATATAAACACAGTCTTTGTAATGCCAAACTGATCTGACTATAGAAATGGATGCCTGTAGTAACCATCAGCCCATTTAATAACACAATCAACTTTTGTTTTTTAATAAATAAATGGACCAAAATTTATTGTTTATCTTAGTCATTTGTGATAAGACAGGCTGTTTTATGCAGAACACTGACTCAAACTGACAGAGTCACTGACAGAGGTAACACCATCCTAATGTGACTGAGTGAGGCAAGTAATATGCCATAAATTCCATAATGCTTCCTCCCCCCTAAAACATTTGCTGGAGGCAAAGGAGGCCAATTGAGACTTGCGTTTGATACTATTACTGTCTGAATGGTTGCAGCCCGTGGTGGTGATAGTGCTTTTGCTGCTGCTTGCAGCTCCCACATTCCTAGCTAAGGTAGAGTTTTTTTTTACTACGCCAGTACATTGCCATTGTCACTTTATCTTTGACCATGCATATTGTACAACTCTATAGTAAACTCCAATTATTCAACCCTTGTCAAAAAGGACATAAAAAGAAATGCTAGCTAGGCAAGTACACATATAGAAAAGAAAATATGGCAGCAGGCAACAATATAAGTCTGACATGTACAGTTATGAAATTAGTGTAGTAAAACATATGTGCAAAAACAGACATGCATAGTTAAATATCTACATTTCTTAAACATTCTTTTTCATTTTTTAACAAAATTGAACACTCTTCCCAGAAATAGCATGATAAGTAATGCTAAGTAAGTACATGTCCAAAAAGCCAGCAGCTGCAAAAGTGCCCTGTATTGGTGTGGTGTGTACAATTATAAAATGGGACTAGTTAAACCATCATTCCTGCAAAAAAGATTGCTCAAAAAAAGGAAAAATTCAGTACTGACGCTTGTTGTTAGCACAGCATTTTTTTTCCTGCAAAAATAATGTGCTGCCTTGCTGATGCTTTCTAAAGTATTAAGAATGAAGAAAAAATGTGTAACAGTAATTCAAATGCAGCAGGACAGATGCCAACTACGCCATATGATTATTTGCAGTCTATTAGTGCTGCTACTAAATAATATATGTCCCACATGTCAATTAAATAACTGTTTTATTCACAGACTATTGCACCTATCTTCTTCACTGGTGCAGTTGTACAACACATTACTGTCTACAGTATATGTCCAATATATTAGAGATTTCTTTTACTGTCACTATTGCTGAGCTGTGAACTCTGATAACTTCTAATGAGAAGTTATCAGAGTTCACAGCTCAGCAATAGTGATATAGTGAAATAGTGAAATAATGATCTTATATCACCCTTAAATGGCTGCTTCTATCCTTGCCTAGGCTTTTAAACAGGCTAGGATACTCCTTTTTGATTGGCTCTACTATACCATGTGATGTTATAGCTGCAAGGCATTATGGGGAAGCCTGCACGGTAGGGTCCAAGATCATATCAGTCATCCTTGGTTGATGCAATCTTCAGCAATGTGTAAAAATGCAGCAGCCATTTTTTGGGCAATTTGTATAGGTCAAATCGTAAATTGTCCATTTGTTCAAATTTCCCGTTTCCTGCGAATTTCATAAAACTTTTATCTAAATTAACTCTAATAAATATATTAGAGATGATTGAATCAATTAGCTGAATATACAGTATATATATATTTTTTTACTATACATATTACTTGTTTGATACTAACTATGTATTTTCCTTTGGTCACGGAAACTATATTTTGCATTTTAATTAAAGGAGGACATATCTGTATGCATTACTAGTAAAGACACACAAACATGTCTCTGTCCCTGAAGTCTGCAGTTAAAATCCAACTTGTCATAATTCAACTGAAACGATACCATACGGAACAATTCTAACTTTCTTGGCTGGTGTTATATGTCGTTTCCTAGTGAGCCTGATTTATAGTTTAATAACATAGCTAGTCTGTGGCAAAGCACCCAATGCACCAATTCATTTCATTAGTAGAAACATTTCAGAGAGTGCTGCGATGTAGATCTGCCTGCTTGGCGTCTGCTTCGTACTCCTGATTATACTGCTATTTATATCTTTCCTTGTTGCTACGTTTTATTGTTATGGTTTGGGGGAGAACAATGAAGAGGCTACAAAATGAGCACTAAGAACACAAACCACAATTTCCATTCCCTTGCTGGAATATTTCAAGTATAGTAGTCAATGAGAATTCATGGCGCATAACCACATGAATATGTGAAGAGAAAGACGTGTTCTGCAGAATTTAAGGAATGTAATTGTGCAAAACGCACAGGAGATGTATTATCGGAAGTCATTCTTGCAGACAACAGCAAAGCGATCGTTCTACTGTAATCAAAGGAATAATTCTGTTATAGGATCAAAATTTTCCCGTCATTGCCTTGAAAGGCAAAAGCGGCTATAACGGTTTAGAGCGCAGAGAATTTGTAAAACTATACACATCTATAGTGATATCTATAGACAATTCTTCCACCTGGACAACCACTGAATGATAAGAGGACCACTTCTATTAGTTCAAGTTCATGATGACATACAGCGCCTTGCGAAAGTATTTGGCTCCCTGGAACTTTTCAACGTTTTCGCACATATCATGCTTCAAACATAAAGATACCAAATGTAAATTTTTGGTGAAGAATCAACAACAAGTGGGACACAATTGTGAAGTTGAACGAAATTTATTGGTTATTTTAGATTTTTGTGGAAATTCAAAAACTGAAAAGTGGGACGTGCAATATTATTCGGCCCCTTTACTTTCAGTGCAGCAAACTCACTCCAGAAGTTCATTGTGGAACTCTGAATGATCCAATGTTATCCTAAATGACTAATGATGATAAATATAATTCACCTGTGTGTAATCAAGTCTCCGTATAAATGCACCTGCTCTGTGAGAGTTTCAGGGTTCTGTTTGAAACACAGAGAGCATCATGAAGACCAAGGAACACAACAGGCAGGTCTGTGATACTGTTGTGGAGAAGTTTAAAGCCGGATTTGGATACAAAAAGCTTTAAACATCCCAAGGAGCACTGTGCAAGTGATCACATTGAAATGGAAGGAGTATCATACCACTGTGAATCTTCCTAGACCCGGCCGTCCCTCTAAACTTTCATCTCAAACAAGGAGAAGACTGATCAGAGATGCAGCCAAGAGGCCCATGATCACTCTGGATGAACTGCAGAGATCTACAGCTGAGGTGGGACAGTCTGTCCATAGGACAACAATCACTGCACACTGCACAAATCTGGCCTTTTTGGAAGAGTGGCAAGAATAAAGCCATTTCTCAAAGATATCCATAAAAAGTGTCATTTAAAGTTTGCAACAAGCCACCTGGGAGACACACCAAACATGTGGAAGAAGGTGCTCCGGTCAGATGAAACCAAAATCGAACTTTTTGGTAACAATGCCAAATGATATGTTTGGCGTAAAGGCAACACAGCTGATCACCCTGAACACACCATCCTCACTGTCAAACACGGTGGTGGCAGCATCATGGTTTGGACCTGCTTTTCTTCAGCAGGGACAGGGAAGATGGTTAAAATTGATGGGAAGATGGATGGAGCCAAATACAGGACCATTCTTGAAGAAAACCTGTTGGAGTCTGCAAAAGACCTGAGTCTGGGATGGAGATTTGTCTTCCAACAAGACAATGATCCCAAACATAAAGCAAAATCTACAATGGAATGGTTCACAAATAAAAGTATGCAGGTGTTAGAATGGCCCAGTCAAAGTCCAGACCTGAATCCAATCGAGAATCTCTGGAAAGAGCTGAAAACTGCTGTTCACAAACGATCTCCATCAAACCTCACTGAGCTCGAGCTGTTTGCCAAGGAAGAAAGGGCAAGAATTTCAGTCTCTCGATGTACAAAACTGATAGAGACATACCCCAAGCGACTTGCAGCTGTAATCGCAGCAAAAGGTGGTGCAGCAAAGTATTAAGTTAGAGGGGCCGAATATTATTGCACACCCCACTTTTCAGTTTTTGAATTTCCACAAAAATTTAAAATAACCAATAAATTTCGTTCAACTTCACAATTGTGTCCCACTTGTTGTTGATTCTTCACCAAAAAATTACATTTGGTACCTTTATGTTTGAAGCATGATATGTGGGAAAAGGTTGAAAAGTTCCAGGGAGCCGAATACTTTCTCATGGCACTGTACATCACATATGGCAGAGAAAATTAAACATTGGTTCGACACAGCACTTTCTTCTGTTATCAGTGACATTTTTGCAGCATTTTTATTTTTGCTTACTTTACAAACTCCATGCCCGATTGAGAAGCCTACATGTATAGCATTTTTGGTTGTGGTGGTTTCATTTTTTTCTTTAGAAGCATGCTCTAGGTACAGTATGGCACCATTTTTGCCACTGACTTTTCTATAGAGCTTCACAAACCTCAGAAAAAATGCTAAATAATAAAGAATATCATGAAACAATCACATAAAGGATGCAAATAAAACACTTGAAACACGGCATTTTAAGCAGCAGTTGAATCTCCTATATGAGCTTTTATTTACAAACTATCTAGTGTCCTAAGGATACCTGGCAAGAAAGATGCTAATATAGATAAATCCCGTGATAGAACAGGGAGCAAAAGCCCACTGCTCTATAACTGTTCATCTTCTAAGTGGCAGACCGCTTGAGGCAGCTTAAGCGAAATCGGCGTTCCCACACATCTGGTACGATGACTTCATTGTATCACGCTGGCTCTGCAGTTCAGCTGTAAAGTCAGAAGAGGGGATGGAGGCTGCGGTGCCGGGAATCCGGATTAGCAGAGTATAATTTTTATTGTGTTTTTTTAAATATCTAGTTTCAGGGGGCATCATGCTGTTTTCTGAAGGGACTAGTGGGGGGAAAATCATACTGTATACAAAGGGTGCTATTGGGGGAGACCACCATACTGCCAACAGAGGAAGCTGTGGGGGGGACCATCATACTGCAAACAGATGAACCTCTGGGGGGGAGACCATCATAATGTATACAGAAAAGGACCTGTGTTGAGGGGCATCATACTGTATACAGAAGGGGCTCTGCGAGTGAGATCATCATACTGTATGCAGAGGGGGCTCTGGTGGAGGAGACCATTAGGGTAGGTGCACACGTTGCGGATTTAGCTACGGATTTTTCCGCGTGCATTTGGCTGAATCCGCAGGTAAAATGACCTGAGTTTTACCTGCGGATTTAGTGCAGATTTCCTGCAGATTTTCTGCAGATTTTGTGCGGATTTCACCTGTGTTTTTACACCTGCGGATTCCTATAATGGAATAGGTGTAAAAACGCTGCGGATTCCGCACAAAGAATTGACATGCTGCAGAAAATAAACCGCAGTAAATCTGCACGGAATTTTCCGCAGCATGTGCACAGCGGATTTGGTTTTCCATAGGGTTACATGGTACTGTAAACCGCATGGAAAACTGCTGCGAATCCGCAGAGCCAAATCAGCTGCGGATCCGCAGCCAAATCCTTAACGTGTGCACATACCCTTATACTGTATGCAGAGGGTGTTGTCGTTGACCATCTTACTATATATAGAGGGAGCTGTGGGAAAGCACCATACTGTATACAGAGGAAGCGGTGTAGGAACATCATACTGTATACAGAAGGAGCTGTGTGACCATCATACTATATACAGAGGGGACTGGGGGAAATACAATCATTCTGTATACAGAGGGTCTGTGTGGGGACCATTATAATGTATACAGGAGAAGCTGTGCAGGGGGGTCCATCATACTGTCTCAAAAATAGATTTGTCAAGGAATGATTTAAACAAGTAAAATACAGGCTATTTAACTGTGACTATACCTATGAGTAATGGCTGTACTATCCGTTACTACATGGACCTTGTAAGTGAAATCAGCACTGCTAATTGGTGTAATTATACCCATATGTGCTTAGATCGCTCTCATTGGTACAGCCAAATAGCCTGTATTTACTTGTCAAAATAAATCCCTGACAAAGCTACAGTATATGAGAAACATGCATCAGCGGCATTTTTTCTGGGTGACCACGTTTCTCAATATTTATACACTATGTTGATTGCTGGTATGTGAATTACTTTATCTCCTGTATACAACAAAAACTTTTTACCACTTACACCAAACTATTTGGGAGCATGCATACTCTTTGCAGAGTATCTCACCATTACTTATTATAGCCTCTTATACAGTATGATGGTCTCCCCCCACAGCCCCTTCAGGAGTTTCTTCTTACTCACTTATTTACTTATTCTGTCTGATGGCATATGTTTTTAATACCTTTTAGGCTATGTGCCCACGTAGCGTTTTTCAAACGTTTTTTTCCTGAGCAGAAACGCATGCCCTTGCCAGGGAAAACGCATGCGCTTTTTGACACGCGTTTTTGACGCGATTGTCAAGCGTTTTGAAATGCGTTTTCCTATGTGTTCTCACAATTACAGTATGTATGCGGAATCAGTTAATGAACATGCTGCGTTTTTTTCCGCTAAGCGTTTCCGCAGCGGAAAAAAAACGCACCATTAGCACAACATGTGTGTTTTCCATTATATTACATTAGATGCTTTTCTTAAGCTTTTCCGCAGCAGAAACGCTTGTCTAAAAGCGCTGCGGAAACGCTTAAAAAACGCAACGTGGGCACACAGCCTTAATCATGCAACAGTAAAAATTATATATTATATTTACTTTTTAAGTTCTGCACTTTCATTTATTTCGGATATATGTATATAAGGGCTGTGGGGGCCTCATCACATTGTTTATAGAGGACTGTGCGGGCCATCACACTGTATATAGGGGTCTGTAGGGTCGTTTATAGAGGGCTGTGGGGGCCATCAAACTGTACAGGAGGCTGTGAGGGCCTAAACATATTGTATATAGGGGTCTGTAGGAGTCTCAAAATGTATATAGGGATTTGTGGGGACATTACATTGTATATATGGGCATAATATTGTATATAGGGAGCTGTGGTGGCACTTAGGACATTAATTGTATTAATGAGGGTGTAATTAGTAATTAGTTTTGATGGGGCACTCAGGGGGCATTTTTACTTTAAAGGGACACTCAAGGACATTTGTTGCTTGATGGGGAGATTATAGCCTTCAAAGGACCATGCTAGGCATTATGATTTTCTAGGGAACACAGTGGGGGCATTATTACTTGCTAGGTAGTACACTGAGAACATTACTCATTTCTATGTAGCACAGTGAGGGCGCTACTAATTTTTATGGGACACCATTATTTTTAGAGCACCCTCTAAGGGTAATCATAGCAATGAAACAATTTTTGAAGTATTGGGGGTCTCTGTTCCAGGCAACAAGAGTAGGCAGGATGGGGAGTTTTTGTAGGTTGAGAATAGGTGGGAACGGCGCCGGAAATGTGTGAAGCCAAATGAGTCTTTCTTATAAACTCGGCAGATACACCTGGTGTCTAGATGAAGTCATCACAGTGTTACCTTACTTATAAACACTGTCCCAAACTGGCGAGGTGGAGCTGTGCGTCAAAATGTAATGCTGCCATCTCATCCTCCAAGCTCAGCACCACAAATCTAGAAGGAGAGCATCTCACTTTTTTCAGCAGCCTTGTGCCTCCCCTCTTACCACAACAGCTGGAAGAAGGCCCTAGTTCCATTTTAGCTGTGGAGCACTAGGAGTGCACAACCCAAGTGCTCTCCCATTAATAGAGCTATGGTATTAAGTATTTTTAGATTGATAGAAATATTAGAAAGAAATATAAAAAAAGGTTGTCATGAATTAACCAAAGTAGCGTTAATCATGGAATTGATCGTAGAAAAATCATACAAAAATTAAAATTAACTCAAAGTCTGCTTGAATGGACATCAAATAAAATAAAAGGGGAAATGTAGTGTGAATAAAAGCAACAGAGCTGTAATTTATAAATGATCTACTTTATATCCTTAGCAATTAGCTTGTAAAGTAATAGTGGAAACTCTGAAGGGCAGTGCCTATTTAATACATTTGTAATTTAAGTCTAAATGTAATGAACGACTAAAAGTTATAATGGTTGTAAAAAAAGGAAAACCATGTGACCAATCCTAAGAACATAATGTAAAAATAAAAAAAAATAAAATTTCAATATATTCGTGCTATATTGCTTCAACTACTAAAACTTACTTTATCTTCCCTAACATTAGCTGTATGCAATTATAACGACTGCGCCACATTACCAACACCCAGACCTCCACCTTGTAATGAAACCACTTAAATCCAACTAATGCATTTTTTTCCCGTCAATTTCATGTTTCACATATAATTCCTAAAGCATTTTCATAAGAGAGAGCTCAGTTATTCCCATAAACTTACATCTCTAGTCAAACGCAAAAGAATCAAGGTTGTTCTAGAACGCATTGAGCCTACCAGACTGTGTAATTACACAAGCTAAGTATGTCATTTCTATACATTTAGTATGGAGCATGAGAGCAGTTCAAAGTAGTAGCGTTTGGATCCTTTCAAAGACATTATAAAAGCCTAGTAGCAATCCATGCCTTACACAAATATAGGGATTGAATATGCATAAATTGTATACAAATGATACATACCTAAAAAAAACCCTTCTATTTCATATTCATGTCTGTGTGGTCCACTAAATCTGTTCTATTTTTTGGTATTTACAATAATTTGGGTAAATGGATTGGCTATAAATGTTAATATCGATGGGAAAGATTGCAACGAAAAGCTGTAAGGAAATATAGTGACTTATTTAACCCCTTTCCGACTTGACAACTTTCTTCCAAGAGCCATAACTTTCTCACGTTTCTGTCAACACAGCCGCATGAGGACTTGCTTTTTGAGGAATAAGTTGTAGTTTTGAATGACACCATTCATTTTACCTAATAATGTTATGAGAAACAGGGAACAAAAATAGAAAAGTGGGTGAAATGGTTATAGAAATGCAATCCGGTCATTGTTTTAAGGCTTCCTTTAGATGGTCTTCATAGTGTGGTAAAAAGTACTTGGCAACATGATTCTTCAGGTCAAAACAATCATGGTGATATAGTTTTGTTTTATATCTAAGTGCATAAAAAATGTTGAACTTTGTAAAAGAAAAAGAAAATTGGTTTGTGTCGACATTTTTTGAGATCCATAATAATAAATAATAATAATAATCTTTATTTTTATATAGCGCTAACATATTCCGCAGCGCTTTACAGTTTGCACACATTTTTCATCACTGTCCCCGATGGGGCTCACAATCTAAATTCCCTATCAGTATGTCTTTGGAGTGTGGGAGGAAACCACTCCCACACTACAAACTCCTTGCAGACTTTTTAAGTTTTAATTAATGGAACTAAATGAGGGCTTGTTTTTTTGACTGGTAAGCTATATGTCACAATTCCACCCCTCAGTGTGTCTGGGATGTAGTTCAGTTACTGACGGCTCAGCCATCCAATCTGGTACAGGGGCGTGCTGAAGCCATTAGTACTTTGGTTGACAGCACAGTTGTCCAGTGTGATGGAGGGGTGTGCTGAACGTTCAGTGTTTTAATTTTTTAACTTTGACATCCAATCGGAGACTGGTAGGTGCTGGCTGTCTCCAGGTATTCATTGTCCCAGATGATTGACAGGCTACTTACCTGGGCTGCTAGGCCCAGACTTCTGCCAGATGTACATTCAGGTTTTGTGTAGTTGGCCTCTCTGCGCCTTATGTTCTGTTTCTGATCTTTTGTTGCCTGAATATGGACCTCGTTCTAACCATCCGTCTATTTGACCCCTTTGATTTTATCTGCTATCTTTCTGGTATTTTGACATCGTACCATTACCTGACTACGCCTTTGTCTCTTCTTGTTTATGACGTACCATCCTGGCTTTTGACCTCGGACTCCTTGACTATCCCGACTCATGGCTTGCCCCTTCTCCATGATATAACCTGTGGGGCTGGGATGGACTAATGAAAGCCCAACGGGGTGTGCACACGCAACGGAACCATTTAAGTGCCACTGTCAGCATCTAAATGGTTAAAAAACAGTGACTGGAGCAGGCTCCAGTTGCTGCTGTTGGAGAAAAGTGCTGCCTGTAAAACACAGCTTGCAACTGTGTTGTATAGAGTGAGTTCAGATCCTGAGTCTCCTCCATACACTTCCACCAGCTGCAGGATGTACAGAGTCTGATCAGAGTCTGCTTAGCATTATCAGACCATTTCCCTTGGATGGAAAACATACGGTTTTGTGACCCTAGCTTTAGGCTGTGCACATAAGTCTCTACACTTTAAGAGCCCCAACATTAGCCCCATACTGCATGAGGGCCCCCCCCAATAGACCCTGCACAATATAAGCCCCAATACTGTATTATAGCTCAGACATTAGCTCCTACATTGCATAATGGCCCCAACACTTTGAGGACCTGAGATAGTAGCCTCTATATGAGGCCCCGTCTCCACTGTATGAGGGTTCCCCACACTATATGACGCCATCACAGTCACAACAAAAGTTTTACATAAAATAAAAATGTAATATAGTCACCTATTCCAGGATACTGATGAGTGCACATTGCAGAAGACACGCTGATGTCTCTGTACTACCGCTCTCAGCCTCGGCAGTATGATTCAGTGTATAAGGCGTCCATGCATGCACAGGACATTGGAGTGCTGATGCTGGTGCCGGGACTCTGAACTGTTTGTGCATGCGCCAGCACCTCGGCCACTGCATCATCCTGCGATGGCTGATGGTGGTAGTGCAGGTTGATTGTATCTTCCTGCTCTACTGCAGAGCTTAACTGTATTGGTATCGGTGCGCTGTGCATGCCGATACATTTAAGGATAGTGTACGTAGATCCGAGTGGGCCCATCTGTGTGTAGGACCCGGGGCAACCACCCCCTCTGCCCCCTGATTGCTACACTGCAAATGGTCCCCATAGAGAATGATACCCACAAGAATGCCTCCCCATCACAGTATGATATCCTAGCAGTGAATTCCTCCATACAATTTGGTCCCACAGTACCCTCCTCATGTACAGTATGATGACCCAACATTGCCTCCAACACAGTATGATGCTGCCACAGTGACCAACCCAGTTTGATGACCCCATAGTTCCCCCCATGCATTAAGATGTTTTCACAGTCCTCCAAGCACAATATGATGTCTACACGGTGACCCTCAATGCAGTATAATGCTTCAATGGCCTCCAACAGAGTATGGTTATCTCACAGACAGTGAAAATACCCCACTGCCTCTTAAACATTGTGTGATGGCCCACATAGCACTCCCACACACAGTATCATGGCCCCTACTACTTTAATGTCCCCATGTACCCACGCACATAGTGCTCAAACACAGTATTATGCCCCACTTTTTCTCACACTCAGTATGATAGCCCCACAGTGTGATGGCCTCCAGTATAATGCCTCTACAGTATCCCACACATAGTATGCTGACCCTCAAATCATGATGTCTCCAAAGTGCTCACAACACTACATGGCCCCCACATTCTTCCATTCACAGCATCAAAGCCCCACAGCTAAGACATACAGTAGCATGTCCCCCCAGCATTATGACCTCCACAACCCTCCACACAAAGTACGATGGCCCCCACACACAGTACAATGGCCCATACAGCCTACCTACACAGTATACTCAGTATGATTTTCCTCCACTGCCCCCACACACAGTATGAATGCCCTACAGACTTCCACATACATAGTATGATAGCACACAGTATATTACTCCCCCATATACAGTATGATGGTCCACATAGCCCTCATATGCAGTATCATGGCCCCATTCAGGAAGATGGCCCTCACAACCACCAATACTTAATGATGACCCTAGAGTCTCATATACACCTCATACAAAAAAAAACATAATCGCCCCCACAGTCCTCCCACACAGTATTGTGGCCATAATGCCTCCAACCTAAAGTATGATGGCCTCCACAGTCCCCATCACACAGTTCATTTGCCCACACAGCCAGCATGATTACGGCCCTTATCTAGTATGATGGCCTCTTCAGCCCACACACAATACAAAGGCGCTCTACTCAGTATGATAGCCCCCATACAGTATGATGGCTCCAACAGTTGCCAACACAGTATGATGGCCCTCATAGCACTCATTCAGTATGATGGCCCCAAAACAATATGATTGCCCCTCACACAGTATGATTTCCCCCACAGTCCCCCAAAAGTACTGACATTAATTAAATAAAACTACTCATTGCTACCCATTCTTCGAGGCACTGCTCTTGTCTGTTCAGACTGAGGTTCCACACAGCAGGCATAATCTTGTGACATCATTGCACCTGCTGCACTGAGACTCAAACGCTCAGGCTGAATGGTGCAGCGGGGAGATGACGGCTCCTTGTTACATAATGCTATTCAGTGGTATTTGTATGCTGACAATTTAGATACCACCCTAATTGAGAAGATGGCCAGGGGTGGTGATTATGCATGTTTCAGAGTGGAAGTGGTTTGCAATTACTTGCAAAACTCAGGTTCACTTATTCATGGAGTGCTTACTCTAGCAGAATCCAATAATAACAGCAGTTAAGAGTAGTTCCACTGTCAATGTAGTCCTTTCTCCCACAGGCCCACAATTCATTATAATACATATCACAGCATAGTACCCTTAAAGTGTCTTCCACACAGAATTATGGCCTCCACACATAGTTTTTTTTGCTAACACAGCCCCCACAAGTAGTATCATGGCCCACACAGCCCCAACTCACACAGTATGATTGTGCCTACAGTTTCCATACACAGTATGTTACCCACACAGCTCCTCACACACATTATGTAGGCCCACAAACAGTATGATGATCAGCTCCCCCTTCCACATAGCATAGTGGCCCCAATTTTCATATAATGACCCTCTCAGCCCAAACAAAGTATGATTTCGCCCACAGAGTATGATGGCCCCCACAGCACTACTTCAGTATGATAGCCCCTTACACAATTTGATTTCCCCCACGTCCCCTATAAGTACTGACATTAATAAAATAAACCCTGTCACTTTTACCCATTCCCGATCTGTGCAGTGTACAAATAGAGGCTCCAAAAGCAGGCATGATCTACTGATGTTTTTGTGCCTATTGTGTTGGGCCTCAGATATACAGACTGAATTGTGCAGTAGGGAATGTTGCACCATTTTATTCAATGGTATCTGTATTCTGAGGATGCAGATAATATTGAAATTGTGATAAGTGGAGGTGGTGGGAAGTGATGCCACACAGCACTGGGCCCCCCAATTGGTAGACCCCTTAACAGACGTATGGTCTGCTGCTTTAGGTGGAACAGATTTGTCAGTATACTATTGCAGGGCTCAGAAGGCTTGTTTGGACATCCTCTTGTGTCACACTCTTAAACCAGGACATGTCTGCTTATGTCCACACGAGATACATCTTTTTGAGCGGAAATGGTTTGCAACCATTTGTAACACTTTGGCCACCTGTTTTCATGGAATGCTCACTCTAGCAGGCCCAATAATAACCACGGGTTAGCTGTAAATCACTGATCACCAATGCTTGGAAGCACAAGTAGAGCGTCACAGTTCAAGGATGGAATGAATGTTCTATACTAATTGTATTTTCACAAAACTTTGAAATTAGGTATTGGTATCTTGTGTCATTTTTCTGCCCATACTAACCTTAGAATAAGGAGGAAAGACAAAGTTTATTACTTTTATAATGTATACAAAATAGAGACACCATACTATTAAAAAATACAACAGTATTATTCAATAATAAAGTGTACATTATGAATACAAGACCAATTTTAGCAAGTGAGTAAGAGAAAACGAATGGAAGGTGACATTTTCTAGTTAATCAGTTACAGACAGAAGAATCAGGAAGCATTTCTTTATAGTTCTATCTTTATTTTCCAATCCTAAATCATATACCGAGAGCGACCATGACTGTTATCTCAGACAAACTCCTAGAGGCTTGAAAGTTTACAGAATGTATTAGATGTGAAACTGCCTACCTTTATCTTATATTAAAAGGCTAATACTGTATGTTAAATAAGCCCCAAGAATTTAAAAAAATCTATAATTTTCACCATTTCTATTCACTTAGCATCACAATTCTTCCCAGATAATTTCATCCCTTCAAATAATCTAAAAAGTGAGACTAGGCCTTAAGCAACATTACAGTTAATTATCTGCTGTAAAAGGATCTTATTATACAACAATATATACAACAAAACCATTTTTTACTCTCATTGAATCCTTTACAGTCATTTTTGGTATCTATGCCCAACATATTGCAATCAGTCAAAAAGGTACTGCAAATAGCATTATGCACTACAGTAGTTACTAATTAATTGTCAGCAGCTCAGGCTTAGTGTATTATGTGAAGCTCTGTCCCCTTATGAGTAGATTCTGCTTCAATGATCAGTAATAAGATCTGATACTAAACATGGCTGCTGATAATGAGGAATGTCACCAGTCCATCCCCACTGGACTCCTTAGAATAACACTGCTCAAAGTATCGCGCATGCGCTAGTTACCCATACTGTGCTACTAAGCACATTTGTAAAAGAAAAACAAACAAGGAAACGAGCAGTATGGTGGAGTTGGAATGGAGAAGCGGTCCGCATCCAAACTGACGCTCAATTCACATTTTATCAGATAAACAGGAACATTATGCTCATTAGTACTCACTTGTGGAAAAAGCCCTTTAAGCTATTATTGCATACAAACTTTAAGTATTGAAAGGCAAACTACGGTTAATTTTTTCTAACCTGTAGATGGGGTTAACACAATGACTTGGAAAGATGCCAATTTTTCCAGTTACTAGTGAAACCCCACGCAGCCAGCCTTCCTGGAACTGCCCCAATACACGGACACCTTCTCCTTTTTGGAGGTCCATCTCATCTGGACCACGAGCTGTGTATGGGTAAAGAGCTACACACCTGTCATGGAGGAAATAAAGTGGAAATTTTGTCAAAATCATAAACATGTAGAAGATTAAAAACTGTTCCATATTTATACAGTGTTATATTGATAGGGGATAAGTAGATCGCAGATGAATTGATATAAGATTTTGAATTAGCTAACGTATCATAGAAACATTTCATTACTTCTGAATTTGAAAATAAATTGCCTCTGGTAAACATAGGGGTGCTTAAATCGAACCTGTTATCGGGATTTTGCTAAGTAAACTACAGACACTGTCAAGTTGGCGTTGTTATACTGATTAAAATGATACCTGGGGTGATGAACTCTGTCCTGTGGTTATCGCTTAATATGTATTTGCAGTTTTAAGTTAATGAGATTCTCGTACTCTGGGGCGGCCTGTGGGGGGGTCTTCATGTGGTGCTCTGCTTACATATGCATCCTTAAGGGCTTATGAGAGATCACTAATCCTTCAGTGACCTGTTTCCTATTTTAGACAATGCATATAATATTGTGGGCTTAGAAAACAAAAATTACATTCAGCAAAGTGGCGCCGATGCCTGCGCAGTAACATCTATCTCTTATTAATAGATGCTACTGCGCAAGCTCTGGTGCCATTTTGCTGCAGCCACATTTTTTTCCCTCCAGCAAAATGGTGGCGGCTCTTGTGCAGTAGCATATATCGGCAAATGCCACCCCTGGCGCCATTTTGCTGGATTTTTTTTTTCTAAGCCCACAATATTATATGCATTATGTAAAATAGGAGGCAGGTCACTGAAGGATCAGTGACCTGTCATAAGCTTATAAGGATGCATATGTAAGCAGAGCACCACTTAAAGCACCCCACAGGCCGGCCTTGAAGCACAAGAATCTCATTAACTGAAAACTGCAAATACAGATTAAACAACAACCACAAGATGGATTTCATCATCCCATGTATCATTTTAATCAGTATAACGGCACCAACCTGACAGTGTCTGTAGTTTACTGAGCACAATCCAGCTGACAGGTTCACTTTAAAAGGAACCTGAAAGCTTTCCCAGGTCCCTCCATCCGCCTCCATCTATTTATTGCTATCTTTATACTCTTTTTATTGTTTTTTTACTGTGCATATGCCCAAAAAAATTGTCGATGTGCTAATTAGGTGACAAGTCTGGTTGTTTTCCCCACAATAGTCATACCACAAATCATGTTACCACATTCCTCTTAGTGTGAGTACAATAATCTGCAAAAGCAGCATCACCACAGGCTCTTTGCAAATCTCCGCCTCCCTGATTATGCGCAGTAAGTTGGGTGTATGTACCCCGGGTTCATTGGCATCAGTGACCTGTACCACTGGTTTTCCAAACCTCATGGCTGGCTGTGTTCTACATCATCGCTGTCTCAGTGTGCACAGTGTGCCGATAAAGACAGGGTACGGACAACTGGAAAAAAGGATGCACAGCTAGATTATTGTATGCTTGTGGGGTGCGCCATCATGCATCAAGCCAGGGAGTGTACACACGCAATGTCAGGGAGACAGAGATTTTCAAAGAGCCGGCGGTGATGATACTTTTGCAAATCATATTACTCATATCCACAGGGTTGTGATAACATGATTAGTGGGATGACTAGTCTCGGGAAAACAATGCCCCCTTCACTAGTCATCCACTAATTAGCATATCACCTCCACAGTTGTAAAATTATTTTTTTGCATATTCAGTAATCAATGAAACAATAAAATGGACTTGATAGGAAGGGTATAAATACAGCAATAAATACATGGTGGCAGCTTTAGGAGCCTGGGAAAGCTGTCGGGTGCTTTTTAAAGGGAATTCATTGTCAATGAGATACGGATTTATCCTTTATTCACTCCTTCCTATTCACTTCAGCTGCCACATATGGCAGAAGTATTACAAGAACGTTGATACAAATATTGGAATTTGCAACCACAAAGTACCGTGAGCGATAAATAAAAGTGCACAATTTTTAATTTCTACTTACATATTAGCCAGAATATTTTGATGAGAACTTGGGAAAGCCATAAGTGAGGGTCCTGTTCCCTGTGGTCCAAGTGTAGCATAATAAAATGAGGCATTGACCTAAGGTTATTAAACATGAACCATGTCAATTATTTTTACTATTGATCAAGAGAGTGCTCAATGTATATTTATGATATAAGACTCGCACTTTTTTCCGGACTCTTAATGAGGTTTTCCCCCCAAATACATTTTAATCAACAGATTTTGGAATAAAAAAAAAAGACTCACAATTGTATGTGTTTAAAAAATGTTCCTGTGCTGAGATAATCTTATAAATGTGCCCCTGCTGTGTACTGTGTAATGGCCGTGTCTGACCGTACAGGGACATGGTCTGATCATAGCACAGCTCCTGGGTAGCAAAGAATGTAAAAATGTATACAGACAAGACAGCAGGGGATCACAGCTGATTTTTGTGTGAGGTAAAGCATTTGCTGCTAGTTTTTAAAAATGTTTTACCCCACAGAAAGCAGTAAATGTGATCCCATGCTGTAGTGTCTGTATACTCTTTTCCTTCCTCCCCTGCCCAGCAGCTGTGGTATGATCAGACCATGTCCCTGTAGGGTCAGACACGGCCATTACACAGTACACAGCAGGGACACATTTATAAGATTATCTCAGCACAGGAACATTTTATTTAAATACATCTAATTGTGAAAGTTATTTTTAGTCCAAGCTCTATTAATTAAAATGTGCTTTGCTTTGGGGAAAACTCCTTTAAAGTATTCAAAATACTGCATTTGAAATGGCCCATAAAAACACATACAAAGTTGTAGTTACTTGTAAAGAGGCTACGACATAGGCATCTTTATGAGCTCTTTTAGAAGCCCCTTTCAATAGCTGCTCAGCTAAGATTCATACTCTATATATAAACAGCCTGTGTATGGGAATTACCACCGAGTCCAGGGTGGAGAGCAGAGAAGCTCAGACAGGGAAAGTCCCAAACATAAATGGGGTTATACAGAGCTCAACATTCAGAGAACCGCTACATCTGCAGCAGAAAAACAGTGATTTTATAAAAACTACACCAAGCAGTTCAGTAAGTGACACATTGCTGCAATCATGTTCTTTGTTCCTACATTACACTACTCTCAAATTACACAGCAAAAACCTGGTGACAGATTCCCTAAATTGATTAATTGTTCTGGTTGTTGATAGTGTTGGAGGTTGTGGAGGGGGGAGAAGAAAAGGAGAGTTCAGATCTGCTTATTTTTACCTACAGCATTCTTCTGTACAATGTTATCATTTGTTCTATAATTATATATTGTCTTGTAATCAGTGTGGGATGATTTACTGAAATCCTACAATTGTGCCTGTCTTTACATGAAAAGTCTTGCAACCCAGAGGAGTATCTAAACTAGGCAAATACTATAGTACCGTAAGTCCTTAAAAGACCTGTCGGCTCCCGTAATCCATCTGTTTTAGGAAATATTTATATTTTTCTTGAAATAGCAACTTTGCTAAAATTATACTGATTGACAAGAATCATTGCTTTTCAAAGTTGACTGTAATGTCTCCATGCCTAGAATACCATGGGCCAGATTGCCTGATGCTCTGAGAGCGCAAACACGAAAACAGTGTGCATTGGTACCAAAAAATATTCAGAATTGACATTCCTCAGTGGTTGATACCCTTTACTGGCTAAAACGGTACAAAGATATACATCTTTCCTGCATTGGTACCCATATTTCAAGCATCACTGAGTGCCAATAGAAGTTTACCCTGACCAAGAGAGGAAGCTTAACAGGCCCAAGAAAGGAAAAAACTCCTTTATCTTTTTTGCTACCTAAATTCCTATTATCTACAAACGTTGATAGGTGTTTCTCCTGGAAATAAGGGCTTCACAAGGCTTTAGACAGCTACACACGTATATCACATTGTTTTATTATCAAATGATAACTATATCACATTATGCAAACTTACAAAATAACGGCCTACATGTTTCACTGTAGGGATGGTGTTCTTGGGGTGATAAGCTGTGTTGTTTTGGCACCAGACATAGCGTTTACCTTGGTGGTCAAAAGGCTAAATTTTGGTCTCATCTGACCACAGCACCTTACTCCATACATTTGGGGAGTCTCCCACATTTTTTGGCAAACTCAAGATGGGCATTACAATTTTTCTTTTCTGTTCGTACAAATGACATGAAAGAGAAAGGGAGAAGAAAACCTATATAACGAAGATTATCTTTTCTCCCGGACAGCCTATGCATGCCCCTTAACCTGGAATATCGAAGATATGAAAGATGAATTTTACTTAACAAGGCCACATCCAAGAGGCATACAGTTATTACTAATTTCACCTGTATACAACCTGGATGGTTATCTAATTAATTCAAAAACCTCTAAAGGGTGACAGATTCTCTTTAAATAGCTGACTGCCTTGCCCAGGGCTCTCAGGAAGGAATGATTAAACCTAGACTAAAATGAACACCATAGCTCTCTTAAAGAGCAGCACCAAAAGTCCCAGGGAAAAAAATATGACAGGTGCTGTCTGTAACACCGGTGGGTTTGCACCTTGTTTCTCCGGCATTACTCTGCATGTTTCTGCTTTAACCCTTTGCTCCTTTCCCCCTAATTAGCTGGAATACTGTTGTCTGTTACCTGTATGGATGCTGCTCGGCTCCCTGCTCTGCTGCAGAGCAGTACATGTGTTGTGATGTATTTGCTCCGCTGTATGACCATCCGCATGTGCGGTCCCTGGCTGCCACTGTGGAAGCTATCCGCAGGTTGCAAGGTCCTCTGCAGCTGGTGCATGACTTTCAACGTGTGTCCAGGCTTGCAGCCGCTGCCAGGTGCCTTAAACCTCAGTTCCTGTGCTGACTGTGCTGTAATGGTTTCTGACTGTGCTTAGGGTGCGCACAGCCACACCTTCCCTGCTTTTATTAGGGTTAGTGTGTGCACTTGAATTGCTGTCCCCAGCCTATTGCTGAGGGGCAGCTCCTATATAAAGTTCCTCTTTCCTGTTGGGTGTTGCCAGAGCTTCGCATTAAGTTCCTGAACCTTGCCATGTGTGTGTGTGTGTGTTCAGCTCCTGTTTTGCTTGTGATCAGTTGTAGGAAAGCTGATGTCTTTTGTCCCTGGATTTGTACTATCTATACGTTGGTACCAAAGTCTTTGTCTTGATTCCTGCTGTGTTATGTTCCTGAAGTCCCTCTGTGTCTGGAACCATGTACCCAGTGACTGAGAGTTTCCTGTAACTGGTGTCCTGTGAACAAACCTGGGTTCGTCTTTTGAAGATGGAGATCGGTATTTTTGCTGAGCGTCTACTATGCTGTGCTCAGCTTGTTATGCAGTGCTAGCTCCGTCTGGCTTGGTCCAATCCAGCGGTGTCTACACCATCTTGCTTGAGCTCCTTCCTAGGTCCCATGTTTGGAGCCTGATGACTGCAGCCTGGAGCCTGACGACCGCTGCCTGGTGCCTGAAGCCTGACAATCGCTACCTGGTGCCTGGAGATCGTGTCCGGTGTCCGAAGGCCTGCGACCGCTGTCTGGTGCCCGGAGCCTGACTACCGTTGCCTGGTGCCTGGACGTCGTATCCGATGTCCAAAATGTGGCATCCGCTGTCTGGTGCCCGGTGCCTGACGACCGCTGACTGGTGCCTGAGGGTCGTGCCAAGTCCGGAATCTGACGACCGTTTCCCTATGTCCTGCCGATGTCTTCGATGTCTTGCCTATGTCCTGGTTCTGTGCCGTCCGTGTCTCAGCCAATGACCTGATCTGCAATGCTGGTGTTCCTGGTTCTGTGCCGTCTGTGTCTCAGCCGATGACCTGAGCTGCCATGTCGGTGTTCTTGGACCTGTGACGTCCATGTCTCAGTCAACGACCTGAGCTGCCACATTGATGTTCCTGGTTCTGTGCCATCCGTGTCTCAGCCAAAGACCTGTGCTGCCACGCCGCTGTTCTTGGATCTGCACAGTCCAGCCTGTGTCCCAGTGTCCAGTCTGTATCCCGGTGTCCAGCCTGTGTCCCAGTGTCCAGCCTGTGTCCCAATGTCCAGCCTGTGTCCCGATGTCCTGCTTGTTTCTCGATGTCCGGTCTGTGGTCCTGGTTGTCCAGCCGTCTGGTCCATGGTTCTGGTGGTCCAGCCTGTGTTCCAGAGTCGGTCCCGCCTGTGTTTCTGGATGGACTCCTCTTCGGTGTTCCTGGGGAGTCTCCAGCCTTGTTCCCCAGTGAAGGCTCTAGATCTGACCAGCCAATGACCTGAGTGGTCAGGCTGTTGTTCCTGATCCTGTGCTGTCCATGTCCTGCCTGTGTCCTGATGTTCTGCTGGTTCCCTGGGGTCCACCCTGTGATGATGTCTGTCCTAGGTTGGTGTCTGATGTTCTCCTGCTGAGCCTGTGCTATGCCTGAGAGAGAGGCTCTCTCCATGCCAGATGACCCTGGACTGCATCAACTCGTGATGATCCCCTGCCGTCGTCTGACGTTTGTCTGAGGTTGGTGTCTGATGTTCTCCTGCTGTGCCTGTGCTAAGCTGGAGGTCCAAGAGAGAGGTCTTCCTAATAAGCCCGTGCCAGATGACCCTAGACTGCATCTACCCGTGATGACCTCCTGCCTTCGTCTGTTAACCTGAGATGTGTACCCTTCCTTGATGTGCGGAATCGGAAGCCTAGCATAGTTATGTTCTGTTTATGTACTGTGACTTTGTTTAAGTAAACTTTATGTTTCTTCATACCTGAAGTTGTGCGGTGTCATCTAGTTCTGCATGTCGCCACCTTGTCCACATGCTCAGCTGCCACAGACCCTGTTCGCTGCCCTTCCCTAGTATGGGTAGGTCCAGGTCTCCCTCTGTGGTCCAGTGGGTCCACATTCCATTCCCACCTTGGACGCACGCCCCACGTCGTCATGGTCTGGCGACGTGGATGCGTTGGCTGGGACGCGGCTGCAGCCGTAACACTGTCATGCGTAGCAAGCAATAAAGGCACGAAACAGAGGAGGCATGAATCGACACAGATGTTACTCCAATGACAATGTATAATTGGGCATCAAAAATAATCATCTGTAGTTAAATTTCACCTAACAATCGTTTCGGCTGAAATCCTCCATTATGACAAACACCACACTACAACTTTACACTAATTTGTATGACCCTCGATTATTGGTCATTTACATTGGACAAGAGTCCAGTCCATATTAGCTGACAAAGGCTTCACAGTCGTTTTGAGTGTAACTAATTTATCAAAGATTTCATACATGTTTCGAGATATAGTACAATGCCAGATCTGTCATCCTCTGCACTGAGGTATGATGTGGCAGTAAGACCAAATCTCCTCTACTGACTAATAGATAGCAAATTTATATATATATATATATATATATATATATATATATATATATATATATAATATACAATAGGCATTAGCTTTCTTTTCACCCATTCAAGAGAGGGATCAGTTCACAAGACACATCCTGAACATTCCTTGCATTGTAACAAATAATTTATAATTATGAGAAACAAAGCTAGAACTGAAAAGAAAATATGCATACAGTATGTGTGTAAACTTATACAAAAATGCGATTATGATGCAGAATGGTCGGCACAATAAATGTGTCTAGGGACAGAGGAGCACGTTTATCATCAGACTTATTTGTATTCTTGGACCCCAAGTGTTAGTGATAAGGTACAAAGCCTCCAGTAACACATTCTGTGCTAGATGATAACTAGGAAATGTCTGTTTACGCTGCACAGACTTCAACGTTATCACATAGACATTTTAAATCACCACTTCAGACGGGCAGAGCATGTTAAAAATAACACCAAAGCCGTGGCGAAGCAATGGAAACAGAGATACTATATCTTCTGTAACAGTGTCCCCAACAAATAAAAGTTATGTGACCATGAAGACTAATATGTGTCATAAGCCATTTCTTCACAGCTAAACATAATCCCCTTAAAGTCACATTCTGCCTTTTAAAGGTGCAGTGAGAATACATGTGGGCATAGCAAGAAGGTATAGTGCTGAAAAAAGCATATCTTATTGTCCATTTATTGCCATCTTCATACCATAAATATGCAGGAAAAGAACACTATATAGGAACTTGTATAAAGAGCAATTTTTCCTTTCTTCTTTCTGAGCAACTTTACTGCATTGACACCAAACTTTCAATGTGGCCTAAAGGGGTCATACTATAAAGACCCCCTGTTCATATGCCCTGCTAGGACATATAGATGTCACAAAGGGGAGTCCTGTGCAGAAGCTGGGAATAGAGTGATATAAGTGGCTCGACTCATAGACTTTAAATGGAGTGGCAATACACATGCTCAAATTCCTCCCCATCTGAATTAAAAATGGGGGCTTGGGACCCTTGATCTAATGATCAGTGAGATCCCAGACATTTACTGTATCACTTATGTTCGTTCAGAGCAAAAATGTGATTTTTTTTGCTACCTTTTTGAATATATGCATTTTTGTTTCTTTCTATTCCTTGTGACAAACTTCTTGTGCAGTTAAAGGACCTGAAAAACACATTAGCCTGTGCAGCTTGATAATGTCGTTAATGGCTATTTAAATGAGTGATCATTACTGGACGCTAATAGCTCAAGTACTTTGGTGAGACGGCCATTAACTGAGGTCAGAAATCGATCTTTACCGATTGACACTGATTTATAAAGGTTATCCACTTTCCAGAGGGATGCCGGCACGTGTACAAATGTTAGCCAGTTCTTAATATCTGCTTTCCAAAACATGGAAAATAGATATGCGGGGGTTAATCTGTGTCCTAATTGTAGGTGCATTATTCACTATAAATATAGTGTCCTGTGTATGGTGTGCTGTGTGATATCTCATCCCCAGCTGTTTAGGGTAGATAGATGCAATGAGTAGTCCTTTCTGCCTCGCAAGCTGCCAGCGTGAAATTAGAACTCTTACAGCGTAACCGAGGTTTCTAGAAACACCTATTAGCCAGGCTCAGGAATACGAAGGGGGCCAGCAGACCGGGCAGTGCGGCTCGTTATTAACCCTTCCTGGCAGAAGGCATGCTCCCGTCAGCCTAGCAATTAGAGGAGCAGGGAAGATTACAAGCTAGAACCAATGGGCTGTGGATTATAATGCCTTTTTAAAGACTATAATAGTGTATAAACATCATGCAAATGAAAATGCATATTGCACATGTTCTAAAAATAAATGGAAATCAGGATCTTATACTTTCTATCTATATACATATATATACAGGGTGGGCCATTTATATGGATACACCTAAATAAAATGGGAATGGTTAGTAATATCAACTTCCTGTTTGTGGCACATTAGTATATGGTGTTGCTATCAGTGTGTCAAAAGTGGGATAAGAGAGTTGCATTGACAATCCAACACAAAAAGAGCAGCACTTTGATCACATTTTATAAGTGGTCATAAACTTGAACATAACTCATGAAAGATTAAAGTTATGTTAAAACCAAGCACACCATTGTTTTTCTTGAGAAATCTAATATATAAAGCTCAATGTGTGTGTGTATGTTTGTATGCATGTATGTGTGTATGCTTGTATGTTTGTATGCGTGTATGTTTGTATGCGTGTATGTGTGTATGCGTATGTCCGGGATTGGCATCCGCACCGTCGCAGCTACAGCCACATAATTTTGCATAGTCACACGTCTGGACCCCGAGAGCGTCATAGGCTATGTTGTGAGATGAAATTTTAACCCCGCGCGTTCCAATTCACCAAACAATTTTGCCCCAAGGTACATAATGGGGAAAAAGTGTATGTATGTATTTATGTGTGTATGTCCAGGATTGGCACCTGCACCGTTGCAGCTACAGCCACAAAATTTTGCACAGTCACACGTCTGGATCCCGAGAGCGTCATAGGCTATGCAGCTTATCCAGGATGGAACATCAATGAGAGCTGTGGCAAGAAGGTTTGCAGTGTCTGTCAGCGTAGTGTCCAGAGGCTGGAGGCGCTACCAGGAGACAGGCCAGTACACCAGTAGATGTGGAGGGGGCCGTAGGAGGGCAACAATCCAGCAGCAGGACTGCTACCTCAGCCTTTGTGCGAGGAAGAGGAGCCCGGCCAGAGCCCTGCAAAATGACCTCCAGCAGGCCACAAATGTGCATGTGTCTGCACAAACGGTTAGAAACCGACTCCATGAGGATGGTCTGAGTACCCGATGTCCACAGATGGAGGTTGTGCTCACAATCCAACACCGTGTGGCCCTCCAAAGAAATGCCACCCCATACCATTACTGACCCACTGCCAAACCGGTCATGCTGAAGGATGTTGCAGGCAGCAGATCACTCTCCACGGCGTCTCTTTTTAAGACTAAGGATGCATTTGGTGTATGTGGTTACAACCTATGGCGAGTAGCACTAATTCATCAAACGTATGAGCTAGTGCTTATGTTAATTTTCCCAAAAGAAAGATATGAACATAGCCTTTCATACGGTAGCATACAAAGCTGTAAAATAGCCTACATGTCATTTGAACTTAAGCTTTATAGCTCTCTCCTCTTTAAAACCTCTGTCTACGTTATCATTAGAACACCCATCATAAAAACCTGTTATAATTACATATTGTGAATGCTCACCAACAAATCTTTCATTCATTGTGGTGAACACTATGAGTATTTGGTGTCATCATGTCTTATAACATGTATGGGAAAGCAGATATGTGGCAGAACCCAAAAATGAATGGGCGTTCTAGGCAAGTAATATTTTACACCCTAGAATAAAATAAAAATCGTAGCTCAAGATGAGTAAGCCTAAGAAACAAAAAGATTATTCTTTTCAGGCTACGCCTTGGCTTTCAAAACTAGAACAAAGCAGTAGGAACATAGGAGTATCTGAATTTGCCATATAGAGTAAGAACGTATGCACTTACCAAAACCAAGAAAAATAGACTAAAGGGCTCAATTGCTAGATATTTGAGGATATTTATTTACTGTCCTTGTTTTATCTTAGGTCTTCAGTTGGCTGAATAACTTTATAAATGTATACATCTTTCAGGCTATTAACCAATTTAAAACTGGACTTGCTTGTAAAATAACGATAGCACAATCATTGAATGAGACTCTCTGCCAATTCTTTGGATTTAGACCTGGCCAATTTGAGCCTATTTCAAGCTTAAAACTCCACAACATATTACCATTACTTATTAGCAACAATATCCTAGAGAATGCAAAGAGGTTGTTGGGTTGTTAAGAAAAACATACAACTCATCTATTTGGCACAGTTTCTTTGGCGGTTCCCTCTGTTGTAGCCAACCCATGGCTTCATTGTACGCTGGCAGCATTACAAGTAGAACAACATGTGACTGTTGAGGCCGCTGATTGGCTTAAGAGGTCAAGTGCAACCACAGCATGTCATTACTGGCAGCCGGTAAACATAGATTGGTGAGGGAACCACCACAAACCCCTAATCTTAAGAAAAAGAGATTTAAGTACTAACTTACATTTGAAGTTCAGAATAATATTAAATCAATCATCGTAATGATCTAAAGATTTTAAAAAATGCTTGCAACAATGTGACAAAAACATTTGCATATTTTCTTAGTTATTTGATTTTTGTACTTTTTTAATTACCTGATTTTGTGAACTGGGTAAATACCGGGCTTTCTCAATTATGGCTGTGTTACTTGAACTAATCAGTATGGGGGTGCTAATTTCTGGAGTCTGTCTACTTGATGGAGAATGGACAATTCTGTTTAAAGTATTTAGAGCATTGGTAATCAGGAATTGCCTTGGGGTCTTCCGCCTTCCATCTGGTATTCGTAGCAATGTTTCTGGCTCAGAAGACTTAACATTTGAGGGGGACCTCCTCAGCGGAGAAGTAAAAGGCAAATTCTTCATATCTTTTCTTTTAGTTTTGTTTGACTCCAGCAGTTGCTTGGCTGTACTGTTTGGCTGCAAATAAAACATCACATTCGTAGGTTGTTTTTTGGGAAAAGAAAAGTGTAAAAAGTATAATAAATTATATATGAACAACATAGATCATTTATTAGGAGGTACAACTTTTTTTAAAACGGTATTCAAACAAACAAAAGTACATTTCAATCAATAGATCTTGGAATAATAATAATTTCCACAATCGGATGTGTGTAAATAAAATGTCCCTGTGCTGAGATAATCTTATAAATGTGTCCCTGCTGTTTACTGTGTAATGGCTGTGTCTGACCTTACAGGAACATGGTTTGGTCATACAACAGTTCCCTAAGATTATCTCAGCATAGGAACCTTTTATTTACACATCCAATTGTGGAACTGTATTATTATTCCAAGATCTATTGATTAAAATTTACTTTTGTTCATAGGAAAACCCCTCTAAGGAAAAGCTTTTGCCATTTCCTAAATGTTTCCCAAGGCTATTGTTTTAAACATATCACACCTTTTCATTACTCAATCGCCATGAGGAAAATCAGCTCCGTAGTGGGAACTTTTTTTCCAAGACAATATTGTCTATATGGCAATCCTTTGGGTTAGCACCTACAAATCTATAATCACTGTGATTTTCTAAAATATAATGCAAACATTTTCTTCTGGCATGCAGTTATGCGTGACATGGAAATACAATAATTGGGACAGTTGCTGCTGATTAAAATTACAGTTAGTCCATATGGGTGGAAAGAATTAGACTGGACCTTGTATTTCCAATACATGTCAATAAGTTGCTCTTAAAAGATACTTCATGCACATATGTGTTTCATACCTCTACGAAGAGAAGGGGGAAAATTCCCACTTGTTCACCTAACTTGCCTTCGGCCCAGTTGTCATCTACCCGTCGGATCACACTGATTACATCATCCTGGAATAACAGATTTAAAGTGTGGATCAGAAATTTTAAAACGTTTTATCAAACAGGTGTTCTAGATAAGATACAAACCCATTGAAATGAGAAATAGACTGAAGAATGTATAAGCCAGAAAAATGTTTACAGCTTCATTTTTTTTAAAATCATGTAGTGAATGGTAAGTTATAAAATGACTAGTAAGAAAGATTAAAATGTGTTTTCAATATAAAGGTGCAATAAAAATCTAGTCATAGATAGAGGTCAATCAGTGCTTGATTAAGTTACAGTTGATAGTATGAGATCACAGGCGTAAGTATTGGGCCCTCTTCTTTTTTATATGTTTGTTAATGACCTAATTCAGAGCTTACTGGAAAAAGATCAACATTTTTCCAGGTGATATTAAGATCTATAAAAAAAAAATTAAGGAGAATAATAAAATGTTACAGAAGGATTTAAGGAAACTTGAGACTTGGGTAAAAATGCAAAATTAAATTTAATGTAGATAAATGTGAGGTTTAGCACTTGGGCTGAAGAAATAAAATACATTATTAAGTAAAACCACCACTGAAAAAAAGAGAAAAAGACTAGATGAAATTGGTTAATAGTAAATGCAACTTCAGCAGCTGGTACCAGACAGCTTCTGCCAAAACAAATTAAATCATGAAATGCTTTAAAAAAGGAATGAATACTTAAAATGAGAACATACAATTAACTTATCAGACCACACATGTAAGACTTTGGAAAATGTTGAGCACCTGTGTATAGGAAGGACACTTTACATGTCTTTGTTTTGTAAATTTTTTAAGTCTGGAAGCAGAGGCAGCACTTCAAATGGAAAACTTTATTCATCCATGAAATATTTCAGCTGTAGCCTCTTTCAAGCATGACTCAGAGTTTGTAGCTAAAACACTGCATGGATGAAAAATGAAAAGTTCTTCACTTTAAGTGCAGCCTCTATGATGAGATTTTGCATAAAAGGGACTGCGGGACTAGTTCTTAGGGATTAGAACCATCACCATCAACTCCTCTAATGCCCAGTGGTGCTTTTTTTATTTCACTGAATTTCCAATTGGTGGACTGTAGTAGCAAGCCAGGTAATCAACCTTGGTGTTTTTCAGTTTGGAAAGCAGCAGCTCAGGGGCGATCTAATTACAATGTACAATTACACTGTATGAATGGACAGCACAGAGATTATTCCTAATGATCAGTTTACACCTAGACTTGTAACCAACACAAGGGGGCATCCTCTTTGGTTCCAAGAAAGGAAGTTTATGTTATAAGATATAGAATATGAAACCAAGTATGGTTACTCAATTACTGATGGGATATTAATCTCGGAGGGTTTTCTGGTTGCCATATTTGGTGTCGGAAATTGATGTTTCAATAGTACTTGACTGTAGCCATCCGCCTGTTAGGGGCTCTTGCCATTCTTGGATTGACATGGAAGGATTATTGTTTGGACTTGATGGGACTGTGGTCTAGGAGATCATTCTTCTAATTTCAGGCTTTATAGAGGTTCACTAGAACTACCATTACAAAGAAGGCAGTTTCTAGACACTTTAATACTAATCCAAATTTTTGCTTTAACAAAGTTCACTAAATTGGTGTTATTAGATTTTTTAGTCAGATGTTTTATTAAACATTTATTTACAAAGAGATCAAGTTTATCCAAAGACTCACAAAACCTGGGAAACACACATTCGCCAGAAGACTTGCCACACTCATCAGGAGGGCTTTAAACTAGAAGAAGAGGGGATGGGAGGAAAAACAGCAGACAAGAACATGCAGCAGAAGGACAAACTAATCAAGGATACTAGATGTGGTAAAGAGGACCCAAGACAGGGTACTCAGAAGGAAGCTAAGAAAAATGAAACAAAACTTCTTTCCTGCATGCTGACCAATGCAAGAAGCCTGACCAATAAGATTGAAGATCTGGAGTTGGTAATGTATGAGGAAAAATACAACATAGTAGGAATAACTGAGACATGGTTATACGACAGCTATGACTGGGCGGCTAACTTGCAAGGATTTGATTTGTTTAGGAGGGATCGTAAAAAAAGGAAAGGGGGTGGAGTCTGTCTATATATAAAGTCCACTTTAAAGCCCACACTAAGAGAAGATATACAAGAGGGAAATGAAGAGGTGGAGTCTCTATGGGTGGAGATACAAGGAGAGAAAAGTAATAAAATCCTCATAGGGGTTTGTTATAAGCCACCAAATGTAACAGAAACCACTGAAAATGTATTATTGAAACAAACAGACAAAGCAGCAAATCACAATGAGGTGATTATTATGGGGGACTTCAACTACCCCGACATAGACTGGGAAACTGAAACCTGCGTATCTCAGAAAGGAAACCAATTTCTGTCAGTGACCAAGGATAATTATCTGTCACAACTTGTGCAGGTACCAACTAGAGGGACAGCCCTTCTGGACTTAATTGTAAGCAACAGGCCAGATAGAATAACAGAAGTACGAGGCGATGGGCACCTAGGGAACAGTGACCACAATATAGTACAATTCCACTTGTCCTTCAGTAAGGTGCCCTGGAATGGGGTTACGAAAACGCTGTATTTCAGGAAAGCAAAGTTTGATCAGCTTAGAGAGGACCTTCGCCGAATTGATTGGGACAATGTCCTCGAAAATAGGAGCACAGAAAATAAATGGGAAATATTTAAATCAGTTTTACACACCCACTGCGAGCTAGCCATACCGTACAGAAATAAAAGGGCTAGGAACAGGAGAACACCAATGTGGCTAAAT
Source organism: Dendrobates tinctorius (assembly GCF_039654945.1). Classification (NCBI taxonomy): domain Eukaryota; kingdom Metazoa; phylum Chordata; class Amphibia; order Anura; family Dendrobatidae; genus Dendrobates; species Dendrobates tinctorius. The sequence goes on from NW_027361711.1 coordinate 33,197,305, forward strand.
AAGGATGTAAAAAGGGCAATAAATAGCAAGAACAAGGCATTTAGGAAGCTAAAACAAGAAGGCAATGAAGAAACATTAAAAAGTTATAGAGAAAAAAATAAAATGTGTAAAAAACAAATACATTTAGCAAAAGTGGAAACTGAGGGACTCATTGCTAAGGAAAGTAAAACAAACCCTTGTAAATCACCTAACTCCTTGCAGCCACTCCAAGACATTACTAATTAGTACAAGTACAGTGGAAAAAATAGAGCTACTTATCTTACCCAGGATGTTAGAGTTTTGGAAATTGTGCTAAAATAAATGTAAAAGTTCTAACATTTTCTTATTCTGCATAGCAGTAGTTCCTATAAAAGAGTAAAGAGGTTTTCTAGAATCATAGAAAAAAAAGGCTGAAAAGTCATGTCCATTGAATATGAAACAAGATGTGATAATCCGATTATCCTGTCTCGTACAACTGCTCAAATTACGGATCCTGTGCATCATTGTAGGCTTGTCTCTAGCCTTAGATCTAATGGTTCAGGTTAGGGAACAGGTGAGACCAGCAGCTGTAATCGAAAATGAACCTCCAATTTTGGTTAACTTCATAATGCACCTATGCATATGTATGCATACAAGGCTGGCATAGGAAAGGATCTAACTAGTAATGAGCGAGTATACTCGTTGCTCGGGTTTTCCCGCGCATGCTCGGGTGTCCTCCGAGTATTTTGGCATGCTCGGAGATTTAGTTTGTGTCGATGCAGCTGCATGATTTGCGGCTTCTGGACAGCTTGAATACATGTGTGGAATGCCTGTTTGTTAGGGATTTCCCACATGTATTCAGGCTGTCTAGCAGCTGCAAATCATGCAGCCGAGATGACGAAAACTAAATCTCCGAGCATGCCAAAATACTCGGAGATCACCCGAGCAACGAGTATACTCGCTCATCACTAGATCTAACCCCTTGGCACCAGAGTACATAGGCAGATTTCCCAGGAGCTGAGCTTGCTCTATAAGCTAAAATGTCATATAGCTAAAAATGGCTGCAAAAGTAAGGACTTAAATAGCCTTCATGCACATTTTCTGGCTCAACATACTTCAGAAAACTCAAATTCACAGACAAGAAGGAAAAGTATTTACCTGGATACTAAAAGCTCCTGTTAAAACATAAGCCATTTAAACAATCATTTTTATTTTAGGCAAAAATTGTCCAAAAGTGGAGCTCTCCTCTAAATTATTTATAATGCAATATTCAGCTTTGAACATCAATTTACGCTATATATATATATATATAGATATACACATACATACACACACAAGTGTAATCTACACAAAATACATTGTATTATGTATCTTATACCAAGTTTTAGTCTGTGCAGCCCAGAGCTGCATTCACATTTCTGCCGATTCTCAATAGAATCAATCAGCATGGTTGTTGACAGACATATCCCTATAGATTACTGTACAGAAACTAACAGAACAAGTACTACAATTTATAGAATGAACCCCATTAAAGGGAATGTGTCACCAAGTTTTTGCCACTTAATCTAAAAGCAGCACAATATAGAGTTCTTGATTCCAGTGATGTGTTAATTACTGGGCTGCTTGCTGTAGTTTTGATAAAATCACTGTTATCAGCAGGATACAATACAATCACTAGTGGGCTAGTAAACCTGTTGCCATGTAGGCATCCATATTAATGAGCTCTGTATAATCTACCCTCCACCACTGATTGTCAGCTTTCTGTCTACGCACAGTGTACACAGAAAGCTGGGAATCAGTTGTGTAGGTAGAGTTAAATAGAGCTCAGAATTCAGAAAACCGGTAGAGCTGTAGCAGATAAAACAGTGATTTTATCAAAACTGCAGCAAGCAGCTCAGTAAATGATACATGGCTAGGACCAGGGTGTTTGCCCCTACATCATGCTTGCTTAGATGAGATAGCAAGATTCCGGTGACAGATTTCTTTTAAGATTTATATAGGCAGTATGCATGAAATATTATGAACAATAATTATTAATTAGCCAATCAGAATTGTGAATGCAGCTCAAGTGAAGGAATGCAAAGTAGTTACAAAGTTAAAGGGAATTTGTCACCACCTGATGCATATATAACCTATTACTATGGGCATACAGGTAATAAAATGGTTAAAATAGTCCTACCTGTCTGCCTCATAGCTGCCATCTTGTTACTGGAAAATAGACTTTTAATTTTTTGTGCTAATTAGTTTTTCTAGACTCCAGGGCGTGCGGTGCCTCCAGTGCTAATGTGCGTACCACCACACTCCCATGGACGTCACAGTGCCATGTGACATGCAGTTGTGGCGCCGAAATCCCACGCCTGCACCCTACATTTGCGTGATTATGCTTCCCTTTTCCACTCTTCTATGGGCTGTGTCATCACCGTTCTTCTGTGCAGGCGCCGACGAATCACAGCGCAGAAGAACAATGAAGCCAAAGCCCATAGCAGGGCAGAAAAGGTAAGTATAATCGCGCAAGTGCAAGGCGCAGGTGCGGGAGTTCGGCACCAAAACTGCACGTCAAATGGCATTGTGATGTCGTGTATGAGAACTAATTAACATAAAAGATTCAAAGTCTATTTCTCAGCAACAAGACAGCAGCTCTGAGGCAGACAGGTAGGACTGTTTTAACAATTCTATCACCTGTATGCCCATAGTAATAGGTTATATATGTCCCAGGGACGAGTGTAAAATGTTAACATCTGCTCACAACAGTTACATTTATTTTACATGTGATCACATCATATAATTGTTCTGCCATCACAGGACCCTTATTCAGAGGGATGTGTAATGCCTCCATAATGTACCTTTGCAAATTTCAAACAATTCTTGTTTCCTCCTCTGCCATTGTCCTTCAATTCAAAGTTGTACAAAGCTTTGCAGAGAGCTGGAGGTTGGTCTATTTTTCGTAGAATTTTTACTGATCGTGCTGGAAAGACACCAGTTCCCCCATTAAATTCTCCATGATACCAATGATCATCTAGCTGTTGGTGCAAGATAATAATATCTCCTTTATTGAAAGAAAGGTCACTGGGGGTTTGTCCTCTGTAGCTTGACACTGCTTTAGCACATGGCACCTATAAAATGGGAAAAACAAAATCAGGTTATTCCATGTTTCTAAATTCATTCCACATTATGTAATAATATTATTGTGTTATAAAATCATAACCTATTGCTTACATTGAGTTTATATCTTAACATTTTGTTAGACATTTGGGGGATATTTCTTTTTTTATTGTTACTAGCTGTGAAAAACCCCCTGAGGTCTTGCACTTTTCAAACTATCCACAGAGGCTGATAATAGGAAAATAGCAGATGGTGTTGGCCGACTAATCTTTTTTATAAACAGCGTGTTGGAGTAAAATATAACTTTTATTCAAATAGAAAAATAAAAATACTCTAAAGTGCAAGGTGCCAAGACAGACAAGACAAATAACAAAGTGCATATAAAAAATCACACTGGTCTATGTAAGATTTAGAGAAAACTAAATCCTCTTTTAAATGGAGACTAATGGTTACTAGTATCCTTTGGCAGCAGTCCTATATGTAGCTGTACACCGCACAACTTATTCTAAACACGGAAAGTGGATAAGGATTATAACCACATCATGTACAAACTTCACGATACTGCAATCATAAAGACTGTATCAAGGCAGATTAGGTGGACTGGCATGCATAAATGCTTCCACTTTTACTGAAAAAGAATCAATGCATCAGCCTCATGTATTTGCATACAAATAGATATATTGCAGGCGCATGCACGATTTGGCTTGCCATGCAAATGGCTCTGCATGCCTTTAGATACGCCCTTTTTCGGTATATCCCATATATTTCTAATGGGTCAAAACCCCATATCCAAAAATGAGGGTTGAAATATGACACAGGCAATGAGGAAGAAAAAGACCGTGGCAAATTTGCCACTTCCTCAGGGCCAAAGTATTACAGTATCTGATTACAGCAGTGGTTTTATACAAAACCTTCATGACATCACAATTACATGCAAAAAGACATCACTTCCTGTGGAAACACCCCCTCCAATGTCAAAATGTCATACACCAGTCACAATAACTGTATATCAAGATCTAACCTCTGATAAAACACATTAAACATCTAAACAATCAATCTTTAATTGGAAAAAGTGTATGAAACCTATAATCACTACATATTAAAATTTTACAAAAATAGAGTTAACTAGAATCAAACCCACCATTACCATCATACTATCTCTACACTTGTTAGGAGTGGGTGTGGTTTAATACAAGACCTTCATGACATCACAAACAGACAAACATCACTTCCTGTGAAAACGCCCCCTCCAATGTCAAAATATCATACACCAGTCACAATAACTTTATATCAAGATCTAACCTCTGATAAAACTCATTAAACATCTAAACAATCAATCTTTAATTTGAAAAAGTGTATGAAACCTATAATCATTATTACATATTAAAATTTTATAAAAATAGAGTTAACTAGAATCAAACCCACCATTACCATCATACTATCTTTCCACTTGTTAGGAGTGGGTGTGGTTTAATACAAGACCTTCATGACATCACAAACAGACAAACATCACTTCCTGTGAAAACGCCCCTTCCAATGTCAAAATGTCATACGCTAGTCACAATAACTTTATATCAAAATATAACCTCTGATAAAACACGTTAAACATCTAAACAATCAATCTTTAATTTAAAAAGTGTATTTAACCTATAATAAATATATATTAAAATTTTACAAAAATAGAATGACTGGACTCGAACCCACAGGTTCTTGAAGGTCTTGTATAAAACCACAACCATTCCTAACACGTGGAGAGATAGTATTATGGTAATGGGAAGCCCTGAGTGTTCTGACTTGCCTAAAACCTGTGGGTTTGATTCTAGTTAACTCCATTTTAAAAAATTTTTAATATGTAGTGATTATAGGTTTCATACATTTTTTCAAATTAAAGATTGTTTAGATGTTTGATGTGTTTTATCAGAGGTTAGATCTTGATATAAAGTTATTGTGACTGGTGTATGATATTTTGACATTGGAGGGGGCGTTTCCACAGGAAGTGATGTCTTTTTGCATGTAATTGTGATGTCATGAAGGTTTTGTATAAAACCACTGCTGTAATCAGATTCTGTAATTCTTTGGCCCTGAGGAAGAGGCAGATTTGCCACGAAACGCTTCAGCACAATAAAGCTTTCAAGAATATTTCTGTCCTTGTGTGGTTAGCGCGGACACATTGAAAAACCTGGTCTTTTTCTTCCTCCTTTGTGACATTGGTATCTACAGGAGTCTGCAGCAACCACTGGTTCCTTTCACATTCTGCAAGGGGTTGTGACTGTTCACAACCGGTAAAGGTGAGTGCACTAACCGTGTATTGTCACCCAAAATATCACTTTTATCGCCCTATGCGCGCTCTCTTTCCTTAATTTCATCTACCTCTGTATGAAGTATAAAGATATATATCTATATATAGATATATATATAAACGCCTTATCGTGTCTGTCTGTAACCGAAATCGCGTGCCTCTGACTGGTCGCGGCCGCCAGGCCCCCGCCATGCCGCAACCAATCAGCGACAGGCGCAGCTGTTTGTAACAGTAAGCTGCGCCTGCTGCTGATTGGTCGCGGCCACCAGGCGCAGGCCTTAATCTGTAAAAAAAGAGAATTAAAATAAAAAAAAGCTATTCTCACCTTCCGACGGCATCCTGTCTTCTTTCCACGCGCCCGGCCTCGCGTTCCCAGTAATGCATTGCGGCTTAGGCCTGTTTCACACATCCGTATGTTACCATCAGTCAAAATCCGCCGTTTCTCTCTCTCTCTCTCTCTCCAGACAGCGGTTCCTTTAAATTTCTTCCTTCGCCGAATCCGTCAAAAAAACGGTCCGGTGGCACACGTTGATGTCCGTACACAGGCGGATTCGTTTTCCGCCATTTTGGCGCACTACATCTGACAGAAAAAAACTGATGTGTGAAACAGGCCTAAGACCGCTGATGACGTCACTCTCGCGAGAGCGAGAAAGAAGACCGACGTCACTCTCGCGAGAGCGAGAAAGAAGACCGACGTCATCAGCGGTCTAAGCCACAAAGCATTACTGGGAACGCGAGGCCGGGCACGTGGAAAGAAGACAGGAGGCCATCGGAAGGTGAGAATAACTTTTTAAAATTTTTTTATATTATTTTGTACAGGGCCGCGGCAGTGATTGGTCGCAGCTACAGGGCCGCAACGCTGATTGGTCACGGCTACATGGAAAGTGGGGTGAGGGGACCATGCATACCAGGAAAGGGGGGTGGGGGGACCATGCATACCAGGAAAGGGGGGTGAGGGAACCATGCATACCAGGATTGGGGGGTGAGGGGACCATGCATACCAGGATAGGGGGGTGAGGGGACCATGCATACCAGGAAAGGGGGGTGAGGATACCATGCATACCAGGATTGGGGGGTGAGGGGACCATGCATACCAGGATTGGGGGTGAGGGGACCATGCATACCAGGATTGGGGGGGTGGGGGGACCATGCATACCAGGATTGGGGGGTGGGGGGTCCATGCATACCAGGATTGGGGGGTGAAGGAAGCCATACATATCAGGAAAGGGGGGTGAGGGGACCATGCATACCAGGATAGGGGGGTGAGGGGACCATACATACCAGGAAAGGGGGGTGAGGATACCATGCATACCAGGATTGGGGGGTGAGGGGACCATACATACCAGGAAATAGGGGTGACGGTGAGCATACATACCAGGATTGGGGTGTGAGAGGACCATGCATACCAAGAAAGGGGGGTGAGGGGACCATGCATTCCAGGATTGGGGGGTGAGAGGACCATGCATACCAGGATTAGGGGGCGAGGGGTGAGAGGACCATGCATACCAGGATTAGGGGACGAGGGGACCATGCATACCCCAAAAGGGGGGTAAGAGGACCATGCATACCAGGAAAGAGGGGTGAGAGGACCATGCATACCAGGATTGGGGGGGTGAGAGGACCATGCATTCCAGGATTGGGGGGTGAGGGGACCATGCATACCCCGAAAGGGGAGTAAGAAGACCATGCATACCAGGAAAAAGAGGTGAGAGGACCATGCATACCAGGATTGGGGGGTGAGAGGACCGTGCATTCCAGGATTGGGGGGTCAGGGGACCATGCATACCAGGATAGGGGGTTGAGGGGTAGCATGCATATCAGGATTGGGGGTGAGAGAACCATACATATCAGGATTGGGGGTGAGAGAACCATACATATCAGGATTGGGGGGTGCATTATTGCATTATTATTAAATCTTCAAAAATAAACTGCATACATATTCTAGAATACCCGATGCGTTAGAATCGGGCCACCATCTAGTCTATATATATAATTGTCTTATCATGTCTGTCTGTAACCGAAATCCTGCATCGCTGATTGGAGGCAATGATGGGTCTCTCTCGCAGTCAATCTATGCATGCAACACAGTTCCACTCCAGGCCAGCAGGGGAACTCTGAACCGGGATTAAGGGGAGGAGTGCTCTCTGAGGGCCCAGAGGAAGGGGTGGTTAGTTAGTCTGCAGAGGGTGAAGTGTGCAGATGTGTGGAAGGAGCGCTGAGATAGAGCGGAGAGGACGAGCTCATCTCTGGAGAGAGCACATGAACTGGAGCCTGGTCTCCACGGTTGTACGGATACTAACGGTCTTGCAACAGACACCAGAGGAGTAGGAGGCTGTAAATGCCCTACTCCCATCTAAGACTTGAGGGCACAACAGCAGCTTGGATAGTGAGCCGGGACTCAGGAGAGAGGAGTCCCCGAGATAGGCTACAGCTGTCTGCCGTGCAAGTGAGGTTCTTGAGAACATCTGACAGGAGGAACTTCAGTGTAACTCGCTACTGGAGATCCCGCAAACAAGCGCTAGTAAGGAGACTGCACAACCCATCTGCTGAGAGAGAATCCCTAAATTGCTTCCAGGCTAGCCTGCTCCAATACCATCTGTAATCAGGACCTGGACTGCAGTTATCAAGTAAAGGTACAGAAATTGCACCCCGCTGTGTCTTGTCTGCTTCCTACTTTTCCGGCACCACTACATCCCTGTGCCAACCACATCTACACTGCCCTGGGACTATAGCTTCACCTGTGGGGAGCTTTTACATCTTTGCTGCACTATACCATCAGTCCCAGCAGATCTGCAGGCAGCATTGGCTTAACACCTCCCTTGCCGAGCACCACAGGTGGCGTCACAAACTATTCATCTAACTACATTCCACCATTCACATCTTCCTATTACTTGGGCGCCCAGGGCCACGGTCCGGGTCACCGCTGCTGTGACACATCCCACTGATACCGGCCCGGTACTGAGTACCCCACAGCCCTGGGAGGGCGACCCACTTAGTCGTCGCGGCAACACTGCCGCATCGCTCATTGTACAGGCACATTACAGCCATTAAAGGCATCACCGCTGCGTCGCTCATTACACAGGCACAGTCCTGTACATATACAATACATTACGTAAGAGCAGAACAGTGACTGCAGCTCTAGGTGTAACAGGAGTACATTAGGTAACAGCAGAACAGTGACTGCAGATCTGGGTGTAATTGGAGTACAATAAATTAGGTAACAGTAGAACAGTGACTGCAGCTCTGGGTGTAACTGGAGTACAATACATTAGGTAAGATCTGAACAGTGATTGAAACTCTGGGAGTAACTGGAGTACAATACATTAGGTAACAGCAGAACAGTGACTGCAGCTCTGGGTGTAACTGGACTACAATACATTAGGTAAAAGCAGAACAGTGACTGCAGCTCTGGGAGTAACTGGAGTACAATACATTAGGTAACAGCAGAACAGTGACTGTAGATCTGGGTGTAACTGGAGTACAATACATTAGGTAAGATCTGAACAGTGACTGTAACTCTGGCTGTAACAGGAGTATAATACATTAGGTAAGAGCAGAATGGTGACTGCAGCTCTGGGTGTAACTGCACTACAATACATTAGGTAAAAGCAGAACAGTGACTGCAGCTCTGGGAGTAACTGGAGTACAATACATTAGGTAACAGCAAAACAGTCACTGTAGATCTGGGTGTAACTGGAGTACAATACATTAGGTAACAGCAGAACAGTGACTGCAGCTCTGGGTGTAACTGAAGTACACTACATTAGGTAACAGCAGAACAGAGACTGCAGCTCTGGGTGTAACAGGAGTACAATACATTAGGTAACAGCAGAACAGTGACTGCAGATCTGGGTGTAACTGGAGTACAATATATTAGATAACAGCAGAACAGTGACAGCAGCTCGCTCTGGGTGTAACAGGAGTATCATACACTAGATGGTGGCCCGATTCTATCGCATCGGGTATTTTAGAGTCTCCGTTAAAATAAAAAATAGTTATATACTCACCTTCAGATGGCCCCCGGACTCTGTCCCTCCTCTCACCACGCGCCCGGCATCTTCCGGTTCCAGTAATGCTTAGCGAGAAGGGCTGAAAATGAAGTCACTCTCGCGAGAGCGCGACGTCATCAGCGGTGTTTCGCGCAAAGCATTACTGGAACCGGAAGATGCCGGGAGCGTGGAGAGGAGAGAAAGAGTCCAGGGGCCGTCGGAAGGTGAGTATATAACTATTTTTTATTTTACAGAGACTCTAGAATACCCGATGCGATAGAATCGGGCCACCATCTAGTAAATATATATACACACACAGTATGTGTCACTGATATCTATCTATCTATCTATATATATATATATATATATATATATATATATATATATATATATACATATACACTGCTCAAAAAAATAAAGGGAACACATTACAGGCTGATCCAACTTTTAGTGTTCCCTTTTTTTTGAGCAGTATATATATATATATATATACACACTCACTGGCCACTTTATTAGGTACACCTGTCCAACTGTGTGTTAAGACTTAATTTCTAATCAGCCAATCACATGGCGGCAACTCAGTGCATTTAGGCATGTAGACATGGTCAAGACAATCTCCTGCAGTTCAAACCGAGCATCAGTATGGGGAAGAAAGGTGATTTGAGTGCCTTTGAACGTGGCATGATTGTTGGTGCCAGAAGGGCTGGTCTGAGAATTTCAGAAACTGCTGATCTACTGGGATTTTCACGCACAACCATCTCTAGGGTTTACAGAGAATGGTCCGAAAAAGAAAAAAAATCCAGTGAGCGGCAGTTCTGTGGCCGGAAATGCCATGTTGATGCCAGAGGTCAGAGGAGAATGGGCAGACTGGTTCGAGCTGATAGAAAGGCAACAGTGACTCAAATTGCCACCCGTTACAACCAAGGTAGGCAGAAGAGCATCTCTGAACGCACAGTGCGTCGAACTTTGAGACAGATGGGCTACAGCAGCAGAAGACCACACGGGGAACCACTCCTCTCAGCTAAGAACAGGAAACTGAGGCTACAATTTGCACAAGCTCATCGAAATTGGACAGTAGAAGATTGGAAAAACGTTGCCTGGTCTGATGAGTCTCGATTTCTGCTGCGACATTCGGATGGTAGGGTCAGAATTTGGCGTAAACAACATGAAAGCATGGATCCATCCTGCCTTGTATCAACGGTTCAGGCTGGTGGTGGTGGTGTCATGGTGTGGGGAATTTTTTCTGGGCACTCTTTGGGCCCCTTGGTACCAATTGAGTATCGTTGCAATGCCACAGCCTACCTGAGTATTGTTGCTGACCATGTCCATCCCTTTATGACCACAATGTACCCAACATCTGATGGCTACTTTCAGCAGGATAATGCGCCATGTCATAAAGCTCGAATCATCTCAGATTGGTTTCTTGAACATGACAATGAGTTTACTGTACTCAAATGGCCTCCTCAGTCACCAGATCTCAATCCAATAGAGCATCTTTGGGATGTGGTGGAACGGGAGATTCGCATCAGGGATGTGCAGCCGACAAATCTGCGCCAACTGTGTGATGCCATCATGTCAATATGGTCCAAAATCTCTGAGGAATGCTTCCAGCACCTTGTTGAATCTCTGCCACGAAGAATTGAGGCAGTTCTGAAGGCAAAAGGGGGTCCAACCCCTTACTAGCATGGTGTACCTAATAAAGTGGCCAGTGAGTGTATATATATATATATATATATACACACCTATTCTATGTGTATACATGTATTCTATCTTTTCTATTATAACATGTCAGTGTGATTTTACAGTAGCCGGATATGATATGGCTTTTCAAAGGACACCGATGCGTAAAAATCGGACAGCACTCGCATGGTGCGAGTGCTGTGCAATTTTTTTCTTGCACCCATTAACTTGCATTGGTGAGTCTTGTCCGAGATATGCAGCATGCTGCAATTTTCTCTCTCAGTTCAATTTTGGCTGAGAAAAAAAACGCAAATGAGATGTCACCCATTGAATAACATTGGTCAGAGTGCAATCCGATTTATCTGATTGCACTCGTCCGTATTTCTCGCAAGCGAGTATGAGCCCTTAGAGTACAGATGATGGCAGTGATGGGTCAGCTCAGCACTTGTGTCTCACTGACTCTTGGGAAACACTGCTGCAGGACATTATTCCAGAGGAGGAGACAAGTGCTGACCTTTTCACTGCCATCATTTGTACTCCAAATGATATCAATACAGTTGAAGGCAAGCAAATAAAGTAGGGTCTTGGAAATCAATTACATAACTTTTTGTTTACAGGAATGAAGACAAATCCCCTTATAAAGTGATTTTTAAATTTTAAAACTTTCTATGCGGAATAAAATTATTCAAAAAATTTAATTAGTTACTTTTTAGTGTTTTACTCAAAATCTGGATTAAAACGTGTGATTATTTCATACAACTGCTTTAACATGATATAGAATCCAGATCAATCTTACGCTTTGGTATCCCTCTACCACGTGCAGTCATAAATGTACTACGGTTACGCTAACCTGATTTCTTTGCTTGTTTCTTGAGAATTTATATAAAACAGGTGGCAGCCAACATTTTTTTTTTACAAACAAATCGTAAAACCAAAATGAATGCTAAAGATAAGTAACGTAATAAAGAGTATAAATGATGCTAATTTAAACACATTAACAGCATTTACTGTGAACTGGAAAACGATTTTAATTACAATTATTATAATCTGCGCAGGCTCTTACTGCATCTGAAAAAAACAAAAAAAACAATACATCATTTTGTTCACAAATACTAGCAAATAGTGCCCTATTTTATAAAGGTCAGAATGCACTGACATGCACCTCTTTGGAAAAAATAAGCCAAAATACACATCTTAGGCTGGTTTCACATTTGCGTTTTTTAGTGCTGGAAAAAAACGCATATGTGCGCATGCGTTTTTTCCCCTATATTTAACATGGGTGCGCATACCTGCGCGCTTGTAAGCGCATGTATGCGATTTTCATGCGCTGCGTTTTTTTGGGGTGTGCGTTTGTATTTTCCAGACGCAGCATGTTGCATTTTTTGGCCCTGCAAAAAAGCGCATGCGCACATATGCGCACGTTTTGCGCTAAAAATGGCCATTATAGCCTATGGATGCGCATATGTGCGCACTGGCATGCTCATGTATGCGTTTTTTTGCATATGCGTTTTTTTTTTTTAACCATGGAATTTAGGGGTTTGGGTTAGAGTTAGGGTTAGTTAAGGGGGTTTAGGGTTGGGGTTTGGGTCAGGGTTAGGGTTAAGTATGGTTTGGTTAAGGGTTAGGGTCAGGGTTAGGGTCAGGATTAGGGTTAAGTATGGTTTGGTTAAGGGTTAGGGTCAGGGTTAGGGTTAGGGTTAGGGTTATGGTCAGGGTTAGGGTCAGGGTTAGGGTTAAGTATGGTTTTGTTAAGGGTTAGGGTCAGGGTTAGGGTCAGGGTTAGAGTTAGGGTTAGGGTCAGGGTTAGTTAGGGTTTAGGGTTTGGGTTAGGGTTAAGTATGATTTGGTTAAGGGTTAGGGTCAGGGTTAGGGTTAGGGTCAGGGTTAGGGTCAGGGTTAGGGTTAGGGTTAGTAAAGTCATGGTTTGGGTTAGTGTGAGGGGCCACCTAATGTTGGAAAAAAACGCAAACGCGGTAAAAACGCACTAAAAACGCATACAAACGCATAAAAACGCTGCGTTTTTTTCATGCATGCTCATAAAAATGCTTGAAAAAAACGCAGCAGTTGTATGCTTTTGTATGCGTTTTTTCAATGCGTTTTTTTGCGGGAAAAACGCGCTGCAAAAAAAAGCAAGTGTGAAACTAGCCTCAGGGTCTGTCCATACCCGCTACGCTCTTTCAATAATTCCATGCACTTTAACTTTCCCTCATGGGGGGCTTACATGTGTCCTGTCTGGACTAGGAGCAATAAATTGGGCATAAATTGGGTCAATCATCTATAATATAATGGTAGAAGCGTCACTTTGTCCGAAGCCCTTATAGACTGCGCAAGCGCGACGCGCCTGCGCAGTCTGGACCCCACAGAGTTACGCATCTGGGGATGAGGATTGTGGCCCAGGAGATTGCGTAAGCATTGAACGCATACCGCAATCTCCAGCACAACTATTTACCTATCCGGTATTGCCACGGGGTCTCGTCGCTATGTCAGGAGAGGGCGGGTTGTGGCGCTGGATTCGGCGCCTGTGCAGTCCGCGCTTTCCGGCGCCATTTTGTTGAAGACAGACTGCAGTGGGCAACTGGAAGACTAGCCCTATTGCACTGTAATAACTGTCTGTAGTAGCCATCAAATTTCGAAAAGTAGCACCTGGTGGAGCAAGATAAATCAGTAATGTCTGCACAGCATATTGGAAGATTCCACCCCGTTCAGGAATTTATATTTTAATCTGTTATTATTTTGTAGGGAAATGCTTCTAAATTCACATGCTGTGTTTTTACTCTTTTGGATAAGGAGTTTCCATTTGGCCGCATGTCATATGCCACAATGTATTCTTGTCTGTGCCAGACACAACAAATAAAGTCAGTCATTTGCTAGAAGCTGATATGCTTACAACAGTGCGTTAATTTACCCTTTTCATTGACATCACTCTATGGGAAAGACAAAAAAAACATTGAACACGTTCCAGATATTACACAAACGAGTCTTTGCACCGCTCAACCAGCATGCATCATAATGATGCAAATAGTAAGAATAAACAGTGTGATCGCTGTAGCGGAAAAGACAAGCGACTGCTGGCACAGTATGTGCTGGGTGGTGAAGGCGAGACAGCACACAATAAGCCATCCTATTGTCCTCAGCAATAATATTGTGTTGTCTATGTCGGTGCACTAATGCTGTAATACAACTCATAGTTACATATGAATTATAATGCAGAACGGACAATTTATCATGCCCTTACTACAACCTTAATGGTATAAATAATCTATTGGCACCTGGCTGTTGAGGGCAGAGCAGAGTACTGCAGTGCGCAGGCGCCGGGAAAGGTCAGAGAGATCCGGCGCCTGCGCACTGCAGTACTTTACTCTGCCCTCAACAGGGAAAATAGTATGCATGCGCAAGAGCCGCGGCAGAAGTAAGGAGGAGGACGTCATTGCTAGAAGATGGAAGGTGCCAGACCGGACTGCGACACCCATCGGACCGGATCGGACCCCCAGGTGACTATAATCTAACTCTTTTTTTCTTATCTTTCAGGTTACATTGGGGGCTTATCTACAGCATTACAGAATGCTGTAGATAAGCCCCTGATGGCGGTGGCCCGCATCTCATAGGGCAAAAATGAGGCGACAGATTCCCTTTAAATCTGACTTCCAACATATCATAAAGTGGTTGTCCGGGCATCTAATAGTGAAAACCTATCTTATGGATCGGCCGTCAGTATCTGATTAGTTGGGATCTGACATCCAGCACTCCCATAATCAGATGTTGTTATCTCACTGGTGGCCTGATAAAAAGTGAACACAGCTGAGCATCTCAGCTCCATGTAATGTGCAGCAGCTGCTGATGAGAAGTGCACATTAGCCCCAAGAGTAGATAGGAACTAAAAGATCCAGATAATGTGGAAATCCTTTAAAGAAAATCTGTCAGCACAAATTAGTAATGTAAAATAATGGCACAGCTGTGATGGTGCTGTAATACACATTAAATTGATACAAATGCTTCTCACAAAATTACAATATCATCAAAAAGATAATTTATTTCAGTTCTTCAATACAAAAAGTGAAACTCATATTATATAGAGTCATTATAGAGTGATCTATTTCACGTGTTTATTTCTGTTAATGTTGGCGATTATGGCTTACAGCCAAAAGCCAGTATCTCATTATATATATTTTAGCAATCCTACTCACTTGGGAGTGATATGAGTTATCACAGGAACCGTTCCTATTTAAAAGTCCCGCTGGTTTACTGTAGTTCTCATAAACCACATCAACCACATCACAGGAAAACTAAAATATTGCCCTTGTTCGGCACAAAGTAAAACATAAAGCAAAAAGCCCATACAATGGTGCTGGCTTACCCACCTGGGTTAGAGTCCAGCTTCTTAGTCCTTTAGCAAAGGCACTCAATCAAGAAGATGGGCACACCTCCATACACAACCCATGTGTGAGGCAAACAGACCTTATTTTACAAAGTGAACTACACCCAGGGGTGGATATATGGCGAACTGCCGTCTCTTCCAACTCTTCAGCTGCTTACAATCTACCTGTCATGGCCTATGAACCCCTTTTAGTCCTAAATGTAATAAAGCATTACTCCAGGTTTATTTTCTATCCTATGTGTCCGACAGTCTCCTAACATATCTCCCTCCTCGGCCTAAAACCGTGGGCTTGGCACTTTCACCAATAGAAACAGTATTCTCGAGAGGGCATCGGCATTACCATGTAACTCTCAGCTCTATGGTCCACATGGAAGCAGAAGTCCTTCAGGGCTAGAAACCAGTAAGTAACACAAGCATTTTTCACCTTTTTCTCCCTCAGTGGGGCATGGTCTGACACAAATTTAAATTTTTGCTCTAAGGGCCCCGTCACACATAGCGACGCACCAGTGATCCCGACAACGATATGACCTTGTCAGGATCGCTGGTGTGTCGCTACATGATCACTGGTGAGCTGCCAAACAGGCAGATCTCACCAGTGATGAGGACTAGCGACAACACGGGTAACAAACGAGGGCGTCGCTTAGTTACCCGCTGTGTACCTTAGATACCAGCGCGCTAGTGCAGGGAGCTGGTAATCAAGGTAAACAGCGGTTTTCTAAGCGCCGCGCAGCGCTTAGACACCCGCTGTTTACCTTGGTTACCAGCTCCCTGCACCAGCGCGCTGGTATCTAAGGTATACAGCGGGTAACTAAGTGACGCACACGCTTAGTAACCCGCAGCTTACCTTGGTTACCAAGCTCCAGCTCGCTGATCGCTGGTCTCCCGCCTGCCACACGCAGTGATGCATGCTGGCCAGCGGGAGACTAACGATCAAAAAAAAGGTCCAGGGCATCCGAGCACGGTCAGCGATGCCCGGCGGGGGGGGGGGGGGGGCGGTTGCTGATATGTGTCACACACAGCGATATCGCTGGTGAGATCGCTGTTGCGTCACAACACTCGTCAGCGATCTTGCTAGCGATCTCGCTGTGTGTGACGGGGGCTTAAGAGATAGTATCACAATGTGTCCACCGCCAGCTTTTTAGGCAAGCATTTCTTTACAAAGAAAAATAATTTTTTTTTTTTTTTTCAAATAATATTTTATTAATTTTTAATTCATAAGGGAAAGAAGGGGTAACAAGGGGTAAGGGAAAGGAAATGAAATAAAAAATAGAGAACTCCACATTGATACAGAAATAGATACAATATACAGTCCAGACTTAATGCATAAAATAATACTTTTTCCAGAGTGAGAACAAGTTTACATAAAGATAGAATTCCAGACAGCCCATTTGAGATGATATTTAGACAAGCCATTGTTATTGAGAGCAATTCTTTCCTCCATCTGGCTATGCAATCGTAAATTGTCAACAACGGTGGAGAAAGGTGGTGCATCAGATTTCCTCCACCAAAGAGCTATTATGTTTTTAACCGTAATAAACAAGTGTAACAACACATACTTTATTGAAGCATCCACCTGTTCCATGTCCATTGATAACAGTACCATCTGGGGCGTAACAATAATGTTAACTGGTGATAGCTTTGCCACATGAGCTTTAACCTCTAACCATAACAATTTTAGCTTAGGACAAGTCCAAAAAATATGATAAAGGTTCCCTGGTAAATGGCAATCCCTCCAACATAAAGAATAAGCATCCTGACTTATATGGGCTAATCTCTCTGGGGTATAGTACCATCTGACTAATACCTTGTAATAAGTTTCCATCAAGGCCATGGATGCAGCAGATCTATATGAGTGATCTATAGCATATTCCCATTGCTCTAGACTAAAAGTCATTCTTAAGTCCGCCTCCCACCGTTCCATATAGGTATGTTTGGAGAAAGTAATGTCTCCATTGAGTCGAGAGTAAATGTTTCTAAGAGACCATTTAGTCCTAGAGTTAATGTTACCAAGCAAAGAGACTACGACATCTAGATTCAAAGACTTTTTGCGTAATAATTTATGGAGAATATCTTTTAAAATCTGATAAGACATAAACTCGTCAGAGGGTATATGAAACTTTTCCTTTATCTCGGAAAATGAAATGACCTGAGAACCATCCCATATATCCCCTATTTTTGTTACTTTCCGATCAGACCAGACACTGGGCAGAGAGAATTGGCATATATCAGCTAGCAATTTAAAAGGAAAATTTTTGAAGGAGGAAGTTCTATCTTCTTTTCTTTTTAATTTAGAGAATTTCAACCATATTCCTAAGATAGCATCCAGAATCGGGTGCGTATGATTTCTGTTCTTAGTCTCTAAAAGGAAACTAAAGAAAGTATCCTGCAGAGGCTTATAATTATTACCTGCAAGCTCCAGATCTAACCACATAGGAGAAACCCCTTTTGTGAACCAATGCACACTATTTTTAACAAGAGTCGCCTGATAGTAAGCCTCAGTGTTTGGCAACGCCAAACCTCCATGCTTCTTACCTCTATACAATATGTTATGAGAAACCCTAGGTTTCTTGTTTTTCCAAACAAACAATTTCACCAAAGTCTGTATTTTATGCAAGAGCTTCGCATTAAATTTCAAAGGAATAGACCTGAATATATAGAGAATTCTGGGCAATATAATCGATTTTACAACTAGAACTCTGCCCATAAGTGTAAGATCTATGAGATCAAAATGAAGAAAATCCCTAGATAAGGTATTTATAAGATTTTCAAAGTTAGCAGGGACAATGTGACTGAAAGTTTTGGTGATTTCAATGCCAAGATATTTTAAACTTTTTGTTTCCAATTGGAACTTAGTCTGATCTAAAATCAGCTTGATATCACTTTTTGATAAATTGAAAGGGAAAACTTTAGATTTTTGCGTATTTATCTTGAAAAAGGAAATATTTGAGAAATGCCCCAAATCTTCCATTAAATTTACCACAGAATTGACAGGATTAGTAACTGAAACAAATAAATCATCAGCGAAAAGGCTCAATTTGTGTGAACGATTTTTAGTATGGAAACCCGATATTGAAGGATTTGTTCTTATTTTTTCGGCTAATGGCTCTATAGCCAATGCAAAAAGAAGGGGAGACAGGGGACATCCCTGCCTAGTACCATTAGTAATGTTAAAGGATTTGGATAAATGATTGTTTATATAAATTTTGGCATTGGGATTAGAATATAATGAAAGGGTGGAAGAAACAAATATGTCATCAAAGCCAAATTTAAACAGGACATTCTTGAGATACAACCAATTGATTCTATCGAATGCTTTCTCCGCATCTAATGTTAAAAAGAGAGAGGGAACATTAGTGGATTGGGCCAAATGAAGTAGATTAAGAACGCGTCTGGTACCGTCAGTCGCTTGCCTCCCAGTAATAAAACCCACCTGATCCTCTCTGATCAGGTGAGGCAAAATATGCTTAAGTCTTTCCGCTAAGATCTTTGAGTATATTTTTATGTCTCCATTGATCAGAGAAATAGGCCTATAATCCTTTACACACTCTGATTCTCCCTTCTCTTTAGGAATTAGTATTATAGTAGCCTCCAACATGTCTGCCGGAAATGAACCTAGATTCGCTACGTGATCGAATAAAATTTTTAACTGAGGAGAGAGAGTTTTAGAAAATATTTGATAGTATTCGTTAGCAAACCCGTCGGGACCAGGAGACTTCAACGATTTAAGTTTGTGAATGATATTATTGATTTCTTCTATGGAAATGGGTTTATTTAATTGTTCCAAATCTAATTTATCTATTTGAGGAAGATTTCGGCCCGCTAAAAAGGAGTTGATTGCATTTTGATCTGGAGACTGAATCGTGGGATCTTGTTGTAAGTTGTACAATGTTTCAAAAAATGTAGCAAAGACATTAGCAATGTCCTGTGGATGCGAATGGAGACATCCTGTCGAACTTTTAATCCTATTTATTCTCCTGGTAAGTCTATCTCTTTTTAATTTTTTCATCATATAATGGGTAGGCTTATTTGCAGACGCATAATAATTAAATTTAGAGGCTCGTATGGCAGCATCATAGTCGGACATTAGTTGTGTTTTTAATTGTTGCCGTAATTCTAGAATTTCCATGTGAATATCATGCGATGGGATAGGTAACCTATTTTGCTGATACTCCTTTGAGTTAATTAGGGATTGTAGATTCCTTATCAATGGAATAATTTTTATCACATGCTGACAGTTTTGTACTCAGGGGCAATCAGGGCTGTCTGCTTACACAGAGCCACTTTCAGTTCTTGAAAGGCCGTCTCCACCTCCGATGTCCATTTGGCCATGACTGACTTTGTCCCCTTAAGACCTTCACAACATATGCCATACGGCGAGCTGCATTCCTGCAAACTGCCATACATATAATTTTTCATGTTTGCGAGGGCTCACAAGTGCTGGTGCGATCAAATTCAGGTTACGGCTCTCTGTAAGTGCTGACACCCTGCAGCAAAGCCCAAAATTGATGCTAGCACCGATCATGGGTGTTTAATCTCTCGGATGCCTCTGTCAATAGTGACAGCGACATTGATGAGCATTGTAGAGGGAGGGAGCTCCCAACAGCACAATGCAATTGCGATCACATTATGCCATTAGTCTCCATGGTGACCACAGGTCAAAAGATTGCCACAGGGTCACCCAAAGATGGTGGCCTGTAAGGTCCTGCCCAAAGCTTGAGCTGACACGCCTCCTCCATGCCTGTGATGCACTGTTTAAATACTGTGCAATGCAAAAGCATTGCAGAGTATTAGATCAGTGATCAGGAACGGGAAAGTTGGACACCGTCCATAGATCTCACCAGTACTGGTTTTTCCAGTACAGGAATCACCAAGATGTGTGAAGGAGGTCCAACTATTAGATATCAGAGATTTATGATGCATGCTATGGCGACTTTATTAATCAGGACTGATCAGATTCTTGGTGAGAGTCCGAGAAGTTGGATTCTACCTATTTATGATGTATGTTATGACAATTGTTCCATTTGTTTTCTTTTTAATATTTTGCTTTTAAAGACATACTTATAGGAACTCTAGATTGTGAGCCCCAATGGGGACAGCGATGCTGAGGTCTGTAAAGCACGGTGGAATTAACGGTGCTATGTAAGTGAGTAACATAAATATAAAATACTAGCTGAAGAGCCCGGCGCTGCCCGGGCATAGTAACTAACTGTGGTTAGTTATAACAAATTATAATTATCCTCCATCCCATAGTCCCATGCCCATATACCCATCATACATATTCTTCATCCCATAGTCCCATGCCCATATACCCATCATACATATCCTCCATCCCATAGTCCCATGCCCATATACCCATCATACATATTCTTCATCTCATAGTCCCATGCCCATATACCCATCATACATATCCTCCATCCCATAGTCCCGTGCCTATATACCCATCATACATATCCTCCATCCCATAGTCCCATGCCCATATACCCATCATACATATCCTCCATCCCATAGTCCTGTGCCCATATACCCATCATACATATCCGCCATTCCATAGTCCCATGTCCATATACCCATCATACATATCCTCCATCATATAGTCCAGTGACCATATACCCATCACACATCCTCCATCCCATAGTCCCATGACCATATACATATCCGCCATCCCATAGTCCCGTGCCCATATACCCATCACACATCCTCCATCCCATAGTCCCGTGCCCATATACATATCCGCCATCCCATAGTCCCGTGCCCATATACCTGTCATACATATTCTCCATCCCATAGTCCAGTGCAAAAATATACCCATCACACATCCTCCATCCCATAGTCCCGTTCCCATATACCCATCATACATATCCTCCATCCCATAGTCCGGTGCCCATATACTCACACACATCCTCCAATCCATAGTCAACCATTATGACATCATAATGAGCGTCGGTGGGGCTTGCAACCTTTGATGACATCAGCGTCGCCATGGAAACCATTGTGACATCATAATGAGGGGCGGGGCTTGACACGCACACACTGCTTCCCCAGTATGCAAATAGGGGCATTGTGACATCATAATGAGGGGCGGGGCTTGACGCGCACACACTTTTCCCCCCAGTATGTAGATAGGGGCAAAATTGTTTGGTGAATTGGAACGCGCGGGGTTAAAATTTTGCCTCACAACATAGCTTAGGACGCTCTCGGGGTCCAGACGTGCGACTGTGCCAAATTTTGTGGCTGTAGCTGCGACGGTGCGGATGCCTATCCTGGACATACACACATACACACACACACACACACACACACACATACTGTACATACATACACACTTTGAGCTTTATATATTAGATAATGATAATAATCATGCTCAATATATAGATTACACAACTTAGAGATGCAGCATATAGGTATGATTCAAACAAACAAGTACAATACTAAAACTGTAAATAAAGGGAAAGTTTTTAGAAAATAAAAATATTCTAAAAATAAAATATAAGGTTACATTTTTTAGAACAAGAACTGATTTTTTTTAATGAAGAAATAGATTATGGGTGTGCCAAGAAGAATTTGAGAAGAGCAGACCAAAAGTAAATGCATTCTTGACACTGTATCTCATAGCGTGTTCTGACAGATTACGTTCCTGAACAAGTTTTACATTTTCACACAGTGCACCTTTGTCTTTAGTTTATGCAAACACTGAACTTTTTCCAGACGCACACACCAATGACAATTATGCTGGTTTTAGCCAACGCCTCTGAAATTATATTGCACATGTCCAGTACAGTATCATGTTTGATCACAAGCAACTTTACATATAGATAACACTCATGCAGATTTGCTTAAATGATGAGTAAGCTCATAATGATCATCCGTAAAAGCGCACAAATATATTATTTGCAAAGAAGTCGTTAACTATAGAAAAGCATTCAGAGTCATGTACTAGAACAAGAAAACCTCAAAAAGAGGAAAAAATCCTCCAAAAAATTCAGATACAAACCAGACAGGCCTAAATGTATCTGCACTAATACAGGGTGCAGTGGACCCAAGTAAAATGGCAGCTGCACAGGTGCATAAATACCAAATGAAACAGCCAGCCTACAATCAGGGATTGGCCGTGTGGTACACCAGTGCAGAAGAAATAATCCGCATGTGGCGGCACATGCGGATTATTTTTTCTGCACTGGTGTGCCACATGGCCAATCCCTGATTGTAGGCTGGCTGTTTCATTAGGTATTTATGCACCTGTGCAGCTGCCATTTTACTTGGGTCCGCTGCACCCTGTATTAGTGCAGATACATTTAGGCCTGTCTGGTATGTACTAGAACAAGTATTGCATTTTATGCTGAAAAAACACTTAACACGCTGCAAGTCTACAATACTTTTAGACATGGGCATACATAAAAATTATGGGGCTCCATAGCAAAAGTTCTAATTGGGTCCCCTCAAATAAATCAATATTCGGCAGGGTCACAGAAGAGCATATCCCACAACTTTGCAGACCTTACAAAGTAATTTTCCTCCCCTTGAAGCCCCTAGATTGCCCTTTCATTGCCCCCATAAAATAAGATGCCAACAATAGTGAATAGTGTCCCCCTCGAAACACAGTATGATACCCCCACAGTGAATTCTTCCACAGTCCCCTCCACCACACAATATGATGACTTTACTGTAACCTCTTCCCTTGGCAAAATATGGTGACCCCAACACAGTAAGATGTCCCAACTGTGATCGCCACACAGCCCTCCATACAGTATAATGACCCCAACACCTCTTCACTAAATATGATGGCCTCAATTTAACCATCCACATTGTTTAATGGCCCCCACGAGCCCTCCAAACAGTATAAGGGTATGCGCACACGTTGCGGATTTGGCTCTGCGGATCCGCAGCAGTTTTCCAAGCGGTGTACAGTACCAAAGAAAACCTATGGAAAAAAAAAACCGCGGTGCACATGATGCGGAAAATTCCGTGCAGAAACACCGCGGTTTATTTTCCGCAGCATGTCAATTCTTTGTGCGGAATCCGCAGTGTTTTTACACCCATTCCATTATAGGAATCAGCAGGTGTCAAAACACAGGCAAAATCCGCACAAAATCTGCAAAAAATCCGCAGGTAAAACGCAGGTCATTTTACCTGCGGATTCTGTAGAATCCGCAATGGAACGTGTGCAAATACCCTAACTGCCCCCACCCAGCCCTCCATACAGCATACTAGCCCCTACATAGCCCTCTGCACAACATGATGGACCCCACAAAAACCATCAAACTGTATAATTGCTTGCATACAGTATAATGGCCCCCAAATAGCCCTCCAAACAGCATAATGGCCCACTACATATGTCTGCAAACAGTATAATGCCCCCTCTACATAGAACTGCAAACAGTATAATGGCCACATATAGTCTTGCAAACAGTATAATAGGCCCCACATATTCCCCCATTCAGCATTATGGGCCCCACATATTCCTCCATACAGTATAGTGGGCCCCACATATTCCTCCATACAGTATATTAGGCTCCACATATTCCTCAATATAGAATTATGGACCCCACATATTCCTCCATACATTATAATGGGCCCCACATATTCCTCCTTACAGTATAATGGGCCTCACGTATTCCTCCATGCAGTATTATGGGCCCCGCATTAAAAATAAATAAATAAATAACTACTCACCTCTCCCTGTTCCTCCACTGCTCCTGTCTCTGCAGCGCGTCTTCTGACCCTCCGCACTGCTCAGTGTTCCCTCTGCGCTGAGATGTCACAGAGCTCAGATGCAGAGGGGAGTGATGGGTGAGGAAATGTCAGCCTTTTATGGGTAATGGGTATAGCTACATTCATGCATGAAATTTATTTTGAAGCTAAACAGTGTTATTAACTATATGCATCAGAGATAAAGTTTTTTAGTCTTAATTTTCATCAAGGTACACAAAAAAAAGTGTGGGGAAATGACTTTTCGTTATCCCTTCTCACAATCTAAGGTGCGCACAATACTTACTTTTGTAGTCAAAATAAGACCAAAATGATATCGTAAGTTTTATATTTCCAGATGTTAGCAGCCACCACTAAGGGTTTTTACTGCTATCATTTTGGGGTAGATATGATGTTTTGATCACCTCCTTTTTGCTTTTTATTGCATTGTTGCGGTGGCCAAAAAAAACATAATTCTGGCGTTTCAATTTTTTTCTCATTACACCGTTTGCCGATTGGATCAATTTATTTTATATTTTGGTAGAACAGACTTTTACGAATGCAGCAATACCAAATCTGTGTATTTTTTTAGTTTTGTTTCAATTGTTTTATGTTAATGAGGTAAAAGGGGGGCGATTTGAACTTTTTTTATATATTTTTTAAACTTTTTTTTAAACTTTTTACTATATTTACTATTTTTACTATATTTAATAGCCCCATAGGGAACTTGAAGCGGCGGTCATCTACTATGTATAGAGAAAAACACAATCTCCTATGCACACCAGCCAAGGGCTAGTTTTCCCAAGTGAATCGTAATCACCGGCACACTTTCATCTCATCAGCAGACCCCTGGCTGTCCTGACAGCCCATCGGCACTCCGCGATCATGTGCTATGACACATCCCCATGCCAAGCTGTTAGTCAGTGATGTGGGTGGGATTATGCAGAGTTCAGCATTCAGAGAAGTAGTAGATCCGAAGCAGATAAAACATTTATTAATCATAAACTGCAGCGTGCAGCCTAGTAAGTAACGCATCACTGGAATCAGGGTGTCTGTTCCTAAATCATGTTGCTCTCAGATAGGGTAGAAAATCACGCTGCTTAAGATACCTATACACCTATACACATTTGATCATATCATAGTATTTTCTTGTGGGATCAAAATTTGATCATAATATTTTATGAGATTATCTTTTATAGATTCTGGTTCTATTTTTACTATATATCTGCATTACAAATACTTTATCAATGTGACCATTTTTTTGGTACATGTACTAATTCTGTTAGGGTTATTACATTAAATGTATATGCATGTGGTGTACAGCATATTTAGGCTTCATGTGTCTGCAGTGTAAAAAAATCTATCCATGGTTTAATTTAATTCATGTGATTTATTGGCTAATTAGAGAATATTTAATAAAGATTTCATATTTTTTATTACATTGGCTAAAATTTCCCTTTTTGTTTGTTCTGGAATATTACAGTATATGCTGTCTCGGTTATTTCAGAGTTTTATATTAGTAATCGTCTCAAAGATTTATTTTTTTTTTTTTTAAAGAGATCTGATGAGTGACATCTTAAGCACTACTATCCTCTAATAGTGCGACAAGACAAGGGTGCAATCATACCTAGCAGAGACACAGCCCAAGTAATAAGAAAATGGAGAGTGGGAGGCCTGCATTGAGAGAAGTGGCCTCTAAGTGATACATTGATGGCAGACAAAGATTACGGTGCGCTGCCCTTCGCTAATCATCCAATTTCCCACTACACTATTAGATGACACGGTGCAGACTGTGAAAGCTTCTTCAATTCTAGGTATCTTACATTATTACACTGATTGATTAAAAATGTCTTTGATTCAAAAATGTCACTAAATAGCCAAGGTTATATTTTTACCAGATCATATACCATCAATGAACTATATAAGTGCATTCTTTTATTTATTTTTTTATTTGCAATTTATCAAGCAAATGAGGCTAAAAAAAACTGATGTAGAAGAGTAATAATCATCATGTACATTAATCTTCTGATGATCTGAGTTTACATGCAATCCAAATAACTTATTAATCATTTTGGTAATTAACTTTAAGACGTTATCTTCCCACTGCCAACTAACCCTATGCCTCCTTACTTTGCAGGCACTCCCTACTTCTTGGATTAAGCACCAAACATTTCACTATGAAGTGCTGAATACAATTTGTTGCCAATACAGTAAGCTATGACGCTCTCATGAGACACCATATTGGCTGAATAGAATTATGAGCAAGGCATCGCAAATTGCCACAGGTTCTCGCTATTGGATATCCTCAAATCATGACCTGTCGGGCAATCGTGAGGGATGGAGTTGAGAAACACTCTCCTAGAGGACTCAACATGACCTGTTCAATACTCCAGTTACCCATTAATTTGACTGTCAGTAATACAATATTTCCCTTATTCATTAACTGTCCACTGCTTAACCTCCTGACGAAGTACTTAGGTCCGAAACGCGCGTTGGGGAGTGTGCCGCACCGGTATCCACCATCCACTCAGGTAATCTCATTCCCTACTTAGTACCTTTTTCCCACAGCTTTAGCAGTGACCCCATTCATTTCCACATATCTCTCTCACTGCTCCCATACTTCTCACTCCCAGGTCTTGTACTCAGATACCTCCCTAAAGGAACATATATATTCTGATACTTAATTTCAGATACATATGTTCTTGTATTGTTCCTAGGTAGTGTGTCTCGGCCCGGCCTCTATATTTTCTCTGTGGGACACCTTACTTCTTGCTAGTGAAGCGATGTATACTTGGCATGGTATATTGTATCCGTGATATATATTTACACATTTTTTATCTATTTCATACATTACCTAGTGGTTTTGTTTTTTCTCACTTTCACATTCTTTTACTGTGTGTAATCATGTGTTCTTTTTATTAATTGTGAGGACACCCTTTTGTTGTGGTGTTACCACTTACCACTTTTTGTTCAATAAAGGTATTTTATCTTTACATAATTGTCCCAATTTTTCTTTGACCACGTTTACCTTCCTCTTTTTGGTTCTCACAATTTCTCCGAATGGTCTGCCATTCATTTACTCAGCAGACACAGTATATATCACCCACCCTGAGATTTTATATACCACCTTGTCTATGTGCATATATATCTATTGCTGCGTCCAACACGTGTTTTAAACCACTGCTTAACCTTGTAATAACAAATGAGAAAAAATAGGAGCAGGCAGACCTGTCTTACTCAGAAGATTGCTTCAGTGACTTCCTTTTGAAAAGAAGGCGTCTATTTGGAATAACTCATTTACAAACATAATGTGTGTTACTTGACAAGTATTATGAGAGTACATATTAGCCAAACCCTTATCTAATAAATTATTGTAATATAAGTAATTATGTGTATAGTTAAAGAGGTTGTCAGACCCCAAAAGTCACTTTTTTTAAGCTAATCTGTGCTGTATTGTGATATACAACATCCCTATACATTTTGTCTTTTTGTTTCTGCCTTTTGTTCCTCCTTAATTTCACTTCATTTCCTGCACCCACTTTGTTTACCTGCGGCTCTACCAAACTTAGTTTTATCTACTATCTATTCTATATCTTCTCCCTTTCAGTTTCATTCCATTGCTTCTTGTGTTTCCATGTGCAAATGAGAATAATGATGATCCCTTACATATTTCCCTTAACGGGTTGTCTATATTCTAGTGAGTAAAGCCAATACAGCATTCGTAATTCCATGAATAGATTTTAAAGGGAACCTGTCACCAGGTTAAGCCGATATGAGATGCCCCCAACCTGACCTGTAAGAGAAGAAAAATAGCTTTTATTATACTCACCTGTGGGGGTGGTCCGGTCCAAGGGGTGTCGCTCTTCTTGGTCAGGCGCCTCCCATCTTCCTGCGATGCCGTCCTCCTTGCTTCGTGTGGATGACGCATCCCTGCATCATCCACACAGTCTCCTCAGCACTGCACTCCTGCATAGGCGTACTTATCTGCTGAGGGCAAAGCAAAGTGCTGCAGTGTGCAGGCGCCGGGAAAAGTCAGAGAGGCCCAGCGCCTGGGCACTGCAGTACTTGGCTATGCCCTCAACAGGGCAGATAAGTACACCTGCGCAGAGGCGTGATGCCGAGCAGTCTGTATGGATGATGCAGGGACGTGCCATCCACACGAACCAAGAAGGAGGACGGCGATCATAAGAAGATGGGAGGCACTGGACAAAGAAGAGCGACACCCCTCGGATCGAACCGCCCGGCAGGTGAGTATAATAAAAGCTATTTTTCTTCTCTTCCAGGTCAGGTTGGGGGCTTATCTACAGCATTATAGAATGTTGTATATCAGCCCTGAAAGGCGGTGGCTGTAACTCATATCGGCCAAACCTGGTGACAGGTTCCCTTTAATTGTACATTTAAAAAAATGTGTAGCCAAATTGCAAATGAAGCTATAGTTTAACATAGTTATCGAAACTTTTAGCTTTCCAAATGCAACACTTAATAGTCATGTGGCTTTGCTCAGAAGTACAAAACACTTGGTAGTGCATGTGATTTGTTTACTATAGGCATCATGCATTTTTCTCTGTACTTCTCACATTTGCAGCACCATACAGTTTAGAAGCCATCAGTTCCAATAACATTTATCTTGGTCTCATCACTCCATTGCAAAGAGTCACAGTAGTCTTCATATTTTACAGCATGGGCCCTGGAAAACTGTAGGTGGGTTTTTTATGCATGAGCTTCAGGAGTGGCTACCTTCTTGGACAACATCTATGTATGCCATTCCTTAGCAGTGTATGCTGTATTGTGTCATGGTTCAGGTATAAACAGACAAAACCTCTTCTCTGGAGTGTTCCTCTCAAGCCACTGACACCCTCCTGCCTTTGGAGGCCAGCTACTTAAAGGCAATCTGTCACCCTTTTTTTGCCCTATGAGCTGCTGGCATGGACATCGGGGGCTTATCTACAGCATTCTGCAATGCTGTAGATAAGCCTCCGATGTAACCTGAAAGATAAGAAAAACACATTAGATTATACTCACCGGAGGGGGCGGTCCGGTCCGATGGGTATTGCGGTCCGGTCCGATGCCTCTCATCTTCATACGATGCTGTCCTCTTCTTCCCTTCCTGTACTGGCTCCGGCGCAGACGAACTGCTCTGCCCTTTTGAGGGCAGAGCAGAGTCTTGCAGTGCGCAGGGGTCAGGAGAGGTCTGGCGCCTGCGCACTGCAGAATTCTGCTCTGCCCTCAACAGGGCAGAGCAGTGCGCCAGAGCCACTACAGGAAGGGAAGAAGAGGACGGCATCGTATGAAGATGGGAGGCGCCGTACCGCCCCCTCCGGTGAGTATAATCTAACGTGTTTTTCTTACCTTTCAGGTTACATCGGGGGCTTATCTACAGCATTACAGAATGCTGTAGATAAGCCCCTGATGTCAATGACGGCAGCTGATAAGCCAAAAAAAGGGTGACAGATTTCCTTTAAGCCCCTGACCATGTAACTCCTCCACCCATGTGACTGATCACAAGACTGTGACATCATACAGGTCCTGTCAGAACACTGTGGTGTCCTCTCTGCAGGTGGAGATAAGGTGGACATCCTCCCACCCACTCTATGGATGTCCACTTAAAAACCAGTCCATTATGCAACTTTACTTAAACCTCATAGAACTTAGTGTGCTGGAGGAAAATACTCAGGGTTTACATCACTGACTCCATTAAGCGTAGTGTGACACATATCTTCCCTCCACAGTATTTTACTAGTGACTTTGTCACACAATGCTAAAAATTTTGTTAGACGAACTTAAGAGACTGTGCAGTTTTGGGGACAATGGAATGCTTTTTTACCAAAATTTGTCTAGATCTCAATTTCACTGAAATGAATGGCACTAATGTCTAATGACACATCCCATGGTGCTTTTTCTTGAAAAAGACCTTTCTCCTAAAACTGGACACCCTCGCTAAAAAGGAGTTCTTAAGACTGGTACATACTTATAAGTCACTTCATTTTAACATACAGGTAGACTCAAATTAGGGTCTAAATAGAATATTATCTAACACACAGCCGTATTAAGGATTAGCTTTGTTCAGAAGCGTATTAGGGTTGTCATAGAAATGCATGAGGCCTCTTGTCTGTAGCTCCCTACAACTCCTATATTAGAGAAGAATATTACTATACACACTGTATGGTGTCTGATAAAGGCTGTAAGGCATTGCACAAAGGTCATGAGTCTCGTTACTAAAATAATCTACCCTAGATTACAGCTGTGAAGATGGGAAAGTGGTGCAAGGTAACAGAGCCCCTCCAGCAAGACACCTGATGCAGCTTATCTAATGAAATGAAGCAGACATTTATTTTTGCCAGACAGCAAAATCTCCATTTCCAAAACATTATTGTAGTTTAAACAGATTTTCATGTGGATTCATGTGTATGGATTTAGATGGAGAACACAAGTTTAGATAACACATGCTTAGAAAATTACATGGAGCTAGAAATACCTGGGCCATGAAATGCGGACATTTCCCAATGGGAAGCAAACTATGTCTGATTTATCACCTGGACTAAATAACAGGTGTCTCCATATAATTGCTATCAAGAACTTCATTTGTACCTTCACTTGCAATCTGCTCCTCTGCGTATCACACATGAGAAACAAACTGCCGCAAAATGAAGTGGAACAATGCAATTTATTTAGTAGGAAATGTCCAGAAGTGTCATGGAACTGCGCTGCCTCGCTGCCTGCAAAGACTCATTAACATTGTCAGGATTTCCTTTATTACATCCTTAGCAAAAGCATCCATCCTATTAAGGGTGGCATTGGTACTTGCAGTATTCATGCTTTTAGTGTTAAGAAAAGGGCATATTAAGAAAATCTAATTATTAATAAAGCATTAACTAAACATTATTGGCCCGGATCACTAGAGATCCATGGCTCCAGTGCACCTGCGCAGGAGCCACGACAGGAAGGAAAGAAGAGGATGGCATCGTATGAATATGGGAGGCGCTGGACGGGACGGCGACACCCATCGGACCGGACGCCGGGATGAGTATAATGTAACTCCTTTTTCTTATCTTTCAGGTTACATTGGGGGCTTATCTACAGCATTACAGAATGCTGTAGATAAGCCCGATGGCGGTGCGGGCAGCTCATAGACGAAAAAAGGAGTGACAGATTCCCTTTAAGTGATCATCAATTTTAAATACAATGCGTTAAATATCTTGAACTGTGCAAAGTAATGTCTTACTATGCAGACCTGTATCCAAAATTAGCACTGTAGGCATGTAAAATAGAGAATGAAAGAGGATGGCCACTACCATTTTTATTGGAAGCCTAGCCTTAGGATATCTGATCAGTGGGCGTGCGACACCAATCACCATCAGTTGTTACTGGCACCGGCATCCTTTCTATACTGGGCGTTGCCGGGATCCTTCCCCCTAATAGGGGTTGATCTGTAGTGTCCGGCCGCAGTCACTATAGTTTTGATGTAGCAGCTGTATAACAGCAGCATATTTAAACAGCAAAAAAAAAAGGCAGCAACACTTACCTGCCTTGGTCTAAGAACAAATGCACTGCAGGGTGCAGCCAGCCCATAAAGCAAGATGTTAACAACACAGGTGCAAAATACCAGATTAACAGCCACTCTCCACATACCCATTCCTGGAGGGGGTGACTGCCTAGTATAAAATTGCACAATAAAGGCCCACATAGGGCGCTGTTCACACAAGGGAACAACACAGAGTCTGGCTCACAGCCTATTAGTCACGCCCCTACTATTCGACTAGGCGGGCTGGCCACCACACTCTCAATGCATCCCAGTGTGAACATCCCTCATACGAGACCAAATGTGTTTGGGCTCGGCTGCACCCTGAAAATTGATATAGTGCAAAAAGTACACAATTAGTGAGGTATTAGCTGATATTTTGGCCAAAATACTTGAGCCCGTAAACTGCGCCAAAGTTCCCCACGCTTATGGGTCCCTACACTAAACTAAATAGCAAAGCCACTAAGGAAGACTCAAGGTCTCCAAAAATTCATTTTTAAACAGCAGAAAAAAAGGCAGCAACACTTACCTGCCCAAGTCTAAGAACAAATGCACTGCAGGGTGCAGCCAGCCCATAAAGCAGGATGTTAACAACACAGGTGCAAAATACCAGATTAACAGCCACTCTCCACATACCCATTCCGGGAGGGGGTGACTGCCCAGTATAAAATTGCACAATAAAGGCCCGCATAGGGCGCTGTTCACACAAGGGAACTACACAGTGTCTGGCTCATACCCTATCACGCCCCAACTATTCGACTAGGCGGGCTGAATTTTTGGAGACCTTGAGTCTTCCTTAGTGGCTTTGCTGTTTAGTTTAGTGTAGGGACCCGTAAGCGTGGGGAACTTTGGCGCAGTTTACGGGCTCAAGTATTTTGGCCAAAATATCAGCTAATACCTCACTAATTGTGTACTTTTTGCACTATATCAATTTTCAGGGTGCAGCCGAGCCCAAACACGTTTGGTCTCGTATGAGGGATGTTCACACTGGGATGCATTGAGAGTGTGCTGGCCAGCCCGCCTAGTTGAATAGTAGGGGCGTGACTAATAGGCTATGAGCCAGACACTGTGTTGTTCCCTTGTGTGATCAGCGCCCTATGCGGGCCTTTATTGTGCAATTTTATACTGGGCAGTCACCCCCTCCAGGAATGGGTATGTGGAGAGTGGCTGTTAATCTGGTATTTTGCACCTGTGTTGTTAACAACTTGCTTTATGGACTGGCTGCACCCTGCAGTGCATTTGTTCTTAGACCTGGGCAGGTAAGTGTTGCTGCCTTTTTTTCTGCTGTTTAAAAATGAATTTTTGGAGACCTTGAGTCTTCCTTAGTGGCTTTGCTATAACAGCAGCATAGGAGAACTTGTCGCTAGCATCAGTAACAGCTGATCGAAGGAGGCATGAGGTTTCAAACGCACACCAATCAGATATTGATGGTTTCCCCTAAAGATGGGCCACCAATAAAAAAGTAGTGGCCAATCGCTTTAAGTATCTTAGAGCCAAGGCATTGTCCTGGGGACAGTTTAGGAGGAAGGACCATAGGAGAGGAGATATGAGTGGATGGTGGGCTCCTTCAGTGTGCAGGTCGCATGGTGTGTAGTTGATGTGCATCATTGGAGTTGGAGAAGTAGAGAGGGAGCCGGGAGTGTCAGATTTCAGGAATGATGGTGGAGTAACCAAGTGAAGGTGAAACAGGGAAGATGAACAGAGATGGCTTACATAAGTATTTGCAAGCCAAAACCAGGAGTGGGTGATAAATACAGAAGTGGTGACGTGTTTCTATTTTACTTTTCCTCTGACTTTCTCTGTGTTTTGGCTTATAAATACTGATGTAAAGTACTGACCAAATACTGAACATGTGAACATGGCTTAACACCAAGTGTAGTACAGAAATCTGATGAATAGAAAGTAATGACCTAAAACTTTGAAAATCTTAAAAGTCACATTCAAATGTGAAATAAATGATCTGCTGTGAATTTGTCAGCAAATTTGAGCTAAAATTCACAAATTGAGAATGGAGTTTTGTAACATGTTGATGGAGGCCACAATCTAGTTTTTGAAGTTCCTCGTAATGCCAGATTATAAAGGTTGGCTGGTTTTAATATTGCAAATGAAAAGAGCAACTGTGCTGTCATTCATTACATTTAATGAAGCAGACCTCTGGTTTGACGAGTAAAATATCCTGAGAAAGTATTGCAAGTAGTACAGCGGCATCCCAGCAGCACACATACAGTACATATTTTATATACATTATTCAGTCGCCTACGGGGCATTCCTTCTTTACATTCTGCATAAACAGACATTTGCTGCTTGCATTGTACAACTAGACAATGATTATTAATGAAAAATGTCTACATCATTTATTAAACAAGATATTTTGCTGGTTTTATGGAATAACGGCAGGTGAGGAAGAGAAACACATAAATCGGTTCATTAGAAAACCACCACCAATCCCTTTTGATTCAAAGACAAGGTATGTGCCTGACCTGCATTAAAAATGAATGTCTAGACGCTGACAAGGGTGAAAACTGGGCCTCTTCTAGCACGTACCAGGAATAAAATTTACATGGCCTTTCCAAGGCAAAATGTATTAATAAATTAAGCCGGCATTTTCTGTTTCAAATTGTAAAATACATTTTAGGAGTGCGCTTTCTCCTTCTTAACATACCATTTGTGAGTCAGAGCTAAACAAAGTCTATAAAAGTAGTGCACAGCTCCAGCACTTACTGATACTACAGTTCAGAATAATATTGAGAACTTTCTGCAAATTAAGAAATGTCTAAGGCTGGTTTCACATTTGCGTTTTTTAGCGCTGGAAAAAAACGCATATGTGCGCATGCGTTTTTTCCCCTATATTTAACATGGGTGCGCATACCTGCGCGCTTGTAAGCGCATGTATGCGATTTTCATGCGCTGCGTTTTTTTGGGGTGTGCGTTTGTATTTTCCAGACGCAGCATGTTGCATTTTTTGGCCCTGCAAAAAAGCGCATGCGCACATATGCGCACGTTTTGCGCTAAAAATGGCCATTATAGCCTATGGATGCGCATATGTGCGCACTGGCATGCTCATGTATGCGTTTTTTTGCATATGCGTTTTTTTTTTTTAACCATGGAATTTAGGGGTTTGGGTTAGAGTTAGGGTTAGTTAAGGGGGTTTAGGGTTAGGGTTAGGGTCAGGGTTAGGGTTGGGGTTTGGGTCAGGGTTAGGGTTAAGTATGGTTTTGTTAAGGGTTAGGGTCAGGATTAGGGTTAAGTATGGTTTGGTTAAGGGTTAGGGTCAGGGTTAGGGTTAGGGTTAAGTATGGTTTGGTTAAGGGTTAGGGTCAGGGTTAGGGTCAGGATTAGGGTTAAGTATGGTTTGGTTAAGGGTTAGGGTCAGGGTTAGGGTTAGGGTTAGGGTTATGGTCAGGGTTAGGGTTAAGTATGGTTTTGTTAAGGGTTAGGGTCAGGGTTAGGGTCAGGGTTAGGGTCAGGGTTAGGGTTAGTTAGGGTTTAGGGTTTGGGTTAGGGTTAAGTATGATTTGGTTAAGGGTTAGGGTCAGGGTTAGGGTTAGGGTCAGGGTTAGGGTTAGGGTTAGGGTCAGGGTTAGGGTTAGTAAAGTCATGGTTTGGGTTAGTGTGAGGGGCCACCTAATGTTGGAAAAAAACGCAAACGCGGTAAAAACGCACTAAAAACGCATACAAACGCATAAAAACGCTGCGTTTTTTTCATGCATGCTCATAAAAATGCTTGAAAAAAACGCAGCAGTTGTATGCTTTTGTATGCGTTTTTTCAATGCGTTTTTTTGCGGGAAAAACGCGCTGCAAAAAAAAGCAAGTGTGAAACTAGCCTAAGAGGACTTTTTATGTACAGAGTTCGTCACAGTCTTCGACACAAAGGTAATTATTCTGGCTCGTACACACAGCCGTGTTGTGCATCCATGGTGTAGAGCACCATATCCTGTTATAGGTTCTCCCTGGAACAGAGAGGCTCCGATTCATCAAGACCGGTGATTTTCTTGCCGGTTTTCTGGAGGGGGTGTAGTGCTACTGATGCATGAAGAGGGGCACACATCTACTACATCTGATGAGTGGCATTAGCCTCCATGTAAAATCTTACTCTAGTCAAGGACCAGAGTAAAATTTCTGCTGTACAAAGCACCACAGCTCTTCATGAATTGGATGAGCAGTGGCGTCAGACCCAGTCCTGCCCCAGCTCCTCCCGTTTAGTTGGAATCGGAATAACCTGGTTTGAAATTGGCCAAAAGCTGCAAAATTTTGGCAAAACTCCAAGTTGCACCAAAATTTTCAACATTTCAAAGCTTTTGCAACACTTTTTGGGCTTAAAAGCTTAAATAAATGTTGTCATAGTGCTTCATAATTATTTTCTTATATGGATAGTTTGCCAAGCTCCATCAGATGCAGTATTCTACCCTATAAGCACTCAGAAGCACCCCATATGACACTCTACAATGTTTCTGCTAAAAATAACTGAGCTTATGAGCTGTAATTAATGGACAACCTTAAAAAGTTTGGATCATTCTCCTTTGGACAGTTCAACCACATATAAGTATTATATAATTTAGTAGTATTACATGCACTCTTAAGACGGACCCACCGACGGTCCTAGGTTAATCTCAAGCAAAGACCTATAGATAGGGGGAAGGGGGTCCCTGAAAGATCTAAGGACTGGGTACCAAAACAGGTTACCTCCTAATAGAAAACAAAGAGAAGGCTGCAGAAACAAACTGAAAACAGAAACTAGGACTAGCAGAACCAGCGGTCCCAACACTGCACTAATTAAACACACAGAAAGCAAAGCTCCAAGCCAGAACTCAAGCAGTTAACACTGTTGTCCAGCAAGGAATGGGGGACAGGTGCAGGTTAATAAAGGGTGATACAATCACCTGACCCAAGCCAAACCCAGCACCAGGGGAAAAAGACCAGCAGCCAGAACACTACAAGAAAATGGCGGATAGTCACAAACTGAACAGATTCTAACAGCAGCATCATTGACCAGCGGTGACTTCATCAAAGTTTCCAGCCAGCCTGAACTGTAGTGACCTCAGGACCGTGGGAAAATGTCAGTGATGAGGTCACAGCAGCTCAAGGTCAGTGTCTTCACAGCAGATCACTGTGAGAATTTTTCAAGGTGATCTGCTGTGAAGTCACTGACCTTGGAACTGTGGTGACCTCATCACTGGCATTTTCTCGCCGTCCTGAGGTCACCGCAGTTCAGGCCGGCTGGAAAAGCAGCCTCAGTGACGTCACTGTGGCTGCGCTTGCAGCATCTCATTCACCAGTGGTTTTCAGTCGGGTTGCATCTTGGCACTGTCCAGATTGAAAACTATTTAGCCCCCAGACATGGATTACAGCATGGGACAGAACGACTGACAGGTATGGTATATTGTTGTTTTTTATTTTATTTTTATTACAGGAGATCGAGGACTTTGGTGGAATTAGGCAAAGTTGTAAGTATGGTTTAATTGAGATTATTAAAGGAGTCTGTGTCATTTTTTCAATTAAAGGACTATATTCTGGGTGTCTGTGTTTTCTTACAATGTGACTATGGCATTAGTAATGGGGGCGTCTTATTGATGCCTCTCCATTACTAACCTCACGGCTTGATGTCACTTCACAATACAAAGGTGACATCAACCCCACAAATATGAACCTCACTTGCCACCACTACAGGGCAATTGGGAAGAGCCAGGCAAAGTGCCAGAATTGGTGCATCTAATAGATGTGTCTTTTCTGGGCAGCTACAGACTGCTGTTTTTAGGCTAGGGGGGCCTATATCAATGGCCTCTTACCAGCCTGAGAATACCAGCCCCCAGCTGTCAGCTTTAGCAAGGCTGGTTGTAAAAAATGGGGGAACCCCACGTTTTTTTTAAATTATATAATTAAATAATTAAAAAAACAGAGTTGGGACCACTCTATTCTTGATAACTAACCTTGCTGAAGTTGACCGCTGAGGGTTGCTGCCCCCAGCTGTGAGCTTTGCCTGGTTGGTTAAAGAAAATGGGGGGGAACCCACGTCGGGTTTTTCACTCATTAGTTAGATCGCAGGTGGCGGGTGAGGAATACTCCGATTATCTGCTCCTGCTGTCACTGTTATTAGTGGAAGCAGGTGTCGGATGATGGGAGTAATAGTCCCAAAAGCCCCCACCTGCTGTCATAATTCTGACTTTAATATAACTCTCATCATTCTCCTCTGCTTGGGCCGATCGCCGGCATAGTGGTTGAGGCCTCTAATGAAAACTTGCGTTTCCATATTCTGTTTCTCTGTGTTCGGAAAGTGATTATTGCAGCATGCCAAGTCAACCACAGCTCCACTGCTGTCTTACTGAATTATATGGTAAGCTAATAAGAAAGACTGACATGCTGACAATCATTTTCTATTATAGGTGAAGATAGACTTGAAATTAATCAATCTAATGTAGGGAAGATTCCCATCAAACCCTTTTAGCTTCTCGATAACCACTAGTTATTATCTTCTCATTGTAACCTATGCGCAGGGTCCTTATATGTACACAACTTTTAATTAAATCAACCAGTTGCATGGCTAGTGACAACCAAAAGCCATATAATGTAGAGGCAATTCTATCACTGTTCTGTCTCACAGTTTTTTTTCTTTAATTTGTGCTTCTATTATTTCAGGCAGACAGCAAAACTAAATTGCAAATATGCAATTATAGTGCCATTCAACTATACGAGGGACATACTATGACTAGTTTCCCAAAAATTTAAACGTGACCATCGTACTGTTAAGAGATTTGTGGTTGATTCTGAGCACAGACATGTTTGTGCTGATAAAGGCAGAATGAGGAAGGTTTCTGCCAGGCAAGTTCATCGGATTAGGAGAGCAGCTGCTAAAAAGCCATTACAAACCAGCAAACAGATATTTAATGCTGCTGGTGCCTCTGGAGTCCCTCGAACCTCATGGTGTAGGATCCTTCAAAGGCTTGCTGTGGTGCATAAACCTACTATTCGGCCAGCCCTAAAAAGTGTTCACAAGCAGAAATTGTAGCAGTGGGTCCAGACATACATGAAGACTATTTTTCATACAGTCTTGTTTACTGATGAGTGTTGAGCAACCCTGGATGGTCCAGATGGACGGTTGGTGGATGGCCACTATGTCCCAACAAGGCTGCGACTTCATCAAGGAGGAGGAGGAGTCATGTTTTGGGCCGGAATCATGGGGAAACAGCTGGTAGGGCTCTTTAAGGTTCCTGAAGTTGTGAAAATGACCTCTGCAAAGTACTGTATATAGAGTTTCTGACTGACAGCTGTCTTCCATGGTATAAAAAGCAGAAATGTGCCTTCAGGAGCAAAATCCTCTTCATGCATGACAATGCACCATCTCATGCTGCAAAGAATACCTCTGAGTCATTGACTGCTATAGGCATAAAAGGAGATAAACTCATGGTGTGGCCACCATCTTCCCCTGACCTCAACCCTGTTGAGAACCTTTGGAGTATCATCAAGCAAAAGATCTATGAGGGAGGCAGTTCACATCAAAACAGCAACTCTGGGAGGCTATTCCGACTTCATGCAAAGAAATCCAAGCAGAAACTCTCCAAAAACTCCCAAGTTCAATGGATGCAAGAATTGTGAAGGTGATGTCACAGAAGGGTTCCTATGATAGCATGTAACTTGGCCTGTTAGGATGTTTTGGAGTTAAATAGCTTTTTGTTCAGTGAATGTGACCTCCTAATACTGCAAATTCCACAAATGAACATTTTCAGTTCTTTAAAACAGATCAAATGTTTAGAAATTCTACTGTGCCTAATAATTTGGAACAGTGCAATTTGAGTTTTTTTTCAGTTTGGAGATTATACTGTTATCATTGGGAGGTTTCTTCAATAAAATTTGATGTATACTCTAACGGGTGATGACTTTTATTTGACTGACTGTCATTTGTACTGACTATTTAGGAAAATCATAGAAAAATATCATTTGCATAATAATTTGGAACACAGTGTAGGTTCACCTTGCGGTACTTGCTGTGTCCAGACACACGTGACCGTGACATTCTGTGGATGTAACTATGAGACCACCAACAGTCAAGGATTGTTCCCTTTATATGGCTTAAAGGGTAAAAACTTTGAGTTTCTGAAGACTCAAATAACCAGAATGACCTAAGCAAAGTTCTTGTTAGGAGTCGGATTCCTGCATTTACTCAGCAGGGATCCAGATCCTCACATTCTGCACTCTCCTCCTATTTTTCCACTGCAGAGGAGATTGCAGAGGAGATTGCCTTGCAGCAAATCTCTCCTGAGGCTAAGTACTTCTATCCTCTTACTGGACATACTCATGGGAGATCGGGAGTCATGTGCTCAGGTCCCGCTCCAGTTCTCATTGGTCCATCTCAGAGATCTGGAAGCGTGCAGAAGGTCCCGGCTGCTATAAAAGGCGCGCATGGCTGTTCCGCCATGCGCTAGTATAGTCATACTTGCTGCTGTGTGTATGAGGACGGATGCATTATTCTGGTGACTGACTCATTTGAAACCCCTTCCCTCTGATATTACGCATGTGAATAGGGACTGAGTTAGTTTCAGCGCCAGCGCTCCTCTACTTCAACTTGCACAGCTGCTAGCGTTTGCGCTTGCGCCTTGCCTTTGTCGTTTGGCGGCAGTGTCCACGCCGCGCTGCAGTAGCAGCCTCCTCTGCATTCGCAGTTGCAACGCCACACACACGGTAGGTCTAGACGGACGTAGTGCCGCCGTCTTGGGCTACTCCTGTGACCGTATACCGTGTGTGCGTTTTTTACTGAGTACTGTGACTACAACAGGCTCAGTTATTTGTGTTTGTACTTTTGGCATCTCCGTGAGTTTAACTGAGATTGCTCTGCGCACCTGGGTGGAGTTTAACCCTGTGTGCAATTCCACCATATTGCTCCTGCCACCACTTAGCAGCGGTTAATTCACCTACTGCACGGTGGACCCCGAGCGGTGAACGCACTTTATTTATATTTATTTAGTGCGTTCCGCCGTTCCTAACATTATACTAGCACCAGGGTCTGGCTACTGATGGCAGAACAGCAGCAACTCTTAGGCCGGAGTCACACTACAGCAAAATACGGCCGAGTCTCGCAGGTTAAAACCAAGCTCTGGCGCCGGCACTCCGGAGAGCAGCGTGCAGCTCCATGTATTGCTGTGCGGCTGCATGCTCCGCTCCAGAGTGCCGGCGCCAGAGCTTGGTTTTAACATGCGAGACTCGGCCGTATCTCGCTGTGTGTGATCCCGGCCTTAGAGTGTATTCGGCAGCTTGAGGGCCAGCTGGCCACTGATGAGAGGGCTCTCTCAGCTGCACAATCCACCGAAGCTGCTGTAAAGGCAATCACAGACGCGGTTTCCAGTATGTCCATGTCCTCCCCCGCACCAACAGTTACCCGCCTCCCGTTGCCCGATAAATTTTCTGGCGATGGCGCCTCCTGTAGGGGTTTCATCAGCCAGTGCTCCATTCAGCTGGAGTTACTGGCTGCGCGATTCCCTACGGAACGGGCCAAGGTGGGATTTATTGTTTCCCTGCTGTCGGGCAAAGTGTCGGAGTGGGCTACGCCACTATGGGAGCGTGGTGACCCAGAGGTCCGAACCGCTGCTCACTTTCTAACAGCTATTAAGCAGGTCTTCCTCGGTCCACGGGTCACGCACGATACCTCTCTTCAGCTCTAGCTTTGACTCAGGGTGCTCTCTCGGTTAGTCAGTATGCCGTCCGTTTTCGGACACTGGCTTCCGAATTGGAGTGGCCTGATAAAGCCCTCATCCCTGTGTTTTGGAGAGGTTTGGCGGAGCACGTATAAGATGCTCTCTCCACTAGAGAGGGTCCTGCCAGTTTGGAAGAGCTGATTGCCATTTCCACCTGCATCGACCTCCGTTTTTCGGAGCGCGGTATGGAGCGTGCTCAGTCCAAAAGGAAGGTTACTCCGGCTCCCAATTTTTTTGAGCCTCTGGAACTACCCGAGCCAGAGG
This sequence comes from Dendrobates tinctorius, assembly GCF_039654945.1. Taxonomy (NCBI): domain Eukaryota; kingdom Metazoa; phylum Chordata; class Amphibia; order Anura; family Dendrobatidae; genus Dendrobates; species Dendrobates tinctorius. Next base: position 33,238,859 of record NW_027361711.1, read on the forward strand.
TTCCACCTCCAGAGCCCATGGAGGTGTCTCGCGCAGTTCTTCAGGCGTGTCCGGCACAAGACTCCAGTCGCGGCCTTATTTGTCAACACGCGTGGTCTCAGAACAACTGTGCCCCGCAATGGCCAGATTCTGTAACGCTGGGTAAGACCCTTGTTCCTCCCCACCTTTGGCCGAAGGTTCTTGCCTGGGCACACACATCCAGGAGGGGTGGTCACTGCGGCTATATGCAGACCACAAAACTCCTGGCAGGGTCTTACTGGTGGCCACAATGAGCTCGGGATGTTAAAAAATATATTCGGGCCTGCTCCTTTTGTCCTCGGAATAGCCTCCTTAAGCGAAGAGCGGAGACGCCCGCCGACACATGGTGGCGTTCCACTTTAACTTCTGCTCCCACTGTCTCCCACGGGTCCCTTCTCAGACCTGGCGATCTTGCCACCCCTGAGGCCTTTCACGTGTCCCGGGTCTCTCTGTCATCTACCGGGACATCAGACTTGCCTGCGGACGAGTCTGAGGCCTATACCTCTTACGGGCACAAGTTGGTGGATCGTAAAGCTCAGGGAGGGGGGGAGCCCAAGGAGGGGGGGCAATGTTAGGAGTCGGATTCCAGCGTTTACTCAGCAGGGATCCAGATCCTCACATTCTGCACTCTCCTCCTATTTTTCTACTGCAGAGGAGATTGCAGAGGAGATTGCCTTGCAGCAAATTTCTCCTGAGGCTGTCCTTCTGTCCTCTTTCTGGGCATGCTCATGGGACGATCTCCCATTGGAGATCGGGAGTCATGTGCTCAGGTCCCGCTCCAGTTCTCATTGGTCCATCTCAGAGATCTGGAAGCGTGCAGAAGGTCCCGGCTGCTATAAAAGGCGCACATGGCTGTTCCACCATGCGCTAGTATAGTCATACTTGAAAAACATGAGGTATGGAGGGCACAGCTAACAATAACACGGGTTCACCACGGATGTACAAGAAAACATTGTGTAAAAAAGAAGAAAAAAGAGGTACATCCAACAAGGGAACTCCAGTACAAAGTATCAAAGTGAAAAGCATGTATAAATTTTATTGAGAGCATGTACACAACACAGCAAGATAAAAACACTTAAAAACACACAAAGAGCATGTCACAATCATATGATGCTGAAAAAGTGACTTTCCCACAAAAGATACCCCTATGAAGCAACAATTTGATTTAGGTATAAGTATAGCAGACAACTGGCCAAAAAACCAAATATGAAATATCTATAACGCTCAACATATGAACATAGATAATATATTGTGAAAAAGCCCCAAAAAGGGCAACACATTAAACACAGCACCATGCAGCAAAGGAACCCAGTAGTTCAGAACAGCCAAAAGATTATATTAAGGCTGTGCAAGGATTGATAACCTTTAAGTTAGAGAAAGGAAAAATGGGAAACCCTTACATATCCAGAGGTGAAGTGTTGACAATGAGCGGTCAAAAAAGGGGGGAAAATAACCCAATAACAAGGTGCGGTTCCCTCTTTGATTCACCCCGCAGATTACTGGCTTTATTTGTTATTGGGTTATTTTCCCCCTTTTTTGACCGCTCATTGTCAACACTTCACCTCTGGATATGTAAGGGTTTCCCATTTTTCCTTTCTCTAACTTAAAAGCTATCAATCCTTGCACAGCCTTAATATAATCTTTTGGCTGTTCTGAACTACTGGGTTCCTTTGCTGCATGGTGCTGTGTTTAATGTGTTGCCCTTTTTGGGGCTTTTTCACAATATATTATCTATGTTCATATGTTGAGCGTTATAGATATTTCATATTTGGTTTTTTGGCCAGTTGTCTGCTATACTTATACCTAAATCAAATTGTTGCTTCATAGGGGTATCTTTTGTGGGAAAGTCACTTTTTCAGCATCATATGATTGTGACATGCTCTTTGTGTGTTTTTAAGTGTTTTTATCTTGCTGTGTTGTGTACATGCTCTCAATAAAATTTATACATGCTTTTCACTTTGATACTTTGTACTGGAGTTCCCTTGTTGGATGTACCTCTTTTTTCTTCTTTTTTACAGTATAGTCATACTTGCTGCTGTGTGTATGAGGATGGATGCATGATTCTGGTGACTGACTCATTTGAAAGCCCTTGCAACGGGCTCATCCAAGCTGGGGTACCTCTTTCAGTACCACCCCATGTTTTTGCAGGTCCACTCTGCGTTGGCTGGAGTCTGAATGAAGGACGCTGGCTGGAATTCCTGAGTGCATGGGCGCACATAAAAGATCTCTGCTTCTCCATGTATATCACACAGATACAGAGGGTCGGCCAATAGACAAGCGTCAGGCCAGACATGCATTACAAAAGCTGCAGGTGGCCGGAGCCTGCGGATGTTTACTGTGAGAATTACAAAGGTGGGGGGAGGGCGGTCACTGCTGATACATTAGGGACATGCATCTCACATGGAACCTATTATATATACATATAACTGCACAACATATTCTGGGTGCTGAGTGGTTCTGTAACACGGCTCCCCCTTTTCAGCGACGCGATCGGCATGCACAGTCTGATCCTCAACGGATCGGTTTGGGGATAACCGAAGTTTATGGGGCTGGTACAAGTTCCGTTTGTCGACTTAGTCCATCGGCGTTACCGTTTTGTTTGCCGGGTCTGTGGTGGATGGTGAAGTCCAGAGGTTGTAGGGCTAAACTCCACCGCAGCAATCTGGCGTTGTCTCCGGAGACCCGATTAAGCCAGACTAGGGGATTATGGTCCGTTAGGAGGGAAAACTGTCGTCCATACAAATATGGTTGCAACTTTTTGAGTGCCCATACTACCGCCAGGCACTCCTTCTCGATGGCCGCATAGCTTACTTCACGGGGCAGTAGTTTCCGACTCAGGTAAGCTACCGAGTGTTCTTGGCCTTCCAGCCTGACTTGGCTCAGTACTGCCCCCAATCCAAACATAGAAACGTCTGTGTGAACCAGAAAATGTTTAGTTGGATCGGGTGCAGCCAATACAGGGGTATTGGTGAGGGCGTCCTTTAGTTGGCGGAAGGCTTCCTCACACTCTGAGGTCCAGGTTACCTGGCGGGGTTGGTTCTTACGAGTCAAATCAGTGAGGGGCTTGGCTACGCTGCTGTAATTGGGAACAAATTTCCTGTAATACCCCGCTGTCCCTAGAAACGCCATGACCTGGGTTTTAGTGCGTGGGATGGGCCATTTGGCTATGGCCTCAATCTTGGCTGGTTCTGGTCGCTGTTTCCCACTTCCCACCAAATGCCCTAAATACTGAACCTCTGCTTTGCCCACGTGACACTTGTTTGGGTTCAGGGTGATTCCGGCCTGGTGGATCCTGTCCAATACTGTCTCTAGGTGATTTAGATGCTCTTCCCATGTCGCACTGTAGATGGCGATGTCGGCCAGGTAGGCACAAGCGTAGTCCTGGAGACCATCCAGAAGCCGGTCAGCCAGCCTTTGGAAGGTCGCCGGGGCATTCTTCATCCCGAATGGCATAACTCGAAACTGGAATAAGCCGAACGGGGTGACAAATGCCAACTTGGGAATAGCGTCAGGACTAAGGGGAATCTGCCAGTAGCCTTTGCATAGATCGATGGTGGTCAAATACTTTGCCCCCGCCAGCCGGTATAACAACTCATCCACACGCGGCATGGGGTATGCATCCGTCACTGTTTTCTCATTGAGCTTACGATAGTCTACACAAAACTGTGTAGTCCCATCCTTCTTGGGCACTAACACTACGGGGGATGCCCAGGGACTATCTGACTCTTCAATGACCCCTAAACGCAACATCTCTTGTCGCATCCCCTCTCGTACAGACTCAGGGACGCGGAAGAGGTTTTGTCGCAGGGGGGTCTGATCCTGGGTCTCAACCTTGTGTTGTGCCAGGCGAGTGTACCCCGGTCTCTCTGAAAACATCCTCTGTCGCAGCCTCAACAACGCCTCCGCCTGCTGTGTCTCCCGGGGGCCTAAGTCTTCACCCAAGTGTACCTGGTCCCATGATTTAGACTGAGTCCTTTCCCCTAAGACATCCGGCAAGGAAGTCCGGCTAAATCCTCTGCTTCAGGTGCACAGATGGCCACTACCTCTTCAGGGCACTCCCGGTAGGGCTTCAGCATATTCACGTGGAACATGCGGATAACCCTGGGGTCGTCACAATCGGTGACATTATAGGTTGTGTCGGCTATTTTCCCCACTACCTGGTAGGGCCCCTGCCATGCAGCTTGGAACTTGTTCTGCTTAGTGGGCTCTAACACCAGGACCTTCTGTCCTTTTTCCAAGGTGCGCTCTCTGGCCCTCCGATCGTACCATACGCGCTGGCGCCGCTGGGTCGCCTGCAGGTTCTCACGTTCAACCTGGGTCAGCTCCTGTAGGCGGTCCCGGAATTCCAGCACAAAGGGTACAATAGGTACCCCTTCTATGAGGCCCTCCCCTTCCCAGTGTTCCAGCACTAAGTCTAGGGGTCCCCTTACCCGTCTCCCGTATACCAGCTCGAACGGGGAGAACCCCGTGGATTCTTGGGGCACCTCCCGATAGGCAAACAGGAGGTGTGGCAAGAATTTCTCCCAGTCCCTGTAGGTCCTGGTAAAAGTCCCAATGAGCTGTTTTAATGTCCTGTTAAAGCGTTCACACAACCCATTGGTTTGCGGGTGGTACGGGGCGCTTCTAATGGACTTTACGCCGCACAGCTTCCACAGTTGGTTGGTTACCTCTGCTGTAAACTGGGTACCCTGGTCCGAGATAATCTCCCAGGGAAATCCAACCCGTGAGAAAACCTGGAGCAGGACGGCCGCCACAGTCTATGCCAGTATGTTAGGTAACGCAACCGCCTCTGGATACCGTGTGGCATAATCTACCACTGTCAATATATACCTTTTCCCTGACGGACTGGGTTTGGCTAACGGCCCTATCAGATCGACCGCTACTCGGCTAAATGGTTCCTCCACAATGGGGAAGGGGCGTAATTTGGCCTTGCATCGATTCCCTCTTGCCAATGCGCTGGCAACTGTCACAGGTCTGGCAGTACTGACGAACATCATAGGTTACCCCCGGCCAAAAGAAGTTTTGTGTCAGACGATGCCTGGTGCGACTCACGCCGAAGTGCCCGGCCAAGGGTATATCATGAGAGATTCGCAGTAACTCCTGCCTATACTTCTTGGGAACTACCAGCTGTTGTTTTACAGTGGGGTTCGTCCCTGTGTGGTGCTGCTCTGTGATCCGGTAGAGGAGTCCCTGCTTCCATACAAACTGTTCCCCTTCCAGTACCCCTCTCCCCTCCTGTGCCTTCCCACAATATCCCTCTAATGAAGGATCCTCAAGTAACTCCCTCTTATATTCATCTGGGGTGGCCCAAGAAATGTGCCTGGCTATGGGAATACGTGTAGGGCTAGAATGTCTTACCTGGGCCTCTGAGTGTGATTCCGACTCCGCAGCTCGAGCTTGTCTCCGGGTGGTCACAGGATATGTCTCAGCCAGAGGGGCCACCGAGAATGCAGACAACATGGGCCCCAAGTCATTTCCCAGCAAGACGTCTGCAGGCAAATCCTCCATCAAGCCGACCTCAACAAGGCCATCCCCGACTCCCCAGTTCAGGTGAATCCTGGCAGTGGGTAGTCGATGTATGGCTCCCCCTGCTACACAGACTGCCACTGTCCGGTCCGTCTTCTCTTGGTCCCGGACAAGATAAGGCTTCACATGGGTCAAAGTTGACCCGGAATCTCTTAGTCCCTGCATAAGTTTCCCATTAACCCACACGACCTGTCGATGCTGTTGTCGATTATCTGCCCGGGCTGCCTGCACGGGGTCTACTTCATGCAGCACTTCCTCCATCTCTTCCACCCCTTGGTTAATCGTAGCCCCCAATGCCGGGTCAGCTTCGCCTTGGTAGCAGTGTACAGCAGCCCGGCTGAAGGTAGCTGTTCCCGCCTTTGGCCACTGGGTATGCTGAGTCCGGTTGGGGCATTGTCTTTGCAGGTGGCCCAGCTGACAGGTGTGGCATCGCGCCCCAGGGGGACTGTGGTAGGCCGGGTTTCTAGCTGGTCCCCCTACAATCTTCAGTGGTTTGGGGCCCTCCAGGTCCATGGGCGGGCCCCTAGTGACCACCTTTGATCCGGACAACTGCGGCCTCCTGGCATCATGATGTTCATCGGCCAGACGAGCAGCTTCCTCAAGAGTCGTTGGCCGCCTGTCCCGAAGCCATTCCTGTGTCTCGGGGTTTAGTCCATTAAAGAATCGTTCTAACAGGAAGAGCTGGAGGACGTCCTCCTTAGTGGTTGCTTGGCTCCCTTGTACCCACTGTAGCAGTGACCGCTGTAATTTACAGGCCCATTCAGCGTGGGTATCGGTTACGCGTTTTATAACTCCGCGGAACTTTTGGCGGTAGGCCTCTGGTGTCAGCGCATACCGGGCCAAGATCACTTCTTTGATCCGCTCATAGTCCATACAGTCCTCATCAGGTACCGTGCGATAGGCGTCCGCTGCCCAGCCTGTCAGCTTGCTGGCCAGAATCTGAACCCGTTCCTCCGGCTTTACTTGTTGAAGGGCACACTGCCTCTCAAAGTCCTGCAGAAAGCCATCAATGTCTCCCTCTGCCCCCCCCAACTGTCGGAAGGCATTGTACTGGATCTTTTTGTGGCTTACTGTTGAAGGTACCTGGTCGAAGCCCAGAGCTCCCCCTGCTCGCTGACTCTCCTCTCTCCGCTCTGCCATCTCCATCTTGGCCAGCTCCACTTTGGTCCGCTCTGCCATTTCCATCTTGGCTAGCTCTATCCTGGTCCGCTCGGCCATCTTTTCCTTCAGATCAGTACGCACATCAGCCATCACCTCTCGTATGATCTCTACTGCAGGGTTTGGGCCATAGAACGCCAGTCTGTTCTTTACCTCCCTCTGGAATTCGGTCTCCTCCACATTCACATTGGGGGGCGCTGCACTGTCGTGTTCCATGATGGCTGCTATCAAATCCGCTTTTGTTTTGTTGCTGGCGATCAACCCTCGGGCTTCCATCGGGTCTTTTAATGTAGTCCTCTTTACCTTCTGGTAATTATTTTCCATTTATTCCTTTCCTCCTGTAGAAGGGGTATCAAATCCCGCTGGCTGCCACCAGTGTAACGGGGTCATCCAAGCTGGGGTACCTCTTTCAGTACCACCCTGTGTTTTCGGAGGTCTACTCTGCGTTGGCTGGAGTCTGAATGAAGGACGCTGGCTGGAATTCCTCTGAGTGCATGGGCGCATATAAAAGATCACTGCTTCTCCATGTATTTCCAGTCTGACAACACTTTACTCACAGGACACAGAATATATCACACAGATACAGAGAGTCGGCCAATAGACAAGCGTCAGGCCACACATGCATTACAAAAGCCGCAGGTGGCCGGAGCCTGCGGATGTTTACTGTGGGAATTACAAAGGTGGGGGGAGGGCGGACACTGCTGATACATTAGGGACATGCATCTCACATGGAACCTATTATATATACATATAACTGCACAACATATTCTGGGTGCTGAGTGGTTCTGTAACACCCCTTCCCTCTGATATTACGCATGTGAATAGGGACTCAGGTCCCGCTCCAGTTCTCATTGGTCCATCTCAGAGATCTGGAAGCGTGCAGAAGGTCCCGGCTGCTATAAAAGGCGCGTATGGCTGTTTTGCCATGCGCTAGTATAGTCATACTTGCTGCTGTGTGTATGAGGACGGATGCATTATTCTGGTGACTGACTCATTTGAAACCCCTTCCCTCTGATATTACGCATGTGAATAGGGACTGAGTTAGTTTCAGCGCCAGCGCTCCTCTACTTCAACTTGCACAGCTGCGAGCGTCCGAAATTGCGCTTGCGCCTTGCCTTTGTCGTTTGGCGGCAGTGTCCACGCCGCGCTGCAGTAGCAGCCTCCTTTGCGTTCGCAGTTGCAACGCCATGCACATGGTAGGTCTAGACGGACATAGTGCCGACATCTTGGGCTACTCCTGTGACCGTATACCGTGTGTGCGTTTTTTACTGAGTACTGTGACTACAACTGGCTCAGTTATTTGTGTTTGAACTTTTGGCATCTCCGTGAGTTTAACTGAGATTGCTCTGTGCACAATGGTGGAGTTTAACCCTGTGTGCAATTCCGCCATTTTGCTCCTGCCACCACTTAGCAGCGGTTAATTCACCTACTGAACGGTGGACCCCGATCGGCGAACGCACTTTATTTATATTTTTATTTAGTGCGTTCCGCCGTTCCTAACAGTTCTACTGCAGAAGCCTTATAAAAAAATCAAATGGACTCTCACTACTCCTTACCTATATGATAAAATAACTAATATCCACCTAGCATGCCACATAGTCACATGTTAATTCACTTATCAGAATGTAGTGTTGTTACTAATATTTTCTTACAATAAAGAAATAAAGCTCCAGTAACAGGATTCTTTATTAGGAAACCAATTCTCCATGCTTCCTTAAAACTATATTGGTCAGAAACTATACCATACAGGACTATGGTGTCACGAGTGTGTCACGCCAAGCTGAGAAATCTGGGCATAGAAGATCACTGGATATTGTGAATCCTAGATCTTCCATCTAGCCTGTGTATTTAAATCACATATTAAATGAATTTGGTTTCCTTTGGTGCTGAAGAGGCTAATGACTCTTTCTATGCTGGTCAGTAACACACAGCTCCATTTGGTTTTTAACTCTTCCTATAAAACCTATCTAGAACCGCTCTGTCCTGCCGGTGAAAGCTCTGCTTCCTTGCTCTTAGGGTACGCTGTGCTGAATAGGAGTCCGTTGTTGATTTTGGAGATTTGCCTTCATGTGCTGTGTGCTAAAGCTAAGTAGTTAAAGTTTGGAATTGGAGTTGTGGTGTTCTGCAGTTTGCTGTTTTACATGTATGTTTATCTCCTGGTCCTTTTTCCCTTTTAGTTTATTCCTCCCTGTCCCTATCCTCCTCCCTATTGATAGTTAGTGCTTTTGTGTGATAGAGGTTTTCTGTTATCCCTGTTTTATCTTTGTGTCTGGTTTACATTTAATTTCTGTCCCGTGCCTCATGGGGTGGGGAGAGGACAGATTAGAGTTTTTATAGGATCAAAGTAAGGTCAGAGACTCAGGCCTCTCTACCTTTAAGAGTACTCCACAGGGATACTTAGGGTCAGTTTGAGGCTCCTCTTCCTAACTGAAGACTGTCACAGTGTGACATACCGGCAGGAATACATGGTATGTACAATGCATGGTGATGTAATTGGGTTTGTTTTCTTAGTTTCATCATTGTGGTACAAACTAAACATTCTGTTACAGACTGATGATTCAAGATTACAAACATAATCTTTTGCCAGTATGGCTGATGGGGCATATCATTGCTCATTTATATGTAATATAATGTGCTAACTGATGTATTATATTCTTTGCTAGTTCACAGTTCACTGACAGTTCCAACTTGAAGATGGTATCTAAAGCAAGGTATACTCCCAAGTGGCATGTACTAGTTATCATTAAGTGGAAACTCCTACATGATTCCTCTCATCCACTTATCCCATTCTACTGCATTATTATTTCATGACAATACTCTCGCTGTTCTCTGCCTTCTTTAAAAGTCAGACTGAGTCATAGAAAGTCAATTTTATTTGTCTGCAATCTTGTCTTCTCTAACAAAGCTGAAAAACAAGTTACATTGCAAACTCACTGCAAGCATAGCAAACATGACCTCATCATACTATAAATATCAGTTGCATGGTTTACTCCATTAAAGAAGTTGGGGTACCCAAATGTATCATACAGCAAATTAGGGACTTCATCACTTCAAATACAGCAGTTTTAATAACATATGGGGTATGTGTAACAAATTGTGAGGAATACTTTCTCCAATTTGCAACTAATATAACATTTTGGTGGTAAAATTATATTCATTTCCATGACCCAATATTACAAAATTTCTGGATATAGTATGTGGATTCAAAATGCTTAGCTTGCCCCTACATAAATTCCTTGTAGAATTCAGTTTTCCAAATGGGGTCACTAGTGAATGTTTCTCATTTTTTGGCACCTTAGGGGCTCTGCAAATGCAACATGGCATCCGAAATTTGTGCTCCAAAAATCAAATAGTGCTCTTTATATTTGAGCCCTGCCATATGCCCAAAGATTGTTTTTTGACCACAAATTATAATAATAATAATAATTATCTTTATTTTTATATAGCGCTAACTTATTCCGCATTACAGTTTGCACACATTATCATCATTGTCCCCGATGGGGATCACAATCTAAATTCCCTATCAGTATGTCTTTGGAGTGTGGCAGGAAACCGGAGTACCCAGAGGAAACCCACGCAAACAGGGGGAGAACATACAAACTCCTTGCAGATGTTGTCCTTGGTGGGATTTGAACCCAGGACTCCAGTGCTGCAAGGCTGCAGTGCTAACCACTGAGTCACCGTGCTGCCTGAAGATTGGTTAAGGAAATACTGGGAGTTCTAAAGAGTGTGACATGACATAGGGAAGTGTTAAAGAAAATAGTGAGGTAATTTTATTTACAATTAATCTCAAAGTTACGGCAAGTATCCAGAAAAAAAATTACTACAAAAATAAATATTATGGGGGGATTCATTACAGATGCTTATGTCAAAAATCTGGCATAAACACACTAATAAGTCGCAATATTTTTGGACAACTCGACACTTTAGCAAAAGTATTGCGACTTTTGTCATTTACATGGAAGTCTTAGTCAGCTGTGCCAATATGGGCATGGCATAGGCAGAACGGGGCATGATCACACCCTCACTTAGTTACGTCACTACAGTGGCATAAAGCTAGGTTCCAGATGCTCCTTGTTTATTAAGACGCTTAATGAATCTGGTCAGCGCACTACAGTGAGCACTTCCTTAAGACTGGCATGTGCTATAGTGTTCAGTTTATTTTTATTAGCAAAGTCCACAAACTGATTGTTTCCAAAAACCAATAAAAATGTGTTTCTTGTGAAGCTCAGCAATGGCATTAAAAGGAATCTCCTTAGATTTATGCTGCCCAAAAACAACATGAATCAAAGAGAGACTGAGTGCTTGCAGCCAGGTATGTTTTACTCTGGAATGCTGCCAGTGACTAATAGTGAGAAACTGGACTAGTCCAATGACCTAGCAGGTCTGCTCCTCCCTACCCCACACTCCAGTCGATTGACAGGTCTTCCCCAATGATTACATATTGGAGACCCTGGCAATGGGATGAAGCAGTCTGGGAAGAAGCTGGCCCAGGATGTCATCGGACTAGTCAAGTCTCGCTCTATTGCTCCTGGCTGGTTTGCTATGAAACACAGCAGGCAGGCTCCTATTCATGATGCCTGGGGGCTGGGGTACCGGAAGCATGAATGTTCCGACAGGATCCTTTAAAACAATTTCTACACAAAACATTTGAGCAGGGTAACAAAATGACTTTAGGGTAACAAATTGACAATCATTGCATTCAGTAGAAATTGAGTAAGAAATTATATTGTCCATGTTCTCCTATTAGCCCTTGTGAAAATTACAAATTTGGGGCAAAAGCAACATTTTACTGGTAACATGTAATTTTGTTTTGAAATCTAAATATTATAAAGTTCCGTGATGCACCTGTGGGTTACAAATTATAAACATACCTTCTAGTTGAATTTCCTGAGGAGTCTAGTCCTTAAAATGGGTTCACTAGTGGGGTATCTCTGCTGTTTTGGCATGTTAGTGACTCAGCAAATGCAGCATAACGTCCACAGTCTATTCCAGTCAAATTTGCGCTTCAAAAATCAAATAACACTCTTTCATTTCTAAGTCCTGTCGGGCACCCAAACATTAGCTTTTGACCACATAATGGGTGACCCGGAACCAGGTTTTTTTCATTAAAAAAAGCAAAACATATCAACATAAATTTACCACTAACATAAAGTACAACAAAAAAACCACAGAGTCATTGGGATTTACTGAAGCATTCCAGAGTTATTACTATATAAAGTGACCAGTTAGATTTGAAAAATTGGGCTCTGTCATTTAGGTTAAAATGCACCGTGACTTTACAACCAGTGTACATAGGTGTTTTTTCTTTTTTTATGGCAGTTAGTCTCTACGAGGTCAAGATATAGCATTAATATTTAGCCTATATGGTTGAATTTGTTTTGGCCAGGAGTGGACACAAGTCAGAAGAGGGCCTCTGTGCAAGAACAATACATGGGCCTTTGCAGTCAAGAGCTGATCATAATGCACAATGCTGCTGCACCACTGGCATGTTTGGACCAATATTTGCCAGGACTAAGTATTCACCATAGCATGGCTTCATAAAATTATACTACTGAAGCCTTAAAACATAGCAAGGACACAGGTCTCATCATTGGTCAAAGTCAATAGCAAAATTGAAATGTATTTTATTTTACCTTTGCTTCATCTCCCGAAATGTATTGTATTTTGTTGAACCAGAACCTAACTGAGGTAGAATAGGTCTGCACTTCTGTTAAAACCATATACCAATTAATTGCTCACTACCAATTGGAGGGTGACTTATAGTTTCAGAAGCTCTGCTCTATGGTTGTAATAATACGAGTCTGTATTGGAGTCTATTTATCACAACCACTTTGGTAGTACAAGAAGGTAGCATAGTCAGTTAGAAGCCAGATATTGGTACACAGAACCAGCAAATAATCTGGAGGAGCAGCATACTGTAGACAGTTGGAAGCCAGATGAGCAGCAGGTGAGAGAGGTAGACAAAGACTGGGAGCTCAATCATCTCGCAAGGAAGGAAGTGCGAGGCCAGGCTTAAATATGGTGTCGAATCAGGAAGACACAGGGTGAAGCAAATCAGGAATGTCAGGTTCTTATTGCACTAGTAGCAGTGGGAGTAATACACTTAGGGTGCCCACAGACAAAATGTAAATCCCTTTCCCTATTCATACACACACACACACACACTTTGTATAGGTTTCACTCAATTTGTTTAGCTTTAGTAAGAGCTAAGCTAAATGACCTATATAGACTAAAGTCTCAGGTTGTCAAGAGAGCCAAATCCAACATAAACATCTTGCAGAGCACAAATCCATGAAGCGGGGCATTTGTGGTGGAGTGCTTACATTTTAGAGACCCCTCAGTTAAAGCTCTGTATAAAAATATGACCTTGAAATTGAATGTAAAACCCAGTACCGTGTCTACTGCTTTACTTGGCAAAACTCTATATATTTGACAGCATGAATCAAAAATCCCAATCTTTATCATATCAGCTCTGATGTGGGTTCTTTACAGAGATGCATTTGTACTGTAATATATTTAAATAGTCCCTATTTTAATACTGTGGATATTTTATGGACTTTCCAGTGTATGCACTGGGAACGCCCTGCAGCTTTAGAACTAACATACAACCATATAATTTTGTTTATATGATGCACATAAGTTTTAAAACTAATATTCTTTTGAATTAAATGGGCTCAATAGAAATGAGAAATGAGGAATTGTTTAACTCTTTTGGTAGCAGAATAAGTGAAAACAGTCAGATAAATTATTAATACCTCTCCTATATAATTGGTTTTAATTTTGAAAATTTCCAAACTACTTTATTGAAAAAGGCACACAATTGCTTCTATACTGAACTACTAATTAGCATCCTCTAAATTATGTAAAAAGATTGCTGCCAAGGGGCATGTAAAATGTTTTATTGCTTTGTGATGTGAGTACAGATGAGGAAAATGGAGTGTTATACTATAGTAGTTGGAATACCTCTTACGCTTTTTGACACCGATGCTAGAGGCACTTTGGACACATTGTAGAATATTACTAAATTATGGAGCACAAGGGCCTCAAGCCAGTGCTAAACTCTTAAATGACACATTTACTAGCGTACAAGATCTCTGCAGGATAATTGGATTCACAGCAAAATCTATTGCAGTGTATGAAATGAATGGCACTTTATGACAGGTGTATTTATATCCTCTGTGTAAGGCTTATAAGAAAGCTAACTGTTTCCAGTTCTAGTCTAGGCTCAAGATTGCATGATAGAATAATGGTATTTTTTCTTTACCTGAATGCTAATGTGACGCCCCCAGGAGTATCGTCGCCACAGTGGCATTGCCTTCCTCCAGGGAGGGTGATGTCAGGCTTGGAGGCAATGAAGGGTCTCTCTAACAGTTAACCATGTCATGCAACACAGCTCCCACTCTAGGCCAGCAGAGGAAGCTCTGAACCGGAATTGGGGGAGGAGTGCTCTCTGAGGGCCAGGAAGGGAAATGAGGAGTTAGTGTGAGGAGGGCAAAGAGTGTAGACGTGTGGAGAGAAGCTGGAGGTTGAGCTGAGGATAGAGAGCTCCCTCCCAGTGATAGGGCATGATCTGGAGCCTGGTCTCCACGGTTGTATGGATACTGAAGGTCCTGCAACAGAAACCAGAGGAATAGGAAGCTGTAAATGCTCTAATCCCAACTAAGACTCGGAGGCACAACAGCAACGGGTAAGCCAAGAGAGATAGAGGACTACGAAGGAGACTACACAACCCATCTGATAGAGAGATCCCTGAGTTGCTTCCAGGCTAGCCTGCTCCTGTGCCATCTGTAACCGGGACCTTGGACTGCATTTGCCAAGTAAAGGTAAAGAAACTGCACCCTGTTGTGTCCTTGCCTCCTTTCTGCAACATCCTCAGCACTGCTACATCTCTGTGCCAAACACTGCACCCTCTTCCTAAACATTCACCTACTCTGCCCTGGGACCAACAGCCCTACCAGTGGAGGGCTACAACATCATTGCTGCACTACACCATCTGTCCCAGAGGATCTGCTTGCAGCGTCAGCTTAACACCTCCCTTGCCGAACACCACAGGTGGCGTCACGAATCACTTATAAACTTTATTCCCAACTCAACCCCTTTTACATGGGCGCCCAGGGCCACGAACCGGGTCACCACTGCTGTGACAATCCCCTCTGAGAGACCGGCCCGGTACCGAGTACCCCACAGCCCTGGGAGGGCGACCCACTATCTCAGGCCGGGGTCACACTTGCGGGTGCAATGCGAGAAACTCGTGTGAGTCTCTCGCCTCAATACCTGGCAATGCCGCTGGCACTCGGGACCAGAGTGTGCGGCTGCATGTCTTTCTATGCAGCGGAACGCTCCGGTCCAAACCGCCGGTGGCAGTGCCGGGTATTGATGCACGAGTTTATAGCATGTGACCCCGGCCTTAATGATAGACTAGCAGATTAGATCAGAAGCGGACACAGAAAGAAGAGGGCCCCTGTGCAAGAACAGTATATGGACCTATTGTAGGCCACTAGCTCATTATCATACAGAATTCCACCCACTTTTGAGGTGAAGACCACCTGACCCTCACCCCCTGCACAGGGTGCACCAATGGTATGTCCACCCCTTTATTAGATAGTAGTACAGTTTAAAGAATACTACAAAAAAAATAAAATTCAATCAGATTAAACATGAAATTCTGGCATGTTAAAATGTTCCATTAGGAAAATATAATATGACTACATTTAGATCGGTAAGAGAACCCTGGGCTAAGGTTTATGTGACCTGTCCTTTTTTAATAGACCTCCAATGTGACAGCATGGAAACAATGCAGTAATGGACAGATTCATGATTTTAAAATGAGAAGAAAGCTATAGAATTTGCATTTTTAAAAAGTTCATGTGTCGTAAAAAAAAAAAAATAAAATTCAGGCAGATATATCCAGAGAGGGGACATATCACCCTCACATTGAACATATGGCATTAATTATAACTGGTGAAGTGAGTAACTAATGAAAGATAGGGAAGTGAGAAATAGCCGACACTTCAAACTCGATTGAGGTAGGGCCTCCTGCCGTGAACAGGTAATTAAAACAAAGAATCTGATGAGAACCAGCCAAAAGGGCCAGGATTCATATAGTCAGAGGCAGAGATAGCATCCTCTGTTCAAAGGATTTGTCTCACACACTTTAGAGACAGTTGTCAGTGATGAATATTGGGGTTTGCATCGATCCAATATTTATCAACGTTGTACCAAAGGAATGAACATAATGCATTCACTCAGATCACTGTAAGGCCAGGGGATCTCATAAAATTGTAAAAGACCTAGCAGATTCCACGACCAGCCCCCATATGATCTCATCAAGGAGAGGTATGTGAGCGTAGTCTTGAACTAATTAAAATCATAGTTTGGTTTTTGTTTTTTTTATCCATCCTGGAAGGTACAAATTGCTGTAATTCTGTTCATTTTCCTAAGGACTACCTCCCTCCGCTAATCTGAGCCATTTCTGTGTCATAGGTTTAGTACTTTTCTTTTGTTATACCTTTTATTACACATGATTGATATACCATATTGTTTGGTTCCCATTTTGTAACATCTTTGTATATTTTTGTATAACCGCTGCCTATCTTTATGGATTAAATATATAAAATGTAATCGCTCCTTTCCTCTTGCTCTGTGAACCGCAACCCTGAAGCCATATGTCTGGTACACCTGTAACGGGTGTCCAATTGGCCTGTATAAATGATTGCTGGTGGCAGCTAGTACTTCCTGTTCTTATTGTGGAGTTTACAGTGATCATATTGTGGTATTTATATATTCTATGCATTGAAATCAAAGGTGTAGATACTATACGCTCACTTTCAGTTCCCCAATAACTAGCCTAGTAGTGGAAATAGCTGCGGCTTCATCCATGACTCGACAGTCAATTGTGTATTT
Source organism: Dendrobates tinctorius (assembly GCF_039654945.1). Classification (NCBI taxonomy): domain Eukaryota; kingdom Metazoa; phylum Chordata; class Amphibia; order Anura; family Dendrobatidae; genus Dendrobates; species Dendrobates tinctorius. Next base: position 33,255,467 of record NW_027361711.1, read on the forward strand.
GTCCTGGTGATTAGAGGCAGTGGAGTTGCGTCTTCTCACAAATTGGTGGCAGTGGTGGATTCTGCGTGATCTCTCCGGCGTTTTCCATGACAAATTGGTGGCAGGGGTGGGATCTGCGCTCTATAGAATTATTTAGAAACTTACAACATTATTATTCAGGATATACTGTGTAATATTTTTATGGTACTGTTATATGCTTCCTTTACTGTATAAAGTGTGTACTATATTGTATTTTTACAAAGCCATTGCTCTGTATTGTTGTTTAGCGCCAAATGACTCAGAATATGCAAATATAAAATGCTCGGATAAACTTTACCCATGAGTATTATTATTATTATTATTATGACACATGCTTGTACATAATGATGTAGCTGACTCAAGCCCGCTAAGTGCAGTGATCAGTGATTTGCTGCAGTGGTCATGTAGTCATGATGTCACTGCTGCAGCATGACAGCAAACACCAGGGGAAGCATCAGGGAGACTGGAGCAGCAGTGGCTGAGTTAATCTGATTTTATTATTTTTAATCTTAGTGAGCCTGAGCATTAAAAAAAAAGATATTCATTTAAAACGCTTTTAATAAAATATACTATTGTCTTTTATCACATATATCAGGTTGGGGCATGGTTCTTAGTAGTGGTCTTCTTAATGGGGATAACTAACAGAGAAATCAGAAAATATATTATAGAATCACTACCTTATGTCATGTATTTTCAGTTATGATAACCTTTTTGAAACATTCACATACATATTAGTGTCTCCTCTAATCCGTAACTAAATTCAAAGTGAAAATGATGCAATAACCAATATGGCCAGACAGCATCTTCCTAAAAGTGACTCATTCTTATACACTAATATCATTGTTGATATTGACTGGCAATCCTCCCAAAATCTACTTTATACGAGTATGATCATGAATCTAATCACATATAACCAGGACAAGGTGACAGCTTAGCACCACTCCCATATTTCTAATTGTGCAGTACGTGGTGCTGTTCCTAATACCTGACCTAAGTATTCTCTTAATTAATTTTTAGTTTAACAGCCTAGCCTAGAAGTCAAATTGTGCAACCTAGGAGGAAAAATATGGAATTTAGAGCTTTGTGACAAAAAAAAATTAAGCTCCAAACCCTAAAAAGACATTTTCTAGAAATATTCATCCCATAACTTCAAGTACAAGGTGGACCATGGAAAAGTAGCCCAGCTTCAACATCACTGCCACGCTATTAAGAGGAGGCTGTAGCCTCTTGCTCCATCTGGTGATGTGGTGCTGCACGGTATGCGGCATTCCATCTTTATTTTTCCATCCTGTTCAGCCCTTCTGTGCACATCATGTCAAAAGATGGTGTTCTCTCTGGAATAACGAGTAGTGATTGTGGAATGTTATGTACCAAGGTATATGACACAAGCTGCAGGGATCAGTGATTAGCTACAGCGGTGATGAGTGCTGTCATTGCAATGTCACAGCTGCAAATAAACGCTGAGACTCAAGCAGAGGTGGAGAGTTGGCAGAGAACAAAGGAAGGATGAGTACATGTTGTGTTTATTCTTTTAGGTACCTTACAGCATTTGGGGTCCACTTACTTGAAAGTGAACAACCCCTTTAGAATTGTAGACTACGCTTTTCTACTCATACATGCCGAAATTGCCCAAATTTTGCAAAATTTTGGATGACAGAAGTAGTAGCTGCATCACCGAATATTCTTGAATACTTTATTTCTTAGCCAAGTATATTATTTCAACATAGGAGAGAGCTTTCTACACTCTTGAACCAGTCAGCCAGCCTGATTGATACAGTGAAGGAAATACTTATTTGATCCCTTGCTGATTTTGTAAGTTTTCCCAATGACAAAGACATGAACAATCTATAATTTTAAGGGTAGGTAAATTTTAACACAGAGATAGAATATCAAAAATAAAATCCAGAAAATCACATTGTATAAATTATATAAATGTATTTGCTTTTTGCAGTAAGAAATAAATACACTTCTCAAAAAAATAAAGGGAACACTTAAACAACAGAATATAACTCCAAGTAAATCAAACTTCTGTGAAATCAAACTGTCCACTTAGGAAGCAACACTGATTGACAATCAATTTCACATGCTGTTCTGCAAATGGAATAGACAGCAGATGGAAATTATTGGCAATTATCAGGACACCCTCAATAAAGAAGTGGTTCTGCAGGTGGGGACCACAGACCACATCTCAGTACCAATGCTTTTTGGCTGATGTTTCGGTTGCTTTTGAATGTTGGTTGTGCTTTCACACTCGTGGTAGCATGAGACGGACTCTACAACCCACACAAGTGGCTAGGGTAGTGCAGCTCATCCAGGATGGCACATCAATGCGAGCTGAGGCAAGAAGGTTTGCTGTTTCTGTCAGCGTAGTGTCCAGAGGCTGGAGGCGCTACCAGGAGACAGGCCAGTACACCAGGAGATGTGGAGGGGGCCGTAGGAGGGCAACAACCCAGCAGCAGGATGGCTACCTCCACCTTTGTGCAAGGAGGAACAGGAGGAGCACTGACAGAGCCCTGCAAAATGACCTCCAGCAGGCCACAAATGTGCATGTGTCTGCACAAACGGTTAGAAACTGACTCCATGAGGATGGTCTGAGTGGCTGACGCCCACAGATGGGGGTTGGGCTCACAGCCCAACACCGTGCAGGACGCTTGGCATTTGCCACAGACACCAGGATTGGCAAATTTGCCACTGGTCCCCTGTGCTCTTCACAGATGAAAGCAGGTTCACACTGAGCACATGTGACAGACGTGACAGAGTCTGGAGACACCGTGGAGAGCGATCTGCTGCCTGCAACATCATTGAGCATGACCGGTTTGGCAGTGGGTCAGTAATGGTGTGGGGTGGCATTTCTTTGGAGCACCGCACAGCCCTCCATGTGGTCGCCAGAGGTAGCCTGACTGCCATTAGGTACCGAGATGAGATCCTCAGACCCCTTGTGAGACCATATGATGGTGTGGTTGGCCCTGGGTTCCTCCGAATGCAGGACAATGTCAGACCTCATGTGGCTGGAGTGTGTCAGCAGTGCCTGAAAGATCACGGCACTGAAGCTATGGACTGGCCAGTCCATTCCCCAGACCTGAATCTGATTGAACACATCTGGGACATCATGTCTCCCACCTGTAAGGTAGTGCTTGTTATTCAGATAGGGGACACTCGCTTGGCAGCCAATAAATCACATCTGGCACAGGTTTCTTAACATAACTCCATCAGTCCATGCGGTTTATTAGGCATCATAAACCAGGAACAGCAACAGAAAGTTCATATAAACAGCATAGCGTCCATGACAGAGCTTCACTCTGCTTATCCTGTGGTCACACAGGTTGTGCAATGTCCAGTACACAGGCTCTCTAGCCTCAGAGTTATATCCCGTGTCCGGGTTTGCCTCATGGCTGCTTCTCAGTGCAGACATTCATTCCCTCCAGGGAACTCTCACACACACGTCCCACGTGGACAGGAAGGCAGACCCATCTTCCTTCAGTCGGTCTCACGTCAGCCCAGACGAGACCTTTCATACGGACCAACTGGGTCCCAGCATTTACTCATGTGACCTAACCTAGCCACCTTATATGGTCGGTAGCCACGCCCACCGGGTCACATGGCTATGACCTCATCACAGGTCCTTCACACTCACATAGTCTTTTACTACCAGCGTTTTCAGACACACCCCTGGGTGGATTTGTAGGTAGCTCTCCCTAACACATTGGCATGAAAGATCAGCTCTGCTGATCAGCACATAATCAAGCCTTCATCCCAAGGCCATCCACCTTGAGATACATTATGATCATTCCGTATCCTACTCCTATCAGGACACTGGAAATGCTTATACGCCTATCCTGGGACACCCACATAGCACCCCCTAGCGGACACAGTGGTCACTACACCACCACACCATTCACCAAAGTCACGTTGCACCACAGACTGTCCAGGAGTTGGCAGATACTTTAGTCCAGGTCTGGGAGGAGATCCCTCTGGAGACCATCCACCGCCTCATGAGGAGCATGCCCAGGCATTGTAGGGAGGTCATACAGGCACGTGGAGGCTACACACACTACTGAGGATCATTTCCTTGTCTTGAGGCATTTCCCCTGAAGTTGGATCAGCCTGTAATTTGATTTTCCACTTTGATTTTGAGTATCATTCCACATACAGATCTCCATGGGAAATTAATTTTGACTTACATTGATCATTTTTATGTTTTATTGTGCTCAACGAATTCCACTATGTAATGAATAAAGATTTGTAATTGGAATATTTCATTCAGTGATATCTAGGATGTGGTATTTTAGTGTTCCCTTTATTTTTTTGAGCAGTGTATATGATCCCTCTGGCATACAAGGCTTAATACTTGGTGGCAAAACCCTTGTTGGCAAGCAAAGCAGTCAGACTTTTTTGTAGCTGATGACGAGTTTTGCGCACATGTCCGTAGGAATTTTGGTCCACTCCTCTTTGCAGATCATCTCTAAATCTTTAAGATTTTGAGGCTGTCGCTTGGCAACTCGGAGCTTCAACTCCCTCCATAAGTTTTCTATGGGATTAAGGTTTGAAGACTGGCAAGGCCACTCTGTGACCTTAATGTGCTTCTTTTTGAGCCACTCCTTTGTTGCCTTGGCTGTATGATTTGGGTTATTGTCTTGCTAGAAGACCCAGCCACAACCCATTTTTAATGTCTTGGTGGAGGGAAGGAGGTTGTCACTCAGGATTTTATGGTACATGGCTCCATCCATTCTCTCAATGATGCAGTGAAGTAGTCCTGTGCCTTTAACAGAGAAACACTCCCAAAACATGTTTCCATCTCCATGCTTGATGGTGGGGATGGTGTTCTTTGGGTCATAGGCAGCATTTCTCTTCATCCATACACGGCGGGTTGAGTTAATGCCAAATACGTCAAATTTTGTCTCATCTGACCAAAGCACCTTCCCCCAATCACTCACAGAATCATCCAGGTGTTCATTGTCAAACTTCAGATGGGCTTGCACATGTGCCCTTTTGAGCAGGGGGTCCTTGCGGGCACTGAAGGATTTAAACCTGTACGGCGTAATGCGTTTCTTGGTGACTGTGGTCCCAGCTGCCTTGAGATCATTAAAAAGTTCCTGCCGTGTAGTTTTAGGCTGATCTCTCACCTTTTCATGACCAAGGATACCCCAAGAGGTGAGATTTTGCAAGGTGCCACAGATCAATGTCGATTGACATTTTGTATTTCTTGCATTTTCTTACTATTGCACCAACAGTTGTCTCCTTCTCACCCAGCGCCTTACGTATAGTTTTGTAGCTCATTCCAGCTTTATGCAGGTCTATGATCTTGTCCCTGACATTCTTAGAAAGCTATTTGGTCTTGCCGATGTTGTAGAGGTTAGAGTCTGACTGATTAATTGAGTCTGTGGACTGGAGTCTTTCATAAAGGTGACTATTTAAGACAGCTGTCTTTAATGCAGGTAAGGAGTTGATTAGGAGTGTCTAACTTGTCTGTAGGAGCCAGGACTCTTAATGGTTGGTAGGGGATCAAATACTTCTTTCCCACTGCAAAAAAATTATATAATTTATACAATGTGATTTTCTCTCTAAATGTTAAAATTAACCTACCCTTAAAATTATAGCCTGTTCATGTCTTTGTCAGTGGGCAAACTTACAAAATTAGCAAGGGATCAAATAATTATTTCCTTCGATGTACAGGTCATTAACCCCTTCGTGACCGGGCCAATTTTCTAAATTCTGACCAATGTCACTTTATGTGGTCATAACTCTGGAATGCTTCAACAAATTTAGATTGATATATTTTGTGTTTATTTTTAAAAAAAATATCAAAAACTTGACAAAAATGTAAAAAAATTGCAATTTTCAAACTTTGAATGATTATCCCTTTAATCCAGATAGTCATACCACAGAAAAACATTAATAAATAACATTTCCCTCGTGTCTGCTTTACATCAGCACCATTTTTAAAATGTTAATTTATTTTGTTAGCCTTTTAGGAGGTTTAAAAATGTAGCAATAATTTTTCATTTTTTCAATGAAATTTACAAAATTTATTTTTTTGAGGGACCTATCCAAGTTTGAAGTGACTTTAGGGGTGCGATAAATTGGAAAAACCCAAACACGATACCATTTTAAAAACTGCACCCCCTGACATATTGAAAACTGCTGTCAGGTAGTTTATTAACCCTTCAGGTGATTTTCAGGAATCAATGCAAAGTGGTATAGCTGAAATGAAAAAGTGTTTACCACCTAAATGTCACCGACTTCTGAACTGACCGCTATAGCCAGGAGACTCTAAGGCCGCTATTTGGCCATGAACTGCTATGGCAAACATCAGGACCACACAATCATGATCTCGGTTTGTCAATTAGATTAACCCCTTCCTGACATGAGGCATACTATCCCGTCCATGGGACCCGGGCCCCTATGCCCATGGACGGGATAGTACGTCTACAGCGATCAGCGGCGCCCACGTGGTGAGCGCCGCTGATCGCGGCCGGGTGTCAGCTGATTATCACAGCTGACACCCGGCACAATGTGTCAGGGGCGGTCACGGACCGCCCCCGACACGTTAACCCCTTGCACACCGCGATCAAACACGATCGCGGTGTACCGGGAGTTAAAGGGAAGCATCGGCAGGGAGGGGGCTCCCTCCGTGCTTCCCTGAGCCCCCCACGGCAGCGCAATGTGCAGCGCTGCTGCGGGGGGCTCCTTTCCTCCAGGCCCCTGAATCCAAGATGGCGACGGGGGCCTTCGGGGGCCTGCAGGAAGCTGGCTTCCTCAGTGCCTGCAAAGCGCAGGCAAGAGGAAGTCTTCTTCAATGCCTGTGACAGATTGATGATCTGTCACAGTGATCTGTGATGTCCCACCTGGGACTATGTAATAAAGTTAAAAAAAATTAAAAAAAAGTGTAAAAATAATTTTAAAAAAATCGCCAAATAAATTAGTAAAAAAAAAAAAAAATATTCCCCAATAAATTCATTTTTTGAAAATAAAAAAACCCCAAAACAATAAAAGTACACATATTAGGTATCGCCGCGTCCGTAACGACCCGCCCTATAAAACTGTCCCATTAGTTAACCCCTTTAGCAAACCCCTTAAAAAATAAAAATAAAAAACGAAGCAAAAAATAATGATTTATTATCATACCGCCAAACAAAAAGTGTAATAACGCGCGATCAAAAAGACGCATATAAATATCCATGGTACCGCTGAAGACGTCATCTTGTCCCGCAAAAAACGAGCTGCCACACAGCATCATCAGCGAAAAAATAAAAAAGTTATAGCTCGCAGAATAAAGCGATGCAAAAATAATTATTTTTTATATAAAATAGTTTTCATTGCATAAAACCGACAAAACATAAAAAAAGACCTAAATGAGGTATCGCTGTAACCGTACTGACCCGAAGAATAAAACCGCTTTATCAATTTTACCGCACGCGGAACGGTGTAAACGCACTCCCCCAAAAGAAATTCATGAAACGCTGGTTTTTGTTCATTCTGCGTCCCAAAAACCGGAATAAAAAGCGATCAAAAAATGTCACGTGACCGAAAATGGTACCAATAAAAACGTCAATTCGTCCCGCAAAAAATAAGACCTCACATGACTCGGTGGGTCAAAATACGGAAAAATTCTAGCTCTCAATATGTGGTGATGCAAAAACTATTTTTACAATAAAAAGCGTCTTTCAGCGTGCGACAGCTGCCAAAAATAAAAACCGCCATAAATAGTAAATCAAACCCCCCGTTATCACACCCTTAGTTAGGGAAAAATAATAAAATTAAAAAAATGTATTTATTTCCATTTTTCCATTAGGGTTAGGGTTAGGGCTAGGGTTAGGGCTAGGGTTAGGGTTAGGGCTAGGGTTAGGGCTAGGGTTAGGGCTGAGATTAGGGTTAGGGGTGTGTTGGGGTTCGGGTTGGAGTTAGAATTAGGGGTTTCCACTGTTTGGGCACATCAGGGGCTCTCCAAATGCAACATTGCGTCTGATCTCAATTCCAGCCAATTCTGAGTTGAAAAAGTCATATGGTGCTCCTTCCCTTCCAAGCTCGGCCATGCGCCCAAACAGTGTTTTACCCCCATATGTAGGGTATCAGCCTACTCAGGACAAATTGCAAAACAATTTTTGGGGTCCAATTTCTCCTGTTACCCTTAGGAAAATAAAAAATTGGGGGCAAAAATATTTTTGTGGAAAAAAAATGATTTTTTTATTTTCACGTCTGAGCGTTATAAACTTCTGTGAAGCACTTCGTGGTTCAAAGTGCTCACCACACATCTAGATAAGTTCCGTGGGGGGGTCTAGTGTCCAAAATGGGGTCACTTGTGGGGAGTTTCAATAGTTTAGGTACATCAGGAGCTCTCCAAACGCACATGACACCCGCAGACCATTCCATCAAAGTCTGCATTCCAAAATAGCACTGCTTCCCTTCCGAGCCCCGACGTGTGTCCATACAGTAGTTTTCTCCCACATATGGGGTGTCAGCGTACTCATGACAAATTGGACAACAACTTTTGGGGTCCAATTTCTCCTGTTACCCTTGGGAAAATGAAAAAATTGGGGACTAATTGATCATGTTTGTGGAAAAAATACGATTTTTTTATTTTCATGCCCGGGCATTATAAACTTCTGTGAAGCCCTTGGGGGTTCAAAGTGCTCACCACACATCTAGATAAGTTCCTTAGGGGTTCTCATTTCCAAAATGGGGTCATTTGTGGGTGTTTCCACTGTTTAGGTACATTAGGGGCTCTCCAAAGGCAACATGACACCCGCAGACCATTCAATCAAAGTCTGCATTCCAAAACGTCACTACTTCCCTTCCGAGCCCTGACGTGTGTCCATACAGTAGTTTTCTCCCACATATGGGGTGTCAGCGTACTCAGGACAAATTGGACAACAACTTTTGGGGTTCAATTTCTCCTGTTACCCTTGGAAAAATAAAAAAATTGGGGACTAATTGATCATGTTTGTGGAAAAAATACGATTTTTTTTATTTTCATGCCCTGGCATTATAAACTTCTGTGAAGCCCTTGGGGGTTCAAAGTGCTCACCTCACATCTAAATAAGTTCCTTAGGGGGTCTAGTTTTCAAAATAGGGTCATTTGTGGGGGGTTTCCACTGTTTAGGTACATTAGGGGCTCTCCAAAGGCAACATGACACCCGCAGACCATTCCATCAATGTCTGCATTCCAAAACGTCACTACTTCCCTTCCGAGCTCTGACGCGTGTCCATACAGTAGTTTTCTCCCACATATGGGGTGTCAGCTTAGGCCTGTTTCACACTTCCGTTTTTGTGTCCGCCAAACGGATCCGTTTCCGTTTTTTTGACGGAAACTGATGCAAACGGATCCGTTTTTTTAAAAACGGATCCGTTTTTTTGATGGATCCGCGGTAACCGTAATGGAAGTCTATGGGACAAAAAAAACGGATCCTGCAAAAAATGGCGGATCCGTTTTTTTACGGAAAACAACGGATTTTGACGGATTTGAAAAAACGGAAGTGTGAAACAGGCCTTACTCAGGACAAATTGGACAACAACTTTTGGGGTTCAATTTCTCCTCTTACCCTTGGGAAAATAAAAAAATTGGGGACTAATTGATCATGTTTGTGGAAAAAATACGATTTTTTTATTTTCATGCCCTGGCATTATAAACTTCTGTGAAGCCCTTGGGGGTTCAAAGTGCTCACCTCACATCTAGATAAGTTCCTTAGGGGGTCTAGTTTTCAAAATGGGGTCATTTGTGGGGGGTTTCCACTGTTTAGGTACATTAGGGGCTCTCCAAAGGCAACATGACACCCGCAGACCATTCCATCAATGTCTGCATTCCAAAACGTCACTACTTCCCTTCCGAGCCCCGACGTGTGCCCATACAGTAGTTTTCTCCCACATATGGGGTATCAGCATACTCAGGACAAATTGGACAACAACTTTTGGGGTCTAATTTCTCCTGTTACCCTTGGGAAAATAAAAAAAATGGTGACTAAAAGATCATGTTTGTGGAAAAAATACGAATTTTTTATTTTCACGCCCGGGCGTTATAAACTTCTGTGAAGCACTGGGGGGTTCAAAGTGCTCACCACACATCTAGATAAGTTCCTTAGGGGGTCTAGTTTCCAAAATGGTGTCATTTGTGGGGGGTTTCCACTGTTTTGGTACATCAGGGGTTTTCCAATCGCGACATGATGTCCGATCTCAATTCCAGCCAAAAACGTCAAATGGCGCTGCTTCCCTTCCGAGCTCTGCCATGCGCCCAAATAGTGGTTTACCCCCACATGTGGGGTATCAGCATACTCAGGACAAATTGCACAATAACTTTTAGGGTCCTGTTACCCTTGGGAAAATAAAAATTGGGGTGAAAAGATCATTTTTGTGGAAAAAATATGATTTTTTAATTGTACCGCTGTACGTTATAAACTTCTGTAAAGCCCTTGTGGGTTCAAAGTTCTCACCACATATCTAGATAAGTTCCTTGGGGGGTCTAGTTTCCAAAATGGGGTCACTTGTAGGGGGTTTCCACTGTTTAGGTACATCAGGGACTCTCCAAACGTGACATGGCGTCTGATCTGAATTCCAGCCAATTTTGCATTGAAAAAGTCAAACGGCGCTCCTTCCATTCTGAGCTCTGCCATGCGCCGAAACAGTCGTTCCCCCCACAAATCAGGTATCAGCTTACTCAGGACAAATTGCACAATAACTTTTGCAGTCCAATTTGTCCTGTTACCCTTGGTAAAATAAAAAAAATTGAACCTGAAGTATTTTTTTTGTGAAAAAAAGTTAGATGTTCATTTTTTTTTAAATATTCAAAAAAATTCCTGTGACGCACCTAAAGGGTTAATAAACTTCTTGAATGTGGTTTTGAGCACCTTAAGGGGTGCAGTTTTTAGAATGGTGTCACTTTTGGGTATTTTCTATCATATAGACCCCTCAAAGTGGCTTCAAATGTGATGTGGTCCTAAAAATAAAATGGTGTTGTAAAAATGAGAAATCGCTGGTCAACTTTTAACCCTTAGAACTTCCTAAAAAAAAAAAATTTTGGTTCCAAAATTGTGCTGATGTAAAGTAAACATGTGGGAAATGTTAGTTATCAAGTTTTTTGTGTGCCGTATCTCTGTGATTTAAGGGCATAAAAATTCAAAGTTGGAAAATTGCAAAATTTTCAAAATTTTTGCTAAATTTCCGTTTTTTTCACAAATAAACGCAAGTTATTTGAATGAAATTTTACCACTAACATGAAGTACAATATGTCACGAGAAAACAATGTCAGAATCACCGGGATCCATGGAAGCGTTCCAGAGTTATGACCTCATAAAGGTACAGTGGTCAGAATTGTAAAAATTGGCCCGGTCATGAACGTGCAAACCACCCTTGGGGGTGAAGGGGTTAAAGTGCAAGCCCCCACACTCTATTAACCATTTATTTGATGTAGTCACTTTTGACAGCAGCAACTAAGTGGTTAAACAGATATGCATGGTGCCAACACCAATCATTTGTGATACAGCTGACAGCTGCTGGATTGTCACCTGTATGGGGATGATATTCCCTTATAACTCAGGTCAGTAAAAATACGTATTGGCTGTCATGAAGGGGTTAATGTTGTGGTGACATAGGAACTCTCTCAAGTGTTGAACGGAATGAGACTGATGGTGATATTTATAGATCAGGTCTCCTTAATTAATACAAGTATTGTATATTATGCTGATAGATGCATTGGGGATATGATTTTATGGCACTCACTTTTAAGTATTACTGGTTCTTCTCCTTTTTGAAATTATACCCACTAGTTAGTTAAACATTCCTCACAGACTACACAGCTCTACTCTTCTCCAAATGACTGCTGGGGGTGGATCATGTGGCCAGACCAATTTTTCAGCCTCCTCCTGTTTTAAAACACTAAATATGGGAATTTCAATTTTAGGAGGATGATAAAAAGGTCCGGTCACATGCTCCTTCACCAGCAGCCATCTTGTAGACAGTAGAGTTGAAGAAAGTGCTTCAAAATCATAACCCAATCACATTGGTTTAAATAAAAAGGATAATGTGGCCAATCCATTTAAGCTGTATCTTTTTCCACTTTTCACATAATAAAACACTTTTTTTTCAAGCTGGACAACCCATATACAATATTTACAAGCATAGAAAAGCTTATCTCAATTAAATGTTTTGTTTTCTCAAAAGTCCTTACATTTCTCCAAATTTTTTTTATTTGGAATTTTCTAAAGTTGGTCATGTTGAGGAGATATAAAAATGAACGGTTTGTCGTTTTGTTTATTGTAGTATCGGTGCATTTAGATTCCATCGAGATTACGTTTTATACCTATGATATGACCTAGAAGTACTTCCCGGGATATGATCAATTTCATTAACATCTTCAGTGCTACTATGTGTTTCACCACTGGATTCTTCTTCTGGTTAAAGATACTGCATTTGAGGGAATTACAGAACTACATTATAAAATGTGTAACTGATCAAGTAATCATGTTTAGCCCCACCAGAGTGAATGGATCACCTTGTTATGGCCAATAAAGAGAGGTCTCAGATAAAACAAAAGGGTTGTATACTTGACACAACCCCATTAAAGATAAATTACTTTTTTCCAAAATTGTAACCTAATTTAAGGGTTGTTCTAATGTTCTATCTTCAGGAGCTTGTCCCTCTTTGCTCCCAGTCTCCTGCTCTACAAGGTATGCTGTGGTTGTGAAGACTGACAGTTCAAACTAGCAGCACGGTCAAGCTGCTAGTCTGAATTGTGTGTTTTTTCAGGCTCCAAGCAGAGACATGGGAGAAGTGCAGCTGAACTTAAGCTGGTCGGATCCACGGATTTGGATAGCTTTCGATTACCGTAAGCAGACTTTAAAGCATAGAGCCTGCAAGCGGCGCTCGCTCCTTAGCTAGGTAACCAGACACTCTGAGACTGCAGGGTGTCTAGTAGCTTAGGCAAGGAGCTGTACAAGCTAAAATAAAAAACCCCTCCATTCTCGAGAACAGAGAGGATTCTTAATAGTGGGTAAATTGCATAGATTCTTGCTTTTACAAACTCTTTGCAATTTTACCAAGTTAAGAACTTGAGACAAGCCTTTTAATAAAAATTCAAGTTGCTAACTTTTTCAATACATTTTCAACTTTAAAGGCTTTTACAATGATTAAAAAGTTTGAATAATAATCGTTCTTACATAAATAGTAAAAAATGGAGAATTTTATGGCAATTTTCAGGGATTTCGCATAGCCACTAGAGGCTTATTACCAAGTGAACAACACAACTAAATAGGCAATTGTTTGTTTCCAACCCAACCTTTCTAAATTGAGATTTAATGTTTAAAGATACCAATTTGTCTCCAAGGTTTAGTAAATGTAGCTACTAATGGAGTTCTTTGTTGCTGAAAAGTAAAAACGTGAGCACTCTCAATCCACCCATAATACTTTAATTCTGCTGATAAATATATCTATTGAAAGTCTACAATGGAGGTGGTGTCTATGGTCCACGCTAGCAAATGACTCATAAGAAGTGAGTCATCTTCATAATGAATGGTACACCTTATTTTTTTGCCAAATAAGCAGTCCTCTTAATTACTAGTTTGGGTGGATATATCATTAGAAATTTGTCCAGGAGACTTAAAGCTGAAAAGTTTCTAGGTCAGATATTTGATATGTAATTATAGGAAGGTAAAATCTAAAATCCTAAGTTTTGCCATCTACAGTAAGTCTAGGCTAAACCTTTATAGTCACCACCACCATGGAGATATGGACATTTTGTTCCAGTATCACACTAGACTTATTACGGTATATATAATTGTAGGAATATGGTCTATAACAGAATTGTTCCTTATTCATGTACACATATTATTGCATAGTCTCATAGGATCCTGCAATCATGATCTAAGAGGAAATAAATGTGCTGTCCAGTTTTTCATAGTCGGTTTCTTTTCTGCCCATATCTAGGGCAATGCATAGACTTGTATTGTGCAACCTTTTCAGAAGAAACTGTTTCCTAAAAGTGATACCAGTTTCTTCCTGATATTTAATTGCAGTCCCATGAAAGTCACATGTGCATGGATTCTAGTAAATGATACTCAGCAGCTGCTATGCGTAGTCAGGTCAGGTTAAATGGGTTGTATGGGTTTAGCTTTAGGCTATGTGCCCACGTTGCGTGCTAAAATGCACACTGAAAACCGGACTCCTTCCCAGAAATCGCGCGTTTTTTTCCGCGGGATTTCACGGCGATTTTGCCGCGATTCTTCCGCGATTTTCTCAAGCACTTTCCAAGCGATTTGAAGCATCGCTTGGAAAGTGGTTGACAGGTTGGTCACACTCGTCAAACATAGTGTTTGACAAGCGTGAGCAGCTTTTTACTATTGAGGCCGCCTATGCGGCATCAATAGTAAAAGATAAAATGTTAAAAAAATAAAAAATCAGGGTATATTTACCTTCTGACGTCCCGCGCTGCCATCCCGGGCATAGCCACATGCGGGAAGTAAGCGATTCTCATGCATTCCTATGGGTGCGGAATCGCGGCAATTCTTTGCGATTCTGCACAAAAGAACGATCATGCTGCGATTTTTTCCGCTATGCGTTTCCGCCGCGGAAAAAAGCGCAGCATTAGCACAGCATGTGCGGAATGCCTTAGGAATGCATGGGGGGCGTTCTGTACACGATTTTTAAACGTTTTTGCAGCGTTTTCGCGCCGAAAATTGCGGCAAAAACGCTTAAAAATCGCATTGTGGGCACACAGCCTTAAAGTCTACTTTTCGAAAACAGCACCAGTTGTGTATATGGCAAGATCTGGTAATATAGCTGTGCCTCACTTATAGACAAGACTGTTTTTGTAATCTTCAACAACCTATATATTAAACATCTTTGTTCATTATCAGTCACTAAAGGTGTTGTTGAGAGATAATTTTGTTTTATTGGGCTTGTGACGTCCTTCAATAACCACTGCTTCTCTGATGTTGCAGTAACCTCACAACTGCAGACAATCAAACCATACCTAAAAACAAACTGTTAAATTCCAGACCATCCCACTATGAGCTGGTGATGATGTAAGCCAAGGATAAGCCAGAACGGGTGTGATAATGCAGGAGTCAAATAACAGATGACCCAGATGTCTTGGCTGAATTTTTAAACATGTATGGCCAAAGAGGGAGGAATGAAATATTGTTTGGTATGACTTCTCCCCATACACAATAGATTCGAGTCAGTTGAACCTGACAATTTCTGCAGAATGGTTAGATCATCTAATGTGTATGGGGGCCTACCAACTCTTTCATGACAGATGTTCTTGGGAAGATAAGGACTGATCAGTTTGAATTCAAATGCCAAACCTTTTTGCTCTACAAGCAGATAAGCCACTGCCAGATGTGATGACTCCTGGAGTGGACCCTCTGGGTCGAGGCACCAACCCTCCCAGGGCGAGCTGACCTAGTGAAGACCACCCCTATACAGGGAGTGTCAGGGGCAAGCCCCAGGGGGTGAGGTACCACGACTGCTGGCACCAGGCGGCCGGCTCACAGGAGACACGAGTGGGTGAGTGTGTCTGCAGGAACATGTAAAGCGTGGACACGGGAACACGTGGTATACAGAGACTTCATACGTCCGGATGTGAGTGAAGTAGGATGCGTGCAAGGAGCATGTCAGAGCACTTAGTCAGGCAGCAGGGGTGCCAGGAGGTGTAACAGAGTACAGGAGCAGGGTGTGTGCCAGAGGGCACAACTGAGCATAAGACAGAGTACAGGATCAGAGCATGTGCCAGGAGGCACAACTGAGTTTGAGACAAGGCACAGGGTCCGAGTGTGTGCCAGGAGGCACAACTGAGTACAAGGCAGAGCACAGGATCAGAGTGTGTGCCAGGAGGCACAACTGAGTTTGAGACAAGGCACAAGGTCCGAGTGTGTGCCAGGAGGCACAACTGAGTACAAGGCAGAGCACAGGATCAGAGTGTGTGCCAGGAGGCACAACTGAGTACAAGACAGAGCACAGGATCAGAGTATGTGCCAGGAGGCACAGCTGAATGTAAGATGGAGCACAGGATCAGAGTGTGTGCCAGGAGGCACAACTGAGTACAAGACAGAGCACAGCATCAGAGTATGTGCCAGGAGGCACAGCTGAATGTAAGATGGAGCACAGGATCAGAGTGTGTGCCAGGAGGCACAACTGAGTATGAGACAGAGCACAGGGTCAGAGCGTGTGCCAGGAGGCACAACCGAGTACAAGGCAGAGTGCAGGTTCAGAGTGTGTGCCAAGAGGCACAACAGAGTGCAAGGCAGAGGACCTGAATACAGCGCACAGCCAGGCAGGGACACGGCAGACCAAGCCAGGAAGCACAACAATAATCAGGCACTTCCCCTAGGAAGAGGTAGCCTGATATAGCACATGATCACGAGAGCTTCCGGGTCAAGTCCTCCAGTACCATAGAGAGGACTGACTTGGAGACCGAACTGAGAAAAGCGCGCAAGCGCAGACATAACATGGAGGAGACAGGGACCTAGGTACAAGAGGTGCGCGTGCGCACCCGGCGGGACCCCTGGACTGACCGCAGCTCCGGAAGAGATGACGTCGGGACCGAGGTCCCGCCCCCAGGTGAGCGCGGCGTGACACCAGATGGGTCTGGCAGCATCTTACTCCACCAACCCTAAAGTGAAAACAAAAATTGTCAGCTGATTTGTGCCCTTGAGTGTATGGTGAAGTTGGAAGAGAGAGCTCAGATGAATGGGCATTTGCTCGACAGCTAAGGTGTATAGACACATTTAGACAACAAGTTGAACAATTTGTTATCTACAATAGCACAGTATAGGTTGAAATGCTGGCTCATTTGACTTGACCACTGAATAACAATCCCTTTCCTAATCTAGGAAGTATTCTTGTCATGATCTGTAGAACCACTACACTGGCTTGTACTGGCTTTTAGAACAGGGCTTTCATATGCAGCTGTCTCAGCTCTATGGCCGAGAGGCTCCTACCTGTACCTATTTCTCAGACTCTTCCTCGTAGACAGGTGTGTGACTTTTGTCCACCCACTTCTATGACTACACAGTGTGCTGATGCTTTTTTTCTCACCTCCTAGCTTTTTAACAAGGTCATTCCCTCAATAACTGGCTTACACCTTGCTACTTTTTGGCATGAAGAACAGTCCCTCACATAAGCTATTTGCTTGGTCCAGGTCTGACCAATATATCATCCTCATGCCTATGAATTCTTTTGGTTCTAGAGTCTTTCTTGCATGTACCTCCATACTAATCATTGTGGCCTAGCTCATAGTTCAGTGTCGCTATGTCAGCCCGTTGTACCAAAAAAATGACGCAGTAATAACATTAAAGGGGACCTGTTAATATGATTTCTGCTATAATGCATGTTCTAAACATGCCCCTGATTAAATTGTCAGTAGTAGTACATTTGTATAAGTTTCTTCAGTTCTCAAAAAATTATGGATGCCTTAATTTTTTTTACAGGCAGATCAAAAAAAGTGACCTACTGTATTTGTATGAACTGTCCTGGAATTTCTGGACTGTTGGCAACCTTGCTCTTGACTGGGAGGAACAGCAGGCGGCAGTTTTTAAAGGGAATCTGTCACCCTTTTTTTCGGCTTGCAGCTGCCGGCATAGACATCGGGGGCTTATCTACAGCATTCTGTAATGCTGTAGATAAGCCTCCGATGTAACCTCCGAGGTCAGAGTACCGGGAGGATAATGGATCAGAGCTGAAGGGGTTAAACAGGTGGATGGTCAGAACGAAGTCCAATCTCAGGCAACAGATCAAGCATACAGAACTCAAGGCACAGGAAAGTACAAACCTCACAGGTTGAATGTACGTCTGGCAGAGTTCTGGGAGTGAAAGCTGAGTTAAGAAACATGGCAATTAACTGGAATAGTGAAGACATGGATGCCTCATGGTCTCAGATTGGATAGCTGAGCTGTCAATCAACACATTGACAGCTCAGCATGCACCTGTACCAGATCGGATGGCCAGGCTGTCAATCAAAGTACCGACAGCTTCAACACACCCATATACCAGATTGTACTGCTGAGCTATCAGTAACTGCATCCCAGACACACTGAGGAGCGGAACCGTGACACTGAATAACTGCAGTGCAAAAGATGAGATTAGCAGTCTTTGAATAATACAAAGATACAATTAATGGTGGGGAGATAGGAGAGGTGCTTGCAGTAGCAGTGTCAGTATGATTTATCAGTGATATGTTGTAGCTGTCATCTGCTGCATTTCAAATACAATTATACATTTTCTTCAATCATAATGCATTAAGAAGCAAGACAGTACAATTTACATTAAAAAAACCCTGAAATCAGTGTCAGACTTTATGCTTGCTTGTTACAAGTGATTACACTGAGTTATTGCATTTCTTGTGCAGTAATTTTTGTGAAGAAAAATAACTGTTTTTTTAAAAATACAAAAATAATTTCCCTAAATTGCAGACATTTAAATACAACGGTCTAATTTACAAAGAGTGTGTAGCGCAAATAAGTTTTTACATGCGTTTTACTTGTCAAATTTTACATCTGTTCACAGCAAGGGTCAAATTATTGAAGTTGGAAATATTGTCAAACGTTAATTATAGTGTTGTATATAATGACTGGTAAAGGAAAAAAGTGGCAATGACAAACCATGTGGTTTTGCAAAAGAAAAACCTGCATACCACGGCTAAGACTGTGTGAGCCGCTAACTGTAGCAGAAGCACCACCACCACTGGCACTTTATTCTCGTAAGACACAACACCTCATGTTAATTTACTGCTTGACAAACCTTGGATTTTTTTCCCCTGAAATATCTCTTGAGAAGCATTCAGCTAAAAATACATACCATATTATTGCTCCTGAGAGAGAGGCCACTTTGAGAACGTATTAAATAAGCTGTGGAAGATTTCTTTCAGAGTGGAAATTGAGCAGCCGACATTACATTGAAAGGCTGTATTTTAAAACTAGTCATTCAATAAAATTAATTTTATGCTTAAAAGCACTGGTAGGAGCCGCACGATGAGAATCATACATATGAATAAATTCACCTGCTTTAGAATTCAGACTGAAGCTTCATCGTAGCAACATGTCTGCCACCTGTCTGACTTCATTACCTGTCATTCTACAATATCAGTAAAACTAATAATTGGACGAAATGCCTGTATGAGCTGAAAAAGAGAGTTTTCATAATATATTTTACAAGCATTTGCTGGATTTTCAGAGAAAATAAATGAGGTTTGCTCAGGAACTGAACTGAGAGCCTTGTTCAAGTACAGAGAAGTTTTATCACTTTCATTGCAGATAGCTAAGCAATTCTTAAACTTGCGTTCTCATTGCCTAGTACCAGCATTCCGAACATCAGGTTTTTTACAGACCCATCTACAAATCTAGGGTTTCTATAAGGCTGGGGTCACACTTGCGAGTACAATGAGGGAAACTCGTGCAAGGCTCTCGCCTCATTACCCGGCACTGCCGCCAGCACTCGGGACCGGAGTGTGCGGCTGCATGTCTTTCTATGCAGCTGAACGCTCTGGTCCGAACCGCCGGCGGCAGTGCCGGGCATTGAGGAGAGTTTCTCGCGTTGCACTCGCAAGTGTGACCCTGGCCTAATAAACATTATTGGGATCACTGCAACAAAGTTAGCAGCATGTCTAAAAGGGGCACCTTTGAACCTTTACCGTTTCAACACCCTGAGGTTTCAGCAAAAGTTGACCCCAATTTTTGTTCCTTTCCCTTTCATTACTCTAACAGTTACAGTTTATAATTTTACATACAGAATTATGTCATAAATGTATTGGACTTTTTTAGTGGGTGATGCCAAGTAAGCTTATATTATGAATAGTTTCAGAACATATATTTAACCCCTTCACCCCCAAGCCTGTGTTCACCTTCCTGACCAGACCAAATTTTACAATTCTGACCAGTGTCAATTTTTGTGGTAATAACTCTGGAACGCTTCATTGGATCCCAGTGATTTGAAGATTGCTTTTTTATGTTACTTTACATACAGTATATTTTATGGTAGTGTTAAATTTAGGGATATATTCTTTGCATTTATTTGTTAACAGATTAGCATTTTGGTGAAAATTTTGCAATTTTCAAACTTTTAATTTGCATACAGTTAAACCAGATAGTTATATCACACAAAATAGTTGGTAAACAACATTTACTACATGTCTACTTTACATCAGCATCATTTTTGAAGAATATTTTTTTTGCTAGAAAGGTAGAAGAGTTAAAAGTTGATCAGCAATTTTTCAATTTTCCAACAAAATTTCCAAAACCTATTTTTTTAGGGACCACATCACATTTGACGTGACTTTGGGGGCCTATATGATAGAAAATACCCAAAAATGACACCATTTTAAGAACTGAAACCATGAATGTGCTCGAAAACCATATTCAATTCAGTTTATTAACCCTTCAGTTTCTTCACAGCAGTTTAAGTATTGTGGGTCGAAAAATGAAAATTTTACCTTTTCCCACAAAACGATGCTTTAGCTCAAAATTTGAAATTTTTACATGGGTAACAGGAGAAAATGGGCCACACAGTTTGTTGAGCAATTTCTCCTGATTATTCGGATACCCCATATGTGGTTGAAAACTACTTTTGGGCACACGGAAGGGCCTGGAAGGGAAGAAGCACCATTTGACTTATGGAGTGCAAAGTTGGTTAGAATCGATAGAGGACACCATGCCATGTTTCCAGAGCCCCTGGTGTACCAAAACACAGTGGAAACTCTCCACAAGTGACTCCATTATGGAAACTATCCCCATCAAGGAACTTATCTAGAAGTGTGGTGAGAACCTTAAACCCACATGGGCTTTACTAAAGTTTATAACGCTGAGTAGTGAACATTAAAAAATAAATTTTTCCAGCAAAAATGTTGATTTTGCCACAAATTTTTCATTTTCACAAGGGTAACAGGACAAAATGGACAATATAATTTGTTGTGCAATTTCAACTAAGTACACCAATACCCCATATGTAGAGTAAAACTACTGTTTGGGTACACGGAAGGGCTCGGAAGGTAAGAGGTTCCAATTGAATTCTGGAATAGATTGCGGTTGCCAAATCACATTTGAAGAGCCTCTGACATACCAAAATAGCAGAAACCCCCACAAGTGACCCCGTTTTGGAAACTACACCTCTTGAGAAATTCATTTTAGGGGTATAGGGAGCATTTTTAAACCTCAGGCGATTCACAGAATTTTATATCATGGAGCTGAGTCAATGGAAAATTACCATTTTTTCCACTAAAATCTTACTTTGGCCCCAAGTTTTTAATTATCAAAGGAGATAATAAGAGAAATTTAACAGTACAATTTGTTACTCAACTACTCTTGAGTATGCTAATATCCCATATGTGGTGGTCAAAAACTACCGGTACTTTTGAGGCACAGTGCAAAGCTCAAAAGGGGATTAGCGCCATATTATAGTGCAGATTTTATTGTTATGGTTTGCGGGTGCCATTAGAAAAGCCCTTGAGGTTCCAAAACAGCAAAAAAAAAACATAAATGATCCTATTTTACAAACTACACATCTTAATGAATTCATCAAGGGTGCAGTGATCATACAGACACAACCAGTGCGTCACCGAATTTTATACCATTGGGCAGTGAAGAAAATTTTTTACCATAAACATTTTGTTTTTACACTGGGAAATGGGTAAAAATAGCACACAATTTCTGCTGAATGTGGAAATACCCCATATGTGGTTGTACAGTACTGCTTAGCCAAATGATGAGACTCTATTTGACTCCTAGAGGAGAGTTGCCTAGAATAGTTTGCGAACTCCATATACAGAGCATATAAGTGCTAGAAGAGCAGACTCTCCTATCAAGTGATCCCATTTTGGAAAATATATCCCTTTGAGAATGTATTTACAGGTGTAGTGACAATTTGACTCCATGGGTGTTTTCCAGAAACAAGCAGCAGTGGATGTTGCTCAGTGAAAATTGCAAATCTAGCGCCCGTACGTTGTAGTGCCCCAACATTGTATTGCCCAAACGTAGTTCCCGTACATTATGCCCAACTTGTGCTTCTGGAGATATGCACCCCATAAATTAAGTGTGCTCTCATCGCTACAGAAATGCCAAACATGTTGATGCTAAAAGTGGTTTAAGCATACAAGGGCTCAGAAGTGAGAGGGGTGCAAATGGATTTGGGAGTGCAGAAGTTGCTGAACTTCTTTTGGGGGTAAGCATTTCACTTTTTCAGATCCTCTGTTTTACCAATAATGTGAAAGCCCCCTATATTTCCATTAACAGATGATGGACCTGAGTGGGACTTTTTTTGTGGATTGAGTTGAAGCTTTTATTGGGAACTTTTTACATAACATTTTGAGTTACCTTTATCCCGTGCCATATGCTGAGCACTTACATCGGGGTTTCAATCTAAATCTCCAAAAGACATGATTCAGATTAAACCCTGACAGATCCAATAAGTTCAATGAGTCAGCAGAGTTACCCTGGACACTGTTTGGCCTCTGTTCAGTGGAGACCTTCTTTTCAGAAGTGCACAAAACTGTGGGCTGACCGCGCTTTTATGCACCCATAAAAAAGAAGGACACCACTGGATCATAAGCCAGAGAGCGTCCACAGTGTCTCAGTCTGCCTCATTACAGCGCATCTTCCACAGGGGATTCCATCTGAATCACATATATCAGAGATTTACATGTAAACCCTGGTATAAGCACTCAGCATAGAGCGCAGAATAAATGTGAGCCGAGCCTTTATGTGATCTTTGGGAGACAGAATACACAAATGAACAGCAAGTCAAGAATTGGTTTTATTTATTTTTACACCATTCTTTGTGCGGTATAAGTGATTATATAACTTTATTTTTCGGGTCGGTGCGATTACAGTGATAAGAGATTTATATAGTTTTTTACTTTTGGCTGCTATCACACACTAAAAGGAGCTTTTTCTGCAAAAAAAAAACAGTTTTTGCATCGCTAAATATTCAGAGATATAATTTTAGTATATTTCTGTTGCCAGAGTCATGTGAGGACTGTTTTTTACGGGCAGAGATGACGTTTTTATTGGTACCATTTTCGGGCACATGACATTTTTTTATCGCTTTCTATTCTGATTTTTGGGAGTCATAATGAACAAAACTCAGCAATTCAGGAATTGTTTTTCTTTTAACGTCCTTCCTCATGTGGTAAAATTGATAAGACCGCTTTATTTTTCAGGTGAGTACGATTACAGAGATACCACATTTATATATTTTTTTAATGTTTTGCAGCTTTTACACAATAAAAACCTATTCATAGAAAAAAAAAATATTGTTTTTGCATCAGTGTATTCTGAGAGCTATAGCTTTTTTATTTTTCCACTAATGGAGCTGTTTGGCTTCTTGTTTTATTTGCAGGACAAGATGGTGATTTCAGCTATACCATTTTTAATCTACATTCATGTTATGATAGTGTTTTATTCCACTTTTAGTTTGTCGGTATGATGAAAAAGCCTAGTTTTTGCCTAATTTTTTTTTAAGTTGTTCACTGAAGGGGTTATCTATAGTGACAGTTTTATGGATCAGGTCGTTCCGGACGTGTCTATATCAAATATGTGTACTCTTTGTTTATTTTTACATAAAAATACATATTTATGAGTATAAATATTTCCATTTTGCTATTATTTTGTGATTGTTTTAAAAAAAATTTACCATTTTTTTACTTTTTTCTTCTTACTATTTTTACGGCTACCATTTCATAAATCACTTGTATGCCCTTTTTCATATATGTGTTTTGAAAATAATGTCTATATGGATACATAAGGTATTATCATATAATATGGCATACTAACACATAGACGTGTGTTCCTACAGGATATATAAAAACATATGCATAAATCTGCTCCTATTTATTAGTATTATTTCTACCTTTTCCACATAGACATATTAGATGCTATATAGCTGCTTACATGTATATTCAACTGATTTTTTGAGTGGTTTCATACGAATCAGAAATATTTTAACATTTACCTCTTGATTATTTCTCCGCTTGACTTCTCTCTTTTACCTGTTTTTATGTATTTGTTAATTGCTTTATTAAAATTGTGTTTCGTATTATTCTTGTCTATGGGAATATTTCTGTAAGTTTTGTTGTTAGTTTATACTCCACTTTACACATAGGACCCTTTTGGTTCCATGAACAGAATAAGTTTCACAACACCAAAAACAAAATCATAAACAGAAATCCGTAGCATTCTCTAGGTGCTAACTAAACAGTACAGAACCTGACTACTTCAGACACCGCTGAGCTAGCCCCAGTTCGGTAAAACAAAACTGCCATCATGCATGGCAACCACTAATACTTGCGGTTTGGTGCACACGGCCTGTACAGACTCTTCTCAGAGAGATTCTGGTTGGTCTCTCTCTTCAGCTCCAAAACACATCCAGTCTGCTCAGCTTCCTCAGCAGACTGACTTAGAAGAACACCCAACCTGGCTATATGCAGAGCTAGCCCAGTGCACCTAATCAGACTCTATATACATACACACACAAGAAAAATAAACAGCAATCCAAGGGTTCAAAGTAGGCTTTTTTTTGGCTCATGTGAAAAAATGCCAACATTTTGGCTCACATACAATTGGGCCTTTGCCAAGTCTGCATGAGCACATTTGTCCAGCTCAGTGGTGTGTGAGCCAACACGTTGCCATTTTGGCACATGGGCAAATAAACTACTGTTAGTCTGAAATTGAGCTGTTGCAGTGCTGCCTATTTTTCTTGGTTGTGTTTCTCAAAGTTGTTTGGGTAAAAACTAATGGGTGTGCACCAACTGCTATTCTGGATGAGTGCTGCTTTATATACACACAGTATAATACATACAATTTTGTATATATATTTAGTGCAATGCATAATTAATCTTGTGCTGACTGCAATTATTTTAATAATTCTAGAGGTTAATACATTAATAATAAAGCATATGGGCATTGTTTTTTTTTCCATATCTTCATAGTTGAATAGGAGTTTATGATTAGACATAGAATATGTTTCCCTGACTAACACAAATTAATTTAATGAGGTACTAGTGTCAGGGGTCCTAAAACTGTCACACAATTAGACTTTTTCCACACTAAAAATGAAGAAAATGCTCAATACCGTAACTAGATTTTACTGACAGCTTGGTACGCCACAAGTACAATGTGAATCATAACACCATCTGTATGCTGTTATACAGGCCACTGTTGTGGAAACATATACTATGCAGTCACCCCCTCCATTAATTGGAAGGTTGTGAGCAGCTGTTTACTTAGTATTTTGCACCTGTGTTGCCGGAATCTTTGCTACTTGGGCTGGCTGCATCCTGTAGTGCATTTGTTCAGGTAAGTGGTGCTGCCCCTTTTCAGCTGTAATTTTGAATTTTTGAAGGATTTTCAGTCCTCTTTTGTGGCTTTGCTACTAAGTTTAGTGAATCATAACACGATCTGTAAAGCTGAAGTTGAAAAGAAGATAGCTTCTACAGATGGATAATGATCCTAAACACACGTCAGAATCCACAATAGACTACCTCAAAAGGTGAAAGTTGAAGGTTTTACAATGGCCCTCACAGTCCCCTGATCTGAACATTATTGAAAATCTGTGGCTAGACCTCAAAATAGCAGTGCAGGAATCTCACAGAACGGCAAGAATTTTCCAAGGAAGAATGGATGATAATCCCTCAAACAAGAATTGAAAAACTCTGGGCTGGCAACTAAAAGCATTTGCAAGCTGTGATACTTGCAAAAAGGGGTGGTAATAGGTACAAACCATGCAGGGTGTAAACCTTTTGCATCGACCTATTTTCCTTTTTTGTAATTTTTAAAATGTAAAAGATGAAAATATATATATTTGTTTGCATAACATACAAAGGAAATGTGTCATCCTTAACTTTCGTCCTTTTAGAGATCATTTCATCATCAACTTGCTTAACTTTTCACAATAACAGTGATTTTGACCAGGGGTGCCTAAACTTTTACATGCCATTGTACTTTTTCTATATTAGTTATGGGCTCAGCCTGCCACAATACCTATGCAAGTAAGGACTGTACACTTCTCAAATAGTGAACTGATGACAGCATCACAAATAAGCTCGAAAATGTCAACAAAGACATGATTTCGATTGGCATTGACAGAGTTTTGTAGGTGGGAGAAATATTAAGGCGATGATCACCTTATAGACTGATGTAGGACATATAAGATGTTAAGACGGTGTAGAGAATGTATCTGAACCCCCACACCCTCCATCCAAGTTTATCCTATAGAGGTGGGGTGACTGTGATTCACGAGTATAACATCCCATTTTTCTCCTTAAGAGAGTAACAGAACATATTATTTCATCCTCGAAATATTCTAGACAATATTCCCTGCACATTCAGGTGATTTCACCTTCCAAGCACAGACATGTAGAAAAGATCACATCATTAAATGCTAATGCTTCTGTGAAGTATAGGCCAAAGCAAATATACCCTGGCACAGTTCTACAACAGACATTGCCTAAACTGTTTACAAAAGAAAAATCCAGAGGCGATCTCTATATTCAGACGACATTTCCTGTCAACGAGTTTCAGTTCCACCATACATCAGGCATACTGACCATTTTCATTGAGAAGACTATCCTATAGGAGAACACCTTTCGAAGCTATATTGGGCAGTCGTCTCAGGTTTTCACACACATATATATATATATACAGTTGTGGCCAAAAGTATTGACACCCCTGCAATTCTGTCAGATAATACTCAGTTTCTTCCTGAAAATGATTGCAAACACAAATTCTTTGGTATTATTATCTTCATTTAATTTGTCTTAAATGAAAAAACACAAAAGAGAATGAAGCAAAAAGCAAAACATTGATCATTTCACACAAAACTCCAAAAATGGGCCAGACAAAAGTATTGGCACCCTCAGCCTAATACTGCTCCAGGTCCCTGATATTTGAAGGGTGCCTTCTCCAAACTGCCATTTTTAGATCTCTCCACAGGTGTTCTATGGGATTCAGGTCTGGACTCATTGCTGGCCACCTTAGAAGTCTCCAGTGCTTTCTCTCAAACCATTTTCTAGTGCTTTTTGAAGTGTATTTTGGGTCATTGTCCTGCTGGAAGACCCATGACCTCTGAGGGAGACCCAGCTTTCTCACACTGGGCCCTACATTATGCTGCAAAATTTGTTGGTAGTCTTCAGACTTCATAATGCCATGCACACGGTCAAGCAGTCCAGTGCCAGAGGCAGCAAAGCAACCCCAAAACATCAGGGAACCTCCGCCATGTTTGACTGTAGGGACAGTGTTCTTTTCTTTGAATGCCTCTTTTTTTCTCCTGTAAACTCTATGTTGATGCCTTTGCCCAAAAAGCTCTAATTTTGTCTCATTTGACCAGAGAACATTCTTCCAAAACGTTTTAGGCTTTTTCAGGTAAGTTTTGGCAAACTCCAGCCTGGCTTTTTTATGTCTCGGGGTAAGAAGTGGGGTCTACCTGGGTCTCCTACCATACAGTCCCTTTTCATTCAGACGCCGACGGATAGTACGGGTTGACACTGTTGTACCCTTGGACTGCAGGGAAGCTTGAACTTGTTTGGATGTTAGTCGAGGTTCTTTACCCAACATCCGCACAATCTTGCGTTGAAATCTCTTGTCAATTTTTCTTTTCCGTCCACATCTAGGGAGGTCAGCCACAGTGCCATGGGCTTTAAACTTCTTGATGACACTGCGCACGGTAGACATAGGAACATTCTGGTCTTTGGAGATGGACTTGTAGCCTTGAGATTGCTCATGCTTCCTCACAATTTGGTTTCTCAAGTCCTCAGACAGTTCTTTGGTCTTCTTTCTTTTCTCCATGCTCATTGTGGTACACACAAGGACACAGGACAGAGGTTGAGTCAACTTTAATCCATGTCAACTGGCTGCAAGTGTGATTTAGTTATTGCCAACACCTGTTAGGTGCCACAGGTAAGTTACAGGTGCTGTTAATTACACAAATTAGAGAAGCAACACATGACTTTTCGAACAGTGCCAATACTTTTGTCCACCCTCTTTTTTATGTTTGGTGTGGAATTATATCTAATTTGGCTTTAGGACAATTCTTTTTGTGTTTTTTCATTTAAGACAAATTAAATGAAGATAATAATACCAAAGAATTTGTGTTTGCAATCATTTTCAGGAAGAAACTGAGTATTATCTGACAGAATTGCAGGGGTGTCAATACTTTTGGCCACAACTGTATATATATATATATATATATATATATATATATATATCACATCCACAGATATACATACACCATTTTGGTAGCCGAGCCAATACCACAGAAAAATAGAGGGTTATATTTTGCTCCGCTTTTAAATACTCTAATACCCTTTGTAGGAGTCAAATTAATCAAGCAGAAGACTAGCATGCATAAAGCATAATTATATACACAATGAAAATACATATACAATAAATTATTCAATGACTTACCCCTTCTATAGGCATTCTTGTCTTTGGGAACAATCTGTAATGTGATTCAAGATTTGTCTTCTGCTCTCGACCCTTCCGAAAAGAATCCTGGGAAAACAGTCCTCCCACTCTTTGAAAGGAGTTCTTTCTCATCAGGCCTTGCCCACCCCTTATACCTTCCAGCAGACGGATCAAAAGCAAGTTTGCCGGTAGCTCCTCTATGCTGCTGTGTACTGGGGTTCTGCATTCTGGACATCTCAGCTCTTTTCGGGCTTTCAGGATCTTCTGTAGGCATGGCTGACAGAAAGTATGCTGGCATGGCAACACCTTGGCCGTGGCATCCAATTTTCCTAAACAGACTGGACAGTTCAACAAGTCAAGGACAACCAATTCATCCATGATAGGCAAGGTCTATATGCTGGAACCCGAAGCTCAAATCTACATGATGATAGCACTAGGAAGAAATAAGAAAAAATTATCAAGATGTAAATGTGCAGGTGCAGTGCTCACAGCAGACCAGTCCTTAGATGTTCAAACCTCACAGGATTTTCCTGGGGGAAAAATCATTCCCGCAGACGCTACAGAGCAATGCCTCACAAGACATTTGCAGATGTGCACCTTAGTTTTACAGCTCAGTTCCAAGTGAGTCATTTGTGATTCACAAATGCACTGGGAGCAATAAAATGCTGCTTTCTCATCATCTGTCTATCAGGATCTAAGTTTCTCTGCTGCACCAGGTAGCTGGGGCTTACAGGGCGAATCAGGAAACCCTGACCTCTTGAACTAGCTGCTGCTTATGGTCAATAGAAATAACTGATATAAGCGCCAATTGTTTTTTCGTTTAGACAGATTCTCACTGCAAAACACTGTTGTGTTGGTTTTATTCTTATGTATTCAGCTGTGACTTCCTAGACCAGATTCATAACTTTGCTGCCTATTAATGTGGCGACCTTGGTGCAGTAAATAAAACCTACTGTACATGATTTTGACGTTGGTCGTATAGTGTGAGGTCTCTATCGCTATATCTGAGTGTTCGGCTACACTGTTGTATAGAAATGGCAATGAAAAAAATATCTATTTGTCTGTCTAATCTTAGGAAGAATGCATTGATATATATATATATATATATATATATATATATAGATCAGGAAGCCCCAGAAATGGTAACTATAGTTCCAAGGTATGTAAGGTATGTAAGTATATAAGGAATAACACTATTTCTGGTCATTATATGATTTGTGTCCTGCATTTTTCAGTAGTTTCTCCTTTAAATTCTTTATTTCTAATCTGCAATGACTCTGAGCTTGGGTGTGGAGACAAACTGCTGTTATGTCTTCCGTACACTAAACACTCAGAAATAGCATTCCTAAACACTTAATTCTTTAAATAGCACAAAGACTGAAGCAGCATCTTGGAAGAAATTATACAGCAGTGCTGAGCAGTGTGGCTGTGAATCCAGCTCTGGGGTAAGGTAAAAGATTTGCTAGAAAGCTCAGAAGATAATACAGTGTCTCTTTCTGCTAGTTTTTCTTATTGATCCTCTCTCCAAAGAAAATAAAATAGGGGGAAAACCTGACACCCTCCCTATGCTAGTAGTCTCTTTTGTCTTGGAAGATAGCGCTGAGGACTTATTTTATCAGAGTGGATGGTAATTTCAGGAGTCATGGGGAGTAAGAAGTGGTTTATAAGTGGAGAAAGTAACATATTTTTTCAAAGTTTGTTGAAAGTATAGCTTATAGTTAAAGGTATTTTTTCCCACGAATAAAAGTATATTTTAATCAATAGAGCTTGGAATATTAATAAGTTTGACAATTGGATGTTTTGAAAAATAATGTTCCTGTGCTGAGATCATCTTATAAATATGTCCCTACCATGTACTGTGTAATGACCGTGCTGGAACATTGTCTGATCATACCACTGCTCTTAGGCAGGGGAGGATGCAAAAGAGTATACGGATAGGTCAGCATGGGAACACACATGATTCTTTTTGAATGAAATGAACTGCTACAGTAGGAGACCCAGAAGGACTCTATTGCTAACACAGAGACATAAAAAGCTAGACTGCAGTTTGCTAAAATGTACGTGAGTAAGCTAAATCCTTCTGGGAAAGCATCTTGTGGACAGATGAGACTAAGATAGAGCTGTCTGGTTAGTCACATAATTCTACTGTTTACCATAAATGGATTGAGGCTTACAAAGAAAAGAACACAGTACCTACAGTCAAGTATGGTGAAGGGTCAAAGATGCTTTGGGCTTGTTTGGCTGCCTCTGACACTGGGTGCCTTGACTGTGTGCAAGGCATCATGAGATCTGAAGATTAGCAAAGGATTTCGTATTTCAAGGCACTGCCCAGTGTCAGAAAACTGGGTTTGTGTCCTAGGTCATGGGTCTTCCAGCAGTACAATGACCCCAAAGAAACTTCAAGAAATGGATGTAAACCAAATGCTGGAGATTTTCTGAAGTGGCCAGCAATTAGTCAGGATCTAATTCCCATTAAACACCTGTGGGGAGATCCTAAAATTGCTGTTGGCTTGAAGGCACCCTTCAAATAAGAGAGATCTGAAGCAGTTTGCTAAAGAAGAGTGGTCCAAAATTCCAGCTGAGAGTTGAAAGATGTTTGTTGATAGTTATGGGAAGCAATTGATTGCAGTTATTTATGCCAAAAGGTGTACAACCAAGCATTAAGTTGCGGGTACCAGCAATTTTGTCTGGCCCATTTTTAGGGGTTTTGTGTGAAATTATGTCCAATTTGCCTTTTTTTTCTCCGTTTTTTTGTGTTGTTCCCATACACACAAAGGACATAAGAGTGCGTATAACAAAACATCTAATTCCAATAATTTTCTGGGAGAAATACTTCATTTCCTGGGAAAATTTCAAGTGTGCCAACACTTTTGGCAATGACTGTATGTAAATATCCTATATTTCATAAATCTCTTGACTCACATAATAGCGTTCTACTCCAATCTAGTTCGTTTCACTATTTTTATTTAAAATATTTAATTGCGCTGATTAACACTTGCTCTCCATTAATTTACAGTGGAAATCAGCAAAAAAAAAACAACAAAACAAAGCACACGTACAAGCCATATATAAAAATGGGTCATGTAAAAAAAATTGAAGGCAATCCGGTGAATCATTGCATTTCGGAACCAGACGTTTTACCTTTCTTAACTGCTGCTAGATAGACTCATACAGAAACTGGTTAGACATTGCATGCAATTAATTACATGCCACACCTAATATGATTGTTTACATGTACCACATGCCCACACATAACTAAAATAACACACAACAAGCAAACGCAGGCAACATAGTTCAAAGCTTCATTTATACATGTTCCAATCAGGACAGGTTGCTTTTCTTATACTGTAGGTATTGCTTACGCACTGTTTGTATATTGTTCTTGCCTATTAGTTGAAGTGATAAATCGATGGAGGGCTGCAACTAGTGATGAGCGAGTATACTGGTTGCTCGTTTTCCCGAGCATGCTCGGGTGTCCTCCGAGTATTTTGGCGTGCTCGGAGATTTAGTTTTCGTCGTCTCAGCTGCATGATTTGCGACTTGTAGATAGGCTGAATACATGTGGGAATTTCCTAACAAACAGGCATTCCTCACATGTATTCAAGCTGTATAGCAGCCGCAAATCATGCAGCTGAGACGACGAAAACTAAATCTCCGAGCACGCCAAAATACTCGGAGGACACCCGAGCATGCTTGGAAAAACCCGAGCAACGAGTATACTCGCTCATCACTAGCTGCAACATATGTTTCTGTACACAGTGTCATCTTTTGTCTATTGACTATCAATTAAATAAAAAAAGTAGATTATGTTGTATTATTTTTTTTACAGTGTCAATCAGTATAGGAAAGGTGCCCAATATATTGCAAAAATATATTTTTTTTAGCATTTTGTGGGTGCATGGGGTCTTATGGACATTTTTTAGATATTCACTGGAATCTTAATTGGTTCGTGTGCTGAACAAATACATGAAATGATATGTGGACAGAGCTTTAAAATGCATAATAAAAAAGTAAAATAAAACTAATTTCATGTCAGTCGTTTTAAGA
Organism: Dendrobates tinctorius; assembly: GCF_039654945.1. NCBI lineage: Eukaryota > Metazoa > Chordata > Amphibia > Anura > Dendrobatidae > Dendrobates > Dendrobates tinctorius. Next base: position 33,287,902 of record NW_027361711.1, read on the forward strand.
CTTATAAGGCTGATAGCACTGGTCCTCTGAAAGCAAACTGCAGATAGATCAGTATATAAATCATCCTTCATGTCAGTGTTATCTGCAACCAATATGAGGCAAAGCAGATAAATAACTGCGAGACATATATGACTGTGGAACAAATTATTAAAATCCAATCTAGTAGTGCCTATTTTTCTCACTATTAGTGACAGAAAGAAGAAATTGGAGTTGTGGCCACAAACACGCTAGACTGTTGGTGATTCCATTAAAAATAAAAAACATACATAAATAAGAAGGATCTGATGAGAAAAAAAAAATCTAATATACCCAACCACCTTAGAAAAAAAATAACCTTTACACGCCTATTTTAGTGTAGACCGTAAGGCACGGAGAGAGCGTTTGTTTTCTACAAAAGAATGATAACAGCTACGTAAATTAAATATTGGAAATCGCCAAAAGTAGAACAAATAAAATACTATTCTGGATGGAGATACAAATGCAGAATTATATTTACTGGTGATACAGCATTTCTCAATCCCTACAACTGCTTCAAAACGTTTCCCGGCAGGCCTCTGTTTTCCTGGGACTTAGCATTAGGACTGGAGCATCACTACAATACCGGGATTGTACCGTAAATATAAAATGTTTTTCACCAACTCAACCTAATCCTAATTACATAAAGTACAGGACAAGACATGCCAAGTTTCATCATCCTCGACAACCTCAACTATTAATGGACTTCTTCTAAGTTCAATATACCGGATAGACATATGATCCCTAATGATACCTGCAGTACTTGATTTTCTGCTTGAAATTGCACTGTTTATAGAGTGCAAATTTACCTTAGTAGTTAGATTCCCCATTTTCCTTGTAGTTCCCTGTTCTTCCCCTTCCTAATCCTCTCCTCCTTCCTTACCCCACCTTCTTCCCTCCCTTCTATTAGTATTAATTATATTATTTTTGTATTGTATTATAAAAACTTCAATAAAAATTCACTTGAGAAAAAATAAAAATAAAATAGAAACAAAATGAAAATTTACCCAGCAATAAGTAAGTAAAAAGGAATAGTGCACATAAATAACATTGAATTCTTAGTAAACACCATTTTTGATAAAAAAAGTGTAAAAGCCATCCAACCAGTGCCAAGGGGTAACCAGTTGGGATGGTCCGTACCTCTAGCATTAAAACCTTATCAAGTGTCAAAAACGACCTCAATGTGAATACGGGTCGGACCGGGGCCCAACTATTGACACCCAGCAATGGTGACCTTTTAAGGCCTCTTTCACACATCCGGTGTCAGGGGTCTGGCGGCCTGCGGCGAGTAGCCGGGCCGCCAGATCCGGCCTGCAGCGATGACACCGGATGTACATGCGGCCCCTGATGCGGCTTGGAGGACATTTAAAGGAGCCGCAGCACCGGGGGTCGAGAGAGCCAGCCGGAGAGAGATCGGGAGGCGAGAGAGTGGCCAGAGAGACAGCGGGGGACGAGAGAGCAGCCAAAGAGACAGCGGGGTCGAGAGAGCAGCCAGAGAGACAGCGGGGGACGAGAGAGCAGCCGAAGAGAGAGCGGGGGACGAGAGAGCAGCCAGAGAGACAGCGGGGGACGAGAGAGCAGCCGAAGAGAGAGCGGGGGACGAGAGAGCAGCCAGAGAGACAGCGGGGGACGAGAGAGCAGCCAGAGAGACAGAGGGGGACTACAGAGCCAGCCAAAGAAAGGTATGGAGCGTATGGAGAGAGAGAGAGGGAGAGAGAGAAGGGGAGGGGGAGAGAGAGAGAGATGCGCGCCGGGCACTTGTGGGGTTAAAACTCACAGTGCCCGGGCATGCGCAGTTGAAAAAGCTGGTCCGGCGCTGCAAAAAAACGTTTTTTGCAGACGCCGGACGGCGCATGTTTGCCGTATCCGGCAAAACCCGGAGGCGCCGCATGTCCATCCGGCATGATGCGGCGATCATTACATTCTATGTGAAAAAAACGGATCCAATTCCGGATCCGGTTTTCACAAATTTCGCCGCATCATGCCGGATTTAAAAAAACGGATGTCTGAAAGTAGCCTAAGACATATTTTTTCACTTAAAGAAAGGGAGACCACACTGGGCATTGTGCTTATATAACTTCCCATTGCTGGGTGTCTATAGCTGGGTCCCGGTCCTGCTTGGCCCTTTTTGACACTGAAGGAATTTTTGACACATTGCAAGGTTTTAATACTGGATTTGGGACCTAAAAAGGGGTGGGTTTAGGATTTATCTGTTAAATGGCCAGTGTGAACATGATCCTACAGATTGCATGCATTCCAACTTTCGGTTCATTTTTTTTATGATCACTGTTATACAAAAAGTGACAGCCTTCCTCTAAATATATAACATTAACATAGCTAGCCTAAGCCATACTACATACATCATTCATCCCATTTTTCCCACATTAATTAAATGTAAATCCAGAAGCCTGGTATGCAGTGTACCAAAATAATAACTGGTAACTATCCATGACTCCATTTGTTAATTATTGGGACTTGACTATGACAGACACATAGAAAAAGCCATGAACTAACAATAGTGGTGGAAATGATAGAACTAAATACAAAAATTGGCAATCAATAATAGTCATATTGGTGATCAAGGCCCTTGGTACATGCAAGAAGTAGTAGTTTTGCACCATCTTGAAAAATCCAGCTGGGACTACTGGCTGATCGGATTCTTAACTAGGGTCAGTTGATCTGATGGGGGTCTATAGATGAATACAGATATCACCTATTTTCATATCACACCACTTTTGCCAAAAAATCTCCAAAAGAATCAATTGAAATTCAACACTATTTAAAAAAAAATATATATATATATATTCTGAGAGAAGATTCATGGGCTTCACAAGGATATCAATGGGATCTATGGAACAAATCTAAGGTATGAAATATTAAGCTTTTTACGAAAATATAGCTTGAAAAGCAGTTTTACAATAGTTTTTTTATAGGAGTAACAAGTTAGTCATCCTTAAAGACCCAATAATGCTTTTCATTTTTGTGCCCTTCACTTCTTCTTTCCCATGTATGTCTCCGTTGCTAACCCCGAGGAAGCCCATCACACGAAACGCGCGTCGGGGCTTCGGCAAACACAGTCTGTCACCTGTACTCTCTCACATGGGTAAGCATTAATACATCACTGCACTATGAGCGGCACTTTATGCTTAGGAATATGCAGATTCATTTCTGCTCTAGCATACACCATCTTCCCACATGTAATCTCTGCATCCCTGTTTGTTACATGTGCTTGTTACTTTGAGATACATGTGTTATTTGTATTGTACTCTGTGCTGCTTTACATTTTTGCAATGAGGTTTGTGTGACGGCATGTGTTGCCAGGCTTTTCCCCTTTTATACCCATCTTGTATTGTCTTCAGGGTACACACCCTTTAATTTTATGTGAGTTTTTCAATCAATAATTCTTTATACATCATTGATGCTACTGTTTCTCATCTCACTTTACTGCCAAGGGCATATCACTCCATTGTTTTTGTAGGACTATACTTCTTTGCTAACAAGTAGAATATTTGAGATGTCTTCTTGTCGGTAGTGCCTGGACAGAAGGTTGACACATATGAATATATTGCTTCTCTGGGTAAATGTTTGACTACTTAAGTCCCTTGTTAATTTAGAATATATCTAAATGTTTGCAATCCTAATTGCTATGATTCACTGTGCCTTTGTTTCCTTTGTCCACTGCTCCCCAATAATATTTTTCTTATTTGCCAAAATCCCATGATCAAGCGAGGGCATGAGTATTTCCAATTAATATTACCTTGTCTCATACTGTGGCATCTGAGTCCAATGCCAGAATTGCCTTTAACAATAGAATCAATCTCCTTTTGTCCTTACATCCTACTCCTTATCATGTACACAGATTGATATAACAAATGCCGATTTGTAACATTCATGTGTAGTAAGAAATTCTCAAGTAAATGTAAAACTAGAGTCTTTGCAGTTACTGACCTTTCTTTTTCAACGCGGAAGATCTCACAGGATAAACCAGTTTTGTTCTGAAGCTGTGTCTGCAATGAAACTTCAGCTTACTTTGAAACTATTAACATGCACACAGCCCTTTTAACTCTTGCATTGCTTGTCTTCATAATTGGCGTGACTCCCAGAGGAAGTTGAGAAACTTTCTATTAGTTCCTATTGGTATCGGCACAGTCACCTAAGAGGCATAGAGACGAGGATTTCTTAGATTCTTTGTGTTCCGTTCACAATAAAACATGTCCTAGCAATGTACTGCTCTAGAGTCCAAAAATCACATCACAATTCATAGCTCAATTAAGAATTATGTGATATTAATAGTACACTATGTAAACCTACTACAGTATTTTCATAAGCACTACAAAACCCAGAAGCTCTATCTGTGCAGGGGAGAGCATGCAGCCAATGGACAAAATTGGAAGTGACAGATTTTTGGCAAAATTGTCTCAAAGGGAACGTTTACTCAGGTTGCAAAGACTAAAACTTTTATCCGACTTTTGTCTGACTTTCCCCATAAGCCTAAGCGGAGACGAGCATTTTTTTTTTGTCATCTGAGAAAATTCAATCAATTGTGGTAGTCACACACTGATCGCCTTGGATCAGAGTATGATCATAGTGTGCTCCGATTCTCTTGGATGAGGAGAAGATGGAGAAAAAAAGTCTCCATCTTCTCTATTGTGTCAGGCCATGGAAATCGGCTGCACTCAGATGTCATCTGAATAGAGTAGTGTCTGATGTTTTCCGCGCACTCACTGCCTTGAATGGCTGAGTTTGATCCGAATATTGGATCAAACTTGGGTATGTAGCGATTTTCTTTCCTTGGATACTTTCTGTCTGAGGAAAAAAATCAGACATGTACACAGCCCTATAATCCAATGATAGGATTGTCTACACAAGCAATAAGGCCGGAGTCACACACGATAAAAAAAAAAAAAAAAAAAAAAAAATCGGTCTGATTTTTACAGACCGAAATCGCACAAAGGTTTCTTGACCAGGGATCCGTCTGTCATCCGAATTTCCTGCGATGATCCGATTTTATTCGCATCTAAGCATCCGTTTGACATCCATCTGGCGATATTTTCTCGGAGGCGTGCAAAATGGACAAATAACGGTTTTTAGGCCTGAAACTAATTTAAATCATCATCCCGCCCTATATTTATGGGCTCACCAACAGGTGTGAGCCTGCTACCTTTGCCATAGAGTCAGTGCTTGGATTTGGCTATCTCTGCTTTGTGCTAAACATGACAGACAGGCTGACTTTTAACACCACTGAGCATGTTCTTTTCTATTGGGTTATATCCTGACGTTTTGGGGAGCAATACCCTGTGATTGTCGATCCGAGGAGGCGTAGTCGAATGTGGGTCCATCCGCTTTTGGTGCGCAGGATATCTAAAGGCCATTTCCACAATCTCGATACATCTCTGCGTAGCCATCCAGAGAAGTTCTTTCAATATTGTCGGATGAGCCTTGCCACATTTGATCTTTTGCTGGAGATTGTGCGCCCTGGGATCACGTTTCAGGACACGAGGATACGCAAAGCTATTTCTGCAGAGGAGCGGCTTCTCCTCACCTTACGGTATGTCTTAAAGCAATATGCTGATGATGTGTGAAGCAGCATATTTCATTTCCATACCTTGAATCTTAGGCCTCTTTCACACTTCAGTTTTTTTGCATCAGTTCAAATCCGCCAAAAAGGCAGAGAAGCGGATCCGTTCTGAACTGATGTGAACGGATGGCACAGGATCCGTTTTGAGACGGATCCTGAAAATGAGGAAATTGAAAGGAAACTCTGGCCGGGGACGAGGAGAGAGAGAGAGAGAGAGAGAGATATTGAGGATCCGTTTTTTTCAAAACATGGCGGATTGTGACTGATTGTAAAAAACTGAAGTGTGAAAGAGGCCTTATAGATTTTTGGCATGTAATATTATATATTTACATGCACATTTCCCAAGATACATTATATGCTTGTGTATTACTGAACCAAGCCATGGCATGTAATTTAATGTTGACCATGCATACTTTAGAATTGATACACTATAACTTTGATTAAAGCTTTATCTTTTGCTTGTTGGGCTGTGTACTCATGTTTTGTTTTTTTTTAGCTTCCTTTCAACTGGCCTTTCATATGCTGGTCTGCATTTAGAATTTTTAATCAGGAAATCAACAATCTCTGGCATTGTCCTGTCTACATGCTAAAAAATCTGGTCCAGACTCCATCATGTGGTCATGCTGGAGCCCAAAATGGCAGACTGGTTGCGTATCTCCCGTGGATTTGAGGCCATGTGCCAGTTTCCACAATGTATTGGAGCCCTCGATGGGAGGAACATCCGTGTGCGTAAGCCGCCGAACTCAGGGTCCCAATTCTATAATTATAAACAATATTTTTCTGTAGTATTGTTGGCCCTGGTCGACACTCACTACAGGTATATAATTGTAGATATTGGGGCTTATGGAAGAACTGGAAACTCCAGAGTCTTCAATTCATCCATTATGGGTCGGCGGCTGCGTAATAATCAGCTGGACCTACCACCACCACGTCAGCTTCCAGACTCAAATCTTGAACCGGTGCCTTATGTTCTTGTAGCAGATGAGGCGTTTCAATTGAGCCGACATGTCATGAGGCCATATCCAAGAGGAAACCTTGACCACCGGCGTTGAATATTTAACTTGCGCCTATCACATGCTCGGCGACTGGTGGAGTGCGCCTTTGGTATTCTTTCGGCCAAATGGAGGGTCCTAAAGTCCGCCATTCAGCTGAGTGAAGCTAATGTAAATGAAGTTATTAAAGCCTGTGTGGTCCTACATAACTTCACACGAATTCATGATTGCCCCTCACATGATGATGCTGAAGTTGAGTCTGGCAATGTGTCTAGGCCTAGGACACATGTAATCCCACCCCGTCGTCCAATCTCGGGACTCAAAGTACGCGATGTGTTCACTACTTATTTTCATACATCTCAGGGTGCTACTCCCTGGCAAGATGATGCCTTATCTATGTAGTGTTTTGGTTGTGTTGTCATAAAGATCTTTTGCTTGCCCTTTTGTGTGTTTTTGTGACCAGTTTAGTGTTTTAGATGTATCTAACACATTACAGAACATATCCGAACATGAACAAGCACACATTGTGAATTAACAAGTTTATTACTTGTTTTTTTTTTGGTAATGCCAAAAGAAAATATCCATATAAGTAACATATGGCATAATGTTAGCAGCACAATATGATGTCAAAATTTGAGCAAATAATATACATATTGTATAAAAAAAACAAAAAAAAAAACAATGAGTACCAAAGGCAAACCTACAAGTCATGGTAGGTTAGGGGTGGTGAAGGTGGGGGTCCTGCTTGGACATTTGGCCTTGGTTGCTGGGCCAAATCACTGTCCCCCTGTGCACTGCCAGTTGGCTCTGGCATCTGTTGCATCCTGGCAGGATCAATTAGGGGGTTTGGGTATAGGTAATTAGGAAATTACTGGGGGTAGTCCTGATGGTAGGGCTGCCCAAATTGCCCATATCCCCCAATATGGCCATGTCTAACATACCCATGTTGGGGCCACCCTCCAACATTAGGTAAGTTAAAGTGGCCATATTGTGCATGTGTCCCCTGGCCCATATATTGGACCTGTGGAGCCACATTCTGTATGTGTGCAGGCTGAGGCGGAGGCACCCGTGATGGAGGTGTTGGCACCCATGGCGGAGGAGGAAGACGTTCCAAGGATGGCTGACTTGCCACTTCAAGTCCAATCAGCCTATCTATTTGATTTTCCTCTGACAGCTGCCACCTTTCCAAAAATTGAAACACAGTGCGGGGATTATTGGGTGGTGTGCTGGCATCCAGAACTATCTGTAGAGCCCCTCTGGTACGCAGCCTGTACTCACGGGGAATTGTCCTCAAGTACTGTGCCAGACTGCGCCCATAAGCCTCCTCCCCATCATCATGAGCAGCTGTGGACAAGTAGTCCAAGACACCTCGGTCAACCAGCCTCCTTGTTCCCGAAGCTACTCCTTCTCTCCTGCGCTGGCCTCGTCGTGGTAGGGCAGAAGGCTGTGGAGAGGTATCCAGTGGCATGGTGGGGCTGCTACTGTTGCCCTGGCCTCATGTTGTGCTGCCTGGCTACCAGATTCTGGTGTGGCTCTGGGAAGTTCTGCAGATGGGCATGACCCTGCAGCAACATCAGACACTGGCTCTATCACCACCTCAGAGTCGGAACCCATCTCCCTCTCTGTAAGGTCTGACTCGGTGCTACAATGTTAAAAAAAACAAAAACATTAATATTTTGCATTGAAAAAATAAAAATTCAAAAATTTAACCCTGCACTTACGGTCTCAGATCCATCACAGTAGCAAGGAAATGTAGACGGTCGAAGTAAAGGTATTTCCTCTTGGTGGTTCCGGCCGCTCCACTATGGGCCCTCAGCTGTCTCCCCCTCCTATATGTGTCCCTACAGCTGCGCCAACGCCTCATCACATCAGTCACTACAATGTAAAACAAAACACAGGATTTAAGACCACACATATGGCTATATTATCAACGATTTAAATATGCTTAGGCAACCATATTTAAACTTATATGAATTTGATTTCTGATGGCTCTACACCAATACTCCAAAAATGAGTAATGGGTTCAGGCCTACTAGAAAGGACCTTCTAACCAACCTACTTTAAACCAAAATGTAGAAAAACATGTGGTAATGATGTATGGATGCGAACATCATTTTTTTAATTAAAAAAAAAAAAAAAGATATATACTGGCTAAGATACGGACCAAGAAACAAGGAGAGCACTGCATTTGGTGGAAGAACAATTAGCTAAGGATTGCAATATTTGTCCGAAAATATTAATGGGGGCCACCAGTCAGGGATGTGTAATTTAGATTGGGATAATATGCAGACATTAATTGCATAGGAATTTCTGAAAGATATTTGGCCAAGGAGGCCACATATTGTAACTTACATTGAGCATATTACATTTGCCTTTTTAATTATGTGTCCACATTTTTACAGTGCAATTTAATTTTTGGGGGAATATTTAACTTACTAATTTGCTCCTGCTCATCCCGAGGTCTGGCCGCATAACCACTGAACATCTGGGAACAGATTCTTCTCCACGCTGCCTCCTTGCGTGCTCGGACAGTATAGTGGGGATCTCTCTGGTCCCATAGTTCTGGCCTCTCCTGGACCACAACTATCAGCATTTCTACATTCACTTGCGTGGACATAATGGAGTAATCCGTGGAGACGTTCTTCCTGGGTTTTTTTATGGTGCAAGTGAAATTTGCATGCCAAAGCTTCCTGCCAATGCCTGATGCTATTTCCTGTGACCTGGAGAAGTGTTGCGATTTTATCGCAAGTCACACATGTGGTCCGTTTGTAATCAGATTTTTTATCGCACCCATAGACTTGCATTGGCGAGTCCGATCCGAAAATCGGTGACAATCGCAGCATGCTGCGATTGTCTCGGTCCGAGGAAAAGATCCGACAAAAAATCGGATGATGGGAGCTACACCGTAGAATAACATTGGGACGAATGCAATGCGATTTTTTTATCACATTGCATTTGTCAAATTTATTCGCTAGTGTGACGCCGGCCTAAGTGTTAAAAAAGCAGGGCATGTCATAAGATAATAAAAATAGAGTGTATTCACTAGCTATAGTTCCCTCTCGTGCCGGTTGCTCCAGTGGTCACTCCTGGGACAGGAAGCAATGACGTTCTTTCCTATAGCCTTTCTATGGGAGTGACAGCCAGTGTGACTTCTTGTTTTATTATTTTATCATAAGCCCTGCCTTTTAAATATTGTTGTGGAAAGTAAAATGACCTCTTTAAAACTGTAGCAGTTAAGACTGAATTTGTAGATTAATGTTCTTTCTGATTAAGAGGAATGTATCAAGAGTTAAATAATGGAAGCCTATGCAAAAAGCGCTTATATTACGGTGTAGGAATTCAACTCGCTTAGGTGCGACGGAGACAACCAGGATGCACGTTCCTTTTAAAAGATCACAGGATTTATTGCTTCATAACCCATAAAGCAGCACATAACACAAGGAATAGCCTTTAGGTCAGGTGAAAGCAAGCATAAGTGTCCATTATTTCAGGCTCAGTCCTGGAGCCTCAGCAAACACAGGAGGCTTATCCGTCCTCACATACAGCCAATAGCCACAGACCTCACCGGGTCAGCAGCCTCAGCACGTGGTCTTCAGGAAGGTAGCACACCTTCCTCCACTTAGGCCTACTGGGACCTTCCACATGGCCCAGTCAGATCCATGCGCTCTCTCTCTCATGTGACCGGACCTCAGGTACCTTATATGGTCCATAACCACACCCACAGGTGATCACATGGCTATGACCTCACTAAAGGTCCTATTACACACAGCCACACATATACTTTATTATGACACTCTTAAACACACCCCTGGGTGGGTTTGTAGGTAACCAGGCCCGCCCATCTCTCTAGTTACCTGGAGACTTCTTCCATATACATTGAAGCAACACCTCAGCAATATCATTGCTGAACAACACATAAGTCTCCATCCCAAAGCCACCCACTTTGGGATACATAACGGCCATTCTGTATTCTGACATTCATCCTTTCTCCTGGGACATCCACACAGCGCCCCCTAGCGGACTCTGGTTACTACACCACAACGGTAATCAGGATTTCTAATACTGATCAGTGTGGGTTATGACTGCATTCACACGCTGCCCTACGACTTGCAGTACAATGTGGAAGGAAAAAATGAACATTTAATTTTTTTTACAAAAAATTTACTTTAGACCCAATCTTTGCCCACTTGTATTGACAAATAAACCCACAAGTTTGTAGATAACACTGAAGTGAAGCATGGTAGAGATTTCTTGCAAGTTTGGGGCTGAATTTCAGCAACTGAAGTTATAGATTTCAGGGTCAATGGTGTCCTCAGTGCTAAGAAATGTAGGAAAATATTTATCCATTAGGAAGGTTTCTGACTAGCTTGCGCCAAATATATTCCAATGCCATTAAATACGATCTGCAGCGTAAAGAAGAACAAGGAGTCCTGGAAGTGATTATAAGGCCCACACAGACCCCTGATCTCAGCATCATTGAGCCGGTCTGGGATTATATGAAGAGACCGAAGGATTTCTGCAAGACTACATCCACAGAAGATCTGTTAATTCAAAAACTGTATGTATGTAAGTGTACCTAGAAGAATTAATGCTATTTTAAAGGCAAAAAGGTGGTCTCTAGAGATGGGCAAATTTGACTTTTTTTAAATTTAATTAATAATTTTGCAAGCAGAATTTTCCACAAAAATTAGATTTGAATCTTAATTTTGCAAAGTAATCAACTGGAAAAGTCGTAAGGTCTCCAAGGACTCGATTGAGCCTTTTTGGAACTCTTTAACACAAACACAAGCTTATTAATATCCAAGTTACTTAACCCATTAGAGACCGCCGATACGCATTAAAACGGCGGCTGCTAAGGGTACTTATCCCCTAATTGCCAGTTTAAAACGGCAATCGGGAATAAGTGTGAATGCCCCCCCACAGAGTCAGAAAATCTCTGGGGTCTCAGCTACCGGGAGTAGCCGAGACCCCGGAGAACATGATCAGGGCTAGATTTTCTGGTGTCCGATCAAAAAAACGGTGAAAAACGGTGATCACAAAAAAAAGGGTGCCGGCTGTTTCAATCATTTCTCTCTCCTCTGATATGATATACATGTCAGAGAGGGAGAAGTGATCCCCCAAGACACCCTGGTACCTTCTGATCAGTCCCCTGCCTCGGCGTTATCTTCCTTGGCAAAAAAATGAGCCTGCTGTGATCTGCTGGATGGTACCTGGCAACAATAGGAAATTTTTCCTATTGGTTCCTATTGATCAATGAGATAGACCCTATCACAGTGATCAAAATAAAAAAAATGTAAATCAAACCTCCCTTTGTCACCCCCTTAGGCCGGCTTCACATTTGCGGTTAAGTCCGCTGCGTTTGATGCGCCTACATCCGCATGCATCCTGTGTACCTATCTTTAACATGGGGTACGCAGGGACATGTGTTTGTATGCGATAGGGTGCGTTTGTGTACGGTTGAGTATTTTCACGGTATGCGACGGGGTGCACCGAACGCATCTTGTTGCATTTTTTGCAGCGTCATGACGTGCGTGGCTTGTGTAAATTCAAAAATTCGCCGGGAAAATGGCACTTGTCTATCGTCCGCAACAGCATGCATGCATTTGCATGCATTTTTGCATGCATTTGCAGTTGCGGACGATACACTGCGGACTCAACCGCAAATGTGAACCTAGCCTAAGCTAAATAAAAATTATAACAATTTTTTTTCATTTTTTCCATTCTTTAGAGTTGGGCTTAGGGTTGGCTTTAGAGTTGGGGATAGAGATGGGGTTTGGGATAGTAGTGTGTTAGGGTTGGGGTTAGAATTATGGGTTTTTCAAAAGTAAAAAAAAATGATGGCTAGTGTTGTGTGCAAGTGCTCAAAACTCAAGCGTGCATCAGGTGCTCGGGTATGCATGGAATGTCGCAAATCCCCCGCATATTTTTTTTTGGTATCTAACAGCCACAAAACAAGTGGGGGAGGTACTTGAGCATATCACTCGAGTTCTTGCGATATTCAGTGCATACTCGAACACCCGATGCAAACTGGAGTAGTGAGCACTTGCGCTCAACACTAATGACAACATATTCAATATGACGACCTAATGTTATCAAATTCTATGTCATATGTGTGGGTTCGAGATACTCACTCTATCACTGGATAAAATCTTTGAGGGGTGTGGTTTCCAAAATGGGGTCTCTTGTGGGGGGGTTTACACTTTTTAGGCACATCAGGGGCTCTCCAAATGTGACATGGCATCTGCTAATTATTCTGAGCCCTGACGTTTACCCAGACAGTAGATTTCCCCCACAAATAAGGCATCAGCGTAATCAGGAGAAATTGCACAACAAATTTCGGGGTCCATTTTCTCCTGTTACCCTTGTGAAAATAAAAAAAGTTTGGGTTCTAATGTAAATTTTTTGTGAAAAAAATTAAATGTTCATTTTTTTCCTTGCACATTGCTTCTGTTACTGTGAAGCATTTGAAGGATTAACAAACTTCTTGAATGTGGTTTTGAGCACCTTGAGTGGTGCAGTTTTCAGAATGGTGTCACTTTTGGGTACTTTCTGACATACAGACCTCTCAAAGTCACTTCAAATGTGATGTGGTCCACCAAAAAATAGTTTTGTTAATTTTGTTGGACAAATGAGAAATTGCTGGTCAACTTTTTACCTTTCTAACTTCCTAACAAGAAAAAAATAAAAGTCTCCAAAATTGTGCTGATGTAGACATGTGGGAAAAGTTATTTATTAACTATTTTGTGTGTCACATCTCCCTCATTTAAGGTCATGAGAAGTAAAAGTTTGAAAATTGTGAAATTTTCTAAATTTTCACCAAATTTCCATTTTTTTCCACAAATAAATGCAACACATATAGAAGAAATTTTACCACTATCATGAAGTACGATATGTAATGAAAAATCTATCTCAGAATCAGTGAGATCCGTAGAGGCGCTCCAGAGTTATAACCACATAAGGTGACACTGGTTAGAATTGTAACATTTGGCTTGGTCATTAAGGTCAAAATTGGATCGTCATTAAGGGGTTAAACCTATCTAGGGGAAAATGGAGGGCAACAAATGGCTTATTTAACAACACTCTGCAGTATCAAACTTTTCAGGATACTTAGTTTGAGGAGTTGTTCTTATTTTGCAGAGCAGATGCAACACTTGCTGTTTTTACATAAGCGGTACAAACTGAAGAAGCTGTGGCTTTTTCACATCTAATGGGGCAAAAATTATTCCTGCTGTCTGCTCTAAAGCCCTGTGCCTGCCCTCACCATTTTCAGGAGCAGTGGAAATAGCCCTTTAGCCTTTATCATCACAGTCCACGTCAAAACTTGTTGGGGGGCATTGTCTTCGGTTTTAAAATCAATTACGGTCCCAGACACCCACTAATAAAGTAACGGACTGCAGACACACTTCTTTAAGGGTGTCAACACTTTTAGCCGTGACTGTATTTCTATTAAAAAGGAAAGGACAATTCTAGTGATAAGTGTTAAACTGTGTATAATAGATAACCCTGGGACATTTCCTACTCATGGCATTGAAGAATGGTATATCTCTGTCTTTATTTCTGATCTTCATTATGTGTAATTTTAAATGAGATAAAGGAAGCAGAAAGTTTTGATGACAGATGATTTATTGATTTTTCCCATGTTATGATTCTCTTTAGTTAGCTTTTATCACGCTGACAGCATGTAATTTAAACGGCAAACAATGACAAGTAATAAGATTTATTATAAACTCATGTGATGTTTATGCACAGTGCAATTCAACACAGTGTGCTTTTCTCCATCCAAGTTTTAAATGTAAACTCCATTTTCCTTTTATGTGAGGTCAGAAGGATGTAAATCTAAAATAATGATTACACTACATGGATATATCAGAGTTAGGGCTTTATACTCACATGCGAGAAACTCCGACGTGTCTTTCACCTCAATACCCGCCATTGCCACCGGCACTCAGATCGGAGTGTGAGGCTGCATGTATTTATTTCTATGCAGCTGAAAGCTCCGGTCCGAGTGCCGGTGGCACTGCCGGGTATTGACGTGCGAGACTCGTCCAAGTTTCTCGCATGCGAGTATGAGCCCTTACTCAGAATACAAAAAATACAGCTTTTTAGTGATTTTAAAGACTAAATAGTTTAAATTGTACAGCATTAATCAATAGTAAATATGAAAATAAGCAACTTTGTAATATATCTTATTAGAGAAATCTGCTTCTTTCTCTGCCATGACTGATCATTCATTGTAAAAATTTTCAATTTACGGTTAAAATCTGTATTCAGTGAAGACAGATTTTTACATTACTGAAATAGGAGATGGCAGTTACTTCTGATAAGGCTCTATGTAGATGGGAGATGGAGTATTAGGGAGTAGCTCTGCCTCTAGTTCCTTCTCCCTCCTCTCCTCTACATAGAATCTTATCAGAAACCAATAATGGAAAGGGAAAAATTAATCATAATAAAAAATATCCTATTGCAAAAAATGATTAAAAGAAAAAAAAGTTAATAGTGGTAATTGTCCAACACAATTGACACATGTTGGTGAGTGAATTAAAGCGGAAAAAAACTCCCTAGAAGTAATAACCCAAGTAGAAAAGATAAAACGCAATCATCATAATGACGCGCACAATTGAAATAAGAATGGGATGCCAGGATAAAATTGTATAGAAGTGAAAGAAGCAAAGAGTTAATCAATATAAGATTATAATAGTATACATTCTGGCAGCCAAGACAAAAGGGGCTTGCACAATTACCATTATTATTATTTTTTTTAATTTTAATTGCTTTCCACCATAAAAATTATTAATTTTGATTAATTTTTCCCTGTCCTGAACTTTATCATTATTGGTTTCTGCTTTATGCTAGTGCTATTTGGGGCTCACTTCCTCTCTCTGGATTATGGTTTCGGTTCATAGAATCTTATCAGTAGCCTCTGCCATCTCCTATCTCAGTAATGTAAAAATCTGTCTTCACTGAAGACAGATTTTACCACTAAACTGAGAATTTTTGAGATTGAATAATTAGTCGACAAAGGCAAATTTCTGTGATATTATAGAGTTACTCAATTTCACAGGTACTATTGATTTATAAAGTTAAAATGATGTTTAGTTTTTAAGGGCAGCCTGTCAAGTTGACCATGCAGTTCTATCTGTGGGCAGCATGTTATATAGCAGAAAAAAACTATACGTCTACGGCCTGTTTCACACTTCAGTTTTTTGTGTCAGTTAAAAGCCGCCAAAAAGGCGGAAAGCGGATCCGTTCCTAACTGATGTGAACGGATGCTACCGAATCCGTTTTTTTGACGGAACCGCCGAATGAAGAATTGTAAAGGAACCGCTGCCCGGGAAGAGGAGAGAGAGAGAGATTTTTTTCTCTGTCCGCCAGAAATGATTTCAGGGTTAAATTTCCTCCTGACTTCATTCCTCCGGGCATGCGCTCTATAAAAATGCGGATCCTGCAGTACAAAAAACGTTACATGGTCCATCCAGGCATCTCGGCGGACGCAAAAAAATTGACGGATCCGCAAAAAAACGGATCCAACGGATGGCCATCTGTCAAGATCCGCCGGTAATGCAAGTCAATGGGGAAAAAAACGGATCCGCCAAAAAAATGGCGGATCCGTTTTTTTGCAAAAACGGCGGATTTTGACTGATGGTCAAAAATGGAAGTGTGAAACAGGCCTACTCAATTCATTCAGCTGTCCACAAATAGAATAGCATATTCAATATCATAGGTTATCTTTAATCTGTAAGTGACCATGTATATGGCAATGCTACAGTTCGGTGATTTGAAATCTGGAGCAATCTTTATATTCACAAGGTATCTCTTTAAGCCGCCAATAATATTGAAAAAAAAAACAAATAAAACCAAACCAAAAACACACTTGTAGGTACTACATAATTAATCAGGAAACAAGGCAATGACGCTTTACTGACCCCTAGTGCTCATTGCAACTATTTGTTTTGTTGCTTGCCTGTCAAGGTTGCTAGAGACGTAACATTAGGTGAGCTATTACGTATGTGTACAACGAAATGACAATTGTATTTTCAGTCTGACAACACAAATAAGTCAGAACTGGTATAAATTCACCTACACTGAATACATTACCAGAATATAAAAAAATCAAGCATCGACTTTTCGTTTTTCTTCTGATGCTCCTCAGGTACAGCAAGTATATTACTCGGAATATTGTTGTGCATTTATTTCTTATTTTCTGAGAGGTTAACTACCGTATATCAAAGTTCCAGTCCTAAAAGTCTGTGGGTATTTTTGCAATATACAAATATTTTTTTTACCCATTATATTGGTGACCTTTATTTAAAAAACAGTCACACACATTGATATAAAGTTTGCAGCCCAACCCAAGTTTCAAATCTTTTTTTTGTATCTCTCCATGTGCGTTCCTCCTTTCCTTAGCCTGTTTTCTCTTCTTTCCTTAAGACTGTACATTCTTTCTCCAGTATCATATGGAGATCTATGTGCAACACAATTCCTGCTGCTATCTCTAACACTGAAAGAAGGGAGATAGAGTGAAGAGAACAATGAGAACCAGGTGCAAAGCTGTAATGGATTTGTATAACTTTTCCAAAAGCACTAAGCTAGAAAAAGGACTTACAGACACACTAAAGAAGCAAAAAGATGTTTCATGAATACTATTTAGAAGTTGCTTGATTTTGCAGGGATATCACTTAAACCCCTTTGAGACTAAGCCTGTTTTCACCTTACTGACCAGGCCAATTTTTACAATTCTGACCACTGTCATTTTATGAAGTCATAACTCTGAAACACTTCAACGGATCCTGGCGATTCTGAGAATGTTTTCTCGTGACATGCTGTACTTTATGATAGTGATAACATTTCTTTGATATAGACTACCGTTCAAAAGTTTGGGGTCACCCAGACAATTTTGTGTTCACACTTTTATTAATCAAATGAGTTGCCAAATGAATTTAAAATCTAGCCCAAACATTGACAAGGTTCGAAAAAAAGATTTTTATTTGAAATAATAATTTCTCCTTCAAACTTTGCTTTTGTCAAAGAATGCTCCCTTTGCAGCAATTACAGCATTGCAGACATTTGGCATTCTAGCAGTTAATTTACTGAGGTAATCTGGAGAAATTTCACCCCATGCTTCCAGAAGCCCCTCCCACAAGTTGGTTTGGCTTGATGGGCACTTTTTGCATACCATACGGTCAAGCTGCTCCCACAACAGCTCAATGGGGTTGAGATCTGGTGACTGCGCTGGCCACTCCATTACATATAGAAAACCAGCTGCCTGCTTCTTCCCTAAATAGTTCTTGCATAATTTGGAGGTGTGCTTTGGGTCATTGTCCTGTTGTAGGATGAAATTGGCTCCAATCAAGCGCTGTCCACAGGGTATGGCATGGCGTTGCAAAATGGAGTGATAGCCTTCCTTCTTCTAAATCCCTTTTACTTTGTACAAATCTCCCACTTTACCAGCACCAAAGCAACCCCAGACCATCACACTACCTCGAACATGCTTGACAGATGGCGTCAGGCACTCTTCCAGCATGTATTCAGTTGTTCTGAGTCTCACAAATGTTCTTCTGTGTGATCCAAACACCTCAAACTTGGATTCGTCTGTCCATAACACTTTTTTCCAATCTTCCTCTGTCCAATGTCTGTATTCTTTTGCCAATATTAATCTTTTCCTTTTATTAGCCAGTCTCAGATATGGCTTTTTCTCTGCCATTCTGCTCTGAATGTCAACATCCTGGAGTCGCCTCTTCACTGTAGATGTTGACACTGGCGTTTTGCGTGTACTATTTAATGAAGCTGCCAGTTGTGGACCTGTGAGGCATCGATTTCTCAAACTGCAGACTCTAATGTACTTGTCTTGTTGCGGAGTTGTACAGCGGGGCCTCCCACTTCTCGTTCTACTCTGGTTAGAGCCTGTTTGTGCTCTCCTCTGAAGGGAGTAGTACACACCGTTGTAGGAAATCTTCAGTTTCTTGGCAATTTCTCGCATGGAATAGCCTTCATTTCTAAGAACAAGAAAAGACTGTCGAGTTTCAAATGAAAGTTGTATTTTTCTGGCCATTTTGAGAGTTTAATGGAACCAACAAATGTAAAGCTCCAGATTCTCAACTAGCTCAAAGGAAGGTCAGGTTTATAGCTTCGCTAATCAGCCAAACTGTTTTCAGCTGTGCTAACATACTTGTACAATGGTTTTCTAACCATCCATTAGCCTTCTTACACAGTTAGCAAACACAAAGTACCATAAGAACACTGGAGTGATGGTTGTTGGAAATGAGCCTCTATACACCTATGAAGATATTGCATTACAAATCAGATGTTTGCAGCTAGAATAGTCATTCACCACATTAACAATGTGTAGAATGTTTTTCTGAATCATTTAATGTTAGCTTCATTGGAAAAAACTGTGCTTTTCTTTAAAATAATTTCTAAGTGACCCTAAGCTTTTGAATGATAGTGTAACTTGCATTTATTTGTGAAAAAAATGGAAATTTGGCTAAAATTTTGAACATTTCGCAATTTTCAAACTTTTAATTTTTTTGCCCTTAAATCAGAGTCATAGCACATAATAAAGTTAATAAATGACATTTCCCACATATCTACTTTACATCAGCACAATTTTGGAAAAATAAGTTTTTTTGTTAGGAAGTTATAAGGGTTAAAATTTGACCAGCAATTTCTAATTTTTACAACAAAATTTGCAAAACCATTTTTTTAGAGACCACCTCACACTTGAATTGACTTTGAGGGGCCTATATGACAGAAAATACCCAAAAATAACACTATTCTAAAAACTGCACCCCTCAAGGTACTCAAAACCACATTCAAGAAATGTATTAACCCTTCACGAGCACCACAGGAATTTAGAAGGAAAAATAAACATTTACTTTTCTTTCACAAAATTGTTCCTTTAGACCTAATTGTTTTTTACTTTCGCAAGGGTAACAGGCGAAAATGGACCATACATTATGTTGTTCAATTTCTTCTGAGTATGCCGATACCCCATAAGTGGGGGAAATCTACTGTTTGGGCACACAGCAGGGCTCGGAAGGGATGGAGCGCCATTTCACGTTTTGAATGTAAAATATGCTGGAATAATTAGAAGTTGCCATGTTGCATTTGGAGAGTCCCTGATTTGCCTAAACAGTGGAAACCCCCAACAAGTGACACCATTTTGGAAACTAGACCCCTTAGGGAACTTATCTAGATGTGTAATTAGCACCTAGAACCCACAGGTGCTTCACAGAAGTTTATAGCATAGAGCCGCGGAAAAAAAAAAAAAAATCACATTTTTCCCAAATAAATCTTTTTTAGTTCCATATTTTGCATTTTCATTAGGGTAACAGGAGAAATTGCACAACAAATTGTATGGAGCAATTTCTCCTAAGTATGCCGATACCTCATATGTGGGGGAATACTACTGTTTTGGTGCACGGCAGGGCTTGGAAGGGAAGGAGCGCCATTTGACTTTTGGAATGCAAAATTTGATGGAACAATTAGTGGACGCTATATTGCATTTGAAGAGCCTCTGATGTGTCTAAACAGTGGAAACCCCGGCAAGTGAAACCATTTTGGAAGCTAGACCCCTTTGGGATCTTATCTAGATGTTTATTGAGCACCTTGAACCCTCAGGTGCTTCACAGAAGTTTATAAAGTTAAGCAGTGAAAATTAAAAAAAAAAAAAAAAAAAAAAAAAATCACATTTTTCCCGCAAAAATCTTTTTTAGCTACAAATTTTGTATTTTCACAAAGGGCAAAAGGAGAAAATGGACCCCAAAGTGTGTTGTACAATTTCTCCTGAGTTCACCGATAGCCCATATGTGGTCGAAAACTACTTTCGAGGCACAGTGCAAAGCTCAGAAGGGAAGTAGCACCATATTACAATGCAGATTTTGCTGCACTGGTTTGAGGGTGCCATGTTACATTGGCAGAGCCCCTGAGGTGCTAGAACAGCAGAACCCCCCATAACTGACCCTATTTTACCAATTAAACCTCTCAATTTATCAAGGGGTGCAGTGATTATATTGACACCACAGGTGTGTCACAAACTTTTATACCATTGGGCAGTAAAGAAAAAATAATTTACATTTTTACCACCAAGATTGTGTGTTAGCCCCAAGTTTTACATTTTCCCACTGGGAAATGGGTAAAAATGACACCAAAATTTATTCCACAATTTCTGCTGACTGAAGAAATACCTCATATGTGGCTGTTCAGTACTACTTTGCCATACGGAGTGACTCGGGAGCGCTATTTGCCTCCTGAAGTGCAGATTCTCCTAGACTAGTTTGTGAATTCCATATAAAGAGCCCCTAAGTGATAGAAATGCAGAATCCCCCTCAAGTGACCTCATTTTGGAAATTATAACCCTTTGTGAATTTATCTACAGATGTAGTGACGATTTTGACTACATGGGTGTTTTCCAGAACCAGGGAGCAGTTGATGTTGCTGAGTGAAAATTGCAAACTGCTGCTGTAGTGACAGTACGCTGTAGTGACCAGTACGTTATTCCCAGCTCATGATTCTGGAGGCACGTACAGTTGTGGTCAAAAGTATTGACACCCCTGCAATTCTGTCAGATAATACTCAGTTTCTTTCTGAAAATGATTGCAATCACAAATTCTTTGGTATTATTATTTTCATTTAATTTGTCTTAAATGAAAAAACACAAAAGAGAATGAAGCAAAAAGCAAAACATTGATCATTTCACACAAAACTCCAAAAATGGGCCAGACAAAAGTATTGGCACCCTCAGCCTAATACTTGGTTGCACAACCTTTAGCCAAAATAACTGTGACCAACCGCTTCCGGTAACCATCAATGAGTTTCTTACAATGCTCTGCTGGAATTTTAGACCATTCATCTTTGGCAAACTGCTCCAGGTCCATGATATTTGAAGGGTGCCTTCTCCAAACTGCCATTTTTAGATCTCTCCACAGGTGTTCTATGGGATTCAGGTCTGGACTCATTGCTGGCCACCTTAGAAGTCTCCAGTGCTTTCTCTCAAACCATTTTCTAGTGATTTTTGAAGTGTTCTGGGTCACTGTCCTGCTGGAAGACCCATGACCTCTGAGGGAGACCCAGCTTTCTCACACTGGGCCCTACATTATGCTGCAAAATTTGTTGGTAGTCTTCAGACTTCATAATGCCATACACACGGTCAAGCAGTCCAGTGCCAGAGGCAGCAAAGCAACCCCAAAACATCAGGGAACCTCCGCCATGTTTGACTGTAGGGACCGTGTTTTTTTCTTTGAATGCCTCTTTTTTTCTCCTGTAAACTCTATGTTGATGCCTTTGCCCAAAAAGCTCTACTTTTGTCTCATCTGACCAGAGAACATTCTTCCAAAACGTTTTAGGCTTTTTCAGGTAAGTTTTGGCAAACTCCAGCCTGGCTTTTTTATGTCTCGGGGTAAGAAGTGGGGTCTTCCTGGGTCTCCTACCATACAGTCTCTTTTCATTCAGATGCCGACGGATAGTACGGGTTGATACTCTTGTACCCTCGGACTGCAGGGCAGCTTGAACTTGTTTGGATGTTAGTCGAGGTTCTTTATCCAACATCCGCACAATCTTGCGTTGAAATCTCTTGTCAATTTTTCTTTTCCGTCCACATCTAGGGAGGTTAGCCACAGTGCCATGGGCTTTAAACTTCTTGATGACACTGCGCACGGTAGACACAGGAACATTCAGGTCTTTGGAGAAGGACTTGTAGCCTTGAGATTGCTCATGCTTCCTCACAATTTGGTTTCTCAAGTCCTCAGACTTTGGTCTTCTTTCTTTTCTCCATGCTCAATGTGGTACACACAAGGACACAGGACAGAGGTTGAGTCAACTTTAATCCATGTCAACTGGCTGCAAGTGTGATTTAGTTATTGCCAACACCTGTTAGGTGCCACAGGTAAGTTACAGGCGCTGTTAATTACACAAATTAGAGAAGCATCACATGATTTTTCGAACAGTGCCAATAATTTTGTCCACCCTCTTTTTTATGTTTGGTGTGGAATTATATCCAATTTGGCTTTAGGACAATTCTTTTTGTGTTTTTTTTCATTTAAGACAAATTAAATGAAGATAATAACAACAAAGAATTTGTGTTTGCAATAATTTTCAGGAAGAAACTGAGTATTATCTGACAAAATTGCAGGGGTGTCAATACTTTTGGCCACAACTGTACCTGTAAATTAGGCAGGCTCTCATCACTACAGAAATTTCAAACATGTGGGAGCTATATGTGGTTTATGCACACTGGGGCTCAGAAGGGAGCGGGCATTTGGATTTGGAAGCAGAGAATTTGCTCAATTTCTTTTGACGGATGAGGAGCCATTTTGCTTTTCCAGAGTCTTTGTGATACCAATAACGTGGAAGCCAGCCCCCTATATTTCCATTAACAGATGACAGATCTGAGTGGGGACTTGCTTTTTTGTGGATTGAGTGGAAGCTTTTATTGGGAACATTTTACATAACGTTTGGGATCACAGTTATCCGGTGACGTGATTCAGATGAAATCCCCGACAGATCCATTCACTATATTGAGGCAGCAGAGTTACCCTGGACTCCGTCTGGCCTCTGTTCTGCGGTTTCCTTCTTTTCAGAAGTGCACAAAACTGTGGCCGATGTCACTTTTATGCAATCCTAAGAAGACGGACACCCCCGGTTCACAGGTGCTATGGCATCCACAGTGCCTCCATTTGCCTCATTATAGGGAATTTTCCACTGGGTTTCTGTCTGAATCACGCATTTCAGAGATTTACATGGAAACCCCAGTGTAAGCGCTCAGCGCAGAGTGCAGGATAAATGTGCGCCGAGCCTTACTGCGATCTTTGGGAGGCAGAATGAAAAAAATCAACAGCATGTGAAGAATTGGTTTTATTGATATTTATGCCATTCCTTGTGCGGTATAAGTGATTAGGAAACTTTATTCTTCGGGTTGGTGCGATTACAGCGATACCAGATTTACAGATTCATATCAGGTTTTTAGGTTTGGCTGCCGTCACATATTAAAAGACGCTTTGTATTGCGAAAACTAGTTTTTGCATCGCCGTATTTTGAGAGCTATAATTTTTCCATATTTTGGCCTACAGAGACATGTTATGGCTTGTTTTTTGAGGAACGAGCTGACGTTTTTATTGGTACTATTTTCAGGCACATGACATTTTTTGATCGCTTTCTATTCCGATTTTTGGGAAACAGAACGAACAAAAAACAACAATTCAGGAATTGCTTTTTTACATACCATTCCGCGTGCGGTAAAATTGGTAATACAGCTTTATTCTTTGCATCAGTACAATTACAGCGATACCTCATCTATATGGTTTTTTTATGTTTTGGCGATTTTACACAATAAAAACTATTTGATAGAAAGAATAATTATTTTTGCATCGCTTTATTCTTAGAGCTATAACTTTATTCTTCTGCTGATGGCGCTGTATGATGGCTTGTTTTTTGAGTGGTACCTTTTCAGCGGTACCTTTTTATTTACATTCATCTTTTTTATCGTGCTTTATTGCACTATATGCTCGACTGTATGATGATAAAAAATGAGGCAAAAAAATAATGCCTTATCTATTTTTTTGTGGTGTTCACTGGAAGGGTTAACTACTGATGCAATTTTATAGAGTGGGTCGTTATGGATGCGGCAATACCAAATATATACACTTTGTTTTATTTACATAAATAAATGTATTTATTGCAAAAAAAAAAAAATAAAAAAATAAAAATATATATATATCTATATATATAGATATATATATTTGTTTTTTCTCTTTGGGGATTTAAATATATATATTTATATTTTTTTTTTTTTAAATCCCCAAGGAGGGGGAAAAAAAAAAAAATATATATATATATATATATATATATATATATATATACACACACACCTTATAATATTTTTTGAAAACTTTTTTTTACATTGTCCCGGTATGGAACATTAGTATATTACACCAGATCGCTGATCTGTCACTGCACTGCAGAATATCAGATCAGGATCTTACAGGCAGGGGAGGAGGTATGCATGTGGAGGCGTCTTCCAGGCTCCACATTCTCATAACCAAGATTATACATGACGGTGGCGACACGCGTCGGGTCTCAGGACGCTCGGGCTCCACTCCACTTCTCATTGGAAACTAGTGCATAACCAAACTAAGGTTGAGCATTGCCTTCCCTTTATACGGCTATTTTTTAGCCAATACCGCTTCATTTCAATGCACTTGGTCAAACATGATAGTCTGAGCGGTTGTTAGGGAAATACATGCACTTCTAAGGGATTTGATCAATAACATTGCATTAGCGTGTTATATAGGCCAGATACTGTTTGTGGGCTTTTTGTGCAATTTCTCACAGGTAAATTAGATCATATATATTTATTATAATTTTACTGATATTTGGTTTATACCATCTCTTCCTGTGTATATAGCATATGTGGCTTTAATATTGTTTTATTTTTCTGCTATCAATTGCCAATATTTGTATTTTTGGTGTGTGCATTTATTTATGAATTTGAGGCAGTTTACATACAAAAACCTTTTATACTGTGGTATGCTATCTACATACATATTTGGTCTGTTAGGCTAGTTTCACACTTGCTTTTTTTTGCAGCGCGTTTTTCCCGCAAAAAAACGCATTGAAAAAACGCATACAAAAGCATACAACTGCTGCGTTTTTTTCAAGCATTTTTATGAGCATGCATGAAAAAAACGCAGCGTTTTTATGCGTTTGTATGCGTTTTTAGTGCGTTTTTACCGCGTTTGCATTTTTTTCCAACATTTTTAGGTGGCCCCTCACACTACCCAAACCATGACTTTACTAACCCTAACCCTGACCCTAACCCTAAGCCTGACCCTAACCCTAACCCTGACCCTAACCCTTAACCAAATCATACTTAACCCTAACCCAAACCCTAAACCCTAACTAACCCTAACCCTAACCCTGACCCTAACCCTGACCCTAACCCTAACCCTAACCCTGACCCTAACCCTAACCCTGACCCTAACCCTTAACAAAACCATACTTAACCCTAACCCTGACCCTAACCCTAACCCTGACCCTAACCCTTAACCAAACCATACTTAACCCTAATCCTGACCCTAACCCTGACCCTAACCCTAACCCTGACCCTAACCCTTAACAAAACCATACTTAACCCTAATCCTGACCCTAACCCTGACCCTAACCCTTAACAAAACCATACTTAACCCTAACCCTGACCCTAACCCTAACCCTGACCCTAACCCTGACCCTAACCCTTAACCAAATCATACTTAACCCTAACCCAAACCCTAAACCCTAACTAACCCTAACCCTAACCCTGACCCTAACCCTAACCCTGACCCTAACCCTAACCCTGACCCTAACCCTTAACAAAACCATACTTAACCCTAACCCTGACCCTGACCCTGACCCTAACCCTTAACCAAACCATACTTAACCCTAATCCTGACCCTAACCCTGACCCTAATCCTTAACAAAACCATACTTAACCCTAACCCTGACCCTAACCCTAACCCTGACCCTAACCCTAACCCTGACCCTAACCCTTAACCAAACCATACTTAACCCTAATCCTGACCCTAACCCTGACCCTAATCCTTAACAAAACCATACTTAACCCTAACCCTGACCCTAACCCTGACCCTAACCCTTAACAAAACCATACTTAACCCTAATCCTGACCCTAACCCTGACCCTAACCCTTAACCAAACCATACTTAACCCTAACCCTGACCCAAACCCCAACCCTAAACCCCCTTAACTAACCCTAACTCTAACCCAAACCCCTAAATTCCATGGTTAAAAAAAAAACGCATATGCAAAAAAACGCATACATGAGCATGCCAGTGCGCACATATGCGCATCCATAGGCTATAATGGCCATTTTTAGCGCAAAACGTGCGCATGCGCTTTTTTGCAGGGCCAAAAAATGCAACATGCTGCGTCTGGAAAATACAAACGCACACCCCAAAAAAACGCAGTGCATGAAAATCGCATACATGCGCTTACAAGCGCGCAGGTATGCGCACCCATGTTAAATATAGGGGAAAAAACGCATGCGCACATGTGCGTTTTTTTCCAGCGCTAAAAAACGCAAATGTGAAACCAGCCTTATTGAGATGTTTTTCTGTGGAGGTGAAGTTATGAGGGTTTGGTTCTATTGTGAACCTAGATGTTTAAGTCACATGTGTTGCTAACTTTTAGGCTATGTGCCCACGTAGCGTTTTAAAACGCACACTAAAAACCGGACTCCTTCCCAGAAATCGCGCGTTTTTTTCCGCACGATTTCACCGCAATTCTGTTTGCGATTTTGCCGCGATTTTCTCAAGCACTTTCCAAGCGATTTGAAGCATCGCTTGGAAAGTGACTGACAGGTTGGTCACACTCGTCAAACATAGTGTTTGACAAGTGTGAGCAGCTTTTTACTATTGAGGCCGCCTATGCGGCATCAATAGTAAAAGATAGAATGTTAAAAATGATAAAAAATAAAAAATCGGGGTATATTTACATTCCGACGTCCCGCGCTGCCATCCCGGGCCACAGCGTTCCCAGTAATGCCTTGCGAGACCTGTGATGACGTTGGTCTCGCGTTACTATAGCGATCTCGCGAGACCACGTCATCACAGGACCTTGCCGCAAGGCATTACTGGGAACGTTTAGGCCGGGAATGCAGCGTGTGACGTCGGATGGTAAATATACCCCGATTTTTTATTTTGTATTCTTTTTTTTACAGGGGTATGGTACCCAGGGCCTGGAGGACAGTCTCCTCTCCTCCACATCGTGGGTACCAACCGCACAAGAGACACTTAACTTCCCGCATGGTGGGAATACAGTGGGGCAAAAAAGTATTTAGTCAGTCAGCAATAGTGCAAGTTCCACCACTTAAAAAGATGAGAGGCGTCTGTAATTTACATCATAGGTAGACCTCAACTATGGGAGACAAACTGAGAAAAAAAAATCCAGAAAATCACATTGTCTGTTTTTTTTCATTTTATTTGCATATTATGGTGGAAAATAAGTATTTGGTCATAAACAAAATTTCATCTCAATACTTTGTGATATATCCTTTGTTGGCAATGACAGAGGTCAAACGTTTTCTGTAAGTCTTCACAAGGTTGCCACACACTGTTGTTGGTATGTTGGCCCATTCCTCCATGCAGATCTCCTCTAGAGCAGTGATGTTTTTGGCTTTTCGCTTGGCAACACGGACTTTCAACTCCCTCCAAAGGTTTTCTATAGGGTTGAGATCTGGAGACTGGCTAGGCCACTCCAGGACCTTGAAATGCTTCTTACGAAGCCACTCCTTCGTTGCCCTGGTGGTGTGCTTTGGATCATTGTCATGTTGAAAGACCCAGCCACGTTTCATCTTCAATGCCCTTGCTGATGGAAGGAGGTTTGCACTCAAAATCTCACGATACATGGCCCCATTCATTCTTTCATGTACCCGGATCAGTCGTCCTGGCCCCTTTGCAGAGAAACAGCCCCAAAGCATGATGTTTCCACCACCATGCTTTACAGTAGGTATGGTGTTTGATGGATGCAACTCAGTATTCTTTTTCCTCCAAACACGACAAGTTGTGTTTCTACCAAACAGTTCCAGTTTGGTTTCATCAGACCATAGGACATTCTCCCAAAACTCCTCTGGATCATCCAAATGCTCTCTAGCAAACTTCAGATGGGCCCGGACATGTACAGGCTTAAGCAGTGGGACACGTCTGGCACTGCAGGATCTGAGTCCATGGTGGCGTAGTGTGTTACTTATGGTAGGCCTTGTTACATTGGTCCCAGCTCTCTGCAGTTCATTCACTAGGTCCCCCCACGTGGTTCTGGGATTTTTGCTCACCGTTCTTGTGATCATTCTGACCCCACGGGGTGGGATTTTGCGTGGAGCACCAGATCGAGGGAGATTATCAGTGGTCTTGTATGTCTTCCATTTTCTAATTATTGCTCCCACAGTTGATTTCTTCACTCCAAGCTGGTTGGCTACTGCAGATTCAGTCTTCCCAGCCTGGTGCAGGGCTACAATTTTGTTTCTGGTGTCCTTTGACAGCTCTTTGGTCTTCACCATAGTGGAGTTTGGAGTCAGACTGTTTGAGGGTGTGCACAGGTGTCTTTTTATACTGATAACAAGTTTAAACAAGTGCCATTACTACAGGTAATGAGTGGAGGAAAGAGGAGACTCTTAAAGAAGAAGTTACAGGTCTGTGAGAGCCAGAAATCTTGATTGCTTGTTTCTGACCAAATACTTATTTTCCACCATAATATGCAAATAAAATGAAAAAAAAACAGACAATGTGATTTTCTGGATTTTTTTTTCTCAGTTTGTCTCCCATAGTTGAGGTCTACCTATGATGTAAATTACAGACGCCTCTCATCTTTTTAAGTGGTGGAACTTGCACTATTGCTGACTGACTAAATACTTTTTTTCCCCACTGTAGCCACATGCGGGAATTAAGCGATTCTCATGCATACCTATGGGCGCGGAATCGCGGCAATTCTTTGCGATTCCGCACAAAAGAATGAGCATGCTGCGATTTTTTCCGCGATGCGTTTCCGCCGCGGAAAAAAGCGCAGCATTAGCACAGCATGTGCAGAATGCCATAGGAATGCATGGGGGGTGTTTTGTACACGATTTTTAAATGTTTTCGCTGCATTTTCGCGCCGAAAAATTTGACATATCATCCCCTGAGGAAGAAGTGTTAACTTCGAAACGCGTTGGGAATTAAAAGTATATAAGCATACAATCTGCAAGGAGTCGTTTGTCTAGCAGCGCACGTTTAAATCCAAAAATTCTCTCTTTGTAAATCTGATGATTTATGGTCACTGAGTGACCATTTGGATGTGCAGCAGCTTGACCTCTATTCCTTTGTGCCTGAAACTCTCCTGTTATTGGTGAGTATAATAGCTTGATTTATATCCATTTTACTTGGGTAAGACCCTATTGCGCTCTTTCTCTTTCAGTTTTAACCACAAGTTTAACATTTGTACATACAATGTAGGATTCAGTGGCAGTCCTGTGGATGTGGCAAGTAAATTAAATTCCACTTGTACAAAGTATACTCTGGTACTCTGGTTATAAAATAAAAAGCTTATCGATGCTGTGGGGCCCCTACTGGCAGCATTCATAGCAATCTTGTGCATACAGTTCTTAGGGTACCTCTGAAAGTGTGACATCACCACTGCAGGTGGTTTTCTATTTATAGATAATAAGATATGTGTCCTAAAGTGGTGCCACTGACAAAAACAATTCATCACACGAAAAACAAGCCCTCGCATAGCTATGTTGACAAAAATACTAAAGTATTATGGCTCTTGGAATGTCACGAAAATATTACTGTATGTGACGCTGAGTCACTTCTCTTGGCTAAGCCATGAGACGAGATAGTCAGGAGTCCGAGGTCAAAAGCCAGGAAGATACATCATAAACAGAAGGAAGATACAAAAGGTGTAGTGAGGTAATGGTCCAAGATCAGAATACTAGGAGGATAGCGGATCAGAGCCAAAGGGGTTAGGCTAGGTTCACATTGCGTTATGGCAGTCCGTTTAATGAATTGCGTTACAAAGTGGCATTAACGCGATGTACCGCATCCGCTAATGCACCCATAGACTGCCATAATGTAGCGTATCACTAACGCATGTCATAATCGACATGCGTTAGCAATGTGCCTTCATGCTGTGACGGCCCCTCGGACGTGGTCTATAGCGTTTGAGGGTCCGTCACGGCTAGCGCAGATGGAGCAGCTGCGCTAAGGTGATCGCATAATGCAATCAGAAAAAAAAGAGTAGCATTAGCGCAGTTCGTGTAACGCATGCATTGAACGGACAGCCATATTGCTATGTGAACCCATCCTTAAACAGATGGATGGTCAGAATGAGGTCCAAGGTCAGGCAATGAAAGATCTACACACAGAACGCAAGGCAAACCACTAAATTGCTGAATGTACGTCTGGCAGAGATCTGGGAGTAACAACCCAGTTAAGTAGTCTGGCAATCACCTGGGATAATGAACACCTGGAGACAGCCAGCGCCTCCCAGTCTCAGATTGGACGGCCTAGATGTCAGTCAACACACTGACTGCTGAGCCTGCACCAGACTGGATGACGGAGCTGTCAAAGTACTGACAGCTTCAGCACGCCCCTGTACCAGATTGGATGGATCAGCTGTCAGTAACATTATCCCAGACACACTGAGGGGTGGAACCGTGACAGTGTATGTGCCTAATGAAAATATCGTCCTATGCATCTCTGCTATCCACATTGAACTGTTGCACTTTGTATAATTTCTTACCAGTCACAAGGGCCTAAAATTACTCATCATTATTTATTATGGAAGGCCAAAAGGAAATTTCTAACTTATCAGTCTACAGAGCTTCTTTTCTTGCTTATTCAGCTGTTCTTTTGCAAACTATATATGGCAACAGAATTCTTATATATTAGTTGCTTCTTTGCGATCATCTTACGCATATCATTCTTGTACCGAGATCACAAGAATATTCTATGGATCCTTAGGTGTTACTTTGGGGTTATTGTGATCTTTTGGAATATTATATGCCCTGCTCTTTTGATTTCTATTGGATGAATTCTCTTGGGAAGAAGAACAATGATTTCTATGCTATACGCCAACATCTTTATAACCTTTTTCAGAACTCTGAGCACTGAGAACATTTCAGATGTTCTTAAAAATCTCCTGAGACTGAGGAATGGCATATATTTTCAAACCTATTTGAAAAAGATTGAACTTGACAAGAAACTATGCTAGAAAGAAAAGAAACCATGAACAAGGTGCACACAAAAAATAGAAGTTTATTATCAAGCAAGAAGATAAATGTACAAAACTATAGGACAAGACAACAAAGATAATTAAAAATACACTGCATACACCACATCTGAGGGGTCACCTGAAATAAGATGAACTCTTCCCCCACCCTAGTAAATACATGTCATAAGTGGAGAAAATTTAAACCACAATCAATTATTGGTATACAAAGTAATATCTAATAACAAATACCAGACTTGACCCCTAAATATTAAAAAAGTGTGAAACAGTGAAATGCCAGAGTATAATCTTAAATGGTAGAGTATCACAAGGGTGCAAGGTCCCCCTGGAAGACCTGGAGTTAGACGGTCATGTCTTTAGAGATGGTGCAGTTTGTTTTACATTGAATGGATTTAGTTATATCTGGTGCTGAAGAGGTTAACCACCCTTTCTATATTTGTCAGAAACATGCAGCTCCATTTGCACTCCTTCAGATCTGGTTATTACCTCTTGCTATAAAAACTGTCCAGACCTTCTTGTCCCTGCCGGTGAAAGATTCATTTTCTTGCGCTGTGTGCTAAAGCTAAGTTGTTTGAGTGGAGTTGTTGTAGTAGTGAGCTGTGTTTTGATGTAGTATGTGTGTGCTTATCTCAAGGTCCCTGTTCCCATTTAGTTTATTCCTCCATGTCCCTATCTTTCTCCCTATTGTTGGTTAGTGCTTTTGTTTTGCATGATAAAGATTTTTTGTTATCCCTGTTTTGTCTTTGTGTCTTCTTTACCTTACATTTCTGTCCCATGCCTCATGGGTTGGGAGAGGGGACAGATCAGGGTTTAACAGGAGCAAAGTAAGGTCAGAAACTTGGGCCACTCTACCTTCAAGAGTACCCCCGGGACAGGGATAATTAGGGTCCCAGTTCCAGGGACCGTTTGAGGCCCCCCTTCCTTACTGAAGAACGTTACCACATACTATAGGATCATTAGAAAATGTGCAAAAAGATATATATAAAGGCATGTTACCCATAGATAAAATGCTAGCCCTTAGGTATGGGAACCCTTAGAACCCCCTGTGTATCGCTTTGCTTGCTTGCTCTGTGAGAAGCATGGGGGAATAGTGGATGAGGGCAGGTATATCTCGCCCAGATACCTTTCCTATGTGGCCTAGTCTGGTCAGTATCTCACCTGATGACTAATGAGTAATGGGAGGCGGATATAAAAGGATGCCATGAGGTGTGTTAATTGCTCAGCCTGGGGAACACAGAGCATGTCTGTGTGAGCGACACTTGTGAGTGAAAGCTGTGCTTACAGTAATGCTGGTTTGACTGGCTGGGAGAAGCCCTCCAGTTGGTAGTTAGTACGGACCCTGTTTAGTTAGTTCCGGACAGGCAAGGATTTGTTTTATGTTTTATTTCCTATATGTTTTTGCTTTCACCTGAAATAAACCTGACCCAGCGTCAGTTATGTCAGAATCCCGGCTGTGCACCTGAGTTTCATGCTAAACCCACTTGACCTTTGACCCCAGCAAAGGTGATCCCGGAGTGTTTTAACACAAATTGGTGGAGAACGCGGGCACCACGCTGAAAGCATGAACATGGACGACGTGGTGAAAGCGCTGGTACAGTCCACCGCCGTCCAGCAAGAAGCTAATCGGGTGATGATGGCCCAGCTGAAGGATTTGGTGAACATGACGCCAGAGTTCATCCAGAGAGTCGTCCTGGACAAGTACCTGAAAGCTCTACCGCCGGCCCTGAGGAAGTGGGTAAGCCATGGAAATCCGACGACGGCAGATTAACTGAACTGGTGGATATGGTTGAACGTTATTCCGTGGCGGAAGGACTCAGAGACTACGCTACCCCACCTCCGTCTTCATCATCTCCATGTGGAACCGGTAAGACTGTTCCTGGGAGTAGGGGAGAAGGAAAAATCCCTAAGACAGTGGGGGAGGAAAACGGGACTGCTCGCACGGTGACGCCAAGAGTAATAAACTTTGGGCGAGACAAGGGGCCCGTTAGGTGTTTTCGCTACCAAGAGATGAGCCACATCGCTGCGAACTGTCTGGTCACTACTGAACCCATGCAGTGCGACGTCACAGACTCTAAAAACCACATGTCTATGGATGCCCATATAGTGAGTGTGAATGCCGGTCAAAGTAAGGTGGAAAAACACCTGTGTGATGTATCGGTGGATGGGAAGAAGGTGATGGCATTGGTAGACTCGGGAAGTGTGGTAACTCTGGTGAAGGCCAGTCTGGTGTCAGCCCCGACTGGACCATTAGACAGATTTTCTGTAACATGTGTGCATGGAGACACCTGTTTGTACCTCACCGCGGTCGTATGCATTTCTACTTCCTATGGAACGGTGCAACATAAAGTGGGACTCGTCCCCGCGTTGTTGCATGATGTAATCTTAGGCCGGGATTTCCCCCACTTCTGGCAATTGTGGAAGAATCAATTGATAACCTAGGGTAACAGTGTACGTGATTCCTCTCCCAGGGTGCGGGTGGGTCCCGAACCCCTGGAGGAGGTTCCCCAGGAAGACTCTATTGACGAGTGTACTGGAAATGAACTTCAGTTCCCGTTTTCGGTCATGGTGGGGGATACTGAGGAGACCAGGGAGGAGGAGGGGGCAGGCAGCCGTCCACCTCCTCGTTTGCCGGATTTGGAAGTCCAGAAAGATGATTTCCAAAGCGAGCAAATAAAGGATCCTACCCTTTCTCAGGTTAGGACAAATGTAAAAGTGATAAATGGGGTACCCGTAGAACCTGGGACTAGGCTGGCATATACTTACATGGTCCAGGAGAATGATTTATTATATCAGAAAGAGAAAAAGGGGGAGACACGGTGCAATTAGTTGTGCAAAAACCCTACCGGCGGAAAGTGCTGGACCTGGCCCACGGACATGTGATGGGAGGTCACTTGGGAGTCCAGAAAACCACCGAAAGGATATTACACTGTTTTGTTTGGCCAGGCATGCATCATGATGTTCGTGTATATTGTGAGTCTTGTCCTGACTGCCAAGCCTCTGCGCCTAAACCCCTGTTCTGTAGCCCTTTGGTACCCCTGCATATTATTGAAGTCCCGTTTGAGAGGATTGGGATGGATTTAGTGGGGCCCCTTCCACGGTCTGCACGTGGACACCAACATATCCTGGTCATCGTGGATTATGCCTCTCGTTACCCGGAGGCCATCCCTTTGCGTAACACGGCCACCAAAACGATTACCAAGGAACTGGTGCATGTGTTTAGTCGGGTCGGTATTCCAAAACGGATACTTACCGACCAGGGGACTCCCTTTATGTCAAGGGTAATGAGGGAGCTCTGCAGGTTGCTACAAATAGAACCGTTACGCACGTCCGTATATCACCCTCAAACAGACAGGCTAGTCGAACGGTTCAATAAAACGTTGAAGCAGATGCTGAGAAAGGCGATAGACAAGGATGGGAAAAACTGGGACTATGTACTTCTGTATTTGCTTTTTGCCATTAGGGAAGTGCCCCAGTCTTCCACTGGGTTCTTGCCTTTCGAGTTATTGTACGCCCGACGTCCCCGCGGACTGTTAGACGTCGCAAAAGAAACCTGGGAGGGTCAGGTCACTCCGTTTAAAACGGTGATAGATCATGTAACACAAATGCAGGACCGTATTGCGGCCATTATGCCCATCGTCAAAGAGCACATAATGCAGGCTCAGGGAGCCCAGACAATAGAATTAGACTTATCGGTAATTCGGTTTCTAGAAACCTTCCACGACAGCATAGGAGGTTGTCTCCACGCCCTAATGGGGGACAGGAAGCACGAGAGGTTAAAAGGTCCCTCTCACCTCCCTCTCACCAGTGACTTATAACTGATTACCATAGCACCGGTTACCTTAAGATTCTCAGAATTTTTCCAAGAATGCAGGGAGGGAAATAGTGGTGTCGTGGAAGATTTCTAGAAACTGAATTACCGGTAAGTCTATTTCTATTTTCTCTAGCAACCTTCCACGACAGCATAGGAGGCATAACAACCTATACTGCACTAGGGGGGGAACAACGGCCTGAAGAACTTTCCGGCCAAAGACTAAGTCCCTGTTGGACACAAGGTCTAATCTATAGTGTTTAGTAAAGGTATGTAAGGAGGACCAGGTTGCTGCCTTACAAATCTGCTCTGAAGATGCGCCTGCCCCCTCAGCCCATGAAGTAGAGGTAGATCGTGTTGAATGCGCTTTGATCCCTGCAGGGGGAGTGATGTTTTGCGCCAGGTATGCTTCAGAGATAGCCTTTTTAATCCAATTGGCAATGGTGTTCTTTGCCACCTTCTTTCCTCTGTTTGGACCAGAGGCATGGATAAATAAGTTGTGGTCGACTCTATAGGATTTGGTATACTCCAAGTAGTGAAGAATTATACGTCTTACATCCAGCGTATGAAACAGCTCCTCTTTGGAGTTTGCTGGGTTTTGGCAGAATGAAGGAAGAATTATATTTTGAGATCTATGGAAGTCGGACACAACCTTCGGCAGAAAAGACGGATCAAGGGAGAGGACTATGGAATCATCTCTAATGGTTAGGTAGGGTTCCCTGATTGAGAGAGCTTGGAGTTTTCCCACTCGCCTTGCTGAAGTTATTGCTATAAGAAAAGCCATTTTATAGGTGAGGTGTTGAGAAGTACAGTCTGACAGGGGCTCGAAGGGTGATTGAGTGAGTCCCGTAAGTACTACATTCAAGTCCCATGGAGGAACAGCAACTAGCTTCTTTGGATGTAGCCTAGCAGCTGATGTCATGAATCTTCTTATCCACCTGTGGTTAGCCAAGTCACAGTCAAACATAGAGCTTAATGCTGATACCTGTACTTTCAGTGTGCTAGGTTTTAGACCTAGTTCCAGCCCCTCTGTAAGAAATCCAAGATACGGGAAATGTTAGGGTTCTCTGGGTCAAGCAGATCTGGCAGATACCATGAGGAGAACTTTTTCCATATTTTATTATATATAGCAATGGTGACCGGTTTCCGAGATTTCTGGGGGTTTTTTATTACCGCCTCTGATAGCCCCCTGGTCCTCAGGATCTGTGCTTCAGTAGCCAGGCCGCTAACTTCATTCCCCTGAGGTTCGGGTGATGCAGAGGGTCCTGCAAGAGAAGGTCATCTTCCATGGGTAGGATAAATGGCCCGTCTACCTGTAGCTCTGTGATTAGAGAGTACCAGTTCCTCTTTGGCCATAGTGGAGCCACTAGGATGGTTGGAGTTTGATCCTCGCGGATCTTCCTCAGGGTTGCGGCAAGAATTGGAACTGGCGGGAAGGCATATGCTAGATGGAACCTCCATCTGTGGGCAAAGGCATCCACTCCCAGGGATCTGTCCTTGGGATTCAGGGAGAAGTAGTTTCTCAGCTGGGCATTTTCTCCTGAGGCTAGTAGGTCCACCTCCCGGAGGCCCCACCTGTTGACTAGTTTCTGAAAGATTCTTTTGTTTAGGGTCCACTCGCCAGGCTGGATACATTTTCTGCTTAGGAAATCTGCCTGAAGATTGGCGGTACCCCTTAGGTGGATTGCTGTCAGGGATCTGAGATGTCTTTCGGCCCAGCAAAATATTCGGCTTGAGAGGCTCTCCAAGTTGCTGGATCTTGTGCTGCCCTGGTGGCTGAGATGGGCCACAGTTGTGATGTTGTCCGAGTAGACTCTGATATGATGGCCCTGGACTAGGTGTTTTGCTGCTAGCAGAGCCTCCTCCACCGCTTTCAGTTCCCTGAAGTTCGAGGAACCTGCGCTCACTTTCTGACTCCATAACCCCTGGAATGAGTGTCGAGACACTACCGCTCCTCTGCCTTTTTTGCTGGCATCTGTTGTTACCGTGAATAGGGGGGTCTGGGACCAGTTGATTCCCTTGCACAGGTTTTTGTGGTCCATCCACCATGCTAGCGAGGCCTTCACCACTCCTGGGGTCTTGACCCTCTTGTTCAGGCAGGTGTGATCCCGGTTCCAGTTCTTTAAGATATGGGACTGGAGCTTTCTG
Organism: Dendrobates tinctorius; assembly: GCF_039654945.1. Taxonomy (NCBI): domain Eukaryota; kingdom Metazoa; phylum Chordata; class Amphibia; order Anura; family Dendrobatidae; genus Dendrobates; species Dendrobates tinctorius. The sequence continues at coordinate 33,325,190 of NW_027361711.1, forward strand.
GAATGGGCCTGCGTCTAAGGTACCGACTGGATGCAGGCGGTCATTGACCCTAGGATGGTCATGGCTGACCTGAGGGTCGGGGGACCTCTGTTCCCTGAATTTTGAGATCCTTGATATTATGGATCTCTGATGTTCCTCCGGGAGGAAGGACATTTGATTCTTTGAATCTAACAGGATTCCTAAGAATTTCACCACCTGGGACGGTTGGATTTGTGATTCTTTTATGTTCGGGATCCACCCTAATGACTGGAGAATATCCAGAGTCTGAGCCACTTGGTGTTCCAGGGTCTTGTAGGAGGCTGCTATTACCAGTAGGACGTCCAAGTAGGGTACAATACATATGCCCTGGCTTCTGATGTGGGACACAGCCTCCGTCATGATCTTGGAGAATACTCGAGGGGCAGATGATATCCCAAAGGGAAGCACATTGTACTGAAAGTGCCTTATTTCTGGACCTTGCTGGATCGCAAACCTCAGATATTTTCTGTGGGAAGGATGGATGGGGATGTGGAAACAAGCATCCTTCAGATCTATATTTGCCATAAAGTAAGATGGCACTATCAGAGGAATGGCGGTCTTTACCGACTCCATCTTGAATCTGTGGTATGCAATGTGTCGGTTGAGGCCTTTCAGATTTATTATTATTCTCGCCTCCCCTGTGGGCTTCCTTACTAGGAACAATCTGGAATAATGCCCCCTTCCCTGCTCCTCCACAGGAACCCGAGAGATGGCATTTGACTGTAGGAGAAGCTGAATGCCAGAATTTAGAGTCAGAATCTCCCGAGATGATAGGGAGGTAACTCTTATACCCCGCGGGGGGGAGGATTCGAGTTCCAGCAGTAGGCCCTCTCCGATCACACGGAGGACCCAGGGGCTGCTGGAAATCAACTGCCAAGCGAGAAAGAACCTCGAAAGCCTTCCCCCCACCGGGACCGAGTCATTGTTTTTCCTGGGGCTGTTGCTGCTGCTGGGGAACCAGGATGTTCCTGCCTCTCCCTTTAGCATAGCTCCATATTCCCGTATTTCCCTTCCCTCGCGGCTGGGATGACTGATTCTGGGGGGCTCGAAAAAGCCACTTTTTTGTGGTTCTCTGCTCTGGAAGTACCTTCTTTTTATCTGAGGCCTTCTCCAGAATTTCGTCTAAGGCAGGGCCAAAGACATGTTCACCTCTGAAAGGTAAAGAGCAGAGTTTGACCTTCGATGTAACATCCCCACTCCACGTTTTAAGCCAGAGAGCACGTCTGGCAGAATTTGACTGTACCATGGCTCTGGCAGAGGTACGGATCATCTCCATTGATGCATCCGCCAGGAAGCCAGTGGCTCTTTGCAAAATAGGGAGGGAGTTAAGGAGGTCACTTCTCGAGGTACCACGAGAAATATGGCTCTCTAGCTCCTCAATCCATTGGAAGAGAGACCTAGACACACAAGTGGACGCAATTCCTGATTTTAAAGTAAAGGCAGAGGTTTCCCATGTTTTTCTCAGGAGTCTTTCTGCTTTACGGTCCATCGGGTCTCTAAGCTGGGACACATCATCAAACGGCAGAACTGTCTTTTTTACCACCCTTGCCACCTGGACATCAACTTTCGGGATGTCCCATTTAAACTCCTCTCCCTCCAGGGGAAGTCTATGTCGAAGCTCTGAAGGGGCTGAGTAGCGTTTTTCTGGGTACTCCCATTCCTGGGAGATCATATCTGCTATACTCTTATGAACTGGAAAGCCTGGACATTTGGGTCCTTCATATCCCCCAAACATGCGATCCTGTGCTGTCTGTGTAACTGGTTCCTCTTCTAGGCCCATAGTGGCGCGTACTGCGCTGATCAAGTCCTCCACATATTCCGTGGACAGGAGGTACTTTCTAGTGTCGGCCGACTTAGAGGTTCCCGGTTGCTCCCAATTTTCGGAGCCTGAATTGTATGATCTTTCAGATTCGGACTATGAATCCTCTACCTGAACTCTCTGTTTTTTCGAGGGTGGTGAGCCCATAATCGGAGTGGGTTGAGGTGGTGGAGGGGGGGCAGGGCGGCTAAAGAGGCCTGAACCTGATTAGTGACCAAGCTGCGGATCTCATCAATTAATGTTGGGTGCTCAGCCCTGACTACTTTATCCGTGCAAGCTTGACATAGCTTTTTGTCCCAGTTTGAAGGGAGCTTTGTACTGCATATAGCACATTTGGCTGATTTGCTGGAAGTATTGGTGCTTTTATGGGCAGACTTTTCTCCCTATAAGAAAAAGGGGGAGAAGTATTTTGAGGACTTCTATCCCGAATCGCACCACTAGGACCCAACCCCCTGGTACACTCACTGTGGCTGGGGCAGCGCTGGGCTCTGCAGACGCAGGGCAGGAAGACCCGTCCATGCTAACAGGGGATTCAGTGTCTTACCTGTCGGTGTCTTCCAGCGGGTTAATAACAGGTTAATTCCGCCCTCAGCGCAATGATTTGTTTCCCCTCCTCCTCCCTGGGTCCCGGAGCAGGCACAGCAAGCGCTGGCGAGCTCCACGCGCCGGCAACAGGATGGGGGCCGCCATGACAGCCCGTTGTCCACATACCCCGGAAGTGACCCGCGCGTGACGTCACTTCCGGGTATCGCACTGCACGCAGGGGGAGGAGGAGAGACCGGAGAGCTACAGGAGGCCTCCAGTCAGGGATCACTGGCCCGCTTTATCCCCCCATAGGGGAGCGCGGGAGGGCCAGGAGCGGTCTCGAATTCACAGGAACACGGGAGCAGAACGGAGAAGGGGAGGCAGCGCCACCGACCACCACTGACCGGCTTTTGGATCTCCAGGTACGCTGCAGCAGCCGGCCACACAGCATACCAGACCTCTCCATGCCCCATGGGGGACAGGAAAGACACTGGTGAGAGGGAGGTGGGAGGGACCTTTTAACCTCTCGTGCTTCCTGTCCCCCATTAGGGCATGGAGACAACCTCCTATGCTGTCGTGGAAGGTTGCTAGAGAAAAGAATCTATGACAGGGGCGCCAAGATCCATACATTTGCACCCGGAGATAGGGTGTTGATCCTGGTCCCCACGGCCAACAGTAAATTCCTCGCAAAGTGGCAGGGCACCTTTGAGATTAAGGAAAGAGTTGGTGACGTAAACTACAAAGTGTATCAGGCAGGTAAAAGGAAACCTGAACAGATTTATCATGTAAATCTGATAAAACCCTGGAAGGATTGGTCTGCCTTATCAGCGGATCTGGCCTGGCCCGTCTGCTTGCATACCGTACCGGAGGTATGGATTGCAGAGACTCTCTCGGAGCGGCAAAAGACTGAAGTCAGGCAGTTTTTACTTCACAACCAAAAGATTTTCTCTGAAAAACCCGGGCAGACTACACTAATGAAACATGACATCATAACGGAACCTGGGGTCACTGTCCATGTGAAACCCTACAGAATCCCGGAAGCGCCGTGAAGTCATTTCCCGAGAAGTCAAGGCAATGTTAGAGTTAGGGGTCATTGAGAAGTCGCACAGTGCTTGGTCCAGCCCGATTGTGTTAATTCCTAAACTGGACGGCACCATCCGGTTCTGCAATGACTTCAGGAAACTGAATGCGGTCTCTAAATTTGATGCTTACCCTATGCCTCGGGTCGACGAGTTAATAGATCGGTTAGGGAAGGCCCGGTATATTATGACCCTAGATCTAACAAAGGGATATTGGCAGATCCCTCTGGCAGAGGCTGCCAGAGAGAAGACGGCGTTTGCTACACAGGAAGGTTTATTCCAGTAGGTGTATATGCCGTTTGGACTGCATGGAGCGCCGGCGACATTCCAGAGACTGATGGATCGAGTCCTGAGGCCAAATAGGCAGTACGCTTCTGCCTATTTGGATGACATTGTCATTTACAGCTTGGACTAGGAGACTCACCTCCGGAAAGTGCAAGCTGTGATTGAGGACCTATGGGGGGCAGGTCTAACCACGAACCCAAAGAAATGTCACATCGAGCTAGACGAAGCCCTGTATTTGGATTACGTAATTGGGAGGGGTATTGTTAAACCCCAGGTCGATAAAATTCAAGCGGTTCAGGACTGGCCGCAACCAGTTAACAAAAATCAGGTGCAAGCCTTTCTGGGGATTGCCGGCTATTATCGCCGGTTCATCCCCAATTTTGCAGCCATTGCTACACCCCTGACGGATCTTACCAGAGGGAAAGATTCCGTCATGGTTAAATGGAATTTAGCGGCTGAAGAAGCCTTCCATAGCCTGAAATGGACCCTTTGCTCTCAACCCGTACTGGTGACTACAGATTTCCGCAGCGAGTTTGTGGTACAAACTGATGCCTCTGAGACCGGTATCGGAGCCGTACTGTCACAAGCGAGGGACGGAGTGGAACACCCGGTCCTCTATCTCAGCAGGAAGCTGAATAAACGTGAGCAAAAGTATGCGGTAGTGGAAAAAGAGTGCCTAGCCATTAAGTGGGCTATAGAGTCCCTCAAATATTACCTGGTGGGCAGAAAGTTCAGGCTGATCACTGACCATGCCCCTCTCAAGTGGATGCACTTGCACAAGGAACAGAATAGTCGGGTGACCCAGTGGTTCCTTGCCCTGCAGGTCTACAATTTTACGGTGGAGCACCGCCCAGGGGTACAGATGGGGAATGCAGATGCCCTGTCCTGAGTGCACTATTTGGCGGGTGTCATTGCTCGGAGTGGTCTGAGCAGAGGGGGGGGATATGTGAGAAGCATGGGGGAATAGTGGATGAGGGCAGGTATATCTCGCCCAGATACCTTTCCTATGTGGCCTAGTCTGGTCAGTATCTCACCTGGTGACTAATGAGTAATGGGAGGTGGATATAAAAGGATGCCATGTGGTGTGTTAGCTGCTCAGCCTGGGGAACACAGAGAGCATGTCTGTGTGAGCGACACTTGTGAGTGAAAGCTGTGCTTATGGTAACGCTGGTTTGGCTGGCTGGGAGAAGCCCTTCAGTTGGTAGTTAGTACGGACCCTGTTTAGTTAGTGCCGGACAAGCAAGGATTTGTTTTATGTTTTATTTCCTATATGTTTTGCTTTCACCTGAAATAAACCTGACCCAGCGTCAGTTATGTCCGAATCCCGGCTGTGCACCTGAGTTTTATGCTAAACCCACGTGACCTTTGACCCCAGCAAAGGTGATCCCGGAGTGTTTAATCACAGCTCCTTCTTCAGCAGTGATATGTATAACAAAGTCCCAGCCCTTATAGCCATAATACAGCTGTAATCAATAATGCAGATGGAAAATATTTAAACCTCCCTCATTCCCTTCAACAAGTTAAAACTGTTGTTGGTGCATATAACAGTGTAATGTATCCTGTCAGGTCTCTTCTGTAACCTGATATCAACTCTTTATAAGTTGGAGGTTCCACTGCATCAACAGTAAGTGCTAATAGAGACACTGGGACTTAAGCTGGAGTCACACATAGCGACTTACCAGCGATCCCGACAACGATATCAACGTGTCAGGATCGCTGGTAAGTCGCTATGTGATCGCTGGTGAGCTGTCACACAGACAGCTTCACCAGCGATCAGCCCGCCGAGGAGAGGAGCGAGCCCGGGAGCAGCGGACAAGTGTGCCTGCTGTTCCAGTCCTCCACCAGCAGAGGGCGCGCCTGCATCCCCGGCCTCTCCTGGTGGTGTCCTGCTGCCTCCTGGTCCCCAGCGTGCGGCGGCGGCAGGTACACACTCCGTGGGCTCCTGGTCCCCAGCGTGAGGTGGCGGCACCTGTAACTCGCTGGTAACTAACGTACACATCGGGTATCCAAGGGACACGCGTCCCTTGGATACCCGATGTGTACGTTAGCTACCAGCTGATCGCTGGTCTCCCGCCTGTCACACGCAGCGATGCGTGCTGGCCAGCGGGAGATCAGCGATGAAAAAAATGTCCAGAGGTTTCTTGCAGCGATCAGCAATACCGGCAGGGGGGCCAGTCGCTGATCGCTGTCACACACAGCGATCAGCGATCTCGCTGGTGAGATCGCTGTTGTGTCACAAAATTTGTGACTCAGCAGCGATCTCGCTAGCGAGATCGCTATGTGTGACGGGGCTCTTACGCTCCCTGATTTCCTAGGAAGCAATGCTGTTGCAATTACTCAACGGCTTGATGTCAACACAATGAAAGCTTGACTTTTTTATGCCTGTATTGTTTTGATAGATACAGATAGGTCCATATATATTTGGACAAAGACAACATTTTTCTAATTTTGGTTCTAGACATTACCACAATTAATTTTTAACAAAACAATTCCGATGCAGTTGAAGTTCAGACTTTCAGCTTTCATTTGAGATTATCCACATTAAAATTGGATAAAGGGTTTAGCAGTTTCAGCTCCTTAACATGTGCCACCCTGTTTTTAAAGGGACCAAAAGTAATTGGACAGATTAAATAATTGTAAATAAAATGTTCATTTCTAGTACTTGGTTGAAAACCCTTTGTTGGCAATGACTGCCTAAAGTCTTGAACTCATGGACATCACCAGACGCTGTGTTTCCTCCTTTTTGATGCTCTGCCAGGCCTTCACTGCGGTGGTTTTCAGTTGCTGTTTGTTTTTGGGCCTTTCTGTCTGAAGTTTAGCCTTTAACAAGTGAAAAGCATGCTCAATTGGGTTGAGATCAGGTGACTGACTTGGCCATTCAAGAATATTCCACTTCTTTGCTTTAATAAACTCCTGGGTTGCTTTGGCTTTATGTGTTAGGTTATTGTCCATCTGTAGCATGAAACGACGACTAATCAGTTTGGCTGCATTTGGCTGGATCTGAGCACACAGTATGGCTCTGAATACCTCCCAATTCATTCGGCTGCTTATGTCCTATGTCACATCATCAATAAACACTAGTGACCCAGTGCCACTGGCAGCCATGCATGCCCAAGCTATCACACTGCCTCCGCTTTGTTTTACAGATGATTTGGTATGCTTTGGATCATGAGCTGTACCACGCCTTCGCCATACTTTTCTCTTTCGATCACTCTGGTAGAGGTTGATCTTGGTTTCATTTGTCTAAAGAATGTTCTTCCAGAACTGTGCTGGCTTTTTTAGATGTTTTTTAGCAAAGTCCAGTCTAGCCTTTTTATTCTTGATGCTTATGAGTGGCTTGCACCGTGCAGTGAACCCTCTCTATTTACTTTCATGCAGTCTTCTCTTTATGGTAGATTTGGATACTGATACGCCTACCTCCTGGAGAGTGTTGTTCACTTGGTTGGCTGTTGTGAAGAGGTTTATTTTCACCATGGAGTTTATTCTGCGATCATCCACCACTGTTGTCTTCCGTGGGCGCCCAGGTCTTTTTGCAATGATGAGTTCACCAGTGCTTTCTTTCTTTCTCAAGATGTACCAAACTGTAGGTTTTGCCACTCCAAATGTTGTAGCAATTTCTTGGATGGGTTTTTTCCTGTTTTTGCAGCTTAAGGATGCTTGTTTCACCTGCATGGAGAGCTCCGTTGACCGCATGTTTACTTAGCAGCAAAACCTTCCAAATGCAAGCACCACACCTCAAATCAACTCCAGGCCTTTTATCTGCTTAATTGAGAATGACATAACGAAGGGATTGCCCACACCTGTCCATGAAATAGCCTTGAAGTTAATTGTTCAATTACTTTTGGTCCCTTTAAAAACAGGGTGGCACATGTTAAGGAGCTGAAACACCTAAACCCTTCATCTAATTTTAATGTGGATACCCTCAAATGAAAGCTGAAAGTCTGAACTTCAACTGCATCTGAATTGTTTTTTTTAAAATTCATTGTGGTAATGTCTAGAACCAAAATTAGGAAAATGTCTCTGTCCAAACATATATGGGCCTAACTGTAGAAGAGAAGTAGCAGAGATACTAAGACTGTACTTAAGGGCCTTTCACACATAGCGAGATCGCTAGCGATATTGCTAAAGCATCACAGATTTTGTGACGCAACAGCGATATCGCTAGCGATCTTGCTTTGTGTGACACGTACCTGCGACCAACCCCCCTGCTGGATAACGCTGATCGCGCTAGAACGTCCTGGGCCATATTTTCATTATTGGCGTCCCGCTGTCGCCGACTAGCGACGCATGGACGCAGGCGGAAGTCGTCATCATCGCTGCGGTGTGACAGGTAAGAGCGACCACCGACGAATCGCTTATCGCTGCTGCGTCGCTGGTGAGATCTGCCTGTTTGGCAGCTCACTAGGGACCATTTAGCGATGCACCAGCGATCCTGACCAGGTCGTATCGTTGTCGGGATCGCTGGTGCATCGCTAAATGTAACGGGACCCTTACATGCTGTAATTCGTCTTGGGGTTTCTTCTGCTGGAGACGGATTAGTTACCAACAGGCAGTTGACAACAAGTAAAGGAGTAAGAAAACAATTTCTAACTAAATTGATTTGAAAATTACAATGTTTATTATTTGTGCACAAATTTCACAAGTATTTGCACAAAAATTGTTAAAAAAAATAAATAGATTTTTATAATAAATTGTAGGGATCAATACTCACTCAGCTCTTGAGGTATGCACAGGAGGCGTTTTTTCATGCAATAGTACAGGCAAGTCGAGGCACCGCTCCGGGTGGCAAAACAAAACAGAGCCTTTTCTGGCACAAAGTGAAAACAAAACTTAAAACAAATAGTCCAATAGTAGTATTGCGGGTCCGCCCGCTCATGTCAGTGCCTTTAGCCACAAACACTGAAGGTAAACACAAATGTAAATAGTCCATATAGCCCTGCGGGTCCGTCCGCTCTGTTCAGTGGTTATGCCAACATACACTGGAGGCCTCCACACCTCCAGCCACAGACACTGAATGAGAGAATCCACCTACATTTTATCTGTCAAACCACGCCCCTTGGGTTGGGATATGTGAGCGGTCATTCTCACCCATCTCTTATGATCACTCGTAAAACACCCGGCCCTGGAATGGCCCAAACAACTCTCTCAGCACTATTGGTGCTGGGGCATACTTCCGAGCTCACATCACCGCAGCTAACAGTCGCGATGACACATATCTCCCTTCAAGGACTTGTCCGGCGGCCTTCTTACAAAATTAACAAGGAATATGATGTAACTGTTATGAATGGACATCTAGAGAACATAGACTATATTTCGTTTAACAGGATAACTGCTGCTCCAGTATAGATTTCATATTATATAATCCAAAGCATTTATGGAAAATCGGGAAGAATTACAAAGCAACCATGATAAATGTGGTAATTGTATGTATAAGCCCACGGATGTAATTTCACTTCACCTGAGATGAGTAACTTATGGTGGGTTGAACAGCACAGTCACCATGATAATAAGGGATAATTAAAAAATAAATGCACTCATAGAGAATTTAGTTCAATTTCTTTTAGACTAAAAAGCAGTGGAAAAAACAAGCAGAACTGAATTGTGTAAACAGAATATATTATAACTTGATATGAGCTTTAAAAAAGAGGTGAAGCTTAAAATGTAATTAAGAGTTAACAGAAACTGTAGTCACTAATTTGTCCCAATGTACACATGGCCTGTCCTGTCACATAAGACTAGTAACACTATAAGTATGTTGTACAAAGGTCCAATAACAAATCTATTTATTGCAAAATGATGTAATTATGCCACACACAGCAATCTAGTTGGATAGTCAGTTGGCCCAAGCAGGGGCAGCCATATCATTGGTGCAACCTGTGCAGCTGCACAGGGGCCCAAGAGGTTAAAGGTCCCATTTCTACCTCCAAAGCAGGTGGAATTGTACATTATGATGAGCTCATCTGCTGAAAGGGCCCATATACTGTTCTTGCACAGGGGCCTTTTTCTGTCTGTGTCCACCAGTGAGCCCAAGTATAGTTTATGCACAAATGGCTTTGACTCAATGAAATGTCTATGGAAACATAAAAAATGCATACTTTTTAATATCAATCCATTTTATGAATTTTTACTTAAAGGGTTATTCTCATCTCGTGTCTTCAGGAGCACACTGCTCCCTAGTCAGCTAAATTTCCTGGTTAGAGATTAGAGATGAGCGAATTTGTTTGGATTTGGTTCCAAATATGATCGGATTTGAATATTGTTTTTGGCATATTCGTCAAACACAGCCAAGCGTCATTAGAGTCAATGGGAGTAGAAATTACCGAACATGTTCGGAACAGATCATAAGACATACATTCGGCGCCAGCATAGTGTTCGAATATGGCCCGAATATGTCAAAATCAGATTTGGGGCCAAAATCCAAACAAATTTGCTCATCTCTACTCCTGATTGAGGGTCATAGAATCATAGAATCGTAGAGTTGGAAGGGACCTCCTGGGCCATCTGGTCCAACCCCCTGCTCAAAGCAGGATTCGCTAAATCATCCCAGTCAGATGTCTGTCCAGCCTCTGTTTGAAGACTTCCATTGAAGGAGAACTCACCACTTCTCGTGGCAGCCTGTTCCACTCATTGATCACTCTAACTGTCAAAAAGTTTTTTCTAATATCTAATCTGTGTCTCTTCCCATTCAGTTTCATCCCATTGCTTCTAGTCTTTCCTTGTGCAAATGAGAATAAAGTTTAGTCCATCAGCATTGTAGCTCTTTTGGCCTGAATCTCCACTTTTCCAAACAAGGGGGAGCAAGACAGTACAGTAGATTGGCTCTTGGTTGGGTTACTGAGTATGCCCAGGATCCTTTCTATAGAAATTAATGGATTAGGAGGGAAGCATGCAGAATCCAGGGCTAACGTGCATGTGCGCTCCCAAGTTCCCAATCAGCTTCAAAGTAACAAAAATCAAAGAAAACACAAAAGAAGATACAACAAGAAAATGGAAATGAAAAGAAGATAATGTGCAAACTTTTTACACAGTATACCTGAGTATAGCAATTTATTAATATAGGAAAAACCTTTTAAAGGGGTTGTGAAGCTCTTCTCCCTCACACCAAATCTGTAAAAGTATAATCTGCTATGGTATTGGGCTATAAAGCGGTTTGTGACATCTGTGCTGGTGCCTGTCCCTTCTATTCCTGCTTTGATCTTTGGCCGATGCAGAGCATCTATAGACAAATCAAAAGTAGAGCAATAGACTAAGGTACCAATATGCCATTAAAGGATTGACATGTATTTAGTACCTATAGGTGGGACTGCAAACAAACAGTTCAGCACATGAAAGGTCGTAGGGACATATAAGAAAATTGTGCAGACAGAACGAGAACTCCAATTAAAAATGACATAAGTTTATTAGATACAAATATATAACAGAAAAAAGCTTAAAGGGTGGGCGGGTTATGCATGGTATCTAGGTATATAGTTCAACCAGATCTACTAAAAAGTCATACAGCATACACAATAGTAACAGTAATACAAAAGCTTATGACATTACATGATATAGTACTGCCATTGGTTGATAAATCTATATAGTAAAGTACATGCATATTACACTCAAATAAAATGATCTGGTGCAGTAATTAAGAGACAGCAATAGTGGTCAATCTAGAACCTAGAGCCTAATGCCAAAGCACAAAGTCATTATGTGATTAACATATTGCATGCATAACAAGTAAATTAGTAATATGCTTAGGCTGAACAATTGTGCCTCTACCCAATGCGTGCTTCAGAGGGCGTACCTTCTTCTGGGGGTGTGGCATCCTGTCATAATTGTGCCCTTTAAATAGTGTGGATAAACCAATAAAACAGCGTACAGCTGATTGTCATAAAGAGAGACTGCTGATCATTGGCGCTTGGAGCACTGACATCTACCCGCAATCAGCGTCACTGATTGCATCATCAAAAGGGGTGTGGCCAAGCAAAGTCACAGTCATGAGACCAGTCCAACATTGATAGAGAGGCGGCTGACTGGTGCCAAAAAATGGGCAGTCCATGCGCATGCGCACCAGCAGACACTGCGTTGAAAATTTGCTAAGTGTATATGCATATCAAGAACAAGAATAGCATATTATCAGGAAAGTACTTCAGATCAAAAAATGAGTTAAGGGTGTTTGCCCCTTCCTGATGTCTTATTTTTTTGCATGTTTGTCGTACTTACATGCTTCAGATCACCAAACTAATATATACATTAGACAATGATAACCCAAGTAAACACAAAATGCAGTTTTTAAATGAAGGTCGTAATTATTAAGGGAAAAGAAATCCAAACCTACAGGGCCCTGTGTGTAATCGTGATTGCTCCCTAAACCTAAATAACTGGTTGGATCAGCCTTAGAAGCAATAACTGCAATCAAGCGTTTGCGTTATCTGGCAATGAGCCTTTTACAACACTCTGGAGGAATTTTGACCCACTCATCTTTGCAGAATTGTTGTAATTCAGCCACATTGGAGGGTTTTTAAGCATTGAACGCCTTTTTAAGGTCATGCCACAGCATCTCTGTTGGATTAAGGTCAGGACTTTGACTATGTCACTCCAAAGTCTTACATTTTGTTTTTCTTAAGACTTGCTGGTGTATTTTGGATCAATGTCCTGCTGCATAACCGAAGTGTGCTTCAGCTTGAGGTCAAGAACAGATGGCCGTACATTCTTCGTCTGGATTTTTTGGTAGACAGCAAAATTCATGGTTCCATTTACCACAATAATTCTTCTGGGTCCTGAAGCAGCAAAACAGCCCCAGACCAACATACTACCAGCACCATATGTTACTGTTGGTATGATGTTCCTTTTCTGAAATGTTGTTACTTCTACACCACAAGTAATGGGACATACACCTTCTACAAAGTTCAACTTTTGTCTCGTCAGTCCACAGAGTATTCTCTCAAAAGTCTTGGGGATCATCAAGAGGTTTTCTGACAAAACTGAGATGAGCCTTCATGTTCTAATTGCTCAGCAATGGTTTTCATCTTGGAATTCTGCCATGCAGGCAATTTTTGCCCAGTCTCTATCTTACGGTAGAGTCATGAACACTGACCTTAACTGAGGCAAGTGAGACAATTCTTTGGATGCTGTTGTGGGGTCTTTTGTGACCTCGTGGATGAGTCATCATTGTGCTCTTGGGATCATTTTGGTGGGTCCACCAATCCTGGGAATGTTCACCACTGTTCAGCGTTTAGGCCATTTGTAGACAATGGCTCTCACTGTGGTTTGCTGGAGTCCCAAAACATTATATGTGGATTTATAGCCTTTTCCAGACTGATAGATCTTAATTACTTTTGTTTCTCATTTGCTGCAGTATTTCTTTGTCTACTTTTTTTTTAGAATCTTTTGGTCTACTTTATTTTGTCAGGCAGGTCCTATTTAAGTGATTTGAGACCAGGTGTGGCAGTAATCAGGCCTTTGTGTGGCTAGGGAACTTGAACTCAGCTTCCCAGAGATGTGATAAACCACATTTGACTAATCACAACACAGCGATGGCACTGTAGCAAATAAATGAGCTCGGTAGCTCTGTCCAAATATATGACAAGAGCAGCCTAAAGCTGCTGAGATCACTTATTAGTTGTAGCGCTGTAGCAAACAGTAACACACTGGAATCAGCGACTGAGGCATAGGCCGGGGTCACACTTGCGAGTGCAATGCAAGAAACTCGCGCCAGTCCCTCGCATCAATACCCGGCACTGGCGCCGGCAGTTTGGAACGGACCGTTCAGCCACATAGAAAGACATGCAGCCGCACACTCCGGTCCCGAGTGCCGGCGGCAGTGCCAGGTATTGAGGCGCGAGTTTCTCGCATTGCACTCGTAAGTGTTACCCCGGCCTTAGTGTACAAATCGTAGAAGCTGAGTAAAGGATAGTTTATTTTTTCGAATCCAAGAAAACCCTTTTAAGTACACAATTATTAAGTAAAAGTTGCATTCTGTCTCATAGCTCCAAGCAGCTTATAGAGAAAACCAGACAGGACTAAATATATCTGCACTAACCAGGGTGCAGCGGACCCAAGTAAAATGGCAACTGCACAGGTGCAATAATACCAAATGAAATAGCCAGACAGAGGCCACAGTTAGCAGAACCATTTGGGCCCTACTGCACCCTGAAAAAATATACAGTGCACAAAAACATATCAATATATGTAAGGTATTGGTTGATATTATGGCCATAATACGGAAGCTGGCAAACTGCGTCAAAGTTCCTTACACTTGCCAGTCCTACTCTAACATTAAAACCTCAGAAAGAGGAAACACTGCCACATGCAGATTATTTTTTTGCACTGGTGTACCACATGGCCAATCCCTGATTGTAGGCTGGCTATTTCATTTGGTGTTATTGCACCTGTGCAGTTGCCATTTTACTTGGGTCCGCTACACCCTGTTTAGTGCAGATGTATTTTGGCCTGTCTGGTTTTCTCTTGATTGTTTTGGAGGATTTTTTCCTCTGAGGTTTTAATGTTAGAGTAGGACTGGCAAGTGCAAGGAACTTTGACGCAGTTTGCCAGCTTCTGTATTATGGACATAATATCAACCAATACCTTACATATATTGATATGTTTTTGTGCACTGTATATTTTTTCAGGGTGCAGTTGGGCCCAAATGGTTCTGCAAACTGTGGCCTCTGTTCACACGGGATGCATTTTAGTTAGCACTGGGCATCCCCACTATATGGTGTTACTAAGAGGTTGTGAACCAGAAGCCCTGCATTCCCTGTGTGGACACTGCCACATGCAGATTATTTTTTTGCACTGGTGAACCACATGGCCAATCCCTGATCGTAGGCTGGCTATTTCATTTGGTATTATTGCACCTGTGCAGTTGCCATTTTACTTTGGTCCACTGCACCCTGGTTAGTGCAGATGTATTTAGGCCTATCTGGTTTTCTCTTGATTGCTTTGGAGGATTTTTTTCCTCTTTCTGAGGTTTTAAACTCCAAGCAGCTTATGTAATATGGCCCTAAATATCTTGCCATAAAACTAATATCAGAGGATCTAGTGTCTTCATCATTGTGTAAACATAGTATTAATGGAATAATGTAATCACATTAAAAAGTAATAATAGAGAGATTTCTCTTCGACAAAGACAGGTAGAGTCTAAAGGCAGCATTGCTGTTATACAAAAAAAAAACATTAGAATTGAATAGATAAACTAGAGCACTCTTGAAATGCTATGAAGGAAGGCACTGGATAAAGCTTTCATACAGTGCTGGCTGGTATGCCTATTCTCTCATGAATAGGATTCAGCCTGTTTATACTTCTCTGCTCAAAGGCTACAGCTGCATCGGTAAAGAGCAGGCTTAGAATGATGTTAAAAAGAAACTGGCAGCAGGATTTTCAGTGACCTGCCTCCTTTCTAAAATTCCACTCGGCTGCCGCCATCAATGAGTGGGTGCTAGGGCCGGACTGACCATCGGGCACTTCTGGCAAATGCCAGAAGGGCTGGTGCCTGTAGTGGGCCGCTCGATTCCTTCCTGCTTCGTTCCATGGCACTGCACGCAAATGCGGGGTCCCCCTCCTGCAATGACGGGATGAGACACTGCACGGCACTTCTGACCTCCCCCGCAGGCAGCTCCGTTCTCAGGCTGCAATTGGCTGCTCTGTGCGCATAGGACCTGTGATGAGGTCACAGGAGGGGAGGAGTCAGGGGTCACATGATCAGGAGCCTCCGTGTGTATGCAGGACTCTGCCATGCTGGTTGTCATGGTGCACTGCTGGATGCTGGTTGTCATGGTGCACTGCTGGATGCGGGTAAGTTTCTGTGTGGGGTCAGGAGGGGTTTACAGGGTGGATGTAGCAGAGCCGTGTTTACGAAGTGTATGGAGCGGAGCCGCGTGTGTACGAGGTGAATGTGAGCGAAGCCGCGTGTGTACGAGGTGTACGGAGCGGAGCCGCGTGTGTACGAGGTGTACGGAGCGGAGCCGCGTGTGTACGAGGTGTACAAAGCGGAGCCACGTGAGTACGGGGAGTGCGGAGCCGCGCGTGTAAGAGGTGCACAGAGCGGAGACGTGTGTATACTTGGTGTATGGAGCGGAGCCGCATGTGTACGAGGTGAATGTGAGCGGAGCCGCGTGTGAACGAGGTTTACGGAGCGGAGCTGCGCGTGTACGAGGTGTACGGAGCGGAGTCGTGTGTGTACGAGGTGTTCGGAGCGGAGTCGTGTGTGTACGAGGTGTACGGAGCGGAGTCGTGTGTGTACGAGGTGTTCGGAGCGGAGTCGTGTGTGTACGAGGTGTACGGAGCGGAGTCGTGTGTGTACGAGGTGTACGGAGTGGAGTCGTGTGTGTACGAGGTGTACGGAGCGGAGCCGTGTGTGTATGGAGTGGAGCCATATGTGTACTGGATGTACGGAGCGGAGCCAAGTGTGTACGAGGCATACAAAGCGGGCTTTTCCCAAGGACACAGGAGTACATGGCGGAGCCCCGAGGAGCATTTTAAAACTCGCACATGACGTTCCACCGGAAGTGATGTGCTGGAAGCTGACCGGAAATTAGATAATTTCATGTGGAGATTGTGACGGAACTAGGAAAGCTTCAGATCCATCACCATGTCCTCCGACAGCGCAGACAGCAGGATCGCCTTGGAATCGGGGATGCCGGCCATGTGAGTGGATCATGATATGTCCTGCACTGGGAGGCTCAGGTGGGCACTACAATGGGAGCCGGGCTGATATAGTATCTTTATAGAGTCTTTCTTTATTTCTTTCTCTCTGTTTCTTTCTTTCTCTGTTCTTTCTTTCTTTCTCTCTCATTCTCTGTTCTGTCTTTCCCTCATTTTCTTTCTCTCTCTCTGTTCTCTCTCTAATCTTTCTTTTTTCTTTCTCTCTCTGTTCTTTCTTTCCCCTCTTTCTTTATTTTTCTTTTCTCTCTTTCTTTCGCTCTGTTCTTTCTTTATTTCTTTCTCTCTCTGTCCTTTCTTTCTTTTCCCTTCTTTCTCTCTCTGTTCTTTCTTTCTCTCTCGCTCTCCTTTTTCTCTCTGTTTTCTCTCTTCCTTAGTACCAGTCAGTGTGCCCACAGTACCAGCAAATGTGCCCATAATGCCAGCCACTGTGCCCTCAGTTCCAGTCAGTGTGATCAGCAGTGCTAAATGGGTGCGGTTGGGCGTGGACATGGGTGTGACTAGTTGTGAAATGGGTGTGGCCTGGCGCGACCTAAAATTTGTAGCAGTCTTTGTCCCTCTTTCCCTTCTTCAAAAGTTGGGAGGTATGATAGGGGCGGCTATGACCAGGGGGTCTGGTTGCCCAATGGATAGCAGTTCTGCCAGGAATTCTGTCACCGTGCGTACAAAAGGGGACAGAGCTTTGAGAGGAGTACTGCAACTAAAAGCAATAAATAGGACTGAGCTGAAATACTGGGCACAGCTGTGACTACATGTTATATAGTCGTGTTAATCTCCTCTCACTTCTTGTAACCTACAAGTGTACAAAGATATTATATAGTCACCATGTGACTAGTGGGCCTGTGTAACTTCAAATGCCAGGGCTGAATTTTAGTCCCAGTCCAGCCCTGGTGGGCGCGTGCACACTGTGAGGCTGCATCCTGTGTGCAGTAGTACAATAAAATGGCACCTGAGGCAGCGCACATGCACAAATCAGTGACATTCCATTGAAGTCATGCACGCAGGATGCAGACTTACACTGCGCTTGCCCCCACAATGATGGCGGCGCAGAACATTAAAAAGGAGGCAAGTCACTGACCATGTCACCAGTCATTTTATGAAATCTTCAGAAGTTGTGTATTCAACAGCCACTGATCGGATCCCTTCACATCAGGTATCAAATTAATTCACATCACAGTACCATTATCGCCATGCCGTTGGCTTCTTATATGGCTAAATCCTGCCGACAGGTTCCCTGTAAAGCATGCAATCAAATCAATATCTATCAAATCAACTGCATATATTACATTCATAAATTATTTTTTTCTCAAGGTGACTAACTTATTGCCTTTGTGCTTGTTTTTGGTGGTTTTGCATTTTTTGGTTTGCACCACGCCTCGTGGGGTAAGGATGATTCTGAGAAAGGACAGGAATCAGTCCATGGGAGGACCTGGTCAATGACTTGAAGTGAGCTGTGACCACAGTCTCAAACATTACCATTAGTAACACACTACGCTGTCATGGATTAAAATCCTGCAGGGCATGCAAAGTCCCTGCACTAATACAGGGTGCAGCGGACCCAAGTAAAATGGCAGCTGCACAGGTGCATAAATACCAAATGAAACAGCCAGCCTACAATCAGGGATTGGCTGTGTGGTACACCAGTGCAGAGGAAATAATCCGCATGTTGCAGTGTTCACACAGGGAATGCAGGGCTTCAATGTCCCAAAACACACTGCTAGGACAACTACAGAGGGGCTCCGTAAGAAGCATGGCAAGGTTCTGGAGTGGATCTTTGGAGGAAGCTGAAACTCAGTGTTTTACAGCGACAGCCCTAAAACCTGAAAGATCTGAAGATCTGTATAGAGGAGCGGGTCAAAATCCATGCTGCAGTGTGTGCAAACTTAGTCAAGAATTACATGAAACTTCTTATTTCTGTAATTGCAAATAAAGGTTTCTGTGCTAAATCCGCACTGTGCTAATCCTCCGAAATGCTCTACCCCAAGAAATTAGGACTATCCACAATTTGCATAGTTTCAGGCGCTACCTCAAAACACATTTGTTCAGAGCGGCCTATCACGTTCACTAATCCAAGTCATTCTATGCGTAAGTGTGCATGTGTAGCCTATTCACTATCTCCATCCATCCCTCACTCCCTCAAGATGGCTGGACCATCATTGTAAAAACACCATTGTAAATACACACCTGTACTTTGTCTCCCGCACCTCATTGTAGATTGTAAGCTCTCACGAGCAGGGTCGTCTTATTTTGCTTTAATTATTGTATTGTTAACGTTGTTACTTATGACTTGTGTTTTGAAACTGTTAAACTGTAAAGCGCTATCGCATCGGGAGGGCAGTAACATCACGATGGGGGCAGCTTTGTGGCACTGGGGGTGGCGGCCCACCCACTTCGGTCCAGTCACATCCGGCAGGAAAGACTGTGTTTTGCAGCCTGTGCTGGAGATGGTGTGCGGCGACACCAGAGGATGGCCGTACCCAATCTCCAACACAGGTCTCAAGCCGCGGTCTTTCCTGCCGGCTGTGTCTGCAAGGAGGTGGGTGGGCTGGCAGCGGCGGGATCCGGCACATGTAGTCAGGCGGTGGTTCCTGGCGGGGGTCCGGCGGCAGCATTTCTCTCATTACTCCCCCTCATTACACCCTCATGTTACACCCCTCTCACAGCCGGCAGGAAAGACGGTGTTTTGCGGCCTGTGCTGGAGATGGTGTGCGGCGCCACCAGAGGGTGGCCGCACCCAATCTCCAGCACAGGCCTCAAGCTGCGGTCTTTCCTGCCGGTTGTGACTGCACGGAGGTGGGTGGGCAAGCAGTGGCGGGATCCGGCGTGTGTAGTCAGGCTGTGGGTTCTGGCAGGGGTCCGGTGGCATCATCCCTCTCATTACACCCCCTTCATTACACCCCTCTTGTTATACCCCCTCTTTACACTCCTTTCACAGCCTCGTGATCGCAGCAGCAGCCTGGATCCGAGCGGCAACTGGAATCCAGCAGTGGCTGGGATCCCAGTGGTGATCAGGATCGAAGCAGCGTTCAGGATTGCAGCAGCAGCCTGGATCTGAGCAGCAGCTGGGATCCCAGCGGCGGTTGGGATCGCCGCGGTGGCCTGGATTCGAGCGGCAGCTGGGATCCCAGTGGCGGTCAGGATTGCAGGGGCGTTCGGAATAGCAGTGGCGTCCTGGATCAGAGCGGTGGTCGAGATCGCAGCAGCGTTCGGGATCGCAGCTCCGTCCTGGATCCGAGCGGCATCACTTGGGTATTCCAAAATGGCGGTCAGATTACTTCCGGTGTGGAGCGGTGCATTGTGGGATTCGGGGACATCCAGGTGGAAGTGGATGACAGACAATTTAAGGCCATTATACAGTATATATAGATTAAGATCTGTTTTCCTATTGTATCAAATACTGTATTTCATGCAATAAAATGCAAATTAATTATGTAAAAATCATAAAATGTCATTTTCTGATTATTTTTAAGATTCTGTCTCTCACAGTTTAAGTGTGCCTACGATAAAAATTACAGACCTCTCCATTTTTTGTATGTGGGAAAGCTTGCAAACTCGGCAGTGTATCAAATACTTATTTTCCCCACTGTATATATATGGCGCTGCGGTTGCTGAATCGCATGGTGAGTGAATTAAGATGGCTGCTGTCTCTGGCAATTCCTGCACATCGCCTCGGGGATCTGTAGGGGAGTCTCCTCCAAGCAATTAGAGCAAGCTGCCAACAAATGTTATTAGTATTTAACAGAAAACTTGTAATAGTAGCACAAATATAGACAAACTGTCACGGACATGGTTTGTGGAACCACTGTGCCACGGACCGCAGAGAGTCTGGAGGGGCGTGACTAAGCGATCACCTGACTGTTCACTAGAGACTCTGATGGTGAGGTTAGACTTGACTCCCAATGAACGGCAGGTGCCACTCCAGGACAGACCAACGGACGTGCAGCAGCTGGACCCAGAGGACAGAATGGATGGAGAAGCAGGCAGAGTTTGTATCAGAGTGCAGTAGGCAAAGTTCGTATCAGAGTGCAGCAGGCAGGCTCTGCACCAGAGTGCAACAGTCAGGATCTGTACCAGAGTGCGGCAGGGACTGGTATGCAACCTTACACAACACAGACTGCAAAACAGGAAGGTTACTCAGGCACCTCCCCAGTGGGAAGGAAGCAATACATACACAATGCCTTTTGGCCTTTGGTTGGGGAGGAAATAGAAAGTCCACGCGCTGGCCCTTTAAGAGGGTGGGAGCGCGCACGCGCATGTCCTAAGGACATGGCTGGAAGCTCTGTTGGAAGTATGCAGAGCATGGGGAAGGGAAGAACCGACTGCAGCACGGGTGAATGAAGTGACACGCCGGAGAACTTGCCTGTCAGAGCAAGGCTCCGGCGTGGTGCTAACACAACACAATACTAAATCAAAAGACAACTTAAAACCAAAAAAGAAAAAACAGATGAAAGAAAAATAAAACATTAATATTTTGACAGCGGCTTTTAACTTGCGCTTCCGGGAAGAGCACCGTAAATCTTGCCCATCGGTGACCCCGTCACGTGATCGCGGGTCACCGATGGGTTGGCATGACAACAAGTGGTCTTTAGCAGACCTTTATGTTGTCATGTCCGGAATGCTATGAGCGCCGCCCAATGGTCGGCACTCGTAGCAAGTGAGCATTTCTGCTGCACGCAGGCGATCTGGGCATCGCCTCTATGTAGCAGAGCCGAGCAAGCAGTTTCTAGTCTCCCATGGAGACTATTGAAGCATGCAAAAAGTAAAAAAAAATGTTTTTAAAAAAATAAAAGTTCAAATCGCCACCCTTTTACTCCATTTAAAATAAAACAATAAAAAGTCAAACATGCATGTATTTGGTGTTGCTGCGTTCAGAATCACCTGATCTATTAATATAAAAAAATTATCCTGATCGCTAAACAGCGTAACGAGAAAAAAAACGTCAAAACGCCAGAATTATATTTTTTGGTTGCCAATACAATGCAATAAAATGCAATAAAGGGCGATCTAAAGATGGTATCTACACCAAAATTGCATCAATAAAAACGTCAGCTTGTCACGCAAAAGACAAGCCCTCATCCAGTCCCAAATCACGAAAAATGGAGACGCTACATGTCTTGGAAAATGGCACTTTACTTTTTTTTTTTTTTTTTTACAAAAGTTTGGATTTTTTTTTTCACCACTTAAATAAAAAATAACCTAGACATATTTGGTGTCTATGAACTCGTAATGACCTGGAGAATCATAATGGCACATCAGTTTTAGCATTCTGTGAACATGGTAAAAAAAAAAACAACGACTGTGGAATTGCACTTTTTTTGCAATTTCACCGCACCTTGAATTTGTTTCTCGGTTTCCAGTACAAGATATGGTAAAACCATTGGTGTTGTTCAAAAGTACAACTTTTCCTGCAAAAAACAAGCCCTCACATGGCCATTTTGACAGAAAAATTAAAAAAGTTATGGCTCTGTGAAGAAGGGGAGCAAAAAACGAAAACGCAACAATGGAAAATGGCCCGGGGATTAAGCGGTTAACACTGCTATGTATAGCTAAAATTACAATCTATGAACACCAGCTACAGGTTTTCTTTTACAGGAGGATCATCAGGACAAGCATGGAGGTCTTCAGCAGACCTCTGTGACTGTCCTAGGAACCCATTGGTGCCCCGCGATCTCATCTTGGGCGTGCCAATGGGCACAAGGAATGACGCGCTCCTTGTCGGCTAGAGTTAAATTCTGCTGTCAGAGAGTCCACCACGACTGTTACAGGCACATGATGGCTGACTAAATAAGCCATCATCTGCTGGAAAAGATGCGGGCTTGGTGAGCAAGCCCACATCACAGGCAGAGGCACACGTTTTTTTTTATCCTACAAATCTTTATTAAGTTTTCAAAATTCAATACAAACAGCCACCTGCCATCATTGCTTGCGGAACCACATAACAGAGGACTTCTGTGCAATATATCAATAACACTGTGATCTCAGCATTTCCATCAAGTAATCATATTGTACATTAACTTTTGAATAGTAAGCAATAAACATAATGCATTGGACAAGGATTCAATTGGAACTGTTACTCCATAATTACACCCAAACTTAACATGTGCATGGTCACATAGAAGCTGGATATTCCACCATTACTTTTCTAATTCTCGACCTTTCTCAATGAAGTGGAGTGGACATAGGACTGTCTAACCAGGGATCCCATATGCGGGATATTCTATTCTTAGCTGCTAAGGACTGAGCCAAAGATAATTCATGTTGACAATTTACATTAATTCTTTCAACCACTTCTCTAATAGTTGGCACATTCTGATCTTTCCATTTAGCCGCAAGACTTAATCTAGCCGCAATTAAAATGTGAGTGTAATGAAACCTCCACCAGGGGGAGCTGGTGAGGGAAGAGAGGTTACACACTAGAGCAGCAACACTGAGCAAAGGCACAGGTGTGACAGGTAACGAGAGAGAGAATGGTCAGACGAACCGAGTCAGAAACTTTCAGGAGCAGACGTACCAGAAGGAGCAGCAATACACAGTCAAAATACCAAGCCGGGGGTCAGAGCGAAATACGTGGTCGGGGTACAAGCCGGGGAGTCAAATGCTAGAGAGGGAACGTAGCAGCAAAGATGAATACCAAGAGACGAAGTCAGAGATCAGTCCGGGTCATACACGTGGATAACAGTCAAAGGCAGGAGGATCACCAAGGTACAAGGGTCAGAGGCTCTAAACTGGAAGCTTGAGCTATCACTAACACTGGTCAGCAGACTGTGAGAGACTGAAATAGCCCTGCTAGCTCCAGAAGGAGGCTGAGGAGATTAACTCCGCATGACCAGTCCAGAGTGAAGGCAGCAGAAAAAAAACTCCGGACTGGACCATGACAGTACCCCTCTCTCAATAGGGGGCCATCGGACCCCCAGGCTTCCCTGGATGATGAGCGTGAAAGGCCCGGACCGAACGCGCCGGCAGCCATGACCGATCCTCGGGACCATACCCTTTCCAGTGGACCAAGTACTGAAGTGAATGGCGGAGCATACGAGAATCCACCACCTGTTCCACCTCGTACTCGGTCTGACCATCTACCACAACAGGCGGCGGGTGCGAGGGAGACTCATCAGAGGAGGGCACCGACGGCTTCAGAAGCGCCTTAAGGAACACATTAGGGATCCGCAACGACGGAGGCAAATGCAGGCGAAAGGCCACAGGATTAATCACCTCTAAAAATTTCATATGGGCCAATATATTTGGGACCCAACTTAGCAGAGGGAATTCTCAACCTTATATTTTTGGTGGATAACCATACCTTATCCCCCACCTGATAGGCCGGCCCCACAAAGCGTCGTTTATCTGCAAAAAATTTAGATTTGCCCTAAGCTTCCCCAATGTTCCTCTGAACCTCCCTCCAGACCTCCCCCAACCGCAAAAAGGCAGAATCAGCCCCTGGACACTCCGAATCCAGCCGGGAAAATTCACCAAAATGAGGGTGAAACCCATAGTTGCAGAAGAAAGGAGAAGTACCAGTAGACTGATTGACACGATTATTGAAAACGAATTCCGCTATAGGCATCACCGAGCACCAACCATCCTGTTTGGACGTGACAATACACCGTAAAATCTGCTCCACAGACTGATTGGTTCTTTCAGTCTGACCATTGGTCTCGGATGGTAGGCCGATGAAAAGGACAGACTGATGCCCAGCCTTTTACAAAAAGCCCTCCAGAATTTTGCTACAAATTGCACCCCTCTATCAAACACCACACTGACAGGCACACCATTCAACCGGATCACATGCTCAATGAATAGTTTAGATAGAGTCTCAGCATTAGGAAGGCCCGTTAATGGTACAAAATGTGCTTGCTTACTGAACCTATCCAAACTACCCAGATCACGGTTTTGCCATTAGAGGAGGGGAGATCAGTGATAAAATCCATGGACAGATGCGTCCACGGTCTATCCGGAATTGGCAGTGGCACCAATTCCCCGACCGGACGGTTGTGGAAGGCTTTAGCATGGGCACAAATTTCACAGGAGGACACAAAGCCAGTGAAGTCAGAAGTCAACGAGGGCCACCAGAACAGCCTAGTGATGACTTTACGAGTGGCCGAGATTCTAGGATGCCCACTCAGAGCCGAGTCGTGGAACTCCCAAAGCACCCTTAACCGATACTGAATAGGCACAAAGAGCTTATTTTCAGGTATGGATGACGGAGCAAGAGATTGTCCCCGAGATTGGAGCAGGAGATTCGTGAGGCCCACCACAGCCACCACCACCCCGCGCTGAAGAATGGAGGAAGGAGGCTCAGGAGGCGATACTGGATCTAGGCTGCGAGACAAGGCACCGCCTTCACATTCTTGGAACCTGGTCTGAAAGTGATGGAAAACTGAAATCGGGGAAAAAAGTGACCAGCTTGCTTGTCTCGGAGTCAGACGTTTGGCGGACTCGATGTAAGACAGGTTCTTGTGATCTGTAGTGACAGTGATATGATGGACAGCCCCCTCCAAAAAATGCCTCCATTCTTCAAAGGCTAATTTAATGGCCAAGAACTCTCGGCTTCCCACATCATAATTCCTCTCAGCAGAGGAAAATTTTTTAGAAAAGAAGGCACAGGGTCTTAAGTTAGTTAATGTGGTGGGCCCCTGGGACAACACAGCCCCCACTCCCACCTCAGAGGTGTCCACTTCAATGATGAATGGTTTGGACAAATCAGGTCGAACCAGTACCGGAGCAGTCATGAAACATTTTTTTAACAAAGAAAACGCCACCACAGCTGGAGCTGACCAGTTTTTGAGATCAGCCCCCTTTTGGGTGAGATCAGTGAGGGGTTTTACCACTTGAGAGAACCCCTTAATGAATTTTCTATAGAAATTGGCGAAACCCAGAAATCACTGCAGACCCTTGTGATCTCTGGGTTGCACCCAATCCACAATGGCCTGTACCTTCCCAGGGTCCATACGAAACCCCTCAGCGGACAGGATGACCCCTAGAAAGGACAATTCTTGAGTAAAAAATGAACATTTCTCCAATTTGGCAAAAAGTGAGTTCTCCCTGAGCCTCTGGAGAACCGCACGAAGATGACCCATATGACTTTGTCTATCAGAAGAATATATGAGTATATCATCATGATAAACTACTACAAAGCGTCCAATAAAATAAGAAAAAACATGGTTAATGAAATTCTGGAATACCGCTGGTGCGTTAGTCAAACCGAATGGCATAACCAAATTTTCAAACAGACCCTTAGAGGTGAGAAACGCAGTTTTCCACTCATCCCCCTCCTGCATCCGGATGAGATTATATGCTCCCCTGAGGTCCAAGTTAGAGAACCACCTGGCCCCCAACAATTGGTTGTATAAATCAGGTATCAGTGGGAGAGGATAAGTGTTACTTATGGTTATCTTATTCAGTTTTCGAAAATCTAGGCATGGGAGTAAACCACCATCCTTTTTTTTTTTTTACAAGAACGAACCCCGCCGCCACGGGAGAGACAGATGGCCGTATATGTCCTTTATGGAGGCTTTCAGAGATATAGCAGCCCGCTGAGGGCCAGAGATTCTACAGGCGGGCTTTGGGCAATTTGGCACCTGGAACCAGATCAACGGCACAATCGAATGGGCGGTGTGGTGGTAGAACCTCAGCCTCCTTTTCGTAAAACACATCCTCAAATTCCTTCAGGTACTCCGGAATACCCTCCAGACTGACGGATGACAGACACAGTAGCAAGACAATTTTCAGAACAACCAGGTCCCCATTTAACAATATCCCGGGACCTCCAGTCATTAACCGGGTTATGCCGTTGCAACCAGGGAAACCCTAACACCAGACCAGCACGGAGGTTATCCAAAACAAATCATGACATGCGCTCCTGGTGTAGGGCCCCTACCCAGAGGGTAAATTTTTTAGAACAGAAATGGAGACCATCCTTAGTGAGAGGTGTAGTGTCAAAAGCCACAATTTTTAAGGGAGTCTCCAACCTAACTGTCCCTAATTTACAGCGGGCCACCAGCTTAGAGTCAATCAGGTTCAGGGATCACCCACAGTCTACAAAAGCTGAAGTATGGAAAAAGCAGTTCTCAACACCAAGTTCCACCTTTAACAGTATCTTTGAAAACAAAAGGGTACCTGACGGTCTGAGTGACCTCCACGATGATCACCCAGACTCAGTCGCTTGTTAGTCGGTGGACAGGAGGGGCAGTTTTTTTTTCCAATGCCCAGGATCTCCACTATAAAAACACAACTTTCCATCACGTCGCCGTTTCCTCTCTTTCTCCTGGGGGTTGGTGGCTCCCACCTCCATAGGCTCAGATGGAAGCAAAACATCAGGGTTAGCAGGGAACAACAGACTCCCTCGCTGTGTAACACCTCTCTCCCGCAGCCTCCGATCCATACGGATAGCCTGAGTCATGGCCTCCTCCAATGAGCTGGGAGGCGGATGGAGAGCCAGAGCGCCCTTCAAGCAATCTGACAGTCCCATCCTGAACAGACCTCTCAGTGCGGAGTCGTCCCAGGACTCCTCAGTGGACCATCGACGGAATTCGGAGCTGTACCATTCGGCTGACTGCTTCCCCTGCCCCAGACCCATAATAGTGTCCTCTGCCACCCTAACACGGTCCGGTTTTTCATAGATAAGTTCTAGGGCCTCAAAGAACCTATCTACCGACATTCGTTCAGGGGCAGTAGGGGACAACGAGAAAGCCAAGCATTGGGGACCCTCCCTAAGTAAGGAGAAAATAATCCCTACCCGCTGAGTCTTATCCCCAGATGATCGGGGTTTAAGAGAAAACCATAATAATTTACAACTCTCCTTGAATATGTGAAATTTCTCTTTTTCACCAGAAAACGTATCAGGAAGTTTAACCGAGGGTTCAGGAGGGTGCAAAATAACATCTACAGAGTCACCAGGTGGACTAACAATATGAGGTGTTTCCCTGCATGGTCTTAATAGTCTTAGTTAGTTCTTTCTGTAAGTGGGTATGAGACATGACAAGGAACTGATGATTCACAGAAAAGTCCCGCGCCATCTGCGTTAAACTGGACACTTGATCTGCCAAGATATGCAGCAGATCCATGACCAGAGAAAAAAAAAAAGTGTAAAATCCCATTTAAATGTATAGGTCAGTGATAATGTAATGAAACCTCCACCAGGGGGAGCTGGTGAGGGAAGAGAGGTTACACACTAAGTGTAGCAACACTGAGCAACAGCACAAGTGCCACAGGTAACGAGAGAGAATAGTCAGACGAACCGAGTCAGAAACTATCAGGAGCAGACGTACCAGAAGGAGTAGCAATACACGTAGTCAAAATACCAAGCCGAGGGTCAGAGAGCCAAAACATGAGCACAGTGTCCAAAAACGTGAGGTGAAATACGTGGTTGGGGTACAAGCCGGGGAGTCAAATGCCAGAGAGGGAATGTAGCAGCAAAGACGAATACCAAGAGACGGGGTCAGAGATCAATCCGGGTCATACATGTGGATACCAGTCAAAGGCAGGAGGATCACCAAGGTACAAGGGTCAGAGGCTCTAAACTGGAATCTTGAGCTATCACTAACACTGGTCAGCAGGCTGTGAGAGACTGAAATAGCCCCGCTAGCTCCAGAAGGAGGCTGAGGAGATTAACCCCTGCATGACCAGTCCAGAGTAAAGGCAGCAGAAAATAAACTCCGGACTGGACCATGACAGTGAGTTAGGAAACCTCTAAGGTCAAAAGGAACCTTATCTGTTCCAATGTGAAGTACCATTAATCTGGGGTCCAATGATATCTGCATCTTGAGAACCCTTTTAATAAGATCGGCTACCACCCTCCCAAAATTTTGCGATTATGGGACAAAACCACCATAGATGACCCAATGAAACTTTTTCCCCACATCCTTTCCAACATAGTGAGGACTGATTTTAAACAAAATGAGCTAGTTTCGCTGCCCAATGGTACCATCGTAGGTGTATCTTCTTTATGTGTTCATGATGGTTTATACACGAGGATACACGTTGCACCACTTCCAAATCCATCCTCCAATCATTCGGTTCCAGGGATATGCCTAATTCCGATTCCCAGTGCTTCATATAGGGTAGTTTATCAACTAAATATATCTCATTCAGAGCTTTGTAAACAAATTGAAACTCCTTTAGAATTAGATTCCGGTCAGTGAATATAACTATTAGGCCGGTGTTCTATGGGGAGAGTGAAAAATACAGATCGTGGGGAGGACTGGATGAGGTGTTGAAGTTGTAGGTATTGGTAAAAATAACGCCGAATCCCTGGAAATTTTGCTGTCAATCGACTGAAGGTGATGACCGAGAAATTGTCCATTACGTCTTGTACATTTTTATCTCTCGCACCTACCCATTTTTGAAGATTAAGAAAGGGAATGTGAGATTCAAGGGCTCTTGGTGAGATGTCCGTTAGGGAAATTTTTATCAATTTTGGGGCCAGAGTTCTCCAATATTTTAAGGTAATCTCCATTGTCGGGAGACACTTTGCATAGGAGCTATGTTTAATTGTCTCAGTTTCCAATACTGATCTGGTTGAGCCCCCTTTAGCCAAAAAAGATAAAATTTGAAACCATTTGTTGGGATTGTCGACTAGCCACCAACTCCAGATCCCCCCTAGAATGGCACTCTATGATAAGCTAATATATTCGGAACGCCCATTCCCCGAAATCATAAGGATAGTATATTGTTTTACTGGCCACTCTGGGCTTCTTATTAGCCCTTATGAATTGGTTGTTCATACTCTGAACGCAAGATATATATCTCAGGGGGATCTGAATCGGGAGGCATCTAAAGCAATATAAAATTTTAGGAAGTAACATCATCTTAAAAGTATTAATCCTGGCTATCCATGACACAGATAGAGTTTGAAGATTGTCTAAGTCCTTTTTTATGGACTTCACTAATTTGGGGATATTACGATCTAGCAGACTTTTTGAGGGGGTGAGCATTATACCCAAGTATAGGATTCCATCTTCCACACACTCGAAAGGGTATTGATGATTCAAGCAGTCTGTCACATCAGGGGAAACTAAAATAGGGAGAGCCAAAGATATAGCGGCGTTAAGTTTGTAATAAGATACTTTGGCTAACTCCTCCAATGCGGATATAATATTTTTGAAAAGATGATTCTACATTTGTACAGGATATAATAATATCTCTGCATATAGGCCAATTTCATGTTCCACCGTCCCCACCTTAATACCCGAGATGCCACAGGAAGTTCTAATCCTTTCAGCCAATGGCTCCATACACAGGGCAAAAATAATGGGGGATAGAGGAAACCCCTGACGAGTACTATTATATATTAGATATTTGAAATGGATCTGATGGGAACCCTGAGGATAACACTCTTGAATTCGGGTAACCCCAGTGCACCCTATCAAAACCTTTTTCAGCATCGAATGACAAGAATGCATAGGGGGAACCAAAGAGCTCAGTAACTTTAATCAGATTACTCATTCTGTGTGTCCCATCCTTTGCTTCGCGTCCTGCCACAAACCCAACTTGGTCAGGGGAGATAAGAGATGGGATAATGTAGTGCAGTCTTATTGCTAATATTTTTGAAAATATCTTCACATCACAATTCAAAAGTGAAATAGATCTGAAGTTACTTGGGCATGTAGGCGTTTTACCTGGTTTCGGTAATGTAGTAATCGTTGCCTCCAGATTAGTAGTGGACACAGATTCTTTTACCTGCCAATGCTCATAAAGTCGCAAAAGAAACAGGGATAATATTTGTTGGAAATGGCGATAATATTCATTTGGCAACCCGTCTCGTTTGGGGGCTTTATTACCCTTTGTCAATTTAATAGCAGTCCCAATCTCATCCTCAGTGAAGAGACGTACAGTACAGTACAGTACACGTATGTCAAAAGTCGTGAAGGGTTTAACCCCTTCACTACCAAGGGTGGTTTGAACGTTAACTCCCGGGCCAATTTTTACAATTCTGACCACTGTCCCTTTATGAGGTAATAACTCTGAAACGCTTCCATGGATCCCGGTGATTCTGACATTGTTTTCTCATGACATATTGTACTTCATGTTAGTGGTAAAATTTCATTCAAATAACTTGCGTTTACTTGTGAAAAAAACGGAAATTTGGTGAAACTTTTTAAAATTTCGCAATTTTCCAACTTTGAATTTTTATGCCCTTAACCCCTTTCTGACATCAGACGTACTATCTCATCCATGGGACCCGGGCCCCTATGCCCATGGATGGGATAGTACGTCTAGCGCGATCAGCGGCGCCCACATGGTGAGCGCCGCTGATCGCGGCCGGGTGTCAGCTGATTATCACAGCTGACACCCGGCACAATGATCACATGATCGCGGTGTACCGGGGGTTAAAGGGAAGCATCGGCAGGGAGGGGGCTCCCTCCGTCCTTCCCTGAGCTCCCCACGGCAGCGCAATGTGCAGCGCTGCTGCGGGGGGCTCCTTCCCTGCAGGCTCCCGAATCCAAGATAGTGACGGGGGCCTTCGGGGACCTGCAGGGAGCTGACTTCCTCAGTGCCTGCAAAGCGCAGGCATGAGGAAGTCTGCAGCAGTGCCTGTGACAGATCGCTGATTTGTCACAGTGATTTGTGATGTGACAGATCAGCGATCTGTCACAGGACAGTGATGTCCCACCTGGGACTATGTAATAAAGTTAAAAAAAAGAAAAAAAAAAGTCTTAAAATAATTAAAAAAAAATCGCCAAATAAATTAGAAAAAAAAAAAAATTCCCCCAATAAATCCATTTTTTGGAAATAAAAAAAAAAAAACAATAAAAGTACACATATTAGGTATCGCCGCGTCCGTAACGACCTACCCTATAAAACTGTCCCATTAGTTAACCCCTTTAGCGAACCCCTTAAAAAATAAAAGTAAAAAACGAAGCAAAAAATAATGATTTGTTATCATACTGCCAAACAAAAAGTGCAATAACGCGCGGTCAAAAAGACGCATATAAATATCCATGGTATCGCTGAAAACGTCATCTTGTCCCACAAAAAACAAGCTGCCATACAGCATCATCAGCGAAAAAATAAAAAAGTTATAGCTCGCAGAATAAAGCGATGCAAAAATAATTATTTTTTATATAAAATAGTTTTAATTGCATAAAACCGACAAAACATAAAAAGTGACCTAAATGAGGTATCGCTGTAACCGTACTGACCCGAAGAATAAAACCGCTTTATCAATTTTACCGCGTGCGGAACGGTGTAAATTCCCCCCCCAAAAGAAATTCATGAAACGCTGGTTTTTGTTCATTCTTCGTCCCAAAAATCGGAATAAACAGCGATCAAAAATGTCACGTGCCCGAAAATGGCATCAATAAAAACGTCAACTCGTCCCGCAAAAAATAAGACCTCTCATGACTCGGTGGGTCAAAATACGGAAAAACTATAGCTCTCAATATGTCGTGATGCAAAACCTATTTTTACAATAAAAAGCGTCTTTTAGCGTATGACAGCTGCCAAACATAAAAACCTGCTATAAATAGTAAATCAAACCCCCCGTTATCACCCCCTTAGTTAGGGAAAAATACTACAATTAAAAGAAAATGTATTTATTTCCATTTTCCCATTAGGGTTTGGGTGAGGGCTAGGGTTAGGGCCAGGGCTAGGGTTAGGGCTGAGATTAGGGTTAGGGGTTTGTTGGGGTTAGGGTTGGAGTTAGAATTGGGGGTTTCCACTATTTGGGCACATCAGGTGCTCTCCAAATGCAACATGGCGTCTGATCTCAATTCCAGCCAATTCTGAGTTGAAAAAGTCAAATTGTGCTCCTTCCCTTCTAAGCTCTGCCATGCGCCCAAACAGTGTTTTACCCCTACATGTAGGGTATCAGCCTACTCAGGACAAATTGCAAGACAACTTTTGCGGTCCAATTTCTCCTGTTACCCTTAGGAAAATAAAAAATTGGGGGCAAAAATATCATTTTTGTGGAAAAAAATGTTTTTTTTATTTTCACGCCCGGGCGTTATAAACTTCTGTGAAGCCCTTGGGGGTTCAAAGTGCTCACCACACATCTAGATAAGTTCCGTGGGGGGTCTAGTTTCCCAAATGGGGTCATTTGTGGGGAGTTTCAATAGTTTAGGTACATCAGGGGCTCTCCAAACGCACATGACACCCGCAGACCATTCCATCAAAGTCTGCATTCCAAAACGTCACTACTTCCCTTCCGAGCCCCGACATGTGCCCATACAGTAGTTTTCTCCCACATATGGGGCATCAGTGTACTCAGGAAAAATTGGACAACAACTTTTGGGGTTCAATTTTTCCTGTTACCCTTGGGAAAATAAAAAAAATTGGGGACTAATTGATCATGTTTCCACAAAAATGATCTTTTCACCCCCAATTTTTATTTTCCCAAGGGTAACAGGACCCTAAGAGTTATTGTACAATTTGTCCTGAGTACGCTGATACCCCATATGTGGGTGTAAACGACTATTTGGGCGCATGGCAGAGCTCAGAAGGGAAGCAGCGCCATTTGACTTTTTTGGCTGGAATTGAGATCGGACACCATGTCGCGATTGGAAAACCCCTGATGTACCAAATCAGTGGAAACCCCCCACAAATGACACCATTTTGGAAACTAGACCCCCCAAGGAACTTATCTAGATGTGTGGTGAGAACTTTGAACCCCCAAGGGCTTCACAGATGTTTATAACGTACAGCCGTACAATTAAAAAATGATATTTTTTCCAAAAAAATGATATTTTCACCCTCAATTCTTATTTTTCCAAGGGTAACAGGACCCTAAAAGTTATTGTGCAATTTGTCCTGAGTACGCTGATACCCCACATATGGGGGTAAACCACTATTTGGGCGCATGGCAGAGCTTGGAAGGGAAGCAGCGCCATTTGACGTTTTTGGCTGGAATTGAGATCGGACACCATGTCGCGTTTGGAAAGCCCCTGATGTACCAAAACAGTGAAAAACCCCCACAAATGACACCATTTTGGAAACTAGACCCCCCAAGGAACTTATCTAGATGTGTGGTGAGCACTTTGAATTCTCCAGTGCTTCACAGAAGTTTATAACGCCCGGGCGTTAAAATAAAAAAAAATCGTATTTTTTCGACAAACATGATCTTTTAGTCACCAATTTTTTTATTTTCCCAAGGGTACCAGGAGAAATTGGACCCCAAAAGTTGTTGTCCAATTTGTCCTGAGTACGCTGATACCCCATATGTGGGAAAAAACTACTGTATGGGCACACATCAGGGCTCGGAAGGGAAGTAGTGACGTTTTGGAATGCAGACTTTGATGGAATGATCTGCGGGTGTCATGTTGCTTTTGGAGAGCCCCTGATGTACCTAAACAGTGGAAACCCCCCACAAGTGACCCCATTCTGGAAATTAGATCCCCCACGGAACTTATCTAGATGTGTGGTGAGCACATTGAACCCCCAAGTGCTTCACAGAAGTTTATAATGCACGGGCATGAAAATAAAAAAATCATTTTTTTCCACAAAAATGATATTTTTGCCCCCAATTTTTTATTTTCCTAAGGGTAACAGGAGAAATTGGACCCCAAAAGTTGTTTTGCAATTTGTCCTGAGTAGGCTGATACCCCATATGTGGGGGTAAACCACTGTTTGGGCGCATGGCAGAGCTTGGAAGGGAAGGAGCACCATTTGACTTTTTCGACGCGGAATTGAGATCAGACGCCATGTTGCATTTGGAGAGCACCTGATGTGCCCAAACAGTGGAAATCCCCCAATTATAACTCCAACCCTAACCCCAACACACCCCTAACCCTAATCTCAGCCCTAACTCTAGCCCTAACCCTAACCCTAGCCCTAACGGGAAAATGGAAATAAATACATTTTCTTTTAATTTTATTATTTTTCCCTAATTAAGGGGTTTGATTTACTATTTATGGCGGTTTTTATGTTTGGCAGCTGTCACATGCTAAAAGACGCTTTTTATTGTAAAAATAGTTTTTGCATCACCACATATTGAGAGCTATAATTTTTTCATATTTTGACCCACCGAGTCATGTGAGGTCTTATTTTTTGTGGGACGAGTTGACGTTTTTATTGGTATCATTTTTGTGCACGTGACATCTTTTGATCGCTTTTTATTCCGATTTTTGGGACGCAGAATGAACAAAAACCAGCGTTTCATTAATTTCTTTTGGGGGGGTGTTTACACCGTTCTGCCTGCGGTAAAATTGATAATGCGGTTTTATTCTTCGGGTCAGTACGGTTACAGCGATACCTCATTTAGGTTTTTTTTTATGTTTTGGCGCTTTTATGCAATGAAAACAATTTTATATAAAAAATAATTATTTTTGCATCGCCTTATTCTGTGAGCTATAACTTTTTTATTTTTTTGCTGATGATGCTGTATGGCAGCTCCTTTTTTGCGGGACAAGATGACTTTTTCAGCGGTACCATGTATATTTATATGCGTCTTTTTGATCGTGCGTTATTGCACTTTTTGTTCGGCGGTATGATAATAAATCATTATTTTTTGCTTCGTTTTTTATTTTTATTTTTTAAGGGGTTCGCTAAAGGGGTTAACTAATGGGACAGTTTTATAGGGCGGGTCGTTTCGGACGTGGTGATACCAAATATGTGTGCTTTTATTGTTTTTTTTATTTTCAAAAAATGAATTTATTTGGGAATACTTTTTTTTTTTAATTTATTTAGCGATTTTTTTTAAAATTATTTTTACACTTTTTTTTAACTTTATTATATTGTCCCAGGGTGGACATACCTGTCATGTGACAGATCGCTGATCTGTCACTCACAGATCACTGTGACAGATCAGCGATCTGTCACAGGCACTACACAAGGCTTCCTCGTGCCTGCGCTTTGCAGGCACTGAGGAAGCCAGCTCCCTGCAGGCCCCCGAAGGTCCCCGTCGCCATCTTGGATCCGGGGACCTGCAGGGATGGAGCCCCCCGCAGCAGCGCTGCACATTGCGCTGCTGTGGGGGCTCAGGGAAGCACGGAGGGAGCCCCCTCCCTTCCGATGCTTCCCTTTAACCCCCGGTACACCGCGATCGTGTGTTAACGTGTCGAGGGTGGTCCGTGACCGCCCCTGACACATTGTGCTGGGTGTCAGCTGTGATAATCAGCTGACACCCGGCCGCGATCAGCGGCGCTCACCACGTGGGCGCCGCTGATCGCTATGACGTAATATTCCGTCCATGGGAATTAGGTCCAGGGTCACATGGACGGAATATTACGTCCATTGTAGGAAAGGGGTTAAAGGAGGAAAAAGTTCTCAAAACCATTCTCCTTTGTATGATTTTTTTTTCCATGACAAAAACTTAGCAATTGGATTAGGTATGTGGTCTTTTTATATCCATTATAATAACAAGCCCTCACAAACAATATTAGTTACGGTCCACTTACAGATTGAACACTGATTCAGTCCATGGGTTTTCCGTGATTTTCATGGACTCAAAGACTCTAACTCAGGGTTCCCCAACTCCAGTCCTCAAGGCCCACCAACAGGTCATGTTTTCAGGATTTCCCTTGTATTGTACTGGTGATGCAATTATCACCTGGGCAATAGTAAGGAAATCCTGAAAACATGACCTGTTGGTGGGCCTTGAGGACTGGAGTTGGGGAACCCTGCTCTAACTGAAACTTTTCATCTGTGAGGCTGATAAAAAATTATTTTTGCAAGAATACATGGTAAGCAAGAAAACACATGTGAACAGCCTTATAAGACCTATACACTCTAATGGATATGTGTTCTCTCAATGAAAATCATGTGAATCCTGGGCATCTGTATGAGGCCCTAGGGAAAACAAACACTAGGTTCCATTTCAAGGAAAGTGATTTTACCTGCTGGTATATTTTCTGTGAGTATAGGAAAGCAGCGTTCACCAGGAGAAAAAACCAACACAAACATGGGGAGTTTAAGAGTATGTTCAAATATGATGGAATTTTTTTTTTTGCACCAAAAACCTGAGTGTTAGCAGTTGTGTACAAAAGTTTTTGATACATGTTAAATAGGTGAAAACCGCTGCAAAAGGGCTAAAGAAATGACATGCTGTGGTTTAAAAAAAAAAAAAAAAAAAAGCGCCGTAGCTCAAAAAATGCATGGAGAAAAAAAAAGTGCAATGAAAATGAGATTTTAGATATAAAAAAGCGCTATGTTTGAACATACCTTTACACGCCTGGCATGTGTTGCCTCTGATTAGATTTAAACTGAGGACCCTAGTACTGAAAGACAAAACTAACCACTGGTTTCACGAAGTGACAGGCCCTGTGTCACATGACCGAGCAAGCGGTCGGACACTAAACGACAAACAAACAAGGGAACACCGGGGACACAATTACAACGGTGGGCCCAGCGATAGGGAACGGGGAAATGGACACCTCCTGCACTCTCCTGAGGCTGTGCCCTGGTCTATCCTGACGTCCCTCTATGACTTCTTTCAAACCGTTGCTGAGCAGGATACCTTAGCCCTGACTTGCCCTGCACCTATCCCTCAATAGGGAATTGGTAAGTGCGGACACTGGTCCCACCGCTGCACTAATATAACACCAAGGGAAGATATACAAATGAGGTAAGACAAACACCACTTAGCTTTGTCTGCTGCAATGCACTGCACAGCAGAGATAGGCACCAGATCACAGCATTCAGCTGAAGCACCACTCACTCAGCCAGCTCCTGACTCCGGTTTGGTTGGTCTCCAAAGAGGAAATGTATCACCAACAGTTAGCTGAAGCATCAGGTGACCTTTTAAAGGAATGTGGGAGTGGTCACCACCTGCATCAGCAAATTGACCAGCCATGTAATTACACCAGCGGCCACCGGGGGGGAAAAAACTGATGTTAACCCCCGATGGCCTGAAAGGAAAAAAGTTTATATATGAGAATCCTAGATCTGGCACAGATCCAAAAATGGATCGTGACAACTGGTCTATGGTTGCTCTAGAAGTTTTGGATGTAAGAATGTGTCTGGCAATCAATTAGTCAAAGATTTCCAAAAGCAACCTCAAGAACTGTAAGTGTGGTGTTGAGGTATAGTACAGACTGTAATTTAGTCACGTATAGTCATGTAATAAAATAGATTTTTAAAATGTTTTTTTATTACATTATGGCTATGTATAAAATGTACCTTAAATAAGTATTCAAAGGTGAATATTATAATCCAGTGGCGCTAGTTTAAAACATGATAATGTGAATCCTTATGGATAAAGTATTTTCTCGGACTTAATGTGCGCTGCTTGACAAAGTTCAATTTAGTACGACATGAGAAGTTCTAACTGTTTAATTCCAACGCGTTTCGAAGTGTCTATCACTTTTTCCTCAGGGGATCTCATCCCCTGAGGAAGAAGTGATAGACACTTCGAAACGCATTGAGAATTAAACAGTTAAAACTTCTCATGTCGTACTAAATTGAACTTTGTCAAGCAGCGCACATTAAGTCCGAGAAAATACTTTATCCATAAGGATTCACATTGGCGGTCACGGAGTGGACCTTCGGGCGTGCAGCAGGCTGACAGTTGGTTCTTATGCCCTTTTCTCTCCTAGAATAGGTGAGTGGATTTTCTATATTTAATTTGAATCACCACCCGGATAAGACCCTATTGCGCTCTTTTTTCCTTTAGCCCTCCTTCTGTATAAAAACATGATAATGGGCACGTCCACAGTAGAGCACTAAAACTCTAAAGAAGGTGTCAGATGACACCAGCATAGAACTTAACAGTATGCACCTACAGGAGAGGGGACTATAATCATCTAAGTTTATAACCAACTCTCCAAGTTTATACGTTTCCACTTAGTTACATTTTTCATTCTTGACCTTATAGCTTAAAATTAGAGGAAAAATAACCCTTGAATTATACTATACCATACATCAACGTAAGAACGTCACAAAGAAACAAATCTTGCCCTTGACATCTGCCTGCTGTGCACATTAATTAAAAAAGGTATTATTAACCATGGCATGTATAAATCTAAACAAAACTAATTCCTTACAATCAGATATTCACCGCAGGCCATTTCAGTTTTCAAAGCTAACTGCATTAAGACCCTAAGGACTTGCCCATTTTGGACCTTTACGACAAAATATTGTTTTTTCCTTTTCTCATTGTCGCATTCTAGGAGCCATAGTATTTTAATTTTTCTGTTGGGGTTTTTTTTTTCATGTTGAGTAGTATTTGTCAGTGGCAGGATATCGTTGTGCATAGAACTTATTTCCAAACTTTTGCTAACTCTTTATAGAGAGATTGATAAAAACAAAATGTCTGTTGTTGTCTTTTAACCCCTAGGTGACCAAGTCAATTTTGACCATAATGACCAGGCCAATTTTTACAATTCTGACCACTGTCAATTTATGAGGTTATAGTTCTGGAACGCCTCAACATATTCCACTAATTCTTAGACTGTTTTTTCCTGATATATTATACTTCATGTTAGTGCTAAAATTTCTTCGATAAGACTTGTATTTATTTATGAAAAAAACAGAAATTTGGCAAAAATTTTGAAAATTCAGCAATTTTCAAACTTTTAATTGTTATGTCCTTAAATCAGAGAGTGATGTCACACAAAATAGTTAATAAATAACATTTCCCACATGTCTACATTACATCAGCACAATTTTGTAAACTATTTTGTTTTGTTAGAAAGTTAGAAGGGTTAAAAGTTGACCAGCAATTTCTCATTTTTTCCAACAAAACCATTTTTTAGGGACCACATCACATTTGAAGTGATTTTGAACGATCAATATGACAGAAAATACCCAAAAGTATAATCATTCTAAAAACTGCACCCCTCAAGGTGCTTAAAACCACATTCAAGAAGTTTATTAACCCTCTAGGTGCTTCAAGAGAACTAAAGCAATGTGGAAGGAAAAAAATTAACATTTAACTTTTTTCATAAAAAAAATTACTTTAGACGCAAATGTTTTTATTTTGACAAGGGTATCAGGAGAAAATGGACCCGAAATTTGTTGTGCAATTTCTCCTGAGTACATCGACACCAGATGTGTGGGGGAAATCAACTGTTTGGGCGCATGGCAGGGCTCAGAAGGGAGGGCGCACCGTTTGAACACAAAATTGTCTGGAATCAATGGCAGGCGCCATGTCGTGTTTGGAGACCCCTGATGTGCCTAAACAGTGGAAACTCCCCAATTTCAACTCCAACCCTAACACAGCCAGGAACCCAACTCTAGCCCCAATTTACCCCTGACCTTAATCCCAACCCTAACCACTACCCCAACACCTTAACCACAACCCCAACACAACCCAAACCCCAACATAACCCTAACCCCAACCACAATTCCAAACCTATGACAGCCCAAACCCCAGCTCTAACACCAACCCTAACACAACTCTAACCCCAGCTCTAACACCAATACAACCCTAACACAACCCTAACCCCAGCTCTAACTCTATCTGCAAAGAATGGAAAAAAAACATTTTTTGAATTTTATTATTTTTATCTAACTAAGGGGGTGACAAAGGGGGGGGGGTTGATTTACTATTTTTTATTTGATTGCTGTGATAGGGTCCATCACAGTGATCAAGATGAACCAATAAGAAAAATCTATTGTTGCTGGGTATCGGCCGGCAGATCTCTGCGGGTACACTGCTCAAAATCCTGCCATTTTCTTGTAGAAGGCAGGGGGAAGGAGCAGGAGAATCTGGGGGTGACAAAGGTATCTGGGGGGGTGGGGCTCGGGGAACACCATTTCTATCTCCTCTGGAATGCTAGATCATGTCAGAGGAGGGAGAAATTGATGGAAAATCTGATTTTTTTTCAGTGAATAACGATGATCACGTGACAGGGGATGGTAAAAACTGACTAGAATCATGTTTTCTGATGCTGGGGGGCGCTACACAATTATTCCTCAGCGTCGCTGAGGAATAAGGTCCCTTTACTACTGCCGTTAAAAGGCGTATCAGCAGTTGTTAAGGGATTACATTTTAAAAATTTCCACTATTCACTTACTGCAACCATAAGGTGCTATCTTCATTCTGTTGGTCAGCATGGTTATGGCGATACCAAATGTATATAGTTTTATTTATGCTTTATTACTTTTCTACAATAATTACATTGTTTGAAAAAAAAATTGCTTTTATGTCGCAAAAGTCCTGGAGCCATAAGTTTTACAATTCTCTGTCAATGGATTTGTATGAGTGGGGTTTTATTTTTTGTGTGACAACTCAAGATATAGTTTTCAGTGGTACCAATTTCCGGTATATACTATTTTTTAAGTAATTTTTAATTACACTTTTATGGAGGTGGAATGTATGTTGTACAAAAGAAAAAACAATTCTGCATTTTTTTTGTCATCGAGGGGATTCTCATACCTCCAGAGGAACCAGAGGGGAGGCCACGACACACATCCAACAAAAGGTAGAGGAAAGCATGCTGGGTAACACAAAATGCCAGGGTGAGAAACTAAAACAAATTCACAACGGATAGACAGTGATAAATAAGGAGAGCCAAAACAAACAAACAAAATAAGTGAAACCTCCCAGACCCCCAAAAGTGGAGAAGGGAAAGGTGCTGGGGAAGAAAACTCACAGATTGACAGCAGGAAAAACAACTTGGGCATACCAGATAAGGTAAACCAAAAAGAGGTAAAAAGCTGGAACTCCAAACACCAATCTATATGAAAGTACAGCCAGCAAGTGAAGTAAGTGAAAGGTGAACATATAAAGCACATCTCAATATGTGAAAGGACAGAGCCAATAGGGGATTATAGGGAGAGAAATGGGAAGCGCAGGCTTCTGAGTGTAGTAATTAGTTTCCAAAGGTATATACTCAGTGTGAATCCACTCACCTTTTTGGTATTTGAGATACTGCGTATGGTTCCAATTCATGG
Source organism: Dendrobates tinctorius (assembly GCF_039654945.1). NCBI lineage: Eukaryota > Metazoa > Chordata > Amphibia > Anura > Dendrobatidae > Dendrobates > Dendrobates tinctorius. Next base: position 33,366,326 of record NW_027361711.1, read on the forward strand.
ATCACTCCATTCAGTTTGCTGCAGAGATCTGGAAACTAATGAGAGCACTGAACAGTGTTTTCATAGGCGATAACACTTTGTAAATATTTTTCCAGCATATATTATGGATGACTTTATACCTGAGGAAGACTCTAAGAAGTCAAAATCGGTTGTGTTTTAGTTTGAATTAAAAATCATTCTTGAATCAGAATATCGAGTTCCATCATCATCCTTCAGGAGCGCATATAGCTGGAAAAATATTTACAAAAGGACAGAGCCAAAAAGGGAAAATGGAAAAACACCTGGAGAGAAGTCAATCAAGAAAGGAAAAACAAGACAAAAGAAACCATCATAATTTGGGCAGAGACTAAAAGGATTGTAGCGCAGGAGAGGGAAGCCGACCACACAGAAAAAGGTCACCGGATCGAATCCCTAAACTGAGCCATGACAACTCCATTGCTGAAAAAAGCATGTTCAAGCACATTTAAGGTTTGCTCCACAACATTTAGGCTGGCCTGTGAAATACTGGGAGATGAAACCAAAACTGAACTCTTTGGATGCCATAATACACACCATTTTTGGAGGCCAAAAGGCACTGTATATTACCAAGAAAAGGAAGGATGAAAGAACAAATGTACAGAGACATTCTTGATAAAAATCTGCTGCCATCTATCAGGATGATGAAGATTAAAGGTGGATATTTCAGCAAAACAATGAATCCAAACACACAGTCAAGGAAATTGGTTTCAGAGAAAGGTGTTAGAATGAAGCAGCCAATCACCAGACCTGAATACAATAGAAAAGTTATGGAAGGAACTAAACCTCAGAGTATATAGAAGGATTCCACAGAACCGTCAGGATTTAAAGAATATTTGTGTGAAATAATGGGCCAGAATCACACCTGAGCAATGCATGCGAGTAGTTTCTCCATATAAATGGCGTCTTGAAACTGTCATCGCCAACAAAAGCTTTTGTCTGAAGTATTAATTATGTAAGTGTTCAATACTTTTTTTTACTCAGTCTTTGCATTCTGTGTCTGTATGCAACACTAAGCATGGAGAACAGAAAGAGGACAAGAGAATTGTCTGAGAACCAAAATTATTGAACAATATTAACAATCTGAAGGTTACAAGTCCATTTTCAGAGATCTTGATGCTCCTTTGTCCAGGGTGTGCAACATAATCAAGAAGTTTACAACCCAGGGCACTGTAGCTAATATTCCTGGACATGGATGGAAGAGAAAATTTGATGAAAGGTTGCAATGCAGGGTAGTCCAAATGATGGATAAGCAGCCCCAATGAAGGTCCAAAAAAATTCAAGCTGCACTGCAGGATCAGGGTGCATCAGTGTCAGCGAGGACTATCCGTCAACACTTGAATAAAATGAAATGCTATGGCAGAAGACCCAGGAGAACCCCACTGCTGACACAAAGACATATAAAAGCTAGACTGCAGTTTGCTAAAGTGTATATGAGTAAGCCAAAATTCTTCTGAGAAAGTCTCTTATGGACAGATGAAACCAAAATCGTGCTTTTTAGTAAACCACAACATTCTACTGTTTAACAAAAAATGGAATGAGGCCTACAAAGAAAAGAACAGTACCTACAGTCAAATATGGCAGTGTTTCAAAGATGTTTTGGGGTTGTGCCTTATTGCCTTGTCTGTGTACAAGGCATCATGAAATCTGAAGATTACCAATAGATTTTGGGTTGCAATGCAGTGGAAGAAGAACTCAGAAATCAATGGAAAGAAATCACTGGAGAGTTATGAAGTGGCCAGCAACAAGTCTGGATGTAAATCCCATTGAACACTTGTGGAGAGATCTTAAAATTGCTGTTGGGAGAAGGCATCCTTCAAATATGAGACATCTGGAGCAGCTTGCAAAAGAAGAGTGTTCAACAATTCCAGTAGAGAGGTGTAAGATCTTGTTGGTGGTTATAGCGATTGATTGCAGTTATTTATTCCAAAGAGAACGCAACAAAATATTAAGTTGAAGATGCCAACAATTTTGTGTGGCCCATTTTTGGGGTTTTGTATGAAATTATATCCAATCAATTTGCCCTTTTTTCTCTGATTTTTGTGTTGTTCCAATACACACAAAGGAAATAAATATGTGTATAACAAAACATGTATAATGCCAATAATTTTCTGGAGGAAATACTTTCTGGAACAATTTAAAGGGTGCCAACACTTTTGGCCATGACTGTACAGACAGTATAAATACATAACAAAGATCCATTAAACTATGCGATACTGTATATTTTGATAGGATGAAATGACATTTCTTAATTACTTCTTTTACTATCTCCACATTTCTTTTCTATTTGGAATTGGTTCATCTGCACTTTTCAGTTCCCAGTTGGCAGGTGCCAGTCTCTAAGAGAAGAGACCAGTCTACATAATATACAGAATTGCATATGGTTGACTTGGATTCACTAGGTAGAAATTTTAATTCCCATTGTCCATTTTCTGTAAATTAAACTGGCATCTCCAGGAAGGTCCGCCAGGATTAACTAAAAGCGAAACATATTTTAAAGATTGTGTGCCTAATTCAAGCTAATGGCCTCCTTGTATGGTAAGCATTCTTCTCTTAATTAGTAAGGGGAATTCACTTACTGTGATTGAAGCACTTTGTCTGAGCCTTAGGCATTACGATTTGATATTAAGCTCTGCACATTTTTAGGTCTCAGTGCTGCTTCTTCTTGCAGAACAATGCATGTTATTAAAGGAAAGATGAGCAAAATTAGCAGGGCTATTTACCGTTACAATCAAATTCATATAGATATTTCTACTCGTAGCATAGCCAGCTTTATCATCTCTACAAGTAATCAAGGCCTGAGGATTATGGTGTTATATTTTTCCTCCTAACTCCACAGCAGTAACTGCATACCTAAATTACAGCGGCACTTCAGCTCATGACTTTAAGAGCCCGTAACCAATTGTTATACCGTGGAGCGTAAACTTATTCCTGAACATTTTCCTTGGGGCATGTTAATATACGTTAATTTCCTGATTTGAATTAGAAAGTCAGAAAAAATCTACAACTGATGAGGGAGATAATTTATTTTATCCTATGAAGTGAAGCCGGTCTCTATCAGACTGATAAAGACCTACCTGAGGTTGAATCATCTGTCTAACCTGCATTTATGATGGTGTAACAAGGAGGCATGAGGTGGTAGTCATGGGCGAGATCACTAAGTCACAGTCAGTGAGCACCCCGGCACCTTGCACATAAAATTACAGGGGAAGTCCTAGTCCTGTGGTACTGTCATTTACCTTTATCGCACACTCACCTCAGTCACTGGATATGAGTACTCAGGAAAAACCACAAGCTACAGTTCTGTTCCAAAGGGAAAATTTACTGCAAACAACACAACGCTTCCTGTTCTGTCCCTGTAACTTCAGTAGGCTGCACGACCTCAACGGCTCCCATCCAGGTTTGAGAACCCACACCTTCTGGAGACGTTCCCACAATACGAGGGCCCGTCCACACTGCCAGACAGTCTGAGCCGGCTTTTATCCCCTCAACCGGGGTGGCGCCCTCTGTTCCTGGCTGTGGAGTGCATCTTGCCCTGGGCAAGCCTGCCCGAACTCTGCTCTCAGAGCAGGAAGTCTTTTTCCTGTAAGCCTTCTGTACAGCCTCTCTACTGAACTCCTCCCAACAATTTAACTCACTATCCCTGAGCTACATATATACAAATGCAGTCACATTACACATTAATACATTACACATTAATACATGACACAACAGCATAAAACGTTAGTGAGCCAGTAGGGTGCCACATGTCACACACGTGCTTGGTATATAGGAGAGAGGAGGCAAATGAGGGTCCCCACCACCTCCTTACAAATGGAATAAAGGAATCCTTGCATCAAGGAGGCTGCCCCCATCTTTACTTATCATCTGGATTTGATAAAGGACTTGGGGTCATCCTATTATTTGGCCTACAAACATCTTTGCACACTATACGATTCGTAGATGCTGTTATCATTATTTTTTTTGTTTTCTCTAGTAGCTCATAGCAAAACAGTCTTATGGATGATCATATCAGCTTACAAGCAAGTGGCTGTGAAACTACTCCTCCAGAATGCTTTTTTGAGCTGGATTCCATACACATTCCATACTGCCCCCATTCTTTGGGTGCTGTACAGTGGAAGCAATTAGTACAATCCAATTTAATCCGGAACGGGTTTTCTGAGATTTTGATATTGATAGACTATCCTTAGATTAGGAGCTCAATATCAGATTGACACCTCCCATAGATTTGAGGATTCAAGGATCCACTTCAATGTTTATTAGCTGCATACATTTCATAGTGACTCTGTCTGGAATTGCAGCTAGAGGTGTAGTACCAATAATGGTTGCTTCAAAATACATGGTGCTGTAATGGCAAACAATGGGGGCACATTGCTTGCTGGAGTGCTGCCACAAACCCCTTTAATTTGCTGATGTGTTAGTACACACGTCAGGTCACCAATGATCTGATGTTGATTATCTTTCTTACAGGGAATCAGTCTATCATCAGAAATTCACACCCACACAATTCATAGGTGCTTGTAGTTCTTGCAAAGACAAGTTCAGCCATACCTTTGCATAGCCAGTGTGTTCCTCCTTTACTGAGAAATGAGCAATTAAATTGATATGCAAATGAGGTTGAAACCCATGGTAGGTCTGAAACCTCTGTTGTTCCAGCTTTATTTACTGCCAAGTGCCGCCTCTTCCTGCATGACTGATGTCTCCTTTGCCTGAAGTCACACAGCATAGAGCAGTGATGGTGAACCTTTTACAGACCGAGTGCGCAAACTGCAATCCAAAATCCACTTATTTATCGCAAACTGCCAACATAGCAATTTAACGTGAATACTGAGGTTTTTAGTTTGGAAAAAAAAACTCATACAGAAAGCAGGCAGGGGCAACAGAGAGCAGGCAGAGGCAACACTGAGCAGGCAGGGGCAACCGAGAGCAGGCAGGGTCAACAGAGAGCAGGCAAGGGCAACAGAGAGCAGGTAGGGGCAACAGAGAGCAGGCAGGGGTATTAGAGCAGTCAAGGACAACAGAGAGCAGGCAGGGGTATCAGAGCAGGCATGGGCAGCAAAGTGCACCCACTAACAACAGCAAGGGTGCCAGACTGCAAATATGAGGATTAAAAACACATGTGACATGCACAAATGTGAACAAGTCGGTCGGACAGTGTTCACACCACCCACTGACTAAAACACAAAAAGAAAAACACAGAATGACAAATGTGCAAAAATACCCTTCAGTAAAAAATATGACAGTAGCCAGCAAGTGCTGGTAAAAAGATAACAATTAAAGGGTATTTAGTCAATACGTTTTTTTACAAAAAATGTATACCAAGCCACTTCACCTCGTCAAGGTAACCCTTATTGGAGCAGTCCCTATCTAATGTATTTAAAACCTGAACATATGAACAGTGTCTAAATGAACAGGATTCAGACAGGCGCTTCCTAGTATGGGCACGTGGTGTAAGACGGCTCTTTATTGTGCATGTCACACAAGAGAGGGGTGGGGTCTCTCAAACCATGCATAAGCAAGGAAAAAAATGGATTAAAAACACATGTGACGTGCACAAATGTGAACAAGTCGGTCAGACAGTGTTCACACCACCCACTGACTGAAACACAAAAAGAAAACACAGAATGACAAATGTGCAGAAATACCCTTCAGTAAAAAATATGACAGTAGCCAGCAAGTTTTCTGCTGACAGATTCCCTTTAAACCAAGGCCATCAAAAGTACTGGAAAAATGAGGCATTCGGATCATAGCTCCTAGATCCAAAGTCAATCAGTCAGTCTATCCATTTACATATTCAAAACCCAATCCGAAGATAAATATGCCATTATTGTGTTGCTCGCTTTACTTAATATGCAGGTGACAGGTTTCGGTCATGCTAGTAGTGTTTAATTGGCATGAAATTCAGGAAGAGGTGGTAGAAACACGACCTGCTTAGTTGTCACAGTAGCCTGTAAGATGATATTGGGATGCCGCAAAAGTGTGTTCAAAAATAGCAGGACATCCAGGACTTCCATTCATACCTGGAGCAGTTTAGTAATTAGTGAAATTAATTTTACAGTGAAAGATTTCCTAATGCATGGCAGCATTTGCTGGAAAGTCAACCACATCATTACTCTAAAAAGCGTTTTAATTGGGCAATAATCATAAGTGTACTGGGTATATTAGAAATGTTATTTTAATATGACAATACATGCTGTGCTACTATCATTAGGAAGGATATTTTCAATGGACACTTTTAGTCATTTTCCAGACATTACAATTTATAGTTTCGCTAACCGGGGTTTGCATTTCATTTACTCCTCACAAATATACAGACATGTTTGTGTAATGTAATACAGCTTTGAAATGTAAGCTTTAATTAGGATTTCTTGGCTTGCATGTATAATCCCTGTCCCGCTGAAGCGATCCTAATAAGGTGACTTCCTGCCGAATGAAGCATGATGAATTGTTTTCATAACTGAATAATAAAGTAATGACTATGATCATGCATCAATGACTGGGTGGATCTGTGCTAGAACATTTTACTTTACTGGAAATTCTGCAGTGTGATGAACAGCTGGGACATGGGACAGCAGCTGCTTTCATGTGTGCGCTTCAAGCTTCTCTCAATTGTCTCCCGAAATATACGTTGTAGATTGCATACCAATGCAGATTAATAAAGGAAAATACCATAAATCCTTTACTTTGGAGATGTTTTCCATTATTCTCACTTTTAGGATTGGTTCATATAGGTTTTTCCTAGATATCTGGCTTTGGTTGGGATCGATCACCCTTTTTTCAGTCCTCTGAAATCTTGAGGCTATGTGCACATGTCCGGAATTCCCACGTATTTTATGCGTTTTTGCAGCGTTTGTTCGCTGCAAAAATGCTGCAGAAATGCATAAAATAAGCAAGCCATTGTATTCAATGGCATTCCACACATGCTGTGCTAATGCTGCGTATTTGTCCGTGGCAAAATCGCATTGTGGAAAAATATGCAGCATGCTCATTCTTTGTGTGGAATCGCACGAAGTAAGTGGAAAATGTGTGGATAGTACCCAGGGTCTGGAGGAGAGGAGATTCTCCTCAAGGCACTGGGTACCATATCCCTGTTAAAACAAAAATTAAAATAAAAAATGGTGTTACCTTTTCACCTTCCAGCGTCCCTCGCAGCGTTCCCAGGCCTCAGCGATGATCCCGCCAACTCCCGTTCCCAGTGATGCCTAGCGACAATGACCTTTGATGACGTAGGGACGAAACGCACGTTGGGGCAGCTGGGGACACCTCATCTGGGCAGACCACCACCCATGTAAGTGCCTATTATTCTATTTTTGACTCTGTATATAGCCCTGATCGGACTCTAATGGTACCGGGTATTAGAAAAGCAGTGGCTGTTTTAGAACTAATGCACATGTATTCAGTACATGGGTTGTTGATCAGGCTCCTTTTTTGATGGTGGAATCCCCCATTTTTGTTAAGTAGTGACCTTGTTATTATACATATTTATTTGAATTTGTACTGTTATTTGTGAAGTACTGTTTTGTATCAATAAAGTACATGTTTTTATTGGCACGGTATACTGATTCTTCTGTGGTGTTGATAACGAAAAACAAGTTCAATAATCTTGAACAAAACGAGTCACCGACTGGTACAGGAGGAGAGAGGACCCTGCCCGCGAAGACTCACAATCTACAAGATCTAATGCCTACTAGATTTAACTCTAGGGGTCCATAACACATCTATAGGTGTCACACCGCCTTGTGGGATGCAGGCCTAGTATCTCGGAGGGTGGTTCAGTCACGGTGACTCCGTTGGCCCTAACAATTCCTAGGTTAGGTGGCAATTATAAAAGGGGGAGTTTACGGATATATGAGACTGAGGGTTATGTTGATGCCTGCAAGGTATGAGGCTGTGGAGGAAAGAAGCATATACCGGGGGTCCCGTGCAAACTTGAAAGATGAATTTTACTGAAGGCTTGAAACAATTCTTATCTTTTTCCATAAAACAGTCATGGATAACAGATACAATTTTCCTTAAACATTGTGTTAGTCAAAGCCTCTTCTCGTTTCTGGCCTTGGGAGGATGGCAGTAACTTTTCATATAACTCACTGTGCTGCGTGAAGGGGAAGGATTAGCTGACCTTAATCGGATCGGAGTATCCGGATAATCTGCTGCGCAGCTCTGCAGCTCCTTTGCTTGTCTCATCACTTTGTTGCTGTAAACGCGGGGCACTCCAAGAAAAATGTGCTTTGTATTACCCGCTTGTCCTAGACGAGGAGCCTCAATTTCCTGCCTCTTCTCACCACCAAGACCGCACATAACACGTTTTCAGTCTCCCACACCACCTCCAACTGCCACTTATTTTCCAATCACAAAAACAAGTTGTAATGCCAAACTAAGGCAGAAGAGGGCAGCATAGTACTACAAGTTGTAATACCAAAACAAGGCAGGAGAGGGCAGCATAATAAGTAATTTACCTCCTCCCAAGAGAAAACAGAAAACCGTTGACATCAATGCAATCATATATTGGTAATGGTTTTTCTGGTCACTACATATACCCCCCTGGTTTAAACAGAGCCGTCCCCGGCATTTGCCAACATATATATTCTATAAAATAATACAGGTCAACGCCTAGTTTGAACCAAAGTGCTTTTATAGTCACAATTCCTAAACAGCGGTGTGTGACACCAGCGTCTACACCTACCAAGTACGGGGTGTAGACTGGTAACTGAGCAACATGTAAGTTGCAATGGGGTGCTAAGTGAGGGCAGAACCCAATGTCAATAGCAAATCTATGGGGTCCATACAATACTTCCCCCCATAGGTCACATCGGAACTCCAAGATAGAATTCCGTCAAAGGTAAATTGGCAGACCTGTAAATATATCGGTGGAAACCCGAATGACTGCAAAATATGTAACGAGCTACGTAATCAAAAAAGGTTGAAGCATATGGCCATAAAGTTACATAGCTTTATTATAGTCAATACCAAAAGACATAGACAATGGTTAAAAAGAGATACATATCCAATATGATACTACAAAGTGCATATGTTGTTCAATTTGTCCAAATACTAGTATGCGTAGTGCTGCAATAATATGAAAAAAGGGGCATTAACACAGATCAAAAAGAATATATATGCTTAATGCTGCATTATAAAAGACACTACCACAAATCTAGCACTATGGTGTGCAGAAAGAGTCATGTTGGACACTAGTGACAAACCTGTGCCATGATTTCACTATTCCCATAGGGTACAGATGTATATATTGTTAATTAAATTATACATATGTAAAATCAATACCTATAAGATAGCACATGGGTCCTAAAGTATAATAGCAAATGTCAACCCTGGGCTAAGACAAAGACAAAGCTATCGCGAAATGCGCATCGGGGACCGGGATACTGCAAGGTCGTATGTTTCCTTTATGTCTGCATTTGCGGCTGTTCTCATATGCATGGGGAGTGGTAGCGTTACTTTGTACGGGTCCTATGGACTATTTATACAGGCACTTATGCCAGTTTAGAACATGCTGACCACTCCACGGTGTGTATGTTTAACTATTACTACATTACAGACTCTACCTGTCTAGTATAATAGTGGCATTGTTATGTTTTACAGACCAGCAATTGGCTTTATTCCTTTTGCCACTACTTATTAGCCCAGGGTTGGCATTTGCTATTATACTTTAGGACCCATGTGCTATCTTATAGGTATTGATTTTACATATGTGTAATTTAATTAACAATATATACATCTGTACCCTATGGGAATAGTGAAATCATGGCACAGGTTTGTCACTGGTGTCCTTTTTTCATATTATTGCAGCACTAAGCACACTATTTGGACAAATTGTACAACATAAGCACTTTGTAGTATCACATTGGACATGTATCTCTTTTTAACCATTGTCTATGTCTTTTGGTATTGACTATAATAAAGCTATGTAATTTTATGGCCATATGCTTCCTCAACCTTTTTTGATTACATGTTTATTGGGAAGTGCCATTAATTTATGCCCAGTATTTTGGATTTATTACCGTATTTTTCAAACTATAAGACGCACCGGACCATAAGATGCACCCCAATTTTCAGAAGGAAAATAGGGAAAAAAATAATAATGTGTCAAATGGGGGTCCATCTTACAGTCCGAATTCAGTTTACCTGAGAAGGGATCCGGCACAGGTTGAGGAGTAGTCACAGGGTCATTCAGTGGTCCAGGCTCGTGCGGTGGCGGCTCTGTGCTGGGGCAGGTTGGTTGTGCTGGGGCAGCTGCGCTGGGGCTGGGGCAGGTGGGCTGATTCAAATCTCGGCAACGAGATCTCGTCCCCCGAGATCTCGGGACGAGATCTGAACCTGCGCATGCGCCGTCCACGGACCGGCGGCCATCTTCCCGGCGTCCATGTTCCCTGAGGCCACCGCAACATGGCGGCGGCCAGCAAGGGATGTGCGGGGTCTCCGGGCTGCGAGGAAATGCCAGCGGAGCCGCCGCCCCTGCACCGGAGCACAGCCCGCTGCCACCACGGCACCGCAGAGCCCCGCCCGCTGCCACCACCGCACAGCAGAGCCACGCCCGCTGCCACCACCGCACCGCAGAGCCCCGGAGGTTAGTATATTGCGACCATAAGACGCACCCCCCACTTTCCCCCAAAATTTTGGGGGAAAAAAGTGCGTCTCATGGTCGGAAAAATATGGTATGTACCGAGGTAGATGTTGACATACCAGGAATAATCTAAAACTCATGAAATAATCATGAAAGTATTGTAACATCCGAAACATGCATTTTAATGCAACAATAAACTTTATAACCCAAACTTTGGTTTCACTGTAACAGGAAAAATTATCAGTTCTTCATAACTCCAAAAAAAAAAAAACACAACTACTAGAGTCTTTCCAGAGGTAGAATATCTTCTTCTTGTAGCAAATCTTCCTGCTTATAGATGAAAGTAACAATCTTAAAGTAATGCGTAAAATGTTTAAGTGTTTTTGGAACCCGGGAGCAGGGTCGGGGCACACAGTCCATGAACGTGGCTGCACCAGTTTTTTGTTTTTTTTTTAAGCATAAAATAGTCCCGGTGTTTCAATAAGAAGGGGCATAATGTGTTTGAACCAACAAAAAACAAAAATTCTCTAAAAAAACAGGAAATATCACAGTAATGTCTCTGTGCTTAACAGGGGAAGAATGTAGACTTTTCTATAAGTAAAAAAAAAGTGGGAAAAAACGTGAAGTTCATTCTATAAGTTTTAGTCCAGATATCTAGCTGGTAACTGACCTTTGTTGATCCTTTGAGAGCGTCGAACCAGACTGAATTCCACCATAGGGTCAGGATATATCTCTTCAGGGTCAGTTCTGATTTTAGTTGTTCTTTCACGGGGCAACTCTTGATTAGGAGTCGTCTGTCTTTGTCCACAGGTAGGCATCACAGGACCAAAACACCAAGATAATGGGTCATTAATATCGAATTCTGGAAAAGATGAACTGTGGGATCTTTTGGACTCCGGAAAAGGTTCGCACTCAAATAACTCATCCTCAGGTGTTGAATCAGGAGGGAGATATTCTGACTTACAGAGTTTTAGTCGATTCCTGTGAACAACCTTGGGTTGTTGAGTATCTCGCTGGATACAATAAAAGGTCATTCCCCGGGTATGGGATATCTTGGATGATGTAAGGCTGTCTCTCCCATTGTGTATCAAGCTTTCCTGTATGATGATTGTTTCTCAACCAGACCTTATCACCTACATGTAAAGGTGTAGCTTTCGCTTGTTTATCAAAATCATGTTGCGGTCTTTGATGATCGCTCACCCACTCAGTAGCAGGCAGAGGATTAATTTCATCGGAGACAGTCACTCCTAGAGCAAGGTCAGCGGGTAGTTTACCTTGGCGTCCAAACATCAGATAATAAGGGGTGTAACCCGTAGAACATTGCGGGGTATTATTATACACATAGATGAGTTCTGGGAGTAGTGTTGGCCAGTCAGCCTGTGAGCTGGAATAGCTCTTAGCAAGTTCAGGATGGTTTGATTCATCTTCTCACAAAGCCCATTGCACTGCGGGTGGTATGCCGTAGTCCTGAGCTTCTGACAATTGTAGTACTTGCACAATTCCTAGAAGAGTTGTGATTCAAAGGCGGGACCTCGATCGGTCAAAATCTTCTCCGGGCATCCATAAGGTAGCCAGAAGGCTTTCCAGAAGATAGTAGCAGCGGTAGTCTGGGAAGTTAAATCCTTCACAGGGACGGCCACTACAAATTTGGTGAAGTGATCGATGATGGTTAAAACATAGCTATGGCCTGTCCTGCTGGGTTCTACCTTCAAATGATCAATAGCTACCATTTTTAATGGACGTCAACTCACAATCGGATGCAGTGGTGCTTTCTAATCAGCTTTCACAGCTTTCCAAGTCACAGACGTGTGACATTCTTGACACCATTTTGCAATGTCTCCCCTCATTCCATTCCAATAGAATCGTCTACGGACTGTGGCTTCTGTCTTTTGCACTCCAAAGTGACCAGACTGATCATGATAGGCGGTGAGAACCACGTCTACATCTCTCCTTGGGATCACAATTTGATGGAGATGACTACCTGTGATGGGATCCACGCTACTGCGATAGAGCAACCCTTTCTTCACAAAGAACCGCTTTCGCTGTCTTCACAGACAAATCAATTCAGGGTCAGCATCGCCTCTGCAAATTCTCCCGGGAGGTTTCCCAGTGATTTGGAATTCCGAAATTTCTGCAATAACTCTACTTTAAGTCTGTTCTTGTATCCATCTAGTTTCCTCTAGCGGAGAGTCTGAACTAACTCCCTGGGATTGGGAGGCGGAAGTCTCCTGCCAAAGGGCACTGGCCACATTTTGTTGAGCAAATCGGGCATAAAAGTTTGGCATCTCCACTTCCTCCTAGTGATCTTCATCTGGCAGGGGATCTGAAGAGGTTGGTAATCGGGACAAGGCATCGGCATTTTCATTGGACTTCCCAGCACGATACTTGATGATAAAATCATAGCTAGCTAGTCTTGAGGCCCATCTCTGCTCTAAAGCTCCCAATCTAGCTGTGCTCAAATGAGCAAGAGGATTGTTGTCAGTGTAGGCGATAAATGGAGCGGCAGCTAGATAGTCCTTGAATCGCTCCGTAATGGCCCATACTAGAGCAAGAAACTCTAGTTTTAAAGAACTGTAATTTTGATCATTCCGTTCCACTCCTTTAAGAGATCTGCTAGCAAAAGCGATTACTCGCTCTTTTCCATCTTGCAACTGGCTTAGGACTGCTCCTAGCCCCTTTAGACTTGCGTCGGTGTAAAGACGGAAAGGCTTGCTGTAATCCAGGTAAGCTAGAATAGGTGGAGAGGTAAGCTTTTTCTTGAGATGCTGTTCTTGTATCCATCTAGTTTCCTCTAGCGGAGAGTCTGAACTAACTCCCTGGGATTGGGAGGCGGAAGTCTCCTGCCAAAGGGCACTGGCCACATTTTGTTGAGCAAATAGGGCATAAAAGTTCGGCATCTCCACTTCCTCCTTGTGATCTTCATCTGGCAGGGGATCTGAAGAGGTTGGTAATCGGGACAAGGCATCGGCATTTTCATTGAACTTCCCAGCACGATACTTGATGATAAAATCATAGTTAGCTAGTCTTGAGGCCCATCTCTGCTCTAAAGCTCCCAATCTAGCTGTGCTCAAATGAGCAAGAGGATTGTTGTCAGTGTAGGCGATAAATGGAGCGGCAGCTAGATAGTCCTTGAATCGCTCCGTAATGGCCCATACTAGAGCAAGAAACTCTAGTTTAAAAGAACTGTAATTTTGATCATTCCGTTCCACTCCTTTAAGAGATGTGCTAGCAAAAGCGATTACTCGCTCTTTTCCATCTTGCAACTGGCTTAGGACTGCTCCTAGCCCCTTTAGACTTGCGTCGGTGTAAAGACGGAAAGGCTTGCTGTAATCCAGGTAAGCTAGAATTGGTTGGAGAGGTAAGCTTTTTCTTGAGATGCTGGAAGGCAACTTCATACTCTTCTGTCCAATGTCTGATAATAGATCTTTTTCCTTCCTTTTTTGGGTGACCACGTAAAAGTTCTTGCAATGGTGCAGCGATATGAGCATAGTTAGGTATAAAGTGTCAATAGTAGCCCGTAGAAACTCTGGACTTCCTTCAAGGTAGTAGGTGTGGGCCAATTCATGGCCACAGCAGTCTTGTCCTGATCAGGTCTCACTCCTTCGGCACTCACAATATGTCCTAGATAGCGTACATCGGTCTGCAGTAAGTGACACTTTGAAGGTTTGACTTTGAGGCCATGTTTGATGAGAATCTGGAGATATTCTGCCAGGTGCTGTAAGTGATCCTCATAAGATTTTGAGTAGACTATGACATCGTCTAGATAAAGCAAAACAGTCTCAAAGTTTTTGTGGCCCAAACAATGTTCCATTAGCCTTTGAAAAGTTCCTGTGGCATTGCAGAGACCGAAAGGCATGTCATTGAATTCAAAGAGGCCTATTGGGGAGGTAAACGCCGTTTTCTCACGATCTTCCTCCGACATATGCATTTGCCATTACCCACTTGTTAAATCTAAGGTGGAGAAATATGCAGCAGACCCCCAGAGTTGTGACTCTTCGATGCGTGGTAATGGATATGAATCTTTATGGGTAATGCTGTTTATCTTGCGGTAGTCCATGCAGAATCGGATACTGCCGTCTTTTTTCTTCACCAAAACCAAAGGTGCAGCCCAAGGGCTGTGAGTTTCACGAATTACTCCAGCATCTTTCATTTCTTGCATCATCTTTTTGACAGGCTGACACATGGCAGGTGTAATGGATTGGTACCGCTCTTTAATGGGAGGATGAGAACCAGTGGGGATGGTATGCTTTATCTCCCGAGCTTTACCATAATCCATAGGATGTTTGCTAAAAGCTTGATGGAAGTCTCGAGCAAGCTTCTGTACTTCTTCGATTTGTTTAGATGGGATGGTTACCTCTCCTACATGTATGTCAGACCACCAAGGGGCTTCTGGAGCTACACTGTCCCGCTCTACTACTTGAGTCGCCTGTTGGGCTTTGTTTTGAGTTGGACTCACCACATCCTGGTAGGAAATGATGGATAATTTAGCTACAGGATAGTACCTTCTCAGTTCCACTGCAGTGTCACCTAGGTTTAACAGACGAATTGGTACTTTTCCTGCAGATACCGTAACAAGACTCCTTGCGGTCATAAGCATAGGATGCTCTGCCATGGGTAGGGATTCTACTAGGGCATGATAGTCTTGTCCTTGGATCCCTAGTCGAGCACGACACCACAGCATAGTTTCAGTGTTGGGTTGCAAAATGACAGGACGTACGTCACATATGTGGGCACGGCAGATCTCACCTTTAGGATTACTGAACTGCTGCTGTGCTGACAACACTTTGATAGTTCTCTGCAAAGCTCTTTGCTGTTCTTGTGAAGCAGTGGGTACTGATTTGCGAAGAGCCTCTAACATTTCGCCATAACAGTTGCACAGGACATTCATGCCTAGAATTACAAAGGTATGCAGCAAAGAGCAGCCGACAGCACAGCGGAAAAGTAGATGCAGGTTCAAAGGTTCATGGACCCAAATGAACAGTAGTCCATATGAGAAAAAGGAACAGCATCCGGTCCAGATGAAAAATCGTATCAAAGATTTATTCTGCCAGTATAAAGTACAACGTTTCAGCCATATTGTGGCCTTTTTCAAGTATAACATAATAGCACATATGGTGGCCTTTTATAGTGTGGCACAGCCAATCACCATTTAGGTAACACCCATCACAAAAAATCATACATAAAATACATACAAATACATCCATCAGATACATATATATTCAACATCACAATTTATCTAATCAATATCAGTAATGGTCATGATCATATTAGAAATATTACAAAAACATTTCATACGTAAACAACAATCCCCGAATGAACCCACCAATAGTCGTCATGCATCAATGGTATCCATGGAAATAACGCACCAATAACTTGCAATGATACATATCCATGTATAAACCGCCAATCCCTATTCACATAATAATGGCGCCAACCCCAAAAGGCCAATCATATGAGGACTCACACATCCATGTATCGGCAGAATTCCCTATCACCTACATGACATGGAGCCTCCTACAGCAGGAGCCAAGCTGTATCAGAGGCGCAACCCAGGCCCGGTCACGTGACGCCTCCGTCACAAAGCACCGCGCTTGCGCAGTGCCATGCAAGGGACGCAGCCACACGAACTGCCCAACGGGGGGACCACGCACGCGCAGCGACCCGAAGCACGCAGTCACGCAAGGCACCCCCTCACAAGCTCGCGCCTGCGCCGATGAGCAAAAACAAGTGCAATACCGCACTTGAATAAATTAGTCCACACAAATGGGCCAAAATTCTCCTATATAAAGCAACATTTAAGAAACATTAGAAATCAAGTAACCACATCCATAGTAACTTTAATAATGTTCCATACTTTACAGAATCCTTTAGTCACATACATTGCACATTATATAAGGAGCGAAACCCAAACGGGGATAATTATAAAAAAAGAAAAAAGGAAAAGAGGGCACGGGGAATGGCAGGCAAGAAATAACGACAAAACTCTCAAAGGACAACATCCTCTTCATAATTCAGAACTGTTCAGTCCCCGTGTCCTCCACTCCATTCAAATATATAACCTATAAACAAAAAAACAGAGATGTAATTAAAAGACCATAAAAAGCCACATATACAAATATTCCCCAACAACAAAGGATAATGACACAGAGCAAAGGATTAGGTGACACAAGTATGTAAATTGTAATCCAAGTTCAAACCCCTTGGCTGCAATGTATCAAGAATCGATATCCATCTCAACTCTTTCTTCTTCAACATCTTTACCCTATCACCCCCACGTCTCAATACAGGAACCCCATCTATTACTCTGAATCGTAACTGATTCACTGAGTGTCTGCACTCCAAAAAAATGCTTCGGAATCGGCAACTCCACAAGTTTAGTCCTAATTGTACTCTTATGCTTACTGATTCGAGCCCTAATCTCCATGGTGGTCTCTCCTATATACATAAGCCCACATGGGCACAAAATCAAGTAAATCACAAAACTCGACGAACACGTATACCTTTCTTTTATCAAAATTTTTTTACCAGTTCGAGGGTGATTGAAACTATCCCCTTTTAACATGTTGCCACAACAGGCACATCCCAAACATGGGAAATTGCCCATTTTAGGAGGACATAATGTCCTTTGTGTGTTGATTTTTGATGAACCAATATTTGACCTTACCAATCTATCTTTAAGATTGTATCCACGTCTATATGAAAGCAATGGCCTATCCACAAATTCTGATATATGTGGCAGACCCTTCTGTAAGAGGCTCCAATGTTTGTTCAGGATACCTCCAATCCTGCCACTAACTGGGCAATATGTTGAGACAAAAGGAACACGTCTCGTAGGCCCTTTAGTTCGCTCACAGATAGAATCCTCCACCGATATATTTTGAGCCTTAACCCTATAAGAATTAACTCTATCCATCGGATAACCCCTATTAACAAATTTTGTACACATCTGATCCAATCTTAAATCCAACTTGTCATCCTCTTTGACAATCCTCCGTACACGCAACATCTGACTCCATGGAAGTGACTCCACCATCCGTCTTGGGTGATTACTGTCATACACCAAAAGACTATTCCTGTCTGTCTCTTTTACAAAAAGATCAGTATACAGAGACTCACCTTTCTTATAGACCAATGTGTCCAAAAATTTTACCTGATCATAGGAGTGGGTCAATGCAAACTTCAACTCAGAGAATACATTGTTCAATTCATTTTGAAAATCAAGAAGATCCTCCAGACTACCATCCCAGATACAGAAGATATCGTCGATGTAGCGCCACCAGGCCCGGACATGGCACCAGTAGATGGAATTGTACACATACCGGTCCTCGAATACCGCCATATAGATGTTAGCATAGGTTGGGGCCACATTGGACCCCATGGCGGTACCCCGCAACTGTAGGTAATAATCATCCCCAAAGAGAAAAAAATTTCTCCTGAGGATGAAACCTAACAGTGCTAGGACCAGTTGTGCACACTCTGGTGCCATGTCCGAGCCTATCAGCACCACATCGACGGCCTCCAAACCCCTATCGTACTCAATGGACGTATATAGAGAAACCACATCAAAAGATGCAAGCACCATATGAGAAGTAACTTTAACGTCTCTAATTTTCTGCAGAAAATCATTCGTGTCTACAATGTAGGACCGTGCTGAGGTAGCAAAACGCTGCAATACTTTGTCAAGAAAAATCGAAACCTTACTACATAGTGACCCCCTCCTCGATTTCAAACCAATCCGGGGAATTTGTGGGACAGAACGACAATCCCTTAGACAATACCACATAGTCCACCTCAGATAACACACACGGCGAGATATTTACCACCAAGTCTCTCTGTGTTACTGGACTCTCTTTTTCAACTCGATATTCCTCGTTCGCATTGGTGCTTTGCGTGACATTCCCCTTTCTCCTGTGCTTTCTACCTCCTCGACGGGTCCTCCTTTTCTTGTTACATTGTCCATCTTGTCTTTTCCTAAAAAAATAGAAGATGAAGACGCGCTGCACCCATATTAGAGTCATCCATTGAATCAGACTCAGCAGTAGTAAACCCAAATCTTTGATCTTTCACTGGTCGTCTCCTCCTTCTACGTATGGGGCAAAGGCCGATCTCTCCTAGGATATGGAGTATTCTGCAAACCCACTTGCCATGAAAAAATACGACCAGATCTGTAATCATCAACATCACGAAACCATTTCGTACGTTTCGTTTTCTCTATATCACCTCGATATTTCACCAACTTATCCTCCAACTGAGATTTAAATAAGTCCACCTCCTGTGCTGTCAATTGCTGCTCCAGATCGACAATGTTTCTCTTCACAGATTCAACCTCTATATGGAGAAACTCAATATTCAGAAGCATTAAATCAAATGCAAACTTGTTTGCAATAGACTCAAACCTACTGCAAAATTGTGAATTATCTGCAAGCAATGTAGGACGTAAATGCGGTCTTAAACCACGTGGAATCCTACGGACTTAATAATATTCACATAATGTAGTAGCATGCAATTCATATGATATGCATTTCCTTCTTTCTGTTTCATATTTCTTTTTAAGCATATCAGCAGTCGGTTTGTTTAAAAAGGACATATCTGTCCGGGCTCCAGACAAAATCCTTTTCGCGTCATCCTCTGTTTATTTGTTTTTTTGTTTATAGGTTATATATTTGAATGGAGTGGAGGACACGGGGACTGAACAGTTCTGAATTATGAAGAGGATGTTGTCCTTTGAGATTTTTTGTCGTTATTTCTTGCCTGCCATTCCCCGTGCCCTCTTTTCCTTTTTTCTTTTTTTATAATTATCCCCGTTTGGGTTTCGCTCCTTATACAATGTGCAATGTATGTGACTAAAGGATTCTGTAAAGTATGGAACATTATTAAAGTTACTATGGATGTGGTTACTTGATTTCTAATGTTTCTTATATGTTGCTTTATATAGGAGAATTTTGGCCCATTTGTGTGGACTAATTTATTCAAGTGCGGTATTGCACTTGTTTTTGCTCATCGGCGCAGGCGCGAGCTTGTGGGGGGTGCCTTGCGTGACTGCGTGTTTCGGGTCGCTGCGCGTGCGCGGTCCCCCCGTTGGGCGGTTCGTGTGGCTGCATCCCTTGCATGGCACTGCGCAAGCACGATGCTTTGTGACGGAGGCGTCACGTGACCGGGCCTGTCGGAGTGGGCGGCGCGCGTACAGTGGCCTGTTGGTGCGCGTCACTGGGTTGCGCCTCTGATACAGCTTGGCTCCTGCTGATGATGTCATGTAGGTGATAGGGAATTCTGCCGATACATGGATGTGTGAGTCCTCATATGATTGGCCTTTTGGGGTTGGCGCCATTATTATGTGAATAGGGATTGGCGGTTTATACATGGATATGTATCATTGCAAGTGATTGGTGCGTTATTTCTATGGATACCATTGATGCATGATGACTATTGGTGGGTTCATTCGGGGATTGTTGTTTACGTATGAAATGTTTTTGTAATATTTCTAATATGATCATGACCATTACTGATATTGATTAGATAAATTGTGATGTTGAATATATATGTATCTGATGGATGTATTTGTATGTATTTTATGTATGATTTTTTGTGATGGGTGTTACCTAAATGGTGATTGGCTGTGCCACACTATAAAAGGCCACCATATGTGCTATTATGTTATACTTGAAAAAGGCCACAATATGGCCGAAACGTTGTACTTTATACTGGCAGAATAAATCTTTGATACGATTTTTCACCTGGACCGGATGCTGTTCCTTTTTCTCCTATAGAATTACAAAGGTGTCTGGCTTTTCTGGGACATTTACAACCAGAACTCCCTGTTGTGGAAGTTGGGTTTCTCCTGCACAAATGGTGGGTTCCCAATACCCTGTTATAGGTACAGACTGTCCATTAGTGGCTATGATATCTAACCACTGATCTGGAGGTTGCATAAGTAGGTTAGGGTCCCAATGTCTTTCAAAGGTGTCTTTGGTTACGGTGCGGTAAATGGAACAGTGCGGTAAATGGAACTCCATTAATGCGAATGGTCACTTCCGGACGAGGTCCAACATATCTGGAGAACCAAGTAACATTTTCGGGACCTACTGTCTGTCCTCCCGAGGGGCGACCCTCTGCCTCGGGGGTTGTTCTTTTAAACGCCAACATTGACGTTCCAAATGTCCAGCTCGATGACAATATCTGCAGATTGGCCTACCCTGCTTGTCAAAACGATCAGTGGATCTTTTCCCGGATGGGGTTTGATATCCCTGGCTAGTGCGGTCAGCAGAGAATTCCATTTGGGTTCTGGGCGTAGATTCTAGTCGTGGGTTCTCTAACTTGTCTATCTTCTTGCAGACCTCGCCTAGTCTGCTAGCTATCTCCGCCATCTGTTTCTGTAATTTTTTCATAGCATTAGTATCTGTAGCCTGCATTTGGGTGGCTTGCGACAGCAGGACATTACTTCTTGGACAATTATGCGACAATTGAACTGTTGTATCACTGGCAAAGGTAGATAGTTCAAGTTTTTTAGCCACTGGGAGAAATTCTCTCCCTAAAATCCGAATAGCAAGTTCTTTGAATTCCTGGAAGGAGCTATCTGCATGCTGGAGCGCTAACATTTTTAGCTGACTGCGTAGGGTTTCCATGGCAGCTCCTTCAATAAACTGCTCTTTCAAGACTTCATCTGTAACCCGGGCCTCCTGGGGCTCCACATGTATTATAGCCCTCCAAGCTTCTTGCAAGGATAAAGCATAGTCTTTTAGTGACTCATCAACGTCTTGTTTTTTTCTGAAAAAATGCATTTTTAACTCTGCTGCGGAGCAGACCTCAAATATGCTTTTTAACCGCTCCAGGATTTGTTCTACAGTCCTTTTCTGAACTTTGAGCCATGACTTGATTTCTCTTAAAGCTGCACCTTGGAGTAGGCCACTCAGGATTTCCACTTTTTGGTCATTGGTCATGGGGTACAGGTGAAACAATGCAGTCATTTTTTCTCTAAAGTCCCGTAATGTGTTGGTTTCTCCATTATAATGTGGCATCCAGGGAGCTCCCAAATAATATGGCATGGTGACAGGCATAAATGCAGAGGAGGCTTTATCAGAAGTGCTGTTGCAAAGATGCTCATTTTCACTTTCGTCTGCCATTTTCAGTGTCACTTTTAGAGTAGTGAGCTCTATTAACAGTCTTAGTAAACAGTTAGACTACTTGCAGGCACAGAAGGTTAATCCTGTTCGTGACGCCATTTTAATTGTCAGACCGCCTTGTGGGATGCAGGCCTAGTATCTCGGAGGGTGGTTCAGTCACGGTGACTCCGTTGGCTCTAACAATCCCTAGGTTAGGTGGCAATTATAAAAGGGGGAGTTTACGGATATATGAGACTGACGGTTATGTTGATGCCTGCAAGGTATGAGGCTGCGGAGGAAAGAAGCATACACCGGGGGTCCCGTGCAAACTTGAAAGATTAATTTTACTGAAGGCTTGAAACAATTCTTATCTTTTTCCATAAAACAGTCATGGATTACAGATACAATTTTCCTTAAACATTGTGTTAGTCAAAGCCTCTTCTCGTTTCTGGCCTTGGGAGGATGGCAGAAACTTTTCATATAACTCACTGTGCTGCGTGAAGGGGGAGGATTAGCTGACCTTAATCGGATCGGAGTATTCGGATAATCTGCTGCACAGCTCTGCAGCTCCTTCACTTGTCTCAGCACTTTGTTGCTGTAAACGCGGGGCACTCCAAGAAAAAAGGTGCTTTGTATCACCTGCTTGTCCTAGACGAGGAACCTCAATTTCCTGCCTCCTCTCACCACCAAGACCGCACGTAACAACACGTTTTCAGTCTCCCACACCACCTCCAACTGCCAATTATTTCCCAATCAGAAAAACAAGTTGTAATGCCAAACTAAAGCAGAAGAGGGCAGCATAGTACTACAAGTTGTAATACCAAAACAAGGTAGAAGAGGGCAGCATAATAAGTAATTTACCTGCCACAAAACAAAGCAAAACAGAAAACTGTTGACACCAATGCAATCATATATTAGTAATGTTTTTTCTGGTCACTACATATGCAAATAACTTTTAGGCTTTATCTCTGTTAGAGTGGAATGTCTACTGTAAAATACAGGTGGCTGTTATGAATGGGTCACCGAGGAGGATGACAGGAACAGGCTAAGCCACCAGAAGACCAGAGAGGTTGGTAACTTAGCGGATTGCAGACCCCTGATCCTATCCGCACAACTAGCAGTAGCCGTGGAGCGTTCCTACGATGCCCTAGACGCTTCGTCATAGCCGGAGGACTAACTAAGCCTAAAGACAGAAAGATGAAACCTAAACTGCCCCGGGGCAGATCCCCAAAGGAATAGACAGCCCCCAATCATATATTGTTAGTGAGACAAGATGAGACACAAACACAGGCAGAGAACAGACTGAGCAAACGGTGGGGCCCAAGCTGTCTAGACGGGACAGAAAAAGATACTGTCTGCAATCAAGCACAAAACCCTGAAAAAGTCCAACACTTCTGATATACAAAAAAAACCTGAGATCACATGATCTCAACCCCGCTAGATCAGCACTCTGGTATAAAACTGTAAGCAAGCAAAAAGATACTAACATAACAGGAAACTGAACAAGCTGCAACATATGAAGCAGGGCCCCGCGCTGCCCCCAGCAGGGAGTATGCTGAACCCTAACAGCAAAATAGAAAGCAAAAAAAGACACAACCAGATTAAATGCAAAGGATTAGCAGAAGAATCACTTAGCTGAACATGAAGATCAGGCAGGGGACAAAGAGCCCCAAATGCACACCGAGGAAAAAAATCACCAGCAACCTTCAAGAGCAGCCAGCTCCATTATATGCTCCCAGCCAGCAATCACAGATTTCCAATTATCATCGTCAGGTGGAGAACCTCCTTCCACCTGGCCAGCTCCACTTCTCTCAGTAACCACCTTGAGTGAGCAGAAGGAGCTTCGGCTCAGAAATCCAAGCAAGGGAGTTCACAACAGGTGACACTTTCATATCCACTATGCCCAGACCACAACTATGATTTACAATTGTTGTAGTTTGCATTAAAGGGGTTCTTTAGTGAAAACAAGTTATCACCTATCCACAGAACAGGTGATAACATATTGATCGGTGGGGATCTGACCTCTGGGACCTTCACTGATGGAAGAATTTTAACCCACATTTCAAAATTTAGTGGGAGGTCAGATATCTGGCAACAGCTCCATTCATCCTCTGTGGGGCTGCCAGAAAAAGAAAATTCAGCGTTCAACAGCCTTATAGGAAATAAATGGAGCAGTGGTCAAACATTGCTCCAGTCTAAGGCTAATGTTGACATGTCCAGTAGTGATCAGTTAGGCCGGAGTCACACTACAGCGAGATACGGCCGAGTCTCGCAGGTTAAAACAAAGCTCTGGCACCGGCACTCCGGAGCGGAGCGTGCAGCTCCATGTATTGCTGTGCGGCTGCATGCTCCGCTCCAGAGTGCCGGCGCCAGAGCTTGGTTTTAACCTGTGAGACTCGGCCGTATCTCGCTGTGTGTGATCCCGGCCTTACAACGGATCCAGCAGCAATCTGTTGGCAGGTTGTGCAGACACAAATTTTTAGTCCATTTTTAAATAACTGATCTCTGCTGGATATGCTTTTTTAACATTGAAGTCTATGGGAAATGATTCATTTGTAAAGGATCTGTTTTTTTCTTATTAAATCCAGTAATGGGGATCCATTTTTGCACTTTACACAAATTGTACCATGAGTGTACTTACCTTGTAGAGCAACATCTGGGCTCTGTGAGGTACACATCCTATGGAAGTAATAGTGGATAGTAGTACCGAGTACAATCACAAAATGTAAAATGGTTGAAAAGAACTTAAATTCTACTCGACTCATGTTATAATCATCAGCCCAGCCATTCCAAAGATATTGATTTAGTAATCATAGCATAAAACTTATAAACCATACAGAAAGAGAGAATAAGGGTGTAAATGAAGTCTACATTTCATATCCGGCCTGGTGACTTTGATCTGTTTGCAGTCTGAGTCACATCAAGGATGTGGAAGCTGAGGTGATGTAGTTGTCACCCCATATATATGATTACTCTTTTCATGAGTAGATATTAATGATTAATAAGGTGGTGTTGGATGAGGTTACATGAGAAGATCTTAGGCCTTTTATGCATTATTTATCACTAGCAGAAATGGATGAAGACAAAGTGCACAGAAAGGTACACCGACACACAGTGTTTAGCCTTTAGATGAAATAAAGGAATAGCGCAAGATGCTACAGCCACCTATGGATGAACTGCAAAGAAAGATAAGCCAAAGGTATGAAGACAGACCTCGGAAGGTGAGGTTTAAGATCTCCTCAGCATATAGTGGACGGGTGCTGAAACAGGTATTTGAGGACGGCCAAGAACTGGAGTCCCCGGATGAAGAGTATCCACACAGTTTCTTACATGATAGTTTTGAATCCCCTGAACATTATTACCACCATGGAGAAACACATTCAAAATTCTACCCAACAGCCCGTCTGACGGCTCAGAGAATAAGTGTTTTCAGAGATGGCACCTCGTACAGATTAGCTGGAGACCCCATGTTTTCTGGATGCCATGGAGTGGGCAAGAGTGTAAGTGCTTTAGCTGTGGTTTTGATTCTTTACATTGGTGGCTCTCTTTAAATCCTTGAAACATATTTGCTGTTTCCCACGGAGTTCTCCACTGATTTTGATGTGATTTTTTTTTTTAACTGATATGAATGTACTTTAATGTTTTAATACAGCTTTATGCAGAAGCTGGAGTTACATATATTTCAGAGCAATCGGTTTCTCAATATTAGGGTACAGCGATCTGACATTCATTTAAAGTGTTGATCCTTTTTATCAAATGTGCCTAGTGTGGGTGGCAGAAACCAAAGCATATTATGATAATTTTTAACTTAGTAGAGAAGTTACACCTGAGCTGTCTTTTGCCATAGGCAAAGTGGCAACCAGGCAGCCAAACATGCACACTTGGCAAATTTAATCTAACCAGAAGCTTGAAGATGTTGCCCAACAAACAAGGTAGATTTTAGTTAACAGATCTTGGAATAATATGCTTACCCCCCTCTAGCGAGGAGCTGTGGTATGTGCTGACCATAAACTGGAGCAGCTCTGCAGGGTCAGACACAGCCATTACACAGTACACAGCAGGGGCACATTATAAGATTATCTCAGCACAGGAACATTTTAACACATCAAATTGTGGAACTTGCTATTATTCAATGATCTATTTATTAAAATAAACTTTTTTTGTGGGAAAACCCCTTTAATGTAGAGTTGTCCCAACAGCTTGCAAAGAGCGACTTTAGAGTGATCCTCAGTATTATAATGCATTGTAATTATTGCCGGTTTTGGGTGTAAAGGATAAATAATTCACATATGTGATATCACTTTACAACTGCACAATGCGTTGACTGCTGTGCATATTTTGTGTTAATAAATATTCTCTCAGTAAAACCATGTGTACAGTAAACTGCGGTTTTAGCTGCTTTTTTGCAGTGGTTTTTCAAGATGTAATGACTATTGCTAACCCACTATTGGTATGTCTATATTTCTTAGCAAGAGAGACTGGCATCTCAATACAGGGTTATCATAGTACAAGTCTTAATCTTGTGGTCATCCTGAAGAGCCATTTCACATCTTACACATGGGGCTAAAGCTGCAAATAATTAAGACAATGGGAAATGGGAAAACCAATATGGATGTGCACAGTGATTGGAATGATACTGAAATCTACTTTATGCTATAACTGCTTTACCGTGAATATCTTCCAGACCTCTGATATAATAGACTTTGGCAAGATCATAATTTACACCAGCAATTTAAAGATTATAAAAACTCCAGTTATCAACACAGAAGTGATAGAAGATACAAAATGGTCGCCTAGAGAAGGACAGCGAGCGGGTCAGAGAGATTTATGTCATACAGCTATTAAGAGCTGTGAGAACAGTCTGGTACAACAGCCCACCCAGGTAAGAAATAGGAAAGAGGCAAACTGCTAACACCAACGTTACACTAAAACTGCTGTTTTACCTGTTTACCTCTGTGTGGCTTAGATTTATAAAATAAATATATATTTAACGGGATCCTGCCACCGGGTTTTTCCCAGGGCTGTGGAGTCGGACTCGTAGTCCATTTTGGTGACTCCTAAAATATAGAATAAATTGGGTTTAGTAGTTTAGTGCAGGAAGTGATGTAAATGTTTTCATAAGAATTTGGGAAAGTTCTGAAATGTCCTATAGATGTCTGTTCTTGATCTAAGCTCTTAGTTGAGATGAAACTGGGCTGCACTTTATGTACATGCTCAGTAATGAGGCATTGCTGTGGAGTCAGAGTCGTGGAATCGGAGTTGGAGTCGAAAGTCAGAGAAATTGAGGAGTCTGAGTCAGAGGTTTGGCTTACTGACTACACAGCCCTGGTTTTCCCCCATGTAAAATGTCCTCCTGTGCAGGCGCACCTCTTTGCCCTGCCGAAGGTAGAGCAAAGTACTGTTCTGCGCATGCACCAGAGCTCTTTTCCCTTTCCCCATATATGTGCATTACAGTCCTTTGCTCTGCCCTCAGCAGGGCAGAGAGAAGTACGCCTGTGCAGGAGCACGAAGGGGAACACTGCATGGATGACGTAGGACCAAACTTACACAAGAAGCAGGGAGGAGGATGGCGATTGCAAAAAGAGAGGAGAAACCAGACCAAGGCCAGCGACACTCATCGGACCGGATTGTGCCATAGGGGAGTTCAATAAAAACTAGTGCATTGTGGACATGAACACAGCATTCTAGAATGCTGTAGATGAGGGCGTGCAGGTGCTGGCCCTACTTTATATGGGAAAAACAGGTGCCCTTTAAAGGGAGTCTGTGACCCCAAGATAACAATTAAACTGCCTATATTTATATAGGAGACCTATCCACTATTTAAATCATAATTGGCATGTATAGTTTAACTTAATGCTTTATTTAAAATGAACTTTTATCTGATATACAAATGATGGAGCTTTGGTGCACCCTTGGCGTCGTCTATGATTTGGTGCACCATCACATCCTTCTATTTGCCATAATAAAGCCAGTACATTTGTCACTACTATGTTGTCGGGTGACCCGGGACCAGGGGCTCCTTCACTGTCCCTAACACTAGGGGCACCCTAGCTCACCCTGTTCCCTGGATTACTTTCTGATGGTGAAGACGCCATGGCCATGTACCTTGCATTAGCTCCTGGAATCACCCTCAGTATGCACCCTTCTCCCACCCAGGAAAGAGGGGAGTTGTAGTGTACCATAATACACTAACCAGACTAAAAAGGTAATACAAAAAGGAAAAAATGGAAATATCAATCAAACAAATATACAGCGGTAAACACCAGGGAGTGGAGGATGGGGTAAAACCAAAGTAGGAGAAGGAAGGGAATTAGCACACAAGAACCCAGCAACAGCCTCAGATAAATTCACCAAAAGCATTCTCAAACAACAAACCACCATCTCCTAACCATGAAGCTATCTCTGGTAATTAGTGCTTGCCAGGGTCCAGAATATATAGGAAGAGGGGAGTGACCAACAGTGAACACCTGAGAGCCTTAATGCAGGAAAGCTTCCAAGAGCTCTCAACTGAGCAGATTAACCCCTGCACTGCTAAAAGAAACTTGCACCATTTAATATGAAGTGCTTCTTAACAATGCAGGAGTAGGAGAAATCAGATACCGCAGTCTTCTGGCTCCTCTCTGTCGTAGCAAACCCGTGACAACCTTTCAGTGATTGCTATGTCTATGAAGCTGACAGCAAATGCTGTGCCATGTCATTTTGGGAGTCTGCATCTGAGCACTGACACTGGATAAGCATGCAAAATGATATCATACATTTTTTGTTTGACAGAAGAAGCAGATGCCCTCTGCTCTCCCTCCATAGACACCACAACAATATATATAGCATTATAGCAGTCCTGCAACACATTATACAGATGATCACAAGTTCAAATTTTTTACAATATAGTATTTTTAATCTGAAAGCTAGGTGTACCCCAAAAGGAATCTGTTAAAAAATAGTTTTAGCATAAAAAACCTCTTGTACAGCTACCTTATAAAATTAACACATGCTAATTTCCAAAATTAAATGTCATCGCCTATCAACAGAATAGCTGATTGGTTTAGATGGTGAGGATCCCACTGCTGAGACCACACCGATCCATACATTGGGTTTCTGAAATATCACGGTGGTATGCAGTGGTGGACATGCATGCATGCATGCCGCTGCTCCATTTATTAACCATGGGACTGATGGAAATAGTACAGATCTATTCAGATGGAAAACTCATTTCAATTCAGAGCCCCAATCTTCGGATCAATAGGGTTCATAGTGTTGGACCTACACTAATCAGGATGTTATCACCAAACATTCAATGTAGGGCAATCCCAAAACCTCTAGGATAGGCAGGAACAAGTATTTATGGGGTAAGTAATTTAGTACTCTCTGTTCAGGAACAGTGTCCTACAGGATCTGATATCTCCCAAATTAAGGGGAGATTGCTCTTGTATCATGGTGTGCAAGGATTCGAAGAGCATTAGCTGGTCCAAACTTTGATTTTGTAATGTGACAAGCTCACTGGCGCTGTGTGTGAGGGGAGATATGTATCACGAAGATTGCCTTCTTCCGTGATCTAAAACCCATACGTTTCTCTCCAGCATGCTATGTGCTGAACGGGTTAAACAAGTCAATACAAGGGTCTGGATTTTTGGTGAGTAGGTGAGAGATGGGCGGGATGCCTACTCACCATATCTCTACCTCAAAGGTATGGCTGGCAGAGTTAAATGTCCAGTGACTGTTTTTTTCTCTATTATTTGTTTGGAGGAAGGAAGTCTCAAGACGCAAGCACCGGTGGGAGTTGAAGTGTGTTGTATCCCAGAGGGCTGGAGCCATACTGGGAAGGACTGTTTGTATGGACTTTTTATTTTCCTTTGTGCCAGAAAGGCTGTTAATTGTGTTATTACTTTGCTTTGTGGTTTATGAAGCAATGAACCACCCAGAGACTTTAATACCAAGTGTTCCAGTATCTACCTCGGGGAGCAGCTGAGTGAGCCGACCTGCCACAGTAAGGCTATGTGCACAGGTAGATTTTGGTCCTGCGGATTTTTTTGTAAAAATCCGCAGGTAAAATCTCAGGTCAAAAGACCTACAGTTTACCTGCGGATTAGCCTGCGGTTTAGCCCTGTGGTTTCACACCTCTACAATGGAGAAGGTGTGAAACTGCAGCGGATTCCGCACAAAGAATTGACATGCTGCGGATTTGAACCCGCAGCAAATCCGCGCAGAAAAATCCGCAGCATGTGCACAGCGTTTTTTAGGTTACCATTGAAAACAATGGTACTGTACAACGCGCCTAAATCTGGTGCGGACCCGCAGCTCCTGAAACGCTGCGGATCCGCAGCAGAATCCGCACCGTGTGCATATAGCCTAAGAATTTACATAATGCTGACTGTGATGGAGAGCTAAATGTGTGTACAGAGCTGTTTATTTGACATACACTATGTTCCAAATTATTATGCAAATTATATTTTTCTCTGATTTTCCTAAATAGTCGGTACAAATGACAGTTAGTCTAATAAAAGTCATCACCCGTTAGAGTATACACCGAATTTTATTGAAGAAACCTCCCAATGATAACAGTATAATCTCCAAAATGACTAAAAACTCAAATTGCACTGTTCCAAATTATTATGCACAGTAGAATTTCTAAACATTTGATATGTTTTAAAGAACTGAAAATGCTCATTTGTGGAATTTGCAGCATTAGGAGGTCACATTCACAGAACAAAAAGCTATTTAACTCCAAAACATCCTAACAGGCCAAGTTACACGTTAACATAGGAACCCTTCTTTGATATCACCTTCACAATTCTTGCATCCATTGAACTTGTGAGTTTTTTGGAGAGTTTCTGCTTGTATTTCTTTGCATGAAGTAAGAATAGCCTCCCAGAGCTGCTGTTTTGATGTGAACTGCCTTCCACGATCATAGATCTTTTGTTTGATGATACTCCAAAGGTTCTCTATAGGGTTGAGGTCAGGGAAAGATGGTGGCCACACCATGAGTTTATCTCCTTTTATGTCCATAGCAGTCAATGACTCAGAGGTATTCTTTGCAGCATGACATGGTGCAGTGTCATGCATGAAGAGGATTTTGCTCCTGAAGGCACATTTCTGCTTTTTATACCATGGAAGACAGCTGTCAATCAGAAACTCTATATACTTTGCAGAGGTCATTTTCACACCTTCAGGAACCTTAAAGAGCCCTACCAGCTGTTTCCCCATGATTCCAGCCCAAAACATGACTCCTCCACCTCCTTGCTGACGTCGCAGCCTTGTTGGGACATAGTGGCCATCCACTACTCCATCCATCTGGACCATCCAGGGTTGCTCGACACTCATCAGTATACAAGACTGTTTGAAAATTAGTCTTCATGTATGTATGGGCCCACTGCAACCATTGCTGCTTGTGAACACTGTTTAGGAGTGGCCGAATAGTAGATTTATGCACCACAGCAAGCCTTTGAAGGATCCTACACCTTGAGGTTCGAGGGACTCCAGAGGCACCAGCAGCTTTAAATATCTGTTTGAAGGTTTGTAATGGCTTTTTAGCAGCTGCTCTCTTAATCCTATGAACTTGCCTGGCAGAAACCTTCCTCATTCTGCCTTTATCAGCACAAACATGTCTGTGCTCAGAATCAAC
This sequence comes from Dendrobates tinctorius, assembly GCF_039654945.1. Classification (NCBI taxonomy): domain Eukaryota; kingdom Metazoa; phylum Chordata; class Amphibia; order Anura; family Dendrobatidae; genus Dendrobates; species Dendrobates tinctorius. Next base: position 33,397,641 of record NW_027361711.1, read on the forward strand.
CACAAATCTCTTAACAGTACGATGATCACGTTTAAGTTTTTGGGAAATATCTAATGTTTTCATCTCTTGACCAAGGCATTGCACTATTTGATGCTTTTCAGCAGCAGAGAGATCCTTTTTCTTTCCTAAATTCCTTGAAACCTGTGCCCTGCTTAATAATGTGGAACATCATTCTTAAGTAGTTTTCCTTTAATTGGGCTCACCTGGTAAACTAATTATCACAGGCATTTGAGATTGATTTCAGTGATCCAAAGAGCCCTGATACACAATAGCATCTATGAGTTTATTTGAAAAACAAAAAATTACATCTTTATGACACTTAAATCCAATTTGTATAATAATTTGGAACACAGTGTATACAAACTAACTTAGAAAGAGATGACTTTCCATGTATGCTTTTCCATCTTTGTCATGAGGGCAAGGTAAAATTTCCTCAAACTACCGCCAATATGCGTTAGAGATGCACTGCAAAAGAATTCTTTAATTTGTACTAGTTGAAAAAATGAATTACAAAAAAGGTATACCCTCGGCCTTTGCCACATGTCCGATTTTTTTTACTGAGACAGAGCATATCAGAGGAAAAAAAAAATAAAAATATCAGAGTACCCGATTTGCATCCGATATTTGGATCGCTCTCTGCCATACAAGTCAATGAGTCTTTGGAAAAAATTTGGACTGCACTTGGATGACATCTGAATGCAGTCTGATTTTAATGGACTGAGATTGGAGACGATGGAGACATTTTTTTCCTTCTCATCTGAGAAAGTCAGATCATACTGTGCTCAAACTCTGATCAAACTTAGAAAGTGATCAGAGTGTGATTAGCATAATTAGGCTAGTTTCACATTAGCGTTTACGGCCACAGCGTCGGGCTGCGCACGGCTGCCACTAAGCCCCGCCCCATGCCGAGCCTTCGCCGGTAGCTCCGCCTACGGACGCAGGACGCTGCATGCGTTTGGCGGCGCATGCGTCCTTTTGACGCTGCGCCGAGCGCACCAAATTGCAACCTGTTGCGTTTGGCTCTGGTCAGCGCAGTGTCAAAAGGACGCATGCGCCGCCAAACGCATACTGCGCATGGCCTGTGTCCCCAGTGCTAAAGATAGGGGATGCATGCAGCGTCTTGCGTCCGTAGGCGGAGCTACCGGCGGAGGCGCGGCAGGGGGCGGGGCTTAGCGGCGGCCGTTCGCTGCCCGACGCTGCGGCCATAAACGCTAATGTGAAACTAGCCTTAGGCTGATTCTCTCAGACAAAGAAAAATGCAGTGGAGTGATGGAATCAGTCAAAACAGAATAACTGTTGAAACCAAGTACGGGAGCTTGGTGCACCCTTGGCGTGGCCAAACAGTTCACTGCCCCTACCCATCAACTTGTTTTCCATCTATCTCTGCCCTTCTCTGACTATAAAGCCAGAGCTATCAATCAAAGAAGAGAGGTGAGGAGATAGAGGGAATACAAGAAGTTGTACTTAAATGTTTGGCCATGCCAAGATTGCACTGCTGCATGTACAGTGCTGACATAGGAATAGTCCTTTGAAGTACATTTATCACCTATTCACAGGACAGGTTATAAAAGTCTGACCACTGGAAAACACACCACTGATTTAGTGGTCCCGAGACCCTGTTCTTTTTCACAGCACAACATCAGTAAGGAGAAGATTTAATGAAACAATGGTAATAATTGCATCCTGCCATACCATTCAAGGTGTCGGGAGCTGATGGAAACAGCTAAGCACAGCGCTCCTCTGTTTCTGGTAGCCCCAGAGACACTGAGTAGATGACTGGCAGGGCACATTTTTGATCAATGCTCCATTCAAAGTTCTTCTTACCACAATTGTGGAGCAAAGAGGAACGCTGGGCCTAAAACCTCCTTTCTAGTAACTGGTATGGCTAACATCCTTTTTTTTTTAATTAACTGGGACCACATAAAGGAAATGCCTGGCCAGTGATGGTGTCAGGCTTCACCTTCTGCAGTTAAGTCCATGCTAAAATGAAATATATTTCTCAATTTTTCTTTTTTGGCTACTGATTCTGGTGTAACATTACAATAACTATAATCTTGGTAGGACCGGCCGGTAGGATATTGTCATTCACATTGTACCTTAACTACATTTCAGGAAGAAGAGGAGGCCCAAGAATGCTCACAGTGCAAGGGCTCGGGATGTGCACCTTGTTCTTTATGTCATGGGAGCAAGTTTTCAATGTTAGCCAACCGTTTTAAAGAGTCTTACCGTGCTCTCCGCTGTCCGGCTTGTGATAAGAATGGCTTACAGGCTTGCCAGATGTGCACTGACGAAACAGAAGATTTTGGACGACCAGTATCTCCTCGTCCATAAAAACCTGTAAAGTGGTCATAGAAGGATAGAAAGTATTAGCTATACAAATAAAAATCTTTCTTTTACAGGTGACGTACAATCATTCACTGTCCTCGTCTTATTGTATAGAAATGTAGGAAATGCCTGGCCACTTGTTTAGGGAACTAAAAACAATTGCAAGGAGTCTGTTACTCCCAAAAATCAAATGACACTACTTATAAATTCCTGTAGGGGCCCCTATGAAACTAATACCTGCAGTATAGAATTACTAGCTTTCATTGCACAAAAAACAGTTTTACTGCATATGTAAGTGAGGGGTCTTTAGTGCATCCTTAGTGGAGCCAAGGTCTCAGTGCACTCCCTCCATCAATATGCCACACATCCCCCTAAGGCTCCCTTCACACGTCCGTATAAAACACGTACGTGAAAAATCGGAACCGGTGTCATCAGTATTTTCTATCAGTGTGACACATGTGTTTTTCAGGTATACAGTAGATAAAGAATTAAAATGACCACATTTCTCCCATACTTTGCAATGTTACACATACAGCACACGGACTGTATACACTGATGCCATCCATGTGCTGAATGTGTTTTTCACGGATCCATAGGCTTACTTTTCCCCTTGTCACCTGTACTGCAGGAAAAAAATGTACATGTGTCCGTGTACATCACATGATCCGTGAGAAAACACAGGAATCTGAAGATCACAATAGGTTGCAATGGGTACATGTGGTATTCATGAAAACATATGCAACACGTACATGTGAAGGGGGGCCTTAGGCCGGTTTCACATTTCCGTTTTTTGACGTCAGTCAAAATCCGCCACTTTTAGAAAAAAACGGATCCGTCTCTCTCATCTCCTTTTCAAGGACGCGGTTGCTTTAAATTTCCGAACCTTTCCTGCTTCAGCGGATCCGTAAAAAAAGACGGTCCTGTGGCATACATTGGTGTCACAATGGAAACGGATCCGTTTTTCACATCTTTAGCGGGTTGCAATTGAACAAAAAAAAAAAAAAAGGAAGTGTGAAACAGGCCTTCCAGCCTGACTACCCAAATTGAATCCCAGGCCTTGCACCTTGGAACTGACACTACTGGAGCCGAGTAGCATGATGTCCACACAGTGACTGTATGTTAGCACCTCTACACTTACACTGTGACCATGTGCACACACTGTGTCAATGTGGGTGGGTATGATGTATCCCTGCTTTCTATCTGGTTCATTGGGCAGCTGCCACAGTCAGGAGATAGAGATAACAGCACACTGACACTGAGAGCACCTGCTAGTGGGGGCTATGCAGTGTCTGTGTGGAGATGCTAGTTTAATGTGTGTAGGGGACTGTGGGGGCATCACACAGAGTGGGCGAACGTACATTGGGGGACACTATACTGTCGGTGAGGAGTATAGAGTGTGGGCATAATACTGTGTGTGCAGGGAAATATACTGTGGTAGCATCATACTGTGTGGGGGTATACTATGGGGATATCATACTGTGCGGGGGTATACTATTGGGATATCATACTGTGTGGGTATACTATGGGGATATCATACTGTGTGGGGGTATACTATGGGGATATCATACTGTGCGGGGGTATACTATTGGGATATCATACTGTGTGGGTATACTATGGGGATATCATACTGTGTGGGGGTATACTATGGGGATATCATACTGTGCGGGGGTATACTATTGGGATATCATACTGTGTGGGTATACTATGGGGATATCATACTGTGTGGGGGTATACTATGGGGATATCATACTGTGCGGGGGTATACTATTGGGATATCATACTGTGTGGGTATACTATGGGGATATCATACTGTGTGGGGGTATACTATGGGGATATCATACTGTGTGGGGGTATACTATTGGGATATCATACTGTGTATGAGATTATACTGTGAGGACATTATATTGTGTGAGAGGGATGTAATGTGGGGTATTAGATTATATGTGGGGGAATGCACTGTAGGGGCATCATACCGTGTGTGGTGAATGTACTGTGAGGACATCATACTGTGTGTGGTGAATGTACAGTAGGGGCATCATACTGTATGTGGTGAATGTACTGTAGGGGCACCATACTGTATGTGGTGAATGTACTGTAGGGGCATCATACTGTATGTATTGTAGGGATTCGCTCTGGTAGGTAATGGCAGGGCTGCGGTAACGAGGCAACACACAATACACAGGCTTAAAGTCCAATTTCAGTGCTTTAATGTCACGTTGCAAACAGCAGATTAACAGAAAGTAAGGAAAAACATAAATATACTCCAGCTTGGAGAACCACTGGTCCCAGACTCACCCCTTGCATGGGATGGGCTTTACTAAGCGGCTGCCAGGTCCGCGGCATCCGCCAGGTGCCATTCCCAGGGTTGTTGAGAGTCTTGCTGCTATAGTCCTGCAGCATGGGGATCCTGTATACAAGTTCAGGCTGAGTCCAGCCAAGTTCCTGTAACTTCCAGACACACTCACCATGTGCCAACCACGAACCTCCATTACATAGCCCTTAACCCATCCTACAAGTTTGGTTTACATCACATGGGCTGATCACGTGACCATGTCATCATCGCAGGTCCTGTCTTTAGGGAAAAGCCCGGCCAAACATTAACCTGCTGGGAGAACTGTATCTCCTATCCAGTAAAACACCCTTTACTGTACCACCTACCTCCCTCCTATGTTCAATCCTAAGGGGGTGGACACATGACATACAGTGAACTCTGGATTGGACATCTGCATTCCCCTGCAGTCTGCCTGCCCGATGTTCTACTGAAAATTTAAAATTTTGCAGGGACAGAAACCACCTGGTGACCCGGGCATTCCTCTCCTTAGCTTGACTCATCCACGTAAGAGGGGAATGATCTGTCACCAACTGAAATGTTCTCCCCAGCAAATAGTAGCGCAATGACTCCAGTGCTTACTTGATGGCCAGGCACTCTCTCTCCACAATACTGAACCTGGTTTCAGCTGGGGTAAGCTTCCGGCTTAGGAAACTAACGGGATGCTCTTCCCCGTTAACCTCCTGAGACAGCACGGCCCCAAGCCCTATCTCAGAGGCATCAGTCTGCACAACGAACTCTTTTTTGAAATTTGGAGTCCTCAGGACTGGTGTACCACACAGTACCCCTTTTAAGTTTGTAAAGGCCTCCTCTAAATGATCATTCCAGTGGATCATCACAGATTTCCTCCCTTTTAAACAATCTGTTAAAGGCACGGACAGGGTTGCAAAGTTGGGAATGAACCGCCTGTAATATCCCACCAAACCTAAAAAAGCTTTCACCTGTTTTGTTGTGAGGGGACGGGTCCAGTTCTGGATTGCCTCCACTTTGTTTACTTAAAGCTTGAGAACTCTCCCAATGACGTAACCCGAGTACCGAGCTTCCTCCAACCCTATGGAACACTTCTTTGGGTTGGCAGTTAGCCCTGCTTGTCGCAGAGAGTCTATCACTGCCTCTACTTTTGCTAAGTGACTTTCCCAGTCGGTGCTGTACACAATAATATCATCTAGATAGGCTGAGGCATAGCGGCGATGGGCATGGAGAACAATATCCATTAATCGCTGGAACGTTGCTGGTGCGCCATGCAACCCAAAGGATAACACCTTATACTGGAACAGCCCCTCGGGTGTTACAAAAGCCGTTTTTTCCTTCACCGCCTTTGTTAGGGGTACCTGCCAATAACCTTTTGTGAGGTCCAGAGTTGTAAAATATCATGCCTCAACTCGTCAACCCGGGGCATAGGGTAGGCGTCAAACTTTGAAATGTCATTAAGTTTTCTAAAATCATTACAGAATCTTAGAGACCCATCAGGCTTGGGTATTAGGACTATTGGGCTGGCCCACTCACTTTGGGACTCTTCTATGACCCCTAACTGTAGCATAGTTTTTACCTCTTCCGAGATGGCTTGTCGCCGGGCCTCTGGCACCCGATATGGCTTTACTCAGACTTTGGCCTGTGGCTCCGTGACAATGTCATGTTGGATTAGGGAGGTGCATCCGGGGAGCTCCAAAAAAATCTGTATTTCGGCTAATGAACTCCTGGACCTCCTTAACCTGTCTAAGAGACAAAGTGTCTGCAATTTTGACAGCGGGTGGGGCTTCTCCTGCCTCGCCCCGAGGTGATGGAGCCTCCTCCATCTGAAACGCAGGCCGCGGACTAACCCCACCAAGGTTTTCTCTATCTTTCCATGGTTTAAGCAAATTAACATGGTAAGCCTGTTCTGGCTTCCTCCGTCCTGGCTGGTGTACCTTGTAGTCTACTGGCCCCACCTTTTCCATGATCTCGTAGGGTCCCTGCCACCTTGCAAGAAATTTGCTATCTACGGTAGGCACAAGTACCAACACCCGATCCCCAGGGCTAAAGGTTCTTACCTGAGCCTCCCGGTTATAGACCCGACTCTGTGACTGTTGTGCTGCCTCCATATGTTCCCGGAATAAGGGTAGGACTGTCTCCATTCTTTCTTGCATTTTTGCAACATGTTCTATCACACTTTTGTGGGGGGTAGGTTGGTTCTCCCAGGCTTCTTTGGCTATATCGAGTAAGCCCCATGGATGTCTGCCATACGATAGTTCAAAGGGCGAGAACCCCGTAGATGCCTGAGGCACCTCCCGCACTGCAAACAACAAATATGGTAATAAGAGATCCCAGTCCTTCCCATCTTTGGAAACTGCCATCTTTAACATGTTCTTCAACGTCTTATAGAATCTTTCTACCAGACCATCTGTTTGGGGATGATAGATCGATGTGCGCAACTGTGTAACATTTAGCAAACGGCAGAGTTCCTTCATAATTTTTGACATAAAGGGGGTTCCCTGGTCTGTTAAAATTTCTTGAGGAATTCCCACCCGCGAAAACATACCCATGAGTTCCTTTGCTATAAGCTTAGCTGATGTGTGGCGCAGAGAAATGGCCTCAGGATATCGGGTAGCATAATCTAGAACTACCAAGATGTTGTTGGTGTCCCCTTGCCGACTTATTGAGAGGCCCGACCAGATCCATTGCCACTCTCTCGAAGGGTACCTCTATGATTGGTAAAGGCACTAAGAAACTCCAAAAGTGAGGCTGGGGACTGGTTACCTGGTACACTGGACAGGAATTACAGTACCATTTAACTTCTTCATGGACCCCTAGCCAGTAGAACCGCTGCAGAAGTCTAGGGTTTTCTTTTGGCCCAAATGCCCCCCCAAGTACATGCGCATGCGCTAAGTCCATTAACAGCCTACGATATGCCTGAGGTACCAGTAACTGTTCTACCATTTCCCCACGTATTTTCTCCACTAGGTATAAAAAATCTTGGTTCAGCTCAAAGAGTGGCAACACTGTAGCTGCCCCAGGTTGTTGGGGTTCCCCATTAACAAAAAGTACATTTTCTCTGGCCCGGGCCACAGTAGGGTCTCGGAGTTGCGCTGTACCAAAATTGTCACCTGCTACATTCAAGTCTGACAACTCGGGTCTCGGCGGCAAGTCTTCCACCTCTCCAGCCAATACTTCTATGGGAGAAATCTTCGCCTCCTCTACCGAAAGGAAGGTTACCCCTACCGCCAGCACTTCTTCCTCCGGGCCACCAGGTTCATGCCCTACTTCTGGAGAATGTAACCTGGTTGCCTCTGGTGCCGGCAGTTGCTCTGTGGGTGGGACTACAGATGGCCACAGCACAGAAAATAAAGGAAAGTCTCTTCCAATTATCACTTCATAATGCAGATTAGTCACCACCCCTACCTCGTGGCACTGCCTTCCCGCTGGTGTGTGGATCGCCCCCAAGGGGTCAGGGCCGTGGGGTACTCAGAGCCGGGCCCGGTGGATTTCAATGGGAGTTGTCACAGCGGCGGTGACCCGGTCCGTGGCCCTGGGCGTCCATTGTAAAAGGGGGGGTTGAGTGAAGGGATGATGATTAAAGTTTATAAGTGAATGATTCATGACGCCACCTGTGGTGTTCGGCAATGAAGATGTTAAACCGACGCTGCAGACAGATCCTCTGGGACAGATGGGGTGGTGCAGCAATGATGTTGTGGCCCTCCACAGGTAGGGCCATAGACCCAGGGCAGTGTAGATGAAGAGTTAGTGAGGAGAGGGGCACAGTGTGATGTTAAGCACAGAGATGCAGCAGTGCGGAGTGGGTTGGCGCCGGAATAAGCGGAGGACACCAGGGCATGTAGTTCCAAAGCTTTACTCACAGTCTGTTGAGCATACTGGTGCCCGCATCCGTGCCGCGTCCTCCAGGTCAGGAGCCCAGTCAACCTCCAGGCAAGATGAAGTACTCAGTTCCAACACTCCACCAACATGTGCCTTTTCTGAACGTCTCCTCACTAGCGCTTATATTTGAGGTACTCACAGTACTGAGTTACACTGAAGTTCCTCCTTTCAGATGTTCCTTAGAACTCTACTTGTACGGCAGACAGCTGTAACCTGCTTAGGGGACTCCTTGCTACCAAGTCCTGGCTCACTCACGTTGCTGTTGTGCCCCCAAGTCTTGTGTGGGAATAAAGTGGTGACAACTTCTATTCCTCCGGTGTCTGCTGCAGGACCATTAGTATCCATACAACCTCGTGGACCGGACCCCGGCCATGCGCTTAGAACTTGAGGAAGGGCTCTGCTCTAACCGTAGTCCTTAGTTCTCTTCTTCTCCTTACGTTCCGTACAAATCTTTCTTTCTTATGGAGAATCAGGCTTTCTATATCTCTTTCCCATGCCAGCAGCCTCAGGTCACTGAAGACTGCTGCAGCACCTCCTTCAATCCATCCCACTCAGGGGATCTTCTCTCACCAACTCCTAAGTCAGACTTCCTGACTGTCTCTCAGTCAGACTGCATTGACTCAGTCCTAATTCTTTCCCGCTCTTTGGTGCAAGCTAAGCTCCACCCACCTCCCAGCACTCTTTGTATTCCAAGCAGGGAGCCACCAAAGGTGCTTTGCTACACTACTATGTTGTGTGGGATGCGGGTGTTGGAGTGTGGTCAGGTGTCTCCACCTTACCTGAATGGTGGGGTCCCACACCTCAGGAGGAGGTGTAGTACTTCTGTGGCGACTGAACCCTCAGGGGCGCCACATGTGTTTATCACCACTAGTGCAGTGGGATAGTCTTTTAAGTGCCCATGTATACACAACACCCCTATATTCCGACCCGTATACTCGCTGGTTTGTATCCAGTTGGGTTACAAGACTCCCTGAGTCCAATAGGGCCACAGCCGGGGTGCATTCCACTTCAACCCGACACAAATGTTCCATATTGGGACCTTTCGGGGTGCCCATTGCACACATTGGTTCGGCATAGTAAGATTGGCGGTACCCAAAGTTTGTGTCCATGGGCTCTGCCAGGTGGGGCAATCAGCTCTCATATGACCTGGTTCCTGGCACCGCCAGCAGATTATGGGGCTCCTTACTTCCCCAGATAAGTCCTGAGCGGCCTTCCTGGGCTCCGCTCGCCGAACCAGAGGTGGAGACTTAGGGAACCTTCCAGTTACCTTCTGGGGAGTCCCTCCCTGTAGCTCTTTGGTAGCCCCATACCTTTCTATGAGGTCTATCATCTGCATGGCATTAGTAGTGGATGCCTGTCCGACCCATGTCTGGAGGGAGGGGGGCAAAGCCCTCCAAAACTTATCAGTCACTTGCGGTCCAGCATGGCCGTGGGGGACAACACCTCAGGCTGCAACCACTTACGTAACAGGTGCATCAGGTCATAATACTGGGACCGAGCCGGCTTGGAGGGGGTAAACTCCAACTGGTGTACCCGCTGGACCCGAACTAACACATTTACCCCATGACGTGCCAATATCTCACCCTTGACGACAATGTATTCTGGCCTTTGCTCCATGGGTAGGTCCTGGGGCCAGAAACGGAGCGATGATTTCTGCCCACTGGTCCTGAGGTAGCTTCTTTCTCTCAGCGACTCCTTCGAACATCTCCAGGTACGCCTCCACATCGTCCGACTTATCCATTTTGGGAACCGCTATATGAACCGCTTTCCGGACATCATGGATTCCCCGGTTAGTTCCTTTTGTCTGCGCTGTCATGATATGCTGTATCAACAGCTTATCGGTTTCCTGCTGCATAGCCTGCTGTTGCATAGCCTGCTGTCGCATGGCCTCCTGCTGCCACATGGCCTCCTGCTGCTGCATAACCTGCTGCTGCTGTCGCATGGCCTCTATGAGCGTTTTTACCGTGGCCTCCATTTCTGGAAAGTTCCCCGCCTGGGTCTGTGCCACTCGTTTCACCCAGGACATAGGGGTACAAATCAAAAATAAGAAAAACAGCCTGGCCTCACCGCGTTTGCCCGCATTTAGTCCACCAATTGTAGGGATTCACTCTGGTACGTAATGGCAGGGCTGCAGTAACGAGGCAACACACAGGCTTAAAGTCCAATTTCAGTGGTGTAATGTCATGTTTCAAACAGCAGATTAACATAAAGTAAGGAAAAACATAAATATACTCCAGCTTGGAGAACCACTGGTCCCAGACTCACCCCTTGCACGGGACGGGCTTAACTAAGCAGTTGCGAGGTCCGCGGCATCCGCCAGGTGCCATTCCCAGGGTTGTTGAGAGTCTTGCTGCTATAGTCCTGCAGCACGGGGATCCTGTATAGAAGTTCAGGCGAAGTCCAGCCAAGTTCCTGTAACTTCCAGACACACTCACCATGTGCCAACCACCAACCTCCATTACATAGCCCATAACCCCTCCTACAAGTGAGGTAAACATCACATGGGCTGATCACGTGACCATGTCATCATCACAGGTCCTGTCTTTAGGGAAAAGCCCGGCCAAACATTAACCTGCTGGGAGAAATGCATCTCCCATCCAGTAAAACACCCTTTACAGTACCACAGAGGTGAATGTACTGTAGGGGCATCATACTGTGTGTGATGAATGTACTGTAGGGGCATCATACTGTATGTGGTGAATGTACTGTACGGGCATCTTACTGTGTGTGGTGAATGTACTGTAGGGGCATCATACTGTGTGTGGTGAATGTACTGTAGGGGCATCATACTGTGTGTGGTGAATGTACTGTAGGGGAATCATACTGTGTGTGGTGAATGTACTGTAGGGGAATCATACTGTGTGTGGTGAATGTACTATAGGGGCATCATACTGTGTGTGGTGAATGTACTGTAGGGGCATCATACTGTGTGTGGTGAATGTACTGTAGGGTCATCTGTTATGATGAGTCACCGAAGGAGGAAAAAACAAAATACTAGTTAAGTCCAGAAAAACCAGAGAGGTTGGCAGCTATCGGATTGCAGACCCCTGAACCTATCCGCAACAACTAGCAGTAGCCGTGGGGGGTTCCTACGGTGCCCTAGACCCCTCGATCACAGCCGGAGAACTACATAGCCTAAAGACAGAAAGTGGAAAAACTAAACTGCCCCAGAGCAGACCCCAAAGCAATAGGCAGCCCCCAACATGTAATGACGGTGAAGCAAGATGAAAACACTAACACAGATAGAAAGATAGGTTGAGCAAATGATGGGGCCCAAGCTAACTAAAATAGGACAGGATAGGTAAGCTGCTGTCTGCCATCCGCAAAAACCTATTCAAAATGTGCCAACCGACTGATAGGAAAAACAGGCCCTGAAGTCGCTAGGCTTCAAAAGACTAAATCAGCACTCAGGTATATTCTGAAGACAGAGCAAAAGATCAACAGATCAGAGACAAAAATGGAATTCAGCTCACCCCCGGCTGGGGATGGCAGAACTCCCAAAAAACAAGGCAAAACAAAAACAAAACTGAAGTGTACAAAGCACAGCAGAAAAACTAAGCTTTGAGATGCAGGAATCAGACTGGTCTCCAAGAATCCAGCAGGATCACCAGCAAGGCAGAAGGGCGTCGACTGCCTTATATCCAGTCCTCAATTAAAGCCACCCAGTCATCTAGCTGCCCAGGTGTTTGGTAATCAGCCTCACTACCTTCCTTCACCAGAGGAGGGAGTTCATCAGACCTCAACAGTGAAAGGAAAAATGAACTCACAACAGTACCTCCCCCTTGAGGAGGGGTCACCGAACCCTCATCCATGCCACCACGGCGATCCGGGTGAGCCCGATGAAAGGCACGCACCAATCTTTCTGCATGAATATCAGAGGCAGAGACCCAGGAATTATCCTCCTGACCATAACCCTTCCACTTAACCAAATACTGGAGTCTCCATCTAGCCAGACGGGAATCCAGTATCTTCTCTACCTCATATTCCATGTTACCTTCAACAAATACAGGGTCAGGAGGTGCCACCACAGGAACTACTGGTTCAACAAACCTCTTCAACAAGGACTTATGAAACACATTATGAATTTTAAATGTGACAGGAAGAGCCAACCGAAAAGAGACCCGATTAATAATCTCCAAAATCTTGTAAGGTCCAATAAATCTAGACTTAAACTTAGGAGAAGCCACCTTCATAGCGATATTTTTTTATGACAACCAAACCATATCACCCATCTTAAACTCTGGACCAACGGTCCTACGCCGGTTGGAAAACCGCTGGGCCTTTTCCTGGGAGACAGACAACTTATCCACCACTTGGTCCCAGATCTGGTGCATTCTCTCCACCACAGTGTCAACACCTGGGCAGGCAGAAGGCTCCACCTGCCCTGAAGAAAATCGAGGGTGAAACCCAAAGTTACAAAAAAAAGGTGACATCAAAGTGGCAGAACTAGCTCTATTATTTAAAGCAAATTCGGCCAAGGGCAAAAATGAAACCCAATCATCCTGATCGGCAGAAATAAAACATCTCAAATACGACTCAAAAGTCTGGTTTGTTCTCTCCGTCTGCCCATTGGTCTGAGGGTGAAACGCAGAGGAGAAGGACAACTGAATTCCCAGCTTGGAATAGAAAGTCCTCCAAAATCTAGACACAAGCTGAACTCCTCTGTCAGATACAATGTTCTCAGGAATCCCGTGCAAGCGAACCACCTGTTGCAAAAACAAGGGCACCAACTCAGAGGAAGATGGCAACTTAGGGAGTGGTACAAGATGGACCATCTTAGAGAATCTATCACAAATAACCCAAATAACAGTCATTCTCTGAGAGACAGGCATATCAGAGATAAAATCCATTGAAATATGGGTCCATGGCCTCCTGGGCACCGGCAAAGGCATCAACAAGCCACTAGAGCGAGAACAAGGTTTAGACCGGGAGCAAGTCCCACAGGACTGCACAAAATTCCTGACATCATGAGACAAGGCGGGCCACCAAAAAGACCGACTCACCAGATCTCTAGTACCAAAAATACCTGGATGACCAGCCAATGCAGAGCAATGAACTTCAGACATCACTCTCTTCCTCCACTGGTAAGGAACATACAACTTTCCACTGGGACAACGCTCAGGTTTGTCCTCCTGAAACTCTTCCAGAGCACGTCTCAAATCGGGCGAGATGGCAGAAAGAACTACCCCCTCGCCTAAGATGGTAGCAGGCTTAGTCACAACAGGAGAATCAGCAAGGAAACTCCTAGAGAGGGCGTCTGCCTTGACATTCTTAGTGCCCGGAAGAAAAGAGACCACAAAATCAAGACGTGTGAAAAACAAGGCCCACCTAGCCTGTCTAGGATTCAAGTGCTTGGCCGACTCCAGGTAAATCAAATTCTTGTGGTCAGTAAGGACCACGACTTGGTGTTTGGCTCCCTCCAACCAATGTCTCCACTCCTCAAATGCCCATTTCATGGCCAAAAGTTCCCGATTCCCCACATCATAGTTACGTTCGGATGGGGAGAACTTTCAGGAAAAGAAAGCACAAGGATTCATTTTAGATGTCACAGGATCTTTTTGGGACAACACCGCTCCTGCACCAATCTCAGAAGCGTCCACCTCGACCTGAAACGGGAGTGAGACATCAGGTTGCCGCAAAACCAGAGCAGAAGTGAATCTTCGCTTTAGCTCCTGAAAGGAAGAAACAGCCTCCGGAGACCAATTCAGCATATCAGCATCCTTCCTAGTCAAATCAGTCAGTGGCTTGGCAATACCAGAAAAACTAGCTATAAATTTTCGATAAAAATTAGCAAAACCCAAAAACTTCTGGAGGGCCTTCAAAGAAGTGGGCTGAACCCAATCATAAATGGCCTGTACCTTGGCCGGGTCCATTTCAATAGTTGACGGAGACAAAATAAATCCCAAAAATGAAATCCTCTGTACCCCAAAAAGGCATTTCGATCCCTTGACATACAGGGAATTCTCCCTCAAAATCCGGAACACAGTCCGAACATGTTCCACATGAGAGTCCCAATTCTTGGAGAAGATCAAAATATCATCCAGATAGATAATCAAAAATGTATCCACAAAGTCTCGGAATATATCGTTCATGAAGCACTGGAAGACAGAAGGGGCATTAGTGAGCCCAAAAGGCATCACCAGGTACTCAAAATGTCCCTCCGGAGTATTAAACGCCGTCTTCCATTCATCCCCATGCTAAATGCGAATAAGATTATACGCCCCCCTGAGGTCAAGCTTGGTAAACCAGCAAGCACCTTTAACTCTGGAGAATAGATCAGAAATCAGGGGTAACGGATACTGATATTTAACAGTAATTTTGTTGAGGGCACGATAGTCAATACAAGGCCTTAATGAACCATCCTTTTTAGCCACGAAAAAAAACCTAGCACCTGAGGGTGAAGAGGATGGTCTAATATGACCCTTCTCCAACGCCTCCTTAATATAGGATCGCATAGCCTCGTGCTCGGGTACAGATAAATTGAAAAGCCGACCCTTGGGGAATTTACACCCCGGGTTCAGCTCAATTGCACTGTCATAACTCCTATGAGGAGGCAAAAACGCAAACTCATTCTCACTAAATACATCATAAAAGTCAGCCAAATAGTCAGGAACATCATGCGACTGGGGAGAGGTGGAGAAAACAGGAGCATCACTAAGGGCACACCGACAACCCCAACTCACCACAGACAAAGATTTCCAATCCAGAACTGGATTATGGATTTGCAACCAGGGAAACCCCAGAACAATGGTATCATGCAAATTATGCAACACCAAAAATCTGCAATTTTCTTGATGGTCTGGGGCGACCCGCATTACCACCTGGGTCCAAAACTAAGGTTTATTCTTCGCCAAAGGAGTAGCATCAATACCCCTCAAAGGGATAGGCGTCCCCAGAGGTGTCTTAGGAAATCCACAACGTTTAGCAAAATCCAAGTCCATCAGCTTCAGAGCTGCTCCCGAATCCACAAAAGCCTTGGCGGAAAATGTGGACAGGGAGCAGATCAGAGTAATTGCCAGAAGAAACTTAGGTTGAACACCACCCACAGAAAACGTGTCTGCACAACGTTTCTCTCGTTTAGGGCAGACAGAAATAATATGCGAGGCATCTCCACAAAAAAACACAGCTTATTACGCCTTCTGAACTCCTGACGTTGCGCCCTAGACAAAACTCTATCACATTGCATAGGTTCAGACATTTGTTCAACAGGTGGCAACATCTCTCGTGTAGTTTTGCGTTCACGTAAACGCCGATCCACCTGAATGGCTAATGACATAGAATCGTCAAGACCAGAGGGAACAGGAAATCCCACCATAGTATCTTTTACAGTCTCTAACAAACCGAAAGAGGGCTGGCAAGGCACCATCATTCCAGGTAGTAAGGATCGCCCACTTTCGGAATTTTTGACAGTACAACTCTGCCGAATCCCGACCCTGGCTTAATGCCAACAGGGTCTTTTCAGCCTGATCAATAGCATTAGGTTCATCATACAACAACCCCAAGGCTTGAAAAAATGCATTCACATTATTCAGAATAGGATCATCAGGTTTCAAAGAAAACGCCCAATCCTGGGGATCGCCGTGCAGCAAAGAGATGACAATTTTAACCTGCTGCGCGGAGTTCCCCGACGAGTTAGGCTTCAAGGCAAAAAATAATTTACAATTATTCTTGAAATTCAAGAATTTAGACCGATCCCCAAAAAACACATCAGGAGTAGGAATCTTTGGTTCAGCAGCATGTGAATGAGCAAGATAGGCGGAAATTCCCCGCACTTCAGCAGCGAGCTGCTCCACACGATCAGACAATTACTTCATCTCCATTGAGAGAAAAATTCCCCCTACGGCCTCTGAGATATAGAGAAAAAAATATGCACAAAAAAAAAATTCTGACACACTTTTTTTTTTTTTACAATTCTCTCCTGCTATTGCGTACCCTAGGATCTGCGGTATGGCTGGTGATTCTGTTATGATGAGTCACCGAAGGAGGAAAAAACAAAATACTAGCTAAGTCCAAAAAAACCAGAGAGGTTGGCAGCTATCGGATTGCAGACCCCTGAACCTATCCACAACAACTAGCAGTAGCCATATGGGGTTCCTACGGTGCCCTAGACCCCTCGATCACAACCGGAGAACTACATAGCCTAAAGACAGAAAGGGGAAAAACTAAACTGCCCCAGAGCAGACCCCAAAGCAATAGGCAGCCCCCAACATATGACGGTGAAGCAAGATGAAAACACTAACACAGATAGAAAGATAGGTTGAGCAAATGATGGGGCCCAAGCTAACTAAAATAGGACAGGATAGGAAAGCTGCTGTCTGCCATCCGCAAAAACCTATTCAAAATGTGCCAACCGACTGATAGGAAAAACAGGCCCTGAAGTCGCTAGGCTTCAAAAGACTAAATCAGCACTCAGGTATATTCTGAAGACAGAGCAAAAGATCAACAGATCAGAGACAAAAATGGAATTCAGCTCACCCCCGGCCGGGGATGGCAGAACTCTCAAAAAACAAGGCAAAACAAAAACAAAACTGAAGTGTACAAAGCAGAGCAGAAAAACTTAGCTTTAAGACGCAGGAATCAGACTGGTCTCCAAAAATCCAGCAGGATCACCAGCAAGGAAGAAGGACGTCGACTGCCTTATATCCAGTCCTCAATTCCAGCCACCCAGTCATCATCTAGCTGCCCAGGTGTTTGGTAATCAGCCTCACTACCTTCCTTCACCAGAGGAGGGAGTTCATCAGACCTCAACAGTGAAGGGAAAAATGAACTCACAACAGTCATCATACTGTGTGGTGAATGTAGTGTAGGGTCATCTTACTGTGTGTGTTGAATGTACTGTAGGGGCATCATACTGTGTGTGGTGAATGTACTGTAGGGGCATTATACTGTGTGTAGTGAATGTACTGTAGAGGCATCATACTGTGTGTGGTGAGGGTACTGTAGGGGCATCATACTCTATGTGGTAAATGTACTGTAGGATATAATTAAAAAACACCTATTCCAGTGAACAATTGATACAGAAAAACAAAAAACTGATGACAAAAAGCCCTATAAAAGGCTACAATAAACTATCTATACCCTTCCTTACCGTGGAGGTTGGCACCCTAATACAATTGTTTGGCGCCCCCACTCAACGTCGACTGACCCTGTCTCCCCTAGTTCACCCTAATTACAAAGGTGGGAAAACAATATTCAATAGATAAGAAATGAAGGAAGGGAAAACAAGAAAGATTCAGATTTGTTTTTTATTCATTTCATTGTGCATTCAGTGCATATATGGGTGTGACCGCCCCTTTTTCTGAGCTGGGAAAGCCATCCAGTCTGGCCTAAGCTGTTACTAGTGGTTCAGCCGCTCGACCCTTATTCACATTCACGCCACTTGGCAAGTGAAAAGGTTTTAAATACTAGAGTAGGGACTGTCCCACAAGGGTTGACGTGACGTGGCGGGATGGCTTGTACATTATTTTGATCAAAATTATGTTTACTAAATACCCTTATTATTATTACCTTTATGCATTATTTGCAGTATATTTTTTACTTTTTAGTTCAGGATATTTGTGTTTTTTGCTTTTTGTTTTCTCTGGTTAATGGTCATGTGTTAGTATGCACTTACATTGTGCTTACACATTAACTTACTTTTCTCAGTTCAGATTTGTTTTTTATTCATTTCATTGTGCATTCAGTGCATATAGGGGTGTGACCGCCCTCTTTCTGAGCTGGGAAAGCCATCCAGTCTGGCCTAAGCTGTTACTAGTGGTTCAGCCGCTCGACCCTTATTCACATTCACGCCACTTGGCAAGTGAAAAGGTTTTAAATACTAGAATAGGGACTGTCCCACAAGGGTTGCCGTGACGTGGCGGGATGGCTTGTACATTATTTTGATCAAAATTATGTTTACTAAATACCCTTATTATTATTACCTTTATGCATTATTTGCAGTATATTTTTTACTTTTTAGTTCAGGATATTTGTGTTTTTTGCTTTCTCTGTATATGGTGAATGTATTGTAGGGGCATCATACTGTATGTGGTGAATGTACTGTAGGGGCATCATACCGTGTGTGGTGAATGTACTGTAGGGGCATCATACCGTGTGTGGTGAATGTACTGTAGGGGCATCATACTGTGTGTGGTGAATGTACTGTAGGGGCATCAAACCGTGTGTGGTGAATGTACTGTAGGGGCATCTTACTGTATGTGGTGAATGTACTGTAGAGGCATCATACCGTGTGTGGTGAATGTACTGTAGGGGCATCATACTGTGTGTGGTGAATGTACTGTAGAGGCATCATACATGCCTCTACAATACATGGGAACACACCTGGGCTGCACTAACATTATTTCCATGTGGGCCCATATAAGTGACTGGATGAGCACTGGCTAAGCATAAAGTAACCCTTGTGTGCCACAGTAATTGTCTTCTCCTAGCTTTAGTATGAATGCAGAGTGGACACAATCCCTGTGTAAGAACAATACAGTTCTAGAAAAAATTAAGAGACCACCACATCGAATCCCTGTCATGGCCAGTCCAATCTCCAGACCTGAACCCCATTGAAAACCTCTGGAATGTAATCAAGAGGAAGATGGATAGTCACAAGCCATCAAACTAAGAACAACTGCTTACATTGTTGTACCAGGAGTGGCATAAGGTCACCCAAAAGCAGTGTGAAAGACGGGTGGAAAGCATGCCAAGACGCATGAAAGCTGTGAATAAAAATCATGATTATTCCCCAAGATATTGATTTCTGAAAGCTTCATGAGTTAGAACATTAGTATTGTTGTTTCTAACTGCTGCCGGCATTCAGGAGCGGAGCGTGAGTCTGCATAGAAATACACGCAGCTGCACGCTCCGTTCCCGAGTGCTGGCGGCAGTGCCGGGTATTAAAGGGGATCTGTCACCCTTTTTTTTGCCCTGTCAGCTGCCGGCATAGACATGGGGGTTTTATCTACAGCATTCTGTAACGCTATAGATAAGCCCCCGATGTAACCTGAAAGAGAAGAAAAACACGTTATATTATACTCACGGAGGTGGGCGGTCCGGTCCGATGGGTGTTGCGGTCCGGTCCGACGCCTCCCTTCTTCATGCAATGACGTCCTCTTCTCCCGTCCTGTAATGGCTCCGGCGCAGGCGCACTGCTCTGCCCAGTTGAGGGCAGAGCAGAGTCTTGCATTGCGCAGGCGTCTGAACAGGTCGGCGCCAGCGCACTGCAGAATTCTGCTCTGCCCTCAACAGGGCAGAGCAGTGCGCTTGCGCCGGAGCCATTACAGGACGGGAGAAGAGGACGTCATCTCATGAAGGGAGGCGTCGGACCGGACCGCAACACCCATCGGACCGGACCGCCCACCTCGGTGAGAATAATATAACGTGTTTTTCTTATCTTTCAGGTTACATTGGAGGCTTATCTACAGCGTTACAGAATGCTGTAGATAAGCCCCCGATGTCTATGCCGGCAGCTGCAAGCCGAAAAAAAGGGTGACAGATTCTCTTTAATATGCGAGACTCGTCAGTTTCTCGCATGTGTGATCCCGGCCTATGACAGACAAGGGGTACAGAGGGAAAGTCTGTGCCGTTCTCTACCTCCTCTATAAGGCTATGGCCACACTATCAGTATTTAGTCAGTATTTCACATCAGTATTTGCAAGCCAAATCCCGCAGTGGGTCAAACATGCAGAATTGGCACTTGTTTCTATTATACCTTGTCCTCTGATTGTTCCTCACCTGGTTTTGGTTAACAAATGCTGAGAAAAAATACTGAACAAATACTGATAGTGTGGCCATAGCCTAAGGCTGGAGTCACACTAACCTGCGCAAAATACGGTCCGTAGTTTACTTGCGTAATACGGATGAATGACCACTAAATAGTGCTCCGTAGGTCATCCGTAAGCAGGGTGAGGTCGCGTATTTTGCGCATGTGTGCATCCGTATGTAATCCGTGTGGCATCCGTATGCAATCCGTATTGCGAGATTTTCTCGCAGCCTTACAAAATGGACATTTAACGGTTTTCAGGCCTGCAAACAATTTAAATCATTAGCCTGCACCCTATTTAGACACTCAGAAACAGGTGGATGCCTACATTCTGTACATTTGTCACCTTGCTTTCACGAGGTGTGTTGGTGTCCTTTGTGCAGCATGGCAGAGGGTCTGCGATTCAATACAACTGAGCAGGTTATCTTTACCTGGCTTTTGTCTCGGCGCTTTGGGCAACCATATCCTATGATAGTGGATCCACGGAGGAGGAGACGCATGTGGGTCCATCCACTTTTGAGGCAACGACTCACCAGAGGGAATTTTCACCGCCTCTATTCTTCTCTGCGGCAGCATCCGGAGAAATTTTACCAGTACTGTCGCATGAGCATTGCCACATTTGATCGACTGTTGGAGACAGTGCGCCCTGGGATAACCTTTCAGGATACAAGGATGCGCAAAGCCATATCTGCAGAGGAGTGACTTCTACTCCCAATACGGTATGTACTACACAACCACATTCTCTCTATTCCTAATGTGTGTGCTAAATTATGTTTTTTGCCCTTCTTGGACAAACTTGAATGCCATCATCTTACTCCAAATATGAAGCACCTGACACACCAGAATGTTACATCTAATATGTCCAGCATATCACTTAGTCATTGTGCCACCAAATATGTGTGTGTTCTTCTCTATCATTTCCTAACAAGTTTGGTCGGCATGTAAATTATTTTTTTTTTACTTTAGCCATTCTAAACTTTACTATTTCTGTTGTTCTACAGCTTCCTGTCCACTGGCCTGCCTTATGCCGCCCTCCACCATGAGTTTCTCATAGGAAAATCCACCATTTCAGGCATAGTGAGGTCTACATGTGCACAAATCTGGACAAGACTCCATCAAGTGGTCATGCCCGAGCCCAGGATGGAAGACTGGTTAAGGATATCAAGGGAGTTTGAGGAGGACTGCCAGTTTCCAAATTGTATTGGGGCCCTGGATGGCAAACATATCCGGGTGCGTAAGCCGCCGAACTCAGGCTCCCAATTCTTCAATTATAAACAATACTTTTCTGTTGTATTGTTGGCTCTGGTAGACCCTCAATACAAGTTTATAATTGTTGACATTGGGGCCTATGGAAGGACGGGAGACTCTAGAGTCTTCAATACTTCCATAATGGCTCGGCGGCTACGCACCAACCAGTTGGATCTACCCCCACCACGCCAGCTACCAGGCTCCCCCGAACAATCAGTCCCTTATGTCCTTGTGGCAGATGAGGCCTTTCAGTTATCGCGCAATGTAATGAGGCCATATCCCCGGCGCAACCTTGACCACAGGAGCAGAATTTTTAACTTGCGCCTATCACGTGCTAGGCGACTGGTGGAGTGTTCCTTTGGGATTCTTTCTGCCAAATGGCGAGTACTCCAGTCTGCCATTCAGTTGAGTGACAAATCATAAGAACATACCCCTAAAAATGATACTTTATTAGGTTAAAAATAACCAAAAAAGACTTGGTTATGCACCAAAAACAAAAAGTGACAAAAATCAAAACCAAAAGTGTTCAAACAAAACCCCAATAAGGGAATAACTAGGAATCCCTATTAGATGCCCTGAGCTCACAACTGCCTGGCCGCGGAGGTTGGCACCCTAGGGGGGACGTTGTGGCGCCCCCGCTCAACGATGACTGTCCCTAGGGACCCTGATACACCCTGTAGCCACTAGGGTTACCCTCTACCCAATCGTAAAGGGACCCCTCATTCTAGACAATAAAATACTGCTCTAAAGAGCACTGTTCATAGACGGTTTGGTGCCCAATAATAATTATTGCACCTATTCCTGGACACATGGCATCTGAGCATCTGGCCTCCTGATGAGCCATAAAGGGCGAAACGCGTAGAGGCTTGAATTAACCCATGACGGGTGGTGGGCTACACAGATGAGTATCGCTATTGCAACTCTGTGCTGTATATAAATATGCTGGCAATAAGCTGGAAAGTGAAAGTATCTATCTGAGCCATGGATGAAAGCTAATGGGCATTAAGCCACTTATGACAGTACATGTATTGTTAACACAGTGAATATCTCGGCTGCAAATTTATGTTGGCTGTGTTTATGATAGCATGAATCTATATGTGAGCTATATATTTAAAGGCAATTGGGCATTGCTGGCACTTGTGAAGTGAAATTGTTTATCTAAGCCAGGGCTGAAGATATTGGGCACCAAACCGTCTCTGAACAGTGACAATAGAGTTGACAATTGCGGATATAACCCTATGTACATTGCTGACACGACAGTATGGCAGCCATTGGGTATTAAAAGAGAGTGATTATCTCTATGTGGCACTAGTTTGTGGTATTTTTCAAAGAAATTATCTGATGACCACAAGATTAATAACAGTCCATGTGTTAAAATAGAAATACTTCCTTCACAACTTTACCCTGAAACCACCTGTTAATGTGGATTGAATGTGTTCTATTGTTTTTAACTATAATGGATATAGGGCCCTCTTTAGAGCAGTATTTTATTGTCTAGAATGAGGGGTCCCTTTACGATTGGGTAGAGGGTAACCCTAGTGGCTACAGGGAGTATCAGGGTCCCTAGGGACAGTCATCGTTGAGCGGGGGCGCCACAACGTCCCCCCTAGGGTGCCAACCTCCGCGGCCAGGCAGTTGTGAGCTCAGGGCATCTAATAGGGATTCCTAGTTATTCCCTTATTGGGGTTTTGTTTGAACACTTTTGGTTTTGATTTTTGTCACTTTTTGTTTTTGGTGCATAACCAAGTCTTTTTTGGTTATTTTTAACCTAATAAAGTATCATTTTTAGGGGTATGTTCTTATGATTTGACTCTAGACCCTTGTGTAATATTCAGAGATTATTCAGTTGAGTGAGCAAAATGTGAATGAAGTTGTGAAAGCCTATGTTGTTCTGCATAACTTCACCAGGATACATGATTGCTCCTCCTCTGATGGTGTTGTGCGTAGGCCGGACAATGTGCGCAGGGTGAGACCACCTATCAACCCTCAACGTAGACCGCTCTCTGGCCTAAAAGTGCGTGATATTTTCACTAATTACTTTATCTCACCTGAGGGGGCAACTTCTTGGCAACAGCATGCTGTGTCTATGTTATAATTTGTTGCTTTAAGTGTGTCAAAATATATATTACTCAAGCCTTTATGATTCTATGAGTGTTTCAGTGCATTGGTTGGTGTCTGTTAGTATGTTGTGAGGGATTGTGAAAAATCACAGAGAGACGTTAAGTAGAGTAGACAAATATTTAGTTTTGTCCTTTTTTTTTTTCACTTAAAGGCAAACATAATTTTGCCATAACACAAATTTGGCAATGGCCAAAATGACCCTTTGTGCCTTCTTTAACTTGTTGTAAAATGAACATAACAGAACAAAACAGCCACAAACATTAGGCCAAAAAAACATTGCTGTATCACTAGATTAACCTAGATTTGCCAACAAAGGTGAGCTCCATCACCAAAATAAAGGCAACGAGATAACACTCACATTTCCACATATGTCTAACATAGAAAGACAGGCAAGGCTACCTCACAGCTTTCACACAGATATTACCTGTCTGTACACCAGACAATATTTAAGCATGCTATACCGGAAAGGATGAAAATACAAAACTCACTTGTTAATACATAGAGAAAGCGGGTTATTCTGAATGCTTGTCGCCTAGAAATTTTGTCCTAGACATTGCTAACAAAAAAGGTGACTACTTAACTAAGGCGAGCACGCCTTTCCTATGCGTTAGCAAGTGAGTAGTGTATTTTCATTCTTTCAGTTTACAGCATAGCGCATTTAAAGATTCTCTTTTCTACACACATGTAATATCTGTCTGAAAGGCGTGAGGTAGCGTTGCCTGTCATGATGGATTGTTTCATATGTTTGGAAAACATTATTTAAAAATGTGAATGTTACATTATGTTCTAAATGTTGGTGAAGGAGAAAACCTGTTTTTACATTTAGATTAGGAGCACCAGTTACATCTGACTGGACATCTCCAACCATCAGAATCATAAATCCTCATATGTTGGGGAAGGGGAACGTGGATCAACAGCCTGTGGGTGCTGCTGGACATTGTGGCCAACATCGCCCTGTGTGGGGCCATACTGGTGCCCATGATGCTGGAATTGTCCAGCCTCCTGGGACTGTTGGGGATACTGGCCAGAGTACTGATGATGGTGAGGGGCTTCTTGTTGGCTCTGGTAGGCCCGTGGCTCATACCCACCAAGATAGCCAGATCGTCCCCAACCAGGTTGGGACCAGCCTCCAACACTGGGTGGGTACAAGTGGCCATATTGGTGGGGTTGGCTTGAGGAAGACATTTGGTTCTGCGGTATAGACGGTTGGGTAGGGGGAGGAAGGGGTTGAGGTGTTGGCCCACGTATTAGGGGCTGTTCAGACCCTGCTTGAGCAAGCATCTGTGTAGATGGTCTCATGCGCATTAAATTTCGTGGTGAGAGCTGCCACCTCTCCAGAAATTCAAAAACCTCATATGGGGTATTGGGGGGGGTGCTTGCATCAAGCAGGATCTGAATACATCCCCTAATACGGAGCCTGACCTCACGGGTAAGGGCACGGAGATAAAGGGTGAGGCTACGTGCATAGGCCTCCTCACCATCATCTGTTGTTACTCTGGACAAATAATTTAGGACCCCTGTGTCCACATTGGTCCTACTCTCTTGAAGAGTGTCCTGGCACCTTCTTCTTGTTTGCCATGATACTACAGCAGCCTGTGGGGAGGACCTGATCTGGGCAGTTGGGCTGCTGCTCAAGTTGCCCGGCTCTTCCAGGATGGGTGAGGTGGCAGCAGCAGACCGTCCTGGTGGTGTGGTGTGTAGGGCAGCCATTGTGTGGTCTTGTGATGCCTCATCTTCAGCCA
Organism: Dendrobates tinctorius; assembly: GCF_039654945.1. Taxonomy (NCBI): domain Eukaryota; kingdom Metazoa; phylum Chordata; class Amphibia; order Anura; family Dendrobatidae; genus Dendrobates; species Dendrobates tinctorius. The sequence continues at coordinate 33,423,004 of NW_027361711.1, forward strand.
TCCTTCTTGTAGGGGGAGAAGATGGGCCAGCCATCTCATCCCCTACAGGATCTATAATGGGCTCTGCCTCTGAGGCCGTTCCTCGATCCGTAAGGTTGGATTGAGTTCTGTTATGAAATAGAACAGAGGCAAAAATACATCAATATTTTTAGCCCTGTAAAGTATTTGTGTAATGTATATGTGCAATGTGGTGTGAGCTATGTACTTACGGTCTCAGATCCAGAATTGGGGCGAGGAAGTTCAGCCGGTCATAGTAGATATATTTTCTCTTGACATGCCCAGCATCCCCACTCCTGGACCGCTGCTGGCGTTCCTGGTGGTACTGGTCCCGGATGCTTCTCCACCGTTTCATCACATCTTCCACTGCAATGTGACAGGAAAGATTGTCAAAATCACATATTTGAGAGGTAACATTTTCTAACAGCAGTCTAGGCATGGGGCCTTCTGGGGTGTGCTTTCTACCCATGGTGGCATATGTAATTGGGCCGATACACAGGGTCTCATTAGTTACACTTAAACTAATTTTATTGGCTAGGAGGATGAGGAGCTTGTGGCCTAACCCCTAATTATGGCTGTGTGAAGCCACGTGTCACATCCAAATGTAACGGCCTCATGAGGCTAATAAAAGTACATGCACAGCAAGGGGGGTGCTGATTGTAGAATCATTTTGAAGCGTGCGCTAAGGTTAATGATGTTTTAATGGTTGCACTTACGAATTTTATGCTGCTCATCACGTGGTCTGTCCCCAAAGTCATGGTACATCTGGCGACAGATGCGCCTCCATGATGCCTCCTTTCTTGTCCGGTTCGCATAATTAGCATCGCGTGGGTCCCATATTTCGGGACGCTCCTGCACCAGCACAATGAGCATTTCAACATTAATGTATGTGGACGCCATGCTGCTGCTGTACTCCGTGGAGGCGTACTTCCTGGATGTCTGGAGCGCTTTTTGATCTCATTTGCATGTCTAGGCTTCCTGATGATGGATTAGCCCATTTCCTGTCACCAGCCAAAAGACCTGCGTATTGCTCGCAGGTCACACGTGTGGTCCATGTGTAATCCGAATTTTTTGCGCACCCATTGACTTGCATTGGCGTACTACGGGCGTAGTACGCTGACAATCGCAGCATGCTGCGATTGGCACGGAGCGTAGAATACGGATGAGAAATATACGCCTGGTGCGAGTGACCCCATTAAAAATCATTTGTCCGTGTGTAATGCGTGTTTTTTGCGCCTCTCACGCGCCCGTATTCCTCGCCAGTGTGACTCCGGCCTAACACGGACTGAGCATGCATCTATGGCTGGAGTCACACTAACCTGCGCAAAATACGGTCAGTATTTTACATGCGTAATACGGATGACAGACCCCTAAATAGTGCTCCGTATGTCATCTGTAATCAAGGTGTGGTCGCGTATTTTGCGCATGTCAGCAACCGTATGTAATCCGTATGGCGAGATTTTCTCGCAGGCTTGCAAAATGGACTTATAATGGAGCCCTATGCCAGTTTTAATAAAGAAATGAAAGAATAGATATAGACATATAGAATGCATATATATATATATATATATGTTTGTCACAATGACATGTATGTATATATATATATATGTATGTATTCTATGTGTCTATATCTATTCTTTCGTTTCTTTATTAAACCTGTCAGTGTGATTTTACTGTATAGCGCACTGAATTGCCGGCTTTTATAAAAGACACCTGGTGCGTATTTCTCACAAGTCACCCGTCTGGTCCGTGTGTAATCCGTATTTTTTGCTCACCCATAGACTTGCATTGGCGTATTACGGCCGTAGTACGCTGACAATCGCAGCATGCTGCGAGTGGCACGGAGCGTAGAATACGGATGAGAAATATACGGCTGGTGCGAGTGACCCCATAGAGAATCATTGGTCCGTGTGTAATGCGTGCTTTTTGCGCCTCTCACTCTCCCTTATTCCTCGCCAGTGTGACCCCGGCCTATATGAACGGTACATAACTGCGGCACACACGTCCCCCACAGTGAGCACCTTCCCTCCCCACACACCACAGGAGCTGCTGACAGGCACGTTCACACTTCACACCCTCCCGACCGAAAGTGTCGTGACATTCTGCGCGCACTGTCCGCAACTAATAAAGTTATTTCAAAGACTTTAAAAAACATGGCGCCTTAGGGCAGAGGTACCGAAGGAGACAGCGTGGACCAGGGGGAGCGGTCAGGAGGACGGCTGACAGGATGGGCGCCGAGGTGGTGGCGGGCACCGTGTATTGTTATCCGTTCCAGCAGGTGGTCAGCAGCTACCTCAGCAAGGTGAGAGCGGCGGCTCAGATGGACGTCCTCCAGCAATGTGTGGCCATCACATCAACCAGTGCTGGGTGCATGGAGTGTGGCAGCAGCAGGCTGTTGTGTGTTCGGCATACAGGTATCACCTGACTGCTCTATCGGTATGGCGTACGATACACCGACATCTGTGTGTGACGCCTGTACTCTGCCTGTATACACCGACATCTGTGTGTGACGCCTGTACTCTGCCTGTATACACCGACATCTGTGTGTGACGCCTGTACTCTGCCTGTATACACCGACATCTGTGTGTGACGCCTGTACTCTGCCTGTATACACCGACATCTGTGTGTGACGTCTGTACTCTGCCTGTATACACCGACATCTGTGTGTGACGTCTGTACTCTGCCTGTATACACCGACATCTGTGTGTGACGCCGCCTGCACTGCCCGTATACCCCTATATCCGTGTGGCAACAGTATACACCTATATCTGTGTGTAACGCCCCTATGCTGTCCGTATACCCCCGTGTCTGTGCGTGACGCCCCTATACCCCCATGTCTGTGCGTGACGCCCCTACGCGGTCCATATACACCTATATCTGTGTGCGACGCCCCCTATGCTGCCTGTATACACCTCTATCTATGTGTGACGCCCCCTACGCTGCCTGTATGCACCTATATCCGTCTGCGACGCCCCCTACGCTGCCTGTATGCACCTATATCCGTCTGCGACGCCCCCTACGCTGCCTGTATGTAGCTCCCAGCATATGACGCACCTACCCTGCCTGTTTCCATGTAAATCTTTAAAATATGCGATGCAGACAGAAACCCCTGCGAAAGACTTCCTATAATGAGGCAGATGTATGCACTGTGGATGCGCTCTGGCCACCTATAATCCAGCGGTGTCCATCTTTTTAGGCGAGCATAAAAGTGTGGTCTGACACAATTTTGTGCACCTCTGAAAGGAAGGACAATGTTAAACAGAGACCAAACTGAGTCCAGACTAACTCTGCTGCCTCATTATAGTGAATGGATCCCTCGGGAGTTTCATCTGTCATGTCACACTAGCGATTAAATCAGACGAATGCAATGCGATAAAAAATCGCATTGCATTTGTCCCAATGTTATTCTATGGTGCTGCTCCCTTCATGCGTTTTTTTATCGCATCTGTTCCTCGGACCGAGACAATTGCCGCATGCTGCGATTGTCACCGATTTTCGGATCAGATTCGACAATGCAAGTCTATGGATGCGATTAAAAATCGCATTGAAGACGCAACACACGTGTGACTTAAATCGCAAGACTTCTCCAGGTCACAGGAAAGAGCATCAGGCATTAGCATTGGATGTCAATTTGATGCTTAGATGCGAATAAAATCGGTTCATTGCCGGAAAATGGGATGACAGATGGATCCCTGGACAAGAATTCTTTGTGCGATTTCGTACTGTTAAAATGGGACCGATTTTTTTTTTTTTTTTTTTTTTCCTTCTCCCCTTCTTTATTCGTTGTGTGTGACTCCAACCTTAGTTGTAAATCCTGATGCAAGTGCTCAGTGTAGTGCACAGGATAAATGTGATCATAAATGTTGTGTAAAATGTTCTCCAAAAAAGCTTAAACTCAATCCACGAGAAAAGCAAGTCCCCACTCAGGTCTTTTATCTGTCAACCGAAATATAAGGGGCTCCCATGTTACCAATAGTACAAAGGCACTGGAAAAACACTGACTCCTTGCCCCACAAAATAAATTCAGCAAATTCTGCACTCCCAAATTGCCTGTTTTTTGCACAATCCCCACTTATTGAGGCTGTCTAACAAATCATGCAGCCTCAGACCTAATATACGAGCACACTCAGGTGCTCTGATAAAACCTGCGCATGCTCAGAAAAAACTTTATCAGAGCCCTTTCGTTCATCACTACTGGTCACCATCTGAACACACAGTAGACAGTATAGCAGTTTATTAACTGAGCACAATGAAAATGTGGGTAAGAGGTCATAAAAAGCATGTAAAGAATTTCTGAGTAATATTTCTCTGTAGGTATTAGAGGCTTTTATAAACTAAACACTTTCCATACTTCATATACAGTGGCATGTAAAAGTTTGGACACCCCTGGTCAAAATTACTCTGATATTGTGAACAATTAAACAAGATGAAGATTAAATGATCTTTATAAGGCCTAAAGTTGAAGATGGCACACTTCCTTTGTAATTTAGGGAAAAAAAAGATTTTCATCTTTTTACATTTTAAAAATTACAGAAAGTAAAGTGGGCTAATGCAAAAGTTTGCGCACCCTTGCAGATTTGTGTGCTCAGATAACTTTTGACCAAGGTTTCAGAACTTAATTAGCTTGTTAGGGTTATGGCTTGTTCACTGTCATTGTTAAGAAAAACCATGTAATGCAAATTTCCCAGCATTATAAAAACCCAGCCTCCTCCAAACTTGTGCCAAAAAACAGCAGCCATGGGTTCTTCCAAGCAGCTGCCTAGCACTCTGAAAGTGAAAATGGTTGCGGCCCATAAAACAGGAGAAGGCTATAAGAAGGTAACAAAGTGTTTTCAAGTTTCCCTTTACTCGTTTTGAAATGTAATTAAGAAATGGCAGGAACAACAGAGGTAAAGATTGGTCTTCCAGATCTTAGCAAAATTTCAGTGAAGACTGCTTGTAGGATTGCTAAAGTGGCAAATCAGAACCCCCACTTGACTTCAAAAGACTTTCAGAAAGATTTAGCAGACTTTGGAGTTGTGGTACATTGTTCTACTGTTTGGAGACACCTCCACAAATATGCCCTTCATTGAAGAGTCATCGGAAGAAAACCTCTCCTGCATCCTCACCATATAATTCAGTGCTAAAAGTATGCAAAAAAAAAATCTAAACAAGCCTGAATCATTTTGGAAACAAGTCCTGTGGACCTATGAGGTTAAAATAGAACTCTTTGGTCACAATGATCAAAGGTATGTGTGGAGAAAAAAGGGCCCAGAATTTCAGGAAAAGAACCATCTAGACAACCATTAATCATGGGGGTGGATCAATCATGCTTTGGGGTTTAATGTCAAGAGGAGCATTTCATGGATAGAGGAAAGAATGGATTCAATGAAATGTCAAATTCTTGATGCAAACATAACATCATCTCTTTAAAAAAAAAAGCTGAAGTTGAAAACAAATGGATAATGATCATAAACACGTCAAAATTCACAATAGACTACATCAAAAGGCTCAAGCTGAAAGTTTTACAATGGCCCCCACAGTCCCCTGATCTGAAAATCATTGAAAATCTGTGGCTATGTCTCAAAATAGAACCAGGGATCTCACAGAACTGGAAGGATTTTCCAAGGAAGAATAGATGAAAATCCCTCAAGAATTGAAATACTGTTGACTGGCTACAAAAAGCGTTTACAAGCTGTGATTTTCAAAAGGGGGTGCTCCTAGGTGCCCAAACTTTTGAATTAGCCCATTTTCTTTTTTGTAAATTTTAAAATGTAAAAGATGGAAATATATACCGCATTTTTCGGATTATAAGACGCACTTTTTTTCACCCTAAATTTTGGGGGAAAATGGGGGTGCGCCTTATAATTCGAATATACCTTACCGGCTGCAGTGGAGCGGGGTCCCAGGGTCACTGCTAGCGGAGGCAAGAGTGGGGTGATGCCGCTAGCTGGGAGAAGGGTGTGTTTGTATGTGTGATGATGCGGGGGGGCTCTACCGACATTTTGTGAAAGCCTGAAGTCCCCGCCCTTCCTTGGTTTACATTGCCTTGGACTCCGGCGGTCATTTTCCCGAAGCTCACCACGTTTTAAATTTCTCTTCTGTATTGTGGAGAGTAACAATTGTATTAAAAAAGGAGGAAAAAAAAAAAAAAATCAATAACACATGTGACTGTCTGTTGGTACTGATGAGATTCTATGTAGATGGAAGGGGGAGGAGCTAGAATCGGAGCTTCTCCCTCCCGCTCCGTTCTTCATAGAATTTCACCATTAATTACCGTACTGTCATCTTTTATCTCAGTAATGGAACAATGTCTTCACTGAATACAGTTGTGTTTTTTTTTTTTTTTTACTTATGAATTCAGAATTGTAAGAGTGAATGATCAGTCCTGGTGAAGATAATAGCTGTTTTCGCTCATAATTTTTGCCAGAGCTGTATCTTAAGAGACCACTGCACAGTTTTATAAAAAATCAGCTTCTCTACATGTCTGACAGCTTTTTGTACATGCTACCTTGCAAATGGAATAAAAAGCTATTTAAAAAAAAAAAGCCATGTCCCCTAAACTAACATGCTAAATCCGCTGTGGATTTAATACTATTTTTTTCTTTTTTTACATTTCCAGGTGAGCCCATTAAGGTATGTTCACATGCCCTATTTTTGCTACCAACTGTTCTGGAACAAAAACCAGAGTGCTGGCAGGAAAAATGCTTGCACAAAGTACGTATGTTTGTTTTTATTGTGTGGTTTGTTTTTTTTTTTTTACATGTTTTTTTTCCCCATACATTTGAATACGGAAAAAATGCTGATTGTCAATTCTATTTGCAGATTTTTATAAGAGAGGAAAAAAAAAAAAAGGGGGGGGGGGGGTCTTCTGGGATAGTTTAGAATAGTATAGTAAACTGCACTATTAAAAGGAACCTGTCACCACTTTTATGGCCTACCAACTAAAAATATCAGTCAAATTGAGTGTCAGCTATGCATTCCACAACTACTTATGAAATCCCCTGACTCCCCATGTATGACCCCTAAAAACCTTTTTTTATTTCTCCCGCGCTGTATGGTAATGTGTTCGGTACGGTCTGTTGGGCGTTGCTTCGGTTCCCTCACGCCACCTCTCTTCGGCTTGCTGTACGCATTCCTTGACGTGAATAACGCGGGTCACTTAGAGATTCTGCGTGTGCGCTGTCCAATGGGATCTCGCGCGTGCGCAGTATGCTTTGCCCAACTGAGGGAAAAGCTGAAAAGCAGTACAGCGCTGCACATTAAGGCTCTGATCACATTTATCCTGCACTCTACTCTGAGCGCTTACATCAGGGTTTCCATGTAGATCTTTTAAAAAACGTGATTCAGACGGAACCACTGGCAGAGAAGGTTCCCTACAATGAGGCAGATGTGGACGCCATCTGGCATATGATCTGGTGGTGTCTTGTCTTTTTAGCCGTGCAAAAATGCTCAGTCTGCCACAGTTTTGTGCACTCCTGAAAAGGACAACGCTGAACAAGAGACCAGATGGAGTCCAGAGTAACTTTGCTGCGTCATTATAGTGAATGGATCCCTTGGAGGTTTCATCTGAATAATGTCACTCAGAGATTTAGATGGAAACCCCAAAGTAAGTTCTCGGTGTAAAATGCCGGATAATGTGATTCCAAACAATTTGTAAAATGTTCCCAATAAAAGCTTCAACTCAATCCACAAAAAAAGCAAGTCCACTCTCGTCTCCATCATCTGTCAATGGACATATAGGGGGCTTCCACATTACTGGCAGTATAAAGGCTCCGGAAAAGTGAAATGGCTCCTCACCCACCAAAAGAAATTCAGAAATTCTGTGCTTCCAATTGCCCACCCCCCTCTCCCCTCCCTTCCCTCCCTTCTGAGCCCCAGCCTGCTTAAACCACGCTTAGGGTTCATATGTTTGGCATTTCTGTTGTGATGAGAGCATGCCTAATTTACGGGATGTGTCTTCAGAAGCATGAGCTGGGTACTACAAGATACTGGTCACTACAAGGGCAGTTTGCAATCTTCAGTCAGTAACATCCACTGCTGCTTGTTTCTGGTAAACACCCATGGAGTCAAAATAGTCACTACAACTGTATATAAATTCACAAAGGGGTATGATATCCAAAATGGGGTCACTTGAGGGGGATTCTGTTCTTCTAGCACTTAGGGGCTTTGTATATGGAGTCTGCAAACTGTTCTAGGAAAATCAGCACTCCAGGAGTCACATGGCGTTCCCTCCCAAGTCACGTTGTGTGGCTAAGCAGTATTTTACAGCCACATATGGGGTATTTAGATTTTTTTTTTAAGCAGAAATTGTGAGTCAAATTTTGGTGCCATTTTTACCCATTTCCCAGTGTGAATATGCAAAATCTTGGTGTAAAAATATATATATATATATTTTTGTTTCTCACTGCCCAATGTCCTGATATCTTTGTGAAAATGAAAACATTTTTTGGGGAAAAATGTTTTTTTTTTTTTTTCACAGATCAAGGTTGTAGAATTCTGTGAAGCACCTGTGGTTTCAAGATGCTTGCCACACATCTACATAAATTCCTTGAGGGGTCTAATTTCCAAAATGGTGTCACTTGTGGGCAGTTTCCATGGTTTAGGCACATCAAAGGCTCTCCAAACGTGACATGGCGTCCGCTAATGATTCCACCAAATTTTGCATTCAAAAAGTTAAATTGCGATCCTTCTCTTCTGAGCTCTGCCGTGCGCCCAAACAGTAGATTTCCCCCACATATGGGGTATCGGCATGCTCAGGAGAAATTGCACAACAAGTTTTGGCATCCTTTTTCTCCTCTTACCCTTGTGAAAATAAAAAAAAAATTGGGTCTAAAGTGAAATTTTTGTGAAAAAAGTAGAATGTTCATGTTTTCCTTCGACATTGCTTCAGTTCCTGTGAATCACCTGAAGCATTAAATAAACTTCTTGAATGTGGTTTTAAGCACCTTGAGGAGTGCAGTTTTTAGAATGGTGTCACTTTTGGGTATTTTCTTTCATATAGGCCCCTCAAATTCACTTCAAATGTAATGTGGTCCCTAAAAAAAAAAAAAGTGGTTTTGTAAATCTGTTGAAATGAGAAATCGCTGTTCAACTTTTAACCCTTCTAACTTTCTAACAAAAAAATAAAAATTGTGCTGATGTAAACTATTTTGGGTAGCATAACTCTCTGGTTTAACCCCTTCTTTACCTCCCAAGGAGGTTTAATGACCAGGCCAATTTTTACAATTCTGACCAGTGTCACTTTGAGGCAATAACTGTGGAACGCTTCAAAGGATCCCACTGATTTTGAGATTTTTTTTCGTGACAAATTGTACTTCATGGTAGTGTTAGAATGTCTTGAATGAATATGACGTGTTTTTGAAGAAAAAAAGCAACTTTTCAAACTTTAAATTCTTATGCCCTTAAATCAGAGATATGTCACACTAACGTTAATAAATAACATTTCCCACATGTCTACTTTACATCAGCACAACTTTTGAAACTACATTTTTCTTTGTTACGAAGTTACAAGGGTTAAAATTTGCCCAGCAATTTCTTATGTTTCCAACAAAATTTACAAAAGCACCACATTACATTTGAAGTAACTTTGACGGGCCTATGTGACAGAAAATACCCCAAAATGACACTATTCTAAAAATTCTACGCCTCAAAGTGCACAAAATCACATTCAAGAAGTTTTTACTAATCCTTCAGGTGCTTCACAAGATTTTTTTGGAATGTGGGGGGGGGGGGGGGGGACATTTCACTTTTTGTCACAAACGTGTTACTTTAGACTCAATTTTTTTTTTTATTTTCGCAAAGTTAAATTGAAAAAATGGACCTCTAAATTTGTTGTGCAATTTCTCCTGAGCATACACATATTCCATATGTGGGGAAAAAACCACTGTTTGGGCACACGGCAGACGTTTTGAATGCAAAATTTGCTGGAACTATTAGTGAACACCATGTCGTGTTTGGAGAGCCCCTGATATGCCTAAACAGTGAAAATCCCCCACAAGTGACACCATTTTGGAAAGTAGACCCCTCAAGATACTTTTCTAGATGTGTGGTGAGCACATTGAAACCCTAGGGGCTTCACAGTTTATAATGTTGAGACGTGAAAATAAAAAAATAACCGTTTCCCACAAAAACTTTTTTTTTTTTTTAGCCCCAAATTTTGCATTTTCATAAGGGTAACAGGAGAAATTGCACATATGATTTGATGTACAATTTCTCATGAGCACATCGATACCCCATATGTGGGGAAAAACTACTTTTGACACACAGTGCAAAACTCAGAAGGCAAGAAGCGCCATATTGGAGTTCAGATTTGGCTGGAATGGTTTGAGGGTGCCATGTCACAATGGCAGAGCCCCTGAGGGGCCAGAATAACAGACCCCAACCGCACCCGATAGGTGAGCTCATTTTACAAACACACGCCCCAATAAATTCATTTAGGGGTGCAGTGATCATATTGACACCACATTTGCCTCACAGAACTTTATACCATTGAGCGGTGAAGAAAGAATGACATTTTTACCACTAAAATGTTGTTTTAGCCTCAAGTTTTTAATTTTTCTAAGGGCTAATAGGAAAATTGTTTACAACTGAGGTCCATTTTTACCCTACATATAATCGGGAAATACTTTTCAGGCACAGTGCAAAGCTCAGAAGGGAAGGTGTGCCATATTATAGTGCAGATTTTAAGATATGGTTTGCAGGTGCCATGACCCACTGGGAGAGCCCCTGAGGTGCCAGCACAGCAGAACATCCCCTCCCCCTTAAGTGACCCCATTGTAAGGTCTACACCTCTCAGCGAATGAATCTAGGTATACTGCAGTGCTGGAGACCTGTCGCTGATTCAGCCTGTGAGACCCTGCTTATAGACAGATACCTTGGATTCATCAGATGACCTCAGTGTACCAGAGCAACGATCGGAACCCACGATTACGATTGCAGGGGGTTGATCCTGCCAAAGGGGGTCTTTTAACCACTTGGGTACCGCTGTCGCTATTCATTTATTCCTAAGTGGCGTTAAAAGGCATATGGTAAGTCTTTATGGGGTTAAAACGATTGTCTGGTGCTCAGTATTGATAGCTTATCCGTGTATGTTCTCCTTGGGGTTGTGTGGGTTTCCCTCTGTTATTCTCATGACACATCGCTGCAGTCTGGATCTCTGCCCCTACATTTAGCTGCTCTCAGTTGGGGCAGCAAAAACCTGGTGACAGATCCCCTTTTGGGTGGCTGCAGACAAGCCAGAAAATTGACTTTTTTTTTTTTTTATAATTTTCATGTAGTACATGCTTTGTGTGTGTTTTTCCCCTCAGACACTCTGAACCAGAAAAAAAAAGATTCATGTGAACTGCCTTATTGAATAACTTGGGTCAGTGTGCTGTGTGGTTTCAAAGCCTGGTAGCACATGTCCGATTTCTCCGCTTGTCTGCATGAGCCCTTATTCTGTCTTGATAAACTTTCTACAGTATTGTGTGTGACGAGCCCATCTTCCAATGCCATAAAATAACATTAGTTCCTCCAGACAGTGCCATTAAAACAGTTGAATGGATAGCTCTTTGGTTTGGGAGCATTAATCATCATTTAGATTTTTCGGAGGATTGAGTAGAATGTGGTTAATACTTCGGTAATACCTTTCATAAGTTGGTCTCGCAGTAAACACATGCCAAGGACATTTTCTGCTTAGTAATTGAGAAGAGGCGGCTACCTGTGTTATTTTGCATTGAAATGTCCCCTCGGTGTGTCTTTTGCATTTATTTAGTGTGACAATGCCGGCGGTACTTGAAGGCATCTATATTAAAGCATTGTTGCCATGAGCGAATGTCTCCTCAGTCGGCGCTTCAGAGCATATGTCATGTAACAGTACATAAAAGATGAGAAGTTCACCTTGAAGACAGGCCCATAAATCCCACTCCTTCAGGTCTCACAAGGTCTATAACTGTGGACTGGAAGATACAGCTGGAATTTTAAGTGAGGTTGTCTGATACCGTTCTCTGTGTTACACTTGTACAGTCTTCTGGCCGTTCGGGATACTTCTACATCATATTTCACCATGCTATATTTTGTTTTCTTTGAAGACAAGCTAGCTACGTGACACAGTCATAATTGTGCTCCGAACTCTGGAAAGTTAGGGTGTGTAAGGCTTGTGACACATTGCATTTATGGCCATTGTTGGGTATTTATGTGCAGGAAGTATACATCCAACAGTGACCACAGTCAGGATGCCTAGGAACCCATTGTAAAATCAGTTTTGCATGGTATACATGGATCTCTGTAAAGGAAAGTACTGTCCGATGTGCTTTCCGTACAGTTAAATGGTATGCAGACACGTAATGGCCAAACGGGAACACTTTTGGCTTCTGCCTGAAGAGGGTTGACGTGAAATTTACCCAACATAGACTAAAAGTATAAGTGCACACATGCAGTGTGCCCTTCACATAAGGCTTCATTCACGTCCGTCCAAGTACGAGAAATATATTTGTAATTGTACTATGTGTGAAAGGGTTTGGTGTATGTTTGTAAACCACACTATAAGCCTGCCCTGTGTATTATTACTTGTACTTGATAAAGACCTAGAACAGGTCAAAACATTCACTTGATGGCGGCTTTACATTTTTGGAATTGATCACCATGGATTGGACGCTGTCTACTTGTCTATATGCTGCTACACTTCCAAGTGGGTTCCTTGGAGATTTTGACTGTGCATCCCTCACTGAGTGCTGCCAGCTACCCTCTTTTCTGGACATGACTTAAAGACTGCCTGAGGATCTCCTGACCTCAACTCCGCAGACTCCAATGCTGTGATCCTCAGTATACTAAGTTGGTGACCATTAATGAATAGTTGGCTGGTGTTTAAGCAGCTTAATCCGATGAATTTGCCGGGCAGACACCTTCCCCATTATTATCTGCACGAACCAGTCTGCGCTCTGTATCTGCCACAAATCTTTTCACAGTACGATGATCACACGCTTAAGTTTTCAATAGTGTGGTGTAGTAACCACTGTGTCTGCTAGGGGGCGCTGTGTGGAGGTCCCAGGAGAAAGGATGAATGGCGGAATATTGAATGACCGTCAGGTATCTCAAAGTGGGTGGCTTTGAGATGGAGACTTATGTATGTGTGATCAGCAAGGTCTTTGCTGAGATGCTGATTTAATATGAGAGGGAGAAGTCTCCAGGTAACTAGAAAGATGGGTGGGTCTGGTTACCTACAAACCCACCCAGGGGTGTGTCTAAAAACGCCTGTAGTAAAAGGCTATGTGAGTGTGTGAAGGACCTGTGATGAGGTCATAGGCACGTGACCTGGTGGGCGTGGCTATGAACCATATAATGTGGCCAGGGTAGGTCACATGGGGTGAATGCAGGGACCTGGTTGGTCCAGAGCGGAAGGTCCCGTGCGCAGGATTGTCTCCTGGCTAACAGCCTGTGGGTGGCTGTGTGTAATGGCTGCCAGAGCCTGAAAGTTCCCTGGAGGGATATGGACGTCTGCAGCATGAGTGACGGAACCAAGTGGAGACCCTGACGTGGGTGAGATAAATGAGGCTAAGAGAGCCTGTATGCTGGACTTTGAGCAACCTGTGTGAACACTGGGTTTACAGAGGGAAGCTACTGTATAATGGACGCTCTGCTGTTTATGTGAAGTTTTGTTGATTGCTTCTATCGGTTTATGCTGCATAATAAACCGCATGGACTGCTATGTTTGATGGAAAACCCGTGCCGGATGTGTTTTGTTCGCTGCCAAGCGAGAATTCCCCAAGTAAATGACAGCGCTGCCTCACAATAGCTAATATTTTCCTACCTTGTCCAGGGCTTTGCACTATTGGATGCTTTTACAGCAGAGAGATACCTTTTCTTTCCCATATTGCTTGACAGCTGCTTAATAATATGGAGCGTCCTTCTTGCGTAGTTTTCCTTTGATTGGGCTCAACCAGCAATAATTATTTCAGGTGTTTGAGAATTGATTTCAGTGATCCAAAGAGCCATGAGACACAATACCATGCATGTGTTTATGGGAAAAGCAAAGTACATCTTTATGACTTTAAATCCAATTAGCATAATAACTTTGAATGCGATGTGTTTCATAAATGACCTTTCTTTGTTTCTTTAGCCAAGCCCAGATATATGTGCTGCTTGGAACAGAATGGTTATTTTGTCCACAGATAAGTGATAACCGGTTGGTTGGGGGGAAGGGTTAATGACCATTGTGATCCACACTGATAGCCAAGAGTGGCTTCTTAAAGGGAAGGTGCCATCCAAAAAATTTTTTTCAGCAATTGAAAAAATGTAAAGAATTAATGTTTACATTTTCTTAAAAAATATTATCATTTGTTTTTAATTTTACAAAATATGAAAAATAATTTTAAAAAGTTTGGCATTTCCACTTGTTAACACTAGGGGGAGCAGCTACTGAAATTTGGCACAAAAACCTAGTGTACAACTAGCTCACATTACTGCACTGCAGTAATTATGGGCGGAGTCTGCTGACATGGTGTGATGTCTCCTCTCCTCCCCTTCTGGGTGCTTGCTTCTGGATCAGAACAGGTCACCAATCAGCAGAATTTTTTTCTGATGTTCTGTGGAGCAGACAAGTAGACGGTCCATCCATGTGTATAAAACACAGCGCTCTATGTATAATCCCTGGAACCGAACAGGGTGCCATAGACCAGCACACTGCTCTCCTGAAATACTCTGTGCTGCTGTAACCCTGCTCCCTCCACCATGTATCTCCCTCTGTGCCCCCCATAGACTGCTGATTGATGGCCTGTTCTGATCCAGACTTTGCAGGCAAAGACCCCATTCCCCTCCTCAGATCCTGTCCTGGCGATGTGTGAAAGCGAGGCGACAGGCGCAGTCCGGGTTGACGCTGGGAAGCAGGATGGGGGAAATGTAGCCATACAGTAACGATAAAAATGAGACCCCTCTCTTCAGCTGCCTCACCAGCCCTCCCCTGAATGCACCTAACTATTACCCCTGATCCGTGTGCAGGTGTTCAGCCAGAACCACCCTAGAATGGATCCCCTTTTAGCAGATAATACTGCCATAGAGTTCTCACACAATACCGCCATATACTTCACACATAATACCGCCATATAGATCATACACAATACAACCATGTAGATCACACATAAAACCAGCAGGGTGAAAGCAGCACAGAGTATTTCAGGAGAGCAGTATCACACGGGATAGGATTAGATACACGGCTCAGCAGTCAGTATCACACAGGATAGGATTATATACACGGCTCAGCAGTCAGTATCACGCAGGATAGGATTAGATACACGGCTCAGCAGTCAGTATCACGCAGGATAGGATTACATACACGGCTCAGCAGTCAGTATCACGCAGGATAGGATTAGATACATGGCTCAGCAGTCAGTATCACGCAGGATAGGATTAGATACATGGCTCAGCAGTCAGTATCACGCAGGATAGGATTAGATACACGGCTCAGCAGTCAGTATCACGCAGGATAGGATTAGATACATGGCTCAGCAGTCAGTATCACGCAGGATAGGATTAGATACATGGCTCAGCAGTCAGTATCACGCAGGATAGGATTAGATACACAGCTCAGCAGTCAGTATCACACAGGATAGGATTATATACACGGCTCAGCAGTCAGTATCACGCAGGATAGGATTAGATACACAGCTCAGCAGTCTCTCTCTCTCTCCCCCCCGGACGGCACTTACGATAACTTCAGCTGCTGCGACATAGCCCTCCTTCTCCCCCCGGCAAATTCCTTCAGCTGCTGCGTCTGCCGTAAATGAAGCACGAGGTCGGGAGCCGACCGTTACACTTATGCCCCACTGCTGCCGTCAAGAGGCAGAGGGGTGTGTCCTTCACCAGCCACAAAAAAAACATGGAGGCCTCCAGTCACTGCATTCCTCAGGTATACTATCTGAACAACACCCTCCCCGTACTGCAGCTTACTGGACAACATTGTTTTATACTGTCTTATCTTTGACATGTAATTATAAAAAACCACGGCACCTTCCCTTTAAGGCCCCGTCACACATAGCGATCTCGCTAGCGAGATCGCTGCTGCGTCACAAGTTTTGTGACACAACAGCGATCTCACCAGCGAGATCGCTGTGTGTGACAGCGATCAGCGACCGGCCCCCCTGCTGGTATCGCTGATCGCTGCAGGAAAGCCCAGGACATTTCTTTGGTCGCTGGGCTCCCACTGGCCAGCACACATCGCTGCGTGTGACCGGCGGGAGCCCAGCGATCAGCTGGTAACTAATGTACACATCGGGTATCCAAGGGACGTGCGTGTACTCTGTGTACATTAGTTACCAAGCGCACTGATGCAGGTACCTGGTAACTAATGTACACATCGGGTATCCAAGGGACGCACGTCCCTTAGATACCCAATGTGTACCTTAGTTACCAGCCCCCTGCATCAGTGCGCTTGGTAACTAATGTACACAGAGTACACGCACGTCCCTTAGATACCCAATGTGTACCTTAGTTACCAGCCCCCTGCATCAGTGCGCTTGGTAACTAATGTACACAGAGTAAACGCACGTCCCTTAGATACCCAATGTGTACCTTAGTTACCAGCCCCCTGCATCAGCGCGCTGGTAACTAACAGAACACAGCGATGCCGCGCGCTCGGCATCGCTGTGCTAATCGCTGGTGAAGCTGTCTGGTTGACAGCTCACCAGCGATCACATAGCGACTTACCAGCGATCCTGACACGTTGATATCGTTGTCGGGATTGCTGGTAAATCGTCATGTGTGACAGGGCCTTTAGTGACAGGTTACGGAGGGGGGTTTAATTCTTCAGTGTTGGCATGAGCCAGTCTCCGCTGTAGCTTATTTCTGTCATAAGATGAAACTGCACTGATGCTGAGAAGAGTGAGAAAGGTCCATGGACCAGTGATTGAGAAAAACGGCTTTGTCATTTTCCAAAAGCTGAAATGACAGGACAAGTCAACTATCCAGCTAATGAGGATGCAGATCTGTGTCTATGCCCTGACTCAGTGGTTCCTGGCTTCAGGACCAGATTTTGGAGCCGCTTGTGGAATCACTGGTGTGAACACATCTGTAGCTGTGACTGATGCTGAAATGCTTTTCTGCTTTGTTTTTGTGTGTAATGCTTGCACTGTTATGGAACACATGCTGCCAACAGCTGACAGAAAAGGAGTTAATAAGCGCATACAGCATGGCCGGTCTCGTCGACAGCTCCGCGGTGCCTTAATTGAGATAAAATTGCTTTGCTGAACGGTGACAAACAGCTAAACCTTAACGTGCTTGACAAGGCGGCAGATGGCTGGGAGGTGGCACCACTAGATTGTCCTGGTTGCTGTTGGCTTGCAGGATGGGTATTTGTCTTGTATTCTGTACGCTGCTGGCCTTGTGTTTTGTGTGTTCTGTCATTAGATAGAAGTGACTCTTTGAGCTGCCGCTGTGGGGATGAAGGTAGCAAAGGCTTTGTTGATGACAAAGCTGTTTATCTTCCTTTTTAATTTCTCTAAAGATAACGCTAAAATACCTCTGGTCCGGTACACAGGGCCGCACAAAACAAGACCACGGCTAATCCCTACCTCTTCAGGAACCCTTTGTAATAGCACAAGGAGAATTTGTCCTGCCTTTTGTAGTGGGGTAACGTAACGCCACAGTTTACAGATTGTGCCCGCAGAATGAAGTTGAAAGTGTAATTATTGCCTGCACAGTTCAAAGAAATCCTCATACTTCAAAGTGGTGTGTATAAAGGAGAAGCACCTGGCCAAGGATCCATGTACCTCTTATTCTGTGACTTGAAAGACTGCTAATGATGTGATGTGAAAAATAAGAGTTAGGCCACGTTCATGAATTTACATCAGTATGTGTAAGTCAAAATCAGGAGTGAGTGAAGAATCCAGAAGTGGTAACATGTTTCTATTATTCTTTTCCTCTGATTGTTCCGTTCCACTCCTGGTTTTGGCTTACACGTACTGAGGTAAAATAATGACCAAATACTCAACGTGTGCACATACCCTTAGGGACACAATGCTCAATAATACGGTCACAGGAACTACAACTTCTCCACATGCTGAGGGATAATACATAGGGGACTGTAGTGATCGCCCACACTTTGCAGTGTAAAAATTTGGACTAAGCGCAAGGTTTTTGGGACTATCCTGTCCTTATTCCTATGTATGATAGACCCCTTTACATGCTATAATAAATGTAATGTTTGTTTTGGCATTGCTGGTATCAGAAGTACTCTTCCTGCATAAACGGAGAGCATTATGCAGTTGTGCACAGAGCTTAAAGGGAACCGGTCATGTAAAAACAAAAACGCTATTGATCTGCAGATATGGGGTTAATCTGCAGGATAATAGTGTTCTTAAGCTGCTCCCGCTGCCGGTAGGAAATTGACTTTATTCCTCCCAGCAGCCTCAGACTTTCAGCCATAGGGGTGGCCCAATTTGGCTTGAGTCACTGCTCAGTGCAAAGTGAGCTGTAGCTGTAACCTGCCCCCCCCCCCCCGGCATTGACTGACAGGTTGAAAGCTTAGCTGGCTCTGGCCATCTTTTTACGCTCCCGCTTTTCCTGATGATGATGCTACCCCTTGACAAGGCGACAGCCGAAACACGCGTCGGGGTGAATACCACTCACTAGTGGGAGTCTTCTATGATCATTATATTGGGCAGTGGGTATTGCCTACACCTTTTGATTATGCACTAGCACTTTACACAAGGCACGGTCCTTATACTATAACAAACTTTAAAAGGATTGTCCAGTGCAAATCGATAAGTCTGCAGTGCATGCGCTGGGGAGATTCATAAGTCTGCAGTCACACAGAGTGATTGCAGACTTATGATTTGGACTCTATAACCCCTTTAATTTTTGGACACAAGATATTACCCATGCAATAATATGTATAGTGGTGTATATTCATTAACATTATGTCGTCTTATGATTATTTGACTCCTTCAAGACACATGATTTTTATCATCCTGAATGTGCGCCCCTTGTTTTGTTATCACCTGATCACTAATTTCTGGGCTTTTATAGTCGTTTTTTTTTTTTTTCTTCCTTTTCTTAAAAAATTATTTAGACTAGAGTACAAACAATTTGCCTGATGTGAGGTTTATTGTCATTGTGTCATTTCATTCCTGTCTACATTGTTCTTTCTTGATACCTGAGCTATAAAAATGGCAGAAAAATAATAGACATGATTATTACTATTATGTCTTTTGCAGTTTTCATATTTTATATTTGACAGTTTAGGGAGGAGATAGCGCTGCA
The DNA here is from genome assembly GCF_039654945.1 of Dendrobates tinctorius. Taxonomy (NCBI): domain Eukaryota; kingdom Metazoa; phylum Chordata; class Amphibia; order Anura; family Dendrobatidae; genus Dendrobates; species Dendrobates tinctorius. Next base: position 33,442,213 of record NW_027361711.1, read on the forward strand.
GTAGGTAGTGTTTGGTTTTATATATAATTTCCAAATTTTTATATTTCTGAAATTGTGTTTTCACGATTCACAAAGTATGTCCCTCTGAGCTATGGCTCCTTTCACACTAGTGGTTTTTTTTTTTTTTTTTTTTTTTCTATTTTTGAGGGTCAGAATAGCATAGAGGTGTACACCCTTTTCTTGCAGTATGTTAAGTTATAGGATTTGTTATTATTACATTCAACCCCTGTTATCCACTTATACATTTTTTTTTTTTTTTTTTTTTTTTTTTTTATAACATTTTTACATGGGATCTTATATGTAATATATGATCAGTTTCTATTTTATTTATTTTTTTATCTTTATCAACACCTCATTCCATGCATCTCTGGACATGTCCACTTTAGTAGAAAAATTAAGGGATTGACTCATTTTGCTATATGAGTAAAATTGCAAATTATTGTAAAAACAAGAAATTTTGCAGTTTACTTCTTGTTAAAAGGGATTTCATACACCCTCGCCTCCCAGCCAAACTGTTTACAGTATGTACGCATGTAGCTCTTGCTAAGACTAGTTGAGCCATACCTTTAGGCAGCAAGTCCGTCCATTTCTTATCAGGGCTCACTACTGAGCATGTCCATAAAGTGCAGCACAGATTCATCTCATCTATGACCCCACAACACTGGTCACTACTGAGCATGTACATAAAGTGCAGCACAGATTCATCTCATCTATGACTCCACAGCACTGGTCACTACTGAGCATGTACATAAAATGCAGTACAGATTCATTTCATCTACGACCCCACAGCACTGGTCACTACTGAGCATGTGCATAAAGTGCAGCACAGATTCATCTCATCTATGACTCCACAGCACTGGTCACTACTGAGCATGTACATAACGTGCAGCACAGATTCATCTCATCTATGACCCCCACAGCACTGGTCACTACTGAGCATGTGCATAAAGTGCAGCACAGATTCATCTCATCTATGACTCCACAGCTCTGGTCACTACTGAGCATGTACATAAAATGCAGCACAGATTCATCTCATCTATGACTCCACAGCACTGGTCACTACTGAGCATGTACATAAAATGCAGTACAGATTCATTTCATCTACGACCCCACAGCACTGGTCACTACTGAGCATGTGCATAAAGTGCAGCACAGATTCATCTCATCTCCGACTCCACAGCACTGGTCACTACTGAGCATGTACATAACGTGCAGCACAGATTCATCTCATCTATGACCCCCACAGCACTGGTCACTACTGAGCATGTGCATAAAGTGCAGCACAGATTCATCTCATCTATGACTCCACAGCTCTGGTCACTACTGAGCATGTACATAAAATGCAGTACAGATTCATTTCATCTACGACCCCACAGCACTGGTCACTACTGAGCATGTGCATAAAGTGCAGCACAGATTCATCTCATCTATGACTCCACAGCACTGGTCACTACTGAGCATGTACATAAAATGCAGTACAGATTCATTTCATCTACGACCCCACAGCACTGGTCACTACTGAGCATGTGCATAAAGTGCAGCACAGATTCATCTCATCTATGACTCCACAGCACTGGTCACTACTGAGCATGTACATAAAGTGCAGCACAGATTAATCTCATCTACATCTCCACAGCAAAGGTCACTACTGAGCATGTGCATAAAGTGCAGCACAGATTCAGCTCAGCTACAACTCCACAGCACTGGTCACTACTGAGCATATGTGCATAAAGTGCAGCACAGATTCATCTCCTCTACCTCTCCACAGCACTGGTCACTACTGAGTTTGTACATGAGATGAATCGGTGCTGCACTTTATCTATGACCCCACAGCACTGGTCACTACTGAGCATGTACATAAAATGCAGCACAGATTAATCTCATCTACGACTCCACAGCACTGGTCACTACTGAGCATGTACATAAAGTGCAGCACAGATTCATCTCATCTCCGACTCCACAGCACTGGTCACTACTGAGCATGTACATAACGTGCAGCACAGATTCATCTCATCTATGACCCCCACAGCACTGGTCACTACTGAGCATGTGCATAAAGTGCAGCACAGATTCATCTCATCTATGACTCCACAGCTCTGGTCACTACTGAGCATGTACATAAAATGCAGTACAGATTCATTTCATCTACGACCCCACAGCACTGGTCACTACTGAGCATGTGCATAAAGTGCAGCACAGATTCATCTCATCTATGACTCCACAGCACTGGTCACTACTGAGCATGTACATAAAATGCAGTACAGATTCATTTCATCTACGACCCCACAGCACTGGTCACTACTGAGCATGTGCATAAAGTGCAGCACAGATTCATCTCATCTATGACTCCACAGCACTGGTCACTACTGAGCATGTACATAAAGTGCAGCACAGATTAATCTCATCTACATCTCCACAGCAAAGGTCACTACTGAGCATGTGCATAAAGTGCAGCACAGATTCAGCTCAGCTACAACTCCACAGCACTGGTCACTACTGAGCATATGTGCATAAAGTGCAGCACAGATTCATCTCCTCTACCTCTCCACAGCACTGGTCACTACTGAGTTTGTACATGAGATGAATCGGTGCTGCACTTTATCTATGACCCCACAGCACTGGTCACTACTGAGCATGTACATAAAATGCAGCACAGATTAATCTCATCTACGACTCCACAGCACTGGTCACTACTGAGCATGTACATAAAGTGCAGCACAGATTCATCTCATCTACATCTCCACAGCACTGGTCACTACTGAGCATGTACATAAAGTGCAGCACAGATTCATCTCATCTACGACCCCACAGCACTGGTCACTACTGAGCATGTGCATAAAGTGCAGCACAGATTCATCTCATCTATGACTCCACAGCACTGCCTCACTACTGAGCATGTACATAAAGTGCAGCACAGATTCATCTCAATTAAAAGACAAGCTCCTTAGATCAGGAACAGAACAAACATAAGACATTTCATAACTTTCCAAAATTATTAAAACATGTACAGCACATCCTGCATTGTACTGCAGTACACAAATTATTATACTGTATTTTGAGTGTGAGTCACTCCGAATTCACCAAAATGTACTCGTACTCCACAGCCCTGTTTATCAATAAATCGCCACATGAATCAATACGAAAATGAAGCTGATGTGCTCTCAGTACTTGGAAGCACATCTTGAAGCCCCTGTCTCTTTAGCTATATTCCCTAACCAGCAATGCTGCATTCTCCTGATGATTGACCTTTCCCTTGCCTGACATCAAGCAGAAGGCTGTGCTGGGCGAGGAATAGAACTGTAGAGACAGAGGCTTGGGAAGAGCTTCCATATTATATAATACTAGCTGAAGAGCCCGGCGCTGCCCGGGCATAGTAACTAACTACGGTTAGTTATAACAAATTATATATATCTCTCTGAGTGTACAGCCCGCACACTCCGCATAGCCACATTCACTATACTATCCCACATCATCCCGTCAGCCAGAGCCATCGGACTACTACCCCTAATATCCCACATCCTAACTTCCATGCCGGGGGTCCCTTTAAGAGAGGCCTGGGGTCAAAACCAAAGTGCTGGATGGATTTGCCCTGACTTCCATAGCAATGATTCCTTTAAGAGGGAAGATGTGCCTATGGGATGGAGGATGTGTGATGGGTATATGGGCACGGGAGGGGGGATTCATTTCTGTCATGTGCTCTCTGCTCCTTTCTGAGGGCAGACAATGGCTGGGAGCTTATGTTCCGGGGGGATGCTAGATTTCTCCCACCATGGCAGTGTCTGCTGAGGTGTTGTTGTAGAGTTAGAGAACTTTTGCTCATAGCAATCAATCGCAGCTCAGCTTCTTTTAAACAGCTCTGGTGAAATGAAAGATGCTTCATGATTGGTTGGTTGGTTACATACATACATACATACATACATACATACATACATACATTCACTTTTATATATAGAGATTGTTATATGATGCTTGAAGTCAACATATATATAACATTAGTAAGGCAGCGGCTTTCTCGTCCTTGTGCTAATGAGACTGTGACCCAAGATAGTTCCACTTAAATAACTTTATTTTGCCAACTTATGAATTAAATCCAAACTTTATCCTCCGGTTTGTAGCCGGAACATCCGTATCAGTCCGTTGCCCTGGGCGACTGTACCACTGTTTAATTCGTGGATGCAGTAATGGCCTTGTTCTAGTCTCTGGCTCTTGTGATAAGGTCTGAAAGACTAAGCAAAATATCAGTGCGAGCTACTTGCAGGATTGCCTGGGAGGCAAATTGGAACCCCTGCTTGACTGCGAAAGACCTTCAGAAAGATTTAGCAGACTCTGGTGTTGTGGTACAGTTTTTTACTGTTCAGATACACATGCACAAATATTGCCTTCATGGAAGAATCATTAAAAGAAAATATCTCCTGCTTCCTCACCATAAAGTTCAGCATCAGAAGTATGCAAAAGAACATCTAAACAAGCAGTTGGGGACACGAGGGTCAGTGTGTATAATCGCAGGAACGTGGGATGTCGCCACGGACATGAGACAGATCAAGAGTTAACAGGATTTTATTAACAACAAATATACTACATGCAAGCAGTGAGGGATTGTAGGGTGGCGGTAAAGAATGGGGCAGAACTGGGAAAGTGGCAGGGTAGGTGAGGGACAAACAAAAGTTCAGTAACAGAGGTTAAACTTATCAGAATGTAGTCCTCTGTTGTGAGGGAGTTCAGGGTTCCAATGGTGGCATCGGCAACAGCGGCACGGGTCGTCTCGACTGAGTCTCTGACAAACGGGAATCCAACGGTGGCACCGTCAACTGCTGCGCAGGTCGTCTCATCGCAGTCTCTGTATGGCGGGCAGATTTTCCCATACCTAACTAGCACAGTACTGAGTCCAACGTTAGATACCGACGGAACGAGCCTTCGCTCCGCGGTGTGTGCAAGTCAGCCTAATAGGTCCTTGCCCAGCCGAGCATCTCTCCTGGCGTTCTGTCAACGGAACGGTCTGTGACGTCGGTATGGGGGTCACCAACTGACGAGGAGGGAAAAGGGGGACCGTCAACTGGTTGACTACCAGCGGGATGTCACACTGCACAGGGGATCTGTCAGGTTGTACTGCACTCACAAGGTACTCTGACTTCTCAGCTGTCACTTTTAGGCAGAGCGCGTGCGGTACTCACTATCTCATAGTGTACGTCACCTGGCTTAACTCCGCACGGCTCCGCAAAGCTCCGTACTGCTGACACGGCTCTGCATGTCTCTGCTGGCACAGATGATGCCCCCCCAGAACTACAGCTCCTGTCCTGGGCAGCAGCAGCACGGCCTGTCACAAGCCCAGCACACTCAGGTGGGGGAAGCAGAACGCCCTGATCATCACTCTGCGCGCCGCACTTATTTGGCGCCAACCCCTCCTGCAGCGCACTCTTTCCCTTATCCTCCTGTGGCTGCACGCTCTTTCTTGGCCTCTGCCCCCCCCCAGAAACAGGATGCAGCCCTTTTAGTTCCAGACCCGCCATGCAGGTACCCGTGGTCCGGTCATCCTCCTTACAAGTGGATGCTCTCATGTGCTGATCTGCCTTTCTTTAGAAAGACTGCATGGACCAGGATTTATGCCAGTTCTCCTATCCTGTGGACATGATACTGTTCAGACAACACAGGGTGGAGGAAACACAATGGGGTGATACCTTATTGGATCACCAACAGTCAATAACATAGAGTACAGTCGCAGCAAGTACATAAGATGGTGCAAATGACAGTCTCACACTTCTGCTGGCTCGCCGGGAATTTAAACATCTGCAACCTCAGGGCTTCCAGGGCCAACTACTCCAACCAGTGGCCACCCACCGAGAGGATATAGCTGCAAACTTAGGAAGCTGACAGAGTATGTTGAGGTTAGTGGCCAGGTGACTTGATTGTGCCAACCTGTATTCTCCAAACATCTCTGTGGGTTCAGTGATGGGCAGTGAGTCAAATCGTATTCCTCTGGTTGCAGCCATGGTGCCTTGGCTGCTGTCCTCTCGAGTCTCTGGAAACAAAAGCAGATCTCCCTTCTATAGTTCACAGTTCTTAGTTAGGCATTTTTCCACAGGTTTGGGGGAAGGTGGCATGAGGTCATCTCTCATTGTTCGAATGTTCAATTAACATGTACCTTTGTCCCTCCAGGGTAGCAGAACTATAAGCTGTAGGGGCTGATACAATAGGTAATCGGCAACCAATAAAAAAAACATCAATTCAGCCTACAACAAGAGTCCAATGTTTGGGCCCACATGAACGATAGCCCATGGCTCTGTGCCTACTGAATAATATGTCTGGCATAATTAAGAATAAACTCTGTGCCGTCACGCAAGCCTGATGCATTTTGGAAACAAGTCCTGTGGACCAATGAGGTTAAATTAGAACTTTATTCGGACTCCCATGACAGCACCACGAGAGAGGGGATCCGCCATTCAGGAACAGGAAACCTACAGATACAAAAGGGCGGCACCTCTCCTACGCATCAGTGGTTTCCTGTTTCTGAGGGGACGGGATTCTACAGATGGAATCCGGAATGGATCCCAGGCCGACTGGCCGGTACAGGTAGCGGGGGGGTCTCCTACCTCGGTCAGGTGCGGAGCTCCTGGAAGACGCCACGGTGGTCCTGGATGGGCGGCACGGCTGTGGCGTGTACAGCAGGGAGCGGTGTCCGGAGGATGTCCGTCTCCAGGGAAGTGATCAGTTGCGGTGGTCGGGGTGCCTGCGCGGCTGTGGGGTGCCGAGGATCGGGGAACGCTGTGTAGAGAACGCCCGAGCATCCCGCGTGACTTCCGGTTACGGGCGGGGTCGCGGTGATGTCGGGGGCGGAGCCTGGGGGTGCTTCCGGGTCAGTGGCGCCACTGCGCAGGCGCGAGGACTCCAAGATGGCAGCGCACATCGGAAGAGGCGCCGGGTCACCGGCCAATAGCGGCGCTAGCTGGGGAGGGGGGCCCAATTAAGGGGGGGGCGTGGCATGTCTGTCCAGAGCAGGGATATATAGGCAGGGCCCAAGATGGGTTCCATGCTTTGGCCACATTATTGCACGCAGTAATGGAGAGCGATCGAGAGCAGCAGCAGCGACAATCATCACTGCCGCCCCTAGAGGACCTCCGGCAGGTCAAACAAAAGAAAAAGGAGTCCCGTGACAGTAAGGAGCATGTGGGATGAAGTGACCAATCCTGTCATAAAAGCTCCTCGAGACAGGAGCATCGACTGAGAAAGATCCCCCTCATTCTCCGGTACTTATTTACGGCACTGGTAAGTGATCTACGTGAATGTTCACTCAATGACGGGGCCACCCTCTGTGCTTTATTTTTAGGGGAAGAAATCCACGAGTAAAACAAAACACAGAGAATGCGCATTTTGTGCATGCCCATTACTGGACTCATGCCCCAAAAGGTTGTGTCCCCCCTGCATCCAGCAGACAGTGGCAGAAGAATCGCCCGTAGTAGTTGCAAGCTTAAAGGACATAGTCAGGGCAGAGATGAGGGAAACCCTGAAATACCTGTCCCAACCGGAAAGCTTAAGGGGTGGGGACCCTGTGGAGTTAGATTCCTCGGTAGAATGGAGGAGAAGTAAGGACTCCCATGTTTCATCTCCCTCATCCTCCTCGGAGGAAGAGGATTCTGGTCAGTTTTGTCTGCCGCTTGACCGGGTGGACAAGCTGGTAAAAGCGGTGAGGAGAAGTGGAGGAGCCTAAAACTCAGTTATCCATGCAGGATGTCATGTTCGGGGGGCTGGAGCAGAGGAAGTGAAGGGTCTTCCCCTTGAACGAAAAGATTCAAAATCTAATCCGTAGAGAATGGAAGAAACCAGATAAGAGAGGTTCGCTACCACCAGCCCCCAAATTAGATGTGGCAATCGCAAAGGCATCAAAAAGATCCTCACTACCTTTCGAAGACATGGGGTCCATTAAAGATCCGTTAGGAAGGCAGATACCTTCCTTTAAAAGTACCTGGGAGATTGCAGCCGGTTCTTTAAGACCAGCAGTAGCCTCAACCAACATGTACGGCCAGGTCCATGATGATCTGGTTGGACCAGTTAGTCTCAGTTGAAAAAAAGGGACGTCTAGACAGACAATTCTTGTGGCCCTACCAGTAATCCAGGAGGCCGCAGCCTTCCTAGCGGACTCCTCTGCTGATGCAGTGAGAATGGCCTCAAGGGCAGCAGGACTCTCTAATGCGGCTCGTGGAGCCCTGTGGCTAAAGTGCTGGCAGGGAGACATTCAATCCAGAGCAAAACTCTGTACTATCCCGTGTGAGGGGGAATATTTGTTCGGAGCAGTCCTGGATGAGCTGCTTGAGAAAGCCGGGAACGATAAGAAAAAGTTCCCGAATCTGTGGTCCGCATCCTACCGACGTCTATTCAATAGAAGGAGATTCGGTCAGGGGAGAAGGCGCAATTCTTCACCTAATAGAGACCGTCCCAGATGAGAGGATAGAAGAAGAGGTACGGGCTTCATGTTCAGGCGGTCGTCAAGAGAGCAAAAGAAACCGAGCCAATGACTGGCAATTCCGTGGGGGGTAGACTGTCAGCCTTCTTCCCAGCATGGTTACAGATCACCAATAGTGACTGGGTACGGAACGTAATATCCACCGGACTCAAGTTGGAGTTAAGTTATGTTCCACGGGATACCTTTAAACTAACTCCCTTACGATCTTCGCCTCTTGAACAAGCTGCTTTAGAAGCAGAAGTCTTGAGCCTGTGCCTGAAAAATGTCCTGGTGGAGGTTCCGGAATCGGAGAGAGGTAGCGGCTTCTACTCTCCCTTATTCCTGATCCAAAAACCAGATAAAACATTTAGAACCATTATTAATTTACGTTCCCTCAATGAATTTTTGGTTAATCGCACCTTTAAGATGAAATCCATCAGTTCAACAATAAAGATGTTGTTTGAAGGGTGTTTTATGGCAGACGTGGATTTGAAACACGCGTACTATCATGTGCCTATCCACGCAGACTTCCAGCAGTTCCTGAGAGTGGCGGTTTCAATAGACGGCTTAATCCGTCATTTTCAGTTTAGAGCTCTTCCTTTTGGTCTCTCAGCAGCGCCCCGGGTATTTACAAAGGTAGTGGCCGAAGTCATGGCTCATTTGCGGGAGGCTGATATCTTGATTGTCCCGTACTTAGACGATTTTTTGATTGTGGGGAATTCGGTGGACCATTGTCTATCCCAGATAGAGAAGGCTAAATCCAGACTAGAGAGCCTCGGATGGATAATAAATTACGAGAAATCCCGATTTCAGCCCCTAAGAGTCCAATAGTTCCTAGGCTTACTGTTAAATTCGGAAACTCAGCAGTGTCTTCTGCCATCAGATAAGTTAGAACATATACAACAGCAGGTACTTCGGGCAATTAATAGATCCTCCATGACCCTCAGGCAAGCCATGTCTCTGTTAGGCTCTCTAACCTCATGTATCCCAGCAGTCAGGTGGGCACAATTTCACACTAGATCCCTTCAGAGAGACGTCCTAGTTAGTAGCAGGGCCTTAGAGGGGTCTCTACAGGGTCAGGTATCTTCAAGCCCTTGGACGCTTTCATCTCTTAGATGGTGGCTTGATGACAATAACTTATCCTCAGGGGTGCCCTGGCTGACGCAGATAACCCGCATAATAACCACAGATGGTAGCCCCTTGGGTTGGGGGGCCCATATGGGGGACATAGTGGTACAGGGACATTGGGACTCCGATATTGAAACCTCATCTAACCTGAGGGAACTGTTGGCGATTGAGTTGGCAGTTAAAAAAAAAAAAACTCATTATGTACCTACAGGATCATCATGTGAGGATCCTCTTGGACAACCGGGTAGCAGTAGCCTATGTCAACCACCAAGGGGGAACACGCTCCGAGGCCCTGATGCGGATAACTGAATGTCTCTTTCAGATAGCTGAGGAAAATTTTCAATCTTTAACTGATCTCCACATCAGGGGGAAAGACAACATGAAGGCAGACTTTCTAAGCCGCAGGGCCCTAAGGCAAGGAGAATGGGCTTTAAACACGGACATTTACAACCTGATTGTCCGCAAATGGGGTCAGCCAGAGGTAGACCTCTTTGCCACCAAAGAAAACAGGGAAAAAAAAACATTATGCTCTCTGAACCCCAGGGAAAATCCACTGGCAGTGGACGCCTTCCTAATAAAATGGGACTTCTCTCTGGCTTATGCCTTTCCACCATTAAGCCTCTTACCTCTAGTAGTAAGAAAGATCAGGGAAGATTGAGCAAGGGTCATATTAATTGCCCCCTTCTGGCCCAGAAGGACCTGGTTCGCATGGTTGAGGACCATGTCAGTATGCGATCCCTGGGTACTGCCGAACCTTCCGGATCTCCTCTACCAGGAGCCAGTCAGCCACCCACAGGTAGCGGGACTCCATTTGACGGCGTGGTGTTTGAGAGGGCACTGTTGAAGAATAGAGGTTTCTCCAAAAATTTAATTGATACCCTCCTGAAAAGCAGAAAACAAACTACCACAAATATCTATGCTAGAACCTGGAGGCGATTCCTGTCCACCTCTGAGTTTGTCAGGGACGGAATACCCACAAAACAGATTCTGGAATTCCTCCAGAGGGGTCTCAAATTGGGTCTTTCCACCAGTACCTTAAAAGTACAGGTTTCAGCCTTGGGGGCCCTATATACATGTGATATTGCCAACAACTATTGGGTGGCCAGATTCATCAAAGCGGCTACTAGATCTAGACCCATACACAAGCACAGATGTATACCATGAGACTTAAATTTAGTCCTTACAGCTATGACAGAAAAGCCATTCGAACCTCTACATTCGGCCTCGCTAAAGGTTATATCCCTTAAGACAGCTTTTTTGGTAGCGATAACATCCGCACGTAGGATAAGTGATATGCAGGCACTTTCCAGGTTGCCCCCTTATACAGAATTCTTACAGGATAGAGTAATCCTAAAGCCGGACCCAGCATACCTTCCCAAGGTAGCATCACACTTTCACAGGACACAAGAAATAGTTCTCCCTTCCTTCCTCCCTAATCCTACCAACCCTAAAGAACAAAAGCTGCATGCACTAGATGTTAAAAGATGCCTACTAAAATAAAATATCAGCCACTGATCCTTGGAGGAAAGAGAACGCATTTTCTTTCTCCTTCCAAGGTCCCAAGAAAGGGTGTAGAGTATCAAAACGCACGTTAGCAAAGTGGATTAGGGAGGCTATCTCTGTTGCCTACACAGCAGGTGACGGTCCGGCTCCACAGAATTTGATGGCACATTCCACTCGTGCTATGGCGTCGTCTTGGGCAGAGAGATCTGGAGTGTCAATTGACCAGATATGTAAGGCGGCTACCTGGTCATCTCCTTCCACCTTTTTTAACCACTATCGGTTAGACATGGGTGCCTCCTCGGATCTCACCTTTGGGCTAAGGGTGCTGCAGGCTGTAGTCCCTCCCTAAATTAGTTTACATCTCTGTAATTCTCTCGTGGTGCTGTCATGGGAGTCCGAATACAGTATAAAGTTATGTACCAGTAACGGTATTTTTCGGAAGCCCATGACGGCACCCTTAGTTCCCTCCCTTGTTCACGTATAGGGGTGCACTCCTTTTAGAAGATTGTTTCACGGATTTACCTTATGTGGGAGATGGTCTAAAAATTGTAAATAGGATATATAGATTGTATATATTGTATATATGCTGTGCCACTAACCATGGTAGCCTCTCAAGCTCTATAATCCAACTGATGCATGGGAGAGGTGCCGCCCTTTTGAATCTGTAGGTTTCCTGTTCCTAAAGGGCAGAACCCCTCTCTCGTGGTGCTGTCATGGGCTTCTGAAAAATACCGTTACCGGTACGTAACTTAATACCTTTGATCATTGTGGCCAAATAGTATGTGTAGAGAAAAAGGGCACATAATTTCAGGAAAAAAACATCTCGCCAACCAATAAGCATGCAAACATATCATCTGTAAAAAGCTGAAGTTGAGAAGCAGATGGCTTCTACAAATGGATAATTATCCTTGACACACGTCAAAATTCACAATAGACTTCCTCAAAAGGTGCAAGCTGAAGGTTTTACAATGGCCTTCACAGTCCCCTGATCTGAACATCATTGAACATCGGTGGCTAGACCTCAAACTAGCAGTCCATGCACGATGACCCAGGAATCTCTCAGAATGGTAAGAATTTTTCAAGGAACAATGGATGAAACTCCCTCAAACAAGAATTGAAGGACCCTTGGTGCTATCAGGTGCTATCCATGCAGGGAGCCCAAACGTTTGCATCATCCCATTAATCTTTTAAAATGTAAAAGATTAAAATGTTTTATTTTTGCCTAAAATACAAAGGAGATATATATATATATATATATATATATATATATATATATATATATATATATATACATACAGTCATGGCCAAAAGTATTGACACCCCTGCAATTCTGTCAGATAATATTCAGTTTCTTCCTGAAAATGATTGCAAACACAAATTCTTTGGTATTATTATCTTCATTTAATTTGTCTTAAATAAAAAAACGCAAAAGAGAATGAAGCAAAAAGCAAAACATTGATCATTTCACCCAAAACTCCAAAAATGGGCCGGACAAAAGTATTGGCACCCTCAGCCTAATACTTGGTTGCACAACCTTTAGCCAAAATAACTGCGACCAACCGCTTCCGGTAACCATCAATGAGTTTCTTACAATGCTCTGCTGGAATTTTAGACCATTCTTCTTTGGCAAACTACTCCAGGTCCCTGATATTTGAAGGGTGCCTTCTCCAAACTGCCATTTTTAGATCTCTCCACAGCTGTTCTATGGGATTCAGGTCTGGACTCATTGCTGGCCACCTTAGAAGTCTCCAGTGCTTTCTCTCAAACCATTTTCTAGAGCTTTTTGAAGTGTGTTTTGGGTTATTGTCCTGCTGGAAGACCCATGACCTCTGAGGTAGACCCAGCTTTCTCACACTGGGCCCTAAATTATGCTGCAAAATTTGTTGGTAGTCTTCTGACTTCATAATGCCATGCACATGGTCAAGCAGTCCAGTGCCAGAGGTAGCAAAGCAACCCCAAAACATCAGGGAACCTCCGCCATGTTTGACTGTAGGGACCATGTACTTTTCTTTGAATGCCTCTTTTTTCTCCTGTAAACTCTATGTTGATGCTTTTGCCCTAAAAGCTCTACTTTTGTCTCATCTGACCAAAGAACATTCTTCCAAAATGTTTTAGGCTTTTTCAGGTAAGTTTTGGCAAACTCCAGCCTGGCTTTTTTATGTCTCGGGGTAAGAAGTGGAGTCTTCCTGGGTCCCCTACCATACAGTCCCTTTTCATTCAGATGCCGACGGATAGTACAGGTTGACACCGTTGTACCCTCGGACTGCAGGGCAGCTTGAACTTGTTTTTATGTTAGTGGAGGTTCTTTATCCAACATCCGCACAATCTTGGGTTGAAATCTCTTGTCAATTTTTCTTTTCCGGCCACATCTAGGGAGGTTAGCCACAGTGCCATGGGCTTTAAACTTCTTGATGACACTGCGCACGGTAGACACAGGAACATTTAGGTCTTTGGAGATGGACTTGTAGCCTTGAGGTTGCTCATGCTTCCTCACAATTTGGTTTCTCAAGTCCTCAGACAGTTCTTTGGTCTTCTTTCATTTCTCCATGCTCAATGTGGTACACACAAGGACACAGGACAGAGGTTGAGTCAACTTTAATCCATGTCAACTGGCTGCAAGTGTGATTTAGTTATTGCCAACACCTGTTAGGTGCCACAGGTAAGTTACAGGTGCTGTTAATTACACAAATTAGAGAAGCATCACATGATTTTTCGAACAGTGCCAATACTTTTGTCCACCCTCTTTGTTATGTTTGGTGTGGAATTATATCCAATTTGGCTTTAGGACAATTCTTTTTGTGTTTTTTCATTTAAGACAAATTAAATGAAGATAATAATACCAAAGAATTTGTGTTTGCAATCATTTTCTGGAAGAAACTGAGTATTATCTGACAGAATTGCAGGGGTGTCAATACTTTTGGCCATGACTGTGTGTATATATATATATATATATATATATATATATATATATATATATATATATATATATATATATATATATATATATATATATATATAATCTCCTCGAATATAAGTCGAGATTTTCAGCCCAAAAAATTGGGCTGAAAGTCCCCCTCTCGTCTTATATTCGAGTCATATACAAAGGGGGTCAGAGGGGGGGCGGGTTTGTCAGGTCATACTTACCCGTCCTGACGCTGTGTCTTGAGCCCCCAGCTTCTCCCCGTGCTCTCTCTTCCTGCCTTCAGCGGTCACGTGGTGCCGCTCATTAAAACTCATGAATATGCGCATATTAATGAGCGGTATCACAAGACCGCTGAATGCAGGAAGAGAGAGCGCGGAGAAGCTGAGGACTCAAGCGACAGCGTCAGGACGGGTAAGTATAGCGTTACTCACCTGTCCTGCGTCCATGGCTGCTTGCTGCTGTCTGTCATCGGTCAGTGACTTCAGACAGCAGAGGGCGCGGTGACGTGGTTAGTGCGCGCCGCGCCCCCTGCAGTGTGAACGTCACTGACCGATGACGTGGCAGATAGCGGTGAGCAGCCATGGGCGCAGGACAGGTGAGAATCTGACACCCAGCGACGGAGAGGTGAGTATGTCATTATTTTTTTTTTTTTTTTTTTTACATGCAGCAGCAGCATGGGGGCAGCATATGAGGGAGCAATCTATGGAGCTTCTTGTGGGGGCAGCATATGGGGGAACAATCTATGGAGCATTTCCCACCCTAGACTTATACTCGAGTCAAGAAGTTCTCCCAGTTTTTTGTGGCAAAATTAGGGGGGTCGACTTATACTCGGATCGACTTATACTCGAGTATATACGGTATATATAATATATATGTGTGTGTAATAAATAAATATATATATATATATATATATATATATATATATATATATATATATATATATATATATATATATATATATATATACATACAGTGGGGAAAAAAAGTATTTAGTCAGTCAGCAATAGTGCAAGTTCCACCACTTAAAAAGATGAGAGGCGTCTGTAATTTACATCATAGGTAGACCTCAACTATGGGAGACAAACTGAGAAAAAGAAATCCAGAAAATCACATTGTCTGTTTTTTTTTTCATTTTATTTGCATATTATGGTGGAAAATAAGTATTTGGTCAGAAACAAAATTTCATCTCAATACTTTGTGATATATCCTTTGTTGGCAATGACAGAGGTCAAACGTTTTCTGTAAGTCTTCACAAGGTTGCCACACACTGTTGTTGGTATGTTGGCCCATTCCTCCATGCAGATCTCCTCTAGAGCAGTGATGTTTTTGGCTTTTCGCTTGGCAACACGGACTTTCAACTCCCTCCAAAGGTTTTCTATAGGGTTGAGATCTGGAGACTGGCTAGGCCACTCCAGGACCTTGAAATGCTTCTTACGAAGCCACTCCTTCGTTGCCCTGGCGGTTTTCTTTGGATCATTGTCATGTTGAAAGACCCAACCACGTTTCATCTTCAATGCCCTTGCTGATGGAAGGAGGTTTGCACTCAAAATCTCACGATACATGGCCCCATTCATTCTTTCATGTACCCGGATCAGTCGTCCTGGCCCCTTTGCAGAGAAACAGCCCCAAAGCATGATGTTTCCACCACCATGCTTTACAGTAGGTATGGTGTTTGATGGATGCAACTCAGTATTCTTTTTCCTCCAAACACGACAAGTTGTGTTTCTACCAAACAGTTCCAGTTTGGTTTCATCAGACCATAGGACATTCTCCCAAAACTCCTCTGGATCATCCAAATGCTCTCTAGCAAACTTCAGACGGGCCCGGACATGTACAGGCTTAAGCAGTGGGACACGTCTGGCACTGCAGGATCTGAGTCCATGGTGGCGTAGTGTGTTACTTATGGTAGGCCTTGTTACATTGGTCCCAGCTCTCTGCAGTTCATTCACTAGGTCCCCCCGCGTGGTTCTGGGATTTTTGCTCACCGTTCTTGTGATCATTCTGACCCCACGGGGTGGAATTTTGCGTGGAGCACCAGATCGAGGGAGATTATCAGTGGTCTTGTATGTCTTCCATTTTCTAATTATTGCTCCCACAGTTGATTTATTCACTCCAAGTTGGTTGGCTATTGCAGATTCAGTCTTCCCAGCCTGGTGCAGGGCTACAATTTTGTTTCTGGTGTCCTTTGACAGCTCTTTGGTCTTCACCATAGTGGAGTTTGGAGTCAGACTGTTTGAGGGTGTGCACAGGTGTCTTTTTATACTGATAACAAGTTTAAACAGGTGCCATTACTACAGGTAATGAGTGGAGGAAAGAGGAGACTCTTAAAGAAGTTACAGGTCTGTGAGAGCCAGAAATCTTGATTGCTTGTTTCTGACCAAATACTTATTTTCCACCATAATATGCAAATAAAATGAAAAAAAAAACAGACAATGTGATTTTCTGGATTTTTTTTTTCTCAGTTTGTCTCCCATAGTTGAGGTCTACCTATGATGTAAATTACAGACGCCTCTCATCTTTTTAAGTGGTGGAACTTGCACTATTGCTGACTGACTAAATACTTTTTTTCCCCACTGTATGTGTATATATATATATATATATATACACACTCACTGGCCACTTTATTAGGTACACCTGTCCAACTGTGTGTTAAGACTTAATTTCTAATCAGCCAATCACATGGCGGCAACTCAGTGCATTTAGGCATGTAGACATGGTCAAGACAATCTCCTGCAGTTCAAACCGAGCATCAGTATGGGGAAGAAAGGTGATTTGAGTGCCTTTGAACGTGGCATGATTGTTGGTGCCAGAAGGGCTGGTCTGAGTATTTCAGAAACTGCTGATCTACTGGGATTTTCACGCACAACCATCTCTAGGGTTTACAGAGAATGGTCCGAAAAAGAAAAAAAATCCTGTGAGCGGCAGTTCTGTGGCCGGAAATGCCTTGTTGATGCCAGAGGTCAGAGGAGAATGGGCAGACTGGTTCGAGCTGATAGAAAGGCAACAGTGACTCAAATTGCCACCCGTTACAACCAAGGTAGGCAGAAGAGCATCTCTGAACGCACAGTGCGTCGAACTTTGAGGCAGATGGGCTACAGCAGCAGAAGACCACACTGGGTACCACTCCTCTCAGCTAAGAACAGGAAACTAAGGCTACAATTTGCACAAGCTCATCGAAATTGGACAGTAGAAGATTGGAAAAACGTTGCCTGGTCTGATGAGTCTCGATTTCTGCTGCGACATTCGGATGGTAGGGTCAGAATTTGGCGTAAACAACATGAAAGCATGGATCCATCCTGCCTTGTATCAACGGTTCAGGCTGGTGGTGGTGGTGTCATGGTGTGGGGAATTTTTTCTTGGCACTCTTTGGGACCCTTGGTACCAATTGAGCATCGTTGCAACGCCACAGCCTACCTGAGTATTGTTGCTGACCATGTCCATCCCTTTATGACCACAATGTACCCAACATCTGATGGCTACTTTCAGCAGGATAATGCGCCATGTCATAAAGCTCGAATCATCTCAGATTGGTTTCTTGAACATGACAATGAGTTCACTGTACTCAAATGGCCTCCTCAGTCACCAGATCTCAATCCAATAGAGCATCTTTGGGATGTGGTGGAACGGGAGATTCGCATCAGGGATGTGCAGCCGACAAATCTGCGCCAACTGTGTGATGCCATCATGTCAATATGGTCCAAAATCTCTGAGGAATGCTTCCAGCACCTTGTTGAATCTCTGCCACGAAGAATTGAGGCAGTTCTGAAGGCAAAAGGGGGTCCAACCCGTTACTAGCATGGTGTACCTAATAAAGTGGCCAGTGAGTGTATGTATGTATGTATATATATATATATATATATATATATATATATATATATATATATATATATATATATATATATATATATACACACACACACACACATTATATAACATGTATGTATATTATGCCCCATCCTAGTATATATCCCCACATCTAGTATGTATATGTGCCCCCCCCCCCCTCCCTCCATTCTGCCCTGCTGCTTTCTAATGCATAAAAAGAATAGATTCTATTCCCCTTCCCTCCCCTCCCCTGCTGCACGGCGTCCTCTTCTGAAGCAGGCAGCTGACTTAGCGTGCGTTACATCACTGCACTGTACCTCCAGTCTCGTGCATGCCATCGTCAGCTGCTGGCCTCTGACCAGCAGTGTGTATTGCAGCGCACGGACCCCTGTGCTGCAGTCTACTTCAGCTGAATGCACATCCAGTTGAAGTTTACGCTGGTGTCGGCGGGCCCCCACCCACATGGGCCCGGTGGCAACCTCTGCGACCGCGATCGTTGGTTGCACCCCTGCTTATGAGGACACGTCCTTTAGTATGCTCTGCTATTCTATCAAGTTAGAAGAAAAAACAATGTTGCATGACAGATGTCTGCTTGCCTTCCTACATCTTTTCAAAACTACTGTGTAATGTGTAAGCACTTCGGTACACTCTACATGTGTGCAGGTGGCTGGCCAATCTTATACTCTGCTATTTTTCAAGGGAAAATGAGTAGAGATGAGCGAATTTGTTCGGATTCGGTTCCGAATGCGATCTTAATGAAATTTTGTTTTTGCAATATTTGTCGAACACAGCTGAATGTCATTAGAGTCAATGGGAGTAGAAATGACCGAATATGTTCGGAACCGATCATAAGACAAACTTTCGGCACGAATAGTGGTTGAATATGGCCCGAATATGTCAAAATCCGATTTGGAGCCAAAATCCAAACAAATTCGCTCATCTCTAAAAATGTGTTAAGGCAAAGTCCTGCCTGAACAAGTCAGCAAGCCATGCCTAGGAGTTGGACCTCTCATGTGAAAACATTAACTCAGAGGATGCTAGAAGAGCAATTGAGCACTCTGTTGGGAATGTGCAGTGCCGGCTAGCCTTTGATATACCTGACAATACACAGATCATTTTGGAGAACTACCGTGTAGTAAAATTTTGGGGGTGAAGCATCCATTTAACTGTGTTTTCATAAATACTAAAATAAATGTCAGCAGATAATGGAGAAGGAGATTGTGGAAGACAGCAATGATTTTCCTGCTGAGATACATTATCACCATCTCCTGGGATGTACTTAATTTTCTCCATGTCATAACGACATCCTGCAAATAGCAGCAATAGAAACTCTCCCAATCGCATGATCCCTGGGCCATTATTTTCAGACCTTTGACGGGGGGAATTTTCTGCCGCAATCCAGTTAAAAGCTGCACTTTTCTCATGTAACACTCAGAGCAGTGGGAAGAGAGCCCGCTATACGGGAGCTCTTCAGCCAGTACAAATTACAGCAGGCGCACAATGCCCCAGTAATCCATCTCTAAACATTGACATTAGTGGAAGTGCCTTTATGTGTGCTGTAATGGAGACGAGAACTGAAGTTCTGCCATTTACTGTTCTCTTCCAGCAGGATCGGAAACGGTTAGTTGATTTTGTTATTTGGAAGCCCTTAGGCAAAGAGTAGATAAGTGATCTAATTCTACGCGGTAACAGCTAGTCAGGGGGCTGACAAGATGGCCCAAGTGCTGAGCAAGCGATAAGCACGCCTAGCTTCTGGTAAATAGAATACAAATATTGCGCTGCTGGTGAGGATTGGCTTTTTTTACGGGGTTTTCTGATGCTTTAGAAGCATCTCTTGACACTGTTCACCTTCAAAAAGTAAAAAAGGTGTACCTAAGAATAGAGAAGCTTTGTAAATTTAATTCTTTATTCAGACCGGAAAAACACTGATGCCGCTATGGTTTTATCACTTGCATTTTTTATACGCACCTGTGAAGGGGGCCTTACCATGAGCTGTCACTGAATGTGGCATTCTTCGGAAAATGGTGGCATACAGTCCTCTTTCCCCAAAGCACAGAGCACAACAGGGAAGGTACTAAGAGTTGTATCGTTTTGCTACGTACACTGTTAGGCCTCTTTCACACTTCAGTTTTTTGCATCAGTCAAAATCCGCCAAAAGGACGGATGCTGGATCCGTTTTTAGAACTGATGACAGTTGACGGATCTGCAAAATGAAGAATTTTAAAGGAATTGCAGGGGAGATATATATATTTTTATTTATATTTTCAGGTTAAATGAGTGTCTGGAGGATCCGCCAGAAAAAAAAAAAAACGTTGCAAGCTCCGTTTTGAAATCTTTGAGGATGGTGACGGACAGCAACTTTTGGCGGATCCTCAAAAAAAACGGATGCAACGGACAGCAATCCGTCACAATCCGCCATTAATGAAAGTCAATGGAGAAAAAAAAACGGATCCTCAAAAGAAAATTGAGGATCTGTTTTTCTCAAAACCTGGCGGATTGTGACTGATTGTAAAAAACTGAAGTGTGAAAGAGGCCTTACCATCCTAGGCCAGTGCAAGAAGACGATCAGTACCCTCCCCCCACTCATGAGGATGAGATGGCTCTGCTCATCCTGTGCTTATATACACAGCAAAGTTATAAAAAAAAAAGGCTGCAGTCACCAGAAACCATTAGCCTGTGAAAGAGTTTTTGTGTGGATAGTGAATGTTCAAGACATGTTTACTACATTTTTAATAAAAACCTGATTTAGATCATATATAACTATCTAAAGAGACTTTCCATCAACCTCTCTATACACTGTTGAGTTCGCATATGAAATAGCATTTTTGTTCTCTGTGAGGACCATGCTAGATCTGATATATTGCATGACGGGCATCAGTGGTGTCTGAAGGATGCCATTGACTGTAATGTGGTCCTCCTCCTGCTTGACTGACAATTCCTTTGCCTGAAGTTACACAGCATAAAGGCCATCACTCAAGCAGAGGAGGTGGCTCTGGGTGGGGAATGGAGCTGGAGTGACAGAGGCTTCAGATCTACCATAGTCCTTCAGCCTCATTTGCATATTAATTCAAACTGCTTGCTCAGCAATAGAGGGTCAGACTGGCCATCTAAAGGTATTGCTGGACTTGTCTTTGAAAGAACTGCATGTGTATAGAATTTAGTTTGGGGTATGATACCCTGCTAAACGTACAGCCTGAATCACTAGTAACGCTGATATGGCCTGCTTTTCCCCCACGATGGAGTAGAACTCCAGCCCAGGATCTGTTGAAAATTATGATGGTAGCACAAAATATTGGTTTGTTTCTTCATTTTTTCCCTTTTTGTATCCTGAACACATAAGCCCTTTATTTTATCTCCAATTTTTTTTTTTAAATGATACATGACATCTCATGTAGAGCTGATGCCTGATAACTTCAGTGAAGAAAATGCTATCTTTCTTGTGACCAGTAGGTGTCACCGTTGCGACTGAAACAAAACTAATCTGGTGAAAGGATTTTTTTTTTTTTAAGGAATGAATGATGTATTCCAGTTTGAGGTCTTGAGTATTTTTGCATATAAATGTCATTTCAATCTTAATCATGTTTGCTCTGCAAATAGAATGCTCTCTGCTAGCGTCGCTGTAATTCATAAACTATTTTTGCCAGAATGCACAACAGTTGCTGTTAATAGGGTTAATAGTTGGATACGTGAATTTGTGGTACTGCCATAAAAAGCTCTAGTATGGTTGTGTATTGTCACTGCATTTCTTGGATTGCTGCCCTTTCTAGTGCACCACTGATGTTAATGTTTTTGACCTAGTTTAGGGCTCTGTTCTCATCTGTTGGGTGCCATTGGTTATCTGCATGTGCGGGTTCTGGCACTACCATTATTTGATCATTTCTCTACCTATAACGGAGCTGAAATAAAGATTTAAGCCAGCACACATGTGAACTAAGTGTTCGATTCATCAAGCTGTTTTTGCCAGTCTTTACACCATTCCTGGACAGTTCCTGCAACTTTTTTGAAAAGTGAGCAGAGCTTGTTCATGGCAGGGCAAGGCCAAGCGTGCCCAACAAATTCATGGCAATTTAATAAATTATGACTGAAATGAAAGCCAGCTCCACTTCTGACCACGGTACACTGCAAATGAAAGATGCTTAGACCAGTGTACAAAATGCCAGTCTTAAAAAAAATTGAGGCCTATGGTTAAGTTAGGAGCTTTAGTTTAGATAAATGGGATTTACTCTGAGCATGGCCTTGGCTGGTGAAGCAGGCAAAGCCTCCTTTAGAGGGAAGCTGCCACATCCCGAAATGCAATTTACCATCATATGTAGGGGTAATCCAGAGGTAAATGGCATTTAAATGTCTGGCTGGTTTACTGAAGCAGCGGCTACAGGGAGGAAATGAAGCTTTATCCTCCCTGCAGCTGCCTGCTTATAGTTACCCCAGCAGTTCAGGGTGCGGTTACAGTCACCACCCGCTATAATGTGAGTGGAGCTCTAAGGACTCTGCTGCACGTTAACAGCTGTGTGTGTGTGTTGTATGTGCAGGCCGTCAATCAACGAGCCGGAAACTGATTACCGTACATTTGCACTCACTGTGTTTTGAGACGTGAATATGAGGGTATGTTCACATGTAATTGTTTTGGAACGCATTTGGTAGTTTTTTACAGCACCAGCATAATTAATGAGATTTCTGAAGTCTCGTGCACGTACTGTTTTGTTTGTTTTTTTTATGTGTGTATTGTGGGCCCTGCTGCAGTTTTGAGTTAATGATATGCTCATGCTGCGGGCCTGTGGGGGGTATTCATGTGATGCTCTGATTAGGTATTCATAATGCTGACAGGTCACTGATCCCTCACTGACCGGCCCCTAGTTTGCATAAGGAATACCTAACATACTGAAGAAAAAAGCAACCCTTCTGCAGCAGGTGCCAGCCATGACACCTTCTCGGCAGCATAATCACATGTTTACCGTCCCAGTAATTAATGTGGTTGATGTTATTCAAATAGAGAAAAAAAAAAAAACTATTTTGAAATGGCGTCTGTGTAGTAGCAGTTATCAGTTGTATATGTGATGTGATAGCTGCTGTTGCGCAGGCGCTGGCGGGACCAGCTTGCTGGAGAAGAGAAAAAAATCCTCCAAGATGGCACCAATGCCACAATTGTTTTGTTTTTTTTTACCAAATTCGCTAAATGCTAAAACTGACCTGCCATTATGATTCCCATGTCATTAGTTCGTAGATGCCATACATGTATAGGCTCATTTTAAATCCAAAGTTTTGAAGAAAAAAAAATGAAAGCGCCATTTTCCTAGAAATTGTAGTCTCTATTTTTCAGGATCTGGGGCCGGGTGAGGGCTTTTTTTTTTGTGCACCGAGCTGACGTTTTTTACATCATTTTGGGAGAGAGAAGTGGTTTTGTCCGCCTGTTTCATTTTATTGCAATGTTGCGTTGACAAAAAAAAACTTAATTCTTTCGGTTTTTTTTCTCATTTTGCTGTTAACCCATCAGATTAATTACTTTTGTAGCTTGATCGGCCGTTTCTGAACACTGCAATACCAGATATGTATTTTTGTTTTTTTTTTCTTGTTTTTTTTAATGGTTTTATTTTGAATGGGGCAAAAGGGTGGTGATTTAAACTTTTTATATATTTTTGAACCCCTTACTGCCATTGAACTGAATAGTACGTCCAGTGGCAGTACCCCCTCTTTGAGGTCTCCGGCGGTGAGCCCACATCAAAGCCGGGACATGTCAGCTTTTTGAACAGCTGACATGTGCCGGCAATAGGCACGGGTGGAATCGCGATCCACCCGCGCCTATTAACTAGTTAAATTTCGCTGTCAAACACGGACAGCGCCATTTAACGCGTGCGTCCGGTTATCGGGCTGGAAATACGCGCACCGCTGACCCCCGTTACGTGATCGGGGGTCATTGGTGCGTCGGCATATGGTTGTTGATTCTGGATTGCTATGACCGCCACTGTGTGGTCGGCACTCATAGCAATGCAGTAATTGTACTACAAACAGGCGATCTTGGCATTGCTTGTATGTAGCAGAGGCGATCAAGTTGTGGCAGCTTCTAGCCTCCCACGTATGGACTCCCTTGGCAACGTCCCACATCTGGTGGGAGTAGGTCATCATTAAGCCTCTGTGTGACTTCTTTGTCTCCCATCTAAAGAAATGTGTGGTAGGCCTCCAGATCTCTCTGCTTCATTAATTCTTTTTGAAAGCCATATCTTTCCATTACCCAAGGCAAGGAGAACTTGGCAACTCATTTGATACCGTCAGATAAACTTTTCATCCCATTAAATTAGAGTCTACTTTCCTCCCACCCCTCATCCCTAAAATCATGGCTACAAAAGATAAATCTTAACAGAAGATACACCGGGAATATAAGCAGCACTCCTCTTTTAAAAAGGATCTAGTCCTCCTGGTGCTTTAATAGATGCTGACTGCTGATAACATAGGTGAGGTAAGCCAGGATGTCAATCATCTCCCAATGCTGATGCCATCTCACAGACTTAACCTGTCCACCTCTGTTCTTTTGTATTGGAAAAAAAAAAATCTGTTTAATAAAGAGAATAAAAAGTTTTCATACCATAGCAAGACTTTTTTTTCTTTTTACATATTGTATTTTAAAGTACAATGTCGTAATGCTAAACCGCATAATCTTTTTATGCTGACTTCATGCTGCAAATCCACAGCAATTTACAGTATTAATGGATCCGGTTTTGAAAACTCACATCCATCAAAAAAAGTAAAAAAACAGAAATTGGAGAATGTTGCGGATCTTTGATTTTATACTATTGAAATATTGTGAATTTTCATCACCTTCAGTCTCAATTGGGGAAATCTGCATGTAACGCACTTATACTCCCCTATGGTGATGGCACCGTTCCAGTGTATGTATGGAGCCAGTGTATGTATGGAGCCAGTGACAGCAGTGTGAACACAGCCTAAGTGACATGTGAATGTTTGGACTGCTGCTTATATTGTGAGCAGTGTTGATGTAAGTATTAATCACCGTGAGGATTATAGATGGAGGCTCGATTACTTGCTATGAGAACAGATACTTATGGCTTCACGTGTTCCCTTGTGCCGTTAGTTTCAGGTTTTCAAGCATGCTGTCAGATCCTCTATAGAAAGAGCTCAATTAATCATCACAGACTATGCCCTCAGGTATACAGTGCGTTAGAAAGCAGCCAAGCGAGTGCTGCTCCTGGACATCTGTATTGTCCTTTTTTTCCAGGAGCTGTATTGTGCTACTATCTGGGGAGACGACTAGACACCGCATCAGCAGAGTAAGCTAAAAACATACATTTTCACAACAGACACACGCGTGTAATCTGTACCAAGCTCCGCAAGCCCTCATTATCCACAGCATTATAAATTCTTGCATTGTCACATCAGTGTTAACTGGTCCTGGATCAGAGATGACAGGACCTAGATGGCGAACAATGTAAATTCGCCCATTCCAAAAAGTCATGTTATCTCATGCCTTCTTCACAAGTAAAGCCACCTCTTACTCTGTGTGACCCATATCTTGTACCCTACAGTTTCTAATCTTCTAGGTCCGTGCATATGCCAGTTGTTTGCTACTGTATGAAGACTGACTTGTACTATTTAATAATATTTATTGCTTGCTTTTTCTTTTAGTATCCTACCCCGTTAGAGAAGAATGTAACTGCAGTTACAACTGTAGAAGAGCAAACAGGTGAGCATTTATAGCAATAAAAGTATCGTCACACAGAATATATCTAATATATAAAGCTCAAGTGTGTGTATGTCCGGGATAGGCATCCGCACCGTCGCAGCTACAGCCACAAAATTTGGCACAGTCACACGACTGGACCCCGAGAGTGTCCTAAGCTATGTTGTGAGGCGAAATTTTAACCCCACGCATTCCAATTCACCAAAAAATGTTGCCCCTATCTACATAATTGGGGAAAAAGTGTGTATCAACCCCCGGCCCTCATTATGATGTCATAATGGTTGCCATGGCGACGCTGATGTCATCGTAGGTTGCAAGCCCCGCTGCTCGTTATGTCATAATGGTTTAGTCTAGCCTAAAAGTTGGTGTGTACCGTATTTCTCCTTCGTCTCATTGGGGGACACAGATACTGTGGGTGTATGCTTCTGCCGCTAGGAGGCTGACACTAAGTGAAAAAAAGAAGTTAGCTCCTCCTCCGCAGTATACACCCTCGCCCCTATTGCGGGCGGAAATCAGTTTTTGCTTAGTGTCCTATGGAGGCACACACAGTCTGGATCTCTCCAGACTATTTTTTTTCCGGGAGTGGAAAATTGGTTCCGCCCTCGGGGCCGCATGTCACTTCCGGCAGCCCACCCCGCACTCGGCGGCGGAAAAAAAAAATCGAGGCTTCGGCGCACGATTTAAAGTAAGCATCCAGGTCGGGGGGCGCAAGACTGGGGTAAGTGCTGCCCGAGAGGCCATGCTAGGGAAAAACGAGGAGCTACCTCTTCCCCATATCCCCAGCAGCGGACAGATACACCATGTCCGAAGAAAGCAAAGACGTACAAGTTCTTTTACGCGGCATGCATCTCTTGTCAGACTGCGTTTCCGCGTGCGCAGAGCAGCGTTTATGCGAAGCCTGCAAATCCAAACGCGCCCAGGAGCCCTCCCCTGCGACCGCGACCAATGTGTCAAATCCCCCGGAGTGGGCCCGATCACTGTCACAGTACATGGTGTCGCCTACGAGAGCAATAGAATCCCTTCAAGCCCCAGATAGGGGCAGGGACAGTGTCGCCGCCTTTAGAGGGAACATTCACCTTACAGGAGCCTCCGGCCTGCAGGGGCCGCCCTCACTCCAGGCAGACCTGGGGGAAACAAATCCACACGGTGTCGCCCAGTCCATCCGGTGCCTTTGGCATCCGTAAGATCTGCTTCTCGCTCCCCGTCACCAGTGGTTGATAGCGAGCAGACCTCAGATTGCGACTCAGACAAGCCCATTGACCTGGACACTCCAGAGTCACGTGAAACGGTGGACAGCCTCATAGAAGCCATCAATCAGACCCTGGGGATTGAGGATGATACCGCAGCAGCTACGGAGCATAAAGTGGCATGTAAACGAGTGAAGCGGCCGCACAGATTTTTTTTCCTCTCACCCTGAGTTTGAGGACATAGTACAGCGGCACAGAGAACGTCCAAAAAGGCGTTTTTCTCGTGTTAAAGGGCACTCGAAACGTGTTATCCGTTTGCTCCGGACCTCCGTACACAATGGATGGAATCCTCGATAGTGGATCCTCCGGTTTCACGCCTGGCAACTAAGACCCTGTTATCTGTCCCTAGGGTTTCCTCGATTAAAGATCCCACGGACTGACTTATTGAGAGCCTAGCTCGTTCAGTATATGAGGCGTCAGGGTCTGCACTCACTCCCTCGTTCGCAGCCAAGGCTATGATATCATAGTCAGAAACATTAAACAAGGTCGCGCAGGAGCAGGATCTACCTGCAGAGATCTCGGAGGTCACAGGTCAGATGACGATAGCCGGAGATTATGTAATGAATGCGTTTTTGGATGCGACCAATTGTTCAGCACTTGCTGCCGCTAATGCAATCTCTATCTGAAGAGCCCTATGGTTGAGGACATGGCGGGCCGATTCTACTTCCAAGAAGTCCTTGACTTCCCTGCCTGATCAGTGCGGCCGCCTATTTTTGGATCAACTTATCTCCGACTCCACAGGAGTAAGGAGCGGGTTTCTCCCCCAACAGAAGGTTAGATCATTTTTTCGTCACCCGGTTCAGGCACGTTTTCGGGCCTTTCGCAGTGCCACCGGCCATTCTAGGCCGGGCGTGATGGCATTGGTCAGGTGGCGGCCGGTAAGCCGCCTGAGCCTGGTCCGGGACCCGAATAGGAGACGGTCTGGGGTCATGTGTTAAAAGACTCCGGGTGGACTACGGGGCCCAATTCCGCCACCTCAGGCCGCCTCAACCAGGATAGGGAGCGGCAGGTCATATAGAGCCAACCCATTGGGGAGAATGCATGCTCAAGAGGCCAGATCGAGGGGACCCAGATCCTAAGGATCATCGGCCAGATGACTCGATGTCTTTACCAGACGACACCAGCAAGTGGGCGGCTGCCTACTTTGTTTTCACCACGTCTGGGCCAACATCGCTCACGACGCATGGGTAAAAGTGTTGGTGTCCTCAGGTTACAAAATAGAATTTGCCAGATACCCTCCAAGAAGGTTTTTTTCCTTCCCGGCTTCCCTGGGTGGATACCCAGGTAAGGGCTCTATTGGGAGCCATCAAGTCGCTCCTGCACAACGGAGTCATTGTTCCAGTGCCGGAACATGGAAGAGCTCAGGGGTTCTATTCAAACCTTTTTGAGGTCCCCAAAAAGGATGGGTCTGTCAGGCCTGTTTTGGACCTAAAGCTTCTGAACAAATTCATCAGGATCAGACATTTCCGGATGGAGTCTCTCCGTTCAGTCATAGCGGTCATGGAACAGTGAGAATATTTGGCCTCAATTGAAAGCCATGATTCTTTTCTGCATATTCCCATTTTTTCCTCCTCATCAGAGGCGGCTACGCTTCGCCATCAGCGTTCAGCATTTTAAGTTCGTAGCGCTACCCTTCGGGCTAGCCACGTCTCCCAGAGTGTTCATAAAGGTTTTGACAATTGTCAGGGCCACACTGCATTCTCGAGGCATAGCCGTCTTGCCTTATCTGGACGACCTCTTGGTCAAGGGCCCGTCAATACGGGCAGGTGAAGAAGGTGTCAGCATCACGCTAGATACTCTTGCCGCTTAGATGGTTGGTCAGTGCAAAGAAATCATCCCTTGTGCCAGCTCAGAGGATGTCCTTCCTATGGATGATCTTCGACACTTGCTGAGGGTTGATAATTCTCCCTCAGGAAAGGGCGCTAGTCTCCGGCAGGGAGTCCGGACACTACGCCAACCAGTCCCTCATACCATCAGATCCGCGATAAGGATCCTAGGGAAAATGGTGGCAGCAATCGAAGCGATAACTTTCGTCCAGTTCCATCCTTCACCCCCTGCAGCACGCCTCGTGTCAGCCTGGGACAAGAATCCTTTCACGCTCAATCGGCAGTGCAGACTGGCCTCAAGTCAGGCAGTCGCTCGGATGGTGGATAACCAGTTCCTCTCTGGCCTATGTCATGGGCTGATAATGACAATTGACGTCAGTCTCCTCGGTTGGGGAGCGGTGTTTAGCCACCACACAACCCAGAAACTGTGGTCACCACAGGCGGCACGCCTCCCGATCAACTTATTGGGGGATACGAGCAATTCGGCTGGCTCTGCAGAGGTTTCATCACTTGCTAGCAGGCCGTCCCGTCCGGATTCTATCGGACATCGCCACGGCGGTGGTTTACATAATTCGTCAGGGGGGCACCCGCAGCAGAACAACCATGCGCGAGGTGGAGCACGTTCTTCAGTGGGCCGAAGCAAACCACTCAGTGATTTCGGCTGTCCAAATCCCGGGAGTGGAGAATTGGGCGACAGACTTCCTCAGCCGGCAGGGTCTTGCATCCGGAGAGTGGTCTCTACATCCCGAAGTTCTTCAACAGATTTGTCAACTGTGGGGAGCTCCAGATGTGGACCTGACGGTTTCCAGAGTGAATGCCAAGGTGCCCACATATGTCTCTCGGGCCAGGGACCCGCAGGCATTCGCGGGGGACGCGTTGCTTCTGCCATGGAACCAGTTTCGCCTCCCATATCCATTTCCCCCACTGCCACTACTCCCGAGAATCAGCAAAGGGATTAAGACGGAAGGGGGGCCGGCGATTCTGCTGGCCCCAGACTGGCCCCATCGAGCGTGGTACGCAGATCTAAGGCAGCTGCTCGCCGACGTTCCTGGGCGCCTGCTAGAGCGTCCAGATCTACCGTCTCAAGGGCCAATTTGCCTCCCGAACTCAGGGACCCTGTGTTTGCCGGCGGAGCCGTTGAATCTCGGATTCTAACCCAGGCAGGGTTCGGGAGCAAGGTGGTCGCTACAACGATTAGAGCCCGGAGGCCTGCTTCAGCATGAATTTACCACCACACCTGGAAGGTGTTCTTTGCTTGATGTCGAGGCGCGGTGTTTCTCCGCTAAGATTCTCGATCTCCAACATCTTGGTTTTTCTCCAGTCGAGCTCAGAGAGCCCGGATAGCTCAGTCATTAGAGCATTAGTCTCTGGCTTTGCCCCAGGTTTCCGCAGGAGACAAATGTCGGCCTTATCCGTCCTGTTCCAGTGCAGGGTTACTGCCAATTTGCAGGTGAAAACTTTTCATCCGGGGAGTGTTCCACTTGGTACCTCCCTATATGGCGCCGATGGACGCCTGGGTTCTTTACATGGTCTTAAGCGTTCTGCAGGAAGCTCCATTGGAACTGTTTCAGGATACCTTTCCTGGAAAAGTTGTTCCCCTAGTGGCCATCACTTCCATCAGGCGGGTTTCAGAGCTGGCGGCTCTATCCTGCCGAGCTCCGTTCCTCACTTTCCATAGGTATAAGGTGGTCCTCACACCAGCCCCTCTTTTTCTGCCGAAGGTCGTGTCCTCTTTTTCACATCAATGAAGATGTTGTTTTGCCTTCATTTTTTCCAGCACCGGTGCACCGTGTGGAAGAAGGCTCTTCACGCGTTAGACCTGGTAAGAGCCCTCCAGAGGTACGTGTCACGGACGGCACCCTTTCCTCAGACGGACACGCTGTTCGTGCTCCCTGAAGAACGCAGGAAGGGACTCGCTGCCTCAAAGTCTATCATAGCCAGATGGATTCGTTTGACTATTCAGGAGTCCTACTGCATTAGAGGCACGCCGATTCCAGCAGGGATCAGAGCACACTCTACTCGGGCAGTGGGCGCCTTTTGGGCGCTTCGGCATCAGGCTTCGACAGAACAGGTTTGCAAGGCAGCAACCTGCTCCAGCCTGGACACATTTGCCAAACGTAATATCCATGCTTAGGCCTCGGCGTATGCAAGCCTGGGTAGAAGGATTTTCCAAGCAACGGTGGCGCACCTTTAAACAGGAGGTGAATGTAGCTTGGATCGGTGAGTCAATCTCCCACCCAGGGACTGCTTTAGGACGTCCCACAGTATCTGTGTCCCCCAATGAGACGAAGGAGAAACATGGATTTTTGGGAGTACTCACCGTAAAATCCTTTTCTCCGAGACGCTCATTGGGGGACACAGCACCTACCCTATTGGCCAGTTGGCTCTTGTTTAAATGAATGTGTTTACTTATTTGAAATAAAGGTGGTGTTTTCCTTTGGACATGTTGTACCTGTATTAAGGCTGTTTTGTTGTCCTCCTACTGCTTTGGCACCAAACTGATTTCTGCCCGCAGTAGGGGCGAGGGTGTATACTGCGGAGGAGGAGCTAACCTCTTTTTTTTCACTTAGTGTCAGCCTCCTAGCGGCAGAAGCATACACCCACAGTATCTGTGTCCCCCAATGAGCGAAAGGATTTTACGGTGAGTACTCACAAAAATCCATGTTTCAGACTATAAGACGCACCAGACCATAAGGCACATCTAGGTTTTAGAGGAGGAAATTAGGAA
Source organism: Dendrobates tinctorius (assembly GCF_039654945.1). Classification (NCBI taxonomy): domain Eukaryota; kingdom Metazoa; phylum Chordata; class Amphibia; order Anura; family Dendrobatidae; genus Dendrobates; species Dendrobates tinctorius. Next base: position 33,473,517 of record NW_027361711.1, read on the forward strand.
AACAAATTGAAGCAAAAAATGTGGTCAATTCTGTACTTAATATCCCCTGTCCTGGTATATATATGGTCCCCCTCATCCCCGTCCTAATACACATGCCCCCCTCATCCCTATCCTGGTATTCATGGCCCTTCTTCCCTACCTTGGTATGCATGGCTCTCCTCATCCCTATTCTTATATGCATGGCTCTCCTCATCCCTATCCTGGTATGCATGGCTCTCTCATCCATATCCTGGTATGCATGGGCCTCTCATCCCTATCCTAGTATGCATGCCTCCTCATCCCTATCCTGATATGCATGGCTCCCTCATCCATATCCTGGTATGCATGGCTCCTCATCCCTATCCTAGTATGTATGCGTGGGCCCCAATCCCTATCCTGGTATGAGTGGGCCCCCATCTCGTCTTAGTTTGTATGGCCCCCATCCATATCCAGGTATGCAGGACCCCTATCTCGTCTTAGTATGCATGGGCCCAATCCTTATAATTGGACCCCACTCCCTTCCTGGTATGCATGGGCCTCTCATCCCTATCCTAGTATGCATGCTCCCTCATCCCTATCCTGGTATGCATGGCTCCCTCATCCATATCCTGGTATGCATGGCTCCTCATCCCTATCCTAGTATGTATGCGTGGGCCCCCATCCCTATCCTGGTATGCGTGGGCCCCCATCTCGTCTTAGTTTGTATGGCCCCATCCATATCCAGGTATGCAGGACCCCTATCTCGTCTTAGTATGCATGGGCCCAATCCTTATAATTGGACCCCACTCCCTTCCTGGTATGCATGGCTCCATCAGAAAACATTAAAAATGCAAAGAACTTTACATTTACCTTCCCAGCGCTCCCTCAGCATCTTACTCCGATGCCAACAGCTGCTTTATACTTGTAAACAGCGCATGACAGGGATGTCATGCGCTGCTCACAAGCAGAGCACAGCTGCCGGAATACTCACTGCTCTGCATGCCGGGACTCTGTGCACAGAGAGCAGTGAGAGTATTCATTGCTCTTCAGTGCAAAAACGGCGTGAAAGTGCAATAAGGACTGCGCTTGCTTCTGGTGGAGTACAAGGTTCTTTATTCAGCCAACGCGTTTCCTGAGCCTACTGGCTCACTTCATCAGGGCAGATTCGTGAAGTGAGCCAGTAGGCTCAGGAAACTCGTTGGCTGAATAAAGAACCTTGTACTCCACCAGAAGCAAGCGCAGTCCTCATTGCACTTTCACGCCGTTTTTGCAAATTTGTCCTAGGACCCTGTGCAGACTTGCTGCTGCTTCTCATGCGTTTATGGGTGTTGTGACTTCCTCACAACCCCAATAGGTGAGCACCTTCCTTTTTCTCTGTTAATGTGTTTTTTGATACGGATTTCACACAGTGGATGCGCCCTGTATTTTTCCTTTCAATTCATTGCTCTTCAGTAGCGCGCACAGTGTCACCCGGATCCTTCCTGCAGCTGCCGGGCAGTCACGTGTGCTGCTACTTGAGAGGTGAATATTCATTTCTCTTTAGCGGCACACATGACCATTCGGCAGCAGCAGGAAGCCAACAGCTTACACTCTGCGTGCTACTGAAGAGCAGTGAATACTCACTGATCTCTGCGCACACAGTCCCGGCGTCCAGAGCAGCGAGTATTCCGGCACCTGCCCTTCGTCTTATAAGCAGCACATGACGTCCCTGCCATGCGCTGCTTACTAGCATTAAGCAGCAGCTGGCAATGGAACGAGATGCTGCGAGGGAGCTGAGAAAAGGTAAGTGTAATGTTTCTTTTTTTTTTTTTTTTTTTTTAATATTTTCTGATGGGGCCATGTATACCTTGAACGGGATGGGGCCAATCATACCAAGACGCTATTCAAGAGAAATGAGTATTCATTGCTGCCCATGGGCGTGGAATGCAGTGAATAATAATTTCTCCTTAGCAGCAGGCACAGGAGTAGGTCGCTGCTCCGCCGAAACCGCTCCTCCACCTCCCCACCATAGCCAGAGCCGGCACATCTGTACTATAAGACGCACCCCACCCGTTTTCCTCCACATTTTTGGAGGAATAAAGTGCGTCTTATATTCCAAAAAATACGGTAAATCTGTTATAAGTATACACAAATAAACCTCTTGGCTTTAAATCATTTTTGTTAGATTAAAAATAAAGATTAATCTCGTTTTGTAGATAGTGAAAAGAAAACACATAAGTCTTAAGTGTTTTTTTTTTTTTTTTCCAGGATCCCTCTTCCTAGGTTACGGCAGCTATACAAAAAAAAGTACTATTACCTTCCCCAGGCCCAAAGGTGGCTCCTCACCTCTGCCCCGTCATGAACAAACAATAAATTGCATACTTGCTTCTTTTAACAGGCACTGTCTGGCCATACCCTTCTATGAAGATGGAAATAATTCTTTATTCACAAAATCCAGCCATGTGTTTCCATAAGAGTTATTTTTGGAAGGCAGTACAGTCATGTGTAGTTACAATGAAGGATATTTAATGCTAATTCCTGTCTCTCCCTTTTTGAAAACCAGACCCTGGTACAGGCATTGTGTATAGAAGAAGAATTGCTACCTGCAATAATATCATTCCATCCTTTCTGAGAAAGGTAACTCATTTTTTTAAAATATTTATACTCTATATATTTATGCATTTCTGGTCAATAGTACATGATAAAGGGAAAAACAGTGGCACTCAGCAAATTAAGTTATCTTGTTTTATTCACATCACCATTTAGACAAATGCAGTATATGGCTGTGGAGGAGAGCTGGAAATGCTAAGGTGATGGCTGTTTCACGCACTTTCCTACTATCCTGGATTCTTGACGCTCCTTAGACTGGGTTCCCACGATCCAGAACTAGCAGCCCATTGGACGCAGTGTATTTTCTTATTTTTTTTATATTGAACGCAGGTAAATCCGCATGTGTTCACTGATCCATGAGGATTTACTGCATCCAATACACTCTGTTGATGTGACTCTAGTCTCCGTAAGAGAAATTGACATGCTGTGGTCTGGAAAGAAGCGCCGCATGTCAGTCTCCACCACTTAGCAATAGTGTAAACATTTTGATACAGAAAAGCATAATTATAACATCAGACAAAATACATTATAGAAGTAATAATTTACCAGTGTGGTTTTCACAACGAGAGTCGAGGAATATTTTTAACCCCTTCACGACCCTCGCCGTACTAGTACTTCTCTGCGGTAACTGCATTTCCGACCAGAGCAGTACTAGTACGGCGGCCCGAGCACCGCGGCTTCACGCTAAGCGCCGCGGTGATCGGGTGCGGGTGTCAGTTGTATGTGACAGCTGACACCCCGCAGCAACTCCCACATTCAGTGCTAGCACCGATTGTGGGCATTTAACCCCTTGCGTAGGGAGGGGGCTCCCTGCTCTCCCAGCTGGACAACGTGATGCTATCGCGTTGTTCCTGTGGTCTCCATGGCGACCCCCCGACTCCAAGATGGCCGCGGGGTCCTTCCGGGTCCTTCAGTGAGGTGGCTGAGAGCAGGCGCTGGCAAGCCTCCTACACTGCCTGTCATATCGCTGATCTAACACAGTGCTATGCAAAGTGTCTGATCAGCGATCTGACTTTATATAGTAATGTCCCAACTTGCGACTATGTTAATAAGGTTAAAAAAAATAAATAAAGGTGCTCCTTCCCTTCCGAGCTCTGCCATGCACCCAAACAGTAGTTTACCCCCACATATAGTGTATCCGCGTACTCAGGACAAATTGTACAACAACTTTTGGGGTCCATTTTCTCCTGTTACCCTTTGGAAATTAAAACAAATAGGATCTGAAGTAAATTTTTTGTGAAAAAAAGTTAAATGTTCATTTTTTTTTTTTTATAAACATTCCAAAAAATCCTGAAGGGTTAATAAACTTCTTGAATGTGGTTTTGAGCATCTTGAGGGGTGCAGTTTTTAGAATGGTGTGAGAAATCGCTGGTCAACTTTTAACCCTTATAACTTTCTTACAGAAAAAATTTTGGTTCCAAAATTGTGCTGATGTAAAGTAGACATGCGGGAAATGGTATTTATTAACTGTTGTACGTTATGACTCTCTCATTTAAGGGCATAAAAATTAAAAGTTGGAAAATTGTGAAATTTGTAAAATTGTTGCAAAATTCCAGTTTTTCCCCAAAAAAACGCGTCATATCGAAGAAATTTTACTGCTGTCATAAAGTACAATATGTCACGAGAAAACGTTTTTAGAATCAGCGGGATCCGTTGAAGCGTTCCAGAGTTATGACCTCATAAAGAGACAGTGGTGAGAATTGTAAAAATTGGCCATGTCAGAAAGGTGAAAAAAGACTGTCGTGAAGGGGTTAATGGAACCTGTCACCAGGTTTTCTCTATATAAATTTGCCACCACCTTTTAAGGCCTTTTTTATTGTATTCTAGTAAGCTGTACCCAAGTCCCCCAATCCTCTCCTATATGGCACAAATAAAGACCTTTTATTATCCCACCATATGGAGTGTTCCGGTCCAATGGACATTGCTGGTCTTGATCCGGTGCCTCCTCTCTCATCACAGTTGCCGCCGTCCTGTTTGCGTCATGCGTCATACGTCACCTGTCTCCTAATCACATTCCTGTGCAGGCGTACTTCACTCTGCGCTGCTGAGGCCTTAACAGAGTACTGTAATGCGCATGCGTTGGCTTTACTTTCAGGTCATCTGTGCTCTTTGACCATTCCCTGCTTATACAGTATTCTGCTCTACCCTCACCAGAGCAAAGAGAATTGCATCTGCACAGAAGCGTAATTGGGGAGCCACCATAATTTGCAAAATAAATCTTGCCAAATCTGACAAGGTGATTTTCTGGATTTGTTTTCTCACTTTCACTCTTAGTTGTGGTCTACCTATGATGCCTGTAGACTGCGAACCCTCGCGGGCAGGGTCCCCTCACCTTATGTACTTGTGTGTCCCTTGTCTTACACATGTTTATTATACTTGTCTAGATTTCCCCTTTTCACATGTAAAGCGCCATGGAATATTATTCCATGGCGCTATATAAATGCATAATAATAATGCCAATTACAGGCCTCTCTTCTTTTAAGTGGGAAAACTTGCACATTTGCTGGCTGACTAAATGCTTTTTTCGCCCCTGTACAAGGAATGTCAGGTAAGGTCAGTTAGGGCAAAAGTGAGCAAAACGGCCGTCCCTTTTTTCCAGCTTCCGTCCCAAGCTGTATATTTGTTTAAAACGCAATGTGAGTAAAAAAAAAAAAAAAAATTAAGAATACTGGCAGTGGCTCCTGGTGTGTTTTTTTTTTTTTTTTTTTTTTTTTTTTTTTTCTCTTTGTGCAGTATTGCTAACAGTTGAATTGCTTAGGTTGAGCACCACAGTCATTAACCCCAACTGTAGAAGACGATTTCCTCACTGAAGATGTTACACTCTTTGAGTAGTGCTAGTTATAGGTTTTTGATGGTATACATATGAAATCTTTTTTTATTTTTAGATAAACCAAGTCACTTTTAACACCATAATACATGGATTTTTTCCTGATGTCTTAAAAAGTGAAACTGTTTACCATAGTCTCCTACTCCATAGGCTCCAGTCACTAGGCTTTAAGGACATCACTCTCTCCTGGTTCTCTTCCTATCTCTCTGACCGCTCCTTCAGTGTTTTGTTCTCTAGCTCCACGTCATCTCTTCCTCTCGCTGTTGGGGTACCTCAGGGCTCAGTCCTTGGCCCCCTTCTCTTCTCTATCTACACAGCCCCAATTGGACAGACCATCAGCAGATTTGGCTTCAGTACCATCTTTATGCTGATGACACACAACTATACACGTCATCCCCTGACCTTACCCCCGCTGTACTAAAGAACACCAGTGACTGTCTGTCCGCAGTCTCCAACATCATGTCCATTCTCGATCTGAAACTCAACCTCTACAAAACTGAACTTCTTCTGCTCCTGCCGTCTACTAACCTCCCTAAATCTGACATTTCCCCCTCTGTGGGTGGCACCATAATAACACCCCGGCAGCAGGCGCGCTGTCTGGGCGTTATGTTTGACACCAATCTCTCCTTCACATCCCATCTATAATTTCTTGCCCGCACTTGCCGCTTACACCTAAAGAACATCTCCAGAATTCTCCCTTTTCTCACTATGGAAACAACAAAAACCCTCACTGTCGCCCTGATCCACTCCCGCCTGGTCTACTGCAACGCTCTATTAATTGGCTTCCCCATTACTCGACTTTCCCCTCTCCAGTCCATACTTAATGCAGCAGCCAGGGTCATCCATCTGGCTAATCGGTACTCGGACGCATCCGCTCTTCGCCAATCATTACACTGGCTGCCCATTCATTATAGGATCCAATTCAAAGTACTTGTTCTCACCCACAAAGGTCTCCACAGTGCGGCACCCCCCTACATCTCCCTCATTTCTGTCTATTGGCCTAGCCGACCGCTGCGCTCTGCAAAAGACTTTCGACTAACCTCTGCAGTAATCCGCACCTCCCACTCCCGACTCCAAGACTTCTCCCGCACTGCGCCAATCCTCTGGAATGCTGTACCCCAGAAATTAGGACTATCCACAATTTGCACAGTTTTAGGCGCTCCTTCAAAACACATCTGTTCAGAGCAGCCCATCACGTTCACTAATCAAAGTCATTTTATGTGTAAGTGTGCATATGTCACCCATTCACTGTCTCTATCCCCCACCTTCTGAAGATGGCTAGACCATCATTGTAAATACACACCTGTACTTTGTATCTCCCCCACCTCATTGTAGATTGTAAGCTCTCACGAGCAGGGTCGTCTTATTTTGCTTTAATTATTGTATTGTTAACGTTGTTACTTATGACTTGTGTTTTGAAACTGTTAAACTGTAAAGCGCTGCGGAATATGTTGGCGCTAAATAAGAATTATTATTATTATTATTATTATTATTATTATTATTATTATTATTATAATTAGAAAACAACTTAAATCAATCTGTCATGGTGAAGCATCCATTCACCAATAAGTGTACATCCTCTCCGTGTAATAGACATGTAATGTGACGACCAACAGATGTTGTCTGTCCTGTGTAAGGAAGAGCCATGATATGCAGCGTACAATGTGCAGGCATACAACTTCTGTTTGACTTTTTCTTTCATGCACCATCAGCCCAGAGAGAGTGGATTCTCAAGGTAGGAGAATTGTGCCGCTACCATTTGCTGAGTTCTGCGTGTTAAATTGTCTTGCATGCAACTGCTGGCAAAAGGGGGGTGTTTTGCAATCCATCATTTTCAATGGGCTATAACCAGCTGGAAGCAACTCCAAATGAATCATGGAATGGGCAGATAATTTACTTAGCTTTTTAGCAGTAAAGGGAATCTGACTATGGACTAAGCATTTTGCATAAATGTTTAAACATTTGCTTGACCTCGCCATCATTTATTAAGGTCATTGAGTGCATATGAATACCAAGCGCTAACAGCAGTCAGTCAGCTTTCATCATTGCTTAACTATTAATCCTCGAGCCTAATTACAAGGATTAATACAGATTCTTTTTTTTTTTTTCTGACATCTCGTATTGCAGCAGGTCACACATTTTGCTTTTAGAAAGCGCCTATCTTCCGGACTGTACTTTACAATGTCCTGTTTGTTATTTGAGAAATAAATTAGTAAAGAATGAAGTGACATACATGCAATGTACTTCAGAGCACTGATGGCCGTGCATACGTCCCAGAGGACCACTAATAACAGAATAACTTGTGTTGTGTGCATCATCGGATGTCCAAAATACACCATACCTAGAGCAAGTTGTGCTCACAGCACTGGTTGTTTTATATTGGGCCTTAAAAAAGTCACTTTTTTTTTTTCTTTTGAAATGTATTGTATCGAAACCACATTGAAAGAACGCTTTGGGCTTCACTCAGTTCTACGCTCCCACGATAAACTTTTGGTGCATTTTTGATGTTGCAGATTTTCTGCACCATTTCTGCACCTATTAGGTAAAATAGATATCTAAAGAAGCACAGCACTTTCCCTTTTAAATGCGCAGCCAAAAACTGATAGCAGAACGTATAATTGTGCCTTTAAAATAAGTGCAGTTTATTAGATTGATCATATCCGACCTCATTCTGACGTTCACCCTTTTTCTCGTATGTGAAAAAAATGGAACAATTTCTTTTACCCCTTTCCGAACTGTCAGTTTCACATTTTGCGCCTTTATTTATTCCTCCTCTTATTCTAAGAGCCGTATCGTTTTTTCTTATTTTTCCATCGACATAGCTGTATGAGGGCCACTCTTTTTTTTTTTTTTTTTTCCCCAAAAAGTTGTACTTTTGAATGACACTCTTAATTTTTTCATGTAATGTACTGTAAGGCTGCGTTCACACGTTCAGGTTTTCTCGCTGCGGTTTTTAGCACAAAAAATAGCATCCTTTGGGATTCCACAATTCTGTACTAATGCTGCGGATTTTCCCGCGGAAAAATACGCAGCATGCTCATTAATTTGCGGAATTGTGGCGATTCCGCCCACATAGGAATGCATTGTTCTGCTTACTTTCTGCATGTGGATGTGCCCACCATGCGAAAAGTAAGCCGAACATTTGCGGATGGTGCCCACGGTCCAGAGGAGACTGTCCTCCGGGCTCTGGGTACCATATCCCTATAAAAAATAGAATTAAAATAAAAAATTGGGTTATTTTCACCTTCCGACGTCCCGCGCAGCGTCCCCAGGCTTCAGCGATACACGTGGCAGCTCCCGTTCCCAGTAATGTATTGCGATGACCTATGCTGACGTCGCGTCTCGCAAGACCGCGACGTCATCAAAGGTCATTGCCGCAATGCATCACTGGGAGCGGGAGCTGTCGGAGCATTGCGGCCGCCTGGGGACGCTGCTTTGAATTCTGAAGGTGAATATAACACGATTTATTTATTTTTTTAAATTATTTTTAACATTAGATCTTTTTACTACTTATGCTGCATAGGCAGCCTCAATAGTAAAAAGTTGGTCACACTAGTCAAACACTATGACTGTTTGACGAGTGTGACCAACCTATCAGTTCTCCAAGCGATGCTACAGATCGCTTGGAAAACTTTAGCATTCTGCAAGCTAATTATGCTTGCAAATTGCTAGTTTTTCCGCAGGAAAATCGTGGGAATATAAAATAAGGTTTTACCGTGGAATGGAATTCCGGAATTCTCGTGGTAACTTCCGCGGGAATTCCGCTACGTGTGAACCCCGCCTTAATCGTGTAATAAAAATTCCAAGTGAGGATAAATACAGGAATAAGTACAATTGTTTTTTTTTTTTTTTTATTGGCAGTAAAAAAATAGGACATTTGTAAAAATAAATGAATAAAGAAATGGCTTTTCTTTTTCCGAGAGCCATAACGTTTGTCAATTTTCAGGTAATGGAGCTGTGTCAGGACTTGTTCTTAGTGCCCTGAGCTGACATTTTTGTTAGTATCATTTGGGGGAAGATACAATGTTTTGATCTCTCCAAATTGCATTTTATTGTGCTTTTGCGATGGTTGAAAAAAATTGCAATCTGGCATTTTGATCTTTTTTTCCCTTGTTACGCTGCTTACCGAGTGAGTTAATGAATTTTTATATTTTGATGGATTGGACTTTTCTAAATTATTTTTAATGGTGGAAAAGAGGAAATGGAGCGTGATATAGATATATAGATAGATAGAGATGTTTGTGTGTATGTCTATAGATAACAACCTTCCTCAGAAACTCAATGGGGCTATGGAGAACAACATTGGAAGTCAACGCAAGACAACTAGCACAAGTGACCATCAAATGCGGCATATACCAAGGTGATGCACTGTCCCCATAGCTGTTCTGCATAGGCTTGAACCCCCTCAGTCAGATAATTAGAGTCTGGCTATGGATACAATTTCAAGGGTGGAAGCACCATCAGCCACCTCCTCTACATGGATGACATAAAGCTGTATGCAAAAACTAGGAGACATCAATTCACAGATCCACCTAACAAGGATCTACAGTGAAGACATCAGGATGTCCTTCAGACTGGAGAATCTTGTGGGACTTCAACATCAAGACAGATAAGCAGGTGTTGGCTAACCAACCAGACATTGATAATAGACAATGATCAGAAGACATCAATGATAATACATGCGGTAGTGCTAAGTGACAGTAACATCAGAAGGAAGGAATATAAGAAGCTGGAGAAATACCAGGGCCTCAAAGGAGAACTGGAGAAGATGTGGAAGGTGAAGGCAACAGTGATTCCTGTGGTGATAGGAGCACTTGGAGCAGTGACCCCCTAAGTTGGAAGAATGACTACAACAGATCCCAGAAAGCATCATCTGAGCTCTCTGTCCAGAAAAGCGCAATACTGGGAACAACTAAGATTCTGCGCAGAACCCTCAAACTCCCAGGCCTCTGGTAGAGGACCTGAGAATGACAAAGGACAACAAAGACCACGCCCATTGAGGGGCGAGAAGGAAGTTTTATATATATACAGTCATATGTAAAAGTTTGGGCACCCCTATTAATGTTAACCTTTTATAACAATTTTGTTTTTTGCAACAGCTATTTCAGTTTCATATATCTAATAACTGATGGACCCAGTTATATTTCTGGATTCAAATGAGGTTTATTGTACTAACAGAAAAAGTGCAATCTGCATTTAAACAAAATTTGACCGGTGCAAAAGTATGGGCACCCTTATCATTTTCTTGATTTGAACACTCCTAACTACTTTTTACTGACTTCCTGAAGCACTAAATTGGTTTTGTAACCTCATTGAGCTTTGAACTTCATAGCCAGGTGTATCAAATCATGAGAAAAGGTATTTAAGGTGGCCACTTGCAAGTAGTTCTCCTGTTTGATTCTCCTATGAAGAGTGGCATCATGGGCTCCTCAAAACACCTCTCAAATGATCTGAAAACAAAGATTATTCAACATAGCTTTTCAGGGGAAGGATACAAAAAGTTGTCTCAGAGATTTAACCTGTCAGTTTCCACTGTGAGGAACATAGTAAGGAAATGGAAGAACACGGGTACAGTTCTTGTTAAGCCCAGAAGTGGCAGGCCAAGAAAAATATCAGAAAGGCAGAGAAGAAGAATGGTGAGAACAGTGAAGGACAATCCACAGACCACCTCCAAAGATCTGCAGCATCATCTGGCTGCAGATGGTGTCACTGTGCATCGGTCAACAATACAGCCACTTTGCACAAGCAGAAGCTGTATGGGAGAGTGATGCGAAAGAAGCCGTTTCTGCAAGCACGCCACAAACACAGTCGCCTGAGGTATGCAAAAGCACATTTGGACAAGCCAGTTACATTTTGGAAGAAGGTCCTGTGGACTGATGAAACAAAGATTGAGTTGTTTGGTCATACAAAAAGGCGTTATGCATGGAGGCTAAAAAACACAGCATTCCAAGAAAAACACTTGCTACCCACAGTAAAATTTGGTGGAGGTTACATCATGCTTTGGGGCTGTGTGGCCAATGTTGGCACCGGGAATCTTGTTAAAGTTGAGAGTCGCATGGATTCAACTCAGTATCAGCAGATTCTTGACAATAATGTGCAAGAATCAGTGACGAAGTTGAAGTTACGCAGGGGATGGATATTTCAGCAAGACAATGATCCAAAACACCGCTCCAAATCTACTCAGGCATTCATGCAGAGGAACAATTACAATTACTTTTAACAATTTTAACAATTACAATTACTTTTATATATATATATATATATATATATATATATATATATATATATATATATTTTATGTAATTCCCTTGTAATGTTTTCATTTCCTGTTCTGTCCAGATGTCACCGTATCCCAGAATTCCACGCGGAGGAAGTTCACCAACCGCCATATTGGGACTCCCAAGTGATGGGTGTCTCAATATGGAAACTGCTGTTGGTACCAACCTTTTGCCTGGTACCACCAGCGAAACACCGTCACAACACACACACACTCTATGCGCCATATGCACCACACACACACACACACACACACACACACACACTCATACACTCGCGCGCTCTCTCTAGCGCTCTCTCTCGCGCTCACACATTCACGCAGCCTTTTGCGCGGTACTACCAGTGGAATACCGTTGCATTGCACCTGCTCGAATTACGCACAGGCGCAGCAAATCATTCGGCTGATCCCGGCGGCAGATGCGCGACGTGTCTACAGGCAGAAGAAGCCGGTCACATTAAAGAGGTTTTCCCATGAACAAACGTTCATTTTAAAAATTGTCTGTGTCTGACAGTGTACGGAGCATACCACATCTCCTGGGCAGGGGAGGAAGCAAAAGACAATACTGACATCATAGCAGGGAATCACAGAGGATTAATTTTGTGAGGTAAAATATTTCACTGACTGTTTTTTAAACAATATTTTACCGGAAGAGGACGAAAACGGCTCTCCACTGACCCGGATGACCGTCCTCTTATTCGAATGTCACTCAGCAACCGCAGGATGACATCAAGTGACCTACAAAAGGAATGGCAAATGGCAGCTGAGGTGAAGTGCACGGCAAGAACAGTTCATATCAGGCTCCTGAAGGCATGGCTCAAGTCACGTGAAGCTAGAAAAAATCCTTTCATCAATGAGAATCAAAGGAGAGCCAGGCTGAAGTTTGCCAAAAACCATAAGGATTGGACCATAGAGGACTGGAGTAAGGTAATCTTCTCTGAGTTTAGTTTTCAGATTTGCCCAACACCTGGTCAGCTAATGGTTAGACAGAGACCTGGAGAAGCGTACAAGCCACAGTGTCTTGCACCCACTGTGAAAATTTTGTGGAGGATCGGTGGATGAAGGACCACCGCATAAAATCCCTGTCATGGCCAGCCCAATCTCCAGACCTGCACCCCTTTGAAAACCTCTGGAATGTAGTCAAGAGGAAGATGGATAGTCTTAAGCCATCAAGCAAGGAAGAACTGCTGACATTTCTGTACCAGGAGTGTATAAGGTCACCCAAAAGCAGTGAGAGAGACTGGTGGAAAGCATGCCAAGATGCATGAAAGCTGTGATTAAAAATCATGGTTATGCCACAAAATATTTCTTTCTGAACTTTTCCTGAGTTAAAACATTAGTATTGTTTCTAAATGATTATGAACTTGTTTTCATAGCATTATTTGAGGTCTATAAGCACTGCATTTTTTATTATTTTGTCCATTTCTCACTTTCTTAAAATAATGTCAGTAGTTTTATAGAATAAAAGAGCAACTTACATTTTACTCAAATGTACCTATATAGAGAAAAATCAGACAAAATGGAAATTTTGCAGTGGTCTCGTGTGTGTGTGTGTATATGTGTAATATATATATATATATATATTTATATAAAAAAATTTACATACACACACGCTGGTGTGGCAGGTTCGGCGGTGGTGCTCGTGGCTCCGCCGGCATCTTGTGAAAGCCCGGAGGCCCCGCACATCCATTGCTGCGATGCGGTGGCTTCTGGGAAAATGGCCACCAGGGGCGGTGCATGCTCAGATTGCGATCTCCTCACAAGATCTCGGGAGACGAGATCTCAATCCGAGCATGCTCCACCCCCGGCGATCATTTTCCCGGAAGCCACCGCATTGCAACAATGGATGTGCGGGGCCTCCGGGCTTCCACAAAATGGAGCCCCCCCGCACCACAGAACACCACCACCGAACCTGCCGCACCAGCCTGCGAAGGGAGTGTGGTCATTGCCCGTCAGCGTCTGACTTGGACCGTCGCAGAATCGACCGATTCCTGCTGCCACCACAGTATTTGTAAGTATATTCAGACTATAACACACCCTCATTTTCCCCAAAAAATCTTATAGGTATAGTCTGATAAATGCATGTAATTTTTTTATTTCATTTTACGCATCCTTTTATAACATTTTTTGTAAGTCTTCTTCGGAGACTTGTACCTGCGATCATCTAACCTCTTGTACTATATACAGTGATACCAAAGTATTGGGCAGCATGGTGTCTTAGTGGTTAGTATTGTTGCTTTGCAATGCTAGAGTCTTGTGTTCTCTCCGTGCTTTGTTGGGGGGGGGGGGGTTCCATCCAGGTACTCCAGTTTCCTTCCACACTCCATAGGCTTACTGATGGTATTAAACGTAATATGGACAAATCTTTACTACCCTGCTAAGTGTGGTTCATAAACTACTGTCATGAACCTTATCATGGTCCCATGTCAGACAAATGGTAGCCCTCACAAGTAGGTCCTGATTTTTATTCGAAGCTTCAGGAACATTTCTGGTCATCTGATAACTTTTAAGACCAACTGTTTCACTTAGGCCATGTTCACACGTTCAGTATTTGATCATTTTTTTACATCCGTATGTGTAAGCCAAAACCAGGAGTGGGTGAAGAATACAGAAGTGGTGACGTGTTTCTATTATACGTTTCCTCTGATTGTTCCACTACTGGTTTTGGCTTACAAAGAGTGATACCAAATACTCAATGTGTGAACATGGCTTTAAAGTAAGACCAACATTTCGGGTGTAGCAATGTGGCCTCAATTAGTTGGCTAATTGGTAATACTCCCATATAAGCTAGGCCTACACAGAAAGTGCTTAAATTGGAAGGGGGGAATGTATGCAAGTGTGGCCCGGTTACCGAGTGAATACTTGCAATTACTTACACTAGCTAATGCTTACTTGCAGGAAGTCATATTTCTAATTTAGAGTGTTAATCATTTTCCGGAGAGATCTGCATGCTGTGTGTCCTGCAGAAATGTTGTTTGTTTCCACGTGCCGTCACACTATAGTGTTCCCTAATAAATGAATAGAGAACTGTCGGGATCTGTTTAACAATTATTATCGCTTTATTTTTTTCCTAAAGCCGGCGTGTAACTAAGCATTGTGACCAGTAAAGGGCAGTAAAACGAGTGGGAAGCTCAGAAAGCCTCAGTACTATTGTGATAAAGACCTTGGAAATCAATGTGCTCGATATGTTTAAATGGCTCGCATTTATCACCATACATTTCCAGGCTTTTCAATTCTCAATCCTTTTTGTTTGGGCTTGTTTTTGTGATTTCTTTTGTGCGCTCTGCATCCTCGTTCCCTGGGCTTTGGTAAGTTCTGCACATACACACATTGCTTTTGATATAAATTCATCTTTTTTTTTTTTGTTTTTCTTTTGAGAAGAGCATCATAAATCCAATGATGACAATAAACCATCCACTTAGATGTAAAATCTTCATGGATTCCAGGATAATTTTGAAAGAACATTTGTTAAAAAAGACAAATAGAATTTTTTTTTCAAAGTAATTTACTTTTGAGTTTGTACATGGTCGTTTGCTTTTCTGATTTTTCATTCTTGTGGGTCTGCTAGGACAAAGGTAGCATGGCTGTATTGTTTACAAGGCACTTATTAAGCGATGTGGAAGAGATGTTATAACCATCTTCTCTATGGGGAAAGAATTTCCCATTCTGCTGCAGTTGTATGCAGACAGGCCGGTGGATAAAGAAAGTGGTCTCATTTATCAAAACAAAAATGCCCTTGCAGCCTGTAATAACAAGTCACAGTGCAATTTTCATTTTCCAACAGTTTAAAAAGTGACTAAACTTTTGAAATATTCTTTGTTATAGCCACTGTGCATTAGTGGTGCTTGATGGTGATCTATGGTATAAGATTCCCCCACACCAATCAGTTTGACTAAGGATCAAAAACTCAGTCAGTAGAGCGATGTTCAGCTCTGCTTGTGGATAAGATGAGCCCCTCTGTCCTTAGTGGGGGTCTCACAACCTGGATTCCCACAGTTCATCACTGCTAAACAAAGGCAATGACCTGTCAAAAAACTTCTAAAGAAAACCTGCCATTAGATTCATGTTGCAATTGCAGTCAGTCATGTGTTGCTTGTTTCAGAGAAAACATAGTTTGAAAATACAGCCATGGACTGTAGGGAGAGACCTGCCATGTCCAGCGTGCTCCCTGGCTGACTTCTCTTCACTCAAGTTGATTGACAAGTGTCTGGCATGTGTTTATGTGGTGAGAGACTTGTCAATCAGCTTGGGTAGGGAGGAGGCGGCCAGGGCCCACACCCAACTAATCAGGTCTGTCCCCGGCCGGCTTTTAAAACTGTTTTCAGAGAAAAACATATCTGGTTCAATCTTGCAGCCTGTCTCTGATTCATTCTGTCAGTGGTTTGGGCAACATGCATCTAAAGACTACTTCCCTTTAGATTTTTAAGAACTCATTTAGTTATGAAGATTGAATTGTGATTTCTACAGACAGCATGGCCAAGTTCTCTGTTTGACAATTCTGATAAATGAGCTGTGTGCAAACAATGAAATACCATATGTCATTGCATCTAGATACTCAAAGGTTCACACCTATCTTAAATGTGTACTTAATGCAAGTCTAATTCTTTACCAGTTTGGTACTTCTTGTCCTCAGAGCACCATTCTAGTGTAATGGCTGATGGCTTTGCCTTTCTCTTGTGTAATGCTTGTGATTATGGCTTTTCTGCTTTGGTAGTGCACATGTATATACTTCAGTAGCGCAGGGCACAAATGGAGGAGGGGCTTTATCTCATGTAACCATATGTATTAGACAAAAAGAAATATATTACCATTGTCCATTTTTTCCTTCCAGACATTTTCTTATGTTCTTGTTTACCCACAGTTTAGCATTCTTAAAGTACCTAATATATACCTCGAAGAAGAATCATGGCTGGACATGAAAGCTCGGGTGATGAATATGAAGACTCGTTGCCTAACGTGGGTCCAATATTCGTCAATGATTGAAGAGTCTGTGTACCAGGAAAGCAAACATAATTCCAATTGGTAAGACTACTATATATACGCTTTCGCTGGTCATGCTTATGCAGATGTATTGTGTATAGCTAGTTATGCCACTGATGGCAGCAGGTGTATAGAATGTGACCTACAATTACTAGTAATTATTGTAAGTTATACAGCGTCATCAGCGAAAAAATAAGTTATAGCTCGCCGAATAAAGCGATGCAAAAATAATTATCTAAAATTGTTTTTATTGTATAAAAGCGCCAAAACATAAAAGTATAAATGAGGTATCGCTGTCATCGTACTAACCCGAAGAATAAAACTGCCTTATCAATTTTACCACATGCGGAATGGTATAAATGCTCCCCCCCCCCCCCCAAAGAAATTCATGAATTGCTGGTTTTTATTCATTTTGCGTCCCAAAAATCGGAATAAAAAGCGATCAAAAAATGTCATGTGCCCTAAAATGGTACCAATAAAAACATCAACTCATCCTGCAAAAAATAAGACCTCACGTGACTCTGTGGGCCAAAATATAGAAAAATTATAGCTCTCAAAATGTGGTGATGCAAAAACTATTTTTTGCAATAAAAAGCGTCTTTTAGCGTATGACAGCTGCCAAGCATAAAAACCTGCTATAAATAGTAAATGAAACCCCCCCCTTTATCACCCACTTAGTTAGGGGAAAAATAATAAAATAAAAAGTATTTACTTCCATTTTCCCGTTAGGGTTAGGGCTAGGGTTGGAGTTAGAATTGGGAGGTTTCCACTGTTTAGGCACATCAGGGGCTCTCCAAACGCGACATGGCGTATGATCTCAATTCCAGCCAATTCTGCACTGGAAAAGTCAAATGGTGCTCCTTCTCTTCCGAGCTCTGCCATGCGCCAAAAAAGTGGTTTACCCCCACATATATGGGGTATCGGTGTACTCAGGACAAATTGCACAATAACTCTTGGTCTAATGTCTTCTGTTACCCTTTGAAAAATAAAAAATTTGGGATGAACATATCATTTTTGTGGAAAGAAAAAATGATTTTTTTATTTTTATGGCTCTACGTTATAAACTTCTGTGAAGCACTTGGGGGATCAAAGTTCTCACCACACATCTAGATAAGTGCCTTGGGGGGGGGGGGTCTAGTTTCCAAATTTGGGTCACTTGTGGGGAGGTTTCCTCTGTTTTGGCACGTCAGGGGCTCTCCAAATGCGACATGGCATCCGATCTCCATTCCAGCCAATTTTGCGTTGAAAGTTTCTGCCATGCGCCGAAACAGTGGTTCTTCCCACATGGCCACATGGGGGAGGTATCAGCGAAATCAGGACAAATTGCACATTAACTTTTGGGGTCCAATTTTTCCTTGGGGGAAAAAAAAATTGGACCTGAAGCAATTTTTTTGCGAAAAAAAGGAAAATGTTCTCTTTTTATTTATTTATTTATTTTTTTTTAAACATTCAAAAAATTCCTGTGAGGCATCTGAAGGGTTAATAAACTTCTTGAATCTGGTTTTGAGCACCTTGAGGGGTGCAGTTGTTAGAATGGTGTCACTGTGTGCCACCATGTGAAGACTTACAGAAAACGATTGACCTCTGTCATTGCCAACAAAGGATATATAAGAAAATATTGAGATGAACTTTTGTTAATGACCAATTACTTATTTTCCACCGTATTTTGCAAAACAAATCTTGCCAAATCAGACTAGGTGATTTTCTGGATTTGTTTTCTCATTTTGACTCTCATAGTTGTGGTCTACCTATGATGTCAATTACAGGCCTCTCTCCTCTTTTTAAGTGGGAGAACTTGCACAATTGGTGGCTGACTAAATACTTTTTCCCCCACTTTATCTTGTGTGACACAACTCTCTAAAGGTTTAAAAATTTGAAAAATTTCACCAATTTCCAATATTTTCACAAATAAATGACTTGCATTTATCGAACAAACTTTACCACTATCATGAAGTACAACATATCACAAGAAAATCATCTCAGAATCAGTTGCATGCGTTGAAGCGTTCCAGAGTTATTACCACATAAAGTGACACTGGTCAGAATTGTAAAATTTGGCCTGGTCAGGAAGGTGAAAAGGGTTAAAGAGAACTTGTCATGAGGCTAAAAGTAACCAGTTTGTGCGTTTATTTAATTTCAACTTCTCCCCTGAGCATTCCCTTTTATTTTTAATCCACAGTACAGTTCTAGAGATATGGAACTTTTCATTTAGAGCTAATATCTATTCTTTTTGCTATGGTGTTGTGTCTCACTGGGTAATGATGCAGAGCAGCATAAAGACATACTCCGAGAGAATCTTGTGAGCACTGCCCCGTTGTTAAAAACCGTTAACACTAAATTACCGTAAAACTAAATAAAAAGATCCTTAGCTCTGGATCCATGTATAGGGGATGTAAAAAGAAAAAAACAAAAACTTGGAGGAGCTGCAGGAATCAAACAGTGGCCTAAGTTGGCGACAAGTTCTCCTTTTATCTTCGTGCGAGACCGCAACGTCATCAAAGGTCATTGTCGCAAGGCATCCCTGGGAACGGGACTTGCTGGGAGCATCGCAATGATCGGGAAGGCTGCGGGGGATGTTGGAAGGTGAGAAAAACACGATTTTTTTATTTATTTTTTTATTATTTTAAACTATATCTTTTTACTACTGATGCCGCATAGGCAGCCTCAATAGTAAAAAGTTGGTGACACTCGTCAAACACTATGTTTGACGAGTGTGACCAACCTGTCGATCAGTTCTCCAAGCGATGCTACAGATCGCTTGGAAAACGCTAGCATTCTGCAAGCTAATTACGCTTGCAAATCGCTAGTTTTTAAAAAGGCGGGAATTTAAAATGCGGTTTCCTCACGTATTTCCCGCGGAATGGGATTCAACACGTGTGCACATAGCCTTAATCCCGTTGCCAAGTGAGTGTTCCCCAACACATTCATTGAGCGCTGTCTCACAGTATGAAGAATGTGCTGCTTATGAGCAGCTTCTGAAAATTGTTTTATATGGGATCAATATTTCAATAGTTGTATTCAGACTTGCAGAAATCTGTTCTACTGAAAGCTCTACCTTTTTAAGACCCTTAGATTCATTAAATGCAATTATTTTCAGATTTATTAATACTAATAAGAGCTTTTGCATTTGATGAGCGGTAACAGCGTGACCGTGAAATTAAACAGAGCAGTAGAATTTTCTTCTTTGCTCACTATGGCACAATGTTTTGCCAGCTAAGTTATTTTGTGCAGAGTTAGGCTGTCAGCCCTTGTAGACCTCATTTCTCTAGAGCTGGAGGTCTATTTGAGACATTTAGTTAAAAGGACAGTATATTAGCAATGTGCCCCTATATAAAGCACATACCCATTGGCAATACTAGGAGAAATGTCACAACTAGGAATAAAGAAATTGTCCCACCCCTCCAGGACAGGAATTTAGGTTAAAATATGGTACATATCGTGTGGTGCGCTTGCTGCAGGTGTAACACTAGGGTGCTTGTAATGCTCTAATACCGTAATAGATTTACTAATAATGTACACATTTAGAATAGATTTAGAGAAAGTATTAGGCATCTTTATAAGTAGTGTAAAACTAAAATAATGGTTCTTATTTATGGTGTCCTAAAGGGTCATTGTGGCATTGCCACTGACTTTATGTACATGTCAACTCAAAGGTTACTATAGATAGGTGTGACACAATCTTCTCTTCTAATAAGGTCCCAAAGTCATTTTGGTGTTCTCACTTTTAACCCTATACAGGGATTGATGTGGAGATCTCTGGGTTGTGGAAAGATTTGTCTGCAAGCTGGGTCAGAACCAGAGAGATGAGGACAATGACAAAAGCATACTCGGGGAATAGTTAGGCACAAGTTCAGAAGGTTAAACACGTACATTAGGCAAAAAAGAAAACTAACATTCTAGGAGTCAAATCTAAAGGACATTCAAATGTTAAACGGTAGAGTTAACTTGGAACCGATGGGTCAGTCAGGCCCACACCAAAGCTGTGTACAGTAAAATAACTGGCAATGGAGGCTTACCCTGGAGGGGCATGACTAAGAGACTACCTGGTATTCACTAGAGCCTCTGGCGGTGAGGTTAGGCTTGTCTGCAGGTAGTCGTCAGGTGCCACTCCAGGGCAGTCCCCAGGTCTGCATCAGCTGACTGGAGGGTCAGAGGAATGGTACAGGAGGGCAAAGACATTCCGTGGTCAAACAGTCTGAGGTCGGGGCAGGTAGCGCAGGATCAGTATGGATAGCCGGGGTTAGGAGTGGAGAGGTCAGACAGGATGGAAAATTAGCTAGGTCGGTAACAAGAATCAGACTACAGGATTACATGCACGGGAACAAACTGGGTAAGAACCAACATTTGGGTGAAGAATGTTGGGAGGACCTCTCTTAAATAGAACCTGCTGACGTGGGATAGGCTGGGGAGCCAGATCTCTGCAGGACACAGAAGTTTAAATTCCTACAGAGACCATGCAAACTCCCCTCTAAGGCCAGATGGAAACACCATTCGGTAGCACAGGGGAGAGCAGGAGGAAACAAACTTTACTGGAATGGCTTGCTGTGAGGAGAAACCGCACGAAGAGTGGAGAGGCCCTGATGAGCCATGTAAGTTGCCACTGTAACAGTACCCTTACGCACCCCCTCATTCTTGGCTGGTCTGAAGAGAACCTTATCCAGGATGACGGGGGCACAGATATTCTCCCAAGCCTTTCCAATCCAGTAGATAGGCCTTCTCTGCAACCTTTTGTATCAAGGATGTCCTTCACCTTGAAGGTGTCCAATTACACCTCCGGAACAGCAAAATTAGCTTAATTCTTCAAGAAGTGGTTCAGGAGCAAAACTTGGAAGGCATTTGGATTCTGTAGATTTGCAGACAGTTGAAGTCTGTAGGTCACTGGATTAAGTTTCTTGAGGATTTTGTACAGACCAAGGTAACTGGGAGCGAACTTGTACGAGGGCACCTTCAGATGAATATTCAGAGAAGACAACCAGACTTTTTCTTCAAGCTGATACAGAGGCGGCTAACCTCTTTTCTTCTCCACAGGAGTCTTCATTCAAATCACGGCCTTAACCCCTTCCCGACATTTGCAGTGTGTATATATACAGCTTGATCGGGAAGGACTTCCTGACCGATGCTGTATATATGTCATGTCAATCATGCGACTACCGTGGCTAATCGCACGTTGATCGCATCATTGTGCCTTTTGTTTCTCACAGCAGGGAACATGGCGCCTTCATCCCGGGGTGTGGCAACACCCCTCGCAACTATGATCACTGTGATTGTCTGTTCAATCCTGCCTTGCTGGAAGAAATCTGATCTCATTTCAGAGAAACTAACATTTTTTAGGATTTCACTTGAAAAGCAGATGTTCTTTCAGCCAGTGAGAACATAAAACTAACTCAAACAATTAAGTAATTAATTCAGTGGACCTCTTTAAACCACCTTCAGAAGGGGAATATGTGAAGTCTATCTCTGTGACTGTCATTGCAGATGCAAGCAACAACGGATGGGGGGGCACATGTTCAAGGTCAGTACCTACAGGGCACCTGGCCAAGGCCAGATTATCTTGCATCATAAAACCTAAGACAGCTTTAAACAGTTTGGAAAATGTTAAAAAGAAGGATCAACTCATCAGAACTCTGTCGGACAACATCACGACAGTATCCTTCCTCCAGCATCAAGGTGGCCTGAGAATATAATCATCTTCAGGCTTTAACCAAAAACATGTTTTCATTGGGCGGAAGAGACAGTTCTTTTAGTGACCGCCATACACCTGAAGCGATCTCAAAATTCGGTTGCAGACTTTCTCAGTCAGAAAGAAATTCAATAGTCAGAATGGGAACTGAACTGGGAGGATTTCCTTCTCAATCCTTTAACACAAATCTAGCTGAGGAATGTCCCAGCGAAGGATTAAGAGATGGAATTCCTTCCAGTTAAGTTCCCATTCAAAAATAATTTTCCCTAAATTAGAGACAACATGATTGGAATAGATCCCAGATATGGGACTTGTACTTAGCATGCCCTTTTCCACCATTGCCCCTAATTCCGGCAGTACTGCAGAAAATCCAGGAGGATCAGGCCAAAGTAGTAATGATACAGTCCTGCTAATCTTCATTGGCGACCATGAAGTTTAAGTACATAATGTGGAATATCTCCTGAAGTAAATGAATCGAGTAAAACAGTTGTTTTGTATAGAGTACTCATGTTAAATACAAAATAGCGAGTGATTAATAATTTAAAACCAAAAACAATGGGAGGGAAAAATAGGAAACCCTAAAGCTTGCTGTGACACTGGTATTGGCACCCTTTACATTAAATTAGTATGGGAACATATTTTGGCTCACCTGTGGTAAATCACAAATTAGAATTACATGTGATTAATTGTCAGTGCCCATGTGACATGAATGAGCCAATGAATGATGACTTCAGTGTTTTAAAAAAAAT
The DNA here is from genome assembly GCF_039654945.1 of Dendrobates tinctorius. NCBI lineage: Eukaryota > Metazoa > Chordata > Amphibia > Anura > Dendrobatidae > Dendrobates > Dendrobates tinctorius. The sequence goes on from NW_027361711.1 coordinate 33,496,574, forward strand.
ACATGGTAGGCCCTCTACCTTTGTCACAATAATGAATTCAAATGAGCTGTCTGAGGACATCAGAACTGCTATTAGCAAACACAAGACTTCAAACAGTTATAAGGCTATCTTCCAAGACCTTGTTATCCCAGTTTCAACAGTGCGCAGTGTTAAGAAGTTTGCTAGGCATGGAACCGTGAAGAACCTCCCTAGATATTTGGGGGGGGGGAAATTTAGACGAGATGTCTTTGAAGGTTGGTGCGAATGGTGGAAAAAACACCACATCAAACATCCAAAGACCTGAAGGCCAACCTGGAAGAGTCTGGGGTCATGGTTTCAACAGGTACCATACGTCGCACACTAAGCCAATCATGGCTTTATGGGTGAAGCCCACAGAAGAAATCATTGCTGAAAAAAGACATAAAAATGAACTGCTGGTCTTTGCCGTAAAGTACCTTGACAAACCACAATCCATCTGGGAAAATGTTCTGTGGACAGATGAAACAAAAATAGAGCTTTTTGGCAATGCAAAGCAACAGTTTGTTTACAGACAGAGCAATGAAGTTTGAATTAACTCCTTACAAACAGTTAAGCGTGGTGGAGGATCCATAATGCTGTGGGGTGGCTTTGCTGTGTCTGGTACTGGAGGTCTTGACCGTATCACAGGAATCATGAAATCAGAGCATTATCAAGAAATTTTAGCGTGAAATGTCCTACTCAGTGTATGAAAACTTGGTTTGAATCGTAGATAATGAGTACTCCAGCAAGACAATGACCCAAAGCACACATCCAAAAGTACACAGGAATGGTTGAAAAATAAAAAATGGACTGTTCTAAAATGGCCAGCAATGAGTCCTGACCGCAATCCCATTGAAAATCTTTGGAGTCAGCTGAAATTTGCCATTGGGAAAGAGCACTGCAAACATTCAAGAATTTGAACTAACTGCAAAGGAGTGGGAGAAAATATCAGCTGAGAAATGGAAGAAGCCTAGTGGCTACAAGAAATATTTGGAGGCTGTCATCAATGTCAAAGGGTGTGTCTTTCTGAAGATACTGTACAGTCTTAAAAATGAATGGGTTCCAATAACTTTGAGCAGGACTGTACTACCGTTTTTGCTCGAGAAGCTGTTTCCCCACCTAAAGATAATGGCTTTAGAAGATTGCATCTTCTTTCTAGTAAGACATGATCTTCTTTTTTAAGGACTGATATTCCATCTAGATGTGAATTTCCTGCAATTGTCTGCCTGAGTCCTGAAAGACAGATCTAGAGATCAAAAGAGCTTTCAGACTGCATCATATCCATTATCCAGAGAAGTACGAAGCCTGTGACGTTGGCAATATACTCAAAAATCGGGAAGACGTTTTGTGCACAGTACTAGTAAACAATGGTGGATATCATTTAGCCACAATATTCCAAAAATACTGGATTTTCTCCAAACGGGATTTCATAAAGGCCTAAGACCCAGCACTTTTGAAAGCACAAATTTCAGCTCTGAGTGCATTCATGGATTATCTATTAGCAAGCCATCCCTGGATTGAACAATTCATTAAGGCCACAGGCAGGGTTAGACCCACAGTTAAGGCCCCGTCACACACAGCAAAATTGCTGATTTTGTGATGCAACAGCGATCTCGCCAGCGATCTCGCTGTGTGTGGCATGCATCAGTGACCGCCCCCCGCCGGGTATCGCTTATCGTGCAGTAATGTCCTGGGCCATTTTTTGATCGTTGCGTGTGGCAGCAGGAGACCAACGATCAGCGAGCTCCCAGCGCTGTAACGCATGCGCTTAGTTACCCGATATTTATGGAGAAAGCTTGTACTTCCACAATACGTCTTGTTCTGAGAGAGCCTGCAGCAGCGCCTGTACAGTGCAACCTGTCATATCAGCGATCTGACATATTACAGTGATGCCCCCCCATGGGACAACGTAATAAAGTTAAAGTGTAAAAATTTATAAAAAAATCGCTAAATTTAAAAAAAAAAAAAATTCCCTGATTCATGTCTTGGAAATAAAAAAACAAACAAACAGTAAATTACACACATTTAGTATCGCCGCATCCGTAACGACCCGCCCTATAAAACTGTCCCATTAGTTAACCCCTTTAGCGAACCCCTTAAAAAATAAAAATAAAGCAAAAAATGCTTTATCATACCGCCGAACAAAGTGCAATAACGCGCGATCAAAAAGACGGATATAAATAACCATGGTACCACTGAAAACGTCATCTTGTACTGCAAAAATCGAGCCGCCATACAGCGTCATCAGCGAAAAAATAAGTTATAGCTCTCAGAATAAAGCGATGCAAAAATAAATATTTTTTATTTAAAATTGTTTTCATTGCATAAAAGCGCCAAAACATAAAAAACCATAAATGAGGTACCACTGTAATCATACAGCGTTTTTATTCTTCAGGTCAGTATCAATTTTACTGCACGTGGAACGGTGTAAACGCACCCCCAAAAGAAATTCATGAAATGCTGGTTTTTGTTCATTCTGTGTCCCAAAAATCGGAATAAAACAAATGTCACGTACCCGTAAATGGTACCAATAGAAACGTCAACTCGTCCCGCAAAAAATAAGACCTCACTTGACTTGGTGGGTGAAAATATGGAAAAATTATAGCTCTCAAAATGTGGTGATGCACAAACTATTTTTGCAATAAGAAGAGTCTTTTAGCGTATGACAGCTGCCAAACATAAAAACCCGCCATAAATAGTAAATCAAACCACCCTTTATTACCCCCTTAGTTAGGGAAAAATAATAAAATTTTAAAAAAATGTTTTTATTTCTATTTTCCCATTAGGGCTAGGGTTAGAGTTAGGGCTGAGATTAGGGTTAGGGGTGTGTTGGGGTTAGGATTGGTTGGAGATAGAATTGGGGGGTTTCCACTGTTTGGGCACATCAGGTGCTCTCCAAACGCAACATGGCGTCTGATGTCCATTCCAGCCAATTCTGCATTCAAAAAGTTAAACGATGCTCCTTCCCTTCCAAGCTCTGCCATGCGCCCAGTGTTTTACCCCCACATATGGGGTATCAGCCTACTCAGGACAAATTGCAAAACAACTTTTGGGGTTCAATTTCTCCTGTTACCCTTGGGAAAATAAAAAAATTGGAGACTAAAAGATCATGTTTATGGAAAAAATGATTTTGTTCTTTTCACGCCCGGGTGTTAAACTTCTGAGAAGCACTGGGGGGGTTCAAAGTGCTCACCACACATTTTGGATAATTCCTTAGGGGGTCTAGTTTCCAAAATGGGGTCACTTGTGGGGAGATTCCACAGTTTAGGTACATCAGGGGCTCTCCAAAGGCAACATGACACCCGCAGACCATTCCATCAAAGTCTGCATTCCAAAACAGCGCTCCTTCCCTTCCGAGCCCCGACGTCTGCCTATACAGTAGTTTCCTCCCACATATGGGGTATCGGCGTACTCAGGACAAATTGGACAACAACTTTTGGGGTCCATTTTCTCCTGTTACCGTTGGGAAAATAAAAAAAATTGGGGACTAAGAGATAAAGTGTGTGGAAAAAATATGATTTTTGTTCTTTTCACGCACAGGCATTATAAACTTCTGTGAAGCCCTTTGGGGGCTCAAAGTTCTCACCATTCATCTAGATAAGTTCCTTGGGGGGGGGGGGTCTAGTTTCCATAATGGTGTCATTTGTGGGGGGTTTTCACTGTTTTAGCACATCAGGGGCTTTCCAAACGCGACATGGCGTCCGATCTCAATTCCAGCCATAAAAGTCAAATGGCGCTGCTTCCCTTCCGAGCTCTGCCATGCTCCCAAATGGTGGTTTACACCCACATATGGGGTATCAGCGTACTCTGAACCAATTGCACAATAACTTTTAGGGTCCTGTTACCCTTGGGAAAATAAAAATTGGGGGTGAAAAGATCTCTTTTGTTGAAAAAATATGAATTTTTAATTGTATGGCTGTACGTCATAAACTTCTGTGCAGCCATTGTGGGTTCAAAGTTCTCACCACATATCTAGATAAGTTCCTTGGGGGGGGGGGGGGGTCTAGTTTCCAAAATAGGGTCACTTGTGGGGGGTTTCCACTGTTTAGGCACATCAGGGGCTCTCCAAACGTGACATGGCATCCGATCTGAATTCCAGCCAATTTTGCATTGAAAAAGTCAAACGGCGCTCCTTCCCTTCTGAGCTCTGCCATGCGCCGAAACAGTGGTTCTCCCCCCACATATCAGGTATTGGCGTACTCAGGACAAATTGCACATTAACGTTTGCAGTCCAATTTCTCCTGTTACCCTTGGTAAAATAAAATAAAATTGGACCTGAAGTAATTTTTTTGTGAAAAAAAAAGTTAAATGTTCATTTTTTTTTTTCTTTTTTTTTTTTCTTTACATTCAAAAAATTCCTGTGAAGCACCTGAAGAGTTAATAAGCTTCTTGAATGTGGTTTTGAGCACCTTGAGGGGTGCAGTTTTTAGAATGGTGTCACTTTTGGGGAATTTCTATCATATAGAACCCTCAAAGTGACTTCAAATGTGATGTGGTCCGCAAAAATAAAATGGTGTTGTTAAAAACGAGAAATCGCTGGTCAACTTTTAACCCTTATAACTTCTTAACAAAAAAAAATTTGGGTTCCAAAATTGTGCTGATGTAAAGTAAACATATGTGAAATGTTATATTGTGTAAATCAAGTTTATTGAAATAATGCAATACATAATCCAAACAAGTTATGAAAAATAAAGCATATAATCCAAATTAGGATGAAGTTATCACTGTAGAATAAAACTGATAACTGTGTCATTTCTATTATAATTAGACTTGCTAAACTGACAGCAATCGTTATATTGATTGATAGAGTAGTCAATAAGAGAATATTGACATGCCTGTGAAATAAAATTATTTATGCAGCTTAAACAAGAAAGAGAGGAGAAAGGAAACAAAAGGGGAAGAAAAGAGAGGGAAGGGGATTAAATGATCGTAGAGGATAGACATTGCAAATTAGAAGTAGGATTCGAGCATTCTCCGGATCCGGAAGGACATAAATTCCTCGACCACTCCGATAGGAGTCAAGATCCGGAACGACCTTCCAATCAAATCAAGGGGGTGTTCATTTATTGAAGAATATCCTCAGTGTCCCAATACCCATACCTCCAACCCAGGGGTCTCTCTAAAAACAAGCCAGGGAGCCCAAGTGTTGTAGACTCTGTCCATATCACCAACTATTTGGCCTATCATTTGTTCCTTTCTATAGATATCATTAAGCTCAGCGACAAACTCAGAATGAGAAGGTGACTTTGCCTGTTTCCAATATCTAGGGATCAAGTTCCTGGTTGCTGTAAGGAAATGTCTCAGAAGGCCTTTTTTGAATTTGGAAACTGAATTGTCACTCGGGGACAATAATGCAGCTTCCATTGTGGGTCTAATATTGGTAATCTGTTATGCAGGTCAAAAATTGCTGACCACAGGTTTTTGATGGGCGGACAGTGCCACCATATATGAGTAAATGTGCCTTCCTCATGTAGGCATCTCCAACAAGTATCTGGGACCACTGGGTATATAGAGGGGACAGCTGAAGGGCATCTATACCATCTTGCAAGAATCTTGTAGCTCCTCTCCTGTGATATAGAACATAGTGAAGATCTAAACATAAAGAGAATGATTTTTGGTCTATTTTCAGTCGATAAAGATCTTCCCAGGTCAGCCTCCCATTTAGAGAAGATTGGAGGAAAATCATAGGGAGGGATTTGCCCCTCTTGAAAGAGTTTATACAACAGAGAAACGGTATGATCCGGAGGGCTCTTGGACATACAGAGAGCCTCAAAGGGTGTTAATGCTCTAAAAAGATTGGTCCAATTAGCCAATTTTGTTATAAAACTTCTCAATTGTTCAAAAAAGAACCAGGAGCCCGCCGATGGTTCCTCATCTGAGAAGATGTCCTGTAACGACTTCATACCTGATCGAGTCACATAGTCATAGACTATAGGATGAGAGCTTTTATCTTCAAAAAAAAATTTTTCCTATGTAGTCCTACCGGAAAATACGGATTATCGTAGATGGGAGTTAGAGGGCCAGGAGATGAAGAGAGCTCTAGTGTTCGGCCTCCTCGCTTGAGAAAAGCCGTTATGTTCCTGCTAAGAAAGGGTAAAAATGTTACTCCCATCGTCCTTTCTTGGGGACCAGATGATTATTTGGGAGTCACGGCCATTAAGGTCATTTTTCAATCCTACCCACTTTTTATGCCCTTTACTATGGAAGAGGTCCAAAATACATGCTCCAATCGATGCGTGAAAATACAAAGAAAAATTAGGCAGTCCCACTCTCCCACTCGTTTTTGGCCGGCTTAATAGAAAATAGGAAATGTGAGCTCGATTATGTGACCATATGAATCTAGTAATTGCTTTTTTGAGGCGAGAAAAGGAGGCAGGTAGACACATAGGGATTGCTTGGAAATAATACAGGAGATGAGGCAATAAGTCCATCTTTATCACATTAACCCGACCCAACCATGAAAGCCGCAGTCTGTGCCATCTTTCCAAATCCACAAAACAATCACTGACCCCAGGGAGACCAGTCAAAGAAAACACTGCGGCAGCCGTCACAGGCGCTCAATCAGTGAAATCCTAGGTGCATTGCTCCCTGGGAAATACGAATATGCAAATAAAGTCCGTGGAGCCTCATTTAAGAGGCTAGCCATGGTGGTTTCCGAAGGACTCTTAAATGAGGCTCCACGGACTTTATTTGCATATTCATCTTTCCAAATCCAACTCTGCCTTGTGTAAGGCTACCTTTAAAATTGGCATCATATAATTGCGATATCTTGGCTGTGATTTTGACTCCCAAGTAAGTGAGCGAGTCAAAGCGCCAGCGAAAAGAAAATGAGACACTCAGTTGCTCTACCATGGATGGTTTCAGGGATATGTTTAGGATCTCGGATTTATGGGAATTGATTTTAAAGTTGCTTAGGCGGCCAAATCTATGTAGCTCTTGAATAATATTTGGATGGCTTGTAATAGGGGGAGATATAAAGGAGAACATCATCCGCAAAGAGTGCCAGTTTGTGTTCACCCGATTGCAATTTCGGGCCTTTGATTGACGGGTTATTATGAATTGCGGCTGCTAAATGCTCAATCGTTAGTATATAGAGTAAGGGCGAAAGGGACAGCCCTGCCTTGTACCGTTCCGAATAGGGAAATTGTTTGATAATATGCCATTGGTTTTAACTTGTGCACTAGGAGAGGTATATAGGGCAGAGATTTTACAAAGCATGTTCTTCAGACCCAGCCCCTCCAATGTCTGGAACATGAATTCCCAGTGCAGCCTGTCGAAAGCCTTTTCGGCATCAATCGACACTATGCACATGGGGTCCCCCACCCTAGTGGCCCTGTCTATCAGAGAAATAGTCTGTATGGTATTGTCCCTGGCTTCTTGTCCTGGGACGAATCCCACCTGATCCTGATTAATCAGGCTTGGCAGCAGTGAACACAATCTTTTTGCAATCATTTTTGCGTACAATTTAATATCTAGATTTCAGAGAAATCGGACGGTAGCTACTGCACATGGACGGGTCCTTCCCAGGTTTAGGAATAACAGTAATATGAGCTGCCAGGGAGTGTGGAGGGAAAGAACCTCCAGATGAAATGTAATTGCACATATTGAGGAATATTGGACTTAATAAGACAGAGAAATGTTTACAAAATCCTGCAGTGTATCCATCGGGGCCTGGGCTCTTCCCCTGTTTCAGTTCTTTGATGGTCTCAGAAATTTCCTCCAATGAGAAGTCCCTCACTCTAAGTCCAACAATCTGTCCTCTGAAATCAAAGGTATGTTAGTTTGTTGTAGGTATAGCTTCATTTTGTCCCGGAGTAAATTAATTGGGAGATCTTTATAGTGGCCGCCAATGTTGTAAAGCTCCTTTATAATAATCACTAAAACTTGACAGTATATCCTTTGTGCTGTGTACCTTCTTCCCCTCTTAATTTTTAATGTAAGGAATGTACGTTCTTGATGATCGGGGATTGATGATTCTCGCCGTTAATTTGCTACTCTTGTTGCCATAATGATAAAAACGATTTTTGAGGCGTTCTCTGAATTGCTGTGATTTCTCATGAATTATAGCTAGTAATTTTTGCCTCAATGTAGACAGGTGTGCGAGAGTATCGACTTTTAAGGTTTTTTTTTTTTTGTTTTTTTTTTGTGTTGATTTTCTAATTTTTGGATTTGCCTAGACAATTCAACTATTTCAGTGGCTTTGGCTCTCTTTAGATGTGCTCCATGAGAAATAAGCACCCCCTCAGGACACTCTTTAATGTTTCCCACTTAACCGAAGGGGAAGTGGGGTCTGCAGCATGATCTGTGCTGAAGTTAATGATTGCACATTCCAAATCAGACATACATAAAGGGTCCTGAAGAAGGTTCTCATTCAAACGCCAGGAGAAACCGGATTTAACTGGAGCATGGAGGACAATCGAGAAGTAAATTGGCTCATGATCCGACCAACAAACTGTGAGATATGAAAAAGTAGTCGATTCTGCTATAAGTATTGTTTACCCGCGAGAAAAAGCTGTAGTCTGTAGAGTCAGGGTGAAGAGCCTTCCAGACATCCACCAGCCTCAGGTCGAACATCTGTTTTTTTTATTTGGGTGATAGAAGAGGAGGAGTAGGAAGACTTACCCAAGGAAGTATCCACAGTGGGGTTCATGGGAGTATTGAAGTCCCCCCTAGAATCACAGGAGAGCAGCCAGCGAACTCCACAAGACATCTTTTGCACTCCGCACTGAACTTCTGTTGGCCCTGATTTGGGAAATACACATTGGCTATTACGAGTTTACGAGATCCCCATGAGATCATCAGGAAAATAAATCTGCTTTCGGAATCTATAACTGAGTCAACGATCTCTGGCATGAAGGAGCTGTGGAAGGCTATAAAGACCCCCCCCCTGGACTTGGAATGCGGATTTGGACCATGAACCCACTTAGGGTAGTATTTTGATGAACACTGAGGTATGGATCCAGATATGAAGTGGGTCTCCTGTAACAAAAGAACCGAGACTCATTGTTTATGGTTAGAGTACAATATTTGTCGTCTTTTTTCCGGAAAATTGAGCGCCCCCTAGCATTAAAGGAACAAAATTTGATTTTATCCATGGTCTAGGCTCCCACTTACGCCACTATCCTCTAAATGTCTAACCTTGTTAGGTATCCCCAGTTTAAATGGATGGTCCAACGGGAAGGGACATTGGGAAGGGAAAGGAGAGAGAAAGAGGTAGAGGAAAGTAAAAGGAGTTAGAGAAAGAATTGAAGAAAGTAGAAGTTATCAAAAACAAACATTTCTAACGGTATTTTCTACCAGTGCCAGCATTGGTAGTCTACTACCTTTGCACCACTCCAGGAGGGAGAAAGCCGAAGCCGGACAGGAACCTCCCCACCCGGGGGGGGGTCCCCCCAAATGAACAGGTCAAGTACTTATTAAGACTTCCCCTAAACATGGGGGTGGATCCCCATGGGAAATCGTTCTATGTAGGATATAAACGCGGTCATTTCCCGAATCATTATAAAACACTGCATGTAATTGACAGGTGAGACTAAATAATGCCTCAAATTATGGACCCATGGGTCATCCACATCTTGCATGTCCAGAGGTGAAAGGACAGCAATCAAGACCTGGTGATAACTATAAAGCAAACGTGAATCAAAAAAAAAGTCAAACACATTAAGGACAGTAAGGCAAAACTATCGACCAATCCTATCCCATCAGGATCAGTCCCGCACCCTATAGATAACCCACTAACCCTCTGTGCATTTTATCAGGTGATGCTTGAGGCATTCCCGTCACTACTCCTCTTCTTGGAATGTTGGAAATGTAATCCATCTGGGTGGAGCCTCAGGAAAAGCGGGAGTCAAAGGCCAATCTGGAAGATCGATCATCGGTAGGTCAAAAGTTCAGAGGAAATTAGCTAGATCGCCAATGCCACGGAAAATGGCTGTTTTGCCTCCCCTGAAAGCCGTCCGTTGAAAGGGGTAACCCCATCTGTATGCAGTGTCTCTTTTAGTTCGGCAAGTAAGGGTCTAAGGGCTCTGCGCAGTAGCAAAGTACGTCTGGATAGATCTGAAAGAATCAGAAAGCCATACGAAAGCTCCTCTATTTTAAGGGTATGCTCAGTAATAACTTCTCTATAGGTCTGAAGTTCGTGGTGGACTTCCTCCTGGGCTTTTTTAACATCTTCAATTCGAGAAGTAAATTCTGCCTTCAAATTTCTTTTTTTTTTTTTTTTTTTTTTGACTTTTCGAGTCTGCGAGCAAACCCCTCCAAGTCAGATTTGGTAGGCCGGGCCTTTATTTATTTTCCCAGCTCATACAGTCATGGCCAAAAGTATTGACACCCCTGCAATTCTGTCAGATAATACTCAGTTTCTTCCTGAAAATGATTGCAAACACAAATTCTTTGGTATTATTATCTTCATTTAATTTGTCTTAAATGAAAAAACACAAAAAGAATTGTCCTAAAGCCAAATCGGATATAATTCCACACCAAACATAACAAAGAGGGTGGACAAAAGTATTGGCACTGTTCGAAAAATCATGTGATGCTTCTCTAATTTGTGTAATTAACAGCACCTATAACTTACCTGTGGCACCTAACAGGTGTTGGCAATAACTAAATCACACTTGCAGCCAGTTGACATGGATTAAAGTTGACTCAACCTCTGTCTTGTGTCCTTGTGTGTACCACATTGAGCATGGAGAAAAGAAAGAAGACCAAAGAACTGTCTGAGGACTTGAGAAACCAAATTGTGAGGAAGCATGAGCAATCTCAAGGCTACAAGTCCATCTCCAAAGACCTGAATGTTCCTGTGTCTACCGTGCGCAGTGTCATCAAGAAGTTTAAAGCCCATGGCACTGTGGCTAACCTCCCTAGATGTGGCCGGAAAAGAAAAATTGACAAGAGATTTCAACGCAAGATTGTGCGGATGTTGGATAAAGAACCTCCACTAACATCCAAACAAGTTCAAGCTGCCCTGCAGTCCGAGGGTACAATGGTGTCAACCCGTACTATCCGTCGGCATCTGAATGAAAAGGGACTGTATGGTAGGAGACCCAGGAAGACTCCACTTCTTACCCCGAGACATAAAAAAGCCAGGCTGGAGTTTGCCAAAACTTACCTGAAAAAGCCTAAAACATTTTGGAAGAATGTTCTTTGGTCAGATGAGACAAAAGTAGAGCTTTTAGGGCAAAAGCATCAACATAGAGTTTACAGGAGAAAAAAGAGGCATTCAAAGAAAAGTACATGGTCCCTACAGTCAAACATGGCGGAGGTTCCCTGATGTTTTGGGGTTGCTTTGCTGCCTCTGGCACTGGACTGCTTGACCGTGTGCATGGCATTAAGAAGTCAGAAGACTACCAACAAATTTTGCAGCATAATTTAGGGCCCAGTGTGAGAAAGCTGGGTCTACCTCAGAGGTCATGGGTCTTCCAGCAGGACAATAACCCAAAACACACTTCAAAAAGCTCTAGAAAATGGTTTGAGAGAAAGCACTGGAGACTTCTAAGGTGGCCAGCAATGAGTCCAGACCTGAATCCCATAGAACACCTGTGGAGAGATCTAAAAATGGCAGTTTGGAGAAGGCACCCTTCAAATATCAGGGACCTGGAGTAGTTTGCCAAAGAAGAATGGTCTAAAATTCCAGCAGAGCATTGTAAAAAACTCATTGATGGTTACCGGAAGCGGTTGGTCGCAGTTATTTTGGCTAAAGGTTGTGCAACCAAGTATTAGGCTGAGGGTGCCAATACTTTTGTCCGGCCCATTTTTGGAGTTTCGTGTGAAATGATCAATGTTTTGCTTTTTGCTTCATTCTCTTCTGCGTTTTTTCATTTAAGACAAATTAAATGAAGATAATACCAAAGAATTTGTGTTTGCAATCATTTTCAGGAAGAAACTGAATATTATCTGACAGAATTGCAGGGGTGTCAATACTTTTGGCCATGACTGTATATACTCATTTCGTCATGGACAACTGGGTCCTTGTCGCAATCTCCCAAGGATTTTGTAGGAGACCTACGTAAGCTTGAGGACTCTGCTAAGGGACAGCGGTCTTGGGACATGACTTGTTGCGAAGATGATTGTGTGTTCCTGACCTGTGGGGCAGGATTGAAAAAATGCTTCATATCCTCTGAGGAAGACTCCTTATGTTTAGCTATGTTCTGCCCATCTGTCTTCTTTCCCATAGATGATCATGTCTATTGTTAACTCATAGATTTTTTGGGGGGACCGGGGGATGAAGTAAATGAACCATTAATCCCTGCCCATCATCAGCAAGCCCCCTCCATGTTTCATAGTCATTTAGTTAGCCTCTGCCCCCAATGAATAAGTCCCGTAATGGCCCCTTCCACAGGGTCTTGAGAAGAAATAAGCGTCTCTGGTATGTTTGCGGGGTTCTCTTCTATCTATAGGGATAAGTTTCTTCCGAGGGGTTAATAGCAGATGTTGCAGTGTCTACAGCTCCCAAGTAGCACACCGCAGCCCCCAGGGGAGAATTATGCTGGAACTATTTTCCCCTCTCCGCTCGGGGTTGTCAGCCGCTTTCTAGCCTGGTGATTAATATGAGGGGCTAGGTGGTAGGGAGGAAGACCCAGAGTGGGTTAATGGTAAATGCTGCAGTGTCTAAAGCTCCCCCGCACTGCACACCACCACTCCCACGGGAGATGTAAACCAGAGCTATTTTCACACACTGCCCAGGATTATCAGCCGCTCCAGGACTCACAAGTTCAGGTGTTTTAGGCAGAATCTTCAGAGGTCGTTCTGGCCACAGCCAGACACCCAGGCACGGCTGGTCTGGAACGGGGGAGGGGGAAGAAATCCCCTTGTGAAGAGCAAATGGAAATGTGCAGAGGTACCTCCGGGTGGTTGACAACAGGCACCGTGACGTCTATAGCACTTTCACTGTACTCCATGTGAAATGTTATTAACTTTTGTGTGCCATATCTCTGATTTAAGGGCATAAAAATTCAGAGTTGGAAAATTGCAAAATTTTCGCCAAATTTCCGTTTTTTCACAAACGCAAGTTATATCGATGAAATTTTACCACTAACATGAAGTACAATATGTCACGAGAAAACAGTGTCAGATTCACCGGGATTCATGGAAAGCCTTTCAGAGTTATTACCTCATAAAGGGACAGTGGTAAGAATTGTAAAAATTGGCCCGGTCATGAACGTGCAAACCACCCTTGGGGGTAAAGGGGTTAAAAGGGGATCAATTAAATTTCCCACTTGTCAGTGTGTGTCAATAGGATAAGGTACCACTCTGAAGTCTGGACAGCAATTTTGTTGTTATATATCAAGGATATGAAGGACAACCTCCTGATGGTGCTGTCATGATGGTTTCCTAGAAAACAAATTACCAGTAGGACTAATTACTACTTTCAACATCAAGTCTTTCTGGGATTTCATGAAAAGACCAAAAAATCTGTACAATTTTTTCAGATTTGCAAGTATTTGCGAAAGATCTGTGGTTAGTTCTCCAAGATGTTCGGAGCAACCTGCCTTGCTAAGTGCCATCAAAAACTATGTGAAAATGTACGTAGAAGACATGCTTTAATTGTTGTTTTGAAAGCAAAGTGTGGCCAAATCAAATAATGGCTTTACTTTGATTTCTCTCTGGTTCATTCCCTTTGGCATCAGGAAGTGTAGTCTTCCTTCACCCGTTAGTGTTTTCAGTACGTGTGGCATCTGTTTTTTTTGTTTTTTTTTTCTTTGCACTGATGCCACACATACCCACGTGTCATTGCAAAACACACGGAGACATGACCATTTTTTTCTGGTAGTACTGATAACAAGGGCCATAGACTTTGCCTTGTCCTCCATTAAAGTAGGTCAGTGAAAAACACGTACAGCAGCACTCTGATACCATCCATGTACTGTCCGTATTTAACACTACAAAGTATAGAAGCTTTGTAATTTCCTTCTTTATCCATACGGGAAAAACACTGATGACACATGGATGGTAAAAACAGACACACCGATGGCACATGACAAACAGTAACAGAGACACCAGTCATACCCCCGTGGCTGAATTCACATATACACTGCTCAGTACTGCTTTACCATTTCTTCTGAGCTTTTGTCTATGCTACAAAAAGACATTTCTCTGTGTACGGTTTATAGACTACATCATAGTAGCTAGCCTTCACCAACTCTGGAGCGGTGTTCAGAGAAAACTGACATTTAAACAAAGAGCCTTCAGAGGGAGTTAATTGTAGGGTACAAGTTTTATAATGGTCATAAATTGTTTTAATTTTAATACACACATATAACAGCCTGTGAAGAACTTGGCATATTAGAATTGCTTGTGTCTCGGTGGAATGCTTTAACAATTAATACAAGGCACCAGATATATTTTCTTTATTGTTTGTACATATTAACACCGCTCTGGCAAAAATTAAGAGACCACTGTAAATTTTTTCTCTTTATAGGTATATTTTTGAGTAAAATGTAAATTGCTTTTTTATTCTATAAACTACTGACAACAAGTCTTCAAATTTCTAAGCACTAAATTTTGTATTTATTTTCAGAAAATGAGAAATGGTCAAAATAACAAAAAAATGCAGCGCTTGCAGACCTCAAATAATGCTAAGAAAACAAGTTCATAATCATTTAGAAACAACAATACTAATGTTTTAACTCAGGAAAAGTTCAGAAATCAATATTTTGTGGAATAATCATGATTTTTAATCACAGCTTTCATGCGTCTTGGCATGCTTTCCACCAGTCTTTCACACTGCTTTTGGGTGACCTTATGCCACTTCTGGTACAAAAATGTAAGCAGTTCTTCCTTGTTTGATGGCTTGTGACTATCCAGCTTCCTCTTGATTACATCCTAGAAGTTTTTAATGGGGTTCAGGTCTGGAGATTGGGCTAGCCATGACAGGGATTTGATGTGGTGGTCCTTCATCCACACATTGATTGACCTAGCTGTGTCGCATGGCACATTGTTCTGCTGGAATAACCAGTCCTCAGAGTTGGGTAACATTTGCCTGAGCTGAAGGAATCAACTGTTTTTCCAAGATAACCTTGTATGGGACTTGATTCATACGTTTTTTGCACAGACTAACCTGCCCAATTCCAGCCTTGCTGAAGCATCACCAGATCATCACCGATCCGCCACCAAATTTCACAGTGGGTGCAAAACACTATGGCTTGTACGCTTCTCCAGACCTCTAACTATTAGATGACCGGGTGTTGGTCAAAGCTGAAAATTAGACTCCTCAGAGAAGATTACCTTACTCCAGTCCTCTATGGTCCAATCCTTATGGTCTTTGGCAAACTTCAACCTGGCTCTCCTTTGCTTCTCATTGATAGGCTTTTTTTTCTAGCTTTACATGACTTGAGCCGTGCCTCTAGGAGCCTGTTACAAACTGTTCTTGCCGTGCACTTCACCTCAGCTGCCATTTGCCATTCCTTTTGTAGGTCACTTGATGTCATCCTGCGGTTGCTGAGTGACATTTGAATAAGATGACAGTCATTCCGGTCAGTGGAGAGTTGTTTTTATCCTCTGCCGGTCTGTAGCTTTGTTGTCCCCAATGTCTGCTGATTGACCTTGTTGTAATGGACTACCGTTTTAGTTATCCATCTGCTAGTAAAGCCAGAATTGAGCTCTTCTATTCCTCACTCAAGACTTTTGTTTTCAACTCCTTTGGCATGGTTAAAAGTTAATTTTTTTCATTCCTATTACTTTGGGATATTACTAGCACTTGTTTTGCCATCCAGCTTGTCCTATTTCCTATTGCAAGAGGATTGTGAAACACCACTGCAGGGTTTTTTATACATTCCTTCATTAAATAAGATTTGGTTCAGGTGATCACCTAATCAAAAGCACATTAAGTAGAATGAAGTGTACTCTGGCTGGAATTCAACTGACACTGTAAAATCATCCTTTAACCCCTTCCCGACCAATGACGCCACATAGGCATCATGAAAACTGGTGCCAATCTGACCAGTGACTCCTATGTGGCATCATGACTTTAAAGCCCCCCTGCGGGTCGGGTGACCAAGGTCACTGAAAGGTCACCCGACCCGCAGATACAGGGGGCTTTGTTCTTCACCATAGGGGGTGTGGCTTCGCCCCCACGTGACTACGATCGCTCTGATTGGCGGCTAAAAGTGAAACAGCCAATCAGAGCGATAGTAATATTTCATCAATGAAAATTGATGAAATATTACAATCC
Source organism: Dendrobates tinctorius (assembly GCF_039654945.1). Lineage (NCBI taxonomy): Eukaryota > Metazoa > Chordata > Amphibia > Anura > Dendrobatidae > Dendrobates > Dendrobates tinctorius. Next base: position 33,512,742 of record NW_027361711.1, read on the forward strand.
AGCCATGTCCGACGCTGCTGTAGCATCAGACATGGCTGGTGACAGCGATCCGACCCCCCCCCCACCCGTTAACGGGGGCGATCTGCCCCCCGTCACTGAATGACAGCAATGTGCCGCCGCTGTCATCATCTCTTACCCCCCCACCCCGCCCCGCCTTCCCTCCGCTCCCCCCGGCTTCCGATCGCCCCCCCCCCCGGTACTCACCGAGTGCAGTTATGGCTCCCGATGTCCCGTGGTCCCGGACCATGGGCGCAGCCATATTGGAAAATGGCGGGCGCATGCGCAGTGCGCCCCCCGGCTGCAATTTCCATTCATTCATTTTGATCACTGATAAACTCTCACAGTGATCAAAATAGAATGAAAAGTAAATAAACCCCCCGGTTATCACCCCCATAGGCAGGATCAACTAATAAAATAAAGAAATTATTTTTATTTTTCCGTTAGGGTTGGAAAGAGGGTTAGGGTTGGAATTAGGGTTAGGCTTGTGGTTAGGGTTATGATTAGGGTTAGGGGTGTGTTGGGGTTAGGGTTGGGATTAAGGGTTAGGGATGTGTTGGGGTTAGGGTTGAAGTTAGAATTGTGGGGTTTAGGCACATCAGGGGGTCTCCAAACGCGACACGGTGCAACCATTGATTCCAGCCAATTTTGCGTTCAAAAAGTTAAATGGTGCTCCCTCCCTTACAAGCCCTGGCGTGTGCCCAAAAAGTGGTTTACCCCAACATATGGGGTATCAGCGTACTCAGGAAAAATTGCACAACAACTTTGGGGGTCTAATTTCTCCTGGTACCCTTGGGAAAATAAAAAAATTGGGGGCTAAAAAAATATTTTTGTGGGAAATTTTTTTTTTTAATTTTCACGTCTCTGCGTTATAAACTTCTGTGAGCACTTGGAGGTTCAAAGTGCTCACCAGGCATCTAGATAAGTTCCTTGAGAGGTCTAGTTTCCAAAATGGTGTCACTTGTGGGGGGTTTCTATTGTTTAGGCACATCAGGGGCTCTGCAAACGTAACGACGACCGCAGACCATTCCATCAAAGTCTGCATTTCAAAACGTCACTACTTCCATTCTGAGCCCTTACGTGTGCCCAAACAATGGTTCTCCCCCATATATGGGGCACCAGTGTACTCAGGACAAACTGTATAACAACTTTTGGGGTCCAATTTATCCTGTTACCCTTGTGAAAATAAAAAATTGCTGGCTGAAAAGGTAAAAAAATTATTTTTTATTTTCACGGCTCTGCGTTATAAACTTCTGTGACGCGCTTGGGGGTTCAAGGTGCTCACCACACATCTAGATAATTTCCGTGGGGGGGTCTAGTTTCCTAAATGGGGTCACTTGTGGGAGGGTTCCACAGTTTAGGTACATCAGGGGCTCTGCAAATGTTACATGATGCCCGCAGACCATTCCATCAAAGTCAGCATTTCATAATGTCACTACTTCACTTCCGAGCCCCGACGTGTGCCCAAACAGTGGTCCCCACCCACATATGGGGTACCAGCGTATTCAGGACAAACTGCACAACTTTTGGGGTCCAATTTATCCTGGTACCCTTGTGAAAATAGAAAATTGCGCACTAAAAAATAATTTTTTGAGGAAAAAAAATATTTTTTATTTTCACGGCTCTGCGTTATAAACTTTTGTGAAGCACTTGGGGGTTCAAAGTGCTCACTATGCATCTAGATAAGTTCCTTAGGGGGTCTAGTTTCCAAAATGGGGTCATTTGTGGGGGAGCTCCAATGTTTAGGTACACAGGGGCTCTCCAAACGCGACATGGTGTCCAATAACGATTGGAGCTAATTTTCCATTCAAAAAGTCAAATGGTGCTCCTTCCCTTCTGGACCCTGCCGTGCGCTCAAACAGTGGTTTATGACCACATATGAGGTATCGGTGTACTCAGGAGAAATTGCTCAACAAATTTTAGGATCCATTTTATCCTGTTGCTGATGTGAAAATGAAAAAACTGAGGCTAAAAGAAAATTTTTGTGAAAAAAAAAAAAAGTTTGTTGTGTTTTTTTTTTTTTTTTTTTTTACATATCAATTTGTGAAGTACCTGGGGGTTCAAAGTGATCCCTATGCATCTAGATAAGTTCCTTGGGGGGTCTAGTTTCCAAAATGGGTCACTTGTGGGGAAGCTCCAGTGTTTAGGCACACAGGGGCTCTCCAAACGTGACATGGCAACCGCTAAATATTCCAGCATATTTTCCATTCAAAAAGTCAAATGGCGCTCCTTCCCTTCTGAGCCCTGACGTGCGCCCAAACAGTGGTTAATGACCACATATGAGGTATCGGTGTCCTCAGGAGAAATTGCCCAACAAATTTTAGGATCCATTTTATCCTGTTGCCCATGTGAAAATGAAAAAATTTATGCTAAAAGAAAATTATTGTTGGAAAAATTAAAATGTCCATTTTTTCTTTCCACATTGCTTTAGTTGCTGTGAAACACCTGAAGGGTTAATAATCTTCTTGAATGTAGTTTTGAGTAGCTTGAGGGGTGCAGTTTTTAGAATGGTGTCACTTTTGGGTATTTTCTGCCATATAGACCCCTCAAAGTGACTTCAAATGTGAGGTGGTCCCTTAAAAAAGAATGGTTTTGTAAATTTTATTGTAAAAATGAGAAATCGCTGGTCAACTTTTAACCCTTATAACTTCCTAACAAAAAAATGTTTTGTTTCCAAAATTGTGTTGATGCAAAGTAGACATGTGGGAAATGTTATTTAATAACTACTTTGTGTCACATAACTCTCTGGTTTAACAGAATAAAAATTCAAAATTTGAAAATTGCGAAATTTTCTAAATTTTCACCAAATTTCTGATTTTTTTTTTTCACAAACGCAAAAATTATCAACCTAAATTTACCACTAACATGAAGCCCAATATGTCACGAAAAAACATTCTCAGAATCGCTAGGATCCGTTGAAGCGTTCCTGAGTTATTACTTCATAAAGGGACACTGGTCAGAATTGCAAAAAATGGCCAGGTCATTAAGGTCAAAATAGGCTTGGTCATGAAGGGGTTAAAACCCATCCTGCGTGATAATATATATGAATCTAATGAAAATGTAGAGTTCCTGTGGGTAGAGATAAGGGGAGGGGGGAAAAAATAATAAATCACTGATAGGGGTTTGTTCTAAGTCTCCAAAAATAATGGAAGCAACAGAGAATATCCTCATAAAGCAAATAGATGAAGCTGCGACTCAAGGAGAAGTCATTATTATGGGGGACTTCAACTACCCTGAAATACATGGGGGAACCGAAACCTGCAGTTCCAGCAAAGGTAATAGGTTTTTGACAACTATGAGAGACCATTACCTTTCACAACTGGTTCAGGACCCAACAAGAGGGGGGCACTACTAGACCTAATATTAACCAACAGGCCAGACCGCATATCAAATGTAAGGGTTGAGGGTCACTTGGGTAATAGTGATCACAAAATAATAAGTTTTCATATATCCTTTAATAAGATGTGTAGTAGAGGGGTTACAAGGACACTAAACTTCAGGAAGGCAAATTTCCAACGGATGAGAGATGATCTTGGTGCAATTAACTGGAACGATATCCTGAGACATAAAAAACACACAAAGAAAATGGGAGACATTTATTAGCATCCTGAATAGGACCTGTGCACAATATATACCGTATGGGAATAAACATGCGAGAAATAGGAGGAAATCACTATGGCTAAATAGAGCTGTAAGGGGCGCAATAAGAGACAAAAAGAAAGCATTTAGAGAATTAAAGCAAGTAGGTAGTGATGAGGCATTAAATAAATACAGAAGATTAAATAAATTCTGTAAAAAGCAAATCAAGACAGCAAAGATTGAGACAGAGAGACTCATTGCCAGAGAAAGTAAAAATAATCCCAAAATATTCTTTAACCCCTTTACCTCCAGGGGTGGTTTGCACGTTCATGACCGGGCCAATTTTTACAATTCTGACCACTGTCCCTTTATGAGGTAATAACTCTGGAACGCTTCCATGGATCCCGGTGATTCTGACATTGTTTTCTCGTGACATATTGTACTTCACGTTAGTGGTAAAATTTCATTCAAATAACTTGCGTTTGTTTGTGGAAAAAAAGCGGAAATTTGGCGTAAATTTTGACAATTTCGCAATTTTCCAACTTTGGATTTTTATGCCCTTAAATCACAGAGATATAGCACACAAAAAACTTAATAAGTAACATTTCCCACATGTTTACTTTACATCAGCACAATTTTGGAGCCAACATTTTTTTTTTTTGTTAGGAAGTTATAAGGGTTAAAAGTTAAGCAGCGATTTCTCATTTTTGCAACACCATTTTATTTTTACGGACCACATCACATTTGAAGTCACTTTGAGGGGTCTATATGATAGAAATTCCCCAAAAGTGACACCATTCTAAAAACTGCACCCCTCAAGGTGCTCAAAACCACATTCAAGAAGTTTATTAACCCTTCAGGTGCTTCACAGGAATTTTTTGAATGTTTTAAAACAAAATGAACGTTTAACTTTTTTTCACAAAAAAAATTACTTCAGATCCAATTTTTTTTTTATTTTACCAAGGGTAACAGGAGAAATTAGACTGCAAAAGTTATTGTCCAATTTGTCCTGAGTACGCTGATACCTGATATTTGGAGGGGAACCACTGTTTGGGCGCATGGCAGAGCTAAGAAGGGAAGGAGCGCCGTTTGACTTTTTCAATGCAAAATTGGCTGGAATTCAGATTGGACGCCATGTCACGTTTGGAGAGCCCCTGATGTACCTAAACAGTGGAAACCCCCAACAAGTGACCCCATTTTGGAAACTAGACCCCCCCCCAAGGATCTTATCTAGATATGTGATAAGAGCAAAAATGATCTTTTCACCCCCAATTTTTATTTTCCCAAGGGTAACAGGACACTAAAAGTTATTGTGTAATTTGTCCTGAGTACGCTGATACCCCACATGTGGGGGTAAACCACTATTTGGGCGCATGGCAGAGCTCGGAAGGGAAGCGGCGCCATTTGACGTTTTTGGCTGGAATTTAAATCGGACACCATGTCGCGATTGGAAAACCCCTGATGTGCCTAAACAGTGGAAACCCCCCACAAATGACACCATTTTGGAAACTAGACCCCCCAAGGAACTTATCTAGATGTGTGGTGAGCACTTTGAACCCCCCAGTGCTTCACAGAAGTTTTTAATGCCCGGGCGTGAAAATAAAAAAATCGTATTTTTTCCACAAACATGATCTTTTAGTCACCAATTTTTTTCTTACTTTCCCAAGGGTACTAGGAGAAATTGGACCCCAAAAGTTGTCCAATTTGTCCTGAGTACGCTGATACCCCATATGTGGGAGAAAACTACTGTATGGACACACGTCGGGGCTCGGAAGGGAAGTAGTGACGTTTTGGAATGTAGACTTTGATGGAATGGTTTGCGGGTGTCATGTTGCCTTTGGAGAGCCCCTAATGTACCTAAACTATTGAAACTCCCCACAAGTGTCCCCATTTTGGACACTAGACCCCCCATGGAACTTATCTAGATGTGTGGTGAGTGCTTTGAACCCCCAAGTGCTTCACAGAAGTTTATAACGTCTGGGCGTGAAAATAAAAAAATCATTTTTTTCCACAAAAATGATATTTTTGTCCCCAATTTTTTGTTTTCCTAAGGGTAACAGGAGAAATTGGACCCCAAAAGTTGTTTTGCAATTTGTCCTGCGTAGGCTGATGCCCTCCATGTGGGGGTAAAACACTGTTTGGGCGCATGGCAGAGCGTGGAAGGAAACTTTTTCAACTCGGAATTGGCTGGAATTGAGATCAAACGCCATGTTGCATTTGGAGAGCACCTGATGTGCCCAAACAGTGGAAACCCCCAATTCTAACTCCAACCCTAACCCTAATGGGAAAATGGAAATAAATACATTTTCTTTTAATTTTATTATTTTTCCCTAACTAAGGGAGTGATTACGAGGGGTTTGATTTACTATTTATAGCGGGTTTTTATGTTTGGTGGCTGTCACACGCTAAAAGATGCTTTTTATTGTAAAAATAGTTTTTGAATCACCACATATTGAGAGCTATAATTTTTCCGTATTTTGACCCACCGAGTCATGTGAGGTCTTATTTTTTGTGGGACGAGTTGACGTTTTTATTGGTACCATTTTCGGGCATGTGACATTTTTTTGATCGCTTTTTATTCCGATTTTTGGGACACAACAAAAACCAGCGTTTCATGAATTTCTTTTGGGGGGGGGGGGTGCGTTTACACCGTTCCGTGTGCGGTAAAATTGATAGTGGTTTTATTCTTCGGGTCAGTACGGTTACAGCGATACCTCATTTAGGTCGTGTTTTTATGTTTTGTCGGTTTTATGCAATGAAAACTATTTTATATAAAAAATAATTATTTTTGCATCGCTTTATTCTGCTAGCTATAACTTATTTATTTTTTCGCTGATGATGCTGTATCGCAGCTCGTTTTTTGCGGGACAAGATGACGTTTTCAGCGGTACCATGGATATTTATATGCGTCTTTTTGATCGCGCGTTATTGCACTTTTTGATTGGCGGTATGATAATAAATCATTATTTTTTGCTTTGTTTTTTATTTTTTAAGGGGTTCGCTAAAGGGGTTAACTAATGGGACAGTTTTATAGGGCAGGTCGTTACGGACGTGGCGATACCTAATGTGTACTTTTTATTTTATTTTTTTTATTTTTATTTCCAAAAAATTGATTTATTGGGGGTTTTTTTTTTTTTTTTTTTTTTAAATTATTTTAACACTTTTTTTTTTTTTTTTTTTTTTACTTTATTACAGGTGGCACATCACTGTCCTGTGACAGATCGCTGATCTGTCACATCACAGATCACTGTGACAGATCAGCGATCTGTCACAGGCACTGCTGCAGACTTCCTCATGCCTGCGCTTTGCAGGCACTGAGGAAGTCAGCTCCCCGAAGGCCCCCGTTGCCATCTTGGATTCGGTGGCCTGCAGGGAAGGAGCCCCCCGCAGCAGCGCTGCACATTGCACTGCCGTGGGGGGCTCAGGGAAGCATGGAGGGAGCCCCCTCCCTGCCGATGCTTCCCTTTAACCCCCGGTACACCGCGATCATGTTTGATCGCGGTGTTCAAGGGGTTAACGTGTCGGGGCGGTCCGGCCCTGACACATTGTGCCGGGTGTCAGCTGTGATAATCAGCTGACACCCGGCCGCGATCAGCGGCGCTCACTAAGTGGGCGCCGCTGATCGCGCTAGACGTACTATCCCGTCCATGGGCATAGGGGGCCGGGTCCCATGGACGGGACAGTACGTCTGATGTCAGAAAGGGGTTAAAGTCTTCCTTCAACATTAATAACTATGTTACTATGTTACTGGAATGGAATGGCTGCTGTCAGACATGTAGAGAAGCTGATTTTTATAAAACTCTGCAGTGGTCTCTTAATTTTTGCCAGATCTGTACATTTACATTTTCTTGATGTATGAACACTTAATGTGTTCATGAATAAACACATTTTGGGTGAAATTGCTCTTTAATGCCCTAGTTGTTAAATTGTTTTGGTTATTGGCAGTATTTTTTCTAATACATTAATTTTGCATCAAATTTTTTTCAACTGATGCGGTTTTCAATCTTCCATATATGAAGGTTGCTTCCTAACAGTCGTATTGATTGCAGAATTGTACTCTTGTTTCCCAAATTATAGCTTAGGAACAATGTTGCATAGAATAATATCTGCAAATCCTATTTTACATGCCTAAGAAAGTACACCGGTTGGATAGAGCTGCTCGTAATGATAATGTTTATGTAACAATGGCCATTTACTAGATAGAAAATCACAACCTGGATCAATGTAATTTTAATGTTCTTTTGAAGTTACCTTGGTTTCTTCCTTTACAATTACCATGCAATCACGGAATGATGCAAAGCACACTAATCACCTAACAGAATTGGAACATATATTGTTTGTCACAAGTGCAATCGCTGGTCTGGTTGTTGATGTGCGTAGAATATTTAAGCAAATACCTGCACCTTTTTAATTTTTGTAAGAAAATATCTGATCTTTGAAGACAGTCTCGGCCTTCAAAGTCAAGATTTGATTCAGCATTTAAAGTGATTATTCAATAATAAACTTTTTAAACGTGTCCATTGTGGTGCTATGAAAAAACATTCCTACTGAACCCCCACTGCTTCCCATTACTGCTGCTATCTTCTATCTGTATATCCCATTAACTACTGAATTCTCAGTAGTCACTTTCATTTTGACCTGGAGGAAACTGTCTTAGCTCTTTCTTCTGGCTCTGCCTGCAGAACAATAGAGTTGGTTCAAATCAATTTGTATTACCTGGTCTGTCAGCCATGTCAGTCGTCTATGGTGGATGGTGGCCCTGAGAACCTCCTCTTATCTGATATAACCTGTGGATCCTCTTTCGATTAGATGACCTGGCACCACATCATGGTTGCGGCATGATACATATGATTTTGCACTAGGCCAGCTAATCAAGAGAGGAGCCTCAGATGACGTCAGACACTTCTCAGGAGGACTCCTATCCAGCGGTACAGGTCACTGATGTGACCAATGGACTGGATCCAGCAAATTGATTTGCACCAACTCCTATTTTTATATTATTTTAGCAATGACATTGGCTTATTCTTTTTTAAAAAAAAAAACAAAAACATTCTTTGGAGTTCTCAAGGGTTCCTCCACTACTAAGGCTAGATCATCTTAAAAATAGCAAAATAGTCATTATTTACCCTCTGCCACTCCAGCGCCACCTCTTTGTTGCTCATCATCTTGACATGGCAGTGACATCATGCTTACAACGAGTTGAAATTTTATTTGTAAAATTTTCCAGTATATCTAACTTTTTGATTGCCTTTTTTCATTCATCCCATTTCAGAAATAATGGAATAAAAGTAATTCTGCTGTGGTTTTTTTTATTTATTTTTCTTAAACTAAAGCTTGGATCATTACAGAAAGCGAAACCAATTATGCGTTTTTTTTTTTTTCTTGCTTTCTTTTTTTTTACATGCAACATGTAACCATTTTTGTTAAGAGAAAAATGTTTTTCTAAAGCCAGTTTCACATTTGCGGTTGTGTCCGCAGCATTACATCCGCATGCGTCCTGTTTACATATCTTTAACATGGTGGACGCAGGGACATGTGTTTGCATGTGTTCGCCTGCGGATGCTTACGCATGTGTTGTTTCGCGGTGTGCGACGGGGAGCGGCTAACGCAACATGTTGCATTTTTTGAGGCGTTAAATTTCTGCCGCCATATGCATGCGGGCGCTTGCGGAAGAAGTGCGTCAAAACGATGCATTACAGTCTATGAGAATGCATAGGACATGCGTACGATTGCATATGCATGCGATTTCTGAGTAAACAATTCCAGGAACTGGTTTAAGCCACCCCCCAATCAAAGATGTATAAAAAGAGGGTGTGGGCACTGGAAGTCCAGTACTCTCTAGCCTCTGGAAGCGATTGGAAGCAGTCTGAATCTCTGGGAAGACTCTACAATACAAAATGTGAGTATACAAGCTAATGTCTGTCTGTTTTTCTCCTTGCAGTCTGTAATCATTTTTGTCTGTCTTGCAGCATTCATCACCATCACCATGGCATCAAGTGCTGAACACACCTCACACAGCGGACAGGAGACTCAAGTGAGTACATTTGCTACTGATTGTTAAGTATTCACTGTCACTTAACACATGTGGTAAAATCATGTTTTTTCTTTACAGAACACTTCAAGTGCAGGAGCAGCAGACTCAGGCCCAAGTTCCGGTGGCAAGACGGCGTGTAAGTATTCTTGACTGTTTTTTGGTTAATCTTGACTGTTTTTGGATCTTGTTGACTGTTCTTGGTTTAAAACTGTCTTATCTTTCCAACATTAATAATGTCTTTCTTTCATTTCTAAGTTCCACAACGGGAGGAGGAAGAAATTGATAATGACCTCCTCATCACCTTGGTGCAGGAGCAAGTTCCGTTGAGGGATACTCAGGATCAGCAGCACTTGGACGCAGTGGTGATTCGGCGGCTGTGGAATGAGGTGGCCCGATCGTTGATGGATGACTGGGACAACGCCACAGATCCGAAAGGAATTTCATAAGTATTGCAGTGTGGTCTGATGCGGCAGTGAACCTGTAAGGCCAGGATCACCCAACCGAGTTTCGCATCACACATGGTTGTGTGATACCGACCTAAAGTACATTGTTTAACAATTTCTTTTTTTTCCTCCTTCACAGTGAGCAAAGTCAGAACCCATTGGCGTTCAATGAAGGATCGCTTCAATAAGGACCTGAGATAGGAGATCCAAGTTCAGTGGTGCTGCAGCAAGGATAAGGAAATACAAATATCACAGGATGCTGGCTTTCCTGAGGACTGTCCTTGCTCGGTGAACGTAAGTATTTTTGTGTTGTATTCCATTGTGTTGTATTCACTAATCTGAACTTTTCTATTCCACAGGAGTTGGCCCTTTTACAATTATTTTTGTGGAGTAATGTTTTTCTTTTCTTTTCCAAACAGAACCTGGAGCAGCACTCTCGAACCTGGATCGTCCTCTGGAGCGGCCCTTCATCGAACAGCCATGGAACAGTCCCAGTCATCCATCAGTGATGCAGCAAGTGGGCCGGCTTCACAGGCTGGAGAACAGGCAGCTGGTCCTTCAGGTGTTCCCCTGTCCCAGGCCTCTGCCACTGATTTTTATGGGTCTTTCTGCCAGCAGCAGAAGGCCTTGGACAGGCCACTCATGCCCGAGTTTGTTCACTTGAGCTCTGTCTTCCAGAATTGCCTGAAGTCGCTCGGTGACAGACTGGAAAGTGGGTTTGCCCATATAAACACACTTTTCCAGGATGTCATCCGACGCGTTGATCATCTGGAAGCCGACCTCCAGAGACTGGCACAACATTTTTTTCATGCGATAGTGGGGCATGTCGGAACACCTTACGCCTGAACTCCAGCTTAATGTGATGCAGGCCTGCAATGCTGCTTACATTCAGGCTATGCAGCAGACTCTGTACTTCCAGCAGCCACACGTGGCATTTCCGCCTGTGCCCCCACTAGCCCGCTTCACGTTATTACCGTGTTCTGTTGTATACCACTGTACGGCCACCACCATGCCCAGTTCTGTCGCACACCACTATACCGCCACCACCATGCCGGGTGCTGCTGAATGCCACTCCACCATGCCGAGTCCTGCTCTTGTTTGGTCGTCCACCGCCACCACCATGCCGAGTCCTGCTCTTGTGCGGCCATCCACTGCCACCATCATGCCTCGTCAAGATCCTGCACAGCTGTCCACCACCATGCCGGCTTCAGATCCAGCACACCCCTCCACATCCAGTGCTGAACCCACCACTCCAACTCTCCCAAGGAGACACAGAAGAAGCCAGCAACCAAAAAGAAAACACGAACTGTCCAGCTACCTCCACCCTCACCTCCTAATGTGTCTCTGTTGTCCAGTTTGTCTCTCCATTCCAATGTGTCTCTCCCGTCCCATGCTTCCACTCCTAATGTGTCTACTTCCATCCTTGACCTCCCAGACTCCACACATTTAGTAGGCCCTTCCCCTGGAACCCCTGCATCATCCACACCTAGCCAATCCTCCCAGCTCCACACCCCCCCCCCCCCAGGTCCACAACACTTCCCCCTCATTACTTTGTAAAAAAAAAAAAAATTTTGTGTTGTAAAATTTGTGCTTTTTCCCCTATCACTGCTAGTTCTTTGTCTCTTTCGTCGCTGGCAACACACACCATGCGCCGTCTACACAGTGTTTTTGCCACCTCATAACTCCATGACAGACACAATCTGCTCCTCCTTTTCTTTCCTTGCTTTAGGCGGTGTGCCCACGATGTGATTTTTTTTTAAGCGTTTTTGCCACGATTTTCGGCGCAAAAACGTTTAAACATCTTTTCCGGAACGCACCCCATGCATTCCTATGGCATTTCGCACATGCTGTGCTAATGCTGCGCTTTTTACCGCGGCGGAATTGCATCGCTGAAAAAATTGCAGCATGCTCATTCTTTTGTGCAGAATCGCAAGAATTGCCGCGATTCCGCACCCATAGGAATGCATGAGAATCGCTTACTTCCCGCATGTGGCTATGCCCACCATGCGCGAAGTTAAGCGTCTCATGTGCGGTTGGTACCCACGGTGTGGAGGAGAGGAGACTGTCCTCCAGGCCCTGGGTACCATACCCCTGTAAAAAAAAGAATAAAAAATCGGGGTATATTTTACCTTCCGACGTCCCACGCTGCCATCCCGGGCCTCAGCGTTCCCAGTAATGCCTTGCGGCAAGGTCCTATGATGACGTAGTCTCGCGTGATTCTAGCGATCTCGTGAGATCGCTATAGCAACGTGAGACCAACATCATCACAGGTCTCGCAAGGCATCGCTGGGAACGGGAGCATCGCTGAGATACGGGACGTCAGAAGGTAAATATACCCCGATAGTATTATTTTTTTTTTTTTTTATATTATTTTTTACATTCTTTCTTTTACTATTGAAGCCGCATAGGCGGCCTCAATATTAAAAACCTGGTCACACTTGTCAACACTATGTTTGACGAGTGTGACCAACCTGTCAATCACATTACATGCTTCAAATTGCTTGGAAAGTGCTTGAATATTGCACGCGAAAATCGCGCACATAATCGCGGTAAAATCGCGCGGGAAAAAAAACGCGCGATTTCTGGGAAGGAGTCCGGTTTTCAGTGTCCGGATTTAAACGCAACGTGGGCACATAGCCTTACAATGCAGCTTTGCTTGTCTGTCATGGAGCTATGAGGTGGCAAAAGCACAGAGGACTTAAAATTCTCAAAAAAAACTGAATTAATACAGCACAAAGGGACAGGGGTCTGCAGTGCTCACCTGCCCAGGTGTCTCAGGATGCTGGGTTTTCTGCATCCTGAGTGCACTAGTTCTGACACACGGGCAGGTGAGTAAAGATATGAGGTGGATTAGCTCCATCGTCTCTTCAGTCTGCATTAATCTATGGAGCTAGTCTGACGTCAGCTACCATAGCACTGACCTCAGAGAAAAAAGGTGTGTGTAAAGCATGGGTGACATAACCCCATCTGGGAAATCTGCATGAGACAGGGAGTGAATTTTATAAAGACTGTAGTTGTGAACCGGTGATTACCTTATTAAAAGTTAAAAAAAAAAAAAAGTATTGTAATGTAGAGGACACTTGGAACAGGTGTTTCACTAGAGTTTTTTATTGTCAGCAAACATTAAAGGTACATTTTAACATTCCAGGTACATAAAATTACTGGAACCTTTTACGAAACCATTTCATCTTAACATGCCACACATCCAATATCAGAAACAAAGTAGGCAGCAAATGTACTGTATCCCTCATTTGGGCAACTTCAACTGTTGTCCTCAGAGGGTGAAGTTGGTACTCTGGCAACGGGTTACAAACAGGTTCATCAAGTTGTACGTTGGGTCGCTCTTTTGCCATAATGTAGGTGTGCAGAACCACACATGCTTTCACAACCTCATCAACTATCTCACTTTTGAGATTAATGGCTGTCCCTAAAATGCGCCATTTCGAGACAAGCAAACCAAAGGCACACTCAACAGTTCTTCGTGTCCTGGCCAGTTGGTAATTAAAAATCCTTTTTGTCTGGTTCAAGTCCCGACTGGAGTATGGTTTAAGAATGTTTCCACACATCTGAAAGGCTACATCCCCAACCACAACAAATGGCATTGACGGGCCTTCTGTTTTGGGAAGAGGTTGTGGCAGGGGGAAATTAAATTTATTCCCATACAACCGTTGGCCCATGTCCGAGTCTTTAAATGTCTGGGTGTCATTAGCATGGCCAAAAGATTGCATTGCAGAACAATAATAATTATGACAGGTGTTTATTTTTAAATATTACGTACCTTAGTGTCACCAGCAGACGTTCCTCAGTAGGAATCGCTCTACGGAGCTGGGTGTCCTGCCTGCTGATGGCTCCTTGTACACAAAGCGGCAAATCCCTGAAGCTCTTTTGAGACATCCTCGTGTGCTCAAAATATTTATCCGGGTTTTCACGGAGCTCATTGAATAAGTAGTGGTAGGCTCCACAGCTCTCCTGGACTTCAGCAATGGGGTGTTTCCAAAAGCGCTAACACAGTCTTCTCAGTCTTTCTCTTCTCCGTTCTTGCTCACAAGAAAATGCAAAGGCAAGAAATAAGTTGACATCCAAATCCAGATTCCGATAGAAACTCTCTATGCGGAGATCCATCTTGACGCTGGATACAGGAGCAAAATCTGAGGATTTCATCTGTACAAGGGTCTATATACAGAAATCCCATGAGACACGCCCATTTCTCCTGGAAAATCTTTTTTCCTCTTCGCCACGACAGCACCCACTGAGAGAGGGGATCCGCCCCCGGAACAGGAAACCTACAGAGAGATAAATGGGGCGGTCCCCCTCGCTCCCTCAGTTTGGTTTCCTGTTCCTGGAAAGGAACCCGCAGAAGAGGATGCCTGGTCTGGTAGCCGCCTGCGTGCAGAATATGAGCAGCAGGGGCCCCAGGACCGGATGCAGCGTCGGGCGGAGAGGTGTATTCCCCCCCCAGAGCTGGTGTAATGCAGGTGAGGCTGGAGGCTAAAGTGGTGCCAAAGCTCACTGGGGGCATGGCGATTTTTCCCCCCCCGCCAAAAGGGGGGTGGACGCATTACAAACGCCATCGGGCGTACTAAGGCCGCGCGCCTCCCCCCCCCCAGAGTGGCAGAAGTGCTTGTGCGGTGTGTGCTGAGCGGCGCTGCTGGGAGTCATACCTGCGGCAGGAGAAGGCGTGGAGGGGGGGGCGCAGACGCGCGGTGTCGCCGGCCGCATTTTCATTTGCGGTGACCCAGCGCTCCAGGAGAGGCAACCCGGAAGTGAGGGAGGACTTCCGGGATCAGGCCGAAGGCAGAGACCGCGGGACAACGCCCGCGCATGCGCAGTAAAGGAAAAAAAAAAAAAAATGGAGGACGAAAAAAAAAAAAAAAAAGAGGAGGAGCAGCTATAGCAAAGGCTTTAAAAGGAAGCCACAGACAGTGCTAGTGCGCAGTCATGTCGTCCTTAGATGACCCAGCTTCGCTCCCATTAGGTCAGCTAGTGGTATCCCCACTTGGCAGTAGACAGAGCAGTGCTACGAGGAGAACCAATAGCACCAGAAGAAGTGGCAGCTCTAGGAAGGAATCCAGTGGGCCTTCCAGGCAAGATGAGCCGTTAGAGAAGAAACGTAAGGAAAAGAAGTCGTCCCATGCCTCGCCTCAGCCTGGGTCCCGGACACCGCAGCCGGTAGTTGCTGACGAAATTCACGGGTGAGTGTTTTTTGGTCAGGTTAGATAATTGATAGCCTTCTCTTTCTGGTCCATACCCCCTTTAGGCTAAAAGAACAGAGAAGGCGAAACATAGAGAGTGTGCCTTATGTTCGCAGCCCCTCCCGGATGGCCACCCAAAGAGATTATGCCAATCATGTGTTGAGGAGGCCTTGCAGGAGGAATCCTCACGAAAGAAGGAGGATATCCGGGCAATGATAAGAGAGGAACTACGGGCCTTAGGCGGTTCCAGTAGTCTAGGGGGTCACTCCTCCGTGAGAGAAATACGTTCATCTAAAGGAGGAGTCTCGCTGGCGTCAAGGTCGCCGTCAGATACCGGAGAACTAGATTCCGATAAGTCCCAGGAATACCTTTCCTCAGAGGACGAGAATCAGACGTGTTTCCCCACGGACAGTGTCAGTAATCTTGTGAAGTCTGTCCGAAATACCATGGGGTTGCCGGAGAGTAAGGACCCCAAGACCCCTCAGGACATAATGTTTGCGGGTATTTCCCGTAAAAAGGTCCGAGCATTCCCAGTGGTCCCAGCTGTAAAAGACCTAGTTAAGAGGGAATGGGAGAAACAAGGTCAGAGGACCTTCCTCCCCTTAACGTCAAAGCGTAAGTATCCCTTTGACGATGAGGAGTTAACGGCCTGGTCGAGAGCCCCCAAGGTGGATGCGGCAGTGGCCTCTACCTCCCGTAGATCCTCCTTGCCTGTGGAGGATTCGGGAACTTTGGCTGATTCTTCGGATCGTAAGACTGATACATTCCTCAAAAGATCTTGGGAAGCTTGTACGGCAGCCTTTAAGCCCGCAATAGCAGCCACGTGTACGGCAAGGTCTATGTTGGTGTGGCTGAACGACTTGGAGGACAATATTAAGAATGGAGTAGCTAGGAGTAGGCTTCTTTCCTCTATGCCCCTCATTAAGAGAGCAGCGGCCTTCCTCTCCGACTCCTCCGCGGACTCTCTCCGGTTGTCGGCTAGAGCGGCAGGACTGACCAATGCAGGCAGGCGGGCCTTATGGTTGAAGGGGTGGAAAGGAGACACACAAACAAAAACTAGATTGTGTGCTATACCCTGCCAGGGTAAGTACCTGTTTGGTACGGAACTGGATGAGATTTTGACAAAAGCGGGGGAGAGGAAGAAGGGGTTCCCTAACCCGTATGTTCCGTTCAACAGGAGGGCCTACAGGAAGCCGCCGTTCGGTAAAAAGAAAGACTTTAGACCCCAGGACCGCTGGGGAAATAAGGACCCCAAGCAAAGAGGCAACCTATTCGGGAAACGTCCCTTCAGAGGAGACAGATCCCGATAAAACCGTTACACCGGTAGGTGGCAGGCTATTAAGATTCAGCTGCCAATGGATGAAGGTGACATCAAACCCGTGGGCCCTAAGTATTGTATCATCAGGCCTAAAATTAGAATTCGTTCGGTATCCACCGAACTCCTTCTTATTGACTTCTATGAAGTCCCGATCACAGCAGGAAGCACTGGAGATGGAGATTGCGGTACTGCTAACTAAACAGGTCCTAGTGGAGGTCCCAGACGACGAAACAGGGATGGGCTTTTATTCTCCTCTATTCTTAGTCCCAAAACCAGATGGCTCTTACAGGACTATAATAAATTTAAAGAAACTTAATACCTTCCTAAGACTAAGGTCGTTTAAAATGGAGTCGATTAAGTCTGCAATAAAGCTTTTGTTTCCCAGGTGTTATATGGCGGTCTTGGACCTAAAGGACGCCTACTACCATCTCCCCATATATCGAGGGCACCAGAGGTTCCTGCGGGTAGCAGTCTGGTTCAGAGGTCGGATTCAGCATTTCCAGTTTGCAGCAATGCCATTCGGGCTATCCATGGCTCCTCGGGTATTTACCAAATTAATGCTGGAAGTAATGTCGTATGTAAGGCTGAATGACACCCTAGTTGTCCCTTACTTAGACGACCTACTCATAGTGGGGAATTCTGTTTCACAGTGTGAAGCAAGAATAGCTAGGATTATCTCATCCCTACAAACACTGGGTTGGCTAATTAACTGGGAGAAGTCCAGACTAGAGCCAGTGACCTGTCAAAGGTTTTTGGGCCTGCAAGTAGACTCCGTAACTGAGGAGTGCTTTCTGCCAAACGCCAAAGTAATGGCCATAATCGACAAAGTACAGAATGCTACAGGAGGACCCGTAATATCATTGAGACAGGGCATGTCCTTGCTGGGGTCACTGATATTGTGCATTCCAGCGGTGCAATGGGCTCAGTTCCACTCTAGAGAACTACAGTGGGCTTCTGCAGGAGATAGATAGACTGCAGGGGCGGCTGGAAGGGAAGATGTCCCTATCGCCCGAGGTGGTTGAATCCCTAAAATGGTGGTTAATTCCTTCCAATCTATCGAAGGGAGTACAGTGGTGGGTGACTCCCTCCAAGATACTCACCACGGATGCCAGCCCCTTAGGTTGGGGAGCCCACCTAGAGGAGCACATGGTACAAGGCTGGTGGCGTGAGAATGAAATAGAGGCCTCCTCTAATGTAAAGGAGCTAACAGCGATTTTTTTACGCGATATCTCACTTCCTCCCGCAGTTAAGAGGCGCCCACGTAAAGATCCAGACAGACAATACCACCGCAGTGGCCTATATAAACCGGCAAGGAGGCACGCGGTCAATGCCACTGATGTCTATCGCGGGAAAGATTCTGGAGATGGCCGAGGTCCATCTTCTCTCCTTGTCAGCGCTCCATATAAGAGGAGTGGACAACTCCCGAGCAGACTATCTCAGTCGCCAGGCCCTATACCAGGGAGAGTGGGTCCTCAGCAGAGACGTCTTCGAAATGATAGCGTCAGAATGGGGCAGACCGGAGATAGACCTATTCGCAACCAGAGCCAACAGGCGCGTAAAAAGGTTTGCTTCTCTCTACAGGTCGGACAACCCAGATATTCTAGATGCCCTCCAAGCACCCTGGGCATTCCAACTAGCCTATGCCTTTCCTCCGATGGTGCTACTACCAACAGTAGTCAGGAAAATAAGACAGGAGAGGGCGAGGGTCATCTTGATAGCCCCGTTTTGGCCAAAAAGACCGTGGTTTTCATGGCTGAGCGCCATGTCGGTAACCGACCCGTGGATCCTGCCGCTGCACCAGAATCTTCTCTCGCAGGGACCCTGCTACCATCCACAGGCCAAAGCCCTGCACCTAGCGGCCTGGAATTTGAAAGGGAGCTACTGAGGCAGAAGGGTTTCTCAAAGAACCTAATCAATACCCTGCTTTTGTCCACGACAAAAATATATGCTAAGGTGTGGAGGAAGTTCCTGGCCTTTCACCCAACAAAACTAGCTGGTGAAGTACCCATTACGGCCATTCTAGAGTTTCTACAAAGAGGCCGAGAGCTTAGACTCTCAGTAAGCACTCTTAAGGTCCACGTGTCAGCCCTAGGAGCCCTGTTTAACTATAACGTGGCAGCAAATAGATGGGTGACTCGGTTTATCTCGGCCTGTCAACGAGCAGAACCGGTGCATGTGCCTCGACTACCAGCGTGGAACCTTACTCTAGTTTTGGATGCCTTCACTCATGCACCGTTTGAGCCCATAAGCTCAGCATCAGTAAAGTGCCTCTCATTGAAAACGGCTATGCTGGTGGCCTTAGTATCGGCCAGGAGAGTGGGTGATCTTCACGCTTTATCAGTAGACCCACCGTTCCTGTTAACAACACGAGACAGTCTGATTTTAAAGACGGACCCGTCCTACCTGCCCAAACGGGCAACTAAATTTCATAGATCTCAAGAGATATGCCTACCTTCATTCTATGAGAACCCGTCAACACAGGACGAGGAGAAATATCACACCTTAGATGTGAAGAGAGCCGTGCTAGCCTATCTAGATAGGACCAGTCCCTGGAGGCAGAGTAGGTCTCTTTTTGTCTCCTTCCAGGGCAGCAGGAAGGGGTCTGCAGTTACATCAGGCACGATATCCAGATGGATTAGAGATGCGATCACAATGGCGTATCTGACAAAAGGAGAAGACCCTCCACTGGGGATTAAGGCGCACTCTACTAGAGCCATATCATCCTCCTGGGCCGAGAGGGCGAACGTCCCAATTGAACAAATATGTAAGGCTGCAACCTGGTCTTCTCCGTCTACCTTTTATAGTCACTATAGACTAGATTTGTCCTCTACCGAGGATCTAACTTTTGGTAGATCAGTCCTTAACACGGTGTGCCCGCCCAAGTGATTATCTCTGGAAATCTCTCAGTGGGTGCTGTCGTGGCGAAGAGGAAAAACCGGATTACTTACCGGTAATACTCTTTTGTAGCGTCCACGACAGCACCCGCTCACTTCCCTCCCGTAAGAATTTTTTCACACAGGGGTCTCCTTGGTGGTGGAGATTATGATTTAAGTTAGATATGTGATTAAACTTAGTAAGCTTAAAACTGCATAGGGGTAAGATAGATGAATCGCCCAAACAGTTTGACTAAAACATGTATGGCGGTTCCTCCGTTGTTCTCGGTAACACAAACTGAGGGAGCGAGGGGGACCGCCCCATTTATCTCTCTGTAGGTTTCCTGTTCCGGGGGCGGATCCCCTCTCTCAGTGGGTGCTGTCGTGGACTCTACAAAAGAGTATTACCGGTAAGTAATCCGGTTTTTTTATCGAACGCATGCGCATAAAAAGTGCAAATGCAGAGTTTTTTTGCCGTCATGCGTAAGCTGATGTGGATAAACGCTGTGTTTGCGGTTGCGGATGATACGCTGTGGACTCGACCGTGAATGTGAAACTAGCCTAATAGGTGTACTTAGATGACATTGTTAGTCCCTAAGTGTCATAGTAACCAATCACCACCATTTGGTTACAAAGGTGGGGGGGGGGGTGATGGAGTGAAAGAGTGAGCTCTCGCTCTGTGTAGGTCCATGACAATGGAATCTCCAAATCTCGGTCCTATTGAGAACCTGTGGTCAGTCCTTAAAAAAGCACTCCCATCAAAGTTTTTATCCTTTTTAATTAATAATTTTATTTTTATAGTGCCAACAATTGCTCATTTTGCTTTTGAATCCAGTTAGTTCTTTTTCTCTGCTCTATGTAGAAACAGGAAGTTTCCCTGCATTTTTTATTCCCCTCTTCAACTCCTGACCCAACTGCTCCTTCCTCCACCTGCCAAGGACTTTGAAGTGACTTCTGATTTATACAGGGAAAATTGACCTCCTGTTTCTACATAGAGCTTAGAAGGATTCAGCAAGTCAGTTTTTAATCACGTGGTGTCATAGACCTAATGGAAAAAATAAGAATTAACTGGGTAGAAATGCAAAATAAGCAATTGTAAGTACACAGTGCTATGTAATATGATTGCAATATATTAGGGGGATAACATTTTTGATGGGAGTGCTCTTTAAATAAGTGGGAGGACAAGAAGTAACAGAAAATGTTATCAACGCCAAACATTGTTTAGGTAAGAATGCTTTTTCACTGTATCCAAGTTTGTGAGAACATCTACCATATTGGCAGTAGATGCTGGAGATTCTGTATCCAAGCCACTTTAATTAAACTTCCATGTGAAAAACAATTAGGCCCCAGCCCCTGTACTTAACTAGTCAATAATTCAGTAGATGAATCCCATTAATAGACCTCTCGCCATGACTGTTTCATTGTAATGGTGCATCCTGACATGGTTATTTTACAATGATCAATAAGTGATCAATATTCTCCAGTAAATTGCCATTTGCACATTTATCTGCAAAAGATCGGCAACCTTTTGTTAATGAATTGAGTGGCACCTCTGCCATTTGTATCCTACAAATCTCAGCTGCCTTTACTTGACCCCTTACCAAAATCACTACTTTGCACTCTTGTATTGTCCTCTCATTCTACCAAGAGCCATAACTTTTTTTTTTTTATTCTTCTGTCAATGTAGCCGTACGAGGCGTGTAAAAACACACATTTGTGCTTGTTGTCATTTTACAAGGCCTGTAATGTTTTCATTTTGGAACTTTGGGGTCTTTTTTTTTTTTTTTCCCTGCATTTTTAGACAACAGTGAATGCTATAAGCGATAAAGAATAACCTATTTGGCCTCCGAGTCAGAGTCAAATACCCCCCGTGGGCGTCCTTCTGACAGTCATATGATAACTATTCTCCTGCATTGTTTACAGGTGTATAAAACATATTAGAATTGTTTTGTGTTGTAGTTATTTGGTTTTGCGCCTTTCTCTGCTCGTCTGTTTTCACTGGCTTAGTTCTCTCTCCTTACTGTCACACCTTGGAGCATTATTTGCACTGCACACATACTGTTTTACTTTCTTTGATTTTTATATGTATTCATTTTATATCTTTTTACTCTATGCATGACACTACCATCCATTATTTAAATGTTGTTTATACCTATTTTACAACCAATCTGGTGGTTTGATTCCAAGGTCTTCAAGTATATATGGATGGTATAAGTTGTAAATTTTAGTTGCCAGTGACAACCATGTTTTTATATTGTGCCCTGCATCATACAAATTTCCTTATTTTTGCATTTTAAATCTAATATATACTTACCTTGTAATGTCTTCACATCCTGTTCTGTCCAGATGTGTCCGGATCCCTGAATTACAAACAGCGGAAGTTCACCAAACGCCATATTGGGACAAACAAGTGATGGGTGTTTCAATATGGAAACTGCTGGTGATACCAGCCTCTTGCACGGAACCACCAGCGGAACATTGTCGCAACACACACACATTGTATACGCCGTACTCAAACTCTTGCGCAGTACCACCAGCAGAACACCGTCGCGAACACGCCAACACCGTGATCAGCCGAATGATTCACTGACCGCCGCCGTCTTTGTACAGGAAGAGCGCGTGCGCAGTTTTAATGTGACTGCCGCTATCTGTTTGCACAAAGATGGCGGCGGTCTGATTTACTGGACTTGCGCAGTGAATCATTCGGCTGATCACGGTGGCAGATGTGCGATGTGTCTACAGGCAGAGGAAGCCGGTCACAGCTCAATTGAGAGAACACATGAGGGAAGAAGACAGCACAGTGGTGGAGAGCGAGAGAGAAAGCAGACAAGGGGGAGAGCACTTGGGGTACACAGGTCAAAGGAGAGAGGACAAGACGGCAGATGGGGGGGGGGGGAGAGAGCGCACACTGGGGAGAGAGACAGAGCACAGTGGGGAGACAGCTCAAACGGGACAGCACATGAGATGAGTCAGCAGACAAGGGGGATTGCACATGGGGTAGACAGGTCAAAGAACAGAGCACAGACTGGAGAATCAGCACATGGGGAAAGAGAGAGTGGATAGGTGGGTGAGCACATGGGGGGGGGGGGGGGGGAGATTCACAATACTGCAAAGCCTGCCCCCATCGTGACATTACCGCCCTCCCGATGTGATAGCACCGGGCCTCCATCTAGTGGTTTTATAATGTATATACCTTTTGAATTGAAAAAGGATTTTTACATTATTCATTGGAGATGTCTGTTTTTTTTTTTTCGGTTGGGTTCTTTTCGCTAGATTATAGTTGGCGATAGATAGTAGATATAGACAGAATTAGACATATAATTGCACCCCCCCAACATATTATAAAATTACACTCTGTGGAGCTTGTTGGACAGTTTTTTTTCTCTTTATTTTAATTAAGACGTCTGAAATTTTGTGACCAACAAAGATAAAGCAGACAGCTTTGAGCTGATATCATGCTGGGAAGGTCCATGATTAAGGGTACTGTCACACTTAGCGATGTACCAGCGATATGACGCGGTCAGGATCGCTGGTACATCTCTAAGTGGTTGCTAGTGAGCTGCCACACAGGCAGATCTCACTAGCGACATCGCTGGGGACGGGGGTCACTACTTACCTGTCACACCAGACGATCTTGCGTCCTCCCGCCCGGCTCCACGCGTCGCTCGTCGTCACAGCAGGAAGCTGACGACGAGAAACAGTCCTGGACTTTCTCGCGCGATCAGCAATAACCAGCGGGGGAGCCGGTCGTAGGTAAGTATCAGACATAGCGATATCGCTAGCAATATCGCTATAACGTCACTAGTTATAGCGATATTGCTAGCGATATCTCTTAGTGTGACATGCCAGCTGAGGCCATTACCAACCTAAAAATACCGTCCCGTAGCCACTCCAGGTTTTGCGCATCACATTCGCCTTTGCTCTTCCCAATTGACCTGGCGCGATGGCAGTCGGGATAATGGGGCTTGGGGTTGATGTAAGCTTAGCATCCAAAAACATACCTGACATCAAGTCCTGATGGTAATAAAGAAGTGTCTATCAGACACCCCCATTACTAAGCCAGTAAGTAAAAGGAACAAATACACAACAAAATATTTTATTTAACCCCTTTTTAACCGATGACAGACACATAACACGTCATGAGTAGGTATCTGTTCCCACACCATAATATGCAATGTCGGTCATGCATTTGACAGCTGAGTGGTGCAAGGACCCATGCCTTCTGTCCCTGCATTGAGGGCTGTGATCAGTCAGGCAATCTTACTGGCCGATCAAAGCATGATTGCGCAAGAGGTGATGAAATATCAGCACCTCTCACCTGATCACAGTAGGAGCTCGGTCCTGCTAATGGCCGAGCTCCTGCTTCGACTGCCAGTGACAGTGCCAGCAAACCTTAACAGTAAAATCTGTGCTATGATATGGTTCTCCTCTGAACTTTGCTCTGTGCCTCAAAAGTAATTTCTGATTACATGTAGGAGTAATTGTACAACAAACTGAGAGGTCAATTTTTAGCAATAAAATTGTAATTATTCTTTCTTCACAGCACAATGGTATACATTTCTGTGAGGCAACTGTGGTATCAATATGATCACTGCACCCCTAGTTTCTGCTGTTCTGGCGCCTCAGGGGCTCTGACAAAGTGACATGGCACCCTCAAACCATTCCAGCAAAATCTGATCTCTAATATGGTGCATCTTCCTTTCTGAGCTTTGCACTGTGCCTCAAGTCGTTTGTGACCACATATGGGGTACTGGCACACTCAGGAGAAATTGCACAACAAATTGCATGTTGAATTTTCTCCTGTTTTTATTTATGAAAATAATAATGTGGGTTTGAAAAAAAACATTTTTATGAAAGTTTTTTTTTTTTTTTTTTCTACATGACTCTGTTATAAACTTATGTGAAGCACCTGGGAGCTTAAGGTGCTCAGACTACTAGATACATTCCTTGAGAGGTCTAGTTTCCAAAATTGGGTCACTCGTGAGGTGTTTCCAGTGTTTAGGCACATCAGGGGCTCTCCAAACGCGGCATGGCGTACACTTTCAATTTCAGACATTTTTGCATTCAAAAAGTCAAACACTGCTCCATCCCTTCCGAGCTCTACCGTGTGCCCGAACAGTATTTTTTCCATACATATGGGGTATTTGCACACTCAGAAGAAATTGCACAACAAACTTTGGGGTCAATTTTCTCCTGCTACCCTTTTGAAAATAAAAAAAATTGGGGGCTAAAGTTTAATTTTTTGTGAAAAAAGTAAAATATTCATTTTTTTTCCCTTCCTTATTGCATTAATTCCTGTGCAGCACCTGAAGTGTTAATAAATTAATTGAATGTAGTTTTGAGGATTTTCAGGGGTGCAGTTTTTAGAATGGTGTCGCTTTGGGGTATTTTCATGTAAATCCCTTGAAGCCACTGCAAATGTGATGTGGTCCCTAAAAATAAAAAAAACATTTTTGTACATTTTGTTGCAAAGAATGAGAAATTGCTAATCAACTTTGAACCCTTCTAACTTCCTAGCAAAACTATGTTTCCAAAATTGTGCTGATGTAAAGTAGACACGTGGGAAATGTTGTTTATTAACTGCTTTGTGTGACATATCCCTTGTGAAGTTATTGTGAAATTTTCAAAATTTTTGCCATATTTCTGATATTCTCACAAATAAATGCAAGTTATATTGAACAAATTGTTCCAATATCATGAAGTACAACATGTCACAAAAAACAGTCTAAGAATCACTGGGATCTGTTGAAGCGTTCCAGAATTATTACCTCAAGACGGACGACTGGTCAGATTTAAGAAATGAGGCTTCGTCATTAACATACAAAGTAGCTCGGTCATTAAGGAGCTAAATAAATTCTCCCCTGCACTATTTCTGGTTCACCATTTTATAAAAAAATTACAAACCGAGAAGTAAGAACAGTACTGTCCCTTGTTCACCATTTTATTCGAAAAAAAGGTTCCCACGCAGGTCCACCGAATCCGACTTAGTCCAGAGCACAGAGTGACCAAAAAATGTCTGAAGAGCAGTGACGTTACAGAGACGTCAGGTCACGCGCATTGGGACCAGAGAATGGCTGCTGCTAAGGCCTATGGAGCCTCCGAACGACGATGATGGATTCAGGGAATCACTGAACTACGTCGGCCCTACGTGGGAACTTTTTTTTCTAATAAAGTGGTGAACAACGGACAGTGTCTTTTGTTTTTATTTCTCTCTGTTTTTCAGGTTTCCATTTGTGGACTGTGTCAGATTCGGTGAACCACGTCAGACCTGCGTGGGAAATTTTTTTTTTTTTTTTTATTAAAATGGTGAACCAGAGAAAGTGAGAGGGAGAGTTTTTAAATAAAAATGTGTTTTTTTTTTTTTTTTTTTTTTTAAACTGGTTTAGTAATGGGAGTCTCTCATAGAAACCTCCATTAATAACACCAGAGCTGGATGTCAGCTCTGGTTTTGGAGAGTTCACAGCTGACATCAACCCCAAGCTTCATTACCCCAATTGCCACCACACTGGGGCAATCTGGAAGAGCCAAGGCAAAGCGCAAGAATTGGCACATCTGATGTGATGCTCCACTTCTGGGGCTCCTGCAACGCTGGTATTTTTAGGCAGAGAATAGGCCAATAACCAGGGACCTTCATAGCCTGACAATATCCGCTCACAGCTGTCTGCTTTGCCTTTGCTGGTTATGAAAAATAGGGGGTCATTTCTTTAATCATAAGCTTTCCAATCAACTCCACAGGGTGCAATTTTATATTATGTTGGGAGGATGTGCAATTTTATGTATGTCCGGATGTCTGACTGTCTATCTGTACAGTGCTGCTCACCCTTCATATTTTTTTCTTCATACACTGTACAATATATTCAGAAATAAATGGAAATGTACCAAAGTTATATGCTCAGGATTTTTATTTAGTGGTCCAAAGTAATACAACAATAAAACATTGTTTTTCAACTTGCATATTCTAATTTCAAAGAAGAAACAGAATAATAAACAGCATGTTCAGCAATAAAGGCACCCCTAATTAATTCTTGGTTGCACACATTTTGGCATTGATGACAGCCTCCAAACGTTTCTGTAGCCATCTGTAAGCTTCTTGCACTTCTCAGCTGGTATTTTCTTCCACACTTCCTTTACAGTTTGTTCAAGCTCTTGAATGTTTGCAGGGTTCTTTTTCCCAGTGGCAGATTTCAGCTCACCCCAAAGATGTTCAGTGAGATTGAGATCAGGACTCATTGCTGGCCATCTTAAAACAGTCAGTTTTTCTTCTTTCAATCATTTTTGTGTACTTTTGGATGTCTGCTTTGGTTCATTGTCTTGCTGGACGACCTATGATCTTCGACTCAAACCAAGTTTTCTTACAGTGAGTAAGACATTTCACGCTAAAATCTCTAGATTATTCTCTTATTTAATGATTCCTGTTATACAGTCAAAGCCACCCCACAGCACTATAGATACTCGGTCATGCTTAACTGTTGGTAGGGTGTTCTTTTCCTTATAAGCTTCTTTGCGCCATCATATTAACAAACTGTTTTGCTTTGCCTAAAAGCTTTATTATTTTTGTTCATCTGTCCACAGAACATTTTCCCAGAAGGATTGTGGTTTGTCAAGGTACTATTTGGCAAAGATTAGTCATTCCTTTTTCATGTTGTTTTTTTTTTTTTTTTCAGCAATGGTTTCTTTCTTGGCCTTCGCCCATAAAGCTCCGCTTGGTTTAGTGTTCGGCATATTGGTACTTGTTAAAACCATGATCCCAGACTGTTTCAGGTCTTTGGATGTTTGACCTGGTGTTTTTTAAACAATTTGCACCATTCTTCAAAGACATCTCTTGTCAATTTTCCTCTTTCCCTAACGTACAGGGATGTCCTTGATGGTTCCATGCTTGGCAAACTTCTTAACATTGCGCACTGTTGAAACTTGAATGCCAAGTTCATTGGAGATTGCCTTATACCCTTTGGAAGTCTTGTTTGTTAATAGCAGTTCTGATGTCCGCAGACAGCTTCTTTGTCTTCACTATTGTCACAATGGAACATGGCCTACCGTGTGGCTTTTTAAAACACAGAAGTTATCATTCATTGGCTAATTCATGTCACATGGACACTGACGATTAATTACAAGTGATTTGTGATTTACCACAAGCGAGTCAAAATGCATTTTCCTACTAGTTTAATGTAAAGGGTGCCACACCAAGCTTTTAATTTTTTTTTTTTTCTGTTTCCCTCCTATTGTTTTTTGTTTTAAATGATTATCATTTGCTCTTTTTTCTTTAACACGAATGCTCTATACAAAAAACTGTTTCACTTTATTCATTTTTTTTCAAGGGGATAATCCAAATTATGTACTTAAAGTTAATGGGTGCCAATAACGATGAGCAGGACTGTATATCTCTGTAGCATTTATTGCTGTCCAAAAACGCAGGTGGAAAAAAAAACCAAATCAAAAGCGTGCCTTTTTTCCTGCCCAGAGATGCAGTAACTATATACAGCATATGTATGGTATATAATGATGATTGAAGCTTCCAGTCCCCTATTGCTTGTACTATATACTGTAATACTGTCAATGACTGGACCCGACATGTGACATAATAGTACGCTATATGTTGGGAAGGGGTTAGTGTCCAAATGATTCCTAGATAAAGGTTAATATCTCAAGATGTTGCATTTTAATAATAGCTGCTGGTTTAGTTTTTTAGGAAAAAAAACAAAACCTTTTCTTAAAGGGAAGGGGGCCAGAATGACTTGCCAAACATACGGTATATTGGATCGGTGAATGTTGATTTAGGCTGTCTGTTTCCATGACCACTAGTTTATCTGAAGTGCATCCACTTCAGGCTTCATCAATGCTTTAGGTTTAGTAATGGCTTGGAAAACACCGAACATAAAATAAAAAAGCGTAGTAAAGTGTTAACATTTAGATGTGTGGCTCAGACGTCTTCTTTTAATAGCCGTGCATATTACGGCTTGAAATGTGTAATCCGAAAACCATTAAGGCTAATACCAGAATATTAAATGTATTAAATTATCAGAGGCGGCCAGTTTAGCCCAGGAACAATTGCTCTCATTAGGATAGATTCGTAGCTCAAAGAAAAACACATCTTGCAGCTTTTAGGCGCTTTGCTAATCTCAAGTGCTGTGTGAAATAGCCATGCAGACATACATAGATATATCTCATCCCATGCAGTAACCATTTACCTATTTCTGATATATACATTTATCGAAAAAGAAGCTTTATACAAGCCCAGTTCCCAAAAAATTGGGATACTTTGTAAAATATAAAGAGAACAAGAATTCAATGATTGGGAATCTTTTATTCTCTATTGTGATTTGATTCACAACAGAATATAGAACACATATAAGAAAATAAAAGTTAGACATTTTTCTTTGTCACTTGAAAAAAAAATGAAATAATTTAGAAATAGATGGCACCAAAACACCTCAAAGATGAGAAAGGGTTAAAGGGAATCTGTCACCAGTCTTTTGCCTTATAATCTGAGAGCATCAGAATGTCAGCGCAGAGACCCTGATTACAGCGATGTAAAACTTACTGGGCTATGTTTTTCTGTTTCCGTACAATCAGTGTTCTCTCAGCAAGAGATTATCACTGCAGGACAGCTGGCCTCATGCATCTTGGTCCATCTGCGCTCACAGCTCTGCAGCAAAGAAAACGACCATTCTGTCCTAAGTGGTGCACCCATTTAAGTAAGTGATACATCATTGGAATCAGTGTCTCTGTCTCTACTTCATGCTGCTAACAATCCATAGCAAAAACCTGTTTTAATGAAAAATGGAAGGAGGATCAGTTTTCAACTATGTCACATGACTATACATAAAAAAGCATGTTAGAGAGCAGAGTCCCTCAGAAGCAAAGATGGTTAGAGGTTCACAAATCTATGAACTGCATCTAAAAATTGTGGAACACTTTCAGAATAATTTATCAATGTAAAAATTCGTAAATTTAAATATCCCACCATCTACAGGACTTATTATCAAAAGATTCAGAGATTCTGGAGAAATCCAAATACAAACGTGTAAAGGCAAAAGGTCAATATTAGATGCCTGTGAGCTACTGTTTCCCATATGGCACTACGTTAAAAACTGGCATCATTCTGTCATGTAAATCATTTCATGGTCTCAGGAATACTTCCAGAAATCACTTGTTTGTGAACACAGTTCACCATGCAATCCACAAATGCAAGATAACCCCTTTCTGATGTTGGGCATAACAGTATGCCCACGACAGACACTCTCCCTTTGATGTTGGCTCCGGTGGTGAGCCCACATCTTTCCCGGGACATGCCAGCTGTTTTGCACAGCTTACGTGTGCCCGGAACAGCTGTGGATGGAATCGCGATCCACCCATGGCTATTAACCCGTTAAATGCCGCTGTCAAACTCTGACAGCGGCATTTAACTCTCGTATCAGGCCTGAAATCCGCTCACCGGTGACCCCCTTCACGTGATTGCGGGTCACTGGTTTGTAGGCAGAGGTCTCCAGGAGACTCTGGTTGTCACTGCCGGTGCTCATGGCAAGTCAGTAATTCTACATAGAGGTGATGTGATCATTGTATGTAGCAGAGCCGATCGGGTTGTGGCAGCTTCTAGTCTCCCATGGAGACTATTGAGGCATGCCAAAAGTGTAAAAAAAAAGAAATTTTTTTTGAGAAATATAAAAAAAAATATAAAAGTTCAAATCACCACCCTTTCACCCCATTCAAAATAAAACAATAAAGAAATCAAACATACACATATTTGGTATTGTTGCGTTCAGAATCTCCCGATCTATCATTGAAAAAAAGATTAACCTGATCGCTAAGCGACGCAGCGGGAAAAAGTCAGAACTCCAGAATTATGGTTTTTTTAGTCGCCGTGACATTGCACTAAAATGGCGATCATAAGATTGTATCTGCACCAAAGTGGTATCATTAAAAAGGTCAGCTCGGCACACAAAAAATAAGCCCTCACCCAACCCCAGATCACAAAAATGGAGACGCTACGGGTATCAGAAAATGATGCAATTTTTTTTTTTTCTTGACAAAGATTGGAATTTTTTTCACCACTTAGATAAAGAGCCTAGACATGTTTGGTGTCTATGAACTCGTAATGACCTGGAGAATAATAATGGCAGGTCAGGGTTAGCATTTGGTGAACCTAGTGAAAAAGCTAAACTAAAAACAAGTGTGGGATTGCACTTTTTTGCAATTTCACAGCACTTGGAATTTTTTTTCACAACATGGTAAAACCAATGATGTCGTTCAAAAGTACAACTCGTCCTGCAAAATAAAAGCCCTCACACGGCCATATTGACGGAAAAATAAAAAGTTATGGCTCTGGGAAAAAGCGAAAAACAAACGCAAAACCGAAAAAAGCTCCTGTCATGAAGGGGTTAAAACTGTAAAATGCCAAGAAGCCTCCATATATCGTCATGATCCAGAAACTCTGCTGTTTTCTCTGGGCTAAAGCTCGTATAAAATGGAAAATTGTCTGATTAATCACATTTTTAGCTTCTTTATGGAAACCTCAAACACTGTCCTGCAGACTCCAGAGATGTAGGATCATCCAGCTTTGATATCAGCGCACAGGTGAAAAATCTGCGTCTCTGATGGTATAAGGTTGCATTAGTGTCTATGGCATGGGCAGCTTACACATCTTGAATGTCACTGTCCCAAATTCCCGACTAGAGTTGAGCGACTTTGGTCGGATTGGGTTTCGTGAAACCGAACAAACAAAATTTGAGTCGGATGAAACTGGTCCGACTAGGGCAAAAAAAGTCGGAGTTTCGTCCGAAACCTGACCCCAATGCAAGTCAATGAGGAATGAAAGTCGGCATTGAGTGGATGAATGTCATCCGCTCAATGCCAACTTTTATTTCCCATTGACTTGCATTGGGGTCGGGTTTCGGACGAAACTCCGACTTTTTTTTGCCCTAGTCGGACCAGTTTCATCCGACTCAAATTTTGTTTGTCCGGTTTCACGAAACCCAATCCAACCAAAGTCGCTCAACTCTAGTCCCAACTTTTCACCAAGTGAAAACATTTGGAGTTAATTTTTTCAAAACGAAGTTAAAAATGTCTAACTTTCACCTTTTATGATCTGTGTTCTGTTGTGAATAAAATATGTCTATAAGAGATTTTCAGATGGGTGCAGTTTTGTTTTCGTTACATATGCATACAGTCTCAACTTTTTTGAAAGACTATAAAGAATTGTTCTAGCATTTTATAGGAAAGTCTTAAACAGCAGTGCGCTGGAGGATGATGCACCAGTTCTATTTGTTGTGTCTTTTTGTCCATGTACCAGGAAATGAAATCTGTTTTAGCTATGAGCTGTCATGTTTCTGCCCGATCTTTTGCATCGAGTTATGGCAGAATTTAAAGTGCTATGTCAGGCTGGTCGAGGCTGTGGATCCCCAATACACTTTTCTTGTCACTTTGGATAGTGGAGAGATTAACACATAAATGTATAATTATTTTTGCCATTCAGTCAACCATTGAGTAAAAAGATTTCTCACGACTATTCATGTGTGGAATAACATGCACGTTATGTGATTAGACAAAAAAAACACTAATTAAATCACAAGTCATCTCTAATAAATAGAAGCCAAAACTAACATCAAATAGTCACAAAGCCCAAGTAATATATATTGCAAAAGTACAATCTTTTAGAAAATGTGTGTGTGTGGGCTATACAGGCTCGACAAATTGGAGAGAGCTAGCTCAAAAATGCTGAGAGCAAGGATGGAGAAAGTGGTTCAGTGAATAATATAGCAACAATATTGATTCAACTAAATAGGTAACAAACTAACATTAATAAAATGATGGATGTGCACGTAACCACAAAAGCTGTATTAGAAGAGAGATACAAGCTAATCAGCAGGGAAAAAAAAATGCATAGTTTTTATAAATAATATTTAAATAATGCAAGTAAGGCCTGTTTCACACTTCCGTTTTTTCAAATCCGTCAAAATCCGTTGTTTTCCGTAAAAAAACGGATCCGCCATTTTTTGCAGGATCCGTTTTTTTTGTCCCATAGACTTCCATTACGGTTACCGCGGATCCGTCAAAAAAACGGATCCGTTTTTAAAAAAACGGATCCGTTTGCATCAGTTTCCGTCAAAAAAACGGAAACGGATCCGTTTGGCGGACACAAAAACGGAAGTGTGAAACAGGCCTAACACACACACACACACATATATATATTGTGGCAGGGCTAAGGGTCGTGTAATTGATGGGAGATATGTGTCTCATAAATGGCTTATCTCCATAATGTAAGGCAGAAGTAAAGCATACCAGATATTGTTGTTGTTTTTGTTTGAAGGACCTGTGGTGAGGTCACAGTCATGTGACCAGTCAGCTGCTGGGAACGTGGGTGTGGCTACAGCCTTATAATGTGACCTGCTCCTGAACCAGGTAGCTGTATGTGGGGAGGACTACACCTCCCAGCATGTGCTAAGACTCGCGGTCTGAGTCTGCAACCACGAAGGTTTATGTTTTGTTTGCCTAAGCTAGAGGCTATTTTTGGTGATACGCTGTTTTATGGTTTATGACAGAAATAAACCTCATGAACTTTGGAAGAACCGGTCTCCTGATTGTCTCCCGCTGCACCTGAGCGAGTCACATCCCCACAATTGGTGGTACACGTGCGGGCAGCGGTCCCAGCAGAGACTTGAGACAGTTGCTGCATGTCCTGGGTGAAGTTTGCAGCGGGGCAACAAGCATTGCCTGGAATCATGGAGGACCTCATGAAACACCTGGTCCAGTCCCAGGCACTGCAGCAGGAAACCAACAAGCTGTTGTTACAGCAGATCCAGCAAAGCCAGCAGGAGCAGCGGCAGCAGTTCCAGCAGAGCCAGCAGGAACAACGGCAGCAGATGCAGCTTCTGGCAACCGCCATCCAGGAGGGCAGGACGAGCGCCCCAACCCCAGGTCGGGCTGATGCCACCGACGTCGAGAAGGCGGTAAGACGCGCATTACAAAAAATGACCCCTGAGGATGATGTGGAGGCCTTCCTGACGGTGTTTGAGAGGGTGGCTGAGAGGGAAAAACTTCAGCCAGAGCGGTGGGCGGAGGTACTGGCCCCTTACCTAACGGGGGAGCCCCAGAAGGCGTACTTTGACCTGACGGTACAAGGTGCCAGAGAGTATCCCAAATTAAAAGCGGAAATTCTCGCACGCTTGGGGGTAACAATGACTACCAGGGCACAGCGAGTTCATCGCTGGGCCTATCACCGGGACAAACCCCCGCGCTCCCAAATGTTTGACCTGTTGCACCTGGTCCAGAAATGGCTGCAGCCAGAGTCGGCTTCCCCTGCACAGATGGTAGAGCGAGTTGTGATGGATCGGTTTGTGCATTCTCTGCCGAGACCTCTACAGACTTGGGTTGCCCAGGGTGATCCCCAAAATGCTGATGAACTGGTTGGGCTGGTCGAGAGATACCAGGGGATGGAAGGTTCCTTGGGGAAGCAGCCCATTCCATATTGGGGGTCCCAGCAGGGGGCGGAGTCACAAAAAGGGGTGGTGCGTCCAAGGTCAAAAGGGGCGGGGGAGGCGGTGCCCAAGGTCCCCTCGGGTGTTATTTGCTGGAAGTGTCATGGGCCAGGACATATAGCGGCCCGTTGTCCCCAGACCACCGAGCAGATGGACTGCAGCATGGGACGCCGTAGTTCATACTACGCATATCCAGCTTGCAGTGTGAACTCGCTACCTAACAAGGGGCCACAAGCGTGTCCCGTGAAGGTGAACGGTCGAGCAGTAATGGCGCTTCTGGACTCCGGGAGCTTGGTGACCCTTGTGAGGGCCAGTTTTCCTCTAAACATACTCCCGGGTAAAAAGATTGGTGTTCGGTGCATACATGGCGATGCAAAGGACTACCCTATGGCTAGGGTGAAGATTGAAACGGCGCATGGCACCGAGTCGCATGAAGTTGGCGTTGTTCGAGACTTGTTGCATCCCATAATTATTGGCCGGGATTTGTCTGTTTTGGGATCTGTGGGGGATGGGTTCTGAGTGTGCTAGCAAGAGCAGGGAACCAATCCACCCCACTGAGGTATCGCCACCACCTGAGGCAGACGAGTTCCCTTTATGTGTCCTTGTTGGGGATGAAGAGGAAGGGTCCCCTGTACCTGACATCCCGGAGTTAGGGGTGGCCGGGGAGAATTTTGGGACTGCCCAACATAGGGACCCCACACTAAGGGAAGCCTTTAACAATGTCACCGTCATTAATGGGGTTGCACAAGAGCCGGGAGCAGACACAAGGTTTCCCCATTTTATGTTGAGTGGGGAATTGTTGTACCGGGTCACGAAAATAAGGGAGGAGGTGGCAGAGCAGTTAATAGTACCAGGCCCCTATAGACGAAAAGTGTTGGACATGGCCCATTCACACATCTTGGGGGGACACCTGGGGGTGGAAAAAACCCAGGAACGGATTGTACAGAGGTTCTATTGGCCTGGGTGTCACCGGGAAATAGTAAACTATTGCAGGTCCTGCCCGACATGTCAGTTAACTGCCCCCACATCTCATTTTCGGAACCCTCTTGTGCCACTGCCCATTATTGAGGTGCCGTTTGAGAGAATTGCCATGGACTTGGTCGGTCCCTTAGTTAAATCAGCTCGGGGCCATCAGTATATATTAGTCATCCTGGACTATGCCACACGCTATCCTGAGGCCATTCCCCTGAGAAACTCCTCTGCGAAGAGTATAGCCCGTGAGCTGGTCCATGTGTTTTCCCGGACGGGTTTGCCGAAGGAGATCCTGACCGACCAGGGGACACCTTTTATGAGCAAGGTGATGAGAGAATTGTGCAGAGTCTTGCAAATTTCCCAGCTGAGGACTTCAGTGTACCATCCACAGTCAGATGGCCTTGTTGAGAGGTTTAACAAGACCCTGAAGAGCATGCTGAGAAAAGTCATAGAGGAAGATGGTAGAGACTGGGATTGTCTCTTACCGTATTTACTGTTTTCTATCCGTGAAGTTCCCCAGGCCTCCACGGGGTTCTCCCCCTTCGAGCTTCTGTACGGCCGGCATCCGCGAGGTCTCCTAGATATAGCCAAGGAAACCTGGGAAGCCGAAGTCACGCCCCACAGAAGCGTCATTGAGCATGTGGCACTGATGCAGCAGAGGGTTGCGAAGGTGATGCCCATTGTTAAAGAACATCTCCGCCAGGCACAAGAGGCTCAGGCCAGGGTCTACAACCGGTCAGCCAGAGTGAGGCAGTTCAATCCGGGAGACCGAGTTCTCGTGCTAATACCGACGGTGGAAAGTAAGTTCTTGGCCAAGTGGCAAGGGCCATATGAGGTGGTGGAGAAACTGGGAGATGTAAACTACAAGATCCACCAACCCGGAAGACGGAAGCCATACCAGGTTTACCATGTTAACCTTATCAAGCCGTGGCAAGATAGAGAGCCAGCGGTAACTCCGTGCTTGCTGGGCAACCTAGAAGGGGAGGTTGGAGCCGTTACCATAGCGGAGACTCTATCGAAGGCCCAGAAGCAGCAGTGCCGGGAGTTACTCCAGAAAAACCGCGACCTGTTCTCAGAGTTGCCGGGGTGCACGAAGGTGGTGGAGCACGAAATTCTGACCGAGCCACATGTGCGGGTGAACGTGAAACCATATCGTATTCCTGAGGCCCGGCGAGAGGTAATCTCCAAGGAGGTGCAGCGTATGTTGAAGCTCGGGGTCATTGAGGAATCCAAGAGCGGCTGGTCGAGCCCGATTGTCCTGGTCCCAAAACCTGATGGTGAATGGAGGTTCTGCAACGATTACCGGAAGCTGAATGAGGTCTCCAAGTTCGACGCTTATCCCATGCCACGCGTTGATGAGCTCATCGAGAGATTTAGACCTGCCAGGTACATAACCACTTTGGATCTGACCAAGGGATATTGGCAGATCCCCATGGCACAGGAAGCCAAGGAGAAGACGGCATTCTCCACACCAGACGGGTGCTTCCAGTATGTCCGGATGCCGTTTGGCCTACAGGGAGCTCCAGCAACCTTCCAGAGGGCGATGGATAGAATCCTTGCACCTCATAAGCTATACGCTGCCGCATACCTGGATGATATCGTCATCTTTACCCCGGACTGGGAGACTCACCTGGAAAAGGTCCAAGCAGTGTTTGACGCTCTAAGAGAGGCGGGGTTTACAATAAACCCGAAGAAGTGTGCCTTGGGGAGAGAAGAAGCCAAGTACCTCGGATATGTAGTGGGGCGTGGCGAGATCAAACCCCAAATATATATATATCTTATCGTGTCTGTCTGTAACCGAAATCGCGGACCGCTGATTGGTCGCGGACGCCAGGCTGCAACCAATCAGCGGCCAGCACAGTCGGGGGCAGCACTCAATCAGCTTCAGGGATTATTAGTAAAAGGATTAAAAAAAATTAGTATCGTCGACGTCCTCCAATGTCCTTTCCACCCGCCCGGCCTCGCGGTCCAAAGAAGGCTTTACGACTTAAACCCGCGATGACGTCACTCTCGCGAGAGCGCAACGTTATCAGCGGTATATGCCGCAAAGCATTACTGGGAACGCGAGGCCGGGAGCGTGGAAAGGCCGTCGGAAGGTGGCCATGGGTAACAAAAACACAAACATACTCACCTTCTGACGGCCTCCGGACTCTGTCCCTCCTCTCCACGCTGCCGGCATCTTCCGTTCCCAGTACTGCTTTGTGGGAAATACCACTGATGACGTCGCGCTCTCCCGAGAGTGACGTCAGCAGGGGTCTTTGGTGCAAAGCAGTACTGGGAACGGAAGATGCCGGCAGCGTGGAGAGGAGGGACAGAGCCCGGGGGTCGTCGGATGGTAAGTATATCACATTTTTTATTTTAATCTGCCACTGGCCATATTCTAGAGTACCCGATGCTTTAGAATCGGGCCAGCAGCTAGTTGAATATAAACATAATGCACCATAGTGGGCTCCAGTAGGTAATTAGTAGGCTCCAATCTTAAATACAACTACCTGGTGACATGATGGCAAAGTGATAGGCCATGCCAAAAAATTCCAAAAATGCTTGACTCGTGTTTTCCTAAGGCCGGTTTTACATTTGCGTTAAAGGCCACAGCGTCGACCTGCGCACGGCCACCGCTAAGTCCCGCCCCCTGCCGCGCCTCCACCGGTAGCTCCGCCTCCGGGCGCATGACGCTTCATGTGTCCCCTATCTTTATCACTGAGGACGCAGGCCGTGTGCAGTATGCGTTTTGGCGGCGCCTGCATCCTTTGGACGGTGCGCCGACCAGCGCCAAACGCAACCTGTTGCGTCATGTGCCCGGAGACGGAGCTACCGGCGGAGGCGTGACAGGGGGCGGGGCTTAGCGGCGGCCGTGCTCAGGCCGATGCTGTGGCCTTTAACGCAAATGTGAAACCGGCCTAAGACGGCTTAGTCAGTGGGTCATATGTGTCTGCTTGTCTGCAAGCTCTAATATCCAACTTCATCAAAATCTGGGAGTCCTTACTGCAATTCACCAAAGTAATTTCACTTTTGTGGGTTTTGTTAGAGCTGCCCCAAACCCCTCAGAACGGGAAGGTGTAACTTATTTTTTCATACCGTTCTGAGAGGTTTTTAAGATAAGTTGACCAGATAGCTCTTTTAATCTCATGAAAAAATCAGAAATGTTTTCACATGTGTGAGCATAAGGTTCATAAGTGGGATAGTCATAAAACATTTTCTGTTTTTTTTAATTTTTTTTACTTGCAGGACAGAATTCAGTCAAAAAGGGACCATAAAAATCACTGGTGCTGGATACCTCAACTGTGTGCTGGAAAAATTTGCACAAACCTTTTTGAAACAAGGAGCTAAAAGGGTAAGGTCTGTTCAATT
The DNA here is from genome assembly GCF_039654945.1 of Dendrobates tinctorius. Classification (NCBI taxonomy): domain Eukaryota; kingdom Metazoa; phylum Chordata; class Amphibia; order Anura; family Dendrobatidae; genus Dendrobates; species Dendrobates tinctorius. The sequence goes on from NW_027361711.1 coordinate 33,550,972, forward strand.
TTATGTATCGATGGAAGACAGAAGCACATAGTCTCATTTGGTGACATACTTTAGTCAAATTTAAACCAAAAACCATGGCAAGAAAATCTACTTGGACATACAGTATAAACATGTGGTAGGAAATCCTACCTCTTGCTCCAAGTGTTGCCGGCTGCCCCGACTGCACAATTACTTGGTGAATGTGTGAGAGATATCGGCATGAGACGTGTTGGTTAGAATAGTGCACCTGTTTTTTGGTTGACATTTGACTTTATAGATATAAAACACTGAAGCATCCACACTAATTCCTCCCTCGTGAGAAAGACAAAACTTGGCAATACGCGTGGGGATTCTTCTGTCTCTCACAGGGACTTTCCTCAATCGCCTTACACATTATTTTATTCTTCTGCATTGGTATTCATCTATGGGTCTTTTCCATGTGAACCTTTGTGCTGTTTTTTGTTTCATACACATTACTTTTTTAGCCCCTTAATGACCGCCAATATGTCTTTTCACTGACCTGAGATATAAGCGAATAGCATTCCCATACAGGTGATATTCCACAGCTGTCAACTTGCTGCATCAGCCACGATCAGTGTTTAGCACCGTTTTTAACCCCTTAGATGCTGCTGTGAATAGTGACTGCATCATATAAATGGTTAACAGAGTGTGTGGGCTTCCTATTTTAACCCCATCGGCACTCTGAGATCATGATTGTGTGGTGCTGATGTTTGCCATGGCAAATGGCAATTCATGGCCAAATAGCGGCCTTAGAGTCTCCCGGCTACAGTGGTTGGGGTTCAGAAGTTGGCTACATGTAGGTGGTAAAAATACATTTTTTCATTTCTGTTATGCCACTTTGCATTAATTCCTGAAAATCACCTGAGGGGTTAATAAACTACCTGACGGCAGTTTTCAATGTCAGGGGGTGCTGTTTTTAAAATGGTATCGCTTTTGGAGGTTTTCCAATATATGGGACCCCCAAAGTCACTTCAAACCTGGTTAAGACCCTAAAAAAATAAATCTTGTAAATTTCCTTGAAAAAATGAAAAAACACTGCTACATTTTTAAATCACCTAAAATGCCAATAAAATAAAAGATTATTTTACTAATTGGGCTGATGTAAGGCAGACGTGGGAAATGTTATTTATGAATGTATGCTATGACTATCTGGATTAAAAGGATAATCATTCAAAGTTTGAAAATTGCATTTTTTTTTTACATTTTTGTCACTTTTGCTATGTTTTGTGCTCATTTATAAAAAAAAATCAACCTAAATTTACCATTATCAGAAAGTGTAATGTGCCACTCAAAATCACTGGGATTTGTTGAAGCATTCCAGAGTTAATACCATATAAAGTGACACTGGTCAGATTTATAAAAAAAAAAAATTTGGCCCAGTTAATAAGGAGTTAAACGTGTGTTTAGATTTCCTGTGAGGGGGGGTTTATTGACCCTTTATCTTGAGCATAGACTTATTTCTCCTGGGCATGTTGTTTTGTGAAGGTTTTAATTGGTTTAATCTATATGCAATTGGTGATACTTTTATAGACACAAAAAAATATTTTCTTCTAGAGATCGAGAATTTTTGCTTGAAAATCATATATTTTTGGATGTCCCTTTTTCTAGCATAGTTTCCTTTTTTTTCCCCCTCCTTTCAATAAGAAATTTTATGAAAACTACACTAAGCAGCCCAGTAAGTAATACATTGCTGGAATCAGGGTCTCTGCCCCTACATCATACTGCTCTCAGATTAGGGGGCAAGAATGTTACAATGTGGTGAAAGAGGTACAAGTAGGTTATTTTTTTTATTTTCAAGCTGATAAAGCTCAACTTTTGTGATTTTAAACTGCACTAAAATGGGGTATGAGCTTTACCTTCAATTATTCTGAGTCCCATATCGAATTTTGGATTTGGTAATTTTTTGGAATGTCGAGGTAGACTTTTTCACAGCCGCTCATTTTAAGAATGTGGGCTAAATAGCTGTGTAGCTTTTGAGATTGGTCATCTTTCCAGTTGAATTAAAAAATATATACTCTATGGGCGATCTTGGCATATCCAAAATAGTACATGTGACAAGATTTTTTTCATCAGTCACATATCTTAAGGAAATTGTTTTTAGATAAGGGGTATCCATTGATGCCTTTTATTCAACTTGATTTGTCTTAAAAAAAAAAAAAAAAAAAGACTCGAAAAAGGCAACAAAAGTTTAGCGGTCACAATAGAACAATAGATATAAATTAAATAGTTTAATTACTACATTTAAAAACTCCTACAGAAATGTTTTGGTAAAACATTGGTCCATCATTCAAAGATTCCTCATTTATTCGATCGTCCATGACAGCACCACCTGAGAGAGGGGATCCGCCCTTCAGGAACAGGAAACCTACAGATACAAAAGGGCGGCACCTCTCCCACGCATCAGTTGGTTTCCTGTTCCTAGAGGACAGGACTTCCTACAGATCGTCCGTCATGGATCATCGAGGACATTCCCAGGCCGGCTGACCGACCCAGGGAGCGGGGGGGGGGATCTCCTACTTCGGTCAGCACGGGGTCCCTGGAAGCGCCACGGTGGGGCCGGGTAGGTCGCCACGGCAGTGGACGGAGCAGGTGGAGCAAGGGGTCCTGTGGACAGCCGCCTCCAGAGTGCCAGCATCAGGAGGTATGTATGCCCCGGGCCCCTCCTGGTGCGTTCCCCCCGGGGTCCGGTCCTCTCCTCATCCGGGCCGGGCGCCCGGTCGGTGGGCGCGGGGCGACGCACGTGGGGACTGGAGGCATTCCGGGCCAGGGGCGCCGTGCCGGCTCCTTTCCGCACGCTCCCGCGGTCTCAGGTGAGTGGCAGAAGTGACGCGGCCGGGAACGCCGAAACCGGAAGTCGGGTACCGGCTGGCTTTCCGGTGTGCGCCGCGGATGCGCGCCTGTCATGGGTCGCGGGCGGCGACCGGGGTTTAGGTCACGGGAGGGTCCCGGGTGGGAGATGCCACGGCCAGAACCCAGCTGACCCGGACATCAGGAGGTTTTATAAGGCAGGCGTGGGACGCTGCTGGGGTGCTTCCGAAGGCCCAGCAATGGATACGACGGAAGCCCCCATAGACCAGCAGGATGAGGCGCAGGAGCGCCCGCAGAAACAAGCCACAGTGAAGCCTCATACGAGTGGCCAGCAAAAGAAGCAAGGACGAACGAGCTGACAGAGCCGCAGAAGTTCCTCCAGACTAAAGGATCCCCCTGCCTCCCTCCGTGATCCGGTACCTGCTTCATCTGCAGGGGTAAGAGATCTCCGCGAATGTACCCTGATGCAGTGTTCCCTTATGTTTTTTCGCAGGGGAGGAAAGCTAAGGGAAAACAGAAGCACAGGGAATGTGCCCTCTGTAGTTGCCCCTCGCCAGATGGCCACCATAAAAAGTTATGTCAGCCATGGGTGCGACAGACGGAAGGGGTTGATGGGAAACGATAGTCCATGGGTAGTTTGACAGGCCCTTACACTCTCCCCCGTTTATACAGGTAGCGGAAGAGACGCCTGACTTCACTACAAGCCTGAGGGAGATAATCAGGACAGAGATGAAAGCCCTATCTCAAGGGGAATCTTCTAGGAGAAGAGAGGCTAGTTTTTCAGGCTCTGAGTCCTCGGTCGCCCATATGGAAAGACAATAACTCCTCAGACTCCCCGGCCTCCTCTTCGTCTTCTTCGGATGAAGACTCTAGCCGGTTCTGCTTCCCCTTAGACCAAATGGATAGGCTAGTCAAAGCAATAAGGTCCACCATGGGGGTAGCAGACACAAAGCCGGAACTCTCAGCACAAGACATGATGTTCGGGGGTCTAGATCCCAGGAAGCGCAGGGCATTTCCACTAAATGATAAGTCCAGAGCCTCATAGATAGAGAATGGAAGAAGCCTGAAAAAAGGGGCACCATGCCACCAGCCTTCAAGCGGAGGTACCCTTTTGATGACCCAGTGGTAAGCAGATGGGATAAGGCCCCTAAGCTGGACGCGGCAGTAGCCAAAGCCTCCAAAAAATCCTCCATACCTTTTGACGACATTGAAGGATCCGCTGGATAAAAAAGCGGATTCTTTTCTAAAGGGAACATGGGAGATGTCAGCAGGCGCTCTAAGACCAGCGATAGCTGCCACTTGTACAGCCAGATCCATGATGGTCTGGCTAGATCAACTGGATTCCCAGCTGAAAGACGGAGCCTCGAGAGCATCCATTCGGAAAACTTTGCCGATCATCCAGAATGCCGCTGCTTTTTTAGCCGATGCTTCAGCGGACTCTGCAAGGATGGCGGCTAGGACCGCGGGATTGTCTAATGCAGCTCGGAGGGCGCTCTGGTTAAAGTGCTGGCCGGGAGATATTCAGGCCAGATCCCGACTCAGTCCCCCTCACATGGAATGGAACAATCTAGTCGGCCCCGTCCTGGACGAACTATTAGAAAAAGCTGGGGATGATAAAAAGAAATTCCCCAGTCTGCCGAACCCTTATAGACGTCCCTTTACCGGGAAAGGATATTTCCGTAGAAGGCCGTCCAGAGATCAGGACAGATGGGATGAGAAAAGAAGAAAAGGTACAGGATTTATGTTTGGAGGAGAGGGGTGCCAGGAAGATCCAGCATGCGACACTAAAAAGCCACCCCAATGACTAGTTGCCCCGGTAGGAGGGAGACTAGCTGCCTTCTACCCAGCCTGGTCGCTGATCTCTAGTAGCAACTGGATACTGGGGGTGATAACTGCGGGGCTACGACTAGAATTCTCCTGGGTTCCCCAAGATCGATTTAAGGTCACCCCACTCAGGTTTTCCACGTCAGAACAAGCTGCCCTGAAGGCCGAGGTTCGTGATCTATGCGGCAAGAAGGTCCTAACAGAGGTTCCAAAGGGGGAAAAGTTTCTACTCCCCTCTGTTCCTGGTCTGCAAGCCAGACAGCTCCTTTAGGACTATAATAAATCTTAAGGCCCTCAACGAGTTTCTGGTCATACGTCCGTTCAAAATGGAAACAATCAATTCCACAATAAAATTGCTATTTCAAAACTGGTTTATTGTGGTGATAGATTTAAAAGACGCCTACTACCATATACCCATTCATGCAGCTCATCAGCGTTTCCTCAGAGTGGCGGTTCAGTTAGATGGGTCAGTTCGACATTTCCAATATGCGGCCCTCCCCTTTGGGGTGGCAGTCGCTCCCCGGGTGTTTACTAAAGTGGTAGCGGAAGTTATGGCCCATCTACGTGAATCAGACATTCTAGTAGTCCCCTACTTGGATGACTTCTTTATTGTAGGCAAAACGGCGGATCATTGTTTGGAACAGCTACAGAGGGCAATGTCTGCCCTAGAGAGGTTAGGATGGTTGCTGAACATCAAAAAATCTCAGTTACAACCGATGAGAGTCCAGCAATTCTTAGGCCTAATCCTAGATTCTGAGAAACAGGAATGCCGTCTGCCTCCGGAGAAGCTTGTTCGCCTACACTACCAGGTCCTGAACGCTTCCAATAACCCCACCATGTCCCTCAGGAAAGCCATGTCCCTTCTAGGTTCTCTCTTGTCCTGTATCCCGGCAGTCCAGTGGGCCCAGTTTCATGCAAGGAAACTACAGGGCGAGGTTTTATTACATCAGAGTCCTTGGGGGTTACTTGGAGGGCCAGCTAACCTTGTCCCGAAACACAAGGGAGTCCCTAGAGTGGTGGCTAGACAAGGATAATTTATCCAGAGGGGTACCCTGGGAGTATAACATAACCCGCATAGTCACCACGGATGCTTGCCCTTCCGGTTGGGGGGCTCATATGGGTGAGATTCTGGTCCAGGGCCTATGGGAGCATCATCAGATAGAAATGTCATCTAACCTGAAAGAATTGCCAGCAGTGGAGCAGGCGGCTAAAAAGCTCCTTGTGTATCTACAGGGCCATCACGTACGAGTGTTCTCCGACAATCAGGTCACCGTGGCTTATATCATCCACCAAGGTGGGACTCGTTCCATGCCCCTGATGAATGTAGCAGAGCGTTTGTTCCATCTAGCAGAGCAGCATTTTCTATCTTTAACAGCTCTACATATAAAAGGGAAAGAAAACATCACGGCAGATTTAAGCCGCAATCTGCTAAAGCAAGGAGAATGGTCCCTAAAAACCTCCATCTTCAACCTGATTGTACAAAAGTGGGGACAACCAGAGGTAGATCTCTTTGCCACCAAAGAAAACCAGAAATTAAGACAATTCTGCTCCCTAAATCTCAGAGAGAATCCTCTGGTGGTAGATGCCTTTCTGATAAAGTGGGACTTCAGGCTAGCCTACGCCTTCCCTCCCCTATCTCTACTACCCCTGGTGATGAGGAAAATCAGAAAAGACAGAGCAAGGGTTATAGTTATCGCTCCATTTTGGTCCAGGAGGGCATGGTTCTCATGCCTCAGGACCATGTCGTTGTCCGATCCTTGGGTTCTTCCGGACATCCCGGATCTCCTATCCCAGGGCCCAGTTTTCCATCCTCAGGTGACTGGCCTACATCTGACGGCGTGGAGTTTGAACGGTCACTGCTAAAAGATAAAGGTTTCTCCCCAGACCTGATTAACACCCTACTTTAAAAGTAGAAAAATCATTACTACCAAAATTTTACGTCAGAATTTGGAAAAAATTCCTTCAGAACTCAGGAGTAGTCGCTGGGGATTCAGCGCCTATAATTCAAATCTTAGAGTTTCTACAGAAAGGTCTGGACATGGGGCTCTCCACCAGCACCCTTAAAGTACAAATATCAGCCTTGGTGGGCCCTCTTTAGCTGCAACTTCGCGGGTAATTACTGGGTCAGTAGATTCATTAAGGCGGCAGGTATATCCAGGCCAATAGTGAAGGATAGATTCATGCCGTGGGACTTGAACCTAGTCCTCACAGCTATGACGGAAGCTCCATTTGAACCTATCTCATCAGCTTCCATAAAAAACCTGTCCCTCAAAGTAGCCTTCCTGGTAGCTCTGACGTCAGCTCGTAGAGTAAGCGACATCCAGGCATTATCTAGGCGTCCTCCTTATATACAGTTTAAAGACGATAGGGTAATACTTAGGCCTGATCCAGCGTACTTACCTAAGGTAGTTTCTAGCTTTCATAGGACACAGGAGATAGTCCTTCCATCCTTCCTCCCTAATCCAGCTAACGAGAAGGAAGAGAAACTACACACCCTGGATGTTAGGAGATGCCTCATATAGAATATCTGGCAGTTACCAATCCCTGGAAGAAAGATAATGCCCTGTTTGTCTCCCATCAAGGCCCTAGGAAAGGTTTTAGAGCATCAAAAAATACACTAGCCAGGTGGATTAGAGAGGCGATTTCAATAGCATACACCTCAAAAGGCAGGTCGGCACCTGGGAAGCTGAGAGCGCATTCCACCAGAGCCATGGCGACCTCGTGGGCTGATAGATCGGAAGTCTCCATTGACCAGATATGTAAGGCGGCTACTTGGTCCTCTCGGAGCACCTTTTATAGTCATTATAGACTAGACCTGGGTGCTTCCTCAGACCTCTCCTTTGGTATAAGGGTACTGCAGGCTGTAGTCCCTCCCTAAAGTTATTACTCTCTGTATTTCTCTCAGGTGGTGCTGTCATGGACGATCGAATAAAGACTTAGTTACTCACCGGTTAACGGTATTTTTCGGAGTCCATGACCGCACCCGTATATTCCCTCGCTTTAATTTGGGTGCGCACTTCTTCCTCTTGTATATGTCCACTGGTGATAAATAATTAGATAATAGTACTGTACATAAATCATGCATTAACCTTGGAGGTCCTTTTGTGCTCTGTAATCAAACTGATGCGTGGGAGAGGTGCCGCCCTTCTGTATCTGTAGGTTTCCTGTTCCTGAAGGGCGGATCCCCTCTCTCAGGTGGTGCTGTCATGGACTCCGAAAAATACTGTTAACCGGTGAGTAACTAAGACTTTTAACTGGGATTCTTCGAGATAGGCCTAATATTTTATACAGATGGAATATGAATGTAAAAATAATTTAGCAATGAGTTGCATAAGATCAATAAAGATCTGACTGTCAAAACAAGACTGATCAAGCTATCTTTGTTTCCTCATCTAAAAGGGTCTTTCAGGTGTGGAAGCCTGAAATGTGAATTCTGCCCTTTTCTTGGACATTGTTTCGACTGGTTATTCCTTTACAATAAGCTGTAAGAGCAACTATGCAAGTAGAAGAAAAAAAGTGAGCCTTTGTTTGTTCAAGATCAGATGTGCAAAGGCCTTCAACGTAGAACATTTAGAGTCTTCCTTTTAGAAGTAAAAATGTTAAGTGCTTTAACTGTACAAAAAGACATGGACCGCACATCCCAATTTTCTTACTTTGATCTAATGCAGCTAGGCAAAAACTTACAAACTGAACATGACGGTCTTAGTTTAACATTTAACATTCTGATCAGACTGTATGAAGCCCACTAGCATGTAATGGTGAAACCTCTCATGGGTCCCAAGCCTGAAAGGTGCAGAGCACAGTAGTGTGCAACCCACAGTCACAGCGACAGCACACCAGCAGGGCGGGTGATCTGGGCCCCACAGCACCCATGCTACAAGGCAGAATCCTGATGACAAAAAAACTTTGAAAAAATATTATTGGGAGCAAGAAAACCAAAAACAAGAAAGCACAATAAATTGAACCCCTAAAAATTACCTTTTAATTCAATAATTAAACTAGACAATTCTAAATCAAATTGTCTAGTTTTTTAATTATTGAATTAAAAGGTAATTTTTAGGGGTTCAATTTAGAATCCCGATGACTCCAGGCCATGCCTCCCCTCAGGCACAAAACAGCAACAATGGCCACCAAACCACACCAACATCAGGTGAATAGATGTAAAAAGCTCACCTTCCACAAACTCTCAGAACTCATCCCCCACAGCATGATGGTGCTCTTGGGAAGATGAGCTTTGTTGGTTTGGCGCCAGACATGGTGGATATTTTGGTGGCCTAAAAGTTCAATGTTGGTCTCTTCTGACCACAGCACCTTCCTCCATACATTTGAGGAGTCTCCCACATGCCTTTTGGCAAATTCAAAATGAGCCTTACAATTTTTGTGCATAAGTAAAGGTGTTTTTCTAACCCACTCTTCCATAAAGGCCACCTCTATGGAGTGTAAGGCTTGTGGTCGTATGGACAGATTCTCTAGTCTCTGCTTGGTTACTCTACAGCTCCTTTAGGGTTACCTTTTGGTCTCTGTGCTGCCTTTTAATGCCTTCCTTGCTCAGGCTGAGTGTTTTGGTGGGTGGCCCTCTCTTGGCAGGTTTGTTGTGGTGGCATGTTCTTTTCATGTGGTGATAATGGTTTTGATGGTGTTTCGGGGATCATCAGAGATTGGGGTTTTTTATTTATTTTTTTATAACTCAAACCCTGACTTGTACGTCTCAACAACTTTATCCATGACTTGTTTGGAGCTCTCCTTTGCCTTCATGATCTTCTTTGGTTAGTGGTGCCTCTTGCTTAATGGTGTTGCCTCTTGCTTAATGGTGTTGCAGCCTCTGTGGCCTTTCAGAAAAGGTGTGTATATACTGACAGAAAATGTTACTCTTATATTGCACACAGGTGGACTTACTTTCATTAAGCATCTGACTTAAAAACGTAATTGCTTGCACCAGAAATTTTTAGGGGCTTCGTAGCAAAAGGGGTGAATACATATGCACATGCCAATTTTAAGTTATTTTATCACATAAAAGTTTGGGCACCCCTGGTCAAAATTACTGTTATTGTGACCAGTTAAGCAAGTTGAAGATGGAATGATCTCTAAAAGGGCTAAAGTTAAAGATGACACATTTTCTCTGTATTTTAGGCCAAAAAAATTATATATTGTCATTTTTTACATTTTAAAAATTACAATAAGGAAAATAGGCCAATGCAAACTTTGGGCACCCTGCATAGTTAGTACCTAGTAGCACTCCCTTTTAAAATATCACAGCTTGTAAACGCTTTTAGTAGCCAGCCAAGAGTCTTTCAATTCTTGTTTGATGGATTTTCATCCATTCTTCCTTGGAAAATTCTTCCATTTCTGTGAGATTCCTGGGTTGTCTTGCATGCACTGCTATTTTGAGGACTAGCCACAGATTTTCAATGATGATCGAATCGGGGGACTGTGAGGGCCATTGAAAAACCTCTAGCTATCGCCTTTTGAGGTAGTCTATTGTGGATTTTGATGTGTGTGATCATTATCCATTTGTAGAAGCCATCCTGTTTTCAAATTCAGCTTTTTTACACATGGTGTTATGTTTGCATCAAGAATTTGTTGAAATTTCATTGACTCCATTCTTCCCTCTACCTATGAAATGTTCCCTGTGCCATTGTCTGCAACACAACTCCAAAGCATGATTGATCCATCCCCATGCTTAATGGTTGGAGAGATGTTCTTTTCCTGAAATTCTATGCAATTTTTTCTCTGCACATACCTTTGATCATTGCGACCAAAGAGTTTTATTTTAACTTCAACGATTCACAGGACTTGTTTCTAAAATGCATTGGGCTTGTTTAGATGTTCTTTTGCATACCTCTGATGCTAAATTTTATGGTGAGGGTGCAGGAGAGGTTTTCTTCTGATGACTCTTCCATGAAGGCCATATTTGATAAGGTGTCTCTGAACAATAGAACAATTACCACAACTCCAGAATCTGCTAAATATTTCTGAAGGTCTTTTGCAGTCAAGTGGGGGTTCTGATATGCCTTTCTAGCAATACTACAAGCAGCTCTCTCTGAAATTTTGCTTGGCCTTCCAGACCTTATCTTGACCTCCACTGTGCCTGTAAACTGCTATTTCTGAATTACATATTGAACTGAGGAAAGGACAACTTGAAAACGCTTTGCTATCTTCTTATAGCCTTCTCCTGCTTTGTGGGCCTTCACCATTTTCATTTTCAGAGTGCTAGGCAGCTGCTTAAAAGAACCCATGGTGGCTGTTTTTTCGCACAAGGTTAGAGGAGGCTATGTGTTTCTAAACCTGTGGAATCTGCATCAGCTGGCCTTTCCTAACATTGAGGGTGAACAAGCCATATCCCTTATAGGCTAATTAAGGTCTGAAACCTTGGTCAAAGTTATCTGAGCACACAAATCTCCAAAGGTGCCCAAACTTTAGCATTGGACCATTTTTCTTTTTGTAATTTTTAAAATGTGAAAAAATTACAATGTGTATTACTTTTTAGCCTAAAATACAAAACAAATGTGTCATCTTTAACTTTAGGCCTTTTAAAGATCATTTTATCTTCAACTTGCTTAACTGTTCACAATAACAGTAATTTTGACCAGGGGTGCCTAAACTTTTGCATGCCACTGTAAATTAATTTTATGTCTATATTTTTCTCACTTCACTTGACCAACGTAGACTATTTACTGATGATACATCACACACAAATCGGATTATGAACTTATTTAAACGCAGGTTGTAATGTAACAAACTAGGTAAAAAGTCAAGTGGGGGTGAATGCTTTTGCAAGCCACTTTATCTGAAGAAACATTTGGAGGCCTCTATATCTTCCTTCAAACCCTCTTGCTGTTCTTCTGTAACTAGATCTCTGAACATGAATTGATAACTGGTAAGGCCAGACCTTCAAATAAGAACTTCTATTGAAGAGGTTTTAGTTTTGGAATGGATCCTATCTATAGCTGTAGATACCTTGGCTGATGCCCATTGTCCCAAAAATGTCAGCATGGCATGTCAAACAGGCTTCTCAGTTTTACATCATCTATATCAATCTCTTCTATTTGAAATGTCTTGAGTCGCAAGAGTTTTTACAAAACTGATAGTGAAAATCACGGTTCATGTAAGGCAGAAGACCTAATAATTATCCTACACACATGGTCAAAATTGTTGGTACCCCTCGTGTAATGACAGAAAAATCCACAATGGTCACAGAAATAACCTGAATCTGAAAAAAAGTAATAAAAAAAATATGAAAACGAAAGTCAGACATTGCTTTTCAACCATGCTTCCATAGAATTTTAAAAAAATGAATCCCATGTAATAGGCCTGGACAGAAAGGATGGTACACCTGAAAATAATGTGACAAAAGGGACATGTTAAAGCAAGGTGTGTCCACTAATTAGCATCACAGGTGTCTACAATCTTGGAATCAGTGAGTGGGCCTGTATAGAGGGCTACAGATACTCACTGTACTGTTTGGTGATATGGTGTGTATCACACTCAACATGGACCAGAGGAAGTGAAGGAGAGAGTTGTCTCAGGAGATTAGAAAGAAAATTATAGACAAACATGTTAAAGGTAAAAGTTATAAGACCATCTCCAAGCAGCTTGATTTTCCTGTGACTACAGTTGCACATATTATTCAGAAATTTAAGATCCATGGGACTGTCGGGTGTAGCCAACCTCCTTAGACATGGCCGCAGGAGGAAATTTGATGACAAATCAAAGAGATGGATAATATGAATGGTAACAAAAGAGCCCAGAATAACTTCTAAACAGATTAAAGGTGAACTTCAAGCTCAATGAACATCAGTGTCAGATCCATCCGTCGTTGTATGAGCCAAAGAGGACTTCATGGCAGACGACCAAAGAGGACACCATTGTTGAAAAAAATCATAAAGCCAGACTGGAATTTGCCAAACTACATGTTGACAAGCCACAAAGCTTCTGGGAGAATGTCCTATGTACAGATGAGACAAAAATCTTAACTTTTTGGCAAAGCACATCAGCTCTATGTTCACAGACTGAAAAATTTAGCATATCAAGAAAAGAACACTGTCCCTACTGTTAAACATGGAGAAGGCTCTGTTATGTTCTAGGGCTGCTTTGCTGCATCTGGTGCAGGGTGTCTAGAATCTGTGCAGGGTACAATGAAATCTCAAGACTATAAAGGGATTCTAAAGAGAAATGTGCTGCCCAGTGTCAGAAAGCATGGTCTCAGTTGCAGGTCATGGGTCTTGCAACAGGATAATGACCCAAAACACAGCTAAAAACACCCAAGAATGGCTAAGGGGAAAATATTGGACTATTCTGAATTGGCCTTCTATGAGCCCTGACCTAAATTCTATGAAAGAGCTGAAACATGTCGTCTGGAAAAGGCAATCTTCAAACACAAGACAAGTGGAGCAGTTTGCTCTTGAATAGTGGGCCAAAATACCTGTCGAGAGGTGCAGAAGTCTCATCGACAGTTACAGGAATTGTTTGATTGCAGTGATTGCCTCAAAAGGTTGTGCAACAAAATATTAAGTTAAGGGTACCATCATTTCTGTCCAGACCTATTTCATGCATTTTATTTTTTTTTAATTCTGTGGAAGCATGGTTGGAAAGCAATGTCTGACTCTCATTTGTTCAGTTTCATAGATTTTTTTTTTTATTTATTATTACTTTTGTCAGATTCAAGTTATTTCTATGACCATTGTGGGTTTTTCTGTCATTAAACGAGTGGTACCAACAATTTTGACCACGTGTGCATATCTGGACAATTTACTTCTGTTGGGAGGTTCAGTATAGAACCTAAAAATTCAGATTTCTAACATGATAGAATTTCTGGTTTGGAATGAGTAATAAGTTTTGGAGCCCATTCAAAGTTTTTCCTTGATCAAGGTGTGAGAGATCATTCAATGGGGATGGAATCACAGAATGCCACGGAATTGTGCAATTTTGCTGTTACGGTCCTAATCACTCTAGCACTTGGTGGGGAGGAATACTGCACTAGCAGCATACATTAATAGGCAGGGAAAAACAAGAATTTTTTTCCTTGATGTCCATTTAATCTCATATTTTTTCCCTTGCATAGATCATTTTCTCTCTTCAGTTCACCTTAATTGGGTAGCCACCTCTGTAGCAGACTTCTGAAGTCGTCAGACATCAGGTGGTCTTTATAACCAGGATACTGCATAGAACAAGAAATGCCTAAGACTTTTCTCATCTTTTCCTAAGGATCAGATGCCAGGGGGCCTTTTCTCCGTTTTATATGGTGCTTTCTCCTTAATCTCATTCTGGTTATTGAAAATATAAAACATGATCTGAGTAGCCCCTTTTGGCCAAGGACATAAAGCATGTCAGTTCTTTCAGCGTTTTTGCTGTGTTTTTCACCCATTGACTTGAATGGGTGTTGGAAAAACGCTGCAAAAATGCAGGTATCCTTATTTACAGCGTTTTTTTCTGCAGAAAAGTCATGGACATTAGCATGGGCAAAGAGACACAAAAAATGCACCTAAACATGCATTTTTTCCATAGCTTCTTTCCTGCCAAGAAGATCAGGTTTTGCTGCAGAAAAAAAAGTAGCAAACGCGCCCAGTGTGAACTTACCCTTAATGTCAACTCGTTTCAGTCACTCTGACTTCTTTTTCAGGACAAACTTCAGGTCAATGTGGCTTGTCATTTAATCAGCTACTCAGGATACTTCCATCGCCCTTACCACATTTTGTAAATGGCTTTAATTTGAGGCTATTCATATCCTAATTGGAGTAAGGGTTTAGGAATTACAGCTCTTTAATATGTTGCTGCCTCTTTTTAAAGGGACCAAAAGTAACTGGACCATTTTCTCAGAAGCTCATTTAATGGGCTGCATGGGCTATTCCCTCCTTTATCAATCATCATTTAAATAGGTAAAAGGTCTGGAGGAGTTTTCGGGTGTGGCATTTGAAAGCTGTTGCTGGGAATCCACAACATCCCGCCAGACGAGTTCTCAATTGAAGTGAAACAGACCATAGTTAGGCTGAAAAAAAGGTGAAATCCATCAGAGAGTAGGATTAGCCAAATCATCAGTTTTGTTACATGCTGCAAAAAATAGGTGCACTTGTGAGTTTAGGATTGGGAACTCAAAGGCCACGGAAGACAACGGTGTTGGATTATTATAGAATTGTTTCCATAGTGAAGAAGACCTCCATCACAATATCCACGGAAGTGACGAACACTCTCCAGGAAGTAGGTGTATATTGACGTGACTGAAGACAGAAGCTGGTGGATGAGTTCTGAAGTGTACCGGCTATACTTTCTGCTCAGATTCAACCAAATGCTGCAAGGTTGATTGGACGGCGCTTCACAGTAGACATGGGCATTGATCCAGTCTGTCACCAGATCTCAACCCCATCGAGCATGCATTTCACATGCTTAAGACAAATGTTAAGGCACAAAAACCCACAAACAAGCAAACAATTGAAGTTCACTGCGTTAAGGGCCTGGCGAATCATCAGAAAGGCGGAAACCCCACGTTTGGTGACTTCAATGGCTTCCAGATTTCAAGCAGTCAAGTGGACGTTTTATTAATGGTAAAGTTAATTTGCCTAATTACTTCTGAGCCCCTGAAATGAGGAGGCTTTGTAGAAGAATGGTTGCAATTTCTAAACATTTCACAGCATGCTGAGCCCAAATTACAAAGATTCTGTCACCGTGCACATATTTCTGGACCGAAGTATAGTTTCCACTTGAAGTTCACCTAATATGTTCCTCAAACATTATAGATTGGGCATTCTAGATTGCATCTTTACTCTAATTATGGACGGAAAGTTCTTTACACTGCTACTTTCCTAAGAATTATTTTCTAGTTTAGTATCTCACTAGTGCGGTCATGGGCATAAGGGAAATGCATATATTGCACTTATCGGTGATTCATTTTCCATGAGCCCATGCAAGTACTGCTTAATTACCCCTCCATACCCCCCGTATGTTTTCACTTTTATCCATACGTGTAAGTATTTTAATTGCCTGTGATTCATCTTGCTAGTGGCCTGCTTCCTGTCTGGTTAAAAAGGGCTCTCTTACTGATCTGGTCATGGGCTCATGGAAAAAAGATACCGGAAAGTGTAATCTAAAGTATTTCCATGTCAAGTGTCGATGGCTTTCAACTCTCTTCTGTAGGTATTGCTGTTGTACACTTCATCTGGTGCACCCAGGTTGTGTTTTTTTTTTTTTTTTTTTTTTTGCTGTAGAACATCCACCTAATAGTGGAATAGAGGGTAATGGAACTAGCTTGAGATGACTGCTTGGCTAGACACAAAACTCTCAAAACTTGATGTAATGCCTATTTTCTGTGCAACAAAAAAACAGCACCACTGATATTTTCCCTTTGTAATTAATAGGAAGCTAATTCAAAGAGTGCTTGAGGAGGTTTTTGATGTAGATTTTGTAGCCGAATCTGCTTCAATATTCAAAAACCCCACACAAACATATCCTAAACCCAATTCTAGGAGTAAATCGCCCTTTGCTGTGCCATGGGAGAGGCAAAGGTTCATCATGAGCACTCCGGCTTCATCTCCCGTATAGACAGGGCCCACTAATGATGAAGAAGGCAGAAACTCTTGGTCCCCCTGGAGAGATTGTATCCATATGTGGTTGTGCACATGAATTGTTGTCGCTTCTAATGATAAATGAGGCCCTCTCCGCTCGGAGATTGTGCATTATAGCAGCCAGCACCAGCATTCTGCTTATCATATAATGTGCTTTTTAGTGAAATAATTGATATCTGTTTGATTTTATCGAAGGAGCTTCAATAAAAGATGTCAGAATAGAAAAAAGAATATTGAAAACATCAGCACGAGACCCGCAAACACTCTAGTGAATAGCGAATGTTAATTGTTCTGCCTTGAATGGCATAGTGCCGACTGTCAATCATCTAAACCTTTTAAGCTTTATCTGCAAGTGTGGGAAGCTTAATGGTTAGGTAATGTGTGCTATAGTTTCCCTGTATTTCTAAGTTGTACAAGTTAAATGCTTCCTACTCAATGTCTTGCAGCTCAGATCAACTTGTTTGAACTCTAGGTAAAAGGACTGTATGTTGATATTGTGATGTTAAAGCATCCCTACAAATAAGCGATAACTAATCTCTACATCTTTTATCACCGCTCATAGATTTTCCATCTCCTAGAAGCTGAGTGTTAATGCCCATACAATTATCTTTAACTTGCGGGTGTTTTGCATAGTGGTAAAATACAAGTGCTAAAAGCTTTTAAAAGCACACTTGTATTTGGTGGTATCGTTGGGTTGGATTATTTTGTATTGCTAATGGATTTTGAATCCTAAAAGGGGTACCTACTACTGGACAACCTCTGCTTAATCAGTTCAGTGCCCCATAGAAAATAAAAACGATGGCTACTCACCTCCTGCAGCAGCACCCTCCCAGCGATGTCCGCGTTCTGTTTCTAAAGTGGCTGATGTGACATTGTGGTGTCACGAGACTGCTGCAGCGGTCACTGATCAGCTGCTACTCATCAGTGTTTTGTCAGAACGACGTCTCTGATGAAGTGGTAAAGGCTGCAGCTGGTCAACAGACAGTGATTGGCTGCAGTGGTCACGTGGCCTAAAAATGTCATTCGAGTACCAGGAGGTTCTCTGCCGTTTATACCTGTAAGGTTTTCTTAGTCTAGTCTGGGGATTCTGGGTGACTTAATAAGGAAAAGTATCATGCTGCTTATTGGGCCAAACTTTTTTTTTTTTTTTTTTGCACAAATGAAATTCTGTACAGATACCTCGTTCACTTGCATTGAACCTGGATTCAATGCAGATTTACCTGGATCAAATTCAGAATGCCTGACCCCTGACTTTAGGTATATGCAGTGTTTCCGTAAAGTCATGGTGCACTTTGACCAGTCACCGGAAAGTATACACGATCCCCGGATCTGACGCCCTTAGACTTTCACTTTTAGGGTTATGTGAAGCAACATGTGTATATTGAACGTGATCAACGACATTAATCACTTAAAACAGAGAATCACAGACGTTATTCATTCTGTTACACCAGACGTCCTTACCCGTGTGTGGCCAGTACTTCACTATTGTTTGGATGTGTGTAGGGCAACAAATGGAGCCCACATCGAACTGCAGTGAAAAGGTATGAAACTGGGAGAGTTTTTCTTTTATTTGGAGCAGATTTCACATTTCTATCGTCTTTTTGTTGCTTTCCAGTGACTGGTCAAAAGTGCACCATGATTTTACAGACACACTGTATATGAATCGAGATCCTCTGCTGATAAAACAGATCCAGAAAATGGTGAGGAATAGAAAAACAATTATATTCTAAGAGCCAGAAAGTTATACCTGTTGGCTATAGTTCAGTTGCAAAGCAGGCATTCAAAGTTACACAAATTGTTTAAATGAAAAAAAAAATCCTTATTCAATACTGTTAAATGAGTTTCCCATCTCCTAAAGTGTTAGTGTATTGCTAGGGTATTCCATCACTTTTTAACATTACTGGGGGTCCAATTTCTAGGTCCCCCACTGATCCTGAGAATAAAGGGGATGGGATGAAGCACAAATCAACATATTTCAAATGTATTAAAAGCATGCCCCTCTTATTAAATTTGTTGTACTTCATACTATAATTGTAAGTTTAAGACTGGCTTATACTAGTCTTAAAGGGTAACTCTGGAGAGATTAAAAAAAATAATAATAAAGGACGGGGGAGTGTGGAGAATCACAACCAGCATCACACTACCCAGAAGTAACTTGAATAGGTATTGGATGAATTGGACGGGCTTGCTGTTTGAATTTCGTGTCAGGACGAGCTGCAGTCCACCGAAATGGAGCTCCACAAGATCTGTCTCTCAAATGACAGATTAAAGATATCATAAGCAAAAATACCAGAGCTGCAGAGTTGTGTGTGACAGGAAAATAAATACATTTTCTACTTTGCTGACTAAGCACTGAGATTGGAGAATACAATCTTTGTGTCAAGTCAGATGTCACAAGCTTTCTCCGCAACTTGCAGAGGGAACGTGTGTGTATGATACTGAACTTCTGATAGTTGAGACACAGGTCCCTGGAGCTGTGTTACTTTATACTGCAGTCCCCCTGACATATGAGTAGGATAGGTTGCCATTTCAATTATGGTGCAGGGGCTATTTTATTACATTCTGGGAGAACCCTTTTAATGGCACTTGCTATTTCTAAACTGTGGCAGCTCCATCCTATCTATAGACATTTAACTTTTTGCAACAACACCTATGCTTTTTTTCAACCAAATTCATTTTTACTGGCACAGGTAAAAAATGAATAACGGGGTCTCTATAACAATATTAAGAAGTCAGAGCTTAGAGGTAGGGTGTGCTGTTATAAGCGCAAACATGAGCCCTGTAATTATATTTAACAAAGAACTTAATAAGGAAGCACAAAATTTCTTATAAAAATAGTTTAATAAAAGAGTACATCTCTGTATACTTGAATCTTACACTTCAAATTGCATTTCATTTAATTATCTGTGAGATTTTGTTTCATGCAGATTATCTCATTGGAGTAATGTGAAGTGGCACATAGTTTGTGAAAATTATCAATTTTGATTATTTTTAAGAGTATTTTTCCTCCGCAATTGCTGATTAGTACAGAGATCGCTGTTTTCAGCAAGAAGAAGAAGCAAGACATTTCAGCTCTACTGTTGATCATGTTAAACATCAAAATTTGAAAAGTAAATTTTATTTTGTTACTATAAGCTAGACTTAAAGGGAACCTGTCAGCAGGATTGTCCACCGTAACCTACAGACACTGTCAGGTTGGCGCTGTTATACTGATTAAAATGATACCTGGGTTGATGAAATCCATCTTGTGATTGTTATGTAATCTGAATTTGTAGTTTTCAGTTAATGAGATTCTCGTGCTCTGGGGTGGCCTGTGGTGGGGCTTCATGTGGTGCGCTGATTACATATTCATAAGTATGGCTTATGACCGGTCACTGATCCCTCACTGACCTGCCACCTATTTTACATACTGCATATCTTATTGTTTGAAAAAAATTACATTCATCATGCAGGCGGCGGCACCTGCGCTGTAACATGATACGATCTAGAATTTCCATATTTTCATTTGATTTTGTCATATAAATTTCCTGGGGAAAAAAAAGAAAATTATCTTAATCAAAATGGTGGCCGCGCCTGCACAGTAGCATCATTCAGATTGCTGATAGATGCTTCTGCGCCGGTGAAATTTTTATGGAGCCAAATCTTTCTTTTTTTTTTTTTTCCCTTCTAGCAAAATGGCGGCTCTTGCGTAGTAGCATCTATCGCTTTCCGAATGATACTGCACTGCCGCCGGCGCCATTTAAATGTATATGATAAAATAAAAATATAGATATTCTAGATCGTATCATGCTACAATTCCGGCGCCTGCCTGACTAATGTACTTTTTTTTTTTTTTGTGTCAAACAGTAATACATGCAGTATGTAAAATAGGGGGCAGGTCAGTAAGTGATCCTTTTGTAAGCCATAAGGATGAATATCTAAGTAGAGCATCACAAAAAGGCCTGCCCACATTGGCAGCATATCAGATGCATGCTGTATGGGGTAAAACCATACTATTAATGATCATTATCTCCCTGGACAGTTGTTTTACCCTGTGTAAACTAGCCTTTAAACCCCAGAATCTCTGGAAAACTGTGTAGAGTAAGAGATTATAGTAGAGCTGGTCAGGAAATCTGCGGCCAGTCCAGATATCGGGGTCCATTCTCAGACCATGAAAGGTGAATATATATATATATATAAAACTGGACTAACAGACCATGTTTTGTCTTTCTGCTCTGGCTTGCATCATTCCTCTCCTTTATAAAGACCCAGGACTAGGAAGTAAGACTTTTTATCCTGCTCAACAACTAACAATTACTGTTGTCCTGAATATTGCAATTAGGCCTCATTCAGTCTCCAATGGTTTTTCACATACACAAGAAAAATTGAAAAAGTGTCGTCAGTGTTTTGGGATCCGTGTCTCGTCTGTTTTTTGCGATCCGTGTCTCGTCTGTTTTTTGCAATCCGTGTCTCGTCTGTTTTTTGCGATCCGTGTCTCGTCTGTTTTTTGCGATCCGTGTCTCGTCTGTTTTTTGCGATCCGTGTCTCGTCTGTTCTTTGCGATCCGTGTCTCGTCTGTTCTTTGCGATCCGTGTCTCGTCCGTTCTTTGCGATCAGTGTCTCGTCCGTTCTTTGCGATCCGTGTCTCGTCTGTTTTTTGCGATCCGTGTCTCGTCTGTTCTTTGCGATCCGTGTCTCGTCTGTTCTTTGCGATCCGTGTCTCGTCCGTTCTTTGCGATCCGTGTCTCGTCCGTTCTTTGCGATCCGTGTCTCGTCTGTTCTTTGCGATCCGCGTCTCGTCTGTTCTTTGCGATCCGCGTCTCGTCTGTTCTTTGCGATCCGCGTCTCGTCTGTTCTTTGCGATCCGCGTCTCGTCTGTTCTTTGCGATCCGCGTCTCGTCTGTTCTTTGCGATCCGCGTCTCGTCTGTTCTTTGCGATCCGCGTCTCGTCTGTTCTTTGCGATCCGCGTCTCGTCTGTTCTTTGCGATCCGTGTCTCGTCTGTTCTTTGCGATCCGTGTCTCGTCTGTTCTTTGCGATCCGTGTCTCGTCTGTTCTTTGCGATCCGTGTCTCGTCTGTTCTTTGCGATCCGTGTCTCGTCTGTTCTTTGCGATCCGTGTCTCGTCTGTTCTTTGCGATCCGTGTCTCGTCTGTGCTTTTGGATCTGAGTGTCAGTTTTTCCCATCAGTGTTTTTCACGTATGAAGAAAATTACAATCCTCCTATACATTACATTGTTAATGACACAGAGTACAAGCGTCACACACTGATGTCATCCCTGTTCTGTCGGAGATTTTCACTGACTTGTACACTTTTCATCTGTGATGCCAGTAAAGAACGGACATATCTCTTTGATTTTTTGCAGGCCATGTGCCGGAGCAAAAAACAGACATAAGAGCAGCTTCATAGACTATAATAAGTACGAGTTCTTGATTTACAGTGACTACGCAGCTTCTTCCCTGTACTAGAAATACAGAATAGCAAACACAATGTGAACTATTATAATTACAGAGAGCTACTGTAACCTTGTATGTCACAGATAGTGGTGACCTGATTCCACTTATCTCATAGTATTATAGCGTGTGTTCACCTTTGTGTCATCAGACCATATACTGCACATTCATCTACATCTGTTATTTCATGCTAATATAATTTACTATTTTTTTTTTCCAGAGTATTGCTGTCATGGAAAAGATCTTGGAGGAAAAATATGGCAGCCCTGTCTCCTAACCCTGAACCTTGCTGAGTTTCTTCATAGCGCAGAAAAGACCCTAAAGGCTCTATTGTTGCTGTATTTTTCAAGGTTCAAATGGGTTTTTATTGCTAAAGCACTCAAGGAATGATTGAAGCAGTCAGTTTGTTAAATTGGATCTATCACCTTTAACTTCAAAGCCACTTCTTTGTAAGAATCTGCAAATAAGGACCCTGGGATGCAGTGGAAATCTAATTATGGTTGAAATATACTTCAATCTCTCCATGTGCAATGGGGGAAAAAAGATGCATTTATGAATGAGCAGATTGATGTAAGAATGAAAGGCTGTTTTTCTGCCATTCATGTAGATGTCTACTGCTGGTCCTTTTCACACCTAAATACATTGTACCGATGTAGCTGGCACTCGTCTTACACAACACTTGCAGAGCTTGAGCATCATGCAAGATAAGGCAATTGGCTTCTGATGAAAATATGTAGGTTTTTGTGCCATTAGATTGAAGCGATGCAAAGCGAGGAATTACAGCAAAGTCTGCGCCAGCTGACAGATTGAAGTACGAAACATGCCTGTAATGTATGCCAATATTGCACAAGACTACAAACACTCATAATGAGAACCACGAGACCAGAGAGAAATGTTTAAAATTTTGCCATCTATATAACGCTCTGAAAATTAATTGGCTAGGAAAAAAAAAATGAGCCAAATCGCCTGACTCCAAGTATATTGTAGTTTCTTGGGGCTGATTACTAGTCAAAAAAAATTCCTTTAATTGTAGTAGAGCGCTAGAGACGAGCAAATCAATTTTCAGGACTCTGGTCTAGTGGACGTGTCAGTATTCCATAGCTGGTGAACTGGGGCCCTGTGAACTGCCTCCTTACTGCCGGCATCCCTTGCACCTCTTGTCATTTGTGGGACCAGCGCAACGTTATCGTTGTGGCATGACTCACGCAGGGAATGCCGGCAGAGAGGAGGTGGTTCACAGAATACAGACATTAGTATTGGACCAGACTCTTGCAAACGTATCACTCCTGTCTAATGAGTAACGGGTTAAGTCCCAAAAATAGGGCTCAATTTTGCATTTACTGCGTAACGTGACATTAAACTTATAAGTTTAAAGTGCTCATCTGTTTTGTCAAGTTTCGGCTTTCTTCATCTACGTGTGAGCAGGACGTCTCGGGGATTCAAGTTTAGACCATGGAGCTTGGATGTTCTTATCAACTGGGAAAATGCATAGTGCGGAAAGGGAGTGTTAGTGGTCCATAGTGGGCGATCAGTCAAATAATTTTCAAAACATACATATATGCAGCATTTAAAAGAAAAACTATGGGGAGATTTAGAATGCTGAATGTACATGATTTGTGCCACATTTACAATTGCTGGCGCAAATTTCTGCCACAGAGTCAGCCAGCTAATAATGGTATGAACTTGGACTAGTGTAAAAATGCACCAAATGAATCGTCCAGCATAAGGTTGTAGTCAGATGTCCGGGCAAATCTGTTAGAAACCAGACCATAATGCACAGACTGGCCGTGGGTCTGAGCGTGACAGTCATGTATTTCTATGAAGCTGTCACGCTCTGGTCGAGAGACCCGTGGTCAGTCCGTGCATTGTTGTGTTATGACACTAAGGCACCATGATAAATTGTGCTCAATTTAAGATAATGTAGTCTAAGCTTACATTGTCTACAATTCCATAGTTTTAGTAAACCTGCCACAATGGGACTGACTCATCAATCATTTGTGCCCCGCTTGCAAAAAAAAAAAAAATGGTTCTTTTCTTGCCCCTCTTTGGGCCGTCGCTGGCCTGATGTCTGTTATTGTCTGATGTCACGTCGACAGCGCTGCAGCCAATCGCTGAGGTCAGCGCCTCTGCCCTTGTAATTGCACGGGCAGCTGAGATCACCTATTGCCGTGACTTCAGCACTGCAGACAGTAACAGACAGTGGGGCAGGCACTGCTCTGCGCTGGACCAGGGGAAGGTGAGAAATGCACAAGATCTTTTTCTGTTTAATAAACTGGTCCTGGTGACGGATTTTCTAAAAATGGAAGATCCCTTTAAACCATTTTTTTCTTCTGGTAATTTTTTGTTAAGATGTGCACCACATGCAAGTGATTTATTGAAATTTGCAATAAACCACGTTTTATTTTCTCTCCTGCCATAAAACCGTGCAATATTCATATTTTATATGTTGCCTGGCTGGATGATGATACATTTCTACATTTCCGACTTTCAAAAGACAGTAAAAGGAATAGTAAATGGCAGAGCCTGAAATATTCATCTTGCTTGCAGTTTGGGGTGAAGACGGAAAACATGTTTGATCTGAGATCGAGAAAGGAGGACAAAAACAAATATTTCAAAACAAATGTTTATCTCCTCCATTTACAGGACACGTCGCTCCATTACCATCTTCATATTTTTCCTGTTTCCTCCCTTTACGTCGGTGTTTGAGAATGACCAGGTGTAGGTAGATTTACAGCAGGGCCATATGTATTCTGATTTTTATTTTTATTATGAACTTGAATATTTTCTTATATCCACCCCCTAAGTTACTTTCCAGATGCAATAGTATTTTATCCTGTATCGTGACACACCCACAGGGCAGACATCTATTGTTTGTATGGAACTTCGTGTCAGGAATGAGAATAGTCATATATATATATTCCATTAACTTGTATTGAATTATTGTAATAAAGCTGTGCCAGGTCCATCTGACATGGTTTTTAGCTTAAATGGACAGCTGATGCTGCGCTACTACTGCTGAGAAGAGATTACTGTAATCTGGGCTGTTTAACCCCTTATAAGGGGTTAAAGAGGGGCTCCCGCACAATACATTCACTTAATATTGATGGGTTGCCATCGCAGCCAGAAACTTAGCCAAGGATACGAAGTATGTCATGTGCACCTAATAAATTAACTTTCAGAGGAAAACTGTCACATTACACACTGTAGTACAGGAGTATTGCTGCATGTTAAAGAAGTCATCAAATGTACAGTTAAAGGGGTATACCCATCTTCAAGATCACATTACAATATGTAGTTGGTATAATATTAGCAAATACCTACAATTACAAATGTAGTATAGTTCTTCTGATTGGCTATGTTGCCTACCCCATGTGCAGGGTGTTGCAGTAGCTTAGGTATCTCCATTGCTACGACCACTAACAACTAGCTCACTGTGTGATTGGTTGTAACCATGGATACGTAAGCTACTGTAATGCCCTGCACATGGGGTAAGTAACATAGCTTATCAGTAGAACTATACTACATTTCTAATTGGAGGTATTTGCCAGTATTATTATTACTTTCCAAATGTGTAGTATCTTGGAGATGGGGAATATCCCTTTATGTCCCCATGCGGTGCCTTGAAATCTAGGCAGACGCCAGGGATTTCAGCAGGCATTAGCGATCCATTCTGTTAAGTTAATGGTAAAAGCAGAGTCTCTGCTTTTATTCACTCCCCTCCCCCTAAAAAGGTAACCAAGTCCTGTGTATTGCACTATATGGTGTTGGTGAAAACTAGAACTTTTAGTGCAAAGCAAAACCCTCATAAAGCTGTCAACTTAAAAAATAAAATATATATAATACTTTTTTTTATATACCAGTATGTATATACTCTCACATTGCGGTGACCATAAAAAAAAAAATCAGATCATGTGACTAAGAAGTAAAACTTTTTGTTGTGCAATATAGTAAGAGTTGGTGCTGTAGTAATGACTGGCAGGGAAAAATAATGGTTACATTTAAATTTAATTTTTCCCCAGTCCATTACTTCATCCCTCTTAAAAGAAGGCCTTATGTAGCTAAATCGACAACAAAAGTGTATAGTCGTGTAGTCACGGAAAATATCAAAATAATGACATCCCGAAGGGATTATAAGAATAATTAGCACAGGATAGTGGGCCTATTAAGAAACTAATAATATATTATTCAAGGGAGAGCATCTATGTAGCGGTTTATTTTTATGATCTGCAGCAAAATTGCAATTCATAACGGGCAAATACAGACGTTGCACAGGATTAGAGTGCAATGGCCAAAAGTGGTGGAAATATAGAAATGTCATAAAAGTGGATAATCTACTTCACCTTGGTTCAGTGTACCATATATTTCTCATCAGAGGCCTTTATATCTCTGTTACTAAAAACCAAGCCTCATTATAAGTCCACGTTCACAAGTTCAGTATTTGGTCAGTTTTTTAAATCAGTATTTTATAAGTCAAACCAGGAGTGGAACAATTGGAGGAAAAGTATAATAGAAACACGTCACCACTTCTGGATTCATCACCCACTGATGGTTTTGTCTTACACATACCGATGGGAAATGCTGACCAAATACTGACCGTGTGAACATGGCCTAAGGTAGAGTAAGTTACACCAGAATATATGTTCTGTAGTTCTCTGCTAGAAGTGTAAAGGTGATTGACCATTTACTACATGATGTGTTTAGAGATTACTAGTTCAGTATTAACATGCTCCTGTGAATTACACCCGGATGTGTACCAGGTAATTGAGGAGCCATACTCAGGTACAGTAGTTGAATGTACAGTAGTTTTAGTAGACTTTAGTGGTTGGAGGTTGCACTTTGATGAATGTGGCAATCTATTACAATGTAAGAACTATGTCTGACATTTTTTTACTCTAATGTATTAACCTGTACGTAAACTGACAAAAGGGGTGGTTTACTTTTTGTAACTCTTAGCTGAATATGGAATTTTATTATGAGCAACTCTGTTTTCTATTGGAGATGGGATGACAGTTTTTGTACTTTTGTATATACACGTCATGGTCGTAATCATTTATGGTTGTAATCCTGTTTTTGTACTTTTGTGTATACACTTCATGGTCGTAATCATGGTTTTGTACTTTTGTGTATACACTTCATGGTCGTAATCCTGGTTTTTTACTTTTGTGTATACACATCATGGTCCTAATCCTGGTTTTGTACTTTTGTGTATACACGTCATGGTCGTAATCATGGTTTTGTACTTTTGTGTATACACGTCATGGTCGTAATCCTGGTTTTGTACTTTTGTGTATACACTTCATGGTCGTAATCCTGGTTTTGTACTTTTGTGTATACACATCATGGTCCTAATCCTGGTTTTGTACTTTTGTGTATACACATCATGGTCGTAATCATGGTTTTGTACTTTTGTGTATACACATCATGGTCATAATCATGGTTTTATACTTTTGTGCATACGTCATGGTCGTAAACATATATATTTTTTTTGGCTTACGTTTTTCTAAAATCAAAATGCAGCCATTTTTCAGGTACGTCACGGCATGAGAGTAAACCCTAAGTGTTCCTCTTAAGCTGTCAGCAGAGTTCAGTCTCTCTATATGGCGCCTGCAGTGGTTCTCTTTTAGTATACTACTTTGCATTGCGGCAGATTAACCTCTTCACTTGGGAGGTTGGCGTTCTAAAATATAAAAGTTCACCGTAATATTTCCTGCTGCAGAGACTGCTTTTCTGCTGTACTGTACCTGAAGCTCTCCAGTACAAAGCACCCACTGCAGCAAATGGCGCCTCCGATTTCTGTTGTGGGGAATCAACAAGGGTCCACCATGTGCTTGTGTAATACATTCGATTCATCATGTAAATGCCCCTCCAAAGTAGTTAGCATACATGTAAATGATGGAAAAACCCCTTTACCAATATACTGATACCGTTCTAGATGTGTCGGGGAGATAAATTCAACCACTAGAACACTCGCCCAACTTTGAAATTGAAGTTGTCCATTAAAATCTCCGAGTGCAGTGACCCAGGCACGTTACCTGCTCTTATAATAATCCGTCCTAATGGTCAGATAGCCATTGATCATACATGTATAGCTGTATGCCACAATAAAAAGCAGGTAGGCAAATCCATTGAACAGGAGTATCAATGTTACAAACTAATTTTTTTTTTTTTTTTTAAGGGTTTTACCAATGATTTTTGGAATATTGTAAAGGTATCTCTGGTTTTGCAGTCCACAGGTCATCTGTAAAGTGCATATTGTACACAAACTAATGTATTTTTGTATATGTAGTTGTTGTCTTATAAATCACTATCAAATCATGTTAAATAAAGATGTTAATAAAGTCGATGGCTTCTGTGCCTCCTTGGTCGGTGCCAGCTCAAGGTTACGCTGGATTAAAGTAATACTTCTTCCTGATTCATCAGTGTTGCTTAAGAATTTCCACGATCTATCTGTTAGTGCTCAAACAATGCAGAGATGATGATCCATGGACATTATTCTTTATTTATGAGGCATAGATAATGGTTAACTGTTCACATACAGCATTTAAATGGTTATTGTGGCTCCAAATTATAATTTAATGAGCCTTCCCAGACACATTGCATTGACCAATCACTCGTTATATGGACATTCCCTAAATTGCCTGTCTTCAGATTTACTGAACCACAGATTTCACTTATTCTTTGTATTAGCATACATGAGTATGACCAATGTCATCTATTTTCTGTTAGTTTTACAGTAGTAATAAAATGACGCGAATTTTCTGGGCAATTGATGATTCCAATTAATATTTTAGTAAATATTACATACAGTAATGAGCAGAAGACATGGCTTTAAGCAGTCTGTTTCAGGAGTAATTGTGGGCACACATTCAACGACACTAACATATAGTTCCCTTTGGCAAGAACAAATATTAGGTCGTTTTCTAGACCTGAAACACATGATAATTATATGTAACGTTTCTGGACTTTCTTGCTGTATGTTATAGAAACAGAATTCCGAATGACATTTTGGATATTGAAATCTTTTATCTATTCAGACTTTAAGCTTTGAAGTTAATTTTGGTTTGTGCATTATTACTACACTGATCTTAGAATTCTTTGTTTAAATTTCCCTTAGAATAGATAATTTTACCCAAAATAAAGGTTCAAGAAAATTATTCTACCACTTTGGGCTGCGTGCACATTTAGTAAACTGCTACTGCATGATGGTTTTGTCATCGTAGCCAATATTTCCTCTTTTCATTTGTAGTTAGTGAGCAGGGTAGTTTGAGCTAGACTATGTTCCTTCTTAAGGCTTTAGACACATCTGCAATTATTGCTGTATAATGCCAAAAATGATTAATTAAGGTAGTTAATTGGTGCAGTGGTGTACCGTGGCAGGCCACATGGCTGCTATGGGGCCCATGAGTCCCTAGTCTGCTTGTCATCGCAAGTTGAATTGCATGCCAATACAATTGAAAGCAATGATGGAGGAGAGTGTGACGTCTCAGTGCAGGGTGCACGATGACATCACTAAATGGCTCCTGCTGTGCTGAGATGTGTGGGCGCTTCAGCACGCTCGTTGTGGAGACCAGAGCAGCGGAGGAACAAAGAGGAGCGGTGAGTATTGTTGTTGATCCATTTTTGGATGCGTGGCAGCTCTGGTTTTACTATTATTTAAATGTAGCTTTTTTGCTTTCAGGTCAGTGGGGGATTGTCAGTTTCCCTTGCAGGCATTGTGTTACAATTGCTGAGTTGCTTGGTCAGCTGATGTGGGTGATGACCACTCCCACCATCCTTTAAATAGTCACCTGATGCATCAGCTGACAGTCAGTGATAGAGCAATCTATGTTGACCAAGCCTGGAGTAAGGAGCTCTTTGGTTGCAGTGGTGCTTTTGCTGGTTTTGTGAGTTCGTGATCCTGGTGTCTGTCTTCTGTTTTGTGCGGTATTTTGCAACAGAGAAAGTTGTAAAGTTAAGTTGTGTTATTACCTCATCTGTCTCGTGTTTGTCACTGTCCCCTGTGTTGTACCATCTGCAGTGGTGAGGCTAGCACCCATCCTGGCCAGTGCACTAGCCAGGGCAGTGTGGGGTGACACTGAGGGATGGTGGTGGGGGGAAGGACCCGGTTAGGGTCTGGGACAGACTCAGGTTGGAGCTCAGGAGGTGTCTATTCCTCATTTCCCTACAGGATAGGGCCTTCTTCTCCCATTTACCATACCATTGTGTGTGTTGTGTCATCTGCTACCAACCTCCTGTTGGGTCGTTGCATTTCATGACAGTTGTATTTTTTTTTAAATCAATGAGTAAATTGTTGTGGCTTTTATACTGTATAGAGGACTATGGGAAGTGCAGTATGCTGTAGGGAGGACTATGGGAAGTGCAGTATGCTGTAGGGAGGACTATGGGGAGTGCATTATATTGTATGGAGGACTATATGGAGTCCATTATACTGTGTGGAGGTCTATATGCAGTGCAGTATACTGTATGGAGGACTATGGAGTGCATTAAACGATAGGGAGGACTATGGGGATTACAGTATACTGTATGGAGGACTGAGGAGTGTTGTATACTGTATGGAGGACTATGGGGAGTGAAGTATACTGTATGGAGGACTATGGGGAGTCAAGTATACTATATGGAGGACTATGAGTATTGTGCTGTATGGAGGACTTTGCAGTATACTGTATGGAGGACTATGGGGTCCATTAAACTATATGGAGGACTATAGGAAATGCATTGTACTGTATGGAGGGCTATGGAGTGCTTTATACTGTATAGAGGATTATGGAGAGAATTATACTGTATGGAAGACTATGGGGTGAATTACACTTTATGGAGGACCAATGGGGAGTGCTATATACTCCATGGAGGATTGTGGGTTGCATTATACTATTTGGAGGACTATGGGGAGTGCATTATACTGTATACGGAGGGTTGTGGGGAGTGCATTATACTATATGGATGACTAGGATGCAGTATACGATATGGAGGACTATGGGGCACATAATATATGGGGAGTCCTATGTGGGGGGCATTATAATAGTTGAAGGGCTATGTGGGGACCATACAATTTATTGTGCAGTTTCTCCCGAATACGTAGATACCCCTTATGTGGTGGAAAACTATGGTTTGTGCACACGGAAGGGCTTGGAAGGAAAGGAGCGCCATTTGAGTTTCAGAGTGTAAAATAGATTGTGGACGCCATATCGCATTTAGGGTGTGTGCAGACGCTGCGTAATCCGCTGCGGATTAATCCGCACGGATTTTGCAAAAACCGCAGATAAACCGCAGGTCAAAAGACCTGCGGATTATCTGCGGTTTTGCCTGCGGTTTGGTCCTGCGGATTCACCATCTCCACAGTGGTGGAGATAGGAACCCGCTGCGGATTCCGCAGAAAGAATTGACAAGTCACTTCTTTCTGCGGTTTCAAAACCGCAGCAAATCCGCGCGGATTTTTCCGCAACGTCTACACAGCGTTTTTTTTTTACCATTCATTTGAATGGTACTGTACACCGCAGCTAAAACTGCTGCGGGTCCGCAGCGGCCAAAACCGCTGCGGAAACGCAGCGGAATCCGCAGCGTGTGCACATACCCTAACAGAGCCCCTCATGTTCCTAAGCAGTGAAAAATCCCCACAAATAACCCTATTTTGGAAAACCACTTGAAGAATGTACCTAGGGGTTTAGTGAGCATTTTAAACAGGTATTTCACATAATTGTATTACATTGGGCTGTAAAAATGAAAAGTTACTTTTTTTGCACTAAAATATTTTTAACTCCTTCACAACCTTGGAGTTTTTGCTGTGAAATGAAAAGAAAAATTTTTTTTCCGTTTTTTGCTCCTTGTTTTCCCAGAGCTACAACTTTTTTTTTTTTTTTTTTTTTTGGTCAATATGGCCATGTGCAGACTTATTTTTTGCGGGACGAGTTGTAGTTTTGAACTACGCAATTAGTTTTACTATATCTCTCATCCCTCGGCATCACAGACTTGGCCCTCTCCTGGATCTCATCATACCTAACAGACCGGACATTCAGCGTCTCCCACTCACACACCACCTCCTCACCTCGCCCCCTATCTGTCGGAGTCCCACAAGGTTCAGTCCTAGGGCCCCTGCTGTTCTCTATTTACACCTTTGGCCTGGGACAGCTCATAGAATCTCATGGCTTTCAGTATCATCTTTATGCTGATGACACACAGATCTACATCTCTGGACCAGATATCACCTCCCTACTAACCAGAATCCCTCAATGTCTGTCCACTATTTCATCCTTCTTCTCCACTAGATATCTGAAACTCAACATGGACAAAACAGAATTCATCATCTTTCCCCCATCTCACGTGACCCCCCCTACGAACCTATCAATTACAGTAAATGACTGCCCACTCTCCCCAGTCCCACAAGCTCGCTGCCTCGGAGTAATCCTTGATGCTGATCTCTCCTTCAAACCACATATCCAAACCCTTTCCACTTCCTGCCGACTTCAACTCAAAAATATTTCACGCATCCGTTCATTCCTCACCCAAGAATCTGCAAAAACCCTAGTCCATGCCCTCATCATCTCTCGCCTTGACTACTGCAACCTCATGCTCTGCGGCCTCCCCTCAAACACTCTCGCACCCCTCCAATCTATTCTAAACTCTGCTGCCCGACTAATCCACCTGTCCCCCCGCTATTCCCCAGCTTCTCCCCTCTGTCAATCCCTTCACTGGCTCCCAATTGCCCAGAGACTCCATTACAAAACCCTAACCATGACATACAAAGCCATCCACAACTTGTCTCCTCCATACATCTGTGACCTCGTCTCCCGGTACTTTCCTGCACGCAACCTCCGATCCTCACAAGATCTCCTTCTCTACTCCCCTCTTATCTCCTCTTCCCACAATCGCATACAAGATTTCTCTCGCGCATCTCCCCTACTCTGGAACTCTCTACCACAACATATCAGACTCTCACCTACCATCGAAACCTTCAAAAAGAGCCTGAAGACCCACCTCTTCCGACAAGCCTATAACCTGCAGTAACCACCGATCGACCAAACCGCTGCACGACCAGCTCTACCCTCGCCTACTGTATTATCACCCATCCCTTGAAGATTGTGAGCCCTCGCGGGCAGGGTCCTCTCTCCTCCTGTACCAGTTATGACTTGTATTGTTTAAGACTATTGTACTTGTTTTTATGTATACCCCCCTCACATGTAAAGCGCCATGGAATAAATGGCGCTATAACAATAAATAATAATAATAAATAAATAATATATCATCAACTGAAAAATGACCAAAAAAATCAAAGTGTGGTGAAATTACAAAAAAAAGTGCAATTCCACAATTTTTTATTTACCATGTTCACTAAATGCTAACACTGACCTGTCATTATGATTCTCCAGCAAATTACAAGTTCACATATTTATTTATTTTGTTTACCGTATTTTACTCATTTATATAGTGCCATTAATTCCACAGCACTTTACAGATATTATTGGCGCTGTCCCCGATGGGGCTCACAATCTAAGGGCTCATACCCACTTGCGAGAAAAAGAACGGTCCGATTTCCGGACCGAAAAAAGGGACGGCAGATGCTGGGTACAGTATGGAATAGATAAGGTTAGAATAGCTAAAATAGACATACACACCTATTCTACATGTATATCTCTATGTATATGTGTGACATATATATTCCATCAAAAAAGAAAGCAGCACACCATGTTAGTTTTCAATAAAGTGCTTTTTTAATAGCCCATATGGCTACGTGCCCATGCAGCAATGTTTCAGTTCACTGGGTGTGAACCATTTTCAAGCGTGAGTAAACTATTGCATATCTGTTAGATTTATATATGTCCCTCACTAATAGTTTTAGGTGTGTGTGTGTAAAATATTGGAGCTGTACATGTTAAATTAAAGAATGAACGGAAAAAAATTGCGTGCGCTCCCGTACAATTTTCTCCGCCAGAGAGGGAAAGCCAGTGACTGAGGGCAGATATTAGTAGCCTAGACAGTGACCATTGTTATTGCCCCCCCCCGGCTAAAAACATCTGCCCTCAGCCACCCCAGAAAAAGTACATATGTAAGATGCGCCAATTCCGGCACTTAGCCTCTCTCTTCCCATTGCCCTGTAGTGGTGGCATATGGGGTAATAAGGGGTTAATGTTACCTTGCTATTGTAAGGTGACATTAAGCCTGGTTAATAATGGAGAGGTGTCAATAAGACACCTATCCGTTAATCCAATAGTCTGAAAGGGTTAAAAAACCAGACATTCAGAATAAAGTATTTTAATGAAATAATTAAACATAATGTATTTTTGCCATCTTTATTAAACTCTCAATCCAATCGAAGCCCTTGTTCTGTAAAAAATAAAAAAGCAACAATATCCCATACCTGTATGCCGTACAGTTATGTCCCACGCTGCAGTCCATCTGAAGGGGTTAAATAGTTTACAACTGGGAGCGGTGCTAATGCTACAAGCCCAGCTGTAAACCATAGAGAAATGAATGAAAAGCTGCCTGCGCAGCCTCCCCGCCTGACCGGACATGATCTCATTAGCGTGGGAAAGTTTCTGAACATTTTCCCACGCTGTCGAGTTCACCTCAGGTCAGGCGGGAAGTCTGCGCAGCCTGTGACGTTGCTCCCACACTCCTTCGCCCCTTCTCCCTTCGATGTTTTGAATTTTTGGAATGAACATTGGTTTTGAAGACTGGTGAGTGCCCTCTTCTTTTCTCTTGTGTGGATTTATTTTGTGAGCGCCAAGCCGATATTTTTATTGATACTATTTTGGTGTAGATGCAATGTTTTTTTCGCCTGTTATTGCATCTTATTGCAATGTTGCGGCGACAAAAAAAACCCTTATTCTGGCGTCTTGATATTTCTCAACGTGCCACTTACAATAAAATTAATTATTTTTATATTTTATAGATCGGGCATTTCTGAATGTGCCAATATCAAATATGTATTTTTTTTTATTTTATTTTGAATGGGGGGGTGATTTGAACTTTTATATATTTTTTATATTTTTAATAACATTTTTACTTTTCGATGGCTTCAATAGTCTCCATGGGAGTTTACAAGCTGCGATGATCTGATTACCTGTGCTGAAGCCCTGCTATGTGTAGCTAAAATGCTCCTCTGCTATGAGTATCGGCCACAGGGCGTCGCTCATAGCAATAGGGCAATGGCAACCACAGGGATCTACTGCAGACTCCGGGTTGTCATGCCAGTAAATCTGCAACCTACAGTCATGTGACACGGGTGCTGATGGACAGGGTTTATGATGCATGTTAAGTGCCGCTGTCAGCGATAAACAGCGGCATTTAACATTAACGGTCGTGGGTGGATCGAGATTCCATCCACGTATATTAAGGCCATATGTGAGCTGATAAAATCATCTGACGTGCCAGAAAACATGCGAGCTCAGTGCAGGAGCCTGCATGGAGTGCGGAGATATTAAGGGGTTAATTTTCAAAAGAGCCGATAGAAGAAATTGGACCCTAAAATTGGTTACACAATGTGTTCTGAGTACAACAGTGCCCCATATGTGGTGAAAAGTTCATAAGGGAAGGAGCGCCATATTCTAGTATAGATGGAATGATTTGCAAGTGTCATGCCACTTTGGTAGAGACCCTATAGGTGTCAGAACAGCATAACCCTCATATGTGACGCCATTTTACAAACTACACCTCTTAATGAAATCATCTAGGGGTACAATGAGCATATAATTTGTTACACATTGTTTGTGAACGTGGCAATACACCATATGTGGCTGCATAGTACTGTTTGGCCAAACAGCGAGAATCGGGAGTGAAGGAGCGGTATTTGACTCATTGAAAACAAATTTTTGTAGAGTAGTTTATACA
The DNA here is from genome assembly GCF_039654945.1 of Dendrobates tinctorius. Lineage (NCBI taxonomy): Eukaryota > Metazoa > Chordata > Amphibia > Anura > Dendrobatidae > Dendrobates > Dendrobates tinctorius. The sequence goes on from NW_027361711.1 coordinate 33,586,414, forward strand.
GAGCCCCTAAGTGCCAAAAGAGTAGCAATCCCACTCAATTGACCCTGATTTAGAAATTACCCCCTTCTGGGAATTAGTCTACAGGTGTGATGATTTTTCTAGGAATGGATGTTGCTCAGTGAAAATACAAATATAACATTGTAGTGCCCAGTACATTATGAGCAGCTTGTGCTTCTGGAGACAAGCACCCCATAAATTAAGTGGGCTCTCCTCACTACAGTAATGCCAAATGTGGATTCAAACTACAGTTAAGGGACACTGTGGGGCTCAGGAAGAGGTGGGCATTTGAATTTTGGTGCGCAGATTTTGCTGAATTTCTTTTGGTGGGAGCACACAACTTTTCTAGAGTCTTTGTGCTGCCTGTAATGTGGACACCCCCTATATTTCTGTTAACAAATGACAAGCGTGAGTGTGGATTTGTTTTTTGTGGGTCAAGTAGAAGCTCTTATTGGTGGCATTTTTCAGTACAGAACATTTTGGATCACATTTATCCTGTGCTCTTTTGAGCACTTACATCTGGGTTTCCATCTAAATCTACAAAATGTGATTCGGATGAAACCCCAAGGGATCCATTCCCTAATGAGGCAGCAGAGTTAGGCTAGTTTCACTCTAGTGTTTCCTGGAGCTGCGGAGGGATGCGCACGGCTGCCGTGAAGCTCCGCCCACAGCTGCATCTCTGGTCAGCTCCGCCTATGGGAGCATGACGCTGCATGCGACCTGCGTACCCTATCTTTAGCATTGGGTACGCAGGCCGTGCGCAGGTATGTGTTTGCCGGCACATGCTTCCTTTTGACGGTGCGCTGACCTGCGCCAAATGCACCATGTTCCATTTTGGCGCGCATCCCTCCGCAGTTCCAGGAAACGCTAGTGTGAAACTAGCCTTACAGAGTTTCTGGCTTTTGAGAAGTGCACAAAACTGTGGCCAACCGTGCTTTTATCCATGCCTAAAAAGATGGGCTTGGCTGGATTATAGTCCACAGTGCAACCATCTGCCTCATTACAGGGAATCTTCCACTGGGAGTTGTCTGAATCACGTAGTTCAGAGATTTACATGGGTACACTGGAGGAATGCGCTCATCTTAGAGTGCAAGATAAATGAGTCGAGCCTTACTGCGATTTTTGGGAGGCAGAATGAACATAACAGCAACATCTGAAGAATTTATTTTTTACGTTGTTACTCGTGCTGTATAAGTGATTAGACGACTTTATTCTTTGGGTCAGTGCTATTACAACAACACTAGATATATCTTTTTTATGTTTGGCTCCTGTCATACACTAAAAAAGTTTATTTTTTTATAAAAAAAAAAAATGTTTGCATTGCCATATTTTGATAGCTATGATTTTTCTATATGTCTGCCGACAGTCATGTGCGGGCTTGTTTTTTTGCAGGATGTCAACGTTTTTATTGGTACTATTTTTGGACACAACATTTTTTGACCACTTTTTATTTTGTTTTTTTGGAGGCAGATTGAACAAAAAGCAGCAATTCAGAGATTGCTTTTTGTTTTCCACTGTGTGGTAAAATTTGTTAAGGCAGCTTTATTCTTTGGGTGAGTGTGATTTCAGAGATTCCACATTTTTATAATTTTTTTATGCATTGGTGCCTCTGCAGAATAAAAACCATTTTATTGAAAAAATACTGTTTTTTGCATCGCCATATTCTGAGAGCTGAAACGTTTTTATTTTTCCACTGATCGGCTGTATGGCAGATTTTTTGTGGGACAAGATGACATTTTCAGTGATCATTTTTATTTATATTCATCTTTTATATGGCATTTTATTCCACTTTTTTTCCAACAGTATGATGCAAAGTCATTGTTTGCGCCATATCTTTTATTTTTATTTTTTACGGCATTCATTGTAAGGGTTAAATAGCGTGATAGTTTTATAGGTCAGGTTTTTCTGGGTGTGGTGTTTCCAAATATCTACTTTTTTTGTACAGGAAAATACGTATTTATGGGTATAATTTTTTTGTTATTTTTTTATATATATTTTTCCATTTTTGTTTTAAATTTAATCCAGCTATGGGACTTTAACTTTTTTCACTTGGATCGCTGATATAAAGCATTGCAATGCTTTATACCGGTCAGTGCTGCACTGACAGAAGCTTCTGAGCTGTGTGACCCAGAGGTCCTCATGGTAATGATTGGACCCCTAGCGATGACGTCATGGGGGAGCCAATCTGTAGGGAGAGGGAGCCCCCCTCCTTCCCCAGCCTTCTTAATGTTGTGATCGCTCTCGGTCACAGCTTTTAGGGGGTTAAACAACCAGGGGCGGTGCTGGCAGTTAGCATGTTTACACTCATGACTTAGCATGTCATGATGTGGGAACTGACACCCATTTATGACCTGCTATTTCCGTCTTTGGTTGTAAAGGGGTTAAAGGTGTTTATGACTTTTATTCTATTATTTCTACCTACTTGTTCTGCATGAGGACTATCTCATCCAGCAATTCCACTGCTTTATTTCACGTCTCATCAACAGAGCAGCTTTTCTTCTCCGTCAGTGGGGTGTCACTGTAGTGAGGCAGCGGGGAGCTGGCTGTTAATCAGCATGACATCGGCAGAGATGCCCTGTCAATAGAGCAAAGCGGAAAATACACTGCTCTGTCGACTTCATTGGAAGCAGGAGAATTGTTGGCATGAGGGGTCCGTGAAAGCTCTGACTTGGCAGAGTAGGCAGGTAATTAGCAACTACCTGCTTGTTAGTTCTTAGGCCCATATGCAAAAATAATGTCACATAAAAGCCCTGTAATATTTAACCCCTTCATGACATGGCTTACACTTGCGTCACATGTCGTGTCCCTGCCTTTGATTGGAGCTTGCACGCTGAGTCCGCATCTCTCCCCGCATAAGAAGGCTCGTTTCATCAGCCAGCATGTGACCTTGGCTGTTAACTTGTTAAATACCGCTGTCAATCTCTGACAGCAACATTTAACATAGACTGATAGGAGGCGCCTCATTCCATGCCTCCATCGCTGTTCCTGTGATATGATCATGGGACACCGATAGGTTGTCCTAACTGCCGGAGGTCTGCTGAAGACCCATGGTGCCTGTCATATTACGATCCTTATGTTCAAGCAAGCCGGTTGATGCACTGCTACTTGATATATACACAAGCGATCAGACGCTTCAAGTCCCCTAAGAAAACTATTAAATACAGTAAAAAGTGAAAAAAAAGGTTTTTTGTTTTAAATAAACACAAATATTCAAATCACCCCCCTTTTGCCCCATCTAATATATAAAGCTCAAAGTGTGTATGTATGTGTGTGTGTGTATGTGCGTATGTGTGTGTATGTTTGTATGTCCGGGATAGGCATCCGCACCGTCGCAGCTACAGCCACAAAATTTGGCACAGTCACACGTCTGGACCCCGAGAGCGTCCTAAGCTATGTTGTGAGGCGAAATTTTAACCCCGCGCGTTCCAATTCACCAAACGATTTTGCCCCTATCTACATACTGGGGGGAAAAGTGTGTATGCTTCAAGCCCCGCCCCTCATTATGATGTCACAATGCCCCTATTTGCATACTGGGGAAACTGTGTGCGTATCAAGCCCCGCCCCTCATGTCACAACGGTTGCCATGGCGACGCTGATGTCATCATAGGTCTCAAGCCCCGCCGCCGCTCATTATGATGTCATAATGGTTGACTATGGGATGGAGGATGTGTGATGCTTATATGGGCACTGGACTATGGGATGGAGGATGTGTATGACGGGTATATGGGCACGGGCCTATGGGATGGCGGATATGTATGATGGGTATATGGGCACTTGACTATGGGATGGTGAATGTGTATGATGGGTGTATGGGCATGGGACTATGGGATGGAGGATGTGTGATGGGTATATGGGCATGGGCCTATGGGATGGAGGATGTGTGATGGGTATATGGGCACGGGACTATGGAATGGAGGATGTGTGATGGGTATATGGGCACGGGACTATGGGATGGAGGATAATTATAATTTGCCACAACTAACCACAGTTAGTTACTATGCCCGGGCAGCGCCGGGCTCTTCAGCTAGTTAGGAATAAAAAAAATTGAAAAATAAACATATTTAGTATCATTGAGTTTGTAAATGCCCAATCTAAAAAATATCAAATAAATGAATCTGATCTTACCGGTAAACTGGGTAACGAGAAAAAAAACCAGAACAATAAAATTAAATTTTGGGGGGCAGGTGCAACATTGCAATAGGCGGCGTTCAAAACATCACATCTACTCCAAAATGGTGTCAGTGAAACATCAATTCGGTGCTCAAAAAATAAAATGTTACACAACCCCATATCCTGAAAAAGGGAAAACTTTATGGGTCTCAGAAAACGGCTTTCATTGAATAATTTGGAGTCGAAAAACTTTTGTAGAGCGAAAGTATCAATACATTTTAATACAGATAGCTGTAATTGGAAAGAAAATTGGTAAACATATCAAGGTATGTAAAACCAAAGAAATGAGCCAGAACACCTGTTGATATAAGTGGCATGTGTAGTGGCACATTCACACTGTGGCTATTTCAGAACCAATATCAAAGGTATATGTCACGTTACAGTAATCTAAACCCTTTAACGACCCTAATACACATTAAAACGGCGGCCGCTAAGAAACCTTAATCCCCCATTGCCGCTTTAAAATGGTGATTCTGAATAAAGGTGTAGTGTCCCCCCAGAGTCGGAAAATCTCCCGGGTCTTGGCTAGGGGGGGTAGCTGAGATCCTGAAGAACATGATCAATACTGGATTTTCTGGTTCCTGATTGCCATTATTCAGTGAATAATGGCGGTCATGAAAAGAACAGTGCCCACTGTTAAAATCATTTCTGTTCTGACATGATACACATGTCAGAGGAGAGAGAGTGAGGTCCCACGAGCCTCCCTTGTACCTCCGTCCTCCGGTCCCTCTTGCTCCACTCTCTGGCCCCCGCCTCATCTTACTGGAAAAAAATGGCAGGCCCATGTGCACTGTGCCGACCGAGATCTACCAGCCGATACCCAGCAACAATAGCAAATTTTTCCTATGGGTTTCTTTTGATCATTGTGATAGACCCTATCACAGTGATCAAAAGAAAAAAATTAGTAACTCAAATCCCTCTTTGTAATCTCCTTAGATAAAAATTATAAAATAAAAAAAATAATTTTTTCCATTCTTTAGGGTTAGGGTTGGAGTTAGTATTGGGGTTTTTCAAAATTAAAAAAAAAAAATAAATGACGATATGACTGCTAGTGTTGCGCGCAGGTACTCGCTACTCGAGTTTGCATGGGGTGCTCAGGTATGCACGAAGTATCATGGATCCTCGCATGTTTTTTTTTCATGTCTAACAGCCGTGAAACGTGGGGCAGAGACTCAAGTCTTGGAGCTTGCCACTCGAGCACCTGTGATAATTGGTGCATACCCGAGCACCCAATGAAAACTGGAGTAGCAAGCACTTGCGCTCAACACTAATGGTGACATATTCAATATGACGACCTAATGTTATCAAATTCTGTGTCGTACCTGTGGGTTCAAAATGCTCACTATACCCCTGGATAAAATCCTTGAGGGGTATGGTTTCCAAAATGTCACTTGTGGGGGGTTTCCACTGTTTAGGCACATCAGGGGCTTTGCAAACGTGACATGGCGTCCACTATCGATTCCAGACAATTTTGCATTCGAAGAGTCAAACTGTGCTCCTTCTATTCTGAGACCTGCTTTGTTCCCAAACAGTAGATTTCCTCCACATATAGGGTGTCTGCGTGCTCAGGAAAACTTGCACAACAATTTTTGTGGTACATTTTCTCCTGTTACTCTTGTGAAAATAAAAAAATGGTGTCTAAAGTGAACTTTTCGTGAAAAAAAGAAATGTTAATTTTTTTCCTTTCACATTTCAGTTGTTGTGAAGCAACTGAAGGGTTAATAAACTTCTTGAATGTTGTTTTGAGCACCTTGAGGGGTGCTGATTTTAGAATTGTCACTTTGGGATATTTTCTGTCATATAGACCCCTCAAAGTCACTTCAAATGTGAAGGAAAGTTGAAAATACAGACATTAAAACTGATGTTTTTTTTTGTGAGCTAAAATATTTCACTGCCTCTATTCAACCCCTTTGCCCCCAAGGGTGGTTTGCATGTTAATGACCCGGTCAATTGTTACAATTCTGACCACTGTCCGTTAATGACAGGGGTCCTCAAACTTTTTAAACAGGGGGCCAGATCACGGTCCCTCGGACCATTGGAGGGCTGGAATATAGTTTAAAAAAAATTATGAATAAATTCCTGTGCCCACTGCACATATCTTATTTAGAAGTAATAAAACAAAAATCGGAACAAATACAATATTAAAAATGAAGTTAAATCCTCAAACTTACCGATTTTTTTGGGGTTCTTCGAATATCCTACACTTAGAGTCAATTTTTTCTCTTTCTTGATATCATTGTTTCTTAGAGATTCAAAATTGCTATTAGTAAAATACCAACATATATACAGCGCTACAAAAATAATATACCAGCAATAAAATTGCCCACACAGAGACATACAGACTGCACTGACCATCAGCGCAGCCTGATCAGTGCCCATCAGCGCAGCCTGATCAGTGCCCATCAGCGCAGCCTGATCAGTGCCCATCAGCGCAGCCTGATCAGTGCCCATCAGCGCAGCCTGATCAGTGCCCATCAGCGCAGCCTGATCAGTGCCCATCAGCGCAGCCTGATCAGTGCTCATCAGCGCAGCCTGATCAGTGCTCATCAGCGCAGCCTGATCAGTGCTCATCAGCGCAGCCTCACCAGTGCCCATATTGGTGGAACTCCACTTTTACCTCAGGCCCAGACTGGTGTGGTGCAAGAATCCCCAATAGGCAGCATTGGTCCCTAAAAGGCAGGTAAATGTCCCCAATAGGCAGCATACGTCTCCAATAGGCAGCATAGGTCCCCAATAGGCAGCACAGGTCCCCAATAGGCAGGTAGATGTCCCCATTAGGCAGCACAGGTCCCCAATAGGCAGGTAAATGTCCCCATTAGGCAGGTAAATGTCTACAATAGGCAGCACAGGTCCCCATTAGGCAGGTAAATGTCCCCATTAGGCAGGTAAATGTCCCCATTAGGCAGGTAAATGTCCCCATTAGGCAGCACAGGTCCCCAATAGGCAGGTAGATGTCCCCATTAGGCAGATAAATGTCCCCAATAGGCAGGTAAAGGTCCCCATTAGGCAGCACAGGTCCCCAATAGGCAGGTAAATGTCCCCAATAGGCAGCACAAGTCCCCAATAGGCAGGTAAATGTCCCCATTAGGCAGGTAAATGTCTACAATAGGCAGCACAGGTCCCCATTCGGCAGCACAGGTCCACAATAGGCAGGTAAATGTCCCCATTAGGCAGCACAGTCCCCATTAGGCAGGTAAATGTCCCCATTAGGCAGCACAGGTCCCCACTAGGCAGGTAAATGTCCCCACTAGGCAGGTAAATGTCCCCATTAGGCAGGTAGATGTCCCCAATAGGACCCGGCATTAAAAAAAAAAAAAAAAAGTACTCACCTACGTCCCCCGCTGCTCTGAAGAGGCGCCCGCTCATCTCAGTCTTCTTCCTGCACAGGCACACAGGCGGCGTGATGATAATCACGCCGTCTGTGTGGTGCACTGTGCTCTGCTGCATACGGAGGGCTGCGTAACGCCTTTCCTCGGCGCCTCGTCCCGCCTGCGATTACAGGACCCGCCGGCATTGAACTGCAGTGCAGTTCATGAGTTCAATGTCGGCCTGGCGGGGGGCCGGATAAAAGTCCTTGGCGGACCGCATGTGGCCCGCGGGCCGTAGTTTGAGGAACCCTGCTTTATGATGTAATAAACACTTCCATGGATCCCGGTGATTCTGACATTTTCTTGTGACGTATTGTACTTCATGATAGTGGTAAAATTTCTTTGATATGACTTGCGTTTATTTGTGAAAAAAAAACGAAATTTGGCAAAAATTTTGAAAATGTTGCAATTTTCCAACTTTGAATTTTCATGCCCTTAAATCACGGAGATATGTCACACAACATACTTAATAAGTAACATTTCCCACATGTCTACTTTACATCAGCACAATTTTGGAAACAACATTTATTTTTATTAGGAAGGTATAAGGGTTAAAAGTTGACCAGCGATTTCTAATTTTTACATCAAAATTTACAAAACCATTTTTTTTAGGGACCACCTCACATTTGAAGTCACTTTGAAGGGTTTATATGATAGAAAATACCCAAAAGTGACACCATTCTAAAAACTGCAACCTTCAGGTGCTTCACAAGAATTTTTTGAATGTTTAAAAAAAAAATGAACAGGCAACTTTTTTTCACAAAAAATTACTTCAGATCCAATTTGTTTTATTTTATCAAGGGTAACAGGAGACATTGTACCCCAAAAGTTGTTGTACAATTTGTCTTGAGTACACTGATACCCCATATATACAGGTAAACCACTGTTTGGGCGCATGGCAGAGCTCAGAAGGGAAGGAGCGCCATTTGACTTTTCAATGCAAAATTGGCTGGAATTGAGATCAGACGCCATGTCGTGTTTGGAGAGCCCCTGATGTCCCTAAACAGTAGAAATCCCCCACAAGTGACACCATTTTGGAAAGTAGACCCCCCTAAGGAACTTATCTAGAGGTGTGGTGAGCACTTTGAACCCCCAAGTGCTTCACAGAAGCTTATAATGTAGAGCCGTAAAAATAAAAAAGCATATTTTCACAAAAATGATTTTTTCGCTACCAATTTTTTGTTTTCCCAAGGGTATCAGGAGAAATTGGACCCCAAAAGTGGTTGTGAAATTTGTCCTGAGTATGCTGTATATGTTGCGGTAAACCATTGTTTGGGCGCATGGCAGAGCTCAGAAGGGAAGGAGCACCGTTTGACTTTTCAATGCAGAATTGGCTGGAATTGAGATCAGACGCCATGTCGCATTTGGAGAGCTCCTAATGTGCCTAAACAGTGGAAGCCTCCCAATTCTAACTCCAACCCTAACACCAACACACCCCTAATCCTAACCTTTACCATAATCCTAATGGCTCGCCCCTCAGGGCCTTAGGTTACTCGGTACCGGGCCAGTTAACTTCAGCGGGGGATGTCACAGTGATGGTGACCCGGTTCGTGGCCCTGGGCGTCCAGTAATAAAATTGAGGAAAGTTGTGTGATGTTTAAGTGTGACGCCACCTGTGGTGTTCGGCAATGAGTAGTCGACGCTGCGGTTTTGGTCCTCTGGGGCTGATGGTGATGCAGGAAAGAGTGGTTCAGCTCCCCACGGGTAGAGCGGGGGCCCCAGGGCAAAGATATATGATTAATAGTTCAGATGGCGGTGAACGTTGGGGTGCAGAGAAATAAGAGAAGGACACGAGAGGTGCAGGTTTCTTTACATTTTTCTTGTACGTCGTTGTAATCCGGGGTACCACATTCAGGTGATTGAGTCCGGCTCGCCTGGAGGCATTCAGGGGATCTACCCTGCCAGGTGGGGGTTTGGGACCTTCCTTCTGCGCTTTGTGTGTGGGCCTCTGCTGTTTGTAACTGAGCTGCGACCCTCTCTTGTGTGATGGTTTCTCTAACCTGTATGGCTGTAAGCGTGAGCCTATTCCACAGGTACTGTCCTTTTCACAGTCAGCCCCGGGCTCTTGATCTGCTGCCGTGCCCTCAGGTGTTCAATGTCGCTCAGGAACTTGCAGTCCCCTGTACTTCCAGATTCGGCGGTCAGGACATACAGCTCCTGCCAACCCACGTCTCTAGCGTCCCTTTCTCTCTATTAGCGCTTCGCTCTGGGGTCTGCTATATGCAGTTTTTAGCTTCCCTGGAGCCCCTTGTCTCTGCTCCTGTCCTTCCCTCCTCACAGATCAGCTCCCTGCCTTCAACTCCCTGGATCTTCCAGAAAGATCCTTTATCTCAGGCTTAACTGTCTTGTCCTGAGCTCAGCTGCTCTCGTTTCCATGACAACTCCCTTGTTTGCTCTCTCAGCTGACTACTTGCTGACTCACTAACCCCATCTTCTGGCCAGAATTTATAAGGCAGCTCCCCTTTCTGACCTGCAGCTGGAATTGTAATGTAATCTGTTACCTGGCATGGGGGCCCCCCTTCTCCCTCCAGGCATGACTTTACCCCTTAGAGGGAGGCAATGTCACTATGACAACTGGACTCTGGGGTGTGAAATTCCCCCCCAGTGAAGTTCAGTACTACCGGACTGAGGAAACATAACAAGAATTGTTAACAACAACAATTAATGAAAAGCTACAGTCGTAAAAATGATCAAAACCAGAAAAGAAAAAGAAACAATAACACAGTTACTGAAGCGACCATTCCTTATGCTGCCGTCCAGGAATTGTCTTTTTCCTTGTACCTGGGGTTTGGTTGGTGGGAACCGCCTTAGCCCACTTTGTGTGTCGTCCCTGGGCATGGCTGCAGGGCACTCTGTAGATGGGCCTGCTTTTTCGGCCACGCCGACGGCTTATTTTCTAGGCCAAGTTGGGGTGACTATTTACAAATAAAGTTCTGACCACACATAGTCCTGTGGCCCAATTGTCCTTCAACTGGTTATTATGAACACTTAAAAAGTTCATACATTAAGTTTCTGTAGGCTCTCATGCTTAACAGTTACAACTATACATTCTTATTAACTTATTTACATTATGTATTCTTTATAACGGACAGGGATCTGACCTCTGGTACTACGAGCGGATCTACGCAGTACAAGTATCTCCGATGACCTGACCTGTTCTCTAATGTCTACTGCTGGTGCACTAGTCACTTGCTATAAGTGGACTTGTGTAATATTGGTATTCTGGACTGCCTTCTCCTGACTCTTAGACTCACCATGAGACTGACAGATTTCCGCATTCCACTGCAGATGTGGCATCTGTTACTGGAGCCGTTTCATTGAGTCTCTGCTTCATCTGGTGCAGTAGGCTGGTGAAAGGTTAGGACTGGTACCACAATAGCCTAATTCACTTGTGTCTACGTCCGAGGAAATTCTCCAAGGATAGTTTGGATCTTCTCTTCCACCTCTACTGTGTGCCGTGGAGTGTCTTGGACTTCCTCCTTGTCTTTCAGTTGATCAGGGCACACCTTTAGATGATCTCTTGAGACTGCCTCTGAGGTTTCCCCTCCATCCTTGCTGATGAGGTAGACCTTGGAGTTATTAAAGTCTGAAGGTAGAACAGTGTATGGCTCTGCCTCCCACTGGTCATCTAGTTTGTCATCGCGTCTTTCTTTTGAGTACTTGTTCTTCTGGTGTCAAGGGAACTGCAGGGGCAGGTTGATTGTAATTCCTTTCCTGCCTCTGTCTTGCTTGGGACAAACTTTTCTCCACACATTCTTGCACTTTGCGGTATTGTTGCTGTCGCTCTGTATCCCAGTCTGCATCTGGTGATGTCGTCTCAGATGTTAAGACTCCCATGTCTAAATCAATGGGTAACTTGCCAGGTCTTGCCTCATCAGGTAGGCCGGAGAGCAATTGGTGGAGCTTACCGGTATATGATTATATAGATCTACCAGATCTGGCAACTTTTCGTTCTTCCAGAGGTAAGGTCTTCAATAAGTCAATAACCACCTGGTTCATCTTCTCACACATGCCATTTGTCTGTGGATGGTACGGCGTTGTCCTGATTTTCTTGCAACTGTACATGTTACAGAACTCCTGGAACACTTCTACCTCAAAGCCTGGACCTTGGTCGGTGAGCACTTATTCAGGGTATCTGTGCGGTTGACAAAAGTGTTGCTGAAATGCCTTGGCTGCTGTCTTCGATGTTTGGTCTTTAACAGGCACGGTTACCAAGAACCTTGAGTAATGGACAACGATGGTCAGAGCATAGGTGTAGCCATTCCTACTCGGAGTTAACTTCACGTGATCCAAGGCTACCAGTTCAAGCGGCAGTTTTATGATGATCGGCAGTAATGGGGCTCGCTGGCTGTTACGGTCTTTCCTGCGCAGGTTGCATGGGCCACATTCTCAGCACCACTTCTCAATGGCCCTCCATGCCAACCTAGTAGAATCTTTCACGAAGCAGGACCTCCAACTTCTTCCACCCGAAGTGTCCTGCTCCATTGTGATACGCCTCCAAGACCATTGGCGCATCCCCCTTCGGGACTACCAACTGCCAGACCAGTTCGTGTGTGCGTGAGTTGATGTTCCTCCGACACCGTTTACCCTCGTAGATGAACAGCTTGCCTCTCTCCTTCCATAACTGCTGTGCTTCCTGTGGGTCATCTGGACAAGGGTGTGAATCAGCTTGTGCCAGCCACTCCATTTACTAGGCGAACAGCTGGGTCACTATCTTGTCTCTGCCCACTCATGATGGGGTAATGGCTTCAACGTTACCTCGTATGATAAAGCGCTTATTCCTCACCCCTTGGGAGCGCTGGGCTGCAACTGGACGGTGGAAGGCTGGTAACTCGATTTCTTCGAGCTCTTCTGGATCTTCTCTCCCTTCTGGTGAATTGGGCATCCTGGACAGCGCATCCGCATTAGCGTTCTTATGTCCTGCTCAGTACTTGATGGTAAACTCGTAGTTGGACAGTCGGGCCATCTATCGCTACTGAAGTGCCCCAAGCTTTGCCGTTTCAAGGTGGGCTAGCGGATTATTGTCCGTGTAGATGGTGAACTTTGCTGAAGCTTGGTAGTGCTTGAAGCGCTCTGTTATCACCCAGACTATGGCGAGGAACTCCAGTTTAAAGGAACTGTAGTTGTCGGGGTTCCTCTCAGTGGGATGAAGCTTCCTGCTGGCGTAGGCAATCACTCTCTCTGCCTTTCTGCACTTGTGACAGCACTGCTCCCAATCCCACGTTGCTGGCGTCCATGTAAGGTACAAATGGTTGGTCATAGGGTAGGCCAGGACCTCATCTCCCGTGAGGGCCAATTTCAACCTGATGAAGGACTCCTTCTATCCTTTTGTTCCACTCGAACGGAAGACTCTTGTTCTTGGCTTTCTTGGATTGGAACACTAGAAGATCTTGCAGGGGTGCAGCTATCTTGGGGAAGTCCTTGATAAATCTTCGGTAGTAGCCTATTAACCCAAGAAACTGCCTTACTCCATGAATAGTGCTGGGTCTTTGCAAGTCCCGGATAACAGTGACTTTGTCAGGGTCGGGTGCCACACCTTCCGCGCTCACCATATGGCCTAGGTACTGCACCTTGGGTTTCAAAAGGTGACATTTGGATGGCTTTACTTTCAAGCCAAAGTTGGGCAGGGCTTCGAATACCTCGTCTAGGTGCTTCAAATGGTCTTTGTAGGTTTTGGAGAAGACGATGATGTCATCCAGGTACAGCAGAACGGTTTCAAAGTTTTTATGTCCAAGGCAGCATTCCATTAACCGCTGAAATGTTCCTGATGCATTGCTGAGCCCGAACGGCATATAGTTAATCTGCCTGTAGTCTACACACATTCTCATAGTACCATCTTTCTTTTTAACAAGGACTAATGGAGCTGCCCAGGGGCTACAACTATCTCTGATTACCCCAGCCTCCTTCATCTCCTGTAACATACTCTTGGCACATTCATAGTGTGCTGGGGTACAGGCTGGTACCTCTCTTTAATGGGTGGATGATCTCCGGTGGGGGATATGGTGTTAGATCCCTTTTGCCTGCCCAAAGTCTAGAGGATGTTTGCTGAAGACCCGTTCAAATTCTCGAGCCACCTGGTAAGCCCCATGTTTTTGGTGCGAAGGGGTGGAGTCAGTGCCTACGTGTAGCTGCTGACACCAATCCTCCTGCTGTCCTTCAGAGACATTCTCTTCCACCTTGTCAGATGGAAGCAAGGGTTCTAGTGCCTCTATTGCATTGTTACTGACAGTGAACAGCTTAGCAAGGGTGGCATAACGGGGTAAATGGACCTCTCCCCACAATTTAAGATGCACATTGGTACTCTCCCCTTGCGGACATCAACTACCCCTCTGACTCTCAGGATAGTGGGCCTACTATCAGAGTACATGGGTTCTACCAGGGCTTGGTTATCTTGACCCTTGAGGCCTATTGCTGCCCGACACCAAATTAACATTTCACTTCTGGGAGATACTGCAATGGGGAAAGGATCACTTACTCTGACACTGCAGACTTCTCCACCAGACAGCTTTACCTGTTGTCTCTGCATCAGGGCTCTGATCTCCTTTTGCAGGACCCACTGCTGACTGGAGCTGGCGGTCTCGGCTACCTATTGTAGCAAAACAATAAGTTCTCCAAGACCATTTTCAATTACATTAGTGCCTACAGTGATCATAGGATGGCATTCTCGTTTGTCAATATCAACTATAATCAAACCTTGCGATTGCAATTCTTCTCGGCCAATCTTGATGGTCACCTCTTTGTATCCCATCTGAGACAAGGGCTGACCACTGCTGGCAATGATGGAAGGTCTTTATCTGGGCTGTGAGTAATGTCTGAATCAGCCCAGTACTGCTTAAAAAGAACATATGGCATCGTTGTCACCTGAGAGCCGGTGTCCAGTAAAGCGTTCATCGGGAAGCCATCAATCACGATGGGCAGGACCGGCCGTCCTCCTACGTACTTGTCTCGCCAATTTGGTCGGCCTGGTCGTCTTACTCCTGGTGGTTGGCCCTTTGCCCCACGGGTTGCTTGTTTAAATGACAGAATCTTACTAGTTGTCCCGCCTTGTTGCAGCTGCAACAGATGGGCTGTCCGTCCTCGTCGTAACGATCGCTATCCCTCCCTCTGGTCAGTGGGATTCTCCTGCTGTCGCCACGGGACATCATCTGGACTGGAGGCCAGCTGGATCTTTTTCTTTGGAGTCACTTGTAGGGACTGCACTGATTTTGAGAGTTCAGCCACACTTTTGGTTAGTTCCTTGACTTGGAGACGTAAGTCTGCAGCAGAATCATCATCTTGGGATGGCGTGTCAGTCTCAATAGGGGTCTATGGAAAGGATGCTGCCTCCTGCTTGTATGTAATTGCTGGATGCCTAGAGATCTCTGTGCCACTAGGATTTGGTTCACGCAGCGCTCGGATGGCTCTATCCTTAAAGTGTGCAAAGTCCAATTCAGGATTTTGTAGGGCCATTATGCGCAGCTGTGTCCTTTGATTGTTAGAATGGAGTCCCTCTATAAACTGCTCCGTTAGTAGTCTATCTTCATCTTGCACACTCTCAGGGTCAACCTGCTTTACGGCCCATAGTGCCTCCTAAAGGTTAAGAGCGTAGTCCCGTATACTGTCCTGCACCCTCTGTTTGCACCCAAAGAATCTCATTTTTATCTCTGCTGCAGTGCGGGTGTCAAAAGTGTCCTTCAGTCTGGCCAAGATTTGTTTGACAGTTCCTTGATCAGTGTCCGGCCAGGACTTTACTTCCCTCTGGGCCGCACCAGTTAACTGGCCAATGAGGATACTGAGTTTTTGACTCTCAGACAGGGGATACACTTTGAACAAACTACATAGTCTTTCCTTAAAATCGCTCAGGGTGTGTGACTCCCCTGAGTACTGTGGTAACCAGGCAGCTCCTGGTATGTATGGCATTGATAGCGGCATTATGGAGGCTGCGGCTGTGACCGCCGCTGAATCTTCACCCGAGTTGGGCATTTTCTTTCTCCCTCAGTGTACCTTTACTGTTCTCAACAGCTGCTCTCTGACAGGCTGGATTGAGCTCTTCCTTGTCTCTAAATCGGATCTTCCTGCTTTTCTCTTGCTCACAACAGAGCGCAGCCCCAGCTTTACTTTGCCCACTAACGTTAGAGCGCGGGCAGGGCTTCGCGTCGTGCTTTATTTCTGTCTCCGCCCACAATGGCACGCCCCTCTCTGCTCGCACGCACAGTGTGACGCAGTTATGGCGGTGATTTGAAAGCTCATTAAAGTCTCTAGGACACAATTTAATAAAGTGTATGGCACACAGTACCCAGCTTTGCCAGGCTCCTTGTACCCAGCTTTGCTAGGCTCGATAAATCCTGTTTGTCGTGACGCCAGTTGGAGCGCCCCGCAGGGCCTTAGGTTACTCGGTACCGGGCCCGTTGACTTCAATGGGGGATAATACGGTGGCAGTGACCCGGTCCGTGGCCCTGGGCGTGCAGTAATAAAATTGAGGAAAGTTGTGTGATGTTTAAGTGTGACGCCACCCTTGGTGTTCGGCAATGAGTGGCCGACGCTGCAGTTTTGGTCCTCTGGGGCTGATGGTGACGCAGCAAAGAATGGTTCAGCTCCCCACAGAGCGGGGGCCCCAGGGCAAAGATATATGATTAATAGTTCAAATGGCGGTGAACGTTGGGGTGCAGAGAAATAAGAGGACACAGAGAGGTGCAGGTTTCTTTACCTTTTACTTGCAAGTCATTGCAATCCGGGGTACCACATACAGGTGATGGATTGAGTCCGGCTCGCCTGGAGGCATTCAGGGGATCCACCCTGCCAGGTGGGTGTTTGGGACCTTCTTTCTGCGCTTTGTGTGCGGGTCTCTGCTGTTTGTAACTAAGCTGCGACCCTCTCTTGTGTGATGGTTTCTCTAACTTGTATGGCTGTAAGCGTGAGCCTATTCCACGGGTATTGTCCTTTTCACCGTCAGCCCCGGGCTCTTGATCTGCTGCCGTGCCCTCAGGTGTTCAATGTCGCTCAGGAACTTGCAGTCCCCTGTACTTCCAGATTCGGCAGTCAGGACATACAGCTCCTGCCCACCCAGGACTCTGGCGTCCCTTTCGCTCTATTAGCGCTTCGCTCTGGGGTCTGCTATATGCAGTTTTTAGCTTCCCTGGAGTCCCTTGTCTCTGCTCCTGTCCTTCCCCTCCTCACAGATCAGCTCCCCATCTTCAACTCCCTGGATCTTCCAGAAAGATCCTTTATCTCAGGCTTAACTGTCTTGTCCTGAGCTCAGCTGCTCTCGTTTCCATGATAACTCCCTTGTTTGCTCTCTCAGCTGACTACTTGCTGACTCACTAACCCCATCTTCTGGCCAGAATTTATAAGGCAGCTCCCCTTTCTGACCTGCAGCTGGAATTGTAATGTAATCTGTTACCTGGCATGGGGGCCCCCCTTCTGCCTCCAGGCATGACTTTACCCCTTAGAGGGAGGCAATGTCACTGTGACAACCGGACTCTGGGGTGTCACACTAACACACCCTTAACCCTAATCCCAACCCTAACCCTAGTCCCAACCGGAACCGTAATCCTAATTTTAGCCCCAATCCTAACCCAGCTATAGCCCCAACCCTAATGGGAAAATGGAAATAAATACATATTTTAATTTTATTATTTTTCCCTAAATAAGGGGGTGATAAAGGGGGGTTTGATTTACTATTTATAGCGAAGTTTTATGTTACGCAGCTGTGACACACTAAAAGACTTTTTTTATTGCATTTGACAGCTATAATTTTTCCATATTTTGACCCACAGAGTCATGTGAGGTCTTGTTTTTTGCGGGACGAGTAAAAAATGGTACATTTTTGTTACCATTTTCGGGCCCATGCCATTTTTTGATCACTTATTTTGATTTTTGGGAGGCAGAATGAACAAAAACCAGCAATTCATAATAATAATAATAATAATAATAATAATAATAATAATTTTTATTTATATAGCTCCAACATATTCCGCAGCACTTTACAATTAAGCGGGGACATGTACAGACAAATTCAATACAAGTTAAGACAATTCAAACAGTGACATTAGGAGTGAGGTCCCTGCTCGCAAGCTTACAATCTACAAGGAAATGGGGGGACACAGTAGGTGAGAAATGCTTGTTAATTCAGGTCTGGCAATTATAATAGGGATTTTCATATAAAGCTGCATGATCCGGTCATCAGCCCGTGTGTTTAAGTGCAATAGACAAGTATCAAGTGCAGTTATCATGTGCATGAAGGGTGTGGAGACAGATGAATAGTAGGGTGCAGATTCAGAATAATATTTGGAAGGAGGGAACAGGGCAAAGTTAGCTTGCTGAGTAGTTGATGTGGTAGGCTTGTTTGAAGAGATGGGTTTTCAAAGCGCGCTTGAATAGGTCAGGGCTAGGTATCAGTCTGATCGTCTGGGGAAGTGCATTCCAGAGAGCTGGAGCAGCACGAGAGAAGTCTTGGAGACGGAGGTGCGAGGTTCGGATTACGGGGGATGTCAGTCTTAGGTCATTTGTAGAACGGAGGGCACGTGTAGGGCGATAGACAGAGATGAGAGAGGAGATATAAGGCGGTGCAGAACAGTGGAGAGCTTTGTGGGTGAGAGAATTTCTCATGATTTCATGAATTTCTTTGGGGGGGGCATTTATACCGTTCCGCGTGTGGTAAAATTGATAAAGCAGCACTATTCTTCGGGTTAGTACGATGACAGCGATACCTCATTTATATATATATATTTTTTTTTTTATATATATATATGTTTTGGCGCTTTTATGCAATAAAAACTATTTTATATTAAAAAAATAATTTTTGCATCGCTTTATTCCGGTGATGGAGCTATATGGCGGCTTGTTTTTTTGCGGGACAAGATGACGTTTTCAGCGGTACAAAGATTATTTATATCCGTCTTTTTGATCGCGTGTTATTCCACTTTTTGTTCGGCGGTATGATGATTAAGCATTTTTTTGCCTTTTTTTTTTTTTTACTTTTTTTAATGGGGTTCACTAAAGGGTTAACTAGTGGGACAGTTTTATATGTCGGGTCGTTACAGACAAGGAAATACTAAATATGTGTACATGTATTGTTTAGATTTTTTTATTTAAATAATCATTTATGGAATAAATATTTATTTTTTTATTAGTATTTTTGTTTTTTTTTATATTTTTACAATTATTTAAAAAAAAAAAAAATTTAATTTAATTCTTCCTTTTATACTTTGTCCCACTATGGGACACTCAGATCTGCATGGTATAGAAGCTGTCAGCGCTGCAGCTTCTATGCACTAACCTGAGAGACTTCCTGACCAGCTCTGGAGACCCGGATGTCATCATGACGGCAGCGATCGGGACCCTGCGTCATGACGCAGGGTCTCCGATCCAAAGGCAGACTGTCTGTGACCGCTCTTGGCACTTGGTGCCAGTGCAGCTGTGAGAATTAGCTGACACCCGGCCGTGATCAGCCGCGCTCCCCTCGTGAGCGCGGCTGATCGGACATGACGTACTATCCCGTCCATGAGCATTAAGTCCCAGGGCACATGGACGGGCTAGTATGTCAAAAGTCAGAAAGGGGTTAAACAATGTTTCAAAGAAAGGATCAGCTGTGATCCCATGCTGTCCTGTCTGTATACTCTCATTTTTGTCCTTCCCTGCCCAGGAGCTGTAGTGTAATCAGACCATGCCCCTGTTTGGTCAGACACAGCCATTACACAGTACACAACAGAAGCACATTTATAAGATTATCTCAGCACAGAAAAATTTTATTTTCTCTTTCCCCCATGACGGCACCACGGAGAGAGGGATTCGCCCTCAGGGAAAGGAAACCTACAGATGAAAAAGGCGGTACCGCTCTCCCACATCAGTTGGTTTCCTGTCCCTGACGGGGAACCTACAGCACGTACCTGGAGTCGTCGCAGGATCCGGGGACCGATCCAGTCCGGCAATAAGGCAGCGGGCGCCCTGCCTCGGCTGGATCGAGGCCTTGAACAGGCTCCCCCCCCCGAAGCACCACCATCTCGGTCGGCGGGCCTTGAGGGTGAGTGGGGAAAGGCAGTGAAGACTCCTGGAAGCCTGCCGATCCCAGGAAAAAGGGGAAGAAAAAAAAAAGGGGGGCCTCTTGCAGTTAGTGACGGCGGTCACTACTGGAGAGCCCACCCGATCTGATAAGGGGCCGGGCAGGTGGTGGCGGTCACAGAGGACCATACGGCAGAGCCTGCCATACCGGAGCAGAGGTGGGGGCCCATCGAGAGCCACGGACCGGGCGGACTTCTGCGGCACACAGTGGGGCGGCGGCAGCCATCGGAGCCAGGTGTGCAGCGCCGAGAGCCGGCGGGATGTGCGGTACACCGGGGGACGAGCTCGCACGCCATGTCTGCTCCCTTAAGGCGTGCGGTGCACCGCTGGGTAATCTCGCGGTGCGCATGCGCGAGACTTCCGGCGGGCCGCGGTACTTCCGGGAGCGCGGGGATCCCTGGGAAGGCGGCGGCGGTAAATTAGAAAAAAAAAATAATTATTTTTTCCTCTAAGAGTTTAAAAAAGAGGGGGAAAGCGGTCACCATGAGTGGGAAACCACAGAAGGAGACACGGCGGCGGTCCCCGAAGCAGGGACCTCAGCGAACGCAAGAACAGCACCAACTGCGCCAGCGCGACTTCCCAGCAGCGCAGCAGCAGTGGTCACACGAGATCGCGGCGCAGCCAAAGCTCCACCATGGCGGCGCAGCCAGAAGTGGATGCAGCAGTGGATAATCCCTACGCCTGAGATGGTATCATTCGTTCCACAGGAGGGTGAGTGATCTCCGTGAATGCCGTCTGCTAAATTGCGACCATTAATTTTTTCTCTTGCAGGGTCGTAAATGCACAACCAAATCTAAACATGCGGTATGTGTGACGAACAGCCCACCGCCGTTCGTCCACTTACGGGCGACACTAACGGGAGTCCCGCTGCCACCAAAACGCAGCGGACCCTGTGTCACCACTATGTCACAGTCCCACCACTGACACGGGTGTATCAGCGGACGGAGGGGCGTGACACAGTGCCGGCACACGGCTATCACAGGCGCAGTGGGGCTTATCTTAGTTATCCCAACACTGGCACCATGTGACCAAAAATATCCAGCAAGCTAATCTCGCTCTACAATTTGCCGCAGGGGGAGTTTAATTTGGATGCCCCACCACTGCTATCAATCTTCCAAGTACTGCGGGGATTTATGTATATCCCACTTTCTCAGTTCCACTTTGGAACTCACAGCTCTCCGGCGCCCCCCTTACCCTCAGGTCAGTCAGGGAACTGCACCTAGGATAATTGGTCGCCGGACGGGCTGCCTGTTGTGAACCGGCAATTAGGCTTCTGCAGTAAGGGAATTATCAATGCTGTGGCTGCAGACCCTTATTCAGCAATATAAGACCCTTCTGTACTGCCAGCAAGCCGTAATAGCCGTACACAACGCGCTGCCACCAGTCACGGTTACTTAATTCACAGTGTTAAATTAAGAGGGTCCGTGGCAAACCCTTTGAATTAGTAGCGATTATCTATCAAAGGCGTATAGTTCGAGTCTTAGAGCATGGAGACAGATCTAAATAATTATTTCATTTATTTTCCGAAAGAGGACAGTGATTACAGATAAAAGTTGCTATAAAATTGAGACATAAAATATGTACAGTACAGGTATAAAATAAAAGTGGAGAAAACAAAGAGATTACACTCACAGTTCCATATTGTTCCTTAGGCAGACCATGCGGCTAAGGTGGGTGGAGGCGGAGCTGCACTTCTCCGCTCATCTGGATCTTTCTAGCACGACGACTTGAGCTGTTCTGAGCTGGTTTGCCCAGGAAATGCCTTATAGACTTTCCTATGTGACATCACAGAGAGGTGCATTCTGGGTTGATCCCACCTCTCTTATCCAAGTTATGTTTTGGCTACAAAACTTAGATTAGCTATAACTTTATGGGAGAAGCTGGTATGGACTCATCAGTGGTATCATGTTTCCCAGCGTAATGAGCCCATCAAGAAAACATCAAACATCTATGCGATATGACCGTCCATTTGGGCGCAAATCCTATCTCATGTTCTGGACAGGGTAGAACTTCGAAACATACGCGGTCTCGAAGCTGGGACCGCTCAGGTTACAAAAATATGATTTTCATATCTCTAGGGTATTTGGTTCTTATGGTATAGTCTCTCATAGTTTTATTCGTTTCAAACAAAGAAGTTTTTCCCGCTCTGAAGAGGAGAGAAGGCAAATGGTGTGAGGAAGATGGTCTAGCTAATTAACATTCCTGCTCTTCCAGAGGAAGTGGCAGGGTTGATAAAACCTGGGGGGAAGGAATTCCTACTACTGACAGTTTACAATGTCCTAGGATGGAGGATTTGTTAGCACATTGCAACAGAAAACATATCTTGCAGACATGGTACATCACAGTATGTGCTATATGTACGGAGGAATTACCCCCTAAATGGGAGAAAAAGCTCTGTGCGGCTTGCATTGAGCAGACGATACAGGAAGAGTCCCCGGGGTTTGCCCTAGACCTCAGAACGTTAATAAAAACCCAGGTGGAATACACCCTTAAGGGCGCCAGGTCCTCAAAAAAGAAATGCCGGTCAAGGCATAGATCCCCAGAGCACCAGTGAGTCAGAAAACAAGCTATCCGACTCAAGTGATTCTTCATCCTCCCAATCCTCTTCGTCATCATCAGAAGGGGGACGCAGCTGCTTTCACATTGAGGAGACGGACGCCCTGGTAAAGGCTGTGAGGACAACTATGGGCTGGTAGACGAACGCCCCAAGAAAACGGCCCAAGATATAATGTTCGGCGGCCTAGAGCAAAAGAAACGGAGGGCTTTTCCGATTAATGAAAAAATCCACTCCCTCATCAAGCGAGAGTGGAAAAAAACAGACAAAAAAGTCCTCCTAACACCAAAGAGGAAATACCCCTTTGACGACCCGGCCTGCTGCTTTTGGAGCAAAGCTCCTAAGTTAGACGTAGCGGTTGCAAAGGCCTCAAAAAAGTTTGCCCTGCCCTTCGAAGACATGGGCACTCTGAAGGACCCAATGGACAAGAAGGCTGAAACCTTTTTAAAAAATGCTTGGGAAGCAGCAGGAGGGGGGCTAAAGCCAGCCATAGCAGCCACATGTGCAGCACGGGCCCTGATGGTATGGCTGGACCATTTAGATTCTCAAATAAAGGAGAAGGTCCCGAGAGAAACGATACAGAAGTCAGTTGCCGTAATGAAGGGAGCAACGTTTCTGGCAGATGCGTCGGTAGACTCAACCAGACTGGCAGCCAGGACAGCGGCCTTTTCAAATGCCGCAAGACGCGCCTTATGGCTGAAGTGCTGGCCGGGAGATTTGCAGACAAAAACCAAATTGTGCGCAATCCCGTGCGAAGGGGAATTCTTGTTTGGCCCAACACTGGACGACATCTTAGACAAGGCCGGGGACAAGAAAAAAATCCTTTCCCGGGTTCCCCAGCCAGGCATACAGACGTCCCTTTCGGAGCAAGAGGTTTATGCAACGTAAACCCCCAAAAGGGAACAAAGAAAGTTGGGAGGACAGAAGGAACAAGAGTAAGGGGTTTATATTTAACAAACCCCCCGACAACAAGAAGCCACAATGAAGGTACTCCCCGGGTCGGGGGAAGATTATCATACTTTCTCCAGGCCTGGGAGAAAATATCCGCAAGTTGTTGGATACTGGACATTATAAAGGAAGGCCTGAGTCTAAAATTCATCTCCCTTCCAAACAACTCTTTCATAATAACCCCTCAAAGGTCGTCACAAGAGCAGCTGGCTCTACACCAAGAAATAACGAACCTAAGGGAGAAAAACGTACTGGAAGAAGTCCCTTACCTAGACAGGGGCAAAGGCTTCTACTCTCCTCTTTTCCTTTGCAAGAAGCCAGACGGTTCGTACAGGGTGATCATAAATCTCAAAAGGCTGAACAAATTTCTAGAAATTCAGCACTTCAAAATGGAGACGATAAAATCTTGTATAAAAATGCTTCCCCCAGCTTGCTTCATGGCCGTGTTAGACCTGAGGGACGCATATTATCATGTGCCTATCCACAGAGACCACAGGAAATACCTCAGGGTGGCAGTGACGATTCAGGGGGAGGTAAAACCATATCAGTTCAGAGCCCTCCCCTTCGGGCTAGCTATTGCTCCAAGGGTATTTACGAAGGTAATGTCAGAAGTAATGGCCCACATAAGACCGCAAATCATCCTGATAGCCCCATACCTAGATGATCTCTTAATAATAGGGGGTTACCTCCCAACACTGCAAACAACAATTAGACATAGTGATGAGGGCCCTACTGAGCCTAGGGTGGATGCTGAACTTGCCCAAGTCCAAACTCATACCAAGTCAGGTGCAGGAGTATTTGGGGATAACACTAAATTCAATTGAACAGAAATGTTACCTGCCACAGACAAAGGTTCAAAAAATGACACAAATGACATCCCAAATGATAACCTCCCCAAACACTACCTTAAGAAAAGCGATGTCACTGTTAGGATCCATGACAGCCTGCATGCCAGCAGTTCAGTGGGCTCAGAGCCATACGCGGGACTTACAATGGGAAATACTAGACGCAAACACTTCCTTACACAGAAATTTAGACACACAGTTAAACATCTCACCAGAGACAAAACATTCTTTGAAGTGGTGGACAAATCCAGCCAACCTAGTCAAGGGGGTGCCTTGGACATTGCCGGCAACAAAGATCCTAACCACAGACGCAAGCCCCTGGGGGTGGGGTGCACATCTAGACAACCAAGTGGCACAGGGGGCCTGGTACCAGGGAAGAGAGTCCGCTTCCTCAAATATGAGGGAGCTGTTGGCAGTAAAACTAGCTCTCAATCATTTTCTGGACTCCCTTCATTCCCATCACACAAGGGTCTTCTCAGACAACCAGGTAGTGGTGGCATACCTAAACCACCAGGGAGGCACCAGATCTCGACCTCTGATGGAGGTAACAAAATCCATCTTCCACCTGGCAGAGCACAACCTACAATCCCTGACAGCCCTCCACATAAAAGGTGCAGAAAATCAAACGGCGGACTTTTTAAGCAGGACACGTCTAAAACAGGGGGAGTGGGAACTAAGCCAGTTAATCTTCAATCAAATCGTGAAACTCTGGGGCCAGCCACAAATAGACTTATTTGTGAACAGTCAGAACCGGAAGCTGTAAACCTTCTGCTCGATCGATCCCCGGGGGGGCCCAGTAGCCCTAGACGCCTTCACGATATCCTGGGAGTATCATCTGGCCTACGCCTTTCCCCCAATATCGCTCATTCCCTTAGTACTGAGGAAAATACGGGAGGACAAGGCGACAGTAGTGGTAATAGCGCCCTTCTGGCCACGGAGAATATGGTTCTCCTGGCTGAGAAGAATGTCCGTGACAGACCCCTGGGTTCTACCAGAAAATCCAGACCTGTTATGCCAGGGTCCAGTTTATCACCCACACATAAAAAACCTACACCTGACAGCCTGGCTTTTGAGAGGGAGCTCCTAAGCAACAGGGGCTTCTCATCAAACTTGTTAACCACGCTACTACAGAGTAGAAAGCCAGTAACCACCAAGGCATATGGCAAAGTGTGGAAGAAATTCATATCAGTGTCAGGCTCCGACCCAATGGGCGAAATCCCTGTAGATAAAATTCTAGAATTCCTACAAATTGGGTTGGAGAAGGGGTTAGCTACCAGCACCTTAAAAGTACAGGTGGCGGCCTTGGGAGCTTTGTATAACCACGACCTAGCTAAAAATAGATGGGTGAAGAGATTCATTAGAGCCTCAAGTAGATCCAGGCCGATCCTTCTACACACCACCCCACCCTGGGATCTAAATCTGGTGCTGAACGCACTAACCAAATCTCCCTTCGAACCCCTAGAGAAGGCTCCCTTAAAAATATTGTCGCTTAAGACTTCCCTGCTAGTAGCCTTAACTTCGGCCCGCCGCATTAGTGACATGCAAGCTCTGTCTGCCCACGCACCCTTCACGCAAATTCTGGAGGATAGAGTAATTCTTAATACCGACCCAGCTTATCTCCCCAAAGTATCTACACAGTTTCATAGGACCCAGGAAATCTCCCTACCCTCTTTCTGTCCCAATCCCAAAAACAAAACAGAAGAGGTGTTACACACTATAGACGTAAAAAGATGCCTGGTCCAATATTTAACAACCACGAGGGAGTTTAGGAAGGATAGGGCTCTGTTTATCTGTTTTCAGGGGCCTCCGAAGGGTCAAAAAGCATCGAAGGCCACACTGGCGAGGTGGATAAGAGAGGCCATCACCCTATCCTACTCCTGCGGGGAGGCCATACCGGAGGACGTAAGGGCCCATTCAACCAGAGCAGTGGCATCATCCTGGGCGGAGAAAGCTGGCGCTTCAATAGATCAGATATGTAGAGCGGCCACTTGGTCTTCCCCCTCTACATTTTTTAAACATTACCGTCTAGACTTGACCTCCTCTTCAGATCTCACCTTTGGGAAAAGGGTTCTGGAGGCGGTGGTCCCTCCCTAGATGTACAATCTTTGTAATTCTCTCAGTGGTGCCGTCATGGGGGTAAGAGAAAATCGTAGTTACTTACCGATAACGGTATTTCTCTGATCCCATGACTGCACCCGTACATCCCCTCCCTTTCAGACACACAGGTGTGCACGTTAGAGTGAGTTAGTTAACTTAGTACTTAGCCACACGGTGCCTCTATTAAGCTTAAGTTGAGTAAATTGATTAATTTTGGATTTTTTATAACCATTTGAGTTGCAGCTGAAAGTTCTGTGTAATGCTCTGTAAACCAACTGATGTGGGAGAGAGGTACCGCCTTTTTCATCTGTAGGTTTCCTGTCCCTGAGGGCGGATCCCTCTCTCCGTGGTGCCATCATGGGATCAGAGAAATACCGTTATCGGTAAGTAACTACGATTTTCACACATCCAATTGTGGAACTTATTATTATTCAAAGATCTATTGATTAAAATGGATTTTTGTTCATGGAAAAACCTCTGTAGCCCTAAGCTGAATTGATGAGCCGTGCACATGGATTATGCTGCCTCTGCACTTTTCCCACCACTTAAGTGCTCTATGCGGCACTATTTGTTAGTGATGTTTTCCTTTCCACATTTTCCAATGTTGATTACTTGTTGATAATAGCCCCATTTATAGGCTTTACTATAGTAAAAAAAAACAGAGTACTTTACATATTTTCAAACTGATGCATCTTTAGTATTAATCATTTTTTACACAAAATGCTCATAAATAATTATTATGTCGAATCTACTAAATTACTGTAGAATTCCTTAAGGAAGTGTTAGGAGGAGCCCAGCCCTACAAGTGTAGGCCATTTGCTCGTTCCTATCAGCTATATTTTGCTTTAAGGAGTTTCCAATCCAAAGCTAGTAAATCGTTCCCTTCCTGCCTTTGTTTTCTAGTCATTGAAATAAGGATATTATCACTGAGTCCATAGATCATAGCACTGTCGACAGATCGCTGCCGAGAACAATCACACGGCACAATAGTCACAGCTGGAGGACAACGGCATAATCATTGTTGTGTTGTCCTACGAATAATTGCTGTCACTGCTGAGATTTACTACGCTCTGCATAGACATGTTCAGAATAGATTTCTGTGTACAACTTATTATATTTAAGATTTATGAAGCACCTAGTAACATGACAATATTTCCTTGTAAGATGTTGTCCCCATATAGAGGGTCACTAGCGGAAATGCTGGTTAATATACACTTTACTTTTCTACAGACTGTCATTGTTTAATCTTTGGAACATATCAGTTGTCACTTGATCTTGCCTGATCAAAGATATGCCCTTTAGGAGCGTCACAAGTAATGCATAACTTGGAGAAACAGAAGACAAGATTACTATTCTATAATGGTGCCAAATAATCTGATGAATCACTTCCGCATACACTGTCATTATGTTAATAGGTGTGTGACACTTCAGGCTATGTGCACATGTGCGGAGTTGCCGCGGAAATTTCTTTCTCACCCATGACAGCACCACAGAGAGAGGGGATCCGCCCATCCTGGACAGGAACCTACAGATAAAAAGGATGGTACCTCCCCTCCGCCTTCAGTTGGGTTCCTGTCCCTGATGGGTGACCTACAGAAGCAGCAGCAGCTTACCAAAGAGGAGATCCAGGGCCTTCCCATCCGAGGATTGACAGCGGGGAGGCCCCTGTCACGGCGGGGTCGGTTTCTGAAGCCGCCACCGCTGCAGCCGACGGGCTCGACAAGGTGGGTAGGGGGGAGAGGACCGAGCCGCTGCTCCGGAAAGGAGGCTGGGGCTGGTGGGGACCCAGGGCACGCTATGGTACAGAGGTGTACCAATATGGCGCTGCCCCGGAAATGAGCAAACGACTTCCGGGTCCCCGCGGTTGGCGCATGGTGCACTCCCCGGACAGAGAGCGGTGCAGCCTGGGAGAGGAGGTGACGTCACACGCTGGGAGATTCAAAAATGAAAGCGCTGAAATGCTCCTGGCTGGAAGCGTCCCGGAAGTGGGGGACAGAGGAACAGCAGGAGCAGCAGCCCAAGCAGGAGCCAGGCAGCAGCGACACTACCATCTCCAGCAAAAAAGCGGACAAGCGTGGTGACCGGTCTAGTAGCCACTCCACGCAGTGCAGCAGATCGGCTGCAAGGAGCAATCATCATCCTTGGATCAGCCCGTACGGGACCTGAATCCACCTCCCGAACTGGTACCTGCAACAGCGCATACCTGGTGAATGACCTTCGAGATTGCTCACCATTGTAACAGACTTCTTTTCCCTTATCAGGGAAATAAGAAGGGGGAAAACAAAGAAAGGGGTATGCCCCACTGGTAGCAGAGCCCTACCAATCTCATGAGATAAGAGGCTCTGTGAATCCCGCGGACCTAAGAGCTGTAATCAGTTCAGAGGTTGAGTACCCCCCTTTTCATCCCTGACATGGGGGGGGAGTTAAAGGGAGGGACGCCATAGCAGGTTCCCAGTCACATGTCTCGATGTCAGAGGAGATTACCTCACATACCTCGGACACCGGCTCATCATCCTCAGACGAGCAAACGGGAGGCCATCATTGTTTTCCCCTAGAGGATTTAGAAACGCTGGTAAAGGGAGTAAGATCTACCATGGGGGTGGCAGACTCACCCTGATAGGCCAGTCCAGGTCATAATGTTGGGGACTGGGCCAAAAGAAACGCAGGGTGTTCCTACTAAACGAGAATGTACAGAGAAAAAAAAAGGGGAAAAGCCGGATAGGTAGTCTCTTCTCTTAAGAGGAAGTATCCCTTTGACGAAGGGGCGTCCACATCTTGGGACAAGGCCTCAAAATATGAAGTAGCTGCCGCCAAGGCCTTGAAAAAAAAAAAAAAAAAAAAGTTTGCACTCCTCTTTGAGGACGGGGGTACTCTGAATCACCCCTTAGATAAAAAGGCCGATACCTTCCTCAAGGGTGCTTGGGAAGCAATAGGCCAGCTATAGCGGCAACATGTACTTCCAGAGCCTTATGGTATGGGTGGATCAACTAGATAAATAGTTGATGGAAGGTACACCCAGTGGAAAAGATTCGGGAATCTATTCCAAGAAAAAGGGGAGCAGGCGACCTTCTCGGCGGACTTATCAGCCGACTCAGTAAGATTATCATCCAAAGCGGCAGCCCTGTCAAAACGCAGCCCGAAGAAAGTTGTGGCTCAAATGTTGGCCAGGGGATTTACAAGCTTAAGTGAAGCTGTGCTCGATCCCCTGCGAAACAAAGTTTCTATTCAGGGAGACGTTAGATCACATCCTCCAAAGGCAGGGGATAAAATGAAGGGATGCCCAAACATGGGGCCTATAGCTTTTAACCCCTTCACACCCGAGCCTGTTTTTGCCTTCGTGACCTAGCCAATTTTTTCAATTCTGACCAGTGTCACTTTATGAGGTCATAACTCTAGAACGCTTCAACGGATCCTGCTGATTCTGACATGTTTTCTCGTGCCATATTGTACTTCATGATGGTGGTAAAATTTCTTAGATATGAACTGCGCTTATTTGTTAAAAAAATCGAAATTTGGCGAAAATTTAGAACATTTTTCAATTTTCAAACTTTTAATTTTTATGGCCTTAAATCAGAGAGTGATATCGCACAAAATAGTTAATAAATAACATTTCCCACAAGTCTAGTTTACATCTGCACAATTTTGGAAGCATAATTTTTTTTTTTTTAGGAAGTTATAAGGGTTAAAAGTTGACCAGCGGATTTCTCATTTTTACAACAAAATTTACACCACCATTTTTTTGGGGACCACCTCACATTTGAAGTGAGTTTGGGGGGTCAATATGACAGAAAATACCCAAAAGTGACACCATTCTAAAAACTTCACCTCTCAATGTACTCAAAACCACATTCAAGAAGTTTATTAACCCTTCAGGTGCTTCACATGAATAAATGGAATGTGGAAGGAAAAAATAAACATTTAACTTTTTTTCACAAACATTTTACTTCAGAACCATTTTTTTTTATTTTTACAAATGTAAAAAGAGAAAATGAACCACAAAATTTTTTGTGCAGTTTCTCCCGAATACGCCGATATCCCGTATGTGGGGCTAAACCACTGTTTGAGCACACGGCAGAGCTCAGAACGGAAGGAGTGCCATTTGACTTTTTCAATGCAGAATTGGCAGGAATTGAGATCGGATGCCATGTCGCATTTGGAGAGCCCCTGATGTACCTAAACAGTGGAAACCCCCCACAAGTGACCCCATTTTGGAAACTAGACCCCTTAAAGAACTTATCTAGATGTGTTGTGAACACTTTGATCCCCCAAGTGCTTCACAGAAGTTTATAACGTAGAGCCATGAAAATAAAAAAATCATTTTTTTTCCACAAAATGACCTTTTAGCCCCCAATTTTTATTTTCACAAGGGTAACAGGAGAAATTGGACCCCAAAAGTTGTCCAATTTGTCCTGAGTACGCTGATACCCCATATGTGGAAGAAAACTACTGTTTGGGCACACGGTGGGGCTCGGAAGGGAAGTAGTGATGCTCTGGAATGCAGACTTTGATGGAATGGTCTGCGGGTGTCATGTCGCGTTTGCAGAGCCCCTGATGTACCTAAACAGTGGAAACCCCCCACAAATGACCCCATTTTAGAAACTAGACCCGCCAAGGAAGTTATCTAGATGTGTGGTGAGTAGAGTTGAGCGACTTTTGGTTTTTTATGGTCGAGTTTCGTTTCGTGAAACCCGACTTTTCCAAAAGTCGGGTCGAGCAAGATCGGCCGATTATAGGGAAAAGTCGGGGTCGTCCCGAAACACGAAACCCAATGTAAGTCAATGGGGAATAAAAGTCGGCAGTGAGAGGAGGACAGGAAACACACCTACAGTGCTCATTTGAATGCCAAAAGCATCAATTCTTCTTACTTAAGCTGGTCAACCTTAATTAACTTCATAATACAAGTTACGCACTGAAAAATGGGGGTTATTTGGCTAAAGTTGTGGGGGGGTAGGGCTGGCTCCAGGTTTTCATGTGCCCTGGGCGAAAGAGCACCCCTTTAACACATACCACAACTCATCATGCTCCGATACGGCAGGGAAATAGCGGTATAGTACAATGAAAAATACTTCACTTTTTACATCTCATGACAAGGCCCATCTATTTCTCCATACAGAATCATTGGTCCCATATAATGTTGAGCTCCACATAATTCTACAGTATATGTTGGTCCCCATGGATGAAGCTCCACTGTCTTATGGGCCCAAATAATGCTCCAAACATAATGGGCCCCATTTCTAATGCTCTAGTGTATAATGGGCCCTGTAAATGCTGCTCCAGTGTCTGATGTCCACCTTTGGAATGTTCCAGTGTATGGTGGGCCCCATCTATCATTCTCCAGAGTATAGTGCTCCCCAAAAATTGCTGTCCCAACATTGAAAACAATCAAATAAGTCTCCTCGCTAGGGAATCCCTGTACTAGTCTGGACTCCTCGTCGTCCCCATCTTCCATCTCACTGCACAGTATTTCAACCTTGCAAGTGCTGTGATCCTGAGCAAGCAGGGGGGGCCCACTCGTTGACGACGGCACTGGCACAGGGCCCCTGATAGTACGGTGGTGTGTCTGATGGCGGGTGGGCCGAACCTGCACTTTCATCTGCAGCTTCCTCTTTGTCACCGTGTAAGATGGAACTGTATATGGGAAGGGTAACCTGAGTTTCATCAGGGTCAGATTCAGGCCGGGTAGCGTGCGAGGGGAATGTAGTGGTCTGGGTCAATGTACCAGCAGATTCATCGAGCAGTGGCTGGGCATCAGTGCACTTGTGTTGCCCCCAGGAGTACGGTCGCCACAGTGGCATTACCTTCCTCCTAGGGAGTGTTATGTCATGCTTGGGAGCAACGAAGGATCTCTCTAGCAGGTTAACTGATTGGGCGGCGTTATTCCCACAAATCATGACCCTCCAAACAGCGTTCATGAAGGCAAAGTGTTTGTTTTACGTGGGCAGTATGGTTGCAAAGCTGAACCTTAAAGGAATGTCCAGAAGGGCACCACCAGGAGTGGTGCCTACGGCTTAATTTGACTCAACACGGGCAACCTCAACCATGCCAGCTACAGAACAGATGCACACATTGCAAGCTTAATTCCGTTAACGAACGAGACTCCGTCATGCCCCGCGGTCCGAGTCCGGCTTACTAGAGGGACACGTGAGGCTCTGGCACATGAGATTGGCCAATAACTGGTGTGTCATGCCCTTACATGTCCGTGGCTGCATGTGCGCTACACTGAAAAGGCCAGCGTTTGTCGCTTACAGGTGCAGATAACCCGCTGAACAACGTTAGGGATGGGGATCACTGATTACAATTATTACTCTCGAACGATGATTTCCCAGTAAGTGCAGGTCAACCGCAGTTCCGGAATTAGGCCTAACCGTCATTCCTGAAAAAAATGAAAAACTTACGTGTGCAAACCACAGGTGCTGTAGCTTGCTTAACAGCTCGCCAGCCGTTCTCACGCCCAGTATGGGTTACACGTGATTGCACAAAGGTGAGAAAGAGTACCGTATCCCCGGATAACATGTATGGATAGCGTACACATTCAAAAGATATGTCTATACATCAGGAGGCAGGCTCAGACGGTGTAAGGCCCAGTATGGCTTGCAAGTGATTGCACAAAGGTGAGAAAGGGTACCGTATCCCCGGATAACATGTATGGATAGCGTACACATTCAAAAGATATGTCTATACATCAGGAGGCAGGCTCAGACGGTGTCAGGCCCAGTATGGCTTGCAAGTGATTGCACAAAGGTGAGAAAGGGTACCGTATCCCCGGATAACATGTATGGATAGCGTACACATTCAAAAGATACAGTGGGGAAAAAAAGTATTGTCAGTCAGCAATAGTGCAAGTTCCACCACTTAAAAAGATGAGAGGCGTCTGTAATTTACATCATAGTTAGACCTCAACTATGGGAGACAAACTGAGAAAAAAAAATCCAGAAAATCACATTGTCTGTTTTTTTTTCATTTTATTTGCATATTATGGTGGAAAATAAGTATTTGGTCAGAAACAAGCAATCAAGATTTCTGGCTCTCACAGACCTGTAACTTCTTCTTTAAGAGTCTCCTCTTTCCTCCACTCATTACCTGTAGTAATGGCACCTGTTTAAACTTGTTATCAGTATAAAAAGACACCTGTGCACACCCTCAAATAGTCTGACTCCAAACTCCACTATGGTGAAGACCAAAGAGCTGTCAAAGGACACCAGAAACAAAATTGTAGCCCTGCACCAGGCTGGGAAGACTGAATCTGCAATAGCCAACCAGCTTGGAGTGAAGAAATCAACTGTGGGAGCAATAATTAGAAAATGGAAGATATACAAGACCACTGATAATCTCCCTCGATCTGGTGCTCCACGCAAAATCCCACCCCGTGGGGTCAGAATGATCACAAGAACGGTGAGCAAAAATCCCAGAACCACGCGGGGGGACCTAGTGAATGAACTGCAGAGAGCTGGGACCAATGTAACAAGGCCTACCATAAGTAACACACTACGCCACCATGGACTCAGATCCTGCAGTGCCAGACGTGTCCCACTGCTTAAGCCTGTACATGTCCGGGCCCGTCTGAAGTTTGCTAGAGAGCATTTGGATGATCCAGAGGAGTTTTGGGAGAATGTCCTATGGTCTGATGAAACCAAACTGGAACTGTTTGGTAGAAACACAACTTGTCGTGTTTGGAGGACAAAGAATACTGAGTTGCATCCATCAAACACCATACCTACTGTAAAGCATGGTGGTGGAAACATCATGCTTTGGGGCTGTTTCTCTGCAAAGGGGCCAGGACGACTGATCCGGGTACATGAAAGAATGAATGGGGCCATGTATCGTGAGATTTTGAGTGCAAACCTCCTTCCATCAGCAAGGGCATTGAAGATGAAACGTGGCTGGGTCTTTCAACATAACAATGATCCAAAGCACACCGCCAGGGCAACGAAGGAGTGGCTTCGTAAGAAGCATTTCAAGGTCCTGGAGTGGCCTAGCCAGTCTCCAGATCTCAACCCTATAGAAAACCTTTGGAGGGAGTTGAAAGTCCGTGTTGCCAAGCGAAAAGCCAAAAACATCACTGCTCTAGAGGAGATCTGCATGGAGGAATGGGCCAACATACCAACAACAGTGTGTGGCAACCTTGTGAAGACTTACAGAAAACGTTTGACCTCTGTCATTGCCAACAAAGGATATATCACAAAGTATTGAGATGAAATTTTGTTTCTGACCAAATACTTATTTTCCACCATAATATGCAAATAAAATGAAAAAAAAAAACAGACAATGTGATTTTCTGGATTTTTTTTTTCTCAGTTTGTCTCCCATAGTTGAGGTCTACCTATGATGTAAATTACAGACACCTCTGATCTTTTTAAGTGGTGGAACTTGCACTATTGCTGACAGACTAAATACTTTTTTTCCCCACTGTATGTCTATACATCAGGAGGCAGGCTCAGACGGTGTAAGGCCCAGTATGGCTTGCAAGTGATTGCACAAAGGTGAGAAAGGGTACCGTATCCCCGGATAACATGTATGGATAGCGTACACATTCAAAAGATATGTCTATACATCAGGAGGCAGGCTCAGACGGTGTCAGGCACAGTATGGATTTGACGGCCCAGATTACACAGCGGAGGAGCAGGGAGAGGTAAAGATTGCAAATACTGTGGCCCTGCCCAAGCAAGGGGGGCCCACTCGTGGGCGTCGGTACTGGCACTGGGCCCCTCATAGTATGGCGGTGTGTCTGACGGCGGGTGTGCACCACCACCGTCAGAGACACTTGATTGCACTATGAGGGACCCTGTGCCAGTGCCTGCGCCCAAGAGTCGGCCTACCCTCCTGTCCAGGGCAACGGCACTCGCACGGTGTCGTGCGCTAGGTGGTGACCCCGGCCATGGGGGGGAGGCAGCACAGTTAGGGAGTTTTAGAAAGTGGCATATGTTGATGTTGGACATTCAGCTGATGCAAAAGGCGAAATAGGTCAAGTTCGCGGAATAGGAGGAGAACAAAAGCAAGCCATTTTTCTGGCAACCTATGTGTCATCAAGGGAAGGTGGGACAAAATCCTTGGAAACCCATGCATGGTTCATTTTAATGAAGGTTAGATCATCCACATTTTGGGTTGACAGATGAGTCCTTTTTTCTGTCAGGATTGATCCAGCTGCACTAAAGACTTTCCGATAGCACACTTGCAGCTGGGCAAGCGAGCTCCTGTAAGGCATATTGTGCCAATTCAGGCCAGGTGTCCAGTTGAGCAGCCCAATAGTCAAAGGGGAATGACCTGTGTGGGAGAACATCGATATGGGAGGAAAAGTAGTTTGTAACCATAGTTGACAACTGCTGTCTCCTGTCACTTTCCATCGATGCTGTATTACCAGTTGTGTGAGCGGTACTTGAAAAATCAGTCCACAACATTGTCATGAAACCCCTGTCTCCAACGCCACTTCTGCTGTGTGCACCATGAACACCTCTGCCAAGCTGCCCCCGGCCCGTACGGCTCGTGTGAGAACCATCTCCGCTGCTGTGTGCTGGGAATGCCTCAAGCAACCGATTTACCAGAGTTGCTTGTTTATTAGCCAATATTAGGTCAAGGTTCTCCTGTGGCATGATGTTTTGCAATTTGCCTTTATAGCGTGGATCCAGGATGCTGGCCAACCAGTAGTCGTCATCGTTCATCATTTTGGCAATGCGGGGGTCCCTTTTTAGGATCCACAAGGCATAATCTGACATGTGGGACAATGTTCCTGGTGTCAATGATGCACTGCGAGTGCTGGTTGGAGGAGCACTTTCTGGCAAATCCACATCCCTCCAGTCACGCACAAACCCTGTACCAGACCTTGCCACGCCAACATTTTCACTTGCCCCACGAGATGCATCCTCCTCCCCTAAGTAATCATCCCCATCATCCTCCTCCTCCTCCTCTTCTTCCAACTCGTCCAGGAGAGGTCCCTGAGCAGACAATGGCTGAATGTCATCAAGGATTCCCTCCACCTCTTCCTCCTCGTCAACATTGGCTGCAGACGCCTACTCCTTAAGGTGCGTCAAAGTTTGCATGAGCAGACGCATAAGTGGGATGCTCATGCTTAGGATGGCGTCGTCTGCGCTTACCAGCCGTGTGCATTCCTCAAAACACTGAAGGACTTTACAGAGGTCTTTCAGCTTCGACCACTGCACACCTGTCAACTCCATGTCTGCTCTCAAAGTGCCTGGCCGTGTATCCTCCCACAAATGCATTATGGCCTGCCTCTGCTCGCACAGCCGCTCCACCATGTGCAGGGTGGAGTTCCACCTTGTTGCAATGTCGATAATGAGGCGGTGGTTGGGAAGGTGGAGCAATCGCTGCAGCTTCTGCATACGAACGGAGTGTACAGGCGACCGGCAGATGTGCGCGCACAGTCTTCGCACCTTATGGAGCAGGGCTGTTAACTCCGGATAATTTTTGAGGAAGCACTGCACCACCAGGTTCAAGGTGTGAGCCAAGCAAGGTATGTGGCTGAGTTTTGAAAGGGCTATGGCTGCCACAAAATTACAGCCGTTATCACTACCTTGCCTGCCTCAAGATGTACACTGCCCAGCCATGACTCAGTTTGTCGCTTCAAGTACTCGGCCAGCACCTCGGCGGTGTGTCTGTCGCCCAAACACATCATCTGCAACACAGCCTGCTGACGCTTTCCACTAGCTGCTCGATAGGGGGACACCTCGTGTGCAACAGTGGCAGCTGCAGATGGAGTGCTCGTACGACTGCGCTCTGTGGACGAGCTTTCGCTTCTGGAGGAGGAGGAGGAGGGTGGAACGCCTACAGCCAATTGTTTCCTATACCGTGGGCTAGGCAGCACTGTCCCACCACCGCTGTCCCCTGTGGACCCTGCATCCACCACATTAACCCAGTGCGCAGTGATGGACACGTAACGGCCCTGGCCATGCCGACTGGACCATGCATCAGTTGTGAGGTGCACCTTTCCACTCACTGACTGCTTGAGTGCATGGACAATGCGGTCTTTCACATGATGGTGGAGGGCTGGGATGGCTTTGCGAGAGAAGAAGTGGCGACTGGGTAGGTCATAGCGTGGTACTGCATAGGCCATGAGTTCGCGGAAAGCTGCACTTTCCACCAACCGATAGGGCATCATCTCAAACGAGATTAGTTTGGCAATGTGGGCGTTCAAACCCAGTGTACGCGGATGAGAGACTGAGTACTTTCTTCAATACAAAAAGGGTGGGGGAACAAGAGGTGCAATAGTGCCCTATCACTAGTGACACTACGATGTGAGTGGTGTAATGCAGTTCCACTCACCTATTCCGGTTGTGTGACCCACAACTGGCTTGAAGACATAACACAGTATCAGCTGCTGCAGGACCTCCACCGACCACTCCAAAGTGGAAAAACTGCCAGAGAATATGGGAAGCAAGATGTGCCACAGTCCGCGCTGCTGAATCCACAAAATCACCTGGGATGCAAGATGTAGTAACAAAGTACTGCTTTATTCCTTCCTACGCGTTTCGGGGCCCTTCCTGGCACCTTCCTCAGGGATCCCTGAGGAAGGTGCCAGGAAGGGCGCCGAAACGCGTAGGAAGGAATAAAGCAGTACTTTGTTACTACATCTTGCATCCCAGGTGATTTTGTGGATTCAGCAGCGCGGACTGTGGCACATCTTGCTTCCCATATTCTCTGAGTACTTTCTTGACCTACTCATAGTGTCTGGGAGGGTGAGCTGGACTTGAGAGCTGCATATGGTGGAAGTAGCGGTGGACAGGGCGGACTGAGAGAGGGTTGATGATGGTGATGGAGTTGGTGTTCTTTCTGATGGCCTAGATTCAGTATTTCGTTGATATAACAGTGGGATTCCCTGACTGCTGTGGCCTTGCAACGACACCTCAACATTTGCTGCTGTGCTAACCGGTGGGCTTACAGTGGGGGAAACAATGTAGCGTTGCTGACTACCTTCTTTGTGATCAGTTGCACGTGTGGCACTTGAGGTTTGGTGTTGTGTCCACGCTTAGAATCATAGAATCGTAGAGTTGGAAGGGACCTCCTGGGCCATCTGGTCCAACCCCCTGCTCAAAGCAGGATTCGCTAAATCATCCCAGTCAGATGTCTGTCCAGCCTCTGTTTGAAGACTTCCATTGAAGGAGAACTCACCACTTCTCGTGGCAGCCTGTTCCACTCATTGATCACTCTAACTGTCAAAAAGTTTTTTCTAATATCTAATCTGTGTCTCCTCCCATTCAGTTTCATCCCATTGCTTCTAGTCTTTCCTTGTGCAAATGAGAATAAAGTTGATCCTTCCACAATGTGACAGCCCTTTAGATATTTGTAGACAGCTATTAAGTCTCCTCTCAGTCTTCTCTTTTGCAAACTAAACATTCCCAAATCCTGCAACCTTTCCTCATAAGACAGGGTTTGCAGACCGGTCACCATTCTGGTCGCTCTTTTCTGAACTTAACCAGCATGCAAGTGCATGCTGGTTAAATGTCTAAGCATGCAACTGGTATTCAAATTTTTCAGATTTTTCCCTCGGCTAAAGGTCTTTGCGCACTTCTTACAGATAACCTTGGCCTGATCATGAGGATTTTGTTAAAAAAAGTGCCACACTGCACTCTTCCTACTTTGGCAGACATTTTGCGGCCTAGCACGCTGTGATGTTTTGACCCTCTGGACAAGCTGTCCAGCAACTCTTTTTTGATTTTTGGAACCTGTCTTTGGAGTGCTCCGGGCCTGCCAGATAACAGCTGTTGCGATGTTGATGTCTGCTGTGGATGCTCCTCATCTGAGCTATTGGAAGCAGCACCCTCTTCCCCCAATGGATGCCAATCTGGGTCAACAACTGGGTCATCCATCACCTCCTCTTCAATGTCATGTGCACCTTCCTCTGTGTCACCGTGTATGGTGGTATAGTGTGCGGGAAGGGGAACCTGAGTCTCATCAGGGTCAGAATCTGGCTCTGTACACTGCGAGGACAATGTAGTGCTCTGAGTGAATGTACCAGCAGAATCATCTATCAGCGGCTGTGCATCAGTGCACTCCATGTCAGATTCATCTTGGCC
Organism: Dendrobates tinctorius; assembly: GCF_039654945.1. Taxonomy (NCBI): domain Eukaryota; kingdom Metazoa; phylum Chordata; class Amphibia; order Anura; family Dendrobatidae; genus Dendrobates; species Dendrobates tinctorius. The sequence continues at coordinate 33,625,457 of NW_027361711.1, forward strand.
TGGGTAATTCACCATTTCAATTGATAATCCAGGCATGGTATGTGAAAACAGCTCCATTGAGTAATCAGTAGTATGGCCTGCGTCATCCTTCAATCTTGGTTGTGGTGAAGGACACAAGGAAAGGTGTGGTTCATGAACATGAGCCTCCAATGACGACTCAGTGCTTTTACTTTTTACAACTTCAGAAGAGGAGGCGATAGAGCTGGAGGCTGAGTCAGCATTGTAAGACAAAACTTTTTCCTGATGCTCTGGCGTTAAAAGCGGTTTGCCAACTCCTAGAAAACTAAGCCTTCGAAGCCTTATGGAGCCAGACGATGACGCAGGCTCAACACCTCCTGCATTCGGTCCTATTTTGCTTTTGCCACTACCATCAGATCCACCACCAACACCATCATTACCAGCTGCCAACCCCCGCCCAATTCCACGGCCTCTTCCACCAGCCTTCCTCATTTTTGGTAGAAATGTAGACAAAATCCTACAAACTATATAGTAATGTAAAACAAGGTACAAGGTGTCTATAGGACAGGGGAGATTTAGATTTTCTGCAGACACTTGTGGACACTGGACACTTGGATTGTGTGAGGCCCACTGAATATCACAGCGCTATGTCACAGGCTCGATGGCACAGGTGTGAAAAAAGTGACTACAGGATAAGGGAGATTTTGAATTTCTGGGAGATTTTGAATTTCTGCAGACACTTGTGGACACTGGACACTTGGATTGTGTGAGGCCCACTGAATATCACAGCGCTATGTCACAGGCTCGATGGCACAGGTGTGAAAAAAGTGACTACAGGATAAGTGAGATTTTAAATTTCTGCAGACACTTGTGGACACTGAACACTTGGATTGTGTGAGGCCCACTGAATATCACAGCGCTATGTCACAGGCTCGATGGCACAGGTGTGAAAAAAGTGACTACAGGATAAGGGAGATTTTGAATTTCTGGGAGATTTTGAATTTCTGCAGACACTTGTGGACACTGGACACTTGGATTGTGTGAGGCCCACTGAATATCACAGCGCTATGTCACAGGCTCGATGGCACAGGTGTGAAAAAAGTGACTACAGGATAAGTGAGATTTTAAATTTCTGCAGACACTTGTGGACACTGGACACTTGGATTGTGTGAGGCCCACTGAATATCACAGCGCTATGTCACAGGCTCGATGCAGCAGGTGTGAAAAAAGTGACTACAGGATAAGGGAGATTTTGAATTTCTGGGAGATTTTGAATTTCTGCAGACACTTGTGGACACTGGACACTTGGATTGTGTGAGGCCCACTGAATATCACAGCGCTATGTCACAGGCTTGATGGCACAGGTGTGAAAAAAGTGACTACAGGATAAGGGAGATTTTAAATTTCTGCAGACACTTGTGGACACTGGACACTTGGATTGTGTGAGGCCCACTGAATATCACAGCGCTATGTCACAGGCTCGATGGCACAGGTGTGAAAAAAGTGACTACAGGATAAGGGAGATTTTAAATTTCTGCAGACACTTGTGGACACTGGACACTTGGATTGTGTGAGGCCCACTGAATATCACAGCGCTATGTCACAGGCTCGATGGCACAGGTGTGAAAAAAGTGACTACAGGATAAGGGAGATTTTGAATTTCTGGGAGATTTTGAATTTCTGCAGACACTTGTGGACACTGGACACTTGGATTGTGTGAGGCCCACTGAATATCACAGCGCTATGTCACAGGCTCGATGGCACAGGTGTGAAAAAAGTGACTACAGGATAAGGGAGATTTTGAATTTCTGCAGACACTTGTGGACACTGGACACTTGGATTGTGTGAGGCCCAATGAATATCAGAGCGCTATGTCACAGGCTCGATGCAGCAGATGTGAAAAAAGTGACTACAGGATAAGGGAGATTTTGAATTTCTGCAGACACTGGACACTTTTGGATTGTGTGAGGCCCACTGAATATCAGAGCGCTATGTCACAGGCTCGATGGCACAGGTGTGAAAAAAGTGAATTGTAGAATTGGGCAGAATAGGAATCTCCCTAGAGTGTAGGTCTGTAAGAACGGAACAAGTCCTCCACTTATCCTTCCACAGTGACACACAGCTTCACTGTGGCTGTGATAACAGCCGTTACACGGTACTGTGTGAGGAGCGTACACCGCTGTATGGTGTGAATAAATGCACGCTCAGTACCTTAGCAGGACAAAAAAAAAATTGGGATTGCTTTTAAAAAAGCAGTTTGCAGAGCAGTGGGGAAACAGCAATGCAGCTGTCAGGAAGCCTTAGAAGGCAGCCTAACAACCAACACCGCTGATCCACCACAATATAGCCTCCCCTTGCACTGCACACACAGTGAATGGTGTGTTGCACAGGCAAAATCGCTAGCAGCAGAAGCAGTTTTTTTGTCTTCTTCCCTGCCTAACGCTCTCCCTACAGAATCAGCAACCTCTCCCTATGCTAAGATCGGCAGAAGTAAGATGGCGGTCGGCGTGCACGCCCTTTTATAACCCCTGTGACGCCCACCAAAGCAAGCCAATCACTTGCATGCCCTTCTGAAAGATGGTGGCGACCCCTGCCTATGTCATCACGTTGCCCACAGTGTCCGTGGATCCTGATTGGCTGAAAAAGAGCGCTAAACAAACTTTTGAAACGCGACTTTGGCGCGTAAGTCGCCGACCTCGTGGCCGACCTCATCCTAGAGTCGGGTTTCGTTTCATGAAACTCGACTTTGCCAAAAGTCGGCGACTTTTGAAATTGTTCGACCCGTTTCGCTCAACTCTAGTGGCCATCTTACTTCTGCCGATCTTAGCATAGGGAGAGGTTGCTGATTCTGTAGGGAGAGCGTTAGGCAGGGAAGAAAACAAAAAAACTGCTTCTGCTGCTAGCGATTTTGCCTGTGCAACACACCAGTCACTGTGTGTGCAGTGCAAGGGGAGGCTATATTGTGGTGGATCAGCGGTGTTGGTTGTTAGGCTGCCTTCTAAGGCTTCCTGACAGCTGCATTGCTGTTTCCCCACTGCTCTGCAAACTGCTTTTTTAAAAGCAATCCCAATTTTTTTTTTTGTCCTGCTAAGGTACTGAGCGTGCATTTATTCACACCATACAGCGGTGTACGCTCCTCACACAGTACCGTGTAACGGCTGTTATCACAGCCACAGTGAAGCTATCTGTGTGTCACTGTGGAAGGATAAGTGGAGGACTTGTTCCGTTCTTACAGACCTACACTCTAGGGAGATTCCTATTCTGCCCAATTCTACAATTCACTTTTTTCACACCTGTGCCATCGAGCCTGTGACATAGCGCTCTGATATTCAGTGGGCCTCACACAATCCAAGTGTCCAGTGTCCACAAGTGTCTGCAGAAATTTAAAATCTCACTTATCCTGTAGTCACTTTTTTACACACCTGTGCCATCGAGCCTGTGACATAGCGCTGTGATATTCAGTGGGCCTCACACAATCCAAGTGTCCACAAGTGTCTGCAGAAATTCAAAATCTCCCAGAAATTCAAAATCTCCCTTATCCTGTAGTCACTTTTTTCACACCTGTGCCATCGAGCCTGTGACATAGCACTGTGATATTCAGTGGGCCTCACACAATCCAAGTGTCCAGTGTCCACAAGTGTCTGCAGAAAATCTAAATCTCCCCTGTCCTATAGACACCTTGTACCTTGTTTTACATTACTATATAGTTTGTAGGATTTTGTCTACATTTCTACCAAAAATGAGGAAGGCTGGTGGAAGAGGCCGTGGAATTGGGCGGGGGTTGGCAGCTGGTAGTGATGGTGTTGGTGGTGGATCTGATGGTAGTGGCAAAAGCAAAATAGGACCGAATGCAGGAGGTGTTGAGCCTGCATCATCGTCTGGCTCCATAAGGCTTCGAAGGCTTAGTTTTCTAGGAGTTGGCAAACCGCTTTTAACGCCAGAGCATCAGGAAAAGGTTTTGTCTTACATTGCTGACTCAGCCTCCAGCTCTATCGCCTCCTCTTCTGAAGTTGTAAAAAGTAAAAGCACTGAGTCGTCATTGGAGGCTCATGTTCATGAACCACACCTTTCCTTGTGTCCTTCACCACAACCAAGATTGAAGGATGACGCAGGCCATACTACTGATTACTCCATGGAGCTGTTTTCACATACCATGCCTGGATTATCAAGTGAAATGGTGAATTACCCAGGCCAAGATGAATCTGACATGGAGTGCACTGATGCACAGCCGCTGATAGATGATTTTGCTGGTACATTCACTCAGAGCACTACATTGTCCTCGCAGTGTACAGAGCCAGATTCTGACCCTGATGAGACTCAGGTGCCCCTTCCCGCACACTATACCACCATACACGGTGACACAGAGGAAGGTGCACATGACATTGAAGAGGAGGTGATGGATGACCCAGTTGTTGACCCAGATTGGCATCCATTGGGGGAAGAGGGTGCTGCTTCCAATAGCTCAGATGAGGAGCATCCACAGCAGACATCAACATCGCAACAGCTGTTATCTGGCAGGCCCGGAGCACTCCAAAGACAGGTTCTAAAAATCAAAAGAGTTGCTGGACAGCTTGTCCAGAGGGTCAAAACATCACAGCGTGCTAGGCCGCAAAATGTCTGCCAAAGTAGGAATAGTGCAGTGTGGCACTTTTTTGAACAAAATCCTCATGATCAGGCCAAGGTTATCTGTTAGAAGTGTGCAAAGACCTTTAGCCGAGGGAAAAATCTGAAAAATTTGAATACCAGTTGCATGCTTAGACATTTAACCAGCATGCACTTGCAAGCGTGGACACAACACCAAACCTCAAGTGCCACATGTGCAACTGATCACAAAGAAGGTAGTCAGCAACGCTACATTGTGTCCCCCACTGTAAGCCCACCGGTTAGCACAGCAGCAAATGTTGAGGTGTCGTTGCAAGGCCACAGCAGTCAGGGAATCCCACTGTTATATCAACGAAATACTGAATCTAGGCCATCAGAAAGAACACCAACTCCATCACCATCATCAACCCTCTCTCAGTCCGCCCTGTCCACCGCTACTTCCACCATATGCAGCTCTCAAGTCCAGCTCACCCTCCCAGACACTATGAGTAGGTCAAGAAAGTACTCAGTCTCGGGGGGCGTGGCCTGGATCGCTTGTGGGGAGGACGTGTGTCGCTGTTGCTCCCGCTGCCAGCCACGAAGGGAGCCCCTGTTTTGACCCTAAGGGGGTTTTTGGTGTGCCCCCCAGTGAGAATTGGAGCAGGAGAAAGTGGTGGAGGTTTCAGCGGAGGAAACCGCGGCTCTCGGGGAGGAGAGCGGCCGCGGGGATCAGATCTTGGCGCCGGAGGAGGACGGGCGCCATCTTTGCCACGTCTTCCTGCTTCTTCCTGAGCGGCGCGGGCCAGAAGACCGTGGAGAGCCGTTGGAGGAGGTGGAGGGTCACAGCCTATGCTAGAGGGGAGACCGCAGACCGCTGACCGCTACAAAAAAAAAAAAAAAAAAAAAAAAAAAGGTGAAGGTCTGCTTACCGGAGGAGAGGGAGGTGAGCTGGACACAGAAGCCTGGCTGGTGATCAGAGGGTGACCGCAGCGCTGTGTGCTCCTGGTGGCTGGGTCGGGCGCTCCTTGCTGGGTATAGTGACTGGAGATTTGGGGGTGCTGCTCCCCCTTTTCGGAGACGCCGGGACCTGCCTGACCCCACACTGCAGTAATGAGAAACAATATATATAGGGCACCATATCAAGGCCTTATTTACTGATGCCAGCACTCCACCCTTTAAGAAGCATGAGGTCTTTTTCATCCATGAACATGTATTAATAGACTTTCCCTAAATGCACGAGTGGTGACTTTAAATGCACGCTTTAATCCAACATTATGGTCAAATCTAATAAAGAGCGTGCAAAATCGCTGGATACTGGGGCACACCGGGGCAGTCAAGGCGAAATGGAGAAATTTTTGAAAAATAAATCGGGGTCGGCTAGGCCCACACCAAAAAAGCTTCACACTAATGCTGAGGTAGAGGAGCGGGTCGAGGACTCTGACTCCAGTGAAGATGTCTCGGGTAGTGACGTTACCCACTCAGACTCTGGGAAGCTCTCTAGATCAGTATTTAAAAAACTTCTGACCCAAGCATTAAAACCTTTGGTTACAGAGTTATCCGGCATGAGAGCTGATTTGTCACATATTGGTAACAGAGTGGAGTCCCTTGAGGCATCTCAGTCCTCTCTTATTAGCCATTCTAATGCCATGAGGGACCATTTGGAATACCACAGAGAACAGCTTAATAACTCTTTTCTGGCCTTGGAAGATCAAGAGAATAGAAGCCGCAGAAAAAATATAAGGATTAAGGGGTTGTCTGAAAGTGTTTCTGCAGAAATATTGGAAAAATCCACGAAAGAAATCTTTGCCCTTCTAATTCCACAAGAAAAATGCGACCAAATTGTGATTGAGAGGGTCCATAGATCGCTCAGACCAAGGCCTAAATCCTCTGAACCCCCGAGGGATGTGATCTGCGGCTTGTTGTGTTATGTGGACACCAATGTTATTCTGTCTGCTGCAAGGGATACTAAAAATCTCGCTTATGAAGGATCTGCCATACAACTTTACCAGGACATTGCGCCGTCGACCCTTGCAAAGAGAAGAATCTTGAGACCCTTATTGGAAATACTACGCTCGCGTAAAATTCTATATAAATGGCTGTTTCCGTTTGGAATATCGGTAAATGGAGACGGCAAGCAAGTAACAGTGAGAAGTCCTGGCGATTTAAGCAAAATATGGGACACTTTTGGCATTGCTTCTATTGATATCCCCTCTTGGCTTCCCTTGGATATGGATCTTCGCACGCCTCCTCCTATCAACGCTTACGCAGAAGGCCAGGGGGAGTGGGCCTCAGTGAAGAGACGCATGCCTCCAAAGCGAGGGAAATCGGAGGCAAGAAGAGAGATGCCACCCTGAATATTGTATAACTGGGTCTGGTCGCATCTTCTTACGTTTAGACTCAGTAGTCTCTTGATTTATTTCCACAATGGCTTGGTTCACCTGTATTTGCCTTGTTTGACGCCTGCCTAGGTGTGGACACTTTCATTTAATTGCTATACAAGTTAATGTGTGCTACTCGTGTGTTGGGGATGTGATTCCCAGATCTGTCATGGGGGGTACGTTGGTCCCCCTGCCCCTGCTCCTGCCACTGGCAGGTAGATGGTTATTGTTATTTATCGGTTACTGTTATTTTACCTTGTATTTTGTATTTTTTGTGGTCCGTCGGCATGTGACACTTTATTATTTATTTTTTCTTTTGTTACATCTAACTTACTATGGGTGACACGGAAAAATTTGCCTCTATAATAGTGGCTTCGTATAATGTAAAGGGGTTACGCTCCCCGTGTAAGAGAAATCAGATACTGAACCTTTTGCATACGAAAAAGGCTAGTGTGATCTTTCTACAGGAGACACATTTTAAAGCGGGGAGAGTACCAGACATGTCCAGATCTCGTTACCCGACCTGGTATCATAGTACAGGGGGGTCGGCATCTAGAGGTGTGAGTATTGCTATTAAAAAAGGTGTTCCTTTTGTCTTGCACGATTGCTTCTCAGACTCTGAGGGAAGGTATATTATTCTGAAGGGCCTTATTGCTAATACCAAAGTTACCTTATGTAACCTCTATGCCCCAAACAAGGGTCAGGTTGGTTGGTTGTGCAGGATGATGGATACTTTAAAACTTTTTACTGAAGGTTTATTACTGATGAGGGGAGATTTTAATGTACCACTCAATCCATCTTTAGACACTTCCACGGGTAAGTCTGCCCTTTCCCAAAAGGCACTGAGAAAATTACACCTTTCTTTCCAGAAGTTACATTTGATAGACCCCTGGAGGACACTCTCTCCTTCGGACAGAGACTACACTTTTTATTCCCATCCGTGTGGTAGCTACCATAGAATTGATTATATATTGACACAAACATCCAGCCTCTCATTAGTCAAAAACGCGACCATAGACGTCATCACACTATCGGACCATGCTCCTATTTTCCTAGATATGGGCATAAAAACCCTTCCGCGACCAGCTGGGTCTTGGTCGCTTAATGAGACATTATTAGATTCCGATTCCCATATTACGAGACTGACTGACACTCTGGACTTCTTTTTTCAGACAAATTTGCAATCTGGCCCACCTACTCCTGTGGTGTGGGAATCGCATAAAGCGGTTATGAGAGGAGAATTTATAGCTTTGAGTTTCTATCTCAAAAAGGAGAGGACAAAACAGGTTGTGTCTATTTTACACCAAATTAGTTCTTTGGAAAGATTACATAAGAGATCTCAAGTAACTAAGACACTAGCTGAACTAACGGACCTAAGAAATTCGCTAAAAAATCTTTTGAATATTCAATCGGCTAAAACCTATATGAGATGTAAACAGAGGTTCTATCTTCATGGCAATAAAAGTAGCAAGCTTATGTCTTCATTGCTCAAAAAGCAACAAGAAAAGACGTTTGTTAGACAACTCAGAACTATGGATGGCTCCTCAATTTTCGAGACTGCTGATATTGCCGAGGAATTTAGATCCTTTTATGAAGGCTTATATAATTTAAATGTACCAGAGAGCATGCGAGACCCAATAATAGCTATAGAAAAAATTAGAGAATTCCTGACTCCACTAGTTTTACCTAAAATAAGCCCGGAGGGCCAGGCTTTGTTGACCGCTCCAGTTACCCCTAAAGAAATTTTGGATATTCTTTCCACCATTCCAAATGGAAAGGCCCCAGGTCCGGATGGTCTCCCCATTATATATTACAAAAAGTTTATAAAATCACTCTTACCTCAATTGGTGACCTTGTTTAACTCCTATCTGAAAGGCCAGCTTCCCCCTAAGCAATCATTAGAGGCATATATTATGGTTCTCCCGAAGGAGGGTAAGGATCCAAACCTGTGCGCCAGCTATAGACCAATTTCATTACTTAATGCGGACATAAAACTGTGGGCTAAAATACTAGCGGGCAGAATAGGTAATTTTTTACCCAAATTGATTCATGCGGATCAGGCGGGCTTTGTGAGGGGGAGGGAAGGTAAAGATAACTCCACCAGGGTAATACAGTCCATAATGTTTGCTAAAACCCAACAGGTCCCCTTGGTACTCTTGTCAACTGATGCCGAGAAGGCCTTTGACAGAGTGTGCTGGAGATTTATGGAACAGGTGTTGATTAAGTTTGGCTTTCCTCCTCAATATATAACAGCAGTCCTTTCTCTCTACTCTCAACCGACGGCTAGGGTCAGGATAAATGGCACCTTATCAAAAAGTTTGGAGATTCATAACGGGACTAGGCAGGGATGTCCTTTGTCCCCATCTTTGTTCATTTTGGTTATAGAAACTTTGATACAACGTATCCGGCAGGAACGACTTATAGAGGGGTTGACGGTGGGCACGGAGACATTTAAAACGCTAGCTTTTGCAGACGATTTACTTTTCCTCATATCCAATCCACCTCGGGCATTCCCGATCATCCTTCAAATTTTTCAACAATTTGGCTCCCTCTCCAATTTTAAAATTATTTTAGCTAAATCTGAAGCGTTAAATATCACTCTTCCGTATTTCCAACTTTCCACTCTTCGTACTCAGACTCCCTTCTCTTGGGCTAAGGATTCTATCAAATACTTAGGAATATTTATAACTAGGGATCCTACTAACTTAATTCAAAGTAATTTCGTACCCTTATTGAAGAAAGTTACTAACCTGATGCACAAATATAACCTACCTACTTTATCTTGGTTGGGTCGCATAAATGTATTTAAGGCATATATTATGCCTATCGTTTTGTATACCATGAACATGGTACCGATTCAGATACCCCTGACCTTTTTTGGGTCATTAAAGTCACTGATAGGAAAATTCATCTGGAAATCTAAACCGGCTAGGTTGCCTTATAGGCTTCTTACTTACCCAGTCGCTTCTGGTGGATTGGGAGTTCCAGACCCCTTGGTATATTATAAAGCAATTCACCTTGGCAGATGGCTAAAGGTAGTGTCTTGCTCTGAAGGAGGGGAGGGAGCGTGTGTCGACCTGACTTTGTTGGGTCCGAGGGGCTTGCCTTATTTATGGACTAGGACTAAACCACCGGCTGCCCTTAGACTGGATGAGATAACATCTACTACTTTACGTACTAGGAGATTGATGTTGGAGGAGTTGCCGGAGGGCACTTTCCCTTCGACGTTTACGCCGATTAGCTCGATACCGTTCTTATTGGATTCTGATTTCCAGGATCCCTATAATCTGTGGTTTACCCTCCCTAGAGATACATTGAATAGCTTTTACGGTAACAAAATATTACAGGGTGGAGTTTGGCCATCAAATGCAACGAGTCAACCAACTAACTTTCTCCAGTGCCACCATATTCGACGCACGCTCATGCAGTTTAGGAAGAGTTTCCCGATCAAAACTGGTCCTGGTTAGATATTATGATAAAACTCCCACTTCCACGGCTAAAAATCTTGTCTCGTATTTACTCACATCTGATCTCTCCAGGAGTACACTTTAAGCCCTCATTTATTTACTCCTGGGAGATGGAACTTAATGTTGCGTTTACAGGGGAACAAGTATCTAGAATCCTATCTAATGCTCAGGGATTCTCCAGGTGTGTTCTTTTGCAAGAAAACTCTTATAAAATTTTGACCAGGTGGCATTGGACTCCCGCGAAACTTTTTCAGAGGGGTCTTGCTGATAATGATGCTTGTTGGAGATGCCTCAATCCTGGAGGGCATCATACACACATATTTTGGGATTGTCCCAAATTGAGACATTTTTGGGACGGTGTCGAGCTGGTTCTCAAGAATTTACAGCTAATTAAGACCAGTCTCGGGGCGACGGAGGTTCTTTCGTGCCCATCAAAGGATTTTTTACCAAAAAAACATGGCCTACTCCCCTTGATGTTAAGCGCTGCAAAACAATTGATAGCTGTTCATTGGAAAGATGTCACTCCCCCCACATTGGAGGAGTGGCGTGACAAAATAAATCAGATTTCGCGTCTTGAGGAGCTGTCTAGCTGGGAGGTCTTTAGTCACAAATCATATGTGTTGACTTGGGCCCCGTGGACTAGTTATTTGAGGGACAACCCTCGAGGAGAGGGATCAGATATTATTTGAACCTCGCCTAGATTTGGTGGCATTGGTTTTTTGGGGTGGCTGGTTCCAGGGTTACGTATAAAACTGTTCACCTGCTCTAATTTTATATTACATGCACTTGTTGCTAGTGTCGTTGCCGACGACTACTTTGTTTTGATGTTATTGTTATTGTTTGCTATTATGTATCCCTCCTTTCCCTTCCCTTCTTCTTTTTCCTTTTTCCCGCCCACTTTCCCCTCCCCCTCTTGTTTTTTCCCCATTTATTATTTTTTACACCCTGGATGGTCGCCTAAACAATCTTTAACTATATTCATTTGTAAAGCGATGATCTGTCTTTTGGTGTAATTGTAACTTGAAAATAAAGAATTTAAAAAAAAAAAAGAAAGTACTCAGTCTCTCATCCGCGTACACTGGGTTTGAACGCCCACATTGCCAAACTAATCTCGTTTGAGATGATGCCCTATCGGTTGGTGGAAAGCGCAGCTTTCCGCGAACTCATGGCCTATGCAGTACCACGCTATGACCTACCCAGTCGCCACTTCTTCTCTCGCAAAGCCATCCCAGCCCTCCACCATCATGTGAAAGACCGCATTGTCCATGCACTCAAGCAGTCAGTGAGTGGAAAGGTGCACCTCACAACTGATGCATGGTCCAGTCGGCATGGCCAGGGCCGTTACGTGTCCATCACTGCGCACTGGGTTAATGTGGTGGATGCAGGGTCCACAGGGGACAGCGGTGGTGGGACAGTGCTGCCTAGCCCACGGTATAGGAAACAGTTGGCTGTAGGCGTTCCACCCTCCTCCTCCTCCAGAAGCGAAAGCTCATCCACAGAGCGCAGTCGTACGAGCACTCCATCTGCAGCTGCCACTGTTGCACACGAGGTGTCCCCCTATCGAGCAGCTAGTGGAAAGCGTCAGCAGGCTGTGTTGCAGATGATGTGTTTGGGCGACAGACACACCGCCGAGGTGCTGGCCGAGTACTTGAAGCGACAAACTGAGTCATGGCTGGGCAGTGTACATCTTGAGGCAGGCAAGGTAGTTAGTGATAACGGCCGTAATTTTGTGGCAGCCATAGCCCTTTCAAAACTCAGCCACATACCTTGCTTGGCTCACACCTTGAACCTGGTGGTGCAGTGCTTCCTCAAAAATTATCCGGAGTTAACAGCCCTGCTCCATAAGGTGCGAAGACTGTGCGCGCACATCTGCCGGTCGCCTGTACACTCCGTTCGTATGCAGAAGCTGTAGTGATTGCTCCACCTTCCCAACCACCGCCTCATTATCGACATTGCAACAAGGTGGAACTCCACCCTGCACATGGTGGAGCGGCTGTGCGAGCAGAGGCAGGCCATAATGAATTTGTGGGAGGATACACGGCCAGGCACTTTGAGAGCAGACATGGAGTTGACAGGTGTGCAGTGGTCGAAGCTGAAAGACCTCTGTAAAGTCCTTCAGTGTTTTGAGGAATGCACACGGCTGGTAAGCGCAGACGACGCCATCCTAAGCATGAGCATCCCACTTATGCGTCTGCTCATGGAAACTTTGACGCACCTTAAGGAGCAGGCGTCTGCAGCCAATGTTGACGAGGAGGAAGAGGTGGAGGGAATCCTTGATGACATTCAGCCATTGTCTGCTCAGGGACCTCTCCTGGACGAGTTGGAGGAAGAAGAGGAGGAGGAGGATGATGATGGGGATGATTACTTAGGGGAGGAGGATGCATCTCGTGGGGCAAGTGAAAATGTTGGCGTGGCAAGGTCTGGTACAGGGTTTGTGCGTGACTGGAGGGATGTGGATTTGCCAGAAAGTGCTCCTCCAACCAGCACTCGCAGTGCATCATTGACACCAGGAACATTGGCCCACATGTCAGATTATGCCTTGCGGATCCTAAAAAGGGACCCCCGCATTGCCAAAATGATGAACGATGACGACTACTGGTTGGCCAGCATCCTGGATCCACGCTATAAAGGCAAATTGCAAAACATCATGCCACAGGAGAACCTTGACCTAATATTGGCTAATAAACAAGCAACTCTGGTAAATCGGTTGCTTGAGGCATTCCCAGCACACAGCAGCGGTGATGGTTCTCACACGAGCCGTACGGGCCGGGGGCAGCTTGGCAGAGGTGTTCATGGTGCACACAGCAGAAGTGGCGTTGGAGACAGGGGTTTCATGACAATGTTGTGGACTGATTTTTCAAGTACCGCTCACACAACTGGTAATACAGCATCGATGGAAAGTGACAGGAGACAGCAGTTGTCAACTATGGTTACAAACTACTTTTCCTCCCATATCGATGTTCTCCCACACAGGTCATTCCCCTTTGACTATTGGGCTGCTAAACTGGACACCTGGCCTGGATTGGCACAATATGCCTTACAGGAGCTCGCTTGCCCAGCTGCAAGTGTGCTATCAGAAAGAGTCTTCAGTGCAGCTGGATCAATACTGACAGAAAAAAGGACCCGTCTGTCAACCCAAAATGTGGATGATCTAACCTTCATTAAAATGAACCATGCATGGGTTTCCAAGGATTTTGTCCCACCTTCCCCTGATGACAGAAAAATGGCTTGCTTTGGTCCACCTCTTCCTGGGACTTGGACATTCAGCTGATGCAAAAGGCAAAATAGGTCAACATATGCCACTTTCTAAAACTCACTAACTGTGCTGCCTCCCCCCCCCCATGGCCGGGGTCACCACCTAGCGCACGACACCGTGCAAGTGTCGTTGCCCTGGACAGGTGGGTAGGCCGACTCTTGGGCGCGGGCACTGGCACAGGGTCCCTCATAGTGCAATCAAGTGTCTCTGACGGTGGTGGTGCACACCCGCCGTCAGACACACCGCCATACTATGAGGGGCCCAGTGCCAGTACCGACGCCCACGAGTGGGCCCCCCTTGCTTGGGCAGGGCCCCAGCATTTGCAATCTTTACCTCTCCCTGCTCCTCCGCTGTGTAGTCTGGGCCGTCAAATCCATACTGTGCCTGACACCGTCTGAGCCTGCCTCCTGATGTATAGACATATCTTTTGAATGTGTACGCTATCCATACATGTTATCCGGGGATACGGTACCCTTTCTCACCTTTGTGCAATCACTTGCAAGCCATACTGGGCCTTTCACCGTCTGAGCCTGCCTCCTGATGTATAGACATATCTTTTGAATGTGTACGCTATCCATACATGTTATCCGGGGATACGGTACCCTTTCTCACCTTTGTGAAAGCCATACTGGGCCTAACACCGTCTGAGCCTGCCTCCTGATGTATAGACATATCTTTTGAATGTGTACGCTATCCATACATGTTATCCGGGGATACGGTACCCTTTCTCACCTTTGTGCAATCACGTGTAACCCATACTGGGCGTGAGAACGGCTGGCGAGCTGTTAAGCAAGCTACAGCACCTGTGGTTTGCACACGTAAGTTTTTCATTTTTTTCAGGAATGACGGTTAGGCCTAATTCCGGAACTGCGGTTGACCTGCACTTACTGGGAAATCATCGTTCGCGAGTAATAATTGTAATCAGTGATCCCCATCACTAACGTTGTTCAGCGGGTTATCTGCACCTGTAAGCGACAAACGCTGGCCTTTTCAGTGTAGCGGACATGCAGCCACGGACATGTAAGGGCATGACACACCAGTTATTGGCCAATCTCATGTGCCAGAGCCTCACGTGTCCCTCTAGTAAGCCGGACTCGGACCGCGGGGCATGACGGAGTCTCGTTCGTTAACGGAATTAAGCTTGCAATGTGTGCATCTGTTCTGTAGCTGGCATGGTTGAGGTTGCCCGTGTTGAGTCAAATTAAGCCGTAGGCTCCACTCTTGGTGGTGCCCTTCTGGACATTCCTTTAAGGTTCAGCTTTGCAACCATACTGCCCACGTAAAACAAACACTTTGCCTTCATGAACGCTGTTTGGAGGGTCATGACTCGTGGGAATAACGCCACCCAATCAGTTAACCTGCTAGAGAGATCCTTCTTTGCTCCCAAGCATGACATCACACTCCCTAGGAGGAAGGTAATGCCACTGTGGCGACCGTACTCCTGGTGGCGACACAAGTGCACTGATGCCCAGCCACTGCTCGATGAATCTGCTGGTACATTGACCCAGACCACTACATTCCCCTCGCACGCTACCCGGCCTGAATCTGACCCTGATGAAACTCGGGTTACCCTTCCCATATACAGTTCCATCTTACACGGTGACAAAGAGGAAGCTGCAGATGAAAGTGCAGGTTCGGCCCACCCGCCATCAGACACACCACCGTACTATCAGGGGCCCTGTGCCAGTGCCGTCGTCAACGAGTGGGCCCCCCCTGCTTGCTCAGGATCACAGCACTTGCAAGGTTGAAATACTGTGCAGTGAGATGGAAGATGGGGACGACGAGGAGTCCAGACTAGTACAGGGATTCCCTAGCGAGGAGACTTATTTGATTGTTTTCAATGTTGGGACAGCAATTTTTGGGGAGCACTATACTCTGGAGAATGATAGATGGGGCCCACCATACACTGGAACATTCCAAAGGTGGACATCAGACACTGGAGCAGCATTTACAGGGCCCATTATACACTAGAGCATTAGAAATGGGGCCCATTATGTTTGGAGCATTATTTGGGCCCATAAGACAGTGGAGCTTCATCCATGGGGACCAACATATACTGTAGCATTATGTGGAGCTCATCATATACTGTTTCAAACATTATATGGGACCAATGATTCTGTATGGAGAAATAGATGGGCCTCGTCATGAGATGTAAAAAGTGAGGTATTTTTCATTGTACTATACCGCTATTTCTCTGCCGTATCGGAGCATGATGAGTTGTGGTATGTGTTAAAGGGGCGCTCTTTCGCCCAGGGCACATGAAAACCTGGAGCCAGCCCTACCCCCCCACAACTTTAGCCAAATAACCCCCATTTTTCAGTGCGTAACTTGTATTATGAAGTTAATTAAGGTTGACCAGCTTAAGTAAGAAGAATTGATGCTTTTGGCATTCAAATGAGCACTGTAGGTGTGTTTCCTGTCCTCCTCTCACTGTCGACTTTTATTCCCCATTGACTTACATTGGGTTTCGGGTTTCGGGACGACCCCGACTTTTCCCTATAATCGGCTGATCTTGCTTGACCCGACTTTTGGAAAAGTCGGGTTTCACGAAACGAAACTCGACCATAAAAAACCAAAAGTCGCTCAACTCTAGTGGTGAGCACTTTGAACCCCAAGTGTTTCACTAAAGTTTATAATGTAGAGCCTTGAAAATAAAAAAAATCATTTTTTTTCCACAAAAATGATCTTTTAGCCCCCAATTTTTATTTTCACAAGGGTAACAGGAGAAATTGGACCCTAAGAGTTGTTGTCCAATTTGTCCTGAGTACGCTGGTACCCCATATGTGGGAGAAAACTACTGTTTGGGCACACGTCGGGGCTCGGAAGGGAAGAAGTGACGTTCTGAAATGCAGACTTTGATGGAATGGTCTGCGGGTGTCATGTTGCGTTTACAGAGCCCCTGATGTACCTAAACAGTGGAAACCCCCAATTCTAATTTCAACCCTAACCCCAACACACCCATAACCCTAGCCCTAACCTGCGTGCCTGCTTTTTTTTCTTTTACTTTTTTTTTCCTTTTGTGACAAGATCGCTGCCCTGCGATCTGACTCATAGTAACGCCACTTCTCCTCTGATCTCACACTAACAGATGATCAGAGGAAAAGCAGCGTTACTATGTGACAAGATCGCTGCCTGGCACATAGTAACGTGACTTCTCCTCTGATCTCACACTGACAGATGATCAGTGGAGAAGCAGCGTTACTGTGTGACAAGATTGCTGCCTGGCACAGCTGTGCCAGGCAGCGATTAGCTGTGCCAGGCAGCGATCTAGTCACACAGTAACGCTGCTTCACCTCTGATCATCTGTCAGTGTGAGATCTGAGGAGAAGTCGCATTACAATGAGTGAGATCGCCGGGAAACAAGCAGCTTTCCCAGCGAGCGCTCTCATTGGCTGCTGTGGCGCTGACGTCATCAGGACCTGAACCAATCAGGTCTCGATGACGTCGGGAGTCCCAGCTTGCATTGTGCACCAGGATCCCCGCGTTAAGGTATGTGGGGGTCCCGGGGGGCACAAAACCGCCGACAGTAGATAAACGTCGGCGCTGCACAAAGCCTAGGAAACGCCAACGTTTAGCTACTGTGGGCGGTTGGGAAGCAGTTAAAAGGTCCTTTCATAACAAAGTTCTTTCAGGGAATGGGATGAGAGAAGAGGAGATAGAGGTCCTCTTCAGTAACTTATCCCGAGACAAGAAACCTTCTGACAGTTTGTGGAAGGAAATCTCGGTCAGCCCTTGGTTATTAATTCTGATAGCCTCGGGCCTAAGGATAGACTTTCTCTCTCTCTCCCACCTCAAAAAATACATAGTAACTCCACTAAGATCCTCTATACGAGAATAAAAGGGCTCGAAAATGAGGTCCTAAGCTTAGTAAAGAAAGGAGTCCTCCATGAAGTTTCCCTGCAGGAGAGGAGCAGAGGCTTCTATTCCTCTCTTTTTCTGGTGACCAAACCGGACGGCACCTTCTGGATAATTATAAATTTGAAAAGTCTAATCGTTTATGTCAAAAAACAAAAATTCAAAATGGATTCAATCAAATTAACCACCAAAATCCTGTTCCCACACTGCTTCAGGACAGTATTAGATCTCAGCGACGCGTACTATCATGTCTCCATCCACGAAGACTCCAGAAAATACCTCAGACTGGCGGTCGCTATAGAGGGCGAGATAAAAGGGGTCCAATACGGGACCTTGCCATTCAGAATATCTATAGCCCCATGACTATTCACAAAACTAGTAGCAGAAATGATGGCCCGCCTAAGGGAGCAGGACGAATTAATAATCCCATATTGGACGACTTTTAATAGCGGCTCGCCCCTAAAATGCAAGGAACAGAGGGACAGAGTGATGAACACTCTACAGAACCTCGGCTAGCTTCTGAACCTGAGAGAATTGAGGTTGGAGCCAACATGTTCGGGAGTTCCTAGGACTAACACTAGACTCAAACACCCAAGAGCAATACCTCCCGGACCGCAAAAAATAGAGCATCGCTCAAATGGTAGCAAGAGCGATTCAGAACCCTTCCATGACACTAAGAAAAGCAATGTCATTACTAGGGTCTCTCTCTGCCTGCCTACGGGCGGTCCAATGGGCACAGCTACATACGAGACCTCTCCAATGGGATGTATTAGCCAGCCAGTTAGCATTACAAGGTCACTTAGGGGGCCGCATTACCCTAGATTCTAAAACTATTCATTTCCTAGCCTGGGATGGAAACAAAGACAACCTATCCAAAGGGATTCCTTGGGTAAAAAAAAAAATCACACATATAATTACCACGGATGCCAGTCCCACAGGATGGGAAGCATACATGAACAGCAGGGTGGCACAGAGGGAAGGGGGAGGCCAAGAATTAGAAGCCTCCTCGAACCAAAAGGAACTCGGGCAGTAGGCTACGCCTTAACACACTTCCTACCCATGCTGTGAGGTCATCATGTCCGTATATTTTCGGACAATCAGGTGATGGTGGCTTATATAGTTCCTCGGGGAGGAACCAGGTCCCGAGCCCTAATGAACACGTCTTCCAAAATCCTCACCCTATCCGAGTATCTCTCTCGGCACTGCACATACGGGGAACAGAGAACTGGAGAGCAGACCTGAGTCGCACCATATTACGCCAGGGAGAATGGGTCCTAAAACAGGCCTTCTGCACATTGTAGAAATGTGGGGAACCCCAGACATAGATCTGTATGCCCGAATCCTCGGGCCCTGGACGCTCTTATGCTCCCGTGGACACAGAGCCTAATGTATGCCTTTCCCCCGATCATTCTCATTCCGGCAGTCATAAGGAAAGTCAGAGAGGACGGAGTGAGAATGATACTAATGGCTCCCTTCTGGCCAAAAAGAACTTGGTTCTCCTGGCCGAGAATGCTCTCAATAACCGACCCTTGGGTCCTACCAGATCTCCCAGACCTACTGTCTCAGAGACCAGTGTTACACTCTCGAGCAGTGAACCTCCATTTAACACATGGAATTTGAAACGGCACTGCTGAGGGAAAAGGGTTTCTCTGAAAGCCTAGTTTCTACACTACAAAAGAGTAGGAAACCAGTCACGACGAGAGAATATGGGAGAACTTGAAGGAAGTTTCTGTCCACCTCCAGTGTCCAGGATGGAGTCCAGATTAACAAAATTCTTGAATTTCTGCAGAGGGGCTTAGAGCAGGGACTGGTGGTTAACACACTGAAAGTACAGATAGCGGCCTTAGGTGCCTTTTATAACCAGGATGTGGCAGTCAATTCCCTGGGTAGCACGGTTTATCAGGGCCGCAACCAGGTCTAGGCCAATAGTTAGCCTGAAATTACCATCATGGGACCCGAATCTCGTACTATCTGCACTAACAGGTCCCCCATTTGAACCTATCCAGTCAGCTCCCC
Source organism: Dendrobates tinctorius (assembly GCF_039654945.1). Lineage (NCBI taxonomy): Eukaryota > Metazoa > Chordata > Amphibia > Anura > Dendrobatidae > Dendrobates > Dendrobates tinctorius. The sequence goes on from NW_027361711.1 coordinate 33,644,968, forward strand.
TTAATATCTTATCATTAAAACTGTGCTTCTAGCGGCGCTAGCATCGTCTCACAGGGTAAGCGATATTCAGGCTCTATCAACAGCGCCACCGTTGATCAAAATTCTAGAAGATAGTCATCTTGAAGCCTGACCCGGCATATCTACCTATAGTGGCATAACATTTTTCATAGGTCCCAAGAGGTAGTCCTTCCTTCCTTCTACCCAAATCCCAGGAATAGGGGAGAAGAAAGATTTCGCACCCTAGATGTGAAGAGGTGCCTAGTTCAGTATTTAGAGGCCACCAAAGGATGTAGGAAGGAAGGCTCTCTCTGTCTCTTTTTGTGTGTTTCCAGGGACCTCGGAGGGGACTCAAAGCATCTAAGAGTACCCTGGCAAGACAGATAAGGGATGCAATTGGCATATACATCCAGTGGAAATACCATTCCGGAGGGGTGGAGAGCTCATCCCACAGGAGCAGTAGTGACCTCGGGGACTGAAAGATCCGAGGTATCGATAGAACAGATCTGTAAGGTGGCCACCCGGCAAACACCTTCTACCTCTTTTCAGACACTATCATTTAGAGCTAGCCTCTATCTGACCTGACCTTCGGGAGAAGGGTCCTTCAGGCGGTGGTCCCTCCCGAAGCTACCAATCTCTGTAATTCTCTCCGTGGTGTTGTCATGGGTGAGAGAGAATAGCTTAGTTACTCACCGATAACGGTGTTTCTCGGAACCCATGACAGCACCCGCTTATTCCCCCCCCTTCACGAGTGTGGTGAGCACGTTTTACTGTCCGTGGAGTGTTTCTGTTTAGGCACGGTGCTTCTTGATAATAAGCAATATTATAATGTTGTGTATATACTTCTGTTTAGCTAATCTGGAGACCCTCTGATGTTCTGTAACCAACTGAAGGCGGAGGGGAGGTACCGCCCTTTTTAAAGTGGCATGCAAAAGTTAAAATTACTGTTATTGTGAACAGTTAAGCAAGTTGAAGATAAAATGATCTTTAAAAGGCCTAAAGTTAACGATGACACATTTGTTTTGTATTTTAGGCTAAAAAGTAATACACATTGTAATTTTTTCACATTTTAAAAATTACAAAAAGAAAAATGGTCCGATGCTAAAGTTTGGGCACCTTTGGAGATTTGTGTGCTCAGATAACTTTGACCCAGGTTTCAGACCTTAATTAGCCTATAAGGGATATGGCTTGTTCACCCTCAATGTTAGGAAAGGCCAGCTGATGCAGATTCCACAGGTTTAGAAACACATAGCCTCCTCTAACCTTGTGCGAAAAAACAGCCACCATGGGTTCTTTTAAGCAGCTGCCTAGCACTCTGAAAATGAAAATGGTGGAGGCCCACAAAGCAGGAGAAGGCTATAAGAAGAAAGCGTTTTCAAGTTGTCCTTTCCTCAGTCCAATATGTAATTCAGAAATAGCAGTTTACAGGAGCAGTGGAGGTCAAGATAAGGTCTGGAAGGCCAAGCAAAATTTCAGAGAGAGAGCTGCTTGTAGGATTGCTAGAAAGGCATATCAGAACCCCCACTTGACTGCAAAAGACCTTCAGAAAGATTTAGCAGATTCTGGAGTTGTGGTAATTGTTCTACTGTTCAGAGACACCTTATCAAATATGGCCTTCATGGAAGAGTCATCAGAAGAAAACCTCTCCTGCACCCTCACCATAAAATTTAGCATCAGAGGTATGCAAAAGAACATCTAAACAAGCCCAATGCATTTTAGAAACAAGTCCTGTGAATTGTTGAAGTTAAAATAAAACTCTTTGGTCTCAATGATCAAAGGTATGTGCAGAGAAAAAATTGCATAGAATTTCAGGAAAAGAACATCTCTCCAACCATTAAGCATGGGGATGGATCAATCATGCTTTGGAGTTGTGTTGCAGACAATGGCACAGGGAACATTTCACAGGTAGAGGGAAGAATGGAGTCAATGAAATTTCAACAAATTCTTGATGCAAACATAACACCATGTGTAAAAAAGCTGAATTTGAAAACAGGATGGCTTCTACAAATGGATAATGATCACACACATCGAAATCCACAATAGACTACCTCAAAAGGCGATAGCTAGAGGTTTTTCAATGGCCCTCACAGTCCCCCCGATTCGATCATCATTGAAAACCTGTGGCTAGTCCTCAAAATAGCACTGCATGCAAGACGACCCAGGAATCTCACAGAAATGGAAGAATTTTCCAAGGAAGAATGGATGAAAATCCATCAAACAAGAATTGAAAGACTCTTGGCTGGCTACTAAAAGCGTTTACAAGCTGTGATATTTTAAAAGGGAATGCTACTAGGTACTAGCTATGCAGGGTGCCCAAACTTTTGCATTGGCCTATTTTCCTTATTGTAATTTTTAAAATGTAAAAAATGACTATTTAATTTTTTTGGCCTAAAATACAGAGAAAATGTGTCATCTTTAACTTTAGCCCTTTTAGAGATCATTCCATCTTCAACTTGCTTAACTGGTCACAATAACAGTAGTTTTGACCAGGGGTGCCCAAACCTTTAAATGCCACTGTATCTGTAGGTTCCTGTCCAGGATGGGGCTGATCCCCTCTCTCCATGGTGCTATCATGGGTTCCGAGAAACACCGTTATCGGTGAGTAACTAAGCTATTCTGCGGCAATTCCGCAACTCCCTGCCGCGGGAAATCCGCATGTGCGAAAAACTAACGTTTTGCAAGAGTAATTAGCTTGCAGAATGCTAGTGTTTTCCAAGCGATCTGTAGCATCGCTTGGAAAACTGATTGACAGGTTGGTCACACTAGTCAAACATAGTGTTTGAGAAGACATCAACCCCACAAATATTAACCCCACTTGCCAGGAAGAGCCAGGCAAAGTGCCAGAATTGGCGCATCTAATAGATGTGCCTTTTCTGGGCAGCTGTGGGCAGCTATTTTTAGGCTGGGGGGGCCAATATCCATGGCCCCTTACCAGCCTGAGAATACCAGCCCCCAGCTGTCTGCTTTAGCAAGGTTGGTTGTCAAAAAATGGGGGGGACCCCACGCCGTTTTTTTTAAATTATTCATTTAAGTAATAAAAAAAAAATGTTGTGGGGGACCCCTCTATTCTTGATAACTAGCCTTGCTGAAGCTGACTGCTGAGGATTGCAGCCCCCAGCTGTGACTTTTGCCTGGCTGGTTAGCAAAATTACAGGGGAACCAAAGCCGTGTTTTTTTTTTTTTAAATTTATTTACAGATCAGGAACGGCTGATGAATGCTCCCATCCGCTGCTCCTGCTCTCACTGTTATTAGCAGCTGCAGATGTCGGATGATGGGATCAGTAGTCCCTTCAGCTAACCGCAATGACTGGAGGTAAAGTTTATACCTCCGATCACAGCTGAGCGCTCCCACTGTCTTTTGACAGCGTGAGAACCATGGCTCTCTGACAGGCGGAGAGGACTTCCCCGCTGATCAGAAGCGGTGTTTGACGCGCTGTCATGCACATTACAGCGCAGCAAACACTGGATGTTCGGGCCCCCCATTCAAGTGAATGGGGTCCGGGTACTGTTTTGGTACCCGAACCCAAACTTTTTGTAACTGTTTGGCCGAACATCCAGGTGTCCGCCCATCTCTATTCCTGAGTTTTGTTTTTTAAATCTGTCTTATGGTTCTAGAGCTATAGGCCTTTTTAGTGCTAATTTGTATAGTCTTTACCAAAGACGCGTGGCTCCAAGGGTGGTAATGCAGCCACGCCATAACGAGAATACTTTTTGAAATTTCACTGGCACCACTTTGAGGTAATAACTCTGGAATGCTTCAATGTATCCCATTGATTTTTTTTGTAATGTGCTAAGGAAGTAGAAGCACAATACGGTTTTATCCAAACTAAAATCAGTTCAATTAATAAAAGTTATACTAACCTGACTAAGTTGTGATCACATAACATTAGAAAAGCAAATAATCCAAGCTGAAGTAGGTCCACGGGTCCAGAGACCAATTTAGATAATGTAGAAGGGTAAAATGTGGAAGATTCGCATTGCTGGTGAATGAAAGCAATTCAGATTCCCATTCACTTTAAAAGATTCTGCTTTTATTATTTTGTCTACCTGTTTCGAAGCACCATACTTCTACTTACAAAACGTACATCGTGGTTTTTGTCCCGAGGAAGAAGTATGGTGCTTCGAAACGCATAGACTAAATAAAAGCCACAGAATCATTTAATGTGAATCTAAATTGCCTTCATTTTCCAGCGGATCTTTCACATTTTTCCTTTCTTATGTAAGGGGGTGAAGAGGAAGAAGAGCCTAAAAGGGGTTACCTTTCCTGCTCCGTATCCAGAACCACCTAGCCAGACAGCAGCGTTGCCGGAGGGAAGACATTCTGGCCCAGACCGACTGAATCATGTGACCGTGGGGGGCTGTGACAAGGGACGAGGGGTGCTTGACAGGAAGCTGTGCAGGGAAAGGGCGCAAAAGCAGAGCGCGCCAGACAGAGAGCAGTGTTGTGAGTTCATTTTTCCCTTCACCATTGAGGTCTGATGAACTCCCTCCTCCGGTGAAGGAAGGTAGTGAGGCTGATTACCAAACACCTGGGCAGCTAGATGATGACTGGGTGGCTGGAATTGAGGACTGGATATAAGGCTGCCGACGCCCTTCTTCCTGGCTGGTGATTTTCCTGCTGGATTCTTGGAGACCAGTCTGATTCCTGCATCTCAAAGCTAAGTTTTTCTGCTCTTCTTTGTACTCTTCAGTTTTGTTTTTGTTTTGCCTTGTTTTTTGGGAATTCTGCCATCCCCGGCCGGGGGTGAGCTGAACTCCATTTTTGTCTCTGATCTGTTGTTATTTTGCTCTGTCTTCAGAATATACCTGAGTGCTGATATAGTCTTTTGAAGCCTAGCGACTTCAGGGCCTGTTTTTTCTATCAGTCGGTTGGCTCATTTTTATAGGGTTTTTGCGGATGGCAGACAGCAGCTTTCCTATCCTGTCCAATGTAGTTAGCTTGGGCCCCATCATTTGCTCAACCTATCTTTCTATCTGTGTTAGTGTTTTCATCTTGCTTCACCGTCATTATATGTTGGGGGCTGCCTGTTGCTTTGGGGTCTGCTCTGGGGCAGTTTAGTTTTTCCCCTTTCTGTCTTTAGGTTATATAGTTCTCCGGCTGTGATCGAGGGGTCTAGGGCACCGTAGGAACCCCCCATGGCTACTGCTAGTTGTTGTGGATAGGTTCAGGGGTCTGCAATCCGATAGCTGCCAACCTCTGGTTTTTCTGGACTTAGCTGGTATTTTGTTTTTTCCTCCTTCGGTGACTCCTCATAAAAGAGCAGGCTCCAGCACCGCACTCCCAGAGAGAGAGAACTCCCTGTCACAGGACTGGGACTGAAGGACAAGGCGTTGAGAGCGCTGTATGTGAGTACGTGGATTCGGTAGCCTCCGTGACCAGAGAGAGACTTTCCCCCTGACAGTGCAGAGACAGTGACCCGAGTGTGCAGTCCCGGTGACAAGCTGGAGCCCCTGAGTGTGGTAAAGAGACTTCCTGGTGTGCACAGCATCATTCCTGAAGAGAGACAGACTGTGTATCATACAGAGACTCAGAGCAGGGGAGATTCAGGTTCGCATCATCTCCCTGCTACTTGCCTTCTCCCCTGGAGGCCACTACTTCATTCAGAGGAGAGACTGCAAGCGCCGCTGTTGTCGGTGCCAACGTGGGAGAAGGAGACCCTTCAATCAAGCTTTCCCCGGACTGATAAGTTATAATAATCCTATTTTAACCGTTACAGCACTGCATAACTGTTACATAGCATTCTTTAGTACCATGTTGCAGATTTACTGCTTACTCTGTCACATTTTACCCCCCCCCACTGCTCCTTCCTGCGTGGAGAGAAAAGTCCCTGTAAATAAACCTTTTACTCTTGGTCTGTCTCGGATCCGTGGCGATATCCTCAGCACCTGCAGTTTATTACATCTACATGATTTTTTTTTGTCACATTGTACTTCATTTTGATCAATATGATTTGCGTTTCTGAAAATTTTACAAAAAATGTGAAATGTTTGCAATTTCCAAATTGAGTTTTTATGCCTTTAAACCAGATAGTTATATCACACAAAATAGTTAATGAATAACATTTCCCACATTTCTACCTTACATTCAAATCGGTTTTGAAACATAATGTTTTTTTTGCTAGGAAGTTAGAAGGGTTAAAAATAGTGATGAGCGAGTATACTCGTTGCACGGGTTTTCCCGAGTATGCTTGGGTGATCTCTGAGTATTTTGGCGTGCTCGGAGATTTAGTTTGTCGACGCAGCTGCATGATTTGCGGCTGCTAGACAGGATGAATACATGTGTGGAATTCCTAATAAACAGGCAATCCCTACATGTATTCAGCCTGTCTAGCAGCCACAAATCATGCAGCTGAGTGGACAGACACCAAATTTCCGAGCACGCCAAAATACTCGGAGATCACCCTAGCATGCTCGGGAAAACCCGAGCAACAAGTATACTTGCTCATCACTAGTTAAACGTTTATTATCAATTTTCCATTTATCCAACAAAATTTGCAAACCATTTTTTTTTAGTGACTGCATCACATCTGAAGTGACTTTAAAGGACCTATATGACAGAAAATACCCAAAAGTGATGCCATTTTAAAAATTGCAAGCCTTAGGGTGCTCAAAACCGCATTCAATAAGTATTAACCATTCTGATGCATCACAGGAATTAAAATAATGTAGAAGGAAAAAATGAACATTTTACTTTTTCCCACAAATTTGTTGTTTTAGCCCCAAATTTTTCTATCCGTAAGGCCCAGAGTATATAACTCCAAGAAATAACAGGCCTAGACAGGACTGACTACACAAGATGAACAAAGTGACCCGGGCAGGATTGCTAGAGCATCTGCATTAGAGCAGATAAGTGCCTGCCATACTGGCACCATAGATTAGATATGGAAGATGGCTAGCACTCGACTAGTGTAATGAATAAACGGTGCCAGTGAAAGGGAGCCTCTGGTCCCGTAAATGTAAAGTCAATATAGAATCACTGCACACGTAAATTATGCTAAAGTGAGCTTTTTATTATTTAATTGACGGTGATGAAGAGACAGCTGACGTTTCGGCCTAACAACGGCCTTTATCACATAGTCGCTGAAAATAAAAGAATGTACAATAAGAATTCAAATAATTATATACAAAATATACAAAATATAGGAATTATATCCGAAGAAGAGACACTATTGAAGGCAAATGTCTTAATGTCATAGGATCAATTAAAAAGCATAGAGACTCAGCACAATTGAAGGGGAACAAGGAGGCGGCAGATATAACAAAGTATAGTTAAAGTGAGCTCATACCCCTTTTGAAGTAGAGTTTTGGTAGTCACCGGTTGATAGTTTATCACTGCTAGGCAATATTTCAAAAAATGCGGATTATCCTACATGTAGAGGTAAAAGGAAGTGTGATTAGATAAAAGTGTATATGTATGTGTGTATATATATATATATATATATATATATATATATATATCTACACCCATAGTATATCTAATTGCAATCATACTGGCACCATAGCTCCCCTAAGGTGAAAGAAGATGCGGAACCACAGATTGTGTAAAGGATTCTTACTAAGCAGAACTGTACTGTAGAGCAGAGATGTGGTGAGGAAGAGTGAATGCAGAAGACATGTAAAGAGGAAGGAATTAAAAATGTATCTAAAGTGCTCTGAATTGTGAAGGAAACGTTCTTAAGATTGTGTACCCACTGTTTCCTATATATTTCCTACCAAGTGCTCGTTTAGTAAAAAGTTTATTTTTGAATGGTGGTCTCCCTCATTGAACTGTAAAACATCTGATCAGGGCAAACCAGTAACATTGGTTACATGCGGCCTGCATGGCGTAACGCCCTCACAGCACAAGTCCACACATCCAGCCAGGACCTCCACCTTCATGTAAGAGACGAGTTCCTCGCCAACGGCTACTGCCCAGCGCTATATTACAGTCACATAAGGTAACTGCAGACATTTAATTTTAGACCGGACAACCCCTTTAAGCTCTTAATGAATCTGTAGGTTTTATGTTATTACTATAACGTTATCATAAGTGTCTAAGGCTACGTTCCGGCGATGAGCATATAGGGAGTTTTCGATTTTGCAGATTTTGTGCAGCATTTCTGCACCCATTAAGTAGAATAAGTAATTTGCATTTTTTTTAAAATATGCAGTGCCAAAAGCTCACCATCGTGGGAACATAGCCTAATATAGCACATCAGAAAAGAACATGCAGCTCCACTGTATCCTTTCTTATCTGAACGTATTTTTGTATACCATATGTAATGTTCCATTAGAATGAAGTCGCTATTTCTCCCAGCATCCTTATTTCACATCTTTGAGTGATAGAAAAAATATCTATCAATCATGAGTTACTGGCACAAAGTTGACTCCTGCTGTTGTGCGAAACAATAATATCTTATTGAAAGATGAGCTAAACTAATGTCTATTCTTACTCCCTTCTCACTGTTTGTATATTAGTTTTCTTTGTCCTTCATTTAAATATCATACCACCTGTCAAATAAACAATCCTGTACAGGGAATGAAATTTTACTGATGCCATGACATCTAAAGTGTAACCTATATTAGAAGCAGAGCTGCTTATTTTATTTTTTTTTTTTTTACCTCTGCTACAACAGTAGGGAGTTTGCAAAAAAATCATATCATCCCAATAGACACAATAGGAATATGATTGTCATGTTTTAGCACATACAGATGCTGTGCACTTACAAATATTATCATATGCATGCAGCCCGATTCAGGACACCATTGAGTCACTTCTTGTCAGACGGCAAAGCCTGGTCTCTGTATTGACTACATCTATTGTGATAGCATGTGAATTGGCATACATACATTTTTACCTTCCTACTGATATGGAGATATTTGCTCCTAGCAAAGACCCGGTCTTCACAGATGATTTGGAAAAGAAAATACATTCAGAATAAGGTTTCCAATTAATAGGGTATAAAGATTAGTGATGAGCGTAAATGCTCGTTACTTGAGTTTGCCGATGGTGCTCAAGTGAGATGTTCTTGTCCCCACTGCCGCATATTTTGCGGTTGTTAGAAAGACAGAAAACGTGGTGATTGCTTGTCTTTGTCAGGTAATCCCTGCATGTTTTGTGGCTGTCTATCCGCTGCAAAACCTGCCACCGCGGAGACGTGAACATCTCAATCAAGCACCTGCCCTACTCAATGCATACCCAAGCACCCTAGGCAAACGTGAGTAACGAGCACTTGTGCTCATCACTAATAATGCTAAAAGATGAAGGCTAAATTCATACATCCATGTGACATGTCCTAGTTCTGTCTGTTTTATTTTCTCAGATATCACGCTGACTCATAGTTTTATTCATCAGTTTTAAAACTGGTCCATGTCTTCAATCCGTGAGACTCAGAGCAGGTCCTATTCTCATCCTAATAATGGTAAAATCTCATCTCTTATGAGTCCGATTTGGTCACTATGATGAAACTAGGAAGACATACTTTGTACTTCAGAGTTCTTTCCCAGTTTTTTCAGATTTTTACTGATACACTGTTAAGAGTCAACTGAGAAAAAAAAAAGTTCAGACAGTCTACTAGCTTCAGTGACAAAAAAACAGATGAGAAGAAAAGCTGAAGCTACTAGGGTGACCCTTAATACAAAAATCAGTCCTTTTCTTTCAGGTGGTAACACATGAATGAGTGCCGGTAGTCAGAAAGAAATACCTGTGCTTGGAGACCCAATGGTGAAAGAAGTTAGTCTTGCCCTCCCCAAAGGGTACATATAAAAAAAAGATGATCAAAAGGCAATATATGTATAAAAAATACAATTTTGCAAAATTAAAATATTTTGGGTATTAATATCTGCATGGTCTGAATAATCCATTTATGATGTCCTTCCTTGACCTGTGCGTCCTTGAGAGTTATGAGTGGTAAACACCTTGCACTTTTCTGTTTCTCATTAGTATTTGGTTATGTGATTTTAATTTTGCATAATAAAAATTGTATTTTTTATACATATATTGCCTTTTGATCATTTTTTTTATATTTATTCTATGTGGTAATTGATGATAGGCCATTGTAATCCTACCATTGTATGGTTGATTAACCATGTGGGTTTGTCAGACCTGTTGGTATTTTCCTCCCCAAAGGATGCAGTATTTAAAGACGTACTCTCATGAAGATTTTTTTTTTTAAACTAAATCTTTGTATATTTGTATGTAATGTAATATATTATATGTACTAATATACTCACCTACTACCACCTTCTTTGGGATTCAGCACCGCTCTGCCACTCTTCTCAGAGAAGCCACCGCTCTTCACACTCTGAGTCACAAAGTGCTCAGCATGACATGGAAGTGGATTTTACTATATAGGCCTATGTAGTGTCAAAACGAAGCTCCATAGACTTTCATTGTAAGAGCGAGCTGGATAGTCTGAAGAGCAGTGCCTTCACTGGGAAGAAGAGAACGGTGCTGGATCCAGAAGGTGGCGGTGGGTGGTTATTTTATCATATATACAGATTTATTAAAAAAAAAAATCTTCATGGGAGTGCTTGTTTGAGTCACTATTCCGGCACACAACCATGTGGCATCAGTACACGCCCAAACCTTAATAATTTGGCATATTATCAAAAATTAAATTAATTAGGAGATGTATAAGCAATTTTCAGTTTTCAAGGATCATTTTATGCTGGATCGATGAATATTCTGTTCTCATACCGATGACCAGGTCAGCATTATCCTGGAGTTAGACAAGAAGTCTACATTTTAGGTTATTTTTATCAAAACATGTTCGCAGTTGACAAAGAAATGTACAAAGCACTATACATATGTACAGTACTAACAAGAACATAATAGATTGAACTAAATTATTGGAAATTTATCAATTATAATGGCTACATTGAGTTTTTTTTTTTATCGCCATGCATGAACTTTATGGAATAAATGTTCTTTTTACCTTCCAATAACACAATTGAGACCTGAATGGATACCAGCGTGTGTCACTCTATAAGTTACATATATTTAATGAGTTTTATATAACTTTTCCCCAAGGCTGTGTAGTCCATTGAAATTTATAGGAAAAGAAGAAACATTTGCAATTTCCCGGGGTAGGTATGTGGTCTTTCATGTGAGCATTGCCATAAGGGGACATGTGACTAATTTTGATTGCAAAATACACAATGCTGACAGAGAAGCTTGAAAACTGTTCAATGGAGAAGCTGAAACCTTGATTGTAAGAATGAGAGAGTAAAGCAAAGGTGAAGGTGTACTCTGGTGTCTGGCTCCGAGTCATTAGTCATCATTAGCAACAAATCTTTTTAATGTGGTTATACAGGAGTTGGGAAATATTGCTGCTTTCTTCCAAAACTGCCTGTCCATACGTTGTATCTAGTATTGCAGCTTAGCTGCATTCACTTCCGTGGCAGTAACTCAGGAACAGGTTTGGTATTATTTTTTGGCAGAAAGAGCCATTAATGGTATATTTGCAAAATGGGCAGTATCTGACAAAATTCCAATTCACTAAATTGCGTGGATTTTACTAGGAAGATTGATTAACAGCAAAGTTATTCTCTGTTAAATGAACGTCCCTGATTCTGCTCTGAGGTCTCCTCAGACCCCAATAAAAAAAGAAAATATTTTCCCTATTGCTCAGTGACATTGGAGGTCTGGTTGCGACTAGAAATCCTGGCCTAGAGTGAATAGGCCCGAGCTACAATGGCAGGAAAATGAGTTTCTAAGGACCAAACAGCAGCCAGCAAGATCTGCAATCTTCTCTTCGCTGTCACATCTTCAACCTGTTCACACTAAACCTGGATTTTTGGCAGTGAGAAGGCCTTAGGGGGTCACTGTACACTGCACCTCTGTGACATCACAACATGCAACGCACAGTGACTTCCGAGGCCAGGTAGTGGACGGAAGTCCAGGCGTAGAGTTAACAGACCACAAGATGAGGCTAATGAAGGGAAAGGAGGTGGCTTCCGAGGACCGTACGGTGGTGAGGGGGTGCATGTTGTTTTTTTGTTTTATTTTTCAAATTTTCCAAGCTTACTACTCTTCAACAAAATTGTAACCAGTTGATCACCATTTTGCTGAATCCATGAGAAGAAAAATCATATTCTCAAAAATGTAATTGTCAAAAAAAATCAATTTCATTCAAATACATTTTCATATTGGCCAAACCTGTTTCTTGCACAGGTGCGTTTGACAGAATCACATGCTTGAAACAAAATTGTTTACCCACATTCTTGGAAAATTGCCAGCAATTTTGTATTGCCTATTTTAAGGGTTTTGTGTAAAGTTATGTCCAGTCTGTCTTCTGTTCTTGATTTTTTTTTTTTGTTTTATTCAAATACACACAAAGGAAATAAATGTGTGTAGCAGAACTTGTAATTGCAATAATCTGGAAGAAATACCTTATTTTCTGAAACAATTTCAAGGGTGCCAAAACTTTTCAGCCATGACTGTACATCTAGCTAAATACAGCACTTAGATATCTCCAGTTGTCCCATGGAAACTAAAGGCATGCACTGACCACTCCACTTTAACAGGGATTTCAGAATTCTATTATCAAGATTGGTGGGGAAATTTGTAGGCCAAGTCAACACCTTATGCTCTTGGTCATGATCTTCAAACCTTTCCTCAATATTTTGCAGTGTTATAGGAGAATACATTTTACTGCTGGAAGAGGCCACTGCCATGAGGTAATACTATTGCCAGGAAAACTTTTACAACATTGTTTGAATAGGTGATATCTCAAAGCATGCCAACGTGAATGCCCGGACCAAAGCTTCATTCAACCATCTTTCCATAGAATATCTTGGTGCTTTTTTATTCTTTTGCAATGCTACGCCAACTCATCCTTCAATCCATATGATGTAAAACAAACGTTATTCATTAGACTAATTCACTTTCCATTACTGTGTGGTCAAGTTCTGATGCACTGCCTATTTTAGGTGTTTTTGGTGGTGGACACTGTTCAGCATGGGCACTAAGAACAAACTATGCTTTGCAGACTGATAAGACACCTTTCTGTTATAGCCAGCATTCACTTTTTCAGCAATTTGTGCAGCAATATTTACTTTGTGGACCAGATGCATCTCCCCACGCACACCAAGAAGATGACAATTGCAGATGTATCTCTATATATGTAGTTTCCTTAGCTCCAGGCTGGAAATACTTGTCCTTTGGGTTGTTCTTTGCTTCATCACAAGATCTTTCAATTTTGGATGTATGAAATAATTCCAGGAAACTTACGGAGATCCTGTTGGTGATTTTCCTGGGATTATATTACTATTAAGCATTCATGTTATAAAATTGTTTATTCAGCTTTCAGTCAATCATGCACCTAGGTTCATTTTGTCTGATCTGCTCTAGTGAGTCAATGTTCAGCAGCTGGCTGATTCTTGATTACAGTAATTATCATTTTAGTATATACCATTTGAGCTCGGCAGTTTTATTTTCACAAAGCTTTAAACGGTTTTAAGAGTCACCCAAATTTACTGTAGATTAAGAAATATTTTGAAGTGTTTTCAAGATTTAAAAAATTTTTTTTTTTTTTAAAATTTCCAGTTACACTTTCAATTCAAGAAATATATTAGATTTAGTTTCCCTGGAGTACTACACTGAGGAACGTCGTTAATTGTCTACAAATATTATGTGAACTCTCTTTTTTGCATTATGTCTTGCTGTGATCAGCTTATTTATTAAACATTTAATTATAAGAGAAATCGGTAAGAAATCACTTCTGTATTATGTAGAGCTATAAATATGTTAAACCCAAAGCATTTAAAGCTGTGTTCACATGTTATTTCCACTTTCATAGTAATATCACAGTGGTTTTGTCACCATTTTGGAAAATCATTTACATAACTGTAAAAAGCAATAATATGGCAATATGTGAATGCAGCCTCCAGGGGTTTTTTTTCAAGCTTCCCAAATTGATTACCTACTTTATTTTTTTCTCTATTTTTTTATATAGCGCTAACATATTCCGCAACGCTTTACAGTTTTGCACACATCATCATCACTGTCCCTGATGGGGCTCACAATCTAAATTCCCTATCAGTATGTCTTTTGGAATGTGGGAGGAAACCCACGCAAACACGGGGAGAACATACAAACTCCTTGCAGATGTTGTCCTTGGTGGGATTTGAACCCAGGACCCCAGGGCTGCAAGGCTGCAGCGCTAACCACTGAGCCACTGTACTCTCAGGATAGGTTATCAATATTAGATTGTTGGGTCTGGAAACCCTACAAATCTACTGTTTTCAGCTCGAGTAGTGACCGGATATGAAGTGAATGGAACCGAATAGCACAGCTGAGCTGTAGTACCTGGGAATAGCTACTACCGAGTGAACGTAGATGTTCTCTATGACTCCATTAACTATACTTTACATCTGCCCACCTTTTGAGCTGAAAACAATTGATCCATGTAGGTGCTAGTTGACAGACCTCATTGATCTGATATTGATCACTGAAGATCAGCAAATCTTTTGATATTCAAATTCACCCGAACTTACCAAATTTTCACCCAAACACAGTGAAACAGTTTGTGGTGGATAACAAACCTGCACTGAAAAGTATTGTATCTCAGGACTGTAACCAACTCATCACAAGCTCTTTATTGATGACACAGCCTTAATTACAGTTGTGGCCTAAAGTATTGACACCCCTGCAATTCTGTCAGATAATACTCAGTTTCTTCCTGAAAATGATTGCAAACACAAATTCTTTGGTATTATTATCTTCATTTAATTTGTCTTAAATGGAAAAACACAAAAGAGAATGAAGCAAAAAGCAAAACATTGATCATTTCACACAAAACTCCAAAAATGGGCCAGACAAAAGTATTGGCACCCTCAGTCTAATACTTTGTTGCACAACCTTTAGCCAAAATAATTGCGACCAACCGCTTCCGGTAACCATCAATGAGTTTCTTACAATGCTCTGCTGGAATTTTAGACCATTCTTCTTTGGCAAACTGCTCCAGGTCCCTGATATTTGAAGGGTGCCTTCTCCAAACTGCCATTTTTAGATCTCTCCACAGGTGTTCTATGGGATTCAGGTCTGGACTCATTGCTGGCCACCTTAGAAGTCACCAGTGCTTTCTCTCAAACCATTTTCTAGTGCTTTTTGAAGTGTGTTTTGGGTCATTGTCCTGGAAGAACCATGACTAGAGTTGAGCGACTTTTGTTTTTTTATGGTCGAGTTTCGTTTCGTGAAAGAGCAAGATCGGCCGATTATAGGGAAAAGTCGGGGTCGTCCCGAAACACGAAACCCAATGTAAGTCAATGGGGAATAAAAGTCGGCAGTGAGAGGAGGACAGGAAACACACCTACAGTGCTCATTTGAATGCCAAAAGCATCAATTCTTCTTACTTAAGCTGGTCAACCTTAATAAACTTCATAATACAAGTTACGCACTGAAAAATGGGGGTTATTTGGCTAAAGTTGTGGGGGGGTATGGCTGGCTCCAGGTTTTCATGTGCCCTGGGCGAAAGAGCGCCCCTTTAACACATAATACCACAACTCATCATGCTCCGATACGGCAGAGAAATAGCGGTATAGTACAATGAAAAATACTTCACTTTTTACATCTCATGACGAGGCCCATCTATTTCTCCATACAGAATCATTGGTCCCATATAATGTTTGAAACAGTATATGATGAGCTCCACATAATGCTACAGTATATGTTGGTCCCCATGGATGAAGCTCCACTGTCTTATGGGCCCAAATAATGCTCCAAACATAATGGGCCCCATTTCTAATGCTCTAGTGTATAATGGGCCCTGTAAATGCTGCTCCAGTGTCTGATGTCCACCTTTGGAATGTTCCAGTGTATGGTGGGCCCCATCTATCATTCTCCAGAGTATAGTGCTCCCCAAAAATTGCTGTCCCAACATTGAAAACAATGAAATAAGTCTCCTCGCTAGGGAATCCCTGTACTAGTCTGGACTCCTCATCGTCCCCATCTTCCATCTCACTGCACAGTATTTCAACCTTGCAAGTGCTGTGATCCTGAGCAAGCAGGGGGGGCCCACTCGTTGGCGACGGCACTGGCACAGGGCCCCTGATAGTACGGTGGTGTGTCTGATGGCGGGTGGGCCGAACCTGCACTTTCATCTGCAGCTTCCTCTTTGTCACCGTGTAAGATGGAACTGTATATGGGAAGGGTAACCTGAGTTTCATCAGGGTCAGATTCAGGCCGGGTAGCGTGCGAGGGGAATGTAGTGGTCTGGGTCAATGTACCAGCAGATTCATCGAGCAGTGGCTGGGCATCAGTGCACTTGTGTCTCCCCCAGGAGTACGGTCGCCACAGTGGCATTACCTTCCTCCTAGGGAGTGTGATGTCATGCTTGGGAGCAACGAAGGATCTCTCTAGCAGGTTAACTGATTGGGCGGCGTTATTCCCACGAGTCATGACCCTCCAAACAGCGTTCATGAAGGCAAAGTGTTTGTTTTACGTAGGCAGTATGGTTGCAAAGCTGAACCTTAAAGGAATGTCCAGAAGGGCACCACCAGGAGTGGAGCCTACGGCGTAATTTGACTCAACACGGGCAACCTCAACCATGCCAGCTACAGAACAGATGCACACATTGCAAGCTTAATTCCGTTAACGAACGAGACTCCGTCATGCCCCGCGGTCCGAGTCTGGCTTACTAGAGGGACACGTGAGGCTCTGGCACATGAGATTGGCCAATAACTGGTGTGTCATGCCCTTACTTGTCCGTGGCTGCATGTGCGCTACACTGAAAAGGCCAGCGTTTGTCGCTTACAGGTGCAGATAACCCGCTGAACAACGTTAGTGATGGGGATCACTGATTACAATTATTACTCGCTAACGATGATTTCCCAGTAAGTGTAGGTCAACCGCAGTTCCAGAATTAGGCCTAACCGTCATAACTGAAAAAAATGAAAAACTTACGTGTGCAAACCACAGGTGCTGTAGCTTGCTTAACAGCTCGCCAGCCGTTCTCACGCCCAGTATGGGTTACACGTGATTGCACAAAGGTGAGAAAGGGTACCGTATCCTCGGATAACATGTATGGATAGCGTACACATTCAAAAGATATGTCTATACATCAGGAGGCAGGCTCAGACGGTGTTAGGCCCAGTATGGCTTGCACGTGATTGCACAAAGGTGAGAAAGGGTACCGTATCCCCAGATAACATGTATGGATAGCGTACACATTCAAAATATATGTCTATACATCAGGAGGCAGGCTCAGACGGTGTCAGTCACAGTACGGCTTGCAAGTGATTGCACAATGGTGAGAAAGGGTACCGTATCCCCGGATAACATGTATGGATAGCGTACACATTCAAAATATATGTCTATACATCAGGAGGCAGGCTCAGATGGTGTTAGGCCCAGTATGGATTGCACATGATTGCACAAAGGTGAGAAAGGGTACCGTATCCCCGGATAACATGTATGGATAGCGTACACATTCAAAACATATGTCTATACATCAGGAGGCAGGCTCAGACGGTGTAAGGCCCAGTATGGCTTGCAAGTGATTGCACAAAGGTGAGAAAGGGTACCGTATCCCCGGATAACATGTATGGATAGCGTACACATTCAAAAGATATGTCTATACATCAGGAGGCAGGCTCAGACGGTGTAAGGCCCAGTATGGCTTGCACGTGATTGCACAAAGGTGAGAAAGGGTACCGTATCCCCGGATAACATGTATGGATAGCGTACACATTCAAAAGATATGTCTATACATCAGGAGGCAGGCTCAGACGGTGTTAGGCCCAGTATGGCTTGCACGTGATTGCACAAAGGTGAGAAAGGGTACCGTATCCCCGGATAACATGTATGGATAGCGTACACATTCAAAATATATGTCAATACACCAGGAGGTAGGCTCAGACGGTGTCAGGCACAGTATGGATTTGACGGCCCAGACTACACAGCGGAGGAGCAGGGAGAGGTAAAGATTGCAAATGCTGGGGCCCTGCCCAAGCAAGGGGGGCCCACTCGTGGGCGTCGGTACTGGCACTGGGCCCCTCATAGTACGGCGGTGTGTCTGACGGCGGGTGTGCACCACCACCGTCAGAGACACTTGATTGCACTATGAGGGACCCTGTGCCAGTGCCCGCGTCCAAGAGTCGGCCTACCCACCTGTCCAGGGCAATGGCACTCGCACGGTGTCGTGCGCTAGGTGGTGACCCCGGCCATGGGGGGGGAGGCAGCACAGTTAGGGAGTTTTAGAAAGTGGCATATGCTGTTGTTGGACATTCAGCTGATGCAAAAGGCGAAATAGGTCAAGTCCCAGGAAGAGGTGGACCAAAGCAAGCCATTTTTCTGTCACCCTATGTGTCATCAGGGGAAGGTGGGACAAAATCCTTGGAAACCCATGCATGGTTCATTTTAATGAAGGTTAGATCATCCACATTTTGGGTTGACAGACAGGTCCTTTTTTCTGTCAGGATTGATTCAGCTGCACTGAAGACTCTTTCCGATAGCACACTTGCAGCTGGGCAAGCGAGCTCCTGTAAGGCATATTGTGCCAATTCAGGCCAGGTGTCCAGTTTAGCAGCCCAATAGTCAAAGGGGAATGACCTGTGTGGGAGAACATCGATATGGGAGGAAAAGTAGTTTGTAACCATAGTTTACAACTGCTGTCTCCTTTCACTTTCTATCGATGCTGTATTACCAGTTGTGTGAGCGGTACTTGAAAAATCAGTCCACAACATTGTCATGAAACCCCTGTCTCCAACGCCACTTCTGCTGTGTGCACCATGAACACCTCTGCCAAGCTGCCCCCGGCCCGTACGGCTCATGTGAGAACCATCACCGCTGCTGTGTGCTGGGAATGCCTCAAGCAACCGATTTACCAGAGTTGCTTGTTTATTAGCCAATATTAGGTCAAGGTTCTCCTGTGGCATGATGTTTTGTAATTTGCCTTTATAGCGTGGATCCAGGATGCTGGCCAACCAGTAGTCGTCATCGTTCATCATTTTGGCAATGGGGGGATCCCTTTTTAGGATCCACAAGACATAATCTGACATGTGGGCCAATGTTCCCGGTGTCAATGATGCACTGCGAGTGCTGTTTGGAGGAGCACTTTCTGGCAAATCCACATCCCTCCAGTCACGCACAAACCCTGTACCAGGCCTTGTCATGCCAACATTTTCACTTGCCCCACGAGATGCATCCTCCTCCCCTAAGTAATCATCCCCATCATCATCCTCCTCCTCTTCTTCCTCCAACTCGTCCAGGAGAGGTCCCTGAGCAGACAATGGCTGAATGTCATCAAGGATTCCCTCCACCTCTTCCTCCTCGTCAACATTGGCTGCAGACGCCTGCTCCTTAAGGTGCGTCAAAGTTTGCATGAGGAGACGCATAAGTGGGATGCTCATGTTTAGGATGGCGTCGTCTGCGCTTACCAGCCGTGTGCATTCCTCAAAACACTGAAGGACTTTACAGAGGTCTTTCAGCTTCGACCACTGCACACCTGTCAACTCCATGTCTGCTCTCAAAGTGCCTGGCCGTGTATCCTCCCACAAATGCATTATGGCCTGCCTCTGCTCGCACAGCCGCTCCACCATGTGCAGGGTGGAGTTCCACCTTGTTGCAATGTCGATAATGAGGCGGTGGTTGGGAAGGTGGAGCAATCGCTGCAGCTTCTGCATACGAACGGAGTGTACAGGTGACCGGCGGATGTGCGCGCACAGTCTTCGCACCTTATGGAGCAGGGCTGTTAACTCCGGATAATTTTTGAGGAAGCACTGCACCACCAGGTTCAAGGTGTGAGCCAAGCAAGGTATGTGGCTGAGTTTTGAAAGGGCTATATCTGCCACAAAATTTCTGCTGTTATCACTAACTACCTTGCCTGCCTCAAGATGTACACTGCCCAGCCATGACTCAGTTTGTCGCTGAAAGTACTCGGCCAGCACCTCGGCGGTGTGTCTGTCGCCCAAACACATCATCTGCAACACAGCCTGCTGACGCTTTCCACTAGCTGCTCGATAGGGGGACACCTCGTGTGCAACAGTGGCAGCTGCAGATGGAGTGCTCGTACGACTGCGCTCTGTGGACGAGCTTTCGCTTCTGGAGGAGGAGGAGGAGGGTGGAACGCCTACAGCCAACTGTTTCCTATACCGTGGGCTAGGCAGCACTGTCCCACCACCGCTGTCCCCTTTGGACCCTGCATCCACCACATTAACCCAGTGCGCAGTGATGGACACGTAACGGCCCTGGCCATGCCGACTGGACCATGCATCAGTTGTGAGGTGCACCTTTCCACTCACTGACTGCTAGAGTGCATGGACAATGCGGTCTTTCACATGATGGTGGAGGGCTGGGATGGCTTTGCGAGAGAAGAAGTGGTGACTGGGTAGGTCATAGCGTGGTACTGCATAGGCCATGAGTTTGCGGAAAGCTGCGCTTTCCACCAACCGATAGGGCATCATCTCAAACGAGATTAGTTTGGCAATGTGGGCGTTCAAACCCAGTGTACGCGGATGAGAGACTGAGTACTTTCTTGACCTACTCATAGTGTCTGGGAGGGTGAGCTGGACTTGAGAGCTGCATATGGTAGAAGTAGCGGTGGACAGGGCGGACTGAGAGAGGGTTGATGATGGTGATGGAGTTGGTGTTCTTTCTGATGGCCTAGATACAGTATTTCGTTGATATAACAGTGGGATTCCCTGACTGCTGTGGCCTTGCAACGACACCTCAACATTTGCTGCTGTGCTAACCGGTGGGCTTACAGTGGGGGAAACAATGTAGCGTTGCTGACTACCTTCTTTGTGATCAGTTGCACATGTGGCACTTGAGGTTTGGTGTTGTGTCCACGCTTGCAAGTGCATGCTGGTTAAATGTCTAAGCATGCAACTGGTATTCAAATTTTTCAGATTTTTCCCTCGGCTAAAGGTCTTTGCGCACTTCTTACAGATAACCTTGGCCTGATCATGAGGATTTTGTTCAAAAAAGTGCCACACTGCACTCTTCCTACTTTGGCAGACATTTTGCGGCCTAGCACGTTGTGATGTTTTGACCCTCTGGACAAGCTGTCCAGCAACTCTTTTGATTTTTGGAACCTGTTTTTGGAGTGCTCCGGGCCTGCCAGATAACAGCTGTTGCGATGTTGATGTCTGCTGTGGATGCTCCTCATCTGAGCTATTGGAAGCAGCACCCTCTTCCCCCAATGGATGCCAATCTGGGTCAACAACTGGGTCATCCATCACCTCCTCTTCAATGTCATGTGCACCTTCCTCTGTGTCACCGTGTATGGTGGTATAGTGTGCGGGAAGGGGCACCTGAGTCTCATCAGGGTCAGAATCTGGCTCTGTACACTGCGAGGACAATGTAGTGCTCTGAGTGAATATACCAGCAGAATCATCTATCAGCTGCTGTGCATCAGTGCACTCCATGTCATATTCATCTTGGCCTGGGTAATTCACCATTTCACTTGATAATCCAGGCATGGTATGTGAAAACAGCTCCATGGAGTAATCAGTAGTATGGCCTGCGTCATCCTTCAATCTTGGTTGTGGTGAAGGACACAAGGAAAGGTGTGGTTCATGAACATGAGCCTCCAATGACGACTCAGTGCTTTTACTTTTTACAACTTCAGAAGAGGAGGCGATAGAGCTGGAGGCTGAGTCAGCAATGTAAGACAAAACTTTTTCCTGATGCTCTGGCGTTAAAAGCGGTTTGCCAACTCCTAGAAAACTAAGCCTTCGAAGCCTTATGGAGCCAGACGATAACGCAGGCTCAACACCTCCTGCATTCGGTCCTATTTTGCTTTTGCCACTACCATCAGATCCACCACCAACACCATCATTACCAGCTGCCAACCCCTGCCCAATTCCACGGCCTCTTCCACCAGCCTTCCTCATTTTTGGTAGAAATGTAGACAAAATCCAACAAACTATATAGTAATGTAAAACAAGGTACAAGGTGTCTATAGGACAGGGGAGATTTAGATTTTCTGCACACACTAGTGGACACTGGACACTTTTGGATTGTGTGAGGCCCACTGAATATCACAGCGCTATGTCACAGGCTCGATGCAGCAGGTGTGAAAAAAGTGACTACAGGATAAGGGAGATTTTGAATTTCTGCAGACACTTGTGGACACTGGACACTTGGATTGTGTGAGGCCCACTGAATATCACAGTGCTATGTCACAGGCTCGATGGCACAGGTGTGAAAAAAGTGACTACAGGATAAGGGAGATTTTGAATTTCTGTGAGATTTTGAATTTCTGCAGACACTTGTGGACACTGGACACTTGGATTGTGTGAGGCCCACTGAATATCACAGCGCTATGTCACAGACTCGATGCAGCAGGTGTGAAAAAAGTGACTACAGGATAAGGGAGATTTTGAATTTCTGCAGACACTTGTGGACACTGGACACTTGGATTGTGTGAGGCCCACTGAATATCACAGCGCTATGTCACAGGCTCGATGCAGCAGGTGTGAAAAAAGTGACTACAGGATAAGGGAGATTTTGAATTTCTGCAGACACTTGTGGACACTGGACACTTGGATTGTGTGAGGCCCACTGAATATCACAGTGCTATGTCACAGGCTCGATGGCACAGGTGTGAAAAAAGTGACTACAGGATAAGGGAGATTTTGAATTTCTGCAGATGCTTGTGGACACTGGACACTTGGATTGTGTGAGGTCCACTGAATATTACAGCGCTATGTCACAGGCTCGATGGCACAGGTGTGAAAAAAGTGACTACAGGATAAGGGAGATTTTGAATTTCTGCAGACACTTGTGGACACTGGACACTTTTGGATTGTGTGAGGCCCAATGAATATCAGAGCGCTATGTCACAGACTCGATGCAGCAGGTGTGAAAAAAGTGACTACAGGATAAGGGAGATTTTGAATTTCTGCAGACACTGGACACTTTTGGATTGTGTGAGGCCCAATGAATATCAGAGCGCTATGTCACAGGCTCGATGCAGCAGGTGTGAAAAAAGTGACTACAGGATAAGGGAGATTTTGAATTTCTGCAGACACTGGACACTTGGATTGTGTGAGGCCCAATGAATATCAGAGCGCTATGTCACAGGCTCGATGGCACAGGTGTGAAAAAAGTGAATTGTAGAATTGGGCAGAATAGGAATCTCCCTAGAGTGTAGGTCTGTAAGAATGGAACAAGTCCTCCACAGTGACACACGGATAGCTTCACTGTGGCTATGATAACAGCCGTTACACGGTACTGTGTGAGGAGCGTACACCGCTGTATGGTGTGAATAAATGCACGCTCAGTACCTTAGCAGGACAAAAAAAAATTGGGATTGCTTTTAAAAAAGCAGTTTGCAGAGCAGTGGGGAAACAGCAATGCAGCTGTCAGGAAGCCTTAGAAGGCAGCCTAACAACCAACACCGCTGATCCACCACAATATAGCCTCCCCTTGCACTGCACACACAGTGACTGTTGTGTTTCCCAGGCAAAATCGCTAGCAGCAGAAGCAGTTTTTTTGTCTTCTTCCCTGCCTAACGCTCTCCCTACAGAATCAGCAACCTCTCCCTATGCTAAGATCGGCAGAAAGATGGCGGTCGGCGTGCACGCCCTTTTATAACCCCTGTGACGCCCACCAAAGCAAGCCAATCACTTGCATGCCCTTCTGAAAGATGGTGGCGACCCCTGCCTATGTCAACACGTTGCCCACAGTGTCCGTGGATCCTGATTGGCTGAAAAAGAGCGCTAAACAAACTTTTGAAACGCGACTTTGGCGCGTAAGTCGCCGACCTCGTGGCCGACCTCATCCTAGGGTCGGGTTTCGTTTCATGAAACCCGACTTTGCCAAAAGTCGGCGACTTTTGAAATTGTTCGACCCGTTTTGCTCAACTCTACCCATGACCTCTGAGGGAGACCCAGCTTTCTCACACTGGGCCCTACATTATGCTGCAAAATTTGTTGGTAGTCTTTTGACTTCATAATGCCATCCACACGGTCAAGCAGTCCAGTGCCAGAGGCAGCAAAGCAACCCCAAAACATCAGGGAACCTCCGCCACGATTGACTGTAGGGATCGTGTTCTTTTCTTTGAATGCCTCTTTTTTTCTCCTGTAAACTCTATGTTGATGCCTTTGCCCAAAAAGCTCTACTTTTGACTCATCTGACCAGAGAACATTCTTCCAAAACGTTTTAGGCTTTTTCAGGTAAGTTTTGGCAAACTCCAGCCTGGCTTTTTTATGTCTCGGGGTAAGAAGTGGGGTCTTCCTGGGTCTCCTACCATACAGTCCCTTTTCATTCAGACGCCGACGGATAGTACGGGTTGACACTGTTGTACCCTCGGACTGCAGGGCAGCTTGAACTTGTTTGGATGTTAGTCGAGGTTCTTTATCCAACATCCACACAATCTTGCGTTGAAATCTCTTGTCAATTTTTCTTTTCCGTCCACATCTAGGGAGGTTAGCCACAGTGCCATGGGCTTTAAACTTCTTGATGACACTGCGCACGGTAGACACAGGAACATTCAGGTCTTTGGAGATGGACTTGTAGCCTTGAGATTGCTCATGCTTCCTCACAATTTGGTTTCTCAAGTCCTCAGACAGTTATTTGGTCTTCTTTCTTTTCTCTATGCTCAATGTGGTGCACACAAGGACACAGGACAGAGGTTCAGTCAACTTTAATCCATGTCAACTGGCTGCAAGTGTGATTTAGTTATTGACAACACCTGTTAGGTGCCACAGGTAAGTTACAGGTGCTGTTAATTACACAAAATAGAGAAGCATCACATGATTTTTCGAACAGTGCCAATACTTTTGTCCACCCTCTTTTTTATGTTTGGTGTGGAATTATATCCAATTTGGCTTTATGATAATTCTTTTTGTGTTTTTTCATTTAAGACAAATTAAATGAAGATAATAATTCCAAAGAATTTGTATTTGCAATCCTTTTCAGGAAGAAACTGAATATTATCTGACAGAATTGCAGGGGTGTCAATACTTTTGGCCACAACTGTATGTTAAAGCAACCTCAGCATATATGGCTAGAAGAAAACCAAAAAGGGGGACCATAAATATAATAAGTCAACTTCCAAAGTAAGACAATAAACCCAAAAAAGGGGATGTGCCAGACAAAAGTAAAATATGAGAAGTTTATTAACAACGTTATTTTAAAATTACACCAAAATGTATACAAGATTTGTGCTTTGTTCTGCATGTGGAGGCAGAGCAAGGGTTAAATAGGTTTATTTACAGGGGGATGTGCTCCATGCAGGGAGTGAGGGATTGTAGGGTGAAGGCGAGGAACGGGACAGAACTGGAAGGTAAGCAGTGTAGGTGAGGGACGAACGAGAGTTCTGTAATAAAGAAGTTAAACTTATCGGACTGTAGTCTTCTGTAGTGAGGGAGTAAAGGGTTGCAATGGTGGTACCGGTAACAGCGGTGCCGGTCGTCTCGTCGCAGTCTCTGTCAGGCGGGAATCCAACGGTGGCACCGACAACAGCGGCACATTCAGTCTCTCAAGTCTCTGTCCACGGTAAAGAAACAGCCTCTGGGGAAAGCAACAGGATGCTGGGCGGTGAGAGGGGTCCTGCTCTCACCACTCTAAGTGACAAGTCCACACTCAGAACTTGTCACCCCAGGGACAGTGCCACGCTCCTCGGTCAGTCCAGCTACTATTTTCAGGGGCTCAGATCTGTCACTGCGCATGCCGGGACTGCACGCACGAACGACTGTCTCAGGCTTGTCAAGGGAGTCTCCTCTGGTCACGGAGGCTGGCGGGTCCACGTTTACACAGAGGGCTCTAGCGGCGTACTGTCGGTCTCTCAGTCCATAGCTGGAGGGCTCTTTTGAGTATACAGTCACTCTTGGGCAGAGCGGGTGCGGTATTCACTGTCTCCTAGTGTACTGCACTGGCACAGCTCCGCACACTGCACTCTGCTGACATGGCTCCGCACACTCCGCTCTGCTGACTCGGCTAATTCCCCCAGCACCACAGCTCCTATTCCGGACAGCAGCAGCAT
Organism: Dendrobates tinctorius; assembly: GCF_039654945.1. Taxonomy (NCBI): domain Eukaryota; kingdom Metazoa; phylum Chordata; class Amphibia; order Anura; family Dendrobatidae; genus Dendrobates; species Dendrobates tinctorius. Next base: position 33,670,878 of record NW_027361711.1, read on the forward strand.
GGCCTGTAACAGGGCCAGCACTCTCTGGAGGGTGAAGCAGAGCGCACTCTCCTCTGCTCTGCGCGCTGCAATTACTTGGTGCCAACTCCTGCTGCATTGCGCGCTTTTCCTTCTTATACACCTGTGTCAGCGTGCTCTCTCCAGGCTCTCCCTGCCTCCTCCTGTCAGCAGGAAACTCCGTCTCTCTTCTCCTTCCCTCCTGCAGCAGGGGAAGGTCCTGCCTCCCTCAGGCTTCCCCCCAGAAACAGAGGATGCAGCCCCTTCAGTTTTGGACCAGGCATGCAGGTACCACGGTCCGATCCACCTCCTTACATTAGGTCTTGACTTTATTAGGGCAGCGCAAAGTGTGCAGGCATGCGCCTCAATTGTGCAGACACAAGATTAACAATGACCTGTCTGTGGATGACGTAGGACGCCTCAACTACATCAATCAAGATCAGAGACTGATTAGGCGACAAATGAAAAAAGGCACATATCAGACTGCACCGCACCACATGCCAGAAGTATAACAGCTACAGTGCATTGCAAAAGTATTTGGCTCCCTGGAACTTTTCAACCTTTTCCCACATATCATGCTATAAAGATACCAACTGTAAATTTTTGGTGAAGAATCAACAACAAATGGAACACAATTGTGAAGTTGAATGAAATTTAATTGGTTATTTTAAATTTTTGTGGAAATTCAAAAAATGAAAAGTGGGGCGTGCAATATTATTCGGCCCCTTTAACTTAATACTTTGTTGCGCCACCTTTTGCTGCGATTACAGCTGCAAGTCACTTGGGGTAGGTCTCTATCAGTTTTGTACATCGATAGACTGAAATTCTTGCCCATTCTTCCTTGGCAAACAGCTCGCGCTCCGTGAGGTTTGATGGAGATCGTTTGTGAACAGCAGTTTTCAGCTCTTTCCACAGATTCTCGATTGGATTCAGGTCTGGACTTTGACTTGGCCATTCTAACACCTGGATATGTTTATTTGTGAACCATTCCATTGCAGATTTGGCTTTATGTTTGGGATCATTGTCTTGTTGGAAGACAAATCTCCGTCCCAGTCTCAGGTCTTTTGCAGACTCCAACAGGTTTTCTTCAAGAATGGCCCTGTATTTGGCTCCATCCATCTTCCCATCAATTTTAACCATCTTCCCTGTCCCTGCTGAAGAAAAGCAGCCCCAAACCATGATGCTGCCACCACCACGTTAGACAGTGGGGATTGTGTGTTCAGGGTGATGAGCTGTGTTGCCTTTACGCCAAACATATCATTTGGCATTTTTGCCAAAAAGTTCGATTTTGGTTTCATCTGACCAGAGCACCTTTTTCAACATGTTTGGTGTGTCTCCCAGGTGGCTTGTTGCAAACTTTAAACAACACTTTTTATGGATATCTTTGAGAAATGGCTTTCTTCTAGCCACTCTTCCATAAAGGCCAGATTTGTGCAGTGTACGACTGATTGTTGTCCTATGGACAGACTGTCCCACCTCAGCTGTAGATCTCTGCAGTTCATCCAGAGTGATCATGGGACTCTTGGCTGCATCTCTGATCAGTCTTCTCCTTGTTTGAGATGAAAGTTTAGAGGGACAACTGGGTCTTGGTAGATTTGCAGTGGTATAATACTCCTTCCATTTCAATATGATCGCTTGCACAGTGCTCCTTGGGATGTTTAAAGTTTTGGAAATCATTTTGTATCCAAATCCAGCTTTAAACTTCTCCACAACAGTATCAAGGACCTGACTGTTGTGTTCCTTGGTCTTCATGATGCTCTCTGTGCTTCAAACAGAACCCTGAGATTATCACAGAGCAGGTGCATTTATACGGAGACTTGATTACACACAGGTGGATTACATTTAACATTATTAGTCATTTAGGAGAACATTGGATCATTCAGAGATCCATAATGAACTTCTGGAGTGAGTTTGCTGCACTGAAAGTAAAGAGGCCACATAATATTGCACGCCCCACTTTTCAGTTTTTGAATTTCCACAAAAATGTAAAATAACCAATATATTTCGTTCAACTTCACAATTGTGTTCCACCTGTTGTTGATTCTTCACCAAAATTTTACATTTGGTATCTTTGAAGCATGATATGTGGGAGAAGGTTGAAAAGTTCCAGGGGGCCGAATACTTTCGCAAGGCACTGTATTTCTTGCCATGTGCAGTGGGAGTTAGAAGCTTTGATGCAGGGTAATGGAATGCAGTAATAGAGCTGTTAAAGGTGGTGGATTTAGTTACATAGGTGACAGGTTCCCTTTTAAACGTATACTTCAACGTCTCCAATGCAAAGAAGTAAAATTGACTACTAATCCTCCATATAGTACACAAATGACTTCTGCCATCGATTTGCAGCAGATTTTTCCTCCACCTGGTAATCAATATCATACTGACATACAATATAAATGTTGTAATGAGGCATTGTGCTGATGAATCTTACGTTTTAAGTGTGAAAATAGCTGAAATGGTTTTTTTTAATGCAGCCAAGTTTCTGGGTTTACCACAAAACCTCACCATGGCACGGCAACGTACAAGAACGTAAGGCTGTTAATGGCAGAAAAGACTTTGATGTAAAGAGAAAGGTGCAATGAATGAATTCAGAGATTTGTATGCTCTCTGTTTTTTTCACACACCATTCCACTGTTTAATGGTGAAGAGGGGGGCAATTCACTGACAAAATGTACTTTGTCATTCTTACATGTAAAGTCACATACAGAAGTGATAATTATAGCTTTGCAACTGTCATTTCCCTCAGACATCTTGATCATTTCCCTCTGTGAATGTAACTTATTTTTCTCTTTTATGCACAATAACATGGGAATCAAAGCAGCTCTTGTCACACAGTTAAAAGAAAGCCTCTTGGGCTGCAAGAAAGCCCAGTGCAAGGTAGATTGGCAAAACTGACAAAATCAGAGATGTTCCCCTGAGAAGCTGTTTATAAAGAAGTCATAGTCGAAAAGAAGGTGATGGAGAATTTAAAGCCTGGCTGCTCACTATAGAGTGTTACTACATAATTCAGGGCCGGATTATAGGCAGGGCAGGCGGGGCTTCAGCCCCGGGGCCCCCACCACAAGAGCTTCTAAGGGGGCCCCCACCACATTCCTGCTGGCTGCTGCAATGGCACTCCATCTTCTCCCCACCTAAAAGTGAGTGACCGTGGGGGCGGCATTATGTGCTCTGCTACCAGCAGCATCTACAAGTAGCGTGAACGCTGATGCTGCTGGTAGCGTGCAAAGGCTTGTGATGAGATCCCAGGAGGTAAGGTGTCAGGGCCCCCGATCATGTGACCCCTGTCTCCTCCCCTCCTGTGATCTCATCACAGGTCCTGTGCGCACAGCACTGAGAGCAGCCATGTATGTGGAGTGTGGCTCTCGGTGTCGGAGGCTCCATTATTCTCTATGTGGAGTGGGGCTCTGCGGGTGGAGGTCAGTGTCGGAGGCTCCATTATTCTCTATGTGGAGTGCGGCTCTGCGGGTGGAGGTCGGTGCTGGAGGCCCCATTATTCTCTATGTGGAGTGCGGCTCTGCGGGTGGAGGTAGGTGCTGGAGGCCCCATTATTCTCTATGTGGAGTGGGGCTCTGCGGGTGGAGGTCGGTGCTGGAGGCTCCATTATTCTCTATGCGGAGTGCGGCTCTGCGGGTGGAGGTCGGTGCTGGAGGCTCCATTATCCTCTATGCGGAGTGCGGCTCTGCGGGTGGAGGTCGGTGCTGGAGGCTCCATTATTCTCTATGTGGAGTGGGGCTCTGCGGGTGGAGGTCGGTGCTGGAGGCTCCATTATTCTCTATGCGGAGTGCGGCTCTGCGGGTGGAGGTCGGTGCTGGAGGCTCCATTATCCTCTATGCGGAGTGCGGCTCTGCGGGTGGAGGTCGGTGCTGGAGGCCCCATTATTCTCTATGTAGAGTGTGGCTCTGCGGGTGGAGGTCGGTGCTGGAGGCTCCATTATCCTCTATGCGGAGTGCGGCTCTGCGGGTGGAGGTCGGTGCTGGAGGCTCCATTATCCTCTATGCGGAGTGCGGCTCTGCGGGTGGAGGTCGGTGCTGGAGGCCCCATTATTCTCTATGTAGAGTGTGGCTCTGCGGGTGGAGGTCAGTGCTGGAGGCTCCATTATTCTCTATGTGGAGTGCGGCTCTGCGGGTGGAGGTCGGTGCTGGAGGCCCCATTATTCTCTATGTGTAGTGTGGCTCTGCGGGTGGAGGTCGGTGCTGGAGGCTCCATTATCCTCTATGTGTAGTGTGGCTCTGCGGGTGGAGGTCGGTGCTGGAGGCTCCATTATTCTCTATGTGGAGTGAGGCTCTGCGGGTGGAGGTCGGTGCTGGAGGCTCCATTATCCTCTATGCGGAGTGCGGCTCTGCGGGTGGAGGTCGGTGCTGGAGGCTCCATTATTCTCTATGTAGAGTGTGGCTCTGCGGGTGGAGGTCGGTGCTGGAGGCTCCATTATTCTCTATGTGGAGTGTGGCTCTGCGGGTGGAGGTCGGTGCTGGAGCCTCCATTATCCTCTATGTGGAGTGTGGCTCTGCGGGTGGAGGTCGGTGCTGGAGGCTCCATTATTCTCTATGTGGAGTGTGGCTCTGCGGGTGGAGGTCGGTGCTGGAGGCCCCATTATTCTCTATGTAGAGTGTGGCTCTGCGGGTGGAGGTCGGTGCTGGAGGCTCCATTATCCTCTATGCGGAGTGCGGCTCTGCGGGTGGAGGTCGGTGCTGGAGGCTCCATTATCCTCTATGCGGAGTGCGGCTCTGCGGGTGGAGGTCGGTGCTGGAGGCCCCATTATTCTCTATGTAGAGTGTGGCTCTGCGGGTGGAGGTCAGTGCTGGAGGCTCCATTATTCTCTATGTGGAGTGCGGCTCTGCGGGTGGAGGTCGGTGCTGGAGGCCCCATTATTCTCTATGTGTAGTGTGGCTCTGCGGGTGGAGGTCGGTGCTGGAGGCTCCATTATCCTCTATGTGTAGTGTGGCTCTGCGGGTGGAGGTCGGTGCTGGAGGCTCCATTATTCTCTATGTGGAGTGAGGCTCTGCGGGTGGAGGTCGGTGCTGGAGGCTCCATTATCCTCTATGCGGAGTGCGGCTCTGCGGGTGGAGGTCGGTGCTGGAGGCTCCATTATTCTCTATGTAGAGTGTGGCTCTGCGGGTGGAGGTCGGTGCTGGAGGCTCCATTATTCTCTATGTGGAGTGTGGCTCTGCGGGTGGAGGTCGGTGCTGGAGGCTCCATTATCCTCTATGTGGAGTGTGGCTCTGCGGGTGGAGGTCGGTGCTGGAGGCTCCATTATTCTCTATGTGGAGTGTGGCTCTGCGGGTGGAGGTCGGTGCTGGAGGCTCCATTATCCTCTATGTGGAGTGTGGCTCTGCGGGTGGAGGTCAGTGCTGGAGGCTCCATTATTCTCTATGTGGAGTGCGGCTCTGCGGGTGGAGGTCGGTGCTGGAGGCCCCATTATTCTCTATGTGTAGTGTGGCTCTGCGGGTGGAGGTCGGTGCTGGAGGCTCCATTATCCTCTATGTGGAGTGTGGCTCTGCGGGTGGAGGTCGGTGCTGGAGGCTCCATTATTCTCTATGTGGAGTGCGGCTCTGCGGGTGGAGGTCGGTGCTGGAGGCTCCATTATTCTCTATGTGGAGTGCGGCTCTGCGGGTGGAGGTCGGTGCTGGAGGCTCCATTATTCTCTATGTGGAGTACGGCTCTGCGGGTGGAGGTCGGTGCTGGAGGCCCCATTATTCTCTATGTGTAGTGTGGCTCTGCGGGTGGAGGTCGGTGCTGGAGGCTCCATTATCCTCTATGTGGAGTGTGGCTCTGCGGGTGGAGGTCGGTGCTGGAGGCTCCATTATTCTCTATGTGGAGTGCGGCTCTGCGGGTGGAGGTCGGTGCTGGAGGCCCCATTATTCTCTGTGGAGTGCGGCTCTGCGGGTGGAGGTCGGTGCTGGAGGCCCCATTATTCTCTATGTGGAGTGCGGGTGGAGGTCGGTGCTGGAGGCTCCATTATCCTCTATGTGGAGTGCGGCTCTGCGGGTGGAGGTCGGTGCTGGAGGCTCCATTATTCTCTATGTGGAGTGTGGCTCTGCGGGTGGAGGTCAGTGCTGGAGGCTCCATTATTCTCTATGTGGAGTGCGGCTCTGCGGGTGGAGGTCGGTGCTGGAGGCTCCATTATTCTCTATGTGGAGTGCGGCTCTGCGGGTGGAGGTCGGTGCAGGAGGCTCCATTATCCTCTATGTGGAGTGCGGCTCTGCGGGTGGAGGTCGGTGCTGGAGGCTCCATTATTCTCTATGTGGAGTGGGTCTCTACGGGTGGAGGTCAGTGCTGGAGGCTCCATTATTCTCTATGTGGAGGTCGGTGCTGGAGGCCCCATTATTCTCTATGTGGAGTGGGTCTCTGCGGGTGGAGGTCAGTGCTGGAGGCTCCATTATTCTCTATGTGGAGTGTGGCTCTGCGGGTGGAGGTCGGTGCTGGAGGCTCCATTATCCTCTATGTGGAGTGCGGCTCTGCGGGTGGAGGTCGGTGCTGGAGGCTCCATTCTCTATGTGGAGTGCGGGTGGAGGTCGGTGCCGGAGGCTCCATTATTCTCTATGTGGAGTGCGGCTCTGCGGGTGGAGGTCGGTGCTGGAGGCTCCATTATTCTCTATGTGGAGTGCGGCTCTGCGGGTGGAGGTCAGTGCTGGAGGCTCCATTATTCTCTATGTGGAGTGTGGCTCTGCGGGTGGAGGTCGGTGCTGGAGGCTCCATTATTCTCTATGTGGAGTGCGGCTCTGCGGGTGGAGGTCAGTGCTGGAGGCTCCATTATTCTCTATGTGGAGTGTGGCTCTGCGGGTGGAGGTCGGTGCTGGAGGCTCCATTATTCTCTATGTGGAGTGCGGCTCTGCGGGTGGAGGTCGGTGCTGGAGGCTCCATTATTCTCTATGTGGAGTGCGGCTCTGCGGGTGGAGGTCGGTGCTGGAGGCTCCATTATTCTCTATGTGGAGTGTGGCTCTGCGGGTGGAGGTCAGTGCTGGAGGCTCCATTATTCTCTATGTGGAGTGCGGGTGGAGGTCGGTGCCGGAGGCTCCATTATTCTCTATGTGGAGTGCGGCTCTGCGGGTGGAGGTCGGTGCTGGAGGCTCCATTATTCTCTATGTGGAGTGCGGCTCTGCGGGTGGAGGTCGGTGCTGGAGGCTCCATTATTCTCTATGTGGAGTGCGGCTCTGCGGGTGGAGGTCAGTGCTGGAGGCTCCATTATTCTCTATGTGGAGTGCGGGTGGAGGTCGGTGCCGGAGGCTCCATTATTCTCTATGTGGAGTGCGGCTCTGCGGGTGGAGGTCGGTGCTGGAGGCCCCATTATTCTCTATGTGGAGTGTGGCTCTGCGGGTGGAGGTCAGTGCTGGAGGCTCCATTATTCTCTATGTGGAGTGCGGCTCTGCGGGTGGAGGTCGGTGCTGGAGGCTCCATTATCCTCTATGTGGAGTGCGGCTCTGCGGGTGGAGGTCGGTGCTGGAGGCTCCATTATTCTCTATGTGGAGTGTGGCTCTGCGGGTGGAGGTCGGTGCTGGAGGCTCCATTATTCTCTATGTGGAGTGCGGCTCTGCGGGTGGAGGTCGGTGCTGGAGGCTCCATTATTCTCTATGTGGAGTGTGGCTCTGCGGGTGGAGGTCGGTGCTGGAGGCTCCATTATCCTCTATGTGGAGTGCGGCTCTGCGGGTGGAGGTCGGTGCTGGAGGCTCCATTATTCTCTATGTGGAGTGTGGCTCTGCGGGTGGAGGTCGGTGCTGGAGGCTCCATTATTCTCTATGTGGAGTGCGGCTCTGCGGGTGGAGGTGGGTGCTGGAGGCTCCATTATTCTCTATGTGGAGTGCGGCTCTGCGGGTGGAGGTCGGTGCTGGAGGCTCCATTATTCTCTATGTGGAGTGTGGCTCTGCGGGTGGAGGTCGGTGCTGGAGGCTCCATTATTCTCTATGTGGAGTGCGGCTCTGCGGGTGGAGGTCAGTGCTGGAGGCTCCATTATTCTCTATGTGGAGTGGGGCTCTGCGGGTGGAGGTCGGTGCTGGAGGCCCCATTATTCTCTATGTGGAGTGCGGCTCTGCGGGTGGAGGTCGGTGCTGGAGGCTCCATTATTCTCTATGTGGAGTGTGGCTCTGCGGGTGGAGGTCGGTGCTGGAGGCTCCATTATTCTCTATGTGGAGTGCGGCTCTGCGGGTGGAGGTCAGTGCTGGAGGCTCCATTATTCTCTATGTGGAGTGAGGCTCTGCGGGTGGAGGTAGGAGCTGGAGGCTCCATTATTCTCTATGTGGAGTGCGGCTCTGCGGGTGGAGGTCGGTGCTGGAGGCTCCATTATTCTCTATGTGGAGTGCGGCTCTGCGGGTGGAGGTCGGTGCTGGAGGCCCCATTATTCTCTATGTGGAGTGCGGCTCTGCGGGTGGAGGTCGGTGCTGGAGGCTCCATTATTCTCTATGTGGAGTGTGGCTCTGCGGGTGGAGGTCGGTGCTGGAGGCCCCATTATTCTCTATGTGGAGTGCGGCTCTGCGGGTGGAGGTCGGTGCTGGAGGCTCCATTATTCTCTATGTGGAGTGCGGCTCTGCGGGTGGAGGTAGGAGCTGGAGGCTCCATTATTCTCTATGTGGAGTGTGGCTCTGCGGGTGGAGGTAGGAGCTGGAGGCTCCATTATTCTCTATGTGGAGTGCGGCTCTGCGGGTGGAGGTCGGTGCTGGAGGCCCCATTATTCTCTATGTGGAGTGCGGCTCTGCGGGTGGAGGTCGGTGCTGGAGGCTCCATTATTCTCTATGTGGAGTGCGGCTCTGCGGGTGGATGTCGGTGCTGGAGGCTCCATTATTCTCTATGTGGAGTGTGGCTCTGCGGGTGGAGGTCGGTGCTGGAGGCTCCATTATTCTCTATGTGGAGTGCGGCTCTGCGGGTGGAGGTAGGTGCTGGAGGCCCCATTATTCTCTATGTGGAGTGCGGCTCTGCGGGTGGAGGTCGGTGCTGGAGGCTCCATTATCCTCTATGTGGAGTGCGGTTCTGCGGGTGGAGGTAGGAGCTGGAGGCTCCATTATTCTCTATGTGGAGTGTGGCTCTGCGGGTGGAGGTCTGTGCTGGAGGCTCCATTATTCTCTATGTGGAGTGCGGCTCTGCGGGTGGAGGTAGGAGCTGGAGGCTCCATTATTCTCTATGTGGAATGTGACTTTGCGGGTGGAGGTAGGAGCTGGAGGCTCCATTATTCTCTATGTGGAGTGCGGCTCTGCGGGTGGAGGTCGGTGCTGGAGGCTCCATTATTCTCTATGTGGAGTGCGGCTCTGCGGGTGGAGGTCAGTGCTGGAGGCTCCATTATTCGCTATGTGGAGTGTGGCTCTGCGGGTGGAGGTCGGTGCTGGAGGCTCCATTATTCTCTATGTGGAGTGTGGCTCTGCGGGTGGAGGTCGGTGCTGGAGGCACCATTATTCTCTATGTGGAGTGCGGCTCTGCGGGTGGAGGTCAGTGCTGGAGGCTCCATTATTCTCTATGTGGAGTGCGGCTCTGCGGGTGGAGGTAGGAGCTGGAGGCTCCATTATTCTCTATGTGGAGTGCTGCTCTACGAGTGGAGGTCGGTGCTGGAGGCTCCATTATTCTCTATGTGGAGTGTGGCTCTGCGGGTGGAGGTCAGTGCTGGAGGCTCCATTATTCTCTATGTGGAGTGCGGCTCTGCGGGTGGAGGTCGGTGCTGGAGGCTCCATTATTCTCTATGTGGAGTGTGGCTCTGCGGGTGGAGGTCGGCGCTGGAGGTTCCATTATTCTCTATGTGGTGTGTGACTCTGCGGGTGGAGGTAGGAGCTGGAGGCTCCATTATTCTCTATGTGGAGTGCGGCTCTGAGGGTGGAGGTCGGTGCTGGAGGCTCCATTATTCTCTATGTGGAGTGAGGCTCTGCGGGTGGAGGTCAGTGCTGGAGGCTCCATTATTCTCTATGTGGAGTGCGGCTCTGCGGGTGGAGGTCGGTGCGGGAGGCTCCATTATTCTCTATGTGGAGTGTTGCTCTGCGGGTGGAGGTCGGTGCTGGAGGCTCCATTATCCTCTATGTGGAGTGCGGCTCTGCAGGTGGAGGTAGGTGCTGGAGGCTCCATTATTCTCTATGTGGAGTGGGGCTCTGTGGGTGGAGGTAGGAACTGGAGGCTCCATTATTCTCTATGTGGAGTGTGCCTCTGCGGGTGGAGGTCGGTGCTGGAGGCTCCATTATTCTCTATGTGGAGTGGGGCTCTGTGGGTGGAGGTAGGAACTGGAGGCTCCATTATTCTCTATGTGGAGTGCGGCTCTGCGGGTGGAGGTCGGTGCTGGAGGCTCCATTATTCTCTATGTGGAGTGCGGCTCTGCGGGTGGAGGTCAGTGCTGGAGGCTCCATTATTCTCTATGTGGAGTGCGGCTCTGCGGGTGGAGGTCTGTGCTGGAGGCTCCATTATTCTCTATGTGGAGTGCGGCTCTGCGGGTGGAGGTCTGTACTGGAGGCTCCATTATTCTCTATGTGGAGTGAGGCTCTGCGGGTGGAGGTCAGTGCTGGAGGCTCCATTATTCTCTATGTGGAGTGTGGCTCTGCGGGTGGAGGTCAGTGCCGGAGGCTCCATTATTCTCTATGTGGAGTGCGGCTCTGCGGGTGGAGGTCGGTGCTGGAGGCTCCATTATTCTCTATGTGGAGTGTGGCTCTGCGGGTGGAGGTCGGTGCTGGAGGCTCCATTATTCTCTATGTGGAGTGAGGCTCTGCGGGTGGAGGTTGGTGCTGGAGGCTCCATTATTCTCTATGTGGAGTGAGGCTCTGCGGGTGGAGGTCGGTGCTGGAGGCTCCATTATTCTCTATGTGGAGTGTGGCTCTGCGAGTGGAGGTCGGTGCTGGAGGCTCCATTATTCTCTATGTGGAGTGCGGCTCTGCGGGTGGAGGTCGGTGCTGGAGGCTCCATTATTCTCTATGTGGAGTGAGGCTCTGCGGGTGGAGGTTGGTGCTGGAGGCTCCATTATTCTCTATGTGGAGTGAGGCTCTGCGGGTGGAGGTCGGTGCTGGAGGCTCCATTATTCTCTATGTGGAGTGTGGCTCTGCGAGTGGAGGTCGGTGCTGGAGGCTCCATTATTCTCTATGTGGAGTGCGGCTCTGCGGGTGGAGGTCGGTGCTGGAGGCTCCATTATTCTCTATGTGGAGTGCGGCTCTGCGGGTGGAGGTCGGTGCTGGAGGCTCCATTATTCTCTATGTGGAGTGCGGCTCTGCGGGTGGAGGCAGGAGCTGGAGGCTCCATTATTCTCTATGTGGAGTGTGACTTTGCGGGTGGAGGTAGGAGCTGGAGGCTCCATTATTCTCTATGTGGAGTGCGGCTCTGCGGGTGGAGGTCGGTGCTGGAGGCACCATTATTCTCTATGTGGAGTGCGGCTCTGCGGGTGGAGGTCAGTGCTGGAGGCTCCATTATTCTCTATGTGGAGTGCGGCTCTGCGGGTGGAGGTAGGAGCTGGAGGCTCCATTATTCTCTATGTGGAGTGTGACTTTGCGGGTGGAGGTAGGAGCTGGAGGCTCCATTATTCTCTATGTGGAGTGCGGCTCTGCGGGTGGAGGTCGGTGCTGGAGGCACCATTATTCTCTATGTGGAGTGCGGCTCTGCGGGTGGAGGTCAGTGCTGGAGGCTCCATTATTCTCTATGTGGCGTGCGGCTCTGCGGGTGGAGGTAGGAGCTGGAGGCTCCATTATTCTCTATGTGGAGTGCTGCTCTGCGGGTGGAGGTCGGTGCTGGAGGCTCCATTATTCTCTATGTGGAGTGTGGCTCTGCGGGTGGAGGTCAGTGCTGGAGGCTCCATTATTCTCTATGTGGAGTGCGGCTCTGCGGGTGGAGGTTGGTGCTGGAGGCTCCATTATTCTCTATGTGGAGTGTGGCTCTGCGGGTGGAGGTCGGCGCTGGAGGTTCCATTATTCTCTATGTGGTGTGTGACTCTGCGGGTGGAGGTAGGAGCTGGAGGCTCCATTATTCTCTATGTGGAGTGCGGCTCTGCGGGTGGAGGTCGGTGCTGGAGGCTCCATTATTCTCTATGTGGAGTGCGGCTCTGCGGGTGGAGGTCGGTGCTGGAGGCTCCATTATTCTCTATGTGGAGAGAGGCTCTGCGGGTGGAGGTCAGTGCTGGAGGCTCCATTATTCTCTATGTGGAGTGCGGCTCTGCGGGTGGAGGTCGGTGCGGGAGGCTCCATTATTCTCTATGTGGAGTGTGGCTCTGCGGGTGGAGGTCGGTGCTGGAGGCTCCATTATCCTCTATGTGGAGTGCGGCTCTGCGGGTGGAGGTAGGTGCTGGAGGCTCCATTATTCTCTATGTGGAGTGGGGATCTGTGGGTGGAGGTAGGAACTGGAGGCTCCATTATTCTCTATGTGGAGTGTGCCTCTGTGGGTGGAGGTCGGTGCTGGAGGCTCCATTATTCTCTATGTGGAGTGGGGCTCTGTGGGTGGAGGTAGGAACTGGAGGCTCCATTATTCTCTATGTGGAGTGCGGCTCTGCGGGTGGAGGTCGGTGCTGGAGGCTCCATTATTCTCTATGTGGAGTGCTGCTCTGCGGGTGGAGGTCGGTGCTGGAGGCTCCATTATTCTCTATGTGGAGTGTGGCTCTGCGGGTGGAGGTCAGTGCCGGAGGCTCCATTATTCTCTATGTGGAGTGCGGCTCTGCGGGTGGAGGTCGGTGCTGGAGGCTCCATTATTCTCTATGTGGAGTGAGGCTCTGCGGGTGGAGGTCGGTGCTGGAGGCTCCATTATTCTCTGTGGAGTGCGGCTCTGCGGGTGGAGGTCGGTGCTGGAGGCTCCATTATTCTCTATGTGGAGTGTGGCTCTGCGGGTGGAGGTAGGAGCTGGAGGCTCCATTATTCTCTATGTGGAGTGTGGCTCTGCGGGTGGAGGTCGTTGCTGGAGGCTCCATTATTCTCTGTGGAGTGTGGCTCTGCGGGTGGAGGTCGGCGCTGGAGGCTCCATTATTCTCTATGTGGAGTGTGACTCTGCGGGTGGAGGTAGGAGCTGGAGGCTCCATTATTCTCTATGTGGAGTGCGGCTCTGCGGGTGGAGGTCGGTGCTGGAGGCTCCATTATTCTCTATGTGGAGTGCGGCTCTGCGGGTGGAGGTCGGTGCGGGAGGCTCCATTATTCGCTATGTGGAGTGAGGCTCTGCGGGTGGACGTCGGTGCTGGAGGCTCCATTATTCTCTATGTGGAGTGCGGCTCTGCGGGTGGAGGTCAGTGCTGGAGGCTCCATTATTCTCTATGTGGAGTGCGGCTCTGCGGGTGGTCGGTGCTGGAGGCTCCATTATTCTCGATGTGGAGTGCGGCTCTGCGGGTGGAGGTAGGAGCTGGAGGCTCCATTATTCGCTATGTGGAGTGCGGCTCTGCGGGTGGAGGTCAGTGCTGGAGGCTCCATTATTCTCTATGTGGAGTGCGGCTCTGCGGGTGGTCGGTGCTGGAGGCTCCATTATTCTCTATGTGGAGTGCGGCTCTGCGGGTGGAGGTAGGAGCTGAAGGCTCCATTATTCTCTATGTGGAGTTCGGCTCTGCGGGTGGAGGTAGTAGCTGGAGGCTCCATTATTCTCTATGTGGAGTGCGGCTCTGCGGGTGGAGGTCGGTGCTGGAGGCTCCATTATTCTCTATGTGGAGTGAGGCTCTGCGTGTGGAGGTCAGTGCCGGAGGCTCTATTATTTTCTATGTGGAGTGCGGCTCTGCTGGTGGAGGTCGGTGCTGGAGGCTCCATTATTCTCTATGTGGAGTGTGGCTCTGCGGGTGGAGATCGGTGCTGGAGGCTCCATAATTCTCTATGTGGAGTGTGGCTCTGCGGGTGGAGGTCGGCGCTGGAGGCTCCATTATTCTCTTTGTGGAGTGTGACTCTGCGGGTGGAGGTAGGAGCTCGAGGCTCCATTATTCTCTATGTGGAGTGCGGCTCTGCGGGTGGAGGTTTGTGCTGGAGGCTCCATTATTCTCTATGTGGAGTGAGGCTCTGCGGGTGGAGGTAGGAGCTGGAGGCTCCATTATTCTCTATGTGGAGTGCGGCTCTGCGGGTGGAGGTAGGAGCTGGAGGCTCCATTATTCTCTATGTGGAGTGCGGCTCTGCTGGTGGAGGTCGGTGCTGTAGGCTCCATTATTCTCTATGTGGAGTAAGGCTCTGCGGGTGGAGGTCAGTGCCGGAGGCTCCATTATTCTCTATGTGGAGTGCGGCTCTGCGGGTGGAGGTCGGTGCTGGAGGCTCCATTATTCTCTATGTGGAGTGAGGCTCTGTGGGTGGAAGTCGGTGCTGGAGGCTCCATTATTCTCTATGAGGAGTGCGGCTCTGCGGGTGGAGGTCGGTGCTGGAGGCTCCATTATTCTCTATGTGGAGTGTGGCTCTGTGGGTGGAGGTAGGAGCTGGAGGCTCCATTATTATCTATGTGGAGTGTGGCTCTGCGGGTGGAGGTCGGTGCTGGAGGCTCCATTATTCTCTATGTGGAGTGTGGCTCTGCGGGTGGAGGTCGGCGCTGGAGGTTCCATTATTCTCTAGGTGGAGTGTAACTCTGCGGGTGGAGGTAGGAGCTGGAGGCTCCATTATTCTCTATGTGGAGTGCGGCTCTGTGGGTGGAGGTCGGTGCTGGAGGCTCCATTATTCTCTATGTGGAGTGCGGCTCTGCGGGTGGAGGTCGGTGCTGGAGGCTCCATTATTCTCTATGTGGAGTGAGGCTCTGCGGGTGGAGGTCAGTGCTGGAGGCTCCATTATTCTCTATGTGGAGTGCGGCTCTGCGGGTGGAGGTCGGTGCGGGAGGCTCTATTATTCTCTATGTGGAGTGTGGCTCTGCGGGTGGAGGTCGGTGCTGGAGGCTCCATTATCCTCTATGTGGAGTGCGGCTCTGCGGGTGGAGGTAGGTGCTGGAGGCTCCATTATTCTCTATGTGGAGTGGGGCTCTGTGGGTGGAGGTAGGAACTGGAGGCTCCATTATTCTCTATGTGGAGTGTGCCTCTGCGGGTGGAGGTCGATGCTGGAGGCTCCATTATTCTCTATGTGGAGTGGGGCTCTTTGGGTGGAGGTAGGAACTGGAGGCTCCATTATTCTCTATGTGGAGTGCGGCTCTGCGGGTGGAGGTCGGTGCTGGAGGCTCCATTATTCTCTATGTGGAGTGCGGCTCTGCGGGTGAAGGTCAGTGCTGGAGGCTCCATTATTCTCTATGTGGAGTGCGGCTCTGCGGGTGGAGGTCTGTGCTGGAGGCTCCATTATTCTCTATGTGGAGTGCGGCTCTGCGGGTGGAGGTCTGTGCTGGAGGCTCCATTATTCTCTATGTGGAGTGAGGCTCTGCGGGTGGAGGTCAGTGCTGGAGGCTCCATTATTCTCTATGTTGAGTGTGGCTCTGCGGGTGGAGGTCAGTGCCGGAGGCTCCATTATTCTCTATGTGGAGTACGGCTCTGCGGGTGGAGGTCGGTGCTGGAGGCTCCATTATTCTCTATGTGGAGTGAGGCTCTGCGGGTGGAGGTCGGTGCTGGAGGCTCCATTATTCTCTATGTGGAGTGCGGCTCTGCGGGTTCAGGTCGGTGCTGGAGGCTCCATTATTATCTATGTGGAGTGTGGCTCTGCGGGTGGAGGTAGGAGCTGGAGGCTCCATTATTCTCTATGTGGAGTGTGGCTCTGCGGGTGGAGGTCGGTGCTGGAGGCTCCTTTATTTATGTGGAGTGTGGCTCTGCGGGTGGAGGTCGGCGCTGGAGGCTCCATTATTCTCAATGTGGAGTGTGACTCTGCGGGTGGAGGTATGAGCTGGATGCTCCATTATTGTCTATGTGGAGTGCGGCTCTGCGGGTGGAGGTCGGTGCTGGAGGCTCCATTATTCTCTATGTGGAGTGCGGCTCTGCGGGTGGAGGTCGGTGCTGGAGGCTCCATTATTCGCTATGTGGAGTGAGGCTCTGCGGGTGGAGGTCGGTGCTGGAGGCTCCATTATTCTCTATGTGGAGTGCGGCTCTGCGGGTGGAGGTCAGTGCTGGAGGCTCAATTATTCTCCATGTGGAGTGCGGCTCTGCGGGTGGTCGGTGCTGGAGGCTCCATTATTCTCTGTGGAGTGCGGCTCTGCGGGTGGAGGTAGGAGCTGGAGGCTCCATTATTCTCTATTTGGAGTGTGACTCTGCGGGTGGAGGTCTGTGCTGGAGGCTCCATTATTCTCTATGTGGAGTGTGGCTCTGCGGGTGGAGGTAGGAGCTGGAGGCTCCATTATTCTCTATGTGGAGTGTGGCTCTGCGGGTGGAGGTAGGAGCTGGAGGCTCCATTATTCTCTATGTGGAGTGTGGCTCTGCGGGTGGAGGTAGGAGCTGGAGGCTCCATTATTCTCTATGTGGAGTGTGACTCTGCGAGTGGAGGTAGGAGCTGGAGGCTCCATTATTCTCTATGTGGAGTGCGGCTCTGCGGGTGGAGGTCGGTGCTGGAGGCTCCATTATTCTCTATGTGGAGTGCGGCTCTGCGGGTGGAGGTAGGAGCTGGAGGCTCCATTATTCTCTATGTGGAGTGCGGCTCTGCGGGTGGAGGTCAGTGCTGGAGGCTCCATTATTCTCTATGTGGAGTGTGGCTCTGCGGGTGGAGGTCGGTGCTGGAGGCACCATTATTCTCTATGTGGAGTGCGGCTCTGCGGGTGGAGGTCAGTGCTAGAGGCTCCATTATTCTCTATGTGGAGTGCGGCTCTGCGGGTGGAGGTAGGAGCTGGAGGCTCCATTATTCTCTATGTGGAGTGCGGCTCTGCGGGTGGAGGTCGGTGCGGGATGCTCCATTATTCTCTATGTGGAGTGTGGCTCTGCGGGTGGAGGTCGGTGCTGGAGGCTCCATTATCCTCTATGTGGAGTGCGGCTCTGCGGGTGGAGGTCGGTGCTGGAGGCTCCATTATTCTCTATGTGGAGTGCGGCTCTGCGAGTGGAGGTCGGTGCGGGAGGCTCCATTATTCGCTATGTGGAGTGAGGCTCTGCGGGTGGACGTCGGTGCTGGAGGCTCCATTATTCTCTATGTGGAGTGCCGCTCTGCGGGTGGAGGTAGGAACTGGAGGTTCCGTTATTCTCTATGTGGGGTGCGGCTCTGCGGGTGGAGGTCAGTGCTGGAGGCTCCATTATTCTCAATGTGGAGTGTGACTCTGCGGGTGGAGGTATGAGCTGGATGCTCCATTATTGTCTATGTGGAGTGCGGCTCTGCGGGTGGAGGTCGGTGCTGGAGGCTCCATTATTCTCTATGTGGAGTGCGGCTCTGCGGGTGGAGGTCGGTGCTGGAGGCTCCATTATTCGCTATGTGGAGTGAGGCTCTGCGGGTGGAGGTCGGTGCTGGAGGCTCTATTATTCTCTATGTGGAGTGCGGCTCTGCGGGTGGAGGTCAGTGCTGGAGGCTCAATTATTCTCCATGTGGAGTGCGGCTCTGCGGGTGGTCGGTGCTGGAGGCTCCATTATTCTCTGTGGAGTGCGGCTCTGCGGGTGGAGGTAGGAGCTGGAGGCTCCATTATTCTCTATTTGGAGTGTGACTCTGCGGGTGGAGGTCTGTGCTGGAGGCTCCATTATTCTCTATGTGGAGTGTGGCTCTGCGGGTGGAGGTAGGAGCTGGAGGCTCCATTATTCTCTATGTGGAGTGTGGCTCTGCGGGTGGAGGTAGGCGCTGGAGGCTCCATTATTCTCTATGTGGAGTGTGGCTCTGCGGGTGGAGGTAGGAGCTGGAGGCTCCATTATTCTCTATGTGGAGTGTGACTCTGCGAGTGGAGGTAGGAGCTGGAGGCTCCATTATTCTCTATGTGGAGTGCGGCTCTGCGGGTGGAGGTCGGTGCTGGAGGCTCCATTATTCTCTATGTGGAGTGCGGCTCTGCGGGTGGAGGTAGGAGCTGGAGGCTCCATTATTCTCTATGTGGAGTGCGGCTCTGCGGGTGGAGGTCAGTGCTGGAGGCTCCATTATTCTCTATGTGGAGTGTGGCTCTGCGGGTTGAGGTCGGTGCTGGAGGCACCATTATTCTCTATGTGGAGTGCGGCTCTGCGGGTGGAGGTCAGTGCTAGAGGCTCCATTATTCTCTATGTGGAGTGCGGCTCTGCGGGTGGAGGTAGGAGCTGGAGGCTCCATTATTCTCTATGTGGAGTGCTGCTCTGCGGGTGGAGGTCGGTGCTGGAGGCTCCATTATTCTCTATGTGGAGTGTGGCTCTGCGGGTGGAGGTCAGTGCTGGAGGCTCCATTATTCTCTATGTGGAGTGCGGCTCTGCGGGTGGAGGTCGGTGCTGGAGGCTCCATTATTCTCTATGTGGAGTGCGGCTCTGCGAGTGGAGGTCGGAGCTGGAGGCTCCATTATTCTCTATGTGGAGTGCTGCTCTGCGGGTGGAGGTCGGTGCTGGAGGCTCCATTATTCTCTATGTGGAGTGTGGCTCTGCGGGTGGAGGTCGGTGCTGGAGGCTCCATTATTCTCTATGTGGAGTGAGGCTCTGCGGGTGGAGGTTGGTGCTGGAGGCTCCATTATTCTCTATGTGGAGTGAGGCTCTGCGGGTGGAGGTCGGTGCTGGAGGCTTCATTATTCTCTATGTGGAGTGCGGCTCTGCGGGTGGAGGTAGGAGCTGGAGGCTCCATTATTCTCTATGTGGAGTGTGGCTCTGCGGGTGGAGGTAGGAGCTGGAGGCTCCATTATTCTCTTTGTGGAGTGTGGCTCTGCGGGTGGAGGTTGGTGCTGGAGGCTCCATTATTCTCTATGTGGAGTGTGGCTCTGCGGGTGGAGGTAGGAGCTGGAGGCTCCATTATTCTCTATGTGGAGTGTGGCTCTGCGGGTGGAGGTCGGTGCCGGAGGCTCCATTATTCTCTATGTGGAGTGCGGCTCTGCGGGTGGAGGTCGGTGCGGGAGGCTTCATTATTCTCTATGTGGAGTGTGGCTCTGCGGGTGGAGGTAGGAGTTGGAGGCTCCATTATTCTCTATGTGGAGTGCTGCACTGCGGGTGGAGGTCGGTGCGGGAGGCTCCATTATTCTCTATGTGGAGTGCGGCTCTGCGGGTGGAGGTCGGTGCTGGAGGCTCCATTATTCTCTATGTGGATTGTGGCTCTGCGGGTGGAGGTCGGTGCTGGAGGCTCCATTATTCTCTATGTGGAGTGCGGCTCTGCTAGTGGAGGTCGGTGCTGGAGGCTCCATTCTCTATGTGGAGTGTGGCTCTGCGGGTGGAGGTAGGAGCTGGAGGCTCCATTATTCTCTATGTGGAGTGTGGCTCTGCGGGTGGAGGTCGGTGCTGGAGGCTCCATTATTCTCTATGTGGAGTGAGGCTCTGCGGGTGGAGGTTGGTGCTGGAGGCTCCATTATTCTCTATGTGGAGTGTGGCTCTGCGGGTGGAGGTAGGAGCTGGAGGCTCCATTATTCTCTATGTGGAGTGTGGCTCTGCGGGTGGAGGTCGGTGCTGGAGGCTCCTTTATTTATGTGGAGTGTGGCTCTGCGGGTGGAGGTCGGCGCTGGAGGCTCCATTATTCTCAATGTGGAGTGTGACTCTGCGGGTGGAGGTAGGAGCTGGAGGCTCCATTATTCTCTATGTGGAGTGCGGCTCTGCGGGTGGAGGTCGGTGCTGGAGGCTCCATTATTCTCTATGTGGAGTGCGGCTCTGCGGGTGGAGGTTGGTGAGGGAGGCTCCATTATTCGCTATGTGGAGTGAGGCTCTGCGGGCGGAGGTCGGTGCTGGAGGCTTCATTATTCTCTATGTGGAGTGCGGCTCTGCGGGTGGAGGTCAGTGCTGGAGGCTCCATTATTCTCTATGTGGAATGCGGCTCTGCGGGTGGTCGGTGCTGGAGGCTCCATTATTCTCTATGTGGAGTGCGGCTCTGCGGGTGAAGGTAGAGAATAATGGAGCCTCCAGCTCCTACCTCCACCCGCAGAGTCACACTCCACATAGAGAATAATGGAGCCTCCAGCTCCTATGTGGAGTGTGACTCTGCGGGTGGAGGTCTGTGCTGGAGGCTCCATTATTCTCTATGTGGAGTGTGGCTCTGCGGGTGGAAGTAGGAGCTGGAGGCTCCATTATTCTCTATGTGGAGTGTGGCTCTGCGGGTGGAGGTAGAGAATAATGGAGCCTCCAGCTCCTATGTGGAGTGTGACTCTGCGGGTGGAGGTCTGTGCTGGAGGCTCCATTATTCTCTATGTGGAGTGTGGCTCTGCGGGTGGAGGTAGGAGCTGGAGGCTCCATTATTCTCTTTGTGGAGTGTGACTCTGCGGGTGGAGGTCTGTGCTGGAGGCTCCATTATTCTCTATGTGGAGTGTGGCTCTGCGGGTGGAGGTCGGTGCTGGAGGCACCATTATTCTCTATGTGGAGTGTGGCTCTGCGGGTGGAGGTCAGTGCTGGAGGCTCCATTCTCTATGTGGAGTGCGGCTCTGCGGGTGGAGGTAGGAGCTGGAGGCAGCAGAGCCACACTCCACATAGAGAATAATGGAGCCTCCAGCACCAACCTCCACCCGCAGAGCCTCACTCCACATAGAGAATAATGGAGCCTCCAGCACCGACCTCCACCCGCAGAGCCACACTCCACATAGAGAATAATGGAGCCTCCAGCACCGACCTCCACCCGCAGAGCCTCACTCCACATAGAGAATAATGGAGCCTCCAGCACCAACCTCCACCCGCAGAGCCTCACTCCACATAGAGAATAATGGAGCCTCCAGCACCGACCTCCACCCGCAGAGCCACACTCCACATAGAGAATAATGGAGCCTCCAGCTCCTACCTCCACCTGCAGAGCCACACTCCACATAGAGAATAATGGAGCCTCCAGCACCGACCTCCACCCGCAGAGCCGCACTCCACATAGAGAATAATGGAGCCTCCAGCACTGACCTCCACCCGCAGAGCCACACTCCACATAGAGAATAATGGAGCCTCCAGCACCGACTTCCACCCGCAGAGCAGCACTCCACATAGAGAATAATGGAGCCTCCAGCTCCTACCTCCACCCGCAGAGCCGCACTCCACATAGAGAATGGAGCCTCCAGCACTGACCTCCACCCGCAGAGCCACACTCCACATAGAGAATAATGGTGCCTCCAGCACCGACCTCCACCCGCAGAGCCACACTCCACATAGAGAATAATGGAGCCTCCAGCACAGACCTCCACCCGCAGAGTCACACTCCACAAAGAGAATAATGGAGCCTCCAGCTCCTACCTCCACCCGCAGAGCCACACTCCACATAGAGAATAATGGAGCCTCCAGCACAGACCTCCACCCGCAGAGTCACACTCCACATAGGAGCTGGAGGCTCCATTATTCTCTACCTCCACCCGCAGAGCCACACTCCACATAGAGAATAATGGAGCCTCCAGCTCCTACTTCCACCCGCAGAGCCACACTCCACATAGAGAATAATGGAGCCTCCAGCACAGACCTCCACCCGCAGAGTCACACTCCACATAGGAGCTGGAGGCTCCATTATTCTCTATGTGGAGTGTGACTCTGCGGGTGGAAGTAGGAGCTGGAGGCTCCATTATTCTCTATGTGGAGTGTGGCTCTGCAGGTGGAGGTAGGAGCTGGAGGCTCCATTGTTCTCTATGTGGAGTGTGGCTCTGCGGGTGGAGGTCGGTGCTGGAGGCTCCATTATTCTCTATGTGGAGTGAGGCTCTGCGGGTGGAGGTTGGTGCTGGAGGCTCCATTATTCTCTATGTGGAGTGAGGCTCTGCGGGTGGACGTTGGTGCTGGAGGCTCCATTATTCTCTATGTGGAGTGTGGCTCTGCGAGTGGAGGTTAGTGCTGGAGGCTCCATTATTCTCTGTGGAGTGCGGCTCTGCGGGTGGAGGTAGGAGCTGGAGGCTCCATTATTCTCTATGTGGAGTGGCTCTGCGGGTGGAGGTAGGAGCTGGAGGCTCCATTATTCTTTTCGTGGAGTGTGGCTCTGCGGGTGGAGGTAGGAGCTGGAGGCTCCATTATTCTCTATGTGGAGTGCGGCTCTTCGGGTGGTGATCGGTGCTGGAGGCTCCATTATTCTCTATGTGGAGTGCGGCTCTGCGGGTGGAGGTAGGAGCTGGAGGCTCCATTATTCTCTATGTGGAGTGTGGCTCTGCGGGTGGAGGTAGGAGTTGGAGGCTCCATTATTCTCTATGTGGAGTGTGGCTCTGCGGGTGGAAGTAGGAGCTGGAGGCTCCATTATTCTCTTTGTGGAGTGTGGCTCTGCGGGTGGAGGTCGGTGCTGGAGGCTCCATTATTCTCTATGTGGAGTGCGGCTCTGCATTTGGAGGTCGGTGCGGGATGTGCCATTATTCTCTATGTAGAGTGTGGCTCTGTGGGTGGAGGTCAGAGCTGGAGGCTCAATTGTTCTCTATGTGGAGTGTGACTCTGCGGGTGGAGGTCGGTGCTGGAGGCTCCATTATTCTCTATGTGGAGTGTGGCTCTGCGGGTGGAGGTAGGAGCTGGAAGCTCCATTATTCTCTATGTGGAGGGCGGCTCTGCGGGTGGAGGTCGGAGCTGGAGGCTCCATTATTCTCTATGTGGAGTTCGGCTCTGCGGGTGGAGGTCGGTGCGGGAGGCTCCATTATTCTCTATGTGGAGTGTGGCTCTGCGGGTTGAGGTCGGTGCTGGAGGCTCCATTATTCTCTATGTGGAGTGTGGCTCTGCGGGAGGAGGTTGGTGCTGGAGGCTCCATTATTCTCTATGTGGAGTGCGGCTCTGCGGGTGTAGGTCGGTGCTGGAGGCTCCATTATTCTCTTCGTGGAGTGGGGCTCTGCGGGTGGAGGTAGGAGCTGGAGGCTCCATTATTCTCTATGTGGAGTGTGGCTCTGCGGGTGGAGGTCGGTGCTGGAGGCTCGATTATTCTCTATGTGGAGTGCGGCTCTGCGGGTGGAGGTCGGTGCTGGAGGCTCCATTACTCTCTATGTGGAGTGCGGCTCTGCGGGTGGAGGTAGGAGCTGGAGGCTTCCTTATTCTCTGTGGAGTGTGGCTCTGCGGGTGGAGGTTGGAGCTGGAGGCTCCATTATTCTCTATGTGGAGTGTGGCTCTGCGGGTGGAGGTAGGAGCTGGAGGCTTCATTATTCTCTATGTGGAGTGCGGCTCTGCAGGTGGAGGTAGGAGCTGGAGGCTCCATTATTCTCTTTGTGGAGTGGGGCTCTGCGTGTGGAGGTAGGAGCTGGAGGCTCCATTATTCTCTATGTGGAGTGTGGCTCTGCGGGTGGAGGTCGGTGCGGGAGGCTCCATTATTCTCTTTGTGGAGTGCGGCTCTGCGTGTGGAGGTCGGTGCTGGAGGCTCCATTATTCTCTTTGTGGAGTGGGGCTCTGCGGGTGGAGGTCGGTGCTGGAGGCTCCATTATTCTCTGTGTGGAGTGCGGCTATGTGGGTGGAGGTCGCTGCCTGTATACCCGGGCAAGAGCTGTATACCCGTGGGGGGGAAGAGAAGAAGAAGAAGATGAAGACGAAGAATAGGAAGAAGAAGAAGAATAGGAAGAAGAAGAAGAATAGAAAGAAGAAGAAGAATAGGAAGAAGAAGAATAGGAGGAAGAAGAATAGGAGGAAGAAGAAGAATAGGAAGAAGAAGAAGAAGAATAGGAAGAAGAATAGGAATAGGAAGAAGAAGAAGAATAGGAAGAAGAAGAATAGGAAGAAGAAGAATAGGAAGGAGAAGAAGAATAGGAAAAAGAAGAAGAAGAAGAAGAGGAAGAAGAAGAATAGGAAGAAGAAGAAGAAGAAGAATAGGAAGAAGAAGAAGAAGAAGAATAGGAAGAAGAAGAAGAAGAAGAATAGGAAGAAGAAGAATAGGAAGAAGAAGAATAGGAAGAAGAAGAAGAAGAATAGGAAGAAGAAGAATAGGAAGAAGAAGAAGAAGAATAGGAAGAAGAAGAAGAATAGGAAGAAGAAGAAGAAGAATAAGAAGAAGAAGAATAGGAAGAACAAGAAGAAGAAGAATAGGAAGAAGAACAAGAATTGGAAGAAGAAGAAGAAAAAGAATAGGAAGAAGAAGAAGAAGAATAGGAGGAAGAAGAAGAAGAAGAAGAAGAATAGGAAGAAGAAGAAGAATAGGAAGAAGAAGAATAGGAGGAAGAAGAATAGGAGGAAGAAGAAGAAGAATAGGAAGAAGAAGAAGAGGAAGTAGAAGAAGAAGAATAGGAAGAAGAATAGGAAGAAGAAGAATAGGAAGAAGAAGAGGAAGAAGAAGAATAGGAAGAAGAAGATGAGGAAGAAGAAGAATAGGAAGAAGAAGAAGAATAGGAAGAAGAAGAATAGGAAGAAGAAGACGAGGAAGAAGAAGAATAGGAAGAAGGAGAAGAAGAGGAAGAAGAATAGGAAGAAGAAGAAGAATAGGAAGAAGAAGAAGAATAGGAAGAAGAAGAAGAAGAAGAAGAAGAAGAAGAAGAAGAATAGGAAGAAGAAGAAGAATAGGAAGAAGAATAGGAAGAAGAAGAATAGAAAGAAGAAGAAGAATAGGAAGAAGAAGAATAGGAAGAAGAAGAATTGGAAGAAGAATAGGAAGAAGAAGAAGAATAGGAAGAAGAAGAATAGGAAGAAGAAGATGAAGAATAGGAAGAAGAAGAAGAATAGGAAGAAGAAAACGAAGAAGAAGAAGAAGAATAGGAAGAAAAATAGGAAGAAGAAGAATAAGAAGAAGAATAGGAAGAAGAAGAAGAAGAAGAATAGGAAGAAGAAGAAGAATAGGAAGAAGAAGAAGAAGAATAGGAAGAAGAAGAAGAAGAAGAAGAATGGGAAGAAGAAGAATAGGAAGAAGAAGAAGATGAAGAATAGGAAGATGATGAAGAAGAATAGGAAGAAGTAGAATAGGAAGAAGAAAAATAGGAAGAAGAAGAAGAAGAAGAATAGAAAGAAGAAGAAGAAGAATAGGAAGAAGAAGAAGAAGAAGAATGGGAAGAAGAAGAATGGGAAGAAGAAGAAGAAGAAGATGAAGAATAGGAAGAAGAATAGGAAGAAGAAGACGAGGAAGAAGAAGAAGAGGAAGAAGAAGAGGAAGAAGAAGAATAGGAAGAAGAAGAAGAATAGGAAGTAGAAGAAGAATAGGAAGAAAAATAGGAAGAAGAATAGGAAGAAGAAGAATAGGAAGAAGAAGAAGAATTGGAAGAAGAATAGGAAGAAGAAGAAGAAGAATAGGAAGAAGAAGAAGAAGAATAGGAAGAAGAAGAAGAATAGGAAGAAGAATAGGAAGAAGAATAGGAAGAAGAAGAAGAATAGGAAGAATAGGAAGAAGAAGAATAGGAAGAAGAAGAAGAATTGGAAGAAGAATAGGAAGAAGAAGAAGAATAGGAAGAAGAAGAATAGAAAGAAGAAGAATAGGAAGAAGAAGATGAAAAAGAAGAAGAATAGGAAGAAGAAGATGAAGAAGAGGAAGAAGAAGAAGAAGAAGAATAGGAAGAAGAAGAATAGGAAGAAGAAGATGAAGAATAGGAAGAAGAATAGGAAGAAGAAAACGAAGAAGAAGAAGAATAGGAAGAAAAATAGGAAGAAGAAGAATAGGAAGAAGAAGAATAGGAAGAAAAAGAAGAATTGGAAGAATAGGAAGAAGAAGAAGAAGAAGAAGAAGAATAGGAAGAAGAAGAATAGGAAGAAGAAGAATAGGAAGAAGAAGAAGAAGATGAAGAATAGGAAGAAGATGATGAAGAAGAAGAATAGGAAGAAGAAGAAGAATAGGAAGAAGAAGAAGAAGAATAGGAAGAAGAAGAAGAATGGGAAGAATAGGAAGAAGAAGAATAGGAAGAAGAAGAAGAAGAAGAAAAATAGGAAGAAGAATAGGAAGAAGAAGAAGAATAGGAAGAATAGGAAGAAGAAGAAGAAGAATAGG
Source organism: Dendrobates tinctorius (assembly GCF_039654945.1). Taxonomy (NCBI): domain Eukaryota; kingdom Metazoa; phylum Chordata; class Amphibia; order Anura; family Dendrobatidae; genus Dendrobates; species Dendrobates tinctorius. The sequence goes on from NW_027361711.1 coordinate 33,696,518, forward strand.
AAGAAGAAGATGAAGAATAGGAAGAAGAAGAAGACGAGGAAGAAGAAGAAGAAGAAGAGGAAGAAGAATAATAGGAAGAAGAAGAATAGGAAGTAGAAGAAGAATAGGAAGAAGAAAAAGAAGAAGAAGATGAAGAATAGGAAAAAGAAGAAGAAGAAGATGAAGAATAGGAAGAAAAATAGGAAGAAGAATAATTGGAAGAAGAATAGGAAGAAGAAGAAGAATAGGAAGAAGAATAGGAAGAAGAAGAAGAATAGGAAGAAGAAGAAGAATAGGAAGAAGAAGAAGAAGAATAGGAAGAAGAAGATGAAGAATAGGAAGAAGAAGACGAGGAGGAAGAAGAAGAGGAAGAAGAAGAATAGGAAGAAGAAGAATAGGAAGTAGAAGAAGAATAGGAAGAAGAAGAAGAAGAAGATGAAGAATAGGAAGAAGAAGAAGAATAGGAAGAAAAATAGGAAGAAGAAGAATTGGAAGAAGAATAGGAAGAAGAAGAAGAATAGGAAGAAGAATAGGAAGAAGAAGAAGAATAGGAAGAAGAATAGGAAGAAGAAGAAGAATAGGAAGAAGAAGAAGAAGAATAGGAAGAAGAAGATGAAGAATAGGAAGAAGAAGAAGACGAGGAAGAAGAAGAAGAAGAGGAAGAAGAAGAATAGGAAGAAGAAGAATAGGAAGTAGAAGAAGAATAGGAAGAAGAAGAAGAAGAAGATGAAGAATAGGAAGAAGAAGAAGAATAGGAAGAAGACAACGAAGAAGAAGAATAGGAAGAAAAATAGGAAGAAAAAGAATAGGAAGAAGAAGAAGAATTGGAAGAAGAATAGGAAGAAGAAGAAGAAGAAGAAGAAGAAGAATTGGAAGAAGAAGAAGAAGAAGAAGAAGAAGAAGAAGAATTGGAAGAAGAAGAAGATGAAGAAGAATAGGAAGAAGAAGAAGAATAGGAAGAAGAAGAAGAAGAATAGGAAGAAGAAGAAGAATTGGAAGAAGATGATGAAGAAGAAGAATAGGAAGAAGAAGAAGAAGAAGAATAGGAAGAAGAAGAAGAAGAAGAAGAAGAATAGGAAGACGAAGAAGAATGGGAAGAAGTAGAAGAACAATAGGAAGAAGAAGAATAGGAAGAAGAAGAAGAATAGGAAGAAGAAGAATGGGAAGAAGAAGAAGAAGAATAGGAAGAAGAAGAAGAATAGGAAGAAGAAGAATGGGAAGAAGAAGAAGAATAGGAAGAAGAAGAATGGGAAGAATAGGAAGAAGAATAGGAAGAAGAAGAATAGGAAGAAGAAGAAGAAGAATAGGAAGAAGAAGAAGAAGAATAGGAAGAAGAAGAAGAAGAATGGGAAGAAGAAGAAGAATAGGAAGATGAAGAATAGGAAGAAGAAGAAGTAGAATAGGAAGAAGAAGAAGAAGAAGAAGAATAGGAAGAAGAAGAAGAATAGGAAGAAGAAGAATAGGAAGAAGAAGAAGAATAGGAAGAAGAAGAATAGGAAGAAGAAGAATAGAAAGAAGAAGACGAGGAAGAAAAGGAAGAAGAAGAAGAATAGGAATAAGAAGAAGAATAGGAATAAGAAGAATAGGAATAAGAAGAATAGGAAGAAGAAGAATAGGAAGAAGAAGACGAGGAAGAAGAAGAATAGGAAGAAGAATAGGAGGAAGAAGAAGAAGAATAGGAAGAAGAAGAAGAAGAATAGGAAGAAGAAGAAGAAGAATAGGAAGAAGAAGATGAAGAATAGGAAGAAGAATAGGAAGAAGAATAGGAAGAAGAAGATGAAGAATAGGAAGAAGAAGAATAGGAAGAAGAAGATGAGGAAGAAGAAGAAGAAGAGGAAGAAGAAGAATAGGAAGAAGAAGAAGAAGAATAGGAAGTAGAAGAAGAATAGGAAGAAGAAGATGAGGAAGAAGAAGAAGAAGAGGAAGAAGAAGAATAGGAAGAAGAAGAAGAAGAATAGGAAGTAGAAGAAGAATAGGAAGAAGAAAACGAAGAAGAAGAAGAATAGGAAGAAAAATAGGAAGAAGAATAGGAAGAAGAAGAAGAATTGGAAGAAGAAGAAGAAGAATTGGAAGAAGAAGAAGAAGATGAAGAATAGGAAGAAGATGATGAAGAAGGAGAATAGGAAGAAGTAGAATAGGAAGAAGAAGAAGAATAGGAAGAAGAAGAAGAAGAATAGGAAGAAGAAGAAGAAGAAGAAGAATAGGAAGAAGAAGAAGAATAGGAAGAAGAAGAAGAAGATGAAGAATAGGAAGAAGATGATGAAGAAGAAGAATAGGAAGAAGTAGAATAGGAAGAAGAAGAAGAATAGGAAGAAGAAGAAGAAGAATAGGAAGAAGAAGAAGAAGAATAGGAAGAAGAAGATGAAGAACAGGAAGAAGATGATGAAGAAGAAGAATAGGAAGAAGAAGTAGAATAGGAAGAAGAAGAAGAATAGGAAGAAGAAGAAGAAGAATAGGAAGAAGAAGAAGAAGAATAGGAAGAAGAAGAAGAATAGGAAGAAGAAGATGAAGAATAGGAAGAAGATGATGAAGAAGAAGAATAGGAAGAAGAATAGGAAGAAGAAGAAGAAGAATAGGAAGAAGAAGAAGAATAGGAAGACGAAGAAGAATGGGAAGAAGTAGAAGAACAATAGGAAGAAGAAGAATAGGAAGAAGAAGAAGAAGAATAGGAAGAAGAATGGGAAGAAGAAGAAGAAGAAGAATAGGAAGAAGAAGAAGAATAGGAAGAAGAATGGGAAGAAGAATAGGAAGAAGAAGAAGAATAGGAAGAAGAAGAAGAATGGGAAGAATAGGAAGAAGAAGAATAGGAAGAAGAAGAAGAAGAATGGGAAGAAGAAGAAGAATGGGAAGAATAGGAAGAAGAAGAAGAAGAATAGGAAGAAGAAGAAGAAGAAGAAGAAGAAGAAGAAGAAGAAGAATAGGACGAATAGGAAGAAGAAGAAGAATAGGAAGAAGAAGAATAGGAAGAAGAAGAAGAAGAAGAAGAATAGGAAGAAGAAGAAGAATGGGAAGAAAAAGAATGGGAAGAATAGGAAGAAGAATAGGAAGAAGAATAGGAAGAAGAAGAAGAATAGGAAGAAGATGATGAAGAAGAATAGGAAGAAGTAGATTAGGAAGAAGAATAGGAAGAAGAAGAAGAAGAATGGGAAGAATAGGAAGAAGAATAGGAAGATGAAGAAGAATAGGAAGAAGAAGAAGAATAGGAAGAATAGGAAGAAGAAGAATAGGATGAAGAAGAAGATGAAGAATAGGAAGAAGAAGAAGAATAGGAAGAATAGGAAGAAGGAGAAGAAGAATGGAAAGAAGAAGAAGAATAGGAAGAAGAATAAGAATAGGAAGAAAAAGTAGAAGAAGAAGAAGAAGAATGGAAAGAAGAAGAAGAATAGGAAGAAAAAGTAGAAGAAGAAGAAGAAGAAGAATGGAAAGAAGAAGAAGAATAGGAAGAAGAATAAGAATAGGAAGAAAAAGTAGAAGAAGAAGAATAGGAAGAAGAAGAATAGGAAGAAGAAGAATAGGAAGAAGAAGAAGAATAGGAAGAAGAAGAATAGGAAAAAGAAGAAGAAGAATAGGAAGTAGAAGAAGAATAGGAAGAAGAAGATGAGGAAGAAGAAGAAGAAGAGGAAGAAGAAGAATAGGAAGAAGAAGAAGAAGAATAGGAAGTAGAAGAAGAATAGGAAGAAGAAAACGAAGAAGAAGAAGAATAGGAAGAAAAATAGGAAGAAGAATAGGAAGAAGAAGAAGAATTGGAAGAAGAAGAAGAAGAATTGGAAGAAGAAGAAGAAGATGAAGAATAGGAAGAAGATGATGAAGAAGGAGAATAGGAAGAAGTAGAATAGGAAGAAGAAGAAGAATAGGAAGAAGAAGAAGAAGAAGAAGAATAGGAAGAAGAAGAAGAAGAAGAATAGGAAGAAGAAGAAGAATAGGAAGAAGAAGAAGAAGATGAAGAATAGGAAGAAGATGATGAAGAAGAAGAATAGGAAGAAGTAGAATAGGAAGAAGAAGAAGAATAGGAAGAAGAAGAAGAAGAATAGGAAGAAGAAGAAGAAGAAGAATTGGAAGAAGAAGATGAAGAACAGGAAGAAGATGATGAAGAAGAAGAATAGGAAGAAGAAGTAGAATAGGAAGAAGAAGAAGAATAGGAAGAAGAAGAAGAAGAATAGGAAGAAGAAGAAGAAGAATAGGAAGAAGAAGAAGAATAGGAAGAAGAAGATGAAGAATAGGAAGAAGATGATGAAGAAGAAGAATAGGAAGAAGAATAGGAAGAAGAAGAAGAAGAATAGGAAGAAGAAGAAGAATAGGAAGACGAAGAAGAATGGGAAGAAGTAGAAGAACAATAGGAAGAAGAATAGGAAGAAGAAGAAGAAGAATAGGAAGAAGAATGGGAAGAAGAAGAAGAAGAAGAATAGGAAGAAGAAGAAGAATAGGAAGAAGAATGGGAAGAAGAATAGGAAGAAGAAGAAGAATAGGAAGAAGAAGAAGAATGGGAAGAATAGGAAGAAGAAGAATAGGAAGAAGAAGAAGAAGAATAGGAAGAAGAAGAAGAAGAATGGGAAGAAGAAGAAGAATGGGAAGAATAGGAAGAAGAAGAAGAAGAATAGGAAGAAGAAGAATAGGAAGAAGAATAGGAAGAAGAAGAAGAAGAAGAAGAAGAAGAAGAATAGGACGAATAGGAAGAAGAAGAATAGGAAGAAGAAGAATAGGAAGAAGAAGAAGAAGAAGAAGAATAGGAAGAAGAAGAAGAATGGGAAGAAAAAGAATGGGAAGAATAGGAAGAAGAATAGGAAGAAGAATAGGAAGAAGAAGAAGAATAGGAAGAAGATGATGAAGAAGAATAGGAAGAAGTAGATTAGGAAGAAGAATAGGAAGAAGAAGAAGAAGAATGGGAAGAATAGGAAGAAGAATAGGAAGAAGAAGAAGAATAGGAAGAAGAAGAAGAAGAATAGGAAGAATAGGAAGAAGAAGAATAGGATGAAGAAGAAGATGAAGAATAGGAAGAAGAAGAAGAATAGGAAGAATAGGAAGAAGGAGAAGAAGAATGGAAAGAAGAAGAAGAATAGGAAGAAGAATAAGAATAGGAAGAAAAAGTAGAAGAAGAAGAAGAAGAATGGAAAGAAGAAGAAGAATAGGAAGAAAAAGTAGAAGAAGAAGAAGAAGAAGAAGAATGGAAAGAAGAAGAAGAATAGGAAGAAGAATAAGAATAGGAAGAAAAAGTAGAAGAAGAAGAATAGGAAGAAGAAGAATAGGAAGAAGAATAGGAAGAAGAAGAAGAATAGGAAGAAGAAGAATAGGAAGAAGAAGAAGAATAGGAAGAAGAAGAAGAATGGGAAGAATAGGAAGAAGAATAGGAAGAAGAAGAATAGGAAGAAGAAGAAGAATAGGAAGAAGAAGAAGAAGAATAGGAAGAAGGGGAATAAGAAGAATAGGAAGAAGAAGAAGAATAGGAAGAATAATAATAAGAAGAAGAATAGGAAGAAGAAGAAGAGGAAGAAGAAGAGGAAGAAGAATAGGAAGAAGAAGAATAGGAAGAAGAATAGGAAAAAGAAGAAGAAGAATAGGAGGAAGAAGAAGAATAGGAGGAAGAAAAATAGGAGGAAGAATAGGAAGAAGAATAGGAAGAGGAAGAAGAAGAAGAAGAGGAGGAAGAAGAAGAAGAATAGGAAGAAGAAGAATAGGATGAAGAAGAAGAAGAATAGGAAGAAGAAGAATAGGAAGAAGAACTGGAAGAAGAAGAATAGGAAGAAGAAGAATAGGAAGAAGAAGAATAGGAAGAAGATGAAGAAAAATAGGAAGATGAAGACGAGGAAGAAGAAGAATTGGAAGAAGAAGAAGAATAGGAAGAAGAAGAAGAAGAAGAATGGGAAGAATAGGAAGAAGAATAGGAAGAAAAAGAAGAATAGGAAGAAGAAGAATAGGAGGAAGAAGAAGAATAGGAAGAAGAAGAATAGGAAGAAGAAAACGAAGAAGAATAAGAAGAATAGGAAGAAGAAGAATAGGAAGAAGAAGAAGAAGAATAGGAAGAAGATGATGAAGAAGAATAGGAAGAAGTAGATTAGGAAGAAGAAGAAGAAGAAGAATGGGAAGAATAGGAAGAAGAATAGGAAGAAGAAGAAGAAGAAGAAGAAGAAGAAGAAGAAGAATAGGAAGAAGAAGAAGAATAGGAAGAAGAAGAAGAAAAAGAATAGGAAGAAGAAGAAGAATAGGAAGAAGTAGAAGAAGAATAGGAAGAAGAAGAATAGGAAATAGTAGAAGAACAATAGGAAGAGGAAGAAGAAGAAGAATAGGAAGAGGAAGAAGAAGAAGAAGAAGAAGAATAGGAAGAAGAAGAAGAAGAATAGGAAGAAGAAGAATAGGAAGACGAAGAAGAAGAATGGGAAGAAGAATAGGAAGAAGAATAGGAGGAAGAAGAATAGGAAAAAGAAGAAGAAGAATAGGAAGAAGGTAAGAAGAATAGGAAGAAGAAGAAGAATAGGAAGAAGAATAGGAAGAAGAAGACGAGGAAGAAGATGAAGAATAGGAGGAAGAAGAATAGGAAGAAGAAGAATAGGAAGAAGAAGAAGAAGAATAGGAAGAAGAAGAATAGGAAGAAGAGGAAGAAGAAGAATAGGAAGAAGAAGAAGAAGAATAGGAAGAAGAAGAATAGGAAGAAGAAGACGAGGAAGAAGAAGAAGATGAAGAATAGGAAGAAGAATAGGAAGAAGAAGAATGGGAAGAAGAAGAATAGGAAGAAGAATAGGAAAAAGAAGAAGAATAGGAAAAAGAAGAAGAAGAATAGGAAGAAGAAGAATGGGAATAAGAAGAAGAATAGGAAGAAGAAGAATAGGAAGAAGAAGAAGAAGAATAGGAAGAAGAAGAAGAATGGGAATAAGAAGAAGAATAGGAAGAAGAAGAATAGGAAGAAGAAGAATAGGAAGAAGAAGAAGAATGGGAATAAGAAGAAGAATAGGAAGAAGAAGAAGAATAGGAAGAAGAAGAAGAATAGGAAGAAGAATAGGAAGAAGTAGAAGAACAATAGGAAGAAGAAGAATAGGAAGAAGAAGAAGAATAGGAAGAAGAAGAAGAATAGGAAGAAGAAGAAGAATAGGAAGAAGAATAGGAAGAAGAAGAAGAGGAAGAATAGGAAGAAGAAGTAGAATAGGAAGAAGAATAGGAAGAAGAAGAATAGGAAATAGTAGAACAATAGGAAGAGGAAGAAGAAGAATAGGAAGAAGAAGAAGAAGAATAGGAAGAAGAAGAATAGGAAAAAGAAGAAGAAGAATAGGAAGAAGAAGAAGAAGAGGAAGAAGAAGAAGAAGAATAGGAAGAAGGTAAGAAGAATAGGAAGAAGAAGAATAGGAAGAAGAAGTATAGGAAGAAGAAGTATAGGAAGAAGTATAGGAAGAAGTATAGGAAGAAGAAGTATAGGAAGAAGAAGTTTAGGAAGAAGAATAGGAAGAAGTATAGGAAGAAGTATAGGAAGAAGAATAGGAAGAAGAAGAATAGGAAGAAGAGGAATAGGAAGAAGAAGAATAGGAAGAAGAAGAAGAATAGGAAGAAGAAGAAGAAGAAGAAGAAGCAGAAGAAGAAGAATAGGAAGAAGGTAAGAAGAATAGGAAGAAGAAGAATAGGAAGAAGAATAGGAAGAAGTATAGGAAGAAGAATAGAAAGAAGAAGAATAGGAAGAAGAATAGGAAGAAGTAGAAGAACAATAGGAAGAAGAAGAATAGGAAGAAGAAGAAGAATAGGAAGAAGAAGAAGAATAGGAAGAAGAAGAAGAAGAATAGGAAGAAGAAGAAGAAGAATAGGAAGAAGAAGAAGAGGAAGAATAGGAAGAAGAAGTAGAATAGGAAGAAGAATAGGAAGAAGAAGAATAGGAAATAGTAGAACAATAGAATCATAGAATCATAGAATCATAGAATGGTAGAGTTGGAAGGGACCTCCTGGGCCATCTGGTCCAACCCCCTGCTCAAAGCAGGATTCGCTAAATCATCCCAGTCAGATGTCTGTCCAGCCTCTGTTATGTCTGTCCAGCCTCTGTTAGAAGAAGTATAGTATAGGAAGAAGAAGTATAGGAAGATGAAGTTTAGGAAGAAGAATAGGAAGAAGAATAGGAAGAAGTATAGGAAGAAGAATAGGAAGAAGAAGAATAGGAAGAAGAATAGGAATAGGAAGAAGAAGAATAGGAAGAAGAAGAAGAATAGGAAGAAGAAGCAGAAGAAGAAGAATAGGAAGAAGGTAAGAAGAATAGGAAGAAGAAGAATAGGAAGAATAGGAAGAAGTATAGGAAGAAGAATAGGAAGAAGAAGTATAGGAAGAAGAATAGGAAGAAGAATAGGAAGAAGAAGTATAGGAAGAAGAATAGGAAGAAGAATAGGAAGAAGAAGAATAGGAATAGGAAGAAGAATAGGAAGAAGAAGAAGAATAGGAAGAAGAAGAAGAAGAAGAAGAATGGGAAGAATAGGAAGAAGAAGAAGAAGAATAGGAAGAAGAAGAAGAACAAGAATAGGAAGAAGAACAAGAATAGGAAGAAGAAGAAAAAAAGGAAGAAGAAGAGGAAGAAGAAGAATAGGAAGAAGAAGAATAGGAAGAAGAAGAATAGGAAGAAGAAGAAGAAGAAGAATAGGAAGAGGAAGAAGAGGAAGAAGAGGAAGAAGATAAGAAGAAGAAGAAGAAGAATAGGAAGAAGAATAGGAAGAAGAAGAATAGGAAGAAGAATAGGAAGAAGAAGAATAGGAAGAAGAATAGGAAGAAGAATAGGAAGAAGAACAATAGGAGGAAGAATAGGAAGAAGAAGACGAGGAAGAAGAATAGGAAGAAGAAGAAGAATAGGAAGAAGACGAAGAATAGGAAGAAGAAGAAGAGGAAGAAGAAGAATAAGAAGAAGAGGAAGAAGAATAGGAAGAAGAAGAAGAGGAAGTAGAAGAAGAATAGGAAGAAGAAGAATAGAAAGAAGAAGAAGAAGAATAGGAAGAAGAAGAAGAATAGTAAGAGGAAGAAGAAGAATAGGAAGAAGACGAGGAAGAAGAAGAAGAAGAGGAAGAAGAAGAAGAAGAATGGGAAGAAGAAGAAGAATGGGAAGAAGTAAAAGAATGGGAAGAAGAACAAGAATTGGAAGAAGAAGAAGAGGAAGAAGAAGAATAGGAAGCAGAAGAAGAATAGGAAGAAGAAGAAGAATAGGAAGAAGAAGAATAGGAAGGAGAAGAAGAAGAAGAATGGGAAGAAGAAGAATGGGAAGAAGAAGAAGAATGGGAAGAAGAAAAAGAATAGGAAGAAGAAGAAGAATAGGAAGAAGAAGAATAGGAAGAAGAAGAGGAAGTAGAAGAAGAAGAAGAAGATGAAGAATAGGAAGAAGAAGAATAGGAAGAAGAATAGGAAGAAGAAGACGAGGAAGAAGAAGATGAAGAATAGGAAGAAGAATAGGAGGAAGAAGAATAGGAAAAAGAAGAAGAAGAGGAAGAAGAAGAAGAGGAAGAAGGGGAATACGAAGAATAGGAATAAGAAGAATAAGAAGAAGAAGAATAGGAAGAAGAAGAAGAATAGGAAGAAGAAAACGAAGAAGAAGAATAGGAAGAAGAATAGGAAGAAGAAGAATAGGAAGAAGAAGAATAGGAAGAAGAAGAATAGGAAGAAGAATAGGAAGAAGAAGAAGAAGAAGAAGAGGAAGAAGAAGAATAGGAAGAAGAAAAATAGGAGGAAGAAGAATAGGAAGAAGAATGGGAAGAAGAAGAAGAATGGGAAGAATAGGAAGAAGAATAGGAAGAAGAAGAAGAATAGGAAGAAGAAGAAGAATAGGAAGAAGATGATGAAGAAGAATAGGAAGAAGTAGATTAGGAAGAAGAATAGGAAGAAGAAGAAGAAGAATGGGAAGAATAGGAAGAAGAAGAAGAAGAAGAATAGGAAGAAGAAGAAGAATAGGAAGAAGAAGAAGAAGAATAGGAAGAAGAAGAATAGGAAGAAGAAGAAGAATGGGAAGAATAGGAAGAAGAATAGGATGAAGAAGAAGATGAAGAATAGGAAGAAGAAGAAGAAGAATAGGAAGAAGAAAAAGAAGAAGAAGAATGGAAAGAAGAAGAAGAATAGGAAGAAGAATAAGAAGAAGATGAAGAATAGGAAGAAGAAGAATAGGAAGAAGAATAGGAAGAAGACGAGGAAGAAGAAGATGAAGAATAGGAAGAAGAAGAATAGGAAGACGAAGAAGAAGAATGGGAAGAAGAATAGGAAGAAGAATAGGAGGAAGAAGAAGAGGAAGAAGGGGAATAAGAAGAATAGGAAGAAGAAGAAGAAGAGGAAGAAGAAGAATAGGAAGAAGAAGAAGAATAGGAAGAAGAAGAATAGGAAGAAGAAAACGAAGAAGAAGAAGAAGAATGGGAAGAATAGGAAGAAGAAGAAGAAGAATAGGAAGAAGAAGAAGAAGAAGAAGAATAGGAAGAAGAAGAAGAATAAGACGAAGAACAAGAATAGGAAGAAGAAGAAGAAGAAAAGGAAGAGGAAGAAGAAGAATAGGAAGAAGAAGAATAGGAAGAAGAAGAATAGGAAGAAGAAGAAGAAGAATAGGAAGAGGAAGAAGAAGAAGAGGAAGAAGAAGCAGAAGAAGAAGAGGAAGAAGATAAGAAGAATAGGAAGAAGAAGAATAGGAAGAAGAAGAAGAAGAATAGGAAGAAGAAGAATAGGAAGAAGAAGAATAGGAAGAAGAAGAATAGGAAGAAGAATAGGAAGAAGAAGAATAGGAAGAAGAATAGGAAGAATAGGAAGAAGAACAATAGGAAGAAGAATAGGAAGAAGAAGACGAGGAAGAAGAATAGGAAGAAGAAGAAGAATAGGAAGAAGACGAATAGGAAGAAGAAGAAGAAGAGGAAGAAGAATAAGAAGAAGAGGAAGAAGAAGAATAGGAAGAAGAAGAAGAGGAAGTAGAAGAAGAATAGGAAGAAGAAGAAGAGGAAGAAGAAGAAGAGGAAGAAGAAGAATAGGAAGAAGAATAGGAAGAAGAAGAATAGGAAGAAGAATAGGAAGAAGAAGACGAAGAAGAAGAATACGAAGAAGAAGAAGAATAGGAAGAAGACGAATAGGAAGAAGAAGAAGAAGAGGAAGAAGAATAAGAAGAAGAGGAAGAAGAAGAATAGGAAGAAGAAGAAGAGGAAGTAGAAGAAGAATAGGAAGAAGAAGAAGAGGAAGAAGAAGAAGAGGAAGAAGAAGAATAGGAAGAAGAATAGGAAGAAGAAGAATAGGAAGAAGAATAGGAAGAAGAAGACGAAGAAGAAGAATACGAAGAAGAAGAAGAATAGAAAGAAGAAGAAGAAGAATAGGAAGAAGAAGAAGAATAGGAAGAGGAAGAAGAAGAATAGGAAGAAGAAGACGAGGAAGAAGAAGAAGAAGAAGAGGAAGAAGAAGAATAGGAAAAAGAAGAATAATAATAATAAGAAGAAGAATAGGAAAAAGAAGAATAGGAAGAAGAAGAAGAATAGGAAGAAGAAGAAGAAGAAGAATGGGAAGAAGAAGAAGAATGGGAAGAAGAAAAAGAATGGGAAGAAGAAGAAGAATGGGAAGAAGAAGAAGAGGAAGAAGAAGAATAGGAAGCAGAAGAAGAATAGGAAGAAGAAGAAGAATAGGAAGAAGAAGAATAGGAAGGAGAAGAAGAAGAATGGGAAGAAGAAAAAGAATGGGAAGAAGAAGAAGAATGGGAAGAAGAAAAAGAATAGGAAGAAGAAGAATAGGAAGAAGAAGAATAGGAAGAAGAAGAGGAAGTAGAAGAAGAAGAAGAAGATGAAGAATAGGAAGAAGAAGAATAGGAAGAAGAAGACGAGGAAGAAGAAGATGAAGAATAGGAAGAAGAAGAATAGGAAGACGAAGAAGAAGAATGGGAAGAAGAATAGGAAGAAGAATAGGAGGAAGAAGAATAGGAAAAAGAAGAAGAAGAATAGGAAGAAGAAGAAGAGGAAGAAGGGGAATAAGAAGAATAGGAAGAAGAAGAAGAGGAAGAAGAAGAATAGGAAGAAGAAGAAGAATAGGAAGAAGAAGAATAGGAAGAAGAAAACGAAGAAGAAGAAGAATAGGAAGAAGAAGAATAGAAAGAAGAAGAATAGGAAGAAGAATAGGAAGAAGAAGAATAGGAAGAAGAATAGGAAGAAGAAGAAGAATAGGAAGAAGAATAGGAAGAAGAAGAGGAAGAAGAAGAATAGGAAGAAGAAAAATAGGAGGAAGAAGAAGAATAGGAAGAAGAATGGGAGGAAGAAGAAGAATGGGAAGAATAGGAAGAAGAATAGGAAGAAGAAGAATAGGAAGAAGAAGAAGAATAGGAAGATGATGAAGAAGAATAGGAAGAAGTAGATTAGGAAGAAGAAGAAGAATGGGAAGAATAGGAAGAAGAATAGGAAGAATAGGAAGAAGAAGAAGAAGAATAGGAAGAAGAAGAATAGGAAGAAGAAGAAGAATGGGAAGAATAGGAAGAAGAAGAATAGGATGAAGAAGAAGATGAAGAATAGGAAGAAGAAGAAGAAGAATAGGAAGAAGAAAAAGAAGAAGAAGAATGGAAAGAAGAAGAATAGGAAGAAGAATAAGAAGAAGATGAAGAATAGGAAGAAGAAGAATAGGAAGAATAGGAAGAAGACGAGGAAGAAGAAGATGAAGAATAGGAAGAAGAATAGGAAGACGAAGAAGAATGGGAAGAAGAATAGGAAGAAGAATAGGAGGAAGAAGAATAGGAAAAAGAAGAAGAAGAATAGGAAGAAGAAGAGGAAGAAGGGGAATAAGAAGAATAGGAAGAAGAAGAAGAGGAAGAAGAAGAATAGGAAGAAGAAGAAGAATAGGAAGAAGAAGAAGAATAGGAAGAAGAAGAAGAAGAATAGGAAGAAGAAGAATAGAAAGAAGAAGAAGAATAGGAAGAAGAATAGGAAGAAGAAGAATAGGAAGAAAAAGAAGAATAGGAAGAAGAATAGGAAGAAGAAGAAGAATAGGAAGAAGAATAGGAAGAAGAAGAAGAAGAAGAGGAAGAAGAAGAATAGGAAGAAGAAAAATAGGAGGAAGAAGAAGAATAGGAAGAAGAATGGGAAGAAGAAGAAGAATGGGAAGAATAGGAAGAAGAATAGGAAGAAGAATAGGAAGAAGAAGAATAGGAAGAAGATGATGAAGAAGAATAGGAAGAAGTAGATTAGGAAGAAGAATAGGAAGAAGAAGAAGAAGAATGGGAAGAATAGGAAGAAGAAGAAGAAGAATAGGAAGAAGAAGAAGAAGAATAGGAAGAAGAAGAACAGGGAGAAGAAGAAGAAGAATGGGAAGAATAGGAAGAAGAAGAATAGGATGAAGAAGAAGATGAAGAATAGGAAGAAGAAGAAGAATAGGAAGAAGAAAAAGAAGAAGAAGAATGGAAAGAAGAAGAAGAATAGGAATAAGAATAGGAAGAAAAAGTAGAAGAAGAATAGGACGAAGAAGAATAGGAAGAAGAAGAATAGGAAGAAGAAGAATAGGAAGAAGAAGACGAATAGGAAGAAGAAGAAGAATGGGAAGAATAGGAAGAAGAATAGGAAGAAGAAGAATAGGAAGAAGAAGAAGAATAGGAAGAAGAAGAAGAAGAATAGGAAGAAGGGGAATAAGAAGAATAGGAAGAAGAAGAAGAATAGGAAGAATAATAATAAGAAGAAGAATAGGAAGAAGAAGAAGAGGAAGAAGAATAGGAAGAAGAAGAATAGGAAGAAGAATAGGAAAAAGAAGAAGAATAGGAGGAAGAAGAAGAATAGGAGGAAGAAAAATAGGAGGAAGAATAGGAAGAGGAAGAAGAAGAAGAAGAAGAGGAAGAAGAAGAAGAAGAAGAATAGGAAGAAGGAGAAGAAGAATAGGATGAAGAAGAAGAATAGGAAGAAGAAGAAGAAGAAGAATAGGAAGAAGAACTGGAAGAAGAATAGGAAGAAGAAGAATAGGAAGAAGAAGAATAGGAAGAAGAAGACGAATAGGAAGAAGAAGAAGAATGGGAAGAATAGGAAGAAGAATAGGAAGAAGAAGAATAGGAAGAAGAAGAAGAATAGGAAGAAGAAGAAGAAGAATAGGAAGAAGGGGAATAAGAAGAATAGGAAAAAGAAGAAGAAGAAGAATAGGAAGAATAATAATAAGAAGAAGAATAGGAAGAAGAAGAAGAGGAAGAAGAATAGGAAGAAGAATAGGAAGAAGAATAGGAAAAAGAAGAAGAATAGGAGGAAGAAGAAGAATAGGAGGAAGAAAAATAGGAGGAAGAATAGGAAGAGGAAGAAGAAGAAGAAGAAGAGGAAGAAGAAGAAGAAGAAGAAGAATAGGAAGAAGAAGAAGAAGAAGAAGAATAGGATGAAGAAGAAGAATAGGAAGAAGAAGAAGAAGAATAGGAAGAAGAACTGGAAGAAGAATAGGAAGAAGAAGAATAGGAAGAAGAAGAATAGGAAGAAGAAGACGAATAGGAAGAAGAAGAAGAATGGGAAGAATAGGAAGAAGAATAGGAAGAAGAAGAATAGGAAGAAGAAGAAGAATAGGAAGAAGAAGAAGAAGAATAGGAAGAAGGGGAATAAGAAGAATAGGAAGAAGAAGAAGAAGAATAGGAAGAATAATAATAATAAGAAGAATAGGAAGAAGAAGAAGAGGAAGAAGAATAGGAAGAAGAATAGGAAGAAGAATAGGAAAAAGAAGAAGAATAGGAGGAAGAAGAAGAATAGGAGGAAGAAAAATAGGAGGAAGAATAGGAAGAGGAAGAAGAAGAAGAAGAAGAGGAAGAAGAAGAAGAAGAAGAAGAATAGGAAGAAGAAGAAGAAGAAGAATAGGATGAAGAAGAAGAATAGGAAGAAGAAGAAGAAGAATAGGAAGAAGAACTGGAAGAAGAATAGGAAGAAGAAGAATAGGAAGAAGAAGAATAGGAAGAAGAAGAAGAATAGGAAGAAGAAGAAGAAGAATAGGAAGAAGAAGATGAAGAAAAATAGGAAGATGAAGACGAGGAAGAAGAAGAATAGGAAGAAGAAGAAGAATAGGAAGAAGAAGAATGGGAAGAAGAATAGGAAGAATAGGAAGAAGAACAATAGGAAGAAGAATAGGAAGAAGAAGACGAGGAAGAAGAATAGGAAGAAGAAGAAGAATAGGAAGAAGACGAATAGGAAGAAGAAGAAGAAGAGGAAGAAGAATAAGAAGAAGAGGAAGAAGAAGAATAGAAAGAAGAAGAAGAGGAAGTAGAAGAAGAATAGGAAGAAGAAGAAGAAGAAGAAGAGGAAGAAGAAGAGGAAGAAGAAGAATAGGAAGAAGAATAGGAAGAAGAAGAATAGGAAGAAGAATAGGAAGAAGAAGACGAAGAAGAAGAATACGAAGAAGAAGAAGAATAGAAAGAAGAAGAAGAAGAATAGGAAGAAGAAGAAGAATAGGAAGAGGAAGAAGAATAGGAAGAAGAAGACGAGGAAGAAGAAGAAGAAGAAGAGGAAGAAGAAGAATAGGAAAAAGAAGAATAATAATAATAAGAAGAAGAATAGGAAAAAGAAGAATAGGAAGAAGAAGAAGAATAGGAAGAAGAAGAAGAAGAAGAATGGGAAGAAGAAGAAGAATGGGAAGAAGAAAAAGAATGGGAAGAAGAAGAAGAATGGGAAGAAGAGGAAGAAGAAGAATAGGAAGCAGAAGAAGAATAGGAAGAAGAAGAAGAATAGGAAGAAGAAGAATAGGAAGGAGAAGAAGAAGAATGGGAAGAAGAAAAAGAATGGGAAGAAGAATGGGAAGAAGAAAAAGAATAGGAAGAAGAAGAATAGGAAGAAGAAGAATAGGAAGAAGAAGAGGAAGTAGAAGAAGAAGAAGAAGATGAAGAATAGGAAGAAGAAGAATAGGAAGAAGAAGACGAGGAAGAAGAAGATGAAGAATAGGAAGAAGAAGAATAGGAAGACGAAGAAGAAGAATGGGAAGAAGAATAGGAAGAAGAATAGGAGGAAGAAGAATAGGAAAAAGAAGAAGAAGAATAGGAAGAAGAAGAAGAGGAAGAAGGGGAATAAGAAGAATAGGAAGAAGAAAAAGAGGAAGAAGAAGAAGAATAGGAAGAAGAAGAAGAATAGGAAGAAGAAAACGAAGAAGAAGAAGAATAGGAAGAAGAAGAATAGAAAAAAGAAGAATAGGAAGAAGAATAGGAAGAAGAAGAATAGGAAGAAGAATAGGAAGAAGAAGAAGAATAGGAAGAAGAATAGGAAGAAGAAGAGGAAGAAGAAGAATAGGAAGAAGAAAAATAGGAGGAAGAAGAAGAATAGGAAGAAGAATGGGAGGAAGAAGAAGAATGGGAAGAATAGGAAGAAGAATAGGAAGAAGAAGAAGAATAGGAAGAAGAAGAAGAATAGGAAGATGATGAAAAAGAATAGGAAGAAGTAGATTAGGAAGAAGAAGAAGAATGGGAAGAATAGGAAGAAGAAGAAGAAGAATAGGAAGAAGAAGAATAGGAAGAAGAAGAAGAATAGGAAGAAGAAGAAGAATAGGAAGAAGAAAACGAAGAAGAAGAAGAAGAATAGGAAGAAGAAGAATAGAAAGAAGAAGAAGAATAGGAAGAAGAATAGGAAGAAGAAGAATAGGAAGAAAAAAAAGAATAGGAAGAAGAATAGGAAGAAGAAGAAGAATAGGAAGAAGAATAGGAAGAAGAAGAAGAAGAAGAGGAAGAAGAAGAATAGGAAGAAGAAAAATAGGAGGAAGAAGAAGAATAGGAAGAAGAATGGGAAGAAGAAGAAGAATGGGAAGAATAGGAAGAAGAATAGGAAGAAGAAGAATAGGAAGAAGAAGAATAGGAAGAAGATGATGAAGAAGAATAGGAAGAAGTAGATTAGGAAGAAGAATAGGAAGAAGAAGAAGAAGAATGGGAAGAATAGGAAGAAGAAGAAGAAGAATAGGAAGAAGAAGAAGAAGAATAGGAAGAAGAAGAACAGGAAGAAGAAGAAGAATGGGAAGAATAGGAAGAAGAAGAATAGGATGAAGAAGAAGATGAAGAATAGGAAGAAGAAGAAGAATAGGAAGAAGAAAAAGAAGAAGAAGAATGGAAAGAAGAAGAAGAATAGGAATAAGAATAGGAAGAAAAAGTAGAAGAAGAATAGGACGAAGAAGAATAGGAAGAAGAAGAATAGGAAGAAGAAGAATAGGAAGAAGAAGACAAATAGGAAGAAGAAGAAGAATGGGAAGAATAGGAAGAAGAATAGGAAGAAGAAGAATAGGAAGAAGAAGAAGAATAGGAAGAAGAAGAAGAAGAAGAATAGGAAGAAGGGGAATAAGAAGAATAGGAAGAAGAAGAAGAATAGGAAGAATAATAATAAGAAGAAGAATAGGAAGAAGAAGAAGAGGAAGAAGAATAGGAAGAAGAAGAATAGGAAGAAGAATAGGAAAAAGAAGAAGAATAGGAGGAAGAAGAAGAAGAATAGGAGGAAGAAAAATAGGAGGAAGAATAGGAAGAGGAAGAAGAAGAAGAAGAAGAGGAAGAAGAAGAAGAAGAAGAAGAAGAAGAATAGGAAGAAGAAGAAGAAGAATAGGAAGAAGAAGAAGAAGAATAGGATGAAGAAGAAGAATAGGAAGAAGAAGAAGAATAGGAAGAAGAACTGGAAGAAGAATAGGAAGAAGAAGAATAGGAAGAAGAAGAATAGGAGGAAGAAGAATAGGAAGAAGAAGACGAATAGGAAGAAGAAGAAGAATGGGAAGAATAGGAAGAAGAATAGGAAGAAGAAGAATAGGAAGAAGAAGAAGAATAGGAAGAAGAAGAAGAAGAAGAATAGGAAGAAGGGGAATAAGAATAATAGGAAGAAGAAGAAGAAGAAGAATAGGAAGAATAATAATAAAGAAGAATAGGAAGAAGAAGAAGAGGAAGAAGAATAGGAAGAAGAATAGGAAGAAGAATAGGAAAAAGAAGAAGAATAGGAGGAAGAAGAAGAATAGGAGGAAGAAAAATAGGAGGAAGAATAGGAAGAGGAAGAAGAAGAAGAAGAGGAAGAAGAAGAAGAAGAATAGGAAGAAGAAGAAGAAGAATAGGATGAAGAAGAAGAATAGGAAGAAGAAGAAGAAGAATAGGAAGAAGAACTGGAAGAAGAATAGGAAGAAGAAGAATAGGAAGAAGAAGAATAGGAAGAAGAAGAAGAATAGGAAGAAGAAGAAGAAGAATAGGAAGAAGAAGATGAAGAAAAATAGGAAGATGAAGACGAGGAAGAAGAAGAATAGGAAGAAGAAGAAGAATAGTAAGAAGAAGAATGGGAAGAATAGGAAGAAGAATAGGAAGAAAAAGAAGAATAGGAAGAAGAATAATAGGAGGAAGAAGAAGAAGAAGAATAGGAAGAAGAAAACGAAGAAGAAGAATAAGAAGAATAGGAAGAAGAAGAATAGGAAGAAGAAGAAGAAGAATAGGAAGAAGATGATGAAGAAGAATAGGAAGAAGTAGATTAGGAAGAAGAATAGGAAGAAGAAGAAGAATGGGAAGAATAGGAAGAAGAATAGGAAGAAGAAGAAGAATAGGAAGAAGAAGAATAGGAAGAAGAAGAAGAATAGGAAGAAGTTGAAGAAAAATAGGAAGAAGAAGAATAGGAAATAGTAGAAGAATAGGAAGAAGAAGAATAGGAAGAAGAAGAATAGGAAGAAGAAGAAGAATAGGAAGACTAAGAAGAATGGGAAGAAGAATAGAAAGAAGAATAGGAGGAAGAAGAATAGGAAAAAGAAGAAGAAGAATAGGAAGAAGGTAAGAAGAATAGGAAGAAGAAGAAGAATAGGAAGAAGAAGAATAGGAAGAAGAAGACGAGGAAGAAGAAGAAGATGAAGAATAGGAGGAAGAAGAAGAAGAAGAGGAAGAAGAAGAATAGGAAGAAGAAGAATAGGAAGAAGAAGAATAGGAAGAATAGGAAGAAGAAGAATAGGAAGAAGAAGAAGAAGAATAGGAAGAAGAATAGGAAGAAGAAGACGAGGAAGAAGAAGAAGATGAAGAATAGGAAGAAGAATAGGAAGAAGAAGAATGGGAAGAAGAAGAATAGGAAGAATAGGAAAAAGAAGAAGAAGAATAGGAAAAAGAAGAAGAATAGGAAGAAGAAGAATGGGAATAAGAAGAATAGGAAGAAGAAGAATAGGAAGAAGAAGAAGAATAGGAAGAAGAAGAAGAATGGGAATAAGAAGAAGAATAGGAAGAAGAAGAATAGGAAGAAAAAGAAGAATAGGAAGAAGTAGAAGAACAATAGGAAGAAGAAGAATAGGAAGAAGAAGAAGAAGAAGAATACGAAGAAGGAGAAGAAGAATAGGAAGAAGAATAGGAAGAAGAAGAAGAAGAATAGGAAGAAGAAGAAGAATAGGAGGAAGAAGAAGAAGAAGAATAGGAAGAAGAAGAAGAAGAAGAATAGGAAGAAGAAGAAGAATAGGAAGAAGAAGAATAGGAAATAGTAGAACAATAGGAAGAGGAAGAAGAAGAAGAATAGGAAGAAGAAGAATAGGAAAAAGAAGAAGAAGAATAGGAAGAAGCAGAAGAATGGGAAGAAGAAGAATAGGAAGAAGAATAGGAGGAAGAAGAATAGGAAAAAGAAGAAGAATAGGAAGAAGAAGAAGAAGAGGAAGAAGAAGCAGAAGAAGAAGAATAGGAAGAAGGTAAGAAGAATAGGAAGAAGAAGAATAGGAAGAATAGGAAGAAGAAGAATAGGAAGAAGAAGAAGAAGAATAGGAAGAAGAAGAATAGGAAGAAGAAGACGAGGAAGAAGAAGAAGATGAAGAATAGGAAGAAGAATAGGAAGAAGAAGAATGGGAAGAAGAAGAATAGGAAGAATAGGAAAAAGAAGAAGAAGAATAGGAAAAAGAAGAAGAATAGGAAGAAGAAGAATGGGAATAAGAAGAATAGGAAGAAGAAGAATAGGAAGAAGAAGAAGAATAGGAAGAAGAAGAAGAATGGGAATAAGAAGAAGAATAGGAAGAAGAAGAATAGGAAGAAAAAGAAGAATAGGAAGAAGTAGAAGAACAATAGGAAGAAGAAGAATAGGAAGAAGAAGAAGAAGAATACGAAGAAGGAGAAGAAGAATAGGAAGAAGAATAGGAAGAAGAAGAAGAAGAAGAATAGGAAGAAGAAGAAGAAGAATAGGAGGAAGAAGAAGAAGAAGAATAGGAAGAAGAAGAAGAAGAAGAATAGGAAGAAGAAGAAGAATAGGAAGAAGAAGAATAGGAAATAGTAGAACAATAGGAAGAGGAAGAAGAAGAAGAATAGGAAGAAGAAGAATAGGAAAAAGAAGAAGAAGAATAGGAAGAAGAAGAAGAAGAATGGGAAGAAGAAGAATAGGAAGAATAGGAGGAAGAATAATAGGAAAAAGAAGAAGAATAGGAAGAAGAAGAAGAAGAGGAAGAAGAAGCAGAAGAAGAAGAATAGGAAGAAGGTAAGAAGAATAGGAAGAAGAAGAATAGGAAGAAGAAGAATAGGAAGAAGAATAGGAAGAAGAAGTATAGGAAGAAAAAGTATAGTAAGAAGAATAGGAAGAAGAAGTATAGGAAGAAGAAGTATAGGAAGAAGAATAGGAAGAAGAATAGGAAGAAGAAGTATAGGAAGAAGAATAGGAAGAAGAAGTATAGGAAGAAGAAGAAGAATAGGAAGAAGAAGAAGAGGAAGAAGAAGCAGAAGAAGAAGAATAGGAAGAAGGTAAGAAGAATAGGAAGAAGAAGTATAGGAAGAAGAATAGGAAGAAGAAGTATAGGAAGAAGAATAGGAAGAAGAATAGGAAGAAGAAGTATAGGAAGAAGAAGTATAGGAAGAAGAATAGGAAGAAGAAGAATAGGAATAGGAAGAAGAATAGGAAGAATAGGAAGAAGAAGAGGAAGAAGAAGAATAGGAAGAAGAAGAAGAAGAAGAAGAATAGGAAGAAGAAGAAGAAGAATAGGAAGAAGAAGAAGAAGAAGAAGAATAGGAAGAAGAACAAGAATAGGAAGAAGAAGAAGAAGAATAGGAAGAAGAATAGGAAGAAGAAGAATAGGAAGAAGAAGAAGAATAGGAAGAGGAAGAAGAAGAAGAGGAAGAAGAAGCAGAAAAAGAAGAGGAAGAAGATAAGAAGAATAGGAGGAAGAAGAAGAATAGGAGGAAGAAGAAGAATAGGAGGAAGAAGAAGAAGAATAGGAAGAAGAAGAATAGGAAGAAGAATAGGAAGAAGAAGAATAGGAAGAAGAAGAATAGGAAGAAGAATAGGAAGAAGAAGAATAGGAAGAAGAAGAATAGGAAGAAGAATAGGAAGAAGAACAATAGGAAGAAGAATAGGAAGAAGAAGAGGAAGAAGAATAGGAAGAAGAAGAAGAATAGGAAGAAGACGAAGAATAGGAAGAAGAAGAAGAAGAGGAAGAAGAATAAGAAGAAGAGGAAGAAGAAGAATAGGAAGAAGAAGAATAGGAAGTAGAAGAAGAATAGGAAGAAGAAGAATAGGAAGAAGAAGAATAGGAAGAAGAAGAATAGGAAGAAGAAGAATAGGAAGAAGAAGAATAGGAAGAAAAAGAAGAATAGGAAGAAGTAGAAGAACAATAGGAAGAAGAAGAATAGGAAGAAGAAGAAGAAGAAGAATACGAAGAAGGAGAAGAAGAATAGGAAGAAGAATAGGAAGAAGAAGAAGAAGAAGAATAGGAAGAAGAAGAAGAAGAATAGGAGGAAGAAGAAGAAGAAGAATAGGAAGAAGAAGAAGAAGAAGAATAGGAAGAAGAAGAAGAATAGGAAGAAGAAGAATAGGAAATAGTAGAACAATAGGAAGAGGAAGAAGAAGAAGAATAGGAAGAAGAAGAATAGGAAAAAGAAGAAGAAGAATAGGAAGAAGAAGAAGAATGGGAAGAAGAAGAATAGGAAGAAGAATAGGAGGAAGAAGAATAGGAAAAAGAAGAAGAATAGGAAGAAGAAGAAGAAGAGGAAGAAGAAGCAGAAGAAGAAGAATAGGAAGAAGGTAAGAAGAATAGGAAGAAGAAGAATAGGAAGAATAGGAAGAAGAAGAATAGGAAGAAGAAGAAGAAGAATAGGAAGAAGAAGAATAGGAAGAAGAAGACGAGGAAGAAGAAGAAGATGAAGAATAGGAAGAAGAATAGGAAGAAGAAGAATGGGAAGAAGAAGAATAGGAAGAATAGGAAAAAGAAGAAGAAGAATAGGAAAAAGAAGAAGAATAGGAAGAAGAAGAATGGGAATAAGAAGAATAGGAAGAAGAAGAATAGGAAGAAGAAGAAGAATAGGAAGAAGAAGAAGAATGGGAATAAGAAGAAGAATAGGAAGAAGAAGAATAGGAAGAAAAAGAAGAATAGGAAGAAGTAGAAGAACAATAGGAAGAAGAAGAATAGGAAGAAGAAGAAGAAGAAGAATACGAAGAAGGAGAAGAAGAATAGGAAGAAGAATAGGAAGAAGAAGAAGAAGAAGAATAGGAAGAAGAAGAAGAAGAATAGGAGGAAGAAGAAGAAGAAGAATAGGAAGAAGAAGAAGAAGAAGAATAGGAAGAAGAAGAAGAATAGGAAGAAGAAGAATAGGAAATAGTAGAACAATAGGAAGAGGAAGAAGAAGAAGAATAGGAAGAAGAAGAATAGGAAAAAGAAGAAGAAGAATAGGAAGAAGAAGAAGAAGAATGGGAAGAAGAAGAATAGGAAGAAGAATAGGAGGAAGAAGAATAGGAAAAAGAAGAAGAATAGGAAGAAGAAGAAGAAGAGGAAGAAGAAGCAGAAGAAGAAGAATAGGAAGAAGGTAAGAAGAATAGGAAGAAGAAGAATAGGAAGAAGAAGAATAGGAAGAAGAATAGGAAGAAGAAGTATAGGAAGAAGAAGTATAGGAAGAAGAATAGGAAGAAGAAGTATAGGAAGAAGAAGTATAGGAAGAAGAATAGGAAGAAGAATAGGAAGAAGAAGTATAGGAAGAAGAATAGGAAGAAGAAGTATAGGAAGAAGAAGAAGAATAGGAAGAAGAAGAAGAAGAAGAGGAAGAAGAAGCAGAAGAAGAAGAATAGGAAGAAGGTAAGAAGAATAGGAAGAAGAAGTATAGGAAGAAGAATAGGAAGAAGAAGTATAGGAAGAAGAATAGGAAGAAGAATAGGAAGAAGAAGTATAGGAAGAAGAAGTATAGGAAGAAGAATAGGAAGAAGAAGAATAGGAATAGGAAGAAGAATAGGAAGAATAGGAAGAAGAAGAGGAAGAAGAAGAATAGGAAGAATAGGAAGAAGAAGAAGAAGAAGAATAGGAAGAAGAAGAAGAAGAATAGGAAGAAGAAGAAGAAGAAGAAGAAGAAGAATAGGAAGAAGAACAAGAATAGGAAGAAGAAGAAGAAGAATAGGAAGAAGAATAGGAAGAAGAAGAATAGGAAGAAGAAGAAGAATAGGAAGAGGAAGAAGAAGAAGAGGAAGAAGAAGCAGAAAAAGAAGAGGAAGAAGATAAGAAGAATAGGAGGAAGAAGAAGAATAGGAGGAAGAAGAAGAATAGGAGGAAGAAGAAGAAGAATAGGAAGAAGAAGAATAGGAAGAAGAATAGGAAGAAGAAGAATAGGAAGAAGAAGAATAGGAAGAAGAATAGGAAGAAGAAGAATAGGAAGAAGAAGAATAGGAAGAAGAATAGGAAGAAGAACAATAGGAAGAAGAATAGGAAGAAGAAGAGGAAGAAGAATAGGAAGAAGAAGAAGAATAGGAAGAAGACGAAGAATAGGAAGAAGAAGAAGAAGAGGAAGAAGAATAAGAAGAAGAGGAAGAAGAAGAATAGGAAGAAGAAGAATAGGAAGTAGAAGAAGAATAGGAAGAAGAAGAATAGGAAGAAGAAGAATAGGAAGAAGAAGACGAGGAAGAAGAAGAATAGGAAGAAGAAGAATAGGAAGAAGAAGAATAGGAAGAAGAAGACGAGGAAGAAGAAGAATAGGAAGAAGAAGAAGAAGAAGAGAAAGATGAAGAAGAAGAATAGGAAGAAGAAGAATAGGAAGAAGAAGAAGAAGAAGAGAAAGAAGAAGAAGAGAAAGAAGAAGAAGAAGAATAGGAAGAAGAATAGGAAGAAGAAGAAGAAGAAGAAGAAGAATAGGAAGAAGAACAAGAAGAAGATGAAGAAGAAGAAGAAGAAGAAGAATAGGAAGAAGAAGAAGAATAGGAAGAAGAAGAAGAAGAAGAAGAAGAAGAATAGGAAGAAGAAGAATAGGAAATAGTAGAAGAACAATAGGAAGAAGAATAAGAAGAAGTTTAGCAAGAATAAGAAGAAGAAGAAGAATAGGAGGAAGAAGAAGAAGAATAGGAAGAAGAATAGGAAGAAGAAGAAGAAAAGGAAGAAGAAGAATAAGAAGAAGAATAGGAAGAAGAAGAATGGGAAGAAGATGAAGAAGAAGAAGAATAGGAAGAAGAAGAGGAAGTAGAAGAAGAATAGGAAGAAGAGGAAGTAGAAGAAGAATAGGAAGAAGAAGAGGAAGTAGAAGAATAGGAAGAAGAAGAAGAGGAAGAAGAAGAATAGGAAGAAGAGGAAGATGAAGAAGAATAGGAAGAAGAAGAATAGGAAGTAGAAAACGAGGAAGAAGAAAAAGAGGAAGAAGTAGAATAGGAAGAAGAAGAATAGGAAGAAGAAGAAGAAGAATAGGAAGAAGAATAGGAAGAAGAAGAATGGGAATAAGAAGAAGAATAGGAAGAAGAAGAATAGGAAGAAGAAGAATAGGAAGAAGAAGAAGAATAGTAAGAAGAAGAAGAAGAGGAAGTAGAAGAAGAAGAATAGGAAGAGGAAGAAGAATAAGAAGAAGAAGAATAGGAAGAAGAAGAATAGGAAGAAGAAGACGAGGAAGAAGAAGAAGAAGAATAGGAAGAAGAAGAAGAATAGGAAGAAGAAGAAGAATAGGAAGAAGAAGAAGAATAGGAAGAAGAAGAAGAATAGGAAGAAGAAGAATAATAGGAAGAAGAACAATAGGGAGAAGAAGAATAGGAAGAAGAAGTAGAAAAATAATAGGAAGAAGAAGGAGAAGAAGAAGAATAGGAAGAAGAAGAAAAAGAAAAATAGAAAGAAGAAGAAGAATAGGAAGAAGAAGAAGTAGAAAAATAATAGGAAGAAGAAGGAGAAGAAGAAGAATAGGAAGAAGAAGAAGAAAAATAGGAAGAAGAAGAAGAAGAAGAAGAATAGGAAGAAGAAAACGAAGAAGAAGAATAGGAAGAAGAAGACGAGGAAGAAGAAGAGGAAGAAGAAGAAGAATAGGAAGAAGAAGAAGATGAAGAGGAAGTAGAAGAAGAAGAAGAATAGGAAGAAGAAGAAGAAGAATAGGAAGAAGAAGACGAGGAAGAAAAAGAAGAGGAAGAAGAATAGGAAGAAGAAGAACAATAGGAAGAAGAATAGGAAGAAGAAGAAGAATAGGAAGAGGAAGAAGAAGAAGAATAGGAAGAAGAAGAAGAAGAATGGGAAGAAGAAGAATAGGAAGAAGTAGAAGAACAATAGGAAGAAGAAGAAGAAGAAGAAGAATAGAAAGAAGAAGAAGAATAGGAAGAAGAAGAAGAATAGGAAGAAGAAGAAGAATGGGAAGAATAGTAAGAAGAATGGGAAGAAGAAGAGGAAGAAGAAGAAGAAGAATAGGAAGAAGAAGATGAAGAAAAGGAAGAAGAAGAAGAAGAAGAAGAATAGGAAGAAGAAGAATAGGAAGAAGAAGTAGAATAGGAAGAAGAAGAATAGGAAATAGGAGAAGAACAATAGAAAGAGGAAGAAGAAGAAGAATTGGAAGAAGAAGAAGAATAGGAAGAAGAAGAAGAAGAATAGGAAGAAGAAGAAGAAGAATAGGAAGAAGAAGAAGAGGAAGAAGAAGAAGATGAAGAAGAAGAAGAAGAGGAAGAAGAAGAAGAATAGGAAGAAGAGGAATAAGAAAAATAGGAAGAAGAAGAAGAAGAATAGGAAGAAGAAAAAGAAGAAGAATAGGAAGAAGAAGTAGAAGAAGAAGAATAGGAAGAAAAAGAAGAATAGGAAGAAAAAGAAGAATAGGAAGAAGAAGAATAGGAAGAAGAAGAAGAATAGGAAGAAGAAAATGAAGAAGAAGAAGAATAGGAAGAAGAATAGGAAGAAGAAGAATAGGAAGAAGAAGAATAGGAAGAAGAAGAATAGGAAGAAGAGGAAGAAGAAGAATGGGAAGAATAGGAAGAAGAATAGGAAGAAGAAGAAGAGGAAGAAGAATAGGAAGAAGAAGAAGAAGAATAGGAAGAAGAATAATAAGAAGAATATGAAGAAGAATAGGAAGAAGAAGAAGAATGGGAAGAAGAAGAAGAAGAATAGGAAGAAGAGGAAGTAGAAGAAGAATAGGAAGAAGAAGAAGAAGAGGAAGAAGAAGAATAAGAAGAAGAATAGGAAGAAGAAGAGGAAGAAGAAGAATAGGAAGAAGAAGAAGAAGATGAAGAAGAATAGGAAGAAGAAGAATGGGAAGAAGAAGAAGAAGAAGAATAGGACGCAGAAGAATAGGAAGAAGAAGACGAGGAAAAAGAAGAATAGGAAGAAGAAGAATAGGAAGAAGAAGAAGAATAGCAAGAAGAAGAAGAATAGGAAGAAGAAGAATAATAGGAAGAAGAACAATAGGAAGAAGAAGAAGAATAGGAAGAAGAATATGAAGAAGAAGAATAGAAAGAAGAAGAAGAAGAAGAAAAGGATGAAGAAGAAGAAGAAGAAGTAGAAAAAGAATAGGAAGAAGAAGGAGAAGAAGAAGAAGAATAGAAAGAAGAAGAAGAAGAAGAAGAAGAAGAAGAAAAATAGGAAGAAGAAGAAGAAAAATAGGAAGAATAAGAAGAAGAATAGGAAGAAGAAGAATAGGAAGAAGAAGACGAGGAAGAAGAAGAAGAGGAAGAAGAAGAATAGGAAGAAGAAGAAGAAGAATAGGAAGAAGAAGAATAAGAAGAAGAATATGAAGAAGAATAGGAAGAAGAAGAATGGGAAGAAGAAGAATAGGAAGAAGAAGAGGAAGTAGAAGAAGAATAAGAAGAAGAAAAAGAAGAATAAGAATAAGAAGAAGAATAGGAAGAAGAAGAGGAAGAAGAAGAAGATGAAGAAGAATAGGAAGAAGAAGAATAGGAAGAAGAAGACGAGGAAGAAGAAGAAGAGGAAGAAGAAGAATAGGAAGAAGAAGAAGAATAGGAAGAAGAAGAAGAATGGGAATAAGAAGAAGAATAGGAAGAAGAAGAAGAATAGGAAGAAGAGGAAGTAGAAGAAGAAGAATAGGAAGAGGAAGAAGAATAAGAATAGGAAGAAGAAGAATAGGAAGAAGAAAACGAGAAAGAGGAAGAAGAAGAATAGGAAGAAGAAGAATAGGAAGAAGAAGAAGAATAGGAAGAAGAAGAAGAAGAATATTAAGAAGAAGAATAGGAAGAAGAAGAAGAAGAATAGGAAGAGGAAGAAGAAGAAGAATAGGGAGAAGAAGAATAGGAAGAAGAAAAAGAATGGGAAGAAGAAGAATAGGAAGAAGTAGAAGAATAGGAAGAAGAAGAAGAAGAATAGGAAGAAGAAGAATAGGAAGAAGAAGAAGAAGAATAGGAAGAAGAATAGGAAGAAGAACAAGAAGAAGATGAAGAATAGGAAGAAGAAGAATAGGAAGAAGAAGAAGTAGAATAGGAAGAAGAATAGGAAGAAGAAGAATAGGAAATAGTAGAAGAACAATAGGAAGAGGAAGAAGAAGAAGAATAGGAAGAGGAAGAAAAAGAAGAAGAATAGGAAGAAGAAGAAGAAGAAGAATAGGAAGAAGAAGAATAGGAAGACGAAGAAAAAGAATGGGAAGAAGAAGAATTTGAAGAAGAATAGGAGGAAGAAGAATAGGAAGAAGAATAGGAAAAAGAAGAAGAAGAATAGGAAGAAGAAGAAGAGGAAGAAGAAGAAGAAGAAGAAGAAGAAGAGGAAGAAGATAAGAAGAATAGGAAGAAGAAGAAGAAGAATAGGAAGAAGAAGAAGAATAGGAAGAAGAAGAATAGAAAGAGGAAGAAGAAGTATAGGAAGAAAAATAGGAAGAAGAAGAATAGGAAGAAGAATAGGAAGTAGAAGAAGAATAGGAAGAAGAAGAATAGGAAGAAGAATAAGAAGAAGTTTAGGAAGAATAAGAAGAAGAAGAAGAATAGGAAGAAGAAGAAGAAGAATAGGAAGAAGAAGAATAGGAAGAAGAAGAATAATAGGAAGAAGAACAATAGGAAGAAGAAGAAGAATAGGAAGAAGAATAGGAAGAAGAAGAATAGGAAGAAGAATAAGAAGAATAATAAGAAGAAGAATAGGAAGAAGAAGAAGAAGAAGAATGGGAATAAGAAGAAGAATAGGAAGAAGAAGAATAGGAAGAAGAAGAAGAATAGGAAGAAGAAGAAGAAGAGGAAGTAGAAGAAGAATAGGAAGAGGAAGAAGAATAATAAGAAGAAGAATAGGAAGAAGAATAGGAAGAAGACGAGGAAGAGGAAGAAGAAGAATAGGAAGAAGAAGAATAGGAAGAAGAAGAAGAATAGGAAGAGGAAGAAGAAGAATAGGGAGAAGAAGAATAGGAAGAAGAAAAAGAATGGGAAGAAGAATAGGAAGAAGTAGAAGAATAGGAAGAAGAAGAAGAAGAATAGGAAGAAGAATAGGAAGAAGAAGAATAGGAAGAAGAAGAAGAATAGGAAGAAGAACAAGAAGAAGATGAAGAATAGGAAGAAGAAGAAGAATAGGAAGAAGAAGAATAGGAAGAAGAAGAAGAAGTAGAATAGGAAGAAGAATAGGAAGAAGAAGAATAGGAAATAGTAGAAGAACAATAGGAAGAAGAAGAAACATAGGAAGAGGAAGAAGAAGAATAGGAAGAAGAAGAAGAAGAATAGGAAGAAGAATAGGAAGACGAAGAAGAAGAATGGGAAGAAGAAGAATAGGAAGAAGAATAGGAGGAAGAAGAATAGGAAGAAGAATAGGAAAAAGAAGAAGAAGAATAGGAAGAAGAAGAAGAAGAGGAAGAAGAAGCAGAAGAAGAAGAGGAAGAAGATAAGAAGAATAGGAAGAAGAAGAAGAATAGGAAGAAGAAGAAGAAGAATAGGAAGAAGAAGTATAGGATGAAAAATAGGAAGAAGAAGAATAGGAAGAAGAATAGGAAGTAGAAGAAGAATAGGAAGAAGAAGAATAGGAAGAAGAATAAGAAGAAGTTTAGGAAGAATAAGAAGAAGAAGAAGAATAGGAGGAAGAAGAAGAAGAAGAATAGGAAGAAGAAGAATAATAGGAAGAAGAACAATAGGAAGAAAAAGAAGAAGAAGAAGAATAGGAAGAAGAATAGGAAGAAGAAGAATAGGAAGAAGAATAATAAGAAGAATAGGAAGAAGAATAGGAAGAAGAAGAAGAAGAAGTAGAAAAAGAATAGGAAGAAGAAGAAGAAGAAGAAGAACTGGAAGAAGAAGAAGAATAGGAAGAAGAAGAAGAATAGGAAGAAGAAGAAGAAGAGTAGGAAGAAGAAGAAGAAGAAGTAGAAAAAGAATAGGAAGAAGAAGAATAGGAAGAAGAAGACGAGGAAGAAGAGGAAGAAGAAGAATAGGAAGAAGAAGAAGAATAGGAAGAAGAAGAAGAAGAGGAAGAAGAAGAAGAATGGGAAGAAGAAGAAGAATGGGAAGAAGAAGAAGAATAGGAAGAAGAAGAGGAAGTGGAAGAAGAAGAAGAATAGGAAGAGGAAGAAGAAGAAGAATAGGAAGAATAGGAAGAAGAAGATGAAGAGGAAGAAGAAGAAGAAGAATAGGAAGAGGAAGAAGAAGAATAGGAAGAAGAAGAATAGGAAGAGGAAGAAGAAAAAGAAGAATAGGAAGAAGAAGAATAGGAAGAAGAAGAAGAAGAATGGGAAGAAGAATAGGAAGAAGAAGAATAGGAAGAAGAAGAATAGGAAGAAGAAGAAGAAGAAGAGGAAGAAGAAGAGGAAGGAGAAGAAGAAGAATAGGAAGAGGAAGAAGAAGAAGAATAGGAAGAAGAAGAGGAAGAAGAAGAAGAAGAATAGGAAGAAGATGATGAAGAAGAAGAAGAATAGGAAGAAGAAGAATTGGAAGAAGAAGAAGAAGAATAGGAGGAAGAAGAAAGAGAAGAAGAAGAAGAGGAAATAGAAGAATAGGAAGAAGAAGAGGAGGAAGAAGAAGAAGAATAGGAAGAAGAAAAATAGGAAGAAGAAGACGAGGAAGAAGAGGAAGAAGAAGAATAGGAAGAAGAAGAAGAAGAGGAAGAAGACGAAGAATGGGAAGAAGAAGAATAGGAAGAAGAAGAAGAATAGGAAGAAGAAGAAGAAGAATAGGAAGAAGAAGAAGAAGAATAGGAAGAGGAAGAAGAATAATAAGAAGAAGAATAGGAAGAAGAAGAATAGGAAGAAGAAGATGAGGAAGAAGAAGAAGAGGAAGAAGAAGAATAGGAAGAAGAAGAATAGGACGAAGAAGAATAGGAAGAAGAAGAAGAAGAATAGGAAGAAGAAGAAGAATAGGAAGAGGAAGAAGAAGAAGAAGAATAGGAAGAAGAAGAAGAAGAATGGGAAGAAGAAGAATAGGAAGAAGAAGAAGACGAAGAATAGGAAGAGGAAGAAGAAGAATAGGAAGAAGAAGAAGAAGAAGAATAGGAAGAAGAAGAATAGGAAGAAGAAGAAGAAGAATGGGAAGAAGAAGAAGAATAGGAAGAAGAAGAAGAATAGGAAGAAGAAGAAGAATAGGAAGAAGAAGAAGAATGGGAAGAAGAAGAAGAATAGGAGGAAGAAGAAGAATAGGAAGAAGAAGAAGAAGAATGGGAAGAAGAAGAAGAATAGGAAGAAGAAGAAGAAGAAGAAGAATAGGAAGAGGAAGAAGAAGAATAGGAAGAAGAAGAAGAAGAATAGGAAGAAGAAGAATAAGAAGAAGAAGAAGAATAGGAAGAAGAAGAATAGGAAGAAGAAGAAGAATAGGAAGAAGAAGAAGAATAGGAAGAAGAAGAAGAAGAAGAAGAGGAAGTAGAAGGAGAAGAATAGGAAGAGGAAGAAGAAGAAGAATAGGAAGAGGAAGAAGAAGAAGAATAGGAAGAAGAATAGGAAGAAGAAGATGAGGAAGAAGAAGAGGAAGAAGAAGAATAGGAAGAAGAAGAATAGGAAGAAGAAGAAGAAGAAGAATAGGAAGAGGAAGAAGAAGAAGAAGAATGGGAAGAAGAAGAATAGGAAGAAGAAGAAGAATAGGAAGAGGAAGAAGAAAAAGAAGAATAGGAAGAAGAAGAAGAATAGGAAGAAGAAGAAGAAGAAGAATAGGAAGAAGAAGTATAGGATGAAAAATAGGAAGAAGAAGAATAGGAAGAAGAATAGGAAGTAGAAGAAGAATAGGAAGAAGAAGAATAGGAAGAAGAATAAGAAGAAGTTTAGGAAGAATAATAATAAGAAGAAGAAGAATAGGAGGAAGAAGAAGAAGAAGAATAGGAAGAAGAAGAATAATAGGAAGAAGAACAATAGGAAGAAAAAGAAGAAGAAGAAGAATAGGAAGAAGAATAGGAAGAAGAATAAGAAGAAGAAGAATAGGAAGAAGAATAGGAAGAAGAAGAAGAAGAAGAAGTAGAAAAAGAATAGGAAGAAGAAGAAGAACTGGAAGAAGAAGAAGAATAGGAAGAAGAAGAAGAATAGGAAGAAGAAGAAGAAGAGTAGGAAGAAGAAGAAGAAGAAGTAGAAAAAGAATAGGAAGAAGAAGAATAGGAAGAAGAAGACGAGGAAGAAGAGGAAGAAGAAGAATAGGAAGAAGAAGAAGAATAGGAAGAAGAAGAAGAAGAGGAAGAAGAAGAAGAATGGGAAGAAGAAGAAGAATGGGAAGAAGAAGAAGAATAGGAAGAAGAAGAGGAAGTGGAAGAAGAAGAATAGGAAGAGGAAGAAGAAGAAGAATAGGAAGAATAGGAAGAAGAAGATGAAGAGGAAGAAGAAGAATAGGAAGAAGAAGAAGAATAGGAAGAAGAAGAAGAAGAATAGGAAGAGGAAGAAGAAGAATAGGAAGTAGAAGAAGAAGAATAGGAAGAAGAAGAAGAATAGGAAGAAGAAGAAGAATAGGAAGAAGAAGAAGAAGAGGAAGAAGAATGGGAAGAAGAAGAAGAATGGGAAGAAGAAGAAGAATAGGAAGAAGAAGAGGAAGTGGAAGAAGAAGAAGAATAGGAAGAGGAAGAAGAAGAAGAATAGGAAGAATAGGAAGAAGAAGATGAAGAGGAAGAAGAAGAATAGGAAGAAGAAGAAGAATAGGAAGAAGAAGAAGAAGAATAGGAAGAGGAAGAAGAAGAATAGGAAGAAAAAGAATAGGAAGAGGAAGAAGAAAAAGAAGAATAGGAAGAAGAAGAATAGGAAGAAGAAGAAGAATAGTAAGAAGAAGAAGAAGAAGAGGAAGTAGAAGAAGAAGAATAGGAAGAGGAAGAAGAATAAGAAGAAGAAGAATAGGAAGAAGAAGAATAGGAAGAAGAAGACGAGGAAGAAGAAGAAGAAGAATAGGAAGAAGAAGAAGAATAGGAAGAAGAAGAAGAATAGGAAGAAGAAGAAGAATAGGAAGAAGAAGAAGAATAGGAAGAAGAACAATAGGGAGAAGAAGAATAGGAAGAAGAAGTAGAAAAATAATAGGAAGAAGAAGGAGAAGAAGAAGAATAGGAAGAAGAAGAAAAAGAAAAATAGAAAGAAGAAGAAGAATAGGAAGAAGAAGAAGTAGAAAAATAATAGGAAGAAGAAGGAGAAGAAGAAGAATAGGAAGAAGAAGAAAAATAGGAAGAAGAAGAAGAAGAAGAATAGGAAGAAGAAAAGGAAGAAGAAGAATAGGAAGAAGAAGACGAGGAAGAAGAAGAGGAAGAAGAAGAATAGGAAGAAGAAGAAGATGAAGAGGAAGTAGAAGAAGAAGAAGAATAGGAAGAAGAAGAAGAAGAATAGGAAGAAGACGAGGAAGAAAAAGAAGAGGAAGAAGAAGAATAGGAAGAAGAAGAACAATAGGAAGAAGAATAGGAAGAAGAAGAAGAATAGGAAGAGGAAGAAGAAGAAGAAGAATAGGAAGAAGAAGAAGAAGAATGGGAAGAA
The DNA here is from genome assembly GCF_039654945.1 of Dendrobates tinctorius. NCBI lineage: Eukaryota > Metazoa > Chordata > Amphibia > Anura > Dendrobatidae > Dendrobates > Dendrobates tinctorius. The sequence continues at coordinate 33,729,354 of NW_027361711.1, forward strand.
GAAGAATAGGAAGAAGTAGAAGAAGAATAGGAAGAAGAAGAAGAAGAAGAAGAATAGGAAGAAGAAGAAGAATAGGAAGAAGAAGAAGAATAGGAAGAAGAAGAAGAATGGGAAGAATAGTAAGAAGAATGGGAAGAAGAAGAGGAAGAAGAAGAAGAAGAATAGGAAGAAGAAGATGAAGAAAAGGAAGAAGAAGAAGAAGAAGAATAGGAAGAAGAAGAATAGGAAGATGAAGTAGAATAGGAAGAAGAAGAATAGGAAATAGGAGAAGAACAATAGAAAGAGGAAGAAGAAGAAGAATTGGAAGAAGAAGAAGAATAGGAAGAAGAAGAAGAAGAAGAATAGGAAGAAGAAGAAGAAGAATAGGAAGAAGAAGAAGAAGAATAGGAAGAAGAAGAAGAGGAAGAAGAAGAAGATGAAGAAGAAGAAGAAGAGGAAGAAGAAGAAGAATAGGAAGAAGAGGAATAAGAAAAATAGGAAGAAGAAGAAGAAGAATAGGAAGAAGAAAAAGAAGAAGAATAGGAAGAAGAAGTAGAAGAAGAAGAATAGGAAGAAAAAGAAGAATAGGAAGAAAAAGAAGAATAGGAAGAAGAAGAATAGGAAGAAGAAGAAGAATAGGAAGAAGAAAATGAAGAAGAAGAAGAATAGGAAGAAGAATAGGAAGAAGAAGAATAGGAAGAAGAAGAATAGGAAGAAGAAGAATAGGAAGAAGAGGAAGAAGAAGAATGGGAAGAATAGGAAGAAGAATAGGAAGAAGAAGAAGAGGAAGAAGAATAGGAAGAAGAAGAAGAATAGGAAGAAGAATAATAAGAAGAATATGAAGAAGAATAGGAAGAAGAAGAAGAATGGGAAGAAGAAGAAGAAGAATAGGAAGAAGAGGAAGTAGAAGAAGAATAGGAAGAAGAAGAAGAGGAAGAAGAAGAATAAGAAGAAGAATAGGAAGAAGAAGAGGAAGAAGAAGAATAGGAAGAAGAAGAAGAAGATGAAGAAGAATAGGAAGAAGAAGAATGGGAAGAAGAAGAAGAAGAATAGGACGCAGAAGAATAGGAAGAAGAAGACGAGGAAAAAGAAGAATAGGAAGAAGAAGAATAGGAAGAAGAAGAAGAATAGCAAGAAGAAGAAGAAGAATAGGAAGAAGAAGAATAATAGGAAGAAGAACAATAGGAAGAAGAAGAAGAATAGGAAGAAGAATATGAAGAAGAAGAATAGAAAGAAGAAGAAGAAGAAGAAAAGGATGAAGAAGAAGAAGAAGAAGTAGAAAAAGAATAGGAAGAAGAAGGAGAAGAAGAAGAAGAATAGAAAGAAGAAGAAGAAGAAGAAGAAGAAAAATAGGAAGAAGAAGAAGAAAAATAGGAAGAAGAAGAATAAGAAGAATAAGAAGAAGAATAGGAAGAAGAAGAATAGGAAGAAGAAGACGAGGAAGAAGAAGAAGAGGAAGAAGAAGAATAGGAAGAAGAAGAAGAAGAATAGGAAGAAGAAGAATAAGAAGAAGAATATGAAGAAGAATAGGAAGAAGAAGAATGGGAAGAAGAAGAATAGGAAGAAGAAGAGGAAGTAGAAGAAGAATAAGAAGAAGAAAAAGAAGAATAAGAAGAAGAATAGGAAGAAGAAGAGGAAGAAGAAGAAGATGAAGAAGAATAGGAAGAAGAAGAATAGGAAGAAGAAGACGAGGAAGAAGAAGAAGAGGAAGAAGAAGAATAGGAAGAAGAAGAAGAATAGGAAGAAGAAGAAGAATGGGAATAAGAAGAAGAATAGGAAGAAGAAGAATAGGAAGAAGAAGAAGAATAGGAAGAAGAGGAAGTAGAAGAAGAAGAATAGGAAGAGGAAGAAGAATAAGAATAGGAAGAAGAAGAATAGGAAGAAGAAAACGAGAAAGAGGAAGAAGAAGAATAGGAAGAAGAAGAATAGGAAGAAGAAGAAGAATAGGAAGAAGAAGAAGAATATTAAGAAGGAGAATAGGAAGAAGAAGAAGAAGAATAGGAAGAGGAAGAAGAAGAAGAATAGGGAGAAGAAGAATAGGAAGAAGAAAAAGAATGGGAAGAAGAAGAATAGGAAGAAGTAGAAGAATAGGAAGAAGAAGAAGAAGAATAGGAAGAAGAAGAATAGGAAGAAGAAGAAGAAGAATAGGAAGAAGAATAGGAAGAAGAACAAGAAGAAGATGAAGAATAGGAAGAAGAAGAAGAAGTAGAATAGGAAGAAGAATAGGAAGAAGAAGAATAGGAAATAGTAGAAGAACAATAGGAAGAGGAAGAAGAAGAATAGGAAGAGGAAGAAAAAGAAGAAGAATAGGAAGAAGAAGAAGAAGAAGAATAGGAAGAAGAAGAATAGGAAGACGAAGAAAAAGAATGGGAAGAAGAAGAATTTGAAGAAGAATAGGAGGAAGAAGAATAGGAAGAAGAATAGGAAAAAGAAGAAGAAGAATAGGAAGAAGAAGAAGAGGAAGAAGAAGAAGAAGAAGAGGAAGAAGATAAGAAGAATAGGAAGAAGAAGAAGAAGAATAGGAAGAAGAAGAGGAATAGGAAGAAGAAGAATAGGAAGAAGAAGTATAGGAAGAAAAATAGGAAGAAGAAGAATAGGAAGAAGAATAGGAAGTAGAAGAAGAATAGGAAGAAGAAGAATAGGAAGAAGAATAAGAAGAAGTTTAGGAAGAATAAGAAGAAGAAGAAGAATAGGAAGAAGAAGAAGAAGAATAGGAAGAAGAAGAATAGGAAGAAGAAGAATAATAGGAAGAAGAACAATAGGAAGAAGAAGAAGAATAGGAAGAAGAATAGGAAGAAGAATAGGAAGAAGAATAAGAAGAATAATAAGAAGAAGAATAGGAAGAAGAAGAAGAAGAAGAAGAAGAATGGGAATAAGAAGAAGAATAGGAAGAAGAAGAATAGGAAGAAGAAGAAGAATAGGAAGAAGAAGAAGAGGAAGTAGAAGAAGAAGAGGAAGAAGAATAATAAGAAGAAGAATAGGAAGAAGAATAGGAAGAAGACGAGGAAGAGGAAGAAGAAGAATAGGAAGAAGAAGAATAGGAAGAAGAAGAAGAATAGGAAGAGGAAGAAGAAGAAGAATAGGGAGAAGAAGAATAGGAAGAAGAAAAAGAATGGGAAGAAGAATAGGAAGAAGTAGAAGAATAGGAAGAAGAAGAAGAAGAATAGGAAGAAGAAGAATAGGAAGAAGAAGAAGAATAGGAAGAAGAACAAGAAGAAGATGAAGAATAGGAAGAAGAAGAAGAATAGGAAGAAGAAGAAGAATAGGAAGAAGAAGAAGAAGAAGTAGAATAGGAAGAAGAATAGGAAGAAGAAGAATAGGAAATAGTAGAAGAACAATAGGAAGAAGAAGAAACAGGAAGAGGAAGAAGAAGAATAGGAAGAAGAAGAAGAAGAATAGGAAGAAGAATAGGAAGACGAAGAAGAAGAATGGGAAGAAGAAGAATAGGAAGAAGAATAGGAGGAAGAAGAATAGGAAGAAGAATAGGAAAAAGAAGAAGAAGAATAGGAAGAAGAAGAAGAGGAAGAAGAAGCAGAAGAAGAAGAGGAAGAAGATAAGAAGAATAGGAAGAAGAAGAATAGGAAGAAGAAGAAGAATAGGAAGAAGAAGTATAGGATGAAAAATAGGAAGAAGAAGAATAGGAAGAAGAATAGGAAGTAGAAGAAGAATAGGAAGAAGAAGAATAGGAAGAAGAATAAGAAGAAGTTTAGGAAGAATAAGAAGAAGAAGAAGAATAGGAGGAAGAAGAAGAAGAATAGGAAGAAGAAGAATAATAGGAAGAAGAACAATAGGAAGAAAAAGAAGAAGAAGAAGAATAGGAAGAAGAATAGGAAGAAGAAGAATAGGAAGAAGAATAAGAAGAAGAAGAATAGGAAGAAGAATAGGAAGAAGAAGAAGAAGAAGTAGAAAAAGAATAGGAAGAAGAAGAAGAAGAACTGGAAGAAGAAGAAGAATAGGAAGAAGAAGAAGAATAGGAAGAAGAAGAAGAAGAGTAGGAAGAAGAAGAAGAAGTAGAAAAAGAATAGGAAGAAGAAGAATAGGAAGAAGAAGACGAGGAAGAAGAGGAAGAAGAAGAATAGGAAGAAGAAGAAGAATAGGAAGAAGAAGAAGAAGAGGAAGAAGAAGAAGAATGGGAAGAAGAAGAAGAATGGGAAGAAGAAGAAGAATAGGAAGAAGAAGAGGAAGTGGAAGAAGAATAGGAAGAGGAAGAAGAAGAAGAATAGGAAGAATAGGAAGAAGAAGATGAAGAGGAAGAAGAAGAATAGGAAGAAGAAGAAGAATAGGAAGAAGAAGAAGAAGAATAGGAAGAGGAAGAAGAAGAATAGGAAGAAGAAGAATAGGAAGAGGAAGAAGAAAAAGAAGAATAGGAAGAAGAAGAATAGGAAGAAGAAGAAGAAGAATGGGAAGAAGAATAGGAAGAAGAAGAAGAATAGGAAGAAGAAGAATAGGAAGAAGAAGAAGAAGAAGAGGAAGAAGAAGAAGAGGAAGGAGAAGAAGAAGAATAGGAAGAGGAAGAAGAAGAAGAATAGGAAGAAGAAGAGGAAGAAGAAGAAGAAGAATAGGAAGAAGATGATGAAGAAGAAGAAGAATAGGAAGAAGAAGAATTGGAAGAAGAAGAAGAAGAATAGGAGGAAGAAGAAAGAGAAGAAGAAGAAGAGGAAATAGAAGAATAGGAAGAAGAAGAGGAGGAAGAAGAAGAAGAATAGGAAGAAGAAGAATAGGAAGAAGAAAAATAGGAAGAAGAAGACGAGGAAGAAGAGGAAGAAGAAGAATAGGAAGAAGAAGAAGAAGAGGAAGAAGACGAAGAATGGGAAGAAGAAGAATAGGAAGAAGAAGAAGAATAGGAAGAAGAAGAAGAAGAATAGGAAGAAGAAGAAGAAGAATAGGAAGAGGAAGAAGAATAATAAGAAGAAGAATAGGAAGAAGAAGAATAGGAAGAAGAAGATGAGGAAGAAGAAGAAGAGGAAGAAGAAGAATAGGAAGAAGAAGAATAGGACGAAGAAGAAGAATAGGAAGAAGAAGAAGAAGAAGAATAGGAAGAAGAAGAAGAATAGGAAGAGGAAGAAGAAGAAGATGAATAGGAAGAAGAATAATAAGAAGAAGAATAGGAAGAAGAAGAAGAAGAATGGGAAGAAGAAGAAGAATAGGAAGAAGAAGAAGACGAAGAATAGGAAGAGGAAGAAGAAGAATAGGAAGAAGAAGAAGAAGAAGAAGAATAGGAAGAAGAAGAATAGGAAGAAGAAGAAGAAGAATGGGAAGAAGAAGAAGAATAGGAAGAAGAAGAAGAATAGGAAGAAGAAGAAGAATAGGAAGAAGAAGAAGAATGGGAAGAAGAAGAAGAATAGGAGGAAGAAGAAGAATAGGAAGAAGAAGAAGAAGAATGGGAAGAAGAAGAAGAATAGGAAGAAGAAGAAGAAGAAGAATAGGAAGAGGAAGAAGAAGAATAGGAAGAAGAAGAAGAATAGGAAGAAGAAGAATAAGAAGAAGAAGAAGAATGGGAAGAAGAAGAATAGGAAGAAGAAGAAGAAGAATAGGAAGAAGAAGAAGAATAGGAAGAAGAAGAAGAAGAAGAAGAGGAAGTAGAAGGAGAAGAATAGGAAGAGGAAGAAGAAGAAGAATAGGAAGAGGAAGAAGAAGAAGAATAGGAAGAAGAATAGGAAGAAGAAGATGAGGAAGAAGAAGAAGAGGAAGAAGAAGAATAGGAAGAAGAAGAAGAAGAATAGGAAGAAGAAGAAGAAGAAGAATAGGAAGAGGAAGAAGAAGAAGAAGAATGGGAAGAAGAAGAATAGGAAGAAGAATAGGAAGAGGAAGAAGAAAAAGAAGAATAGGAAGAAGAAGAATAGGAAGAAGAAGTATAGGATGAAAAATAGGAAGAAGAAGAATAGGAAGAAGAATAGGAAGTAGAAGAAGAATAGGAAGAAGAAGAATAGGAAGAAGAATAAGAAGAAGTTTAGGAAGAATAAGAAGAAGAAGAAGAAGAATAGGAGGAAGAAGAAGAAGAAGAATAGGAAGAAGAAGAATAATAGGAAGAAGAACAATAGGAAGAAAAAGAAGAAGAAGAAGAATAGGAAGAAGAATAGGGAGAAGAAGAATAGGAAGAAGAATAAGAAGAAGAAGAATAGGAAGAAGAATAGGAAGAAGAAGAAGAAGAAGTAGAAAAAGAATAGGAAGAAGAAGAAGAAGAAGAACTGGAAGAAGAAGAAGAATAGGAAGAAGAAGAAGAATAGGAAGAAGAAGAAGAGTAGGAAGAAGAAGAAGAAGTAGAAAAAGAATAGGAAGAAGAAGAATAGGAAGAAGAAGACGAGGAAGAAGAGGAAGAAGAAGAATAGGAAGAAGAAGAAGAATAGGAAGAACAAGAAGAAGAGGAAGAAGAAGAAGAATGGGAAGAAGAAGAAGAATGGGAAGAAGAAGAAGAATAGGAAGAAGAAGAGGAAGTGGAAGAAGAAGAAGAATAGGAAGAGGAAGAAGAAGAAGAATAGGAAGAATAGGAAGAAGAAGATGAAGAGGAAGAAGAAGATTTGGAAGAAGAAGAAGAATAGGAAGAAGAAGAAGAAGAATAGGAAGAGGAAGAAGAAGAATAGGAAGAAGAAGAATAGGAAGAGGAAGAAGAAAAAGAAGAATAGGAAGAAGAAGAATAGGAAGAAGAAGAAGAATGGGAAGAAGAAGAAGAATAGGAAGAAGAAGAAGAATAGGAAGAAGAAGAATAGGAAGAAGAAGAAGAAGAAGAAGAGGAAGAAGAAGAAGAGGAAGGAGAAGAAGAAGAATAGGAAGAGGAAGAAGAAGAAGAATAGGAAGAAGAAGAGGAAGAAGAAGAAGAAGAATAGGAAGAAGATGATGAAGAAGAAGAAGAATAGGAAGAAGAAGAATTGGAAGAAGAAGAAGAAGAATAGGAGGAAGAAGAAAGAGAAGAAGAAGAAGAGGAAATAGAAGAATAGGAAGAAGAAGAGGAGGAAGAAGAAGAAGAATAGGAAGAAGAAGAATAGGAAGAAGAAAAATAGGAAGAAGACGAGGAAGAAGAGGAAGAAGAAGAATAGGAAGAAGAGGAAGAAGAGGAAGAAGACGAAGAATGGGAAGAAGAAGAATAGGAAGAAGAAGAAGAATAGGAAGAAGAAGAAGAATAGGAAGAAGAAGAAGAAGAATAGGAAGAGGAAGAAGAATAATAAGAAGAAGAATAGGAAGAAGAAGAATAGGAAGAAGAAGATGAGGAAGAAGAAGAGGAAGAAGAAGAATAGGAAGAAGAAGAATAGGACGAAGAAGAAGAATAGGAAGAAGAAGAAGAAGAAGAATAGGAAGAAGAAGAAGAATAGGAAGAGGAAGAAGAAGAAGATGAATAGGAAGAAGAATAATAAGAAGAAGAATAGGAAGAAGAAGAAGAAGAATGGGAAGAAGAAGAAGAATAGGAAGAAGAAGAAGACGAAGAATAGGAAGAGGAAGAAGAAGAATAGGAAGAAGAAGAAGAAGAAGAATAGGAAGAAGAAGAATAGGAAGAAGAAGAAGAAGAATGGGAAGAAGAAGAATAGGAAGAAGAAGAAGAATAGGAAGAAGAAGAAGAATGGGAAGAAGAAGAAGAATAGGAGGAAGAAGAAGAATAGGAAGAAGAAGAAGAAGAATGGGAAGAAGAAGAAGAATAGGAAGAAGAAGAAGAAGAAGAATAGGAAGAGGAAGAAGAAGAATAGGAAGAAGAAGAAGAAGAATAGGAAGAAGAAGAATAAGAAGAAGAAGAAGAATGGGAAGAAGAAGAATAGGAAGAAGAAGAAGAAGAAGAATAGGAAGAAGAAGAAGAATAGGAAGAAGAAGAAGAAGAAGAGGAAGTAGAAGGAGAAGAATAGGAAGAGGAAGAAGAAGAAGAATAGGAAGAGGAAGAAGAAGAAGAATAGGAAGAAGAATAGGAAGAAGAAGATGAGGAAGAAGAAGAAGAGGAAGAAGAAGAATAGGAAGCAGAAGAAGAAGAATAGGAAGAAGAAGAAGAAGAAGAATAGGAAGAGGAAGAAGAAGAAGAAGAATGGGAAGAAGAAGAATAGGAAGAAGAAGAAGAATAGGAAGAGGAAGAAGAAAAAGAAGAATAGGAAGAAGAAGAAGAATAGGAAGAAGAAGAAGAAGAAGAAGAATAGGAAGAAGAAGTATAGGATGAAAAATAGGAAGAAGAAGAATAGGAAGAAGAATAGGAAGTAGAAGAAGAATAGGAAGAAGAAGAATAGGAAGAAGAATAAGAAGAAGTTTAGGAAGAATAATAATAATAAGAAGAAGAATAGGAGGAAGAAGAAGAAGAAGAATAGGAAGAAGAAGAATAATAGGAAGAAGAACAATAGGAAGAAAAAGAAGAAGAAGAAGAATAGGAAGAAGAATAGGAAGAAGAAGAATAGGAAGAAGAATAATAAGAAGAAGAATAGGAAGAAGAATAGGAAGAAGAAGAAGAAGAAGTAGAAAAAGAATAGGAAGAAGAAGAAGAAGAAGAACTGGAAGAAGAAGAAGAATAGGAAGAAGAAGAAGAATAGGAAGAAGAAGAAGAAGAGTAGGAAGAAGAAGAAGAAGAAGTAGAAAAAGAATAGGAAGAAGAAGAATAGGAAGAAGAAGACGAGGAAGAAGAGGAAGAAGAAGAATAGGAAGAAGAAGAAGAATAGGAAGAAGAAGAAGAAGAGGAAGAAGAAGAAGAATGGGAAGAAGAAGAAGAATGGGAAGAAGAAGAAGAATAGGAAGAAGAAGAGGAAGTGGAAGAAGAAGAAGAATAGGAAGAGGAAGAAGAAGAAGAATAGGAAGAATAGGAAGAAGAAGATGAAGAGGAAGAAGAAGAATAGGAAGAAGAAGAAGAATAGGAAGAAGAAGAAGAAGAATAGGAAGAGGAAGAAGAAGAATAGGAAGAAGAAGAATAGGAAGAGGAAGAAGAAAAAGAAGAATAGGAAGAAGAAGAATAGGAAGAAGAAGAAGAAGAATGGGAAGAAGAAGAAGAATAGGAAGAAGAAGAAGAATAGGAAGAAGAAGAATAGGAAGAAGAAGAAGAAGAAGAGGAAGAAGAAGAAGAGGAAGGAGAAGAAGAAGAATAGGAAGAGGAAGAAGAAGAAGAATAGGAAGAAGAAGAGGAAGAAGAAGAAGAATAGGAAGAAGATGATGAAGAAGAAGAAGAATAGGAAGAAGAAGAAGAAGAATAGGAGGAAGAAGAAAGAGAAGAAGAAGAAGAGGAAATAGAAGAATAGGAAGAAGAAGAGGAGGAAGAAGAAGAAGAATAGGAAGAAGAAGAATAGGAAGAAGAAGAAGAATAGGAAGAACAAGAAGAAGAGGAAGAAGAAGAAGAATGGGAAGAAGAAGAAGAATGGGAAGAAGAAGAAGAATAGGAAGAAGAAGAGGAAGTGGAAGAAGAAGAAGAATAGGAAGAGGAAGAAGAAGAAGAATAGGAAGAATAGGAAGAAGAAGATGAAGAGGAAGAAGAAGATTTGGAAGAAGAAGAAGAATAGGAAGAAGAAGAAGAAGAATAGGAAGAGGAAGAAGAAGAATAGGAAGAAGAAGAATAGGAAGAGGAAGAAGAAAAAGAAGAATAGGAAGAAGAAGAATAGGAAGAAGAAGAAGAATGGGAAGAAGAAGAAGAATAGGAAGAAGAAGAAGAATAGGAAGAAGAAGAATAGGAAGAAGAAGAAGAAGAAGAAGAGGAAGAAGAAGAAGAGGAAGGAGAAGAAGAAGAAGAGGAAGGAGAAGAAGAAGAATAGGAAGAGGAAGAAGAAGAAGAATAGGAAGAAGAAGAGGAAGAAGAAGAAGAAGAATAGGAAGAAGATGATGAAGAAGAAGAAGAATAGGAAGAAGAAGAATTGGAAGAAGAAGAAGAAGAATAGGAGGAAGAAGAAAGAGAAGAAGAAGAAGAGGAAATAGAAGAATAGGAAGAAGAAGAGGAGGAAGAAGAAGAAGAATAGGAAGAAGAAGAATAGGAAGAAGAAAAATAGGAAGAAGACGAGGAAGAAGAGGAAGAAGAAGAATAGGAAGAAGAGGAAGAAGAGGAAGAAGACGAAGAATGGGAAGAAGAAGAATAGGAAGAAGAAGAAGAATAGGAAGAAGAAGAAGAATAGGAAGAAGAAGAAGAAGAATAGGAAGAGGAAGAAGAATAATAAGAAGAAGAATAGGAAGAAGAAGAATAGGAAGAAGAAGATGAGGAAGAAGAAGAGGAAGAAGAAGAATAGGAAGAAGAAGAATAGGACGAAGAAGAAGAATAGGAAGAAGAAGAAGAAGAAGAATAGGAAGAAGAAGAAGAATAGGAAGAGGAAGAAGAAGAAGATGAATAGGAAGAAGAATAATAAGAAGAAGAATAGGAAGAAGAAGAAGAAGAATGGGAAGAAGAAGAAGAATAGGAAGAAGAAGAAGACGAAGAATAGGAAGAGGAAGAAGAAGAATAGGAAGAAGAAGAAGAAGAAGAATAGGAAGAAGAAGAATAGGAAGAAGAAGAAGAAGAATGGGAAGAAGAAGAATAGGAAGAAGAAGAAGAATAGGAAGAAGAAGAAGAATGGGAAGAAGAAGAAGAATAGGAGGAAGAAGAAGAATAGGAAGAAGAAGAAGAAGAATGGGAAGAAGAAGAAGAATAGGAAGAAGAAGAAGAAGAAGAATAGGAAGAGGAAGAAGAAGAATAGGAAGAAGAAGAAGAAGAATAGGAAGAAGAAGAATAAGAAGAAGAAGAAGAATGGGAAGAAGAAGAATAGGAAGAAGAAGAAGAAGAAGAATAGGAAGAAGAAGAAGAATAGGAAGAAGAAGAAGAAGAAGAGGAAGTAGAAGGAGAAGAATAGGAAGAGGAAGAAGAAGAAGAATAGGAAGAGGAAGAAGAAGAAGAATAGGAAGAAGAATAGGAAGAAGAAGATGAGGAAGAAGAAGAAGAGGAAGAAGAAGAATAGGAAGCAGAAGAAGAAGAATAGGAAGAAGAAGAAGAAGAAGAATAGGAAGAGGAAGAAGAAGAAGAAGAATGGGAAGAAGAAGAATAGGAAGAAGAAGAAGAATAGGAAGAGGAAGAAGAAAAAGAAGAATAGGAAGAAGAAGAAGAATAGGAAGAAGAAGAAGAAGAAGAAGAATAGGAAGAAGAAGTATAGGATGAAAAATAGGAAGAAGAAGAATAGGAAGAAGAATAGGAAGTAGAAGAAGAATAGGAAGAAGAAGAATAGGAAGAAGAATAAGAAGAAGTTTAGGAAGAATAATAATAATAAGAAGAAGAATAGGAGGAAGAAGAAGAAGAAGAATAGGAAGAAGAAGAATAATAGGAAGAAGAACAATAGGAAGAAAAAGAAGAAGAAGAAGAATAGGAAGAAGAATAGGAAGAAGAAGAATAGGAAGAAGAATAATAAGAAGAAGAATAGGAAGAAGAATAGGAAGAAGAAGAAGAAGAAGTAGAAAAAGAATAGGAAGAAGAAGAAGAAGAAGAACTGGAAGAAGAAGAAGAATAGGAAGAAGAAGAAGAATAGGAAGAAGAAGAAGAAGAGTAGGAAGAAGAAGAAGAAGAAGTAGAAAAAGAATAGGAAGAAGAAGAATAGGAAGAAGAAGACGAGGAAGAAGAGGAAGAAGAAGAATAGGAAGAAGAAGAAGAATAGGAAGAAGAAGAAGAAGAGGAAGAAGAAGAAGAATGGGAAGAAGAAGAAGAATGGGAAGAAGAAGAAGAATAGGAAGAAGAAGAGGAAGTGGAAGAAGAAGAAGAATAGGAAGAGGAAGAAGAAGAAGAATAGGAAGAATAGGAAGAAGAAGATGAAGAGGAAGAAGAAGAATAGGAAGAAGAAGAAGAATAGGAAGAAGAAGAAGAAGAATAGGAAGAGGAAGAAGAAGAATAGGAAGAAGAAGAATAGGAAGAGGAAGAAGAAAAAGAAGAATAGGAAGAAGAAGAATAGGAAGAAGAAGAAGAAGAATGGGAAGAAGAAGAAGAATAGGAAGAAGAAGAAGAATAGGAAGAAGAAGAATAGGAAGAAGAAGAAGAAGAAGAGGAAGAAGAAGAAGAGGAAGGAGAAGAAGAAGAATAGGAAGAGGAAGAAGAAGAAGAATAGGAAGAAGAAGAGGAAGAAGAAGAAGAATAGGAAGAAGATGATGAAGAAGAAGAAGAATAGGAAGAAGAAGAAGAAGAATAGGAGGAAGAAGAAAGAGAAGAAGAAGAAGAGGAAATAGAAGAATAGGAAGAAGAAGAGGAGGAAGAAGAAGAAGAATAGGAAGAAGAAGAATAGGAAGAAGAAAAATAGGAAGAAGAAGACGAGGAAGAAGAGGAAGAAGAAGAATAGGAAGAAGAAGAAGAGGAAGAAGACGAAGAATGGGAAGAAGAAGAATAGGAAGAAGAAGAAGAATAGGAAGAAGAAGAAGAAGAATAGGAAGAGGAAGAAGAATAATAAGAAGAAGAATAGGAAGAAGAAGAATAGGAAGAAGAAGATGAGGAAGAAGAAGAAGAGGAAGAAGAAGAATAGGAAGAAGAAGAATAGGACGAAGAAGAAGAATAGGAAGAAGAAGAAGAAGAAGAATAGGAAGAAGAAGAATAGGAAGAGGAAGAAGAAGAAGATGAATAGGAAGAAGAATAATAATAAGAAGAATAGGAAGAAGAAGAAGAAGAATGGGAAGAAGAAGAAGAATAGGAAGAAGAAGAAGACGAAGAAGAGGAAGAACAAGAATAGGAAGAAGAAGAAGAAGAAGAATAGGAAGAAGAAGAATAGGAAGAAGAAGAAGAAGAATGGGAAGAAGAAGAAGAATAGGAAGAAGAAGAAGAATAGGAAGAAGAAGAAGAATGGGAAGAAGAAGAAGAATAGGAAGAAGAAGAAGAATAGGAAGAAGAAGAAGAAGAATGGGAAGAAGAAGAAGAATAGGAAGAAGAAGAAGAATAGGAAGAGGAAGAAGAAGAATAGGAAGAAGAAGAAGAAGAATAGGAAGAAGAAGAATAAGAAGAAGAAGAATGGGAAGAAGAAGAATAGGAAGAAGAAGAAGAAGAAGAATAGGAAGAAGAAGAAGAATAGGAAGAAGAAGAAGAAGAAGAAGAAGAGGAAGTAGAAGGAGAAGAATAGGAAGAGGAAGAAGAAGAAGAATAGGAAGAGGAAGAAGAAGAAGAATAGGAAGAAGAATAGGAAGAAGAAGATGAGGAAGAAGAAGAAGAGGAAGAAGAAGAATAGGAAGAAGAAGAAGAAGAATAGGAAGAAGAAGAAGAATAGGAAGAGGAAGAAGAAGAAGAAGAATGGGAAGAAGAAGAATAGGAAGAAGAAGAAGAATAGGAAGAGGAAGAAGAAAAAGAAGAATAGGAAGAAGAATAGGAAGAAGAAGAAGAATGGGAAGAAGAAGAATAGGAAGAAGAAGAAGAAGAAGAAGAAGAAGAATGGGAAGAAGAAGAATAGGAAGAAGAAGAAGAATAGGAAGAGGAAGAAGAAAAAGAAGAATAGGAAGAAGAAGAAGAATAGGAAGAAGAAGAAGAATAGGAAGAAGAAGAAGAAGAAGAATAGGAAGAAGAAGAAGAATAGGAAGAAGAAGAAGAGGAAGTAGAAGGAGAAGAAGAAGAAGAAGAATAGGAAGAGGAAGAAGAAGAGGAAGAAGAAGAAGAAGAGGAAGAAGAAGAAGAAGAATAGGAAGAAGAAGAGGAAGAAGAAGAATAGGAAGAAGATGATGAAGAAGAAGAAGAATAGGAAGAAGAAGAAGAATTGGAAGAAGAAGAAGAAGAATAGGAGGAAGAAGAAAGAGAAGAAGAAGAGAAAATAGAAGAATAGGAAGAAGAAGAGGAGGAAGAAGAAGAAGAAGAAGAAGAATAGGAAGAAGAAAAATAGGAAGAAGAAGACGAGGAAGAAGAAGAAGAGGAAGAAGAAGAATAGGAAGAAGAAGAAGAAGAGGAAGAAGACGAAGAATGGGAAGAAGAAGAAGAATAGGAAGAAGAAGAAGAAGAATAGGAAGAAGAAGAAGAGGAAGTAGAAGAAGAAGAATAGGAAGAGGAAGAAGAATAATAATAAGAAGAATAGGAAGAAGAATAGGAAGAAGAAGATGAGGAAGAAGAAGAGGAAGAAGAAGAATAGGAAGAAGAAGAATAGGACGAAGAAGAAGAAGAAGAATAGGACGAAGAAGAAGAAGAATAGGAAGAAGAAGAAGAATAGGAAGAAGAAGAAGAATAGGAAGAGGAAGAAGAAGAAGATGAATAGGAAGAAGAAGAAGAAGAAGAAGAAGAAGAAGAAGAATAGGAAGAAGAATAGGAAGAAGAAGAAGAAGAATGGGAAGAAGAAGAAGAATAGGAAGAAGAAGAATAGGAAGAAGAAGAATAGGAAGAAGAAGAATAGGAAGAGGAAGAAGAAGAATAGGAAGAAGAAGAAGAATAGGAAGAAGAAGAAGAATGGGAAGAAGAAGAAGAAGAAGAAGAAGAAGAATAGGAAGAAGAAGAATAGGAAGAAGAAGAAGAATGGGAAGAAGAAGAAGAATAGGAAGAAGAAGAATAGGAAGAAGAAGAAGAAGAATGGGAAGAAGAAGAAGAATAGGAAGAAGAAGAAGAAGAATAGGAAGAAGAAGAAGAAGAATGGGAAGAAGAAGAAGAATAGGAAGAAGAAGAAGAAGAAGAAGAATAGGAAGAGGAAGAAGAAGAAGAAGAATAGGAAGAAGAAGAATAGGAAGAAGAAGAAGAAGAATGGGAAGAAGAAGAAGAAGAATGGGAAGAAGAAGAAGAATAGGAAGAAGAAGAAGAATAGGAAGAAGAAGAGGAAGTAGAAGGAGAAGAAGAATAGGAAGAGGAAGAAGAAGAAGAGGAAGAAGAAGAAGAATAGGAAGAAGAAGAGGAAGAAGAAGAAGAAGAATAGGAAGAAGATGATGAAGAAGAAGAAGAATAGGAAGAAGAAGAAGAATTGGAGGAAGAAGAAGAATAGGAAGAAGAAGAATAGGAAGAAGAAGAAGAAGAATAGGAAGATGAAGAAGAGGATGAAAAAGAAGAAGAAGATGAAAATGATACTGTTGCTGCTGCTGAAGATGATGAAGGAGAAAGTGTGGGAGAAGTAAAAAAGAAGGTGAAGAGCATGGAAGTAGTGAAACATACATATCTGACAAAAAATTAAAGACTTTAACATAGTCAATATCTTTGTAACTACGAACGTCTTTAAAAAAAAAAAAAATCCTGCTATTCCATTTGATTGGGCTAAACCTCTATGGCTTTAATGTCTCCTACACCTCCCACAATACATTCTACATTATTATTAGTTGTTTTTCTCCATGTAGAATTAGCCAACAGGGAAAGAAAGGGTTTTTTTAATTCCGATATTTCTGTTCCATTGACTTGAATGGGACTTCCGGGATCGAAACGGCGATACCCGATACTTTTTTTAGATCGACCGATCCATTCCGATACGATATTTTTCAGTGTCGGGTGGTATCGCTGAACACTACTTTTAACCCTTTTAACTTCCTAACAAAAAAAATTTTGGTTCCAAAATTGTGCTGATGTAAAGCAGACATGTGGGAAATGTTTTTTATTAAGTATTTTGTGTGACATATCTCTCTGATTTAAGGGCATAAAAGTTTGAAAATTGCTAAATTTAAAACATTTTCGCCATATTTCCGTTTTTTCCATAAATAAACGCGTCATATCGAAGAAATTTTACCACTAACGTGAAGTACAATATGTCACGAAAAAACAATCTCAGAATCAGTGGGATCCGTTAAAGCGTTCCAGAGTTATAATCTCATAAATTGACAGTGGTCAGAATTGTAAAAATTGGCTTGGTCATTAAGCTGCAAATTGGTTCCATCACTAAGGGATTAAAGTTAGGTCCCTTAGGCTATGTGCCCACGTTGCAGATATGCTGCGGAATTGTCCACAGCATTTCCACAACTCCTTGCCGCGTGTAAAATGCATGCAGAATTCGCATGCATTTTCCCGCAAAACAGTAACGTTTTGCAAGCATTTTTAGCTTGCAGAATGCTAGCGCTTTTCCAAGCGATTTGAAGCATCCTTGGAAAAGTGATTGACAGGTTTGTCACACTTGTCAAGCATAGTGCTTGACAAGTATGACAAACTTTTTACTATTGATGCCGCCTATGCAGCATCAATAGTAAAAGACAGATTATTAAAAATAATAAAAAAATAAAAATATGGTTATTCTCACTTTCTGATGGCCCCCGATGTCCTTTGCGGTGCTCCTGGTACGTTCCGCGAGCGCAATGTCATCCCTTGGAACGGAACGTACCGGCAGCACCACTGAGGAGATCGGAGGCCGTCAGAAGGTGAGAATAACCATATTTTTACAGGAATATGGTACCCAGGGCCTGGAGGAGAGCCTCCTCTCCTCCAGACCCTGGGTACCATCCGCACATGAATCGCTCACTTTACGCATGGTGGGCATAGCCACATGCACAAAGTGAGCTTTTCAATCCAATCCTATGGCAGCAGAATCGCTGCGATTCCGCAAAAATAATGAACATGCTGCAGATTTTACCGCTATGCGATTCTGCAGTGGAAAATTTCGCAGCATTAGCACAGCAACTGTGGAATCCCATAGGATCACATATAAATGCGTTTTGTTAGCGTTTTTTAAGCGTTTCCGTGGTGGAAACGCTTAAAAAACGCAACATGGGCACACAGACTTACTGTAATTATAATAATCTTTATTTTTATTTACCGCTAACATATTCCGCAGCGCTTTACAGTTTTTGCACACATTATCATCACTGTCCCCAATGGGGCTCACAATCTAAATTCCCTATCAGTATGTCTTTGGAGTGTGGGAGGAAACCGGAGAACCCGGAGGAAACCCACGCAAACACGGGGAGAACATACAAACTCCTTGCAGATGTTGTCCTTGGTGGGATTTGAACCCAGGACCCCAGCGCTGCAATGCTATCCACTGAGCCACCATGCCGCCCGTACTGTATGATGTTAATAACAGAAGAATTTTTTGTGGCCTATGGATCAGCTTAATTTCAACCCAATCAAATGACAAAGTGTAATGCGGCAGGTTGTCTAACTTTTTGCAACTGAAAAAGTATATATTTTTTTATGTGCCTTATGTCTGCAGACAGGTTCATATCACCGCCACAAAATTACATCGTGGGATTTAGCAAGCTGTTTCACATTTAGCAAAAGAAAGAATTATAACTTTTTTGATGTGCCTTAGGTCTGCAGACAGTTTTATATCGCCACAGCACAAAATGACAAGGTGGGATACAGCTGTCTGTTTCACATTTAGCTTTTGAAAAAATATTAATTGGAATGCTATAATCATGCATGGAGCACAATTGAAGCAGTGCACTTGTAGGACATGTGCCCTGCTGGCTATGTCTGTGGACCT
This sequence comes from Dendrobates tinctorius, assembly GCF_039654945.1. Taxonomy (NCBI): domain Eukaryota; kingdom Metazoa; phylum Chordata; class Amphibia; order Anura; family Dendrobatidae; genus Dendrobates; species Dendrobates tinctorius. Next base: position 33,746,564 of record NW_027361711.1, read on the forward strand.
CAATAATAACAAAAAAAAAATGCTGAAAGGTAAAATTAACAGCCACACTGGACACTATCTAGCTACATTATCTGACTGATATACAGTGCAACAACCTAGCTATAGCTAAAATGTGGGATACAGAAGGCTGTTTCACATTTAGCTAGTGAAAAAATATTATTTAGAATGCTATACTCGTGCATGGAGCACAATAGAAACAGTGCACAACACATGCCCTGCTGGCTTTCTTTGTGGACCTCAGTAATGTCCAAAAAAGAAAAAAGTGTTGGAAGGTAAATTTTACAGCCATACTGGACAGTATATAGCTACACTGTCTGACTGATATACAACTGCCTAACTAACTAGCTAAAATCTTGCTGTTAACAGTGCCAGCATCAGGAGCAGCCTCTCTGCACCATTACAGTGTCAAAATGGCACTAAAACAAGATGTAGCGGACATCTTGTTTTAGTATATGAAGAGGGACATGTGATTTCAACAGCCAATGACACAAGCCATTGTGTCAAGACATTGTGGGTGTTTCCTGCACCCTGATTGGCTAGCCGAATGTTAAGGCTGGCGGAACGCACCAAATTATAAAATAGTAGTAGGTGCATTCGCAGCCCGGGGTCCACCGTGCAGAGGTGGTACACTGCTGCTAGATAATGGAGGAAGAATTAAGTGGTGTGAAAACAGTCACACGTGGGTTACGTCACCCAATGTGAACAAGAGCGAACTCTGTTAATTCACAGAGCCGCACGACCTCTGAACGTAGATGTCGGAGCCTGTTTAGCTCACAGAGCCCGGCCAAAAGAGCGCACAGTGTACGGCCACAGAACTCTACCCCAAGGACACAGGGTTAGAGTCCCTCTAGGCCCACTGAGCGCGCGGTGTCGCTGCCGCAAACGCCGCTATAGACGCTGGCTAAGGAGTGTGGAGCACGTGCACTGAGGCGTGCCGAGTCACTGGTGAGGACTAATGCCTGACTCAAAACTTTGACCTACCTACGCCTAAGCCTGGGCACTAGCAGGCTAGGCTGCACAACACATGCGTACCAAGGGTAGGGGTTTCTTAATGAGTCATTCACCAGAGACATTCATACGTGCATACATCACTCACTCCTCATAGTCTGAAAATACAGTCTATCCTAGCACATGGCCGAGCGGCCACGCGAGCCTTTTATAGCCGCGAGCGTCCGGGACCTTCCTGGCTTCTCGGATGGGCCAATCCGAACACGAGCAGGACCTGAGCATGTGACCTTCGATCTCCAATGGGAGATCACTCCACGGGCATGCTCAGTGGCCTGACATGTGGACTTAGTCCCTGAAGAATCTCGCTGCTGAGCAGCATGCATTGCCATAGCTGTGCCAGAGGTGGCAGTAGCAAGCAAACCCATTGAGCTGGTCTGGGCAGAGCGCCGGGACTGATGAGTTTGCTGAGCAACCTCCTCTGCAGCTGGAGAGGAATGGGAGACCGCCGGAAGCAAGGCTCGGGATTCCCACTGTGCAGCGACAGGAACCTGATGCCTAACACCGCAATGTGCACACACAAACTTAGAGAAAAAAAATGACTGTTTACAAGAACGTCGCACCTCTGAGCACTGCAAACCCCCTCCACTCATCAAAAACATGCCAAACGCTCATGATGTACCACCATTATCGTTGCTAAAGTGCTGAAAATACTTTTGTGGTAACGCAAATATTTTCCCGCACTTTTACCAACTGTTACCTATATTTATAAAATTTTGCTCATGTTTCCAATCACGAATTAAATGTGCCATATTCGTACTGGATTTATATTTGGCGATCGCTTTCCGAACAAATTCACTCATCACCAGTCATTATCTCTTTGGCACCCTTGTGTAGTTCACAAATCTTGTCCACCACTGAATCATCATCATCGTGATCGTAATTCCTGATTTGGCTAATCGCTGCATGCACTGAGCGCCTTGAACCCCAGCCTGATTCTCACCTAAACATTTGCCCTAGCTCTGGTTCGCAGAGGCACCAACAAAGCTTGGTATCAGAATCATGTCCTCCATTTTCTCCAACACCATATCATCCAAGTATAAAGGCTGACTGTTAGTATCTTCCAATAAATCAACTGAATGAAGTTGTTCCGAAGTGTATTCCAAAGTCACAAGGTGTTAGGAGACATAGAGACAGAACAGAAGTACAGGAGTTGTGCTTTTTCACACCTGTCTTTTTACTTAGTGCTTCCAGTCAGGGGAAAAACTGGTAATGTTAATCTGTGGGACCTAGTGAGGGTTCGCCAAGGTATTTATCATGTATTGCTGGAGAACTGGACCAAAATTCAAGGACAGTCCAAAAAGGACATTTGCCACACACCCTCAAAAAGACTAAAACTCCAATGAAGATATCCAAAATAAGAGCAGTTACTGAGAACTTCACACAGTCAACAGGACAAGAGAAGTTGTACTGTGCAGTGTATGTGAGGGGCTGCTGATAAGTCTTTGGCTTTGTCTTTTTTTTGTTTCTATGATAACAAATGTTACATCACATGAAAGCCTTATGTATCTAATATATGTTTTCAAAATTTTGTGTTTTTAGCTTAAGGCAACAGTGTTCTATGCACGTGGGAAAACAAGATGGCGGAGTCTAATGCGATATTCACAGCAAATGAGCGCAGAGGAGTGATAAAATTCTTGGCTCTGCAAGGAAAGTCCACAAAAGATATTCATGGTGATATGTCGCAGACATTGGGGGATCAATACTCTTCATAGTTAAGAACTGGGCAGCCAAATTTAAAACGGGCCACTTCAGCATCAAAGATGCGGAACGTCCTGGACGACCAAGAGTGGTTGCTGTTCCGGAGATCATCCATGCTGTGCACAACCTCATAGTGGAGAATCTGCAAATTTCAGCTAAAACAATAGCAGACATCATGGAGATTTCCCATGAACGTGTTTGTGAACGTGTTTGTGTAATTATACATGAACATTTGGACATGAAGAAGCTATCTGCAAAGTGGGTCCCCAAATGTTTGACAACAGATCAGAAAAGCATGCGAGTGAATATCCCATGATAAATGATGTAGTCAAGGGTACCATATATTCTCCATTAAATGTTACCATCTTAACCCAACAGGAAGTACTTATGGCATTTTCTCAAAGTCGCTAAAATAGAAAAATAACTGAGCCAGATGGCATACACCCCGATTACTGCAGGAATTAAGGATCATGATAAACAGAGCATTACTTCTAATAGTCAAGAATTCCATAATCATAGAGCATGTACAGCAGGACTGGCACATACCAAATATGGTACAAATATTCAAAAAGGGTAAAAAAAAAACCTTTACCTTCTACTGTAGACAAACTCCTTGAAGGTTTTCTAAGAGATGCTATCCTGGGGTATGTCTCGAAAAATAAACTCAGAGTCATGGTCCATCACCAACATTGCTATTTGAGGGATCAGTCCCATAAAACTAATGAGGTAAGTTCCAGACTAAACCAGGGTAAGGCTGTTGATGTTGATGATCTTGACTTTTCCAAACATTTTATTAGGGTTTTAACAACAGTATAAGGGGAAGCAATGGAGAGAAGGGGGAAAAGGGGGGAAGGGAAGGAATAGGGAAAAAGGACCAGGTGGTCCTAAGTGTAAGAATAGACAATGAATAACAAATCATATATTTCACATCTATCTTATAACAGTTTGAACAGTAACTACATTAAGAATCAATAAACAAGAAAGGCAATGAAGAAAACAAAATGAACAGAATGAACACTAAGGGAACAACTCTATCCAGCGGGACCATTTCTTTGTGAATTTATTAAGATTATTGTTAATTGTAGCTAACTTTTGTTCAAAGGATTTGTGGAGAATAATCTTTTCCTTGATGTCTTGAAATTTAGGGGGATCGGGTCTTTTCCAATGAAAGGCTATTGAAATTTTCGTTACTAAAAATATATGAATAACTAAGGGGATTGTGGAATGGTCTATGAGATCTGAATTAACTGAGAGAAGAGCTAGTTGGGATGAAATAGAGATAGGTTTGGTAAGCAATGAATTAATAAGATTGGAAACCTCTTTCCACAAGGGCTTAATAAGGGGGCAATACCAGAAAATATGAGATAAACTACCGTGTTGACCGCAACCCCTCCAGCAGTCTGCAGAAAACTCAGGATTGATCTTAGAAAGTTTGGCAGGAGTATAGTACCATCTCGATAATATTTTGTGATGAGTCTCCTGTAGAGACATTGAAATGGTGGAGGCGTGATTATCTGGACTTTTCAAAGTTGTTTGATACGATGCCACATAAAGGTTGGTACATGAGAGCAATGGGATTAAAGGAAAATATGTGTAATTGCGTTAAAGGAATCTGTCATCAAGTTTTAGCTACATCATCTGAGAGAAGCATGATGAAGGCAAAGAGACCATATATCCAACTATGTGTTATTTAGTTTACTGGGTGCAGCTGTTCTGATACAGAGTTTTTAGATACCAAAAAATTCCTTTGAATAACAATCAAGGACATTTATAAGTCCAATAACTCAATCATAATTCTAAGCAAATACAACCATGTTATACCCAATTCCATGAGGAAGGAAAACAAGGTTCAAAAAGAGTATTCTTGGAAAAACACATAGATTTTTACTAAATACAAACACATAAAAAATTTGGAGCACACAATACCAAACAAGCTATATGTGTGGAGGATTTATTCACAGGGAATAGATATTCCATACTATACTTTATAAGAACCAGTTGCTTGGAGATTAAATAAACATGACCATTTTTCAAAAGGCAAACTGCATCACGTAGTTTCTCAGCCAAAATAGCAATTCTAAAAATATAGACTGCCCATATCATTTATAAAGTGCAATGAGTGCATTATAAAAAGTAATTAGTGACTGCACAATATAGTATTAACTAAATAAAGTGCTAGTGGCCTGAACGAAATCAATTTTGGATAAGTGAAAAAAACCCAGTAAAACACATCCAATTATGCAACTATGCGACAAACAGCTGACCATGAGCTGACTAATATGGAAGTTCAACCAGAGTAAAAAAGGAACCAAATAAATCGCACCTAGTGCTTAAGTTTGTATCAAGCAACTGGTACATGACTTTACTGGTATAAAAATAAACCATGGGTGAAAACAATTAAGTAAATCCCACCCTGATACTTAAATATACAGTATATCATGCAGCTGACCATGAACTTACTGGTATGGAAGTGCACTGTGTCCCCGAGCCTGGCGCCCCTACGCACGTTTCGATATGACTTTGTCAGGATACAGTTTATATACAGAGTCATGACAAATCAGGAGTCCCGAATGTTAATGCCAGGTCACATAGCGGCGCATGCGCTGACGCGGCTCTCTTCCTGAATCTAGACACTTCCTCCTGTGTGTCCGGAACACCCGCTAGCCCACATTACTAAGCAGCGGAGGCAGCGCATGAGTCCTGTGAACACATCGGGAAGCTCCGGAGAGAGTCCGTTCTGGGCATGCGCACATGGCATAGAGGACATTCGATTTTTAAAAAGCCGCTGGGGATCTCTACCAATAGAAAAAACAAGTCTTATAGATCAAGAAATGATCATATATGGGACTGAGCGTGCTACTATATATAATTAGTGCCATATAAATAAATTTAAAAAATAAAAAAATATTTTTATCCCATTTCTCCCTATTTTACCATATGTTACCACAAGGATCATATTCAGTGAATTTAAATAGATAATATGTGTACAATTCTATATACCAATACATTTACCCTCATTGAAATATAACTAGTGACTATGAATTCCTAATAAAAAACATTATTTGCCTGCTATTATTTAAGTGATTATACATATTAACCCCTTATTGCACAAAACCCGACCTTAATAAATTTGCAACTATACAATTATAACATTCTATACATTTTAACAATCTTTACTTCTTAACATTTTTATATGTATTTCATAGAATCATAGAATCATAGAATCGTAGAGATGGAAGAGACCTCCTGGGCCATCTGGTCCAATCCCCTGCTCAAAGCAGTATTCGCTAAATCATCCCAGTCAGATGCCTGTCCAGCCTCTGTTTGAAGACTTCTATTGAAGGAGAACTCACCACTTCTCGTGGCAGCCTGTTCCACTCATTGATCACTCTGTCAAAAAGTTTTTTCTAATATCTAATCTGTGTCTCCTCACATTCAGTTTCATCCCATTGTTTCTAGTCTTTCCTTGTGCAAATGAGAATAAAGTTGATCCTTCTACAATGTGACAGCCCTTTAGATATTTGTAGACAGCTATTAAGTCTCCTCTCAGTCTTCTCTTTTGCAAACTAAACATTCCCATATCCTGCAACCTTTCCTCATAAGACAGGGTTTGCAGACCGGTCGCCATTCTGGTCGCTCTTTTCTGAACTTGCTCCAGTTTGTTGATGTCTTTTTTAAAATGTGGTGCCCAAAACTGGACACAATATTCCAGATGAGGTCTGACCAAAGAGGAGTAGAGGGAAATAATGACTTCACATGATCTAGACTGTATGCTTCTGTTAATACATCCTAGAATTGCATTTGCCTTTTTTGCTGCTGCATCATACTGTTGACTAATACTCAGTTTGTGATCTATTAGTATACCCAAGTCTTTTTCACATGTGCTGTTGCTTAGCCCTATTCCTCCCATTCTGTATATGCTTTTTTCATTTTTATTGCCCAGATGCAGTAATTTTCATTTTTCCCTGTTAAAAACCATTCTGTTAGTTGCTGCCCACTGCTCCAGTTTATTTATATCTTTTTGAATCCTCTCTCTCTCTTCTCTAGTATTAGCTATCCCTCCTAGCTTTGTGTCATCAGCAAATTTAATCAGTTTACCCTCAATTCCTTCATCTAAATCGTTGATAAAGATGTCAAACAATACAGGGCCTAGGACAGAGCCCTGTGGTACCCCACTTGAGACATTCTTCCAACTAGTTTGCAGCCATTTACGACCACTCTTTGGGTCCGATCACTAAGCCAGTTATGAATCCACCTAACAGTTGCCTTGTCCATTTCATACTTAGTCATTTTTTCAATAAGGATTGTATGAGATACTTTGTCAAATGCTTTGCTGAAGTCAAGATATACTATATCTACAGCATTTCCTTGATCCACCCAATCAGTGATTCCGTCATAGAAGGAAATTAAGTTAGTCTGACATGACTTATTAGTTACAAACCCATGCTGACTCTGTTTAATCACTTCATTCTTATCCAGGTACTGACATACATGTTGTTTAATAATTTGTTCAAAGATCTTTCCTGGTATAGAAGTCAGACTCACCAGCCTATAGTTACCTGGGTCCACCTTCTTCCCCTTTTTGAAGATAGGAACAACATTTGCTCTTCTCCAGTCTTCTGGGACTTCTCCTGTTCTCCAAGAATTTTCAAAGATTATGGAGAGGGGTTCAAAAATTTCTTCTGCTATCTCCTTCAGTACTCTGGGGTGTAATTCATCTGGACCTGGAGACTTGAATTCATTTAGGTCAGCTAAGTGTTTCCTCACTATCTTCTGTTTATAGATATCCTGGATTCTTCTATTCCCTTAATAGGACAGTGAAGAACAGTTGATGTTACATTTCCTTTCTGAGAGAAAACAGATGCAAAATAGGAATTTAAAAGTTCGGCCTTCTCAACCTCCGGTCTTACCATTTCATCATTTTCATCCTGTAAAAATCCTATAGCATCTTTGACTTTTCTTTTACTTTTAACATATCCCCAAAATCCTTTATTATTGCTTTTGACATCGCTTGCAAGCCTCAATTCATTGTCAGCTTTAGATAATCTGATTTGTGCCCTGCAGGTTCTGCAGACAGCATTATATTCTTCTTTAGATATGCCTCCCTCTTTCCATTTTATAAACATTTTTTTCTTCCTTTTTAGCATGTGCTTAAGTTCTGTGTTCATCCATCCTGGTTTCCTTAAATGCTTCCTATTCTTGCCTCTTTTCGGAATTGTTAACAATTGTGCGTTGAGAATTTCATTTTACAAGTTTTCCCATCCTTCCTGGACATTTTTGTCTTTAAGGATGTCCAACCATTGGATCCCTACAATTCTCTTTCTGAATCCCTTAAAATCTGCCTTTCTGAAATCTAACCTTGACGTCTGAGTCTTTACAGGTCTTCCTCCTCTAGTTATCCAAAATTCTAAAATAGCATGGTCGCTGCCTCCTAGGGTCCCAGCCACTTTTACCTCCTCAACCATTTCCTCCCTGTTTATAAGGATTAGATCCAAGGTAGCAGTTCCCCTTGTTTTCTCCCCTACCTTTTGGAAGATAAAGTTGTCAGCAAGAGAGGATAAGAATTTCCTTGACCTGTTAGTTTTGCCTGAGAGAGATTCCCAACAAATGTCTGGATAATTGAAATCTCCCATGACAACTATGTCATATTTTTTGGAGAACTTGGCCATTTGATGCATAAAGAGTTCATCCATATCTTCAGCTTGCACAGGTGGCCTGTAGTAAATGCCTACAATGGTGTCCTTTCCATTGTTCTGTCCTTGTATTCTTACCCAAACAGTTTCCACAGAACTCCCAGTCTCTGAAGCTTCAATCTCTGTGCAGATATATGCGTTTCTAACATACAATGCGACACCTCCTCCTCGTTTATCAAGTCTGTTTCTTGCAAATAAGTTGTATCCTTCTAGTCTTGTATTCCAATCATGTGTATTGTTCCACCAAGTTTCAGTGATTCCAATGACATCATATTTCTTTTCCTGTGTTAGTAGTTCCAATTCTCTTTGTTTGTTGCCCATGCTTTGTGCATTAGTATAGAAACATTTTAGTTTGTGATTGGTTTCTCTTTCTCCAATATTTTTATTAATTAGATTCTTTTGTCTTTGTTCTTCCTTTCCACTTCTAATAGCAGAGTTCTCAATAGCATTTGTCAGGTGTATGGCTTTTTCTGGTCTTTTGCTTCCCTTCCCGTGTTGTTCTAGTTTAAAGCTCTCCTTACAAGTGTAGCAAGGCGACTTCCAAATACATATTTTCCAGTCTTCATAAGGTGCACCCCATCTCTAGCAAGTAGTCCATCGTATAGGTAATTCACTCCGTGATCCAGAAATCCAAATCGTTGCTGACGGCACCATCGACGTAGCCAGTTGTTCACCTGCAGAATCTTATTCCACCTCCTTGTTCCATGGCCATCCGCTGGGAGGATGGAAGAGAAGACCACCTGCGCTCCCAGTTCTTTCACTTTCTTGCCTAAGTTTTCAAAGTCTCTGCAGATGGTTTCCAGGTCATTTCTTGTGGTGTCATTTGTCCCCACATGTAGTAGCAGAAATGGGTAGTCATCTGTAGGTCTGAAGAGTTCTGATATCCTGTCAGACACATCTTTAATTTTTGCACCTGGAAGACAGCACATTTCTCTTGAAGTTATATCCGGTCTGCAGATAGTGGCCTCTGTTCCTCTCAACAGGGAATCCCCCATGACCACCATTCTCCGTTTCTTCTTCACAACATTTTTCTTTCTCCATCCAGGAGGACTCTGAAGGCATATAAGGTTGCTGTTTGTGGACAAAGTCTTATCCTGATGTATTTCTTCATCGTTTTCCTACGTGAGAGCCTGGTACTGGTTCCTGAACAGTATGGGTGCTGACTGCCTCCTGATCCTCCTTCTCTGGGTCACATGTTTCCATTCCTCTGTTTCTTCAGGTGCACTTCGAATTTCTTCTCTTTCTGTAACATGAAGAGATAATTCTGCTCTGTCTAAGAACTCTTCACCTTCCTTAATGATCTTCAATGTACAGTAGCTAACCCCTCTTCGAGATTTTGCAACTTTTCCTCCAACAGGGACACAAGCTACCATTTGTGGCATGTGAAGTTTTGCTTTTCCACTGGTAAGTCTGTGAACATGTAGCAAGAAATGCAGGTCACCAAATGGCTCCTGGCCTCTTCCATATTGAGATTTCTTAAAAACGATGAAAGATGGGCCAAAACCCAGTGATCGTTGAGCTCACGGAGACTCTTCACTTATGCCTTCTTCTTCCTTATATAAAGGTTCAATTTTTCCATTTTTGACCCATATTAAATGTCCTCCTTTTCACCCTTGCTTCTTCTTATGTCAGTTTTCATATTTATAAGAATGGGGAAAGAGATCATTTTATCTTCCATAGCTTCTCTATGGGCTATAATAGGCCCCATTCATATACTGGTCTTACTGCGGCTAGAAACATTTGAATTAAAAAACTCTGTAAAAAGAAATTAAATATTAAAATATAAGACTCCGGCATGCTAACTAGCTATGCAACTCCCCGCGGTCCGCGTCCGGCTTAGAGGGACAAGTGGCGCTCGGCCATGCGAGATCGAGCAATAACAGGTCTGTGATGCCCTTAGATGTCCGGGGCTGCATGCGCACTACACTGAATGGACCAGCGTGTGTCTACCCTTTGCCGACCGGTGCAGGTAACCCGCTGAACCCCGTTCGTGATGGGGATCGAGGATTGCAATTCTTCCCCGTGAACGAGGATTTCCCAGTAAGTGCTGGTCATTAGCTCGCGTTGATTAAGTCCCTGCCCTTTGTACACACCGCCCGTCGCTACTACTGATTGGATGGTTTAGTGAGGTCCTTGGATCGGCCCCGCCGGGGTCCGCCAAGATACTGGCGGAGAGCTGAGAAGACAATAGAACTTGACTATCTAGAGGAAGTAAAAGTCCTATCAAGGTAACACTACACCCCCATCAGAAGAAACTAACATGAAACATACGTCGGGACACTCCCTGTTAACCAGTGTGTTCTAGTGACTAGTATAGATACCAAAGCCAGGGAATTAAACTGGCTATCATGTATAGATAGTGTATTCAGTGGTGATACAACACAAAATGGAAGTACTGAAAGTGGAAATAAGACAGAATTAAAAAACTCCATCAAATATTTATTGAAGAAGAGAACGTGCATATGGTGGAATAAGGCATCTTTGGAAAAATATCTAGCTAAGGGACTGATCCGTAGAGGATTGTGTGTACGAGTTTTACCATCTTTCCTAGTGGAAGATACTGTGGTGTAGTGACCACTGTGTGACCACAGGGTTAACAGAGCGGAGCTCAGTCATGAACGCTGTGCGGTTTTGATATGAAAAGCCTGTTGCTGTTTATGGTTTATGATGCCTTATAAACCGCATGGACTGATCGATATTGAGAAACCCGTGCCGGACCTGGTTAATCGGCTGCCTAGCGAGTATCCCCAACCTGAGTAAAAAGTGCTACCTTACAATACCTATTTTAAAACTAAATGGGAAGAAGCCTGCAATCTTTGTTCTAAATCCCTTATCGAACTCTTGATAGGGAATAGCAAAAAAAGCTTGGACAAACTAGATAGTGACATTGAAAATACACGTGGTAAATTGAGTGAAATCTTTTCATCTACTGAACTAGAGGTCCTAAACAAAGAAGTGGACAATCAATCCCAAATAAGGGAGAAAGAGGTAAAAGAAGCCAAGACTAAGAAGTTCCAAAGGGACCTACAAGATTTTAAAAATGGGACAATTTATAAGTGGCAAAAAATGCGAACAAGAGACCCAGATACAGTAAGGTCTTCATCCTTTTCATCAATTTCTGCTAGAGAAGAAGATGATGGAAATGGAAATCGTTTACAAATGATCTAGAGGTCGTCTACGAATGATTTAGCACTGGGTTCCCAGCGAAACTTGCTGTGCGCTCCGGGAGAGAGGTGGTGGGGCTTCCTGCCGCACTCCGGTTCAAGGGGCGTGCAGCGTTACTCGCCGGGGGCTCGAGTACCCCCTCCTCGGCACTGCAGTATCGTCACGTTTAGGGGGGATTCTGACTTAGAGGCGTTCAGTCATAATCCCACATATGGTAGCTTCGCCCCATTGGCTCCTGAGCCAAGCACACACACCAAATATCAAAACCTGCGGTTCCTCTCGTATTGAGCAGGATTGCTATTGCGACAGCACATCATCAGTAGGGTAAAACTAACCTGTCTCATGACGGTCTAATTAAATATTAAAACATAATATACAAAACAAAAAATACTAGATTAAAAAGATCCATGGATCTTTTTAATCTAGGTTTTTTGTTTTGTATATTATGTTTTAATATTTAATTTCTTTTTACAGAGTTTTTTAATTCAAATGTTTCTAGCCGCAGTAAGACCAGTAAATGAATGGGGCCTATTATAGCCCATAGAGAAGCTATGGAAGATAAAATGATCTCTTTCCCCCTTCTTATAAATATGAAAACTGACATGAGAAGAAGCAATCGTGAAAAGGAGGATGTTTAATATGGGTCAAAAATGGAAAAATTGAACCTTTATAAAAGAAAGAAGGCATAAAGGAAAATATATATAAAAATGTTAAGAAGTAAAGATTGTTAAAATGTATAGACTGTTATAATAGTATAGTTGCATATTTATTAAGGTCGGGGTTTGTGCAATAAGGGGTTAATATGTATAATCACTTAAATAATAGCAGGCAAATAATGTTTTTTTTATTAGGAATTCATAGTCACTAGTTATACTTCAATGAGGGTAAATGTATTGGTATATAGAATTGTACACATATTATCTATTTAAATTCACTGAATATGATCCTTGTGGTAACATATGGTAAAATAGGGAGAAATGGGATAAAAAAAATTTTTATTTATTTATATGACACTATATATAATAGCACGCTCAGTCCAATATATGATCATTTCTTGATCTATAAGACTTGTTTTTTCTATTGGTAGAGATCCCCAGCGGCTTTTTAAAAATCGGATGTCCTCTATGCCATGTGCGCATGCCCAGAACGGACTCTCTCCGGAGCTTCCCGATGTGTTCACAGGACTCATGTGCTGCCTCCGTTGCTTAGCAACGTGGGCTAGTGGGTGTTCCGGACTCCTGATTTGTCAGGACTCTGTATATAAACTGTATCTGGAGCTAGATTAACCCCTTCACCCCCAAGGGTGGTTTGCACGTTCATGACCGGGCCAATTTTTACAATTCTGACCACTGTACCTTTATGAGGTCATAACTCTGGAACGCTTCCATGGATCCCGGTGATTCTGACATTGTTTTCTCATGACATATTGTACTTCATGCTAGTGGTAAAATTTCATTCAAATAACTTGCATTTATTTGTGAGAAAAACGGAAATTTGGCAAAAATTTAGAAAATTATGCAATTTTCCAACTTTGAATTTTTATGCCCTTAAATCACAGAGATACAGCACACAAAAAACTTGATAACTAAAATTTCCCACATGTTTACTTTACATCAGCACAATTTGGAACCAAAATTTTTTTTGTTAGGAAGTTATAAGGGTTAAAAGTTGACCAGCGATTTCTCATTTTTACAACACCATTTTATTTTTACGGACCACATCACATTTGAAGCCACTTTGCGGGGTCTATAAGATAGAAAATACCCAAAAGTGACACCATTCTAAAAAACTGCACCCCTTAAGGTGCTCAAAACCACATTCAAGAAGTTTATTAACCCTTTAGGTGCGCCACAGGAATTTTTTTGAATATTTAAAAAAAAAATGAACCTCTAACTTTTTTCACCAAAAAAATACTTCAGGTTCAATTGTTTTTATTTTACCAAGGGTAACAGGAAAAATTGGACTGCAAAAGTTATTGTGCAATTTGTCCTGAGTACGCTGATACCTGATATGTGGGGGGAACGACTGTTTCGGCGCATGGCAGAGCTCAGAATAGAAGGAGCGCCGTTTGACTTTTTCAATGCAAAATTGGCTGGAATTCAGATTGGACACCATGTCACGTTTGAAGAGTCCCTGATGTACCTAAACAGTGGAAAACCCCTACAAGTGACCCCATTTTGGAAACTAGACCCCCCAAGGAACTTATCTAGATATGTGGTGAGAACTTTGAACCCACAAGGGCTTTACAGAAGTTTATAACGTACAGCGGTACAATTAAAAAATCATATTTTTTCCACAAAAATGATCTTTTCACCCCAATATTTATTTTCCCAAGGGTAACAGGACCCTAAAAGTTATTGTGCAATTTGTCCTGAGTACGCTGATACCCCACATGTGGGGGTAAATTACTATTTGGGCGCATGGCAGAGCTCGGAAGGGAAGCAGCGCCATTTGACGTTTTTGGCTGGAATTGAGATCGGACACCATGTCGCGATTGGAAAACCCCTGATGTACCAAAACAGTGGAAACCCCCGACAAATGACACCATTTTGGAAACTAGACCCCCTAAGGAACTTATCTAGATGTGTGGTGAGAACTTTGAACCCCCAAGGGCTTCACAGAAGTTTATAACATACAGTCATACAATTAAAAAATCATATTTTTTCCACAAAAATGATCTTTTCACCCTCAATTCTTATTTTTCCAAGGGTAACAGCACCCTAAAAGTTATTATGCAATTTGTCCTGAGTATGAGGATACCCCACATGTGGGGGTAAACCACTATTTGGGCGCATGGCAGAGCTCGGAAGGGAAGCAGAGCCATTTGACGTTTTTGGCTGGAATTGAGATCGGACACCATGTCGCGATTGGAAAACCCCTGATGTACCTAAACAGTGGAAACCCCCCACAAATGACACCCTTTTGTAAACTAGACCCCCCAAGGAACTTATCTAGATGTGTGGTGAGCACTTTGAACCCCCCCAGTGCTTCACAGAAGTTTATAACGCCCGGACGTGAAAATAAAAAATTCGTATTTTTTCTACAAACATGATCTTTTAGTCACCATTTTTTTTATTTTCCCAAGGGTACCAGGAGAAATTGGACCCCAAAAGTTGTTGTCCAATTTGTCCTGAGTATGCTGATACCCCATACAGTATGTGGGAGAAAACTACTGTATGGACACACGTCGGGGCTCGGAAGGGAAGTAGTGACGTTTTGGAATGCAGACTTTGATGGAATGGTCTGCGGGTGTCATGTTGCCTTTGGAGAGCCCCTAATGTACCTAAACAGTGGAAACCCCCCACAAATGACCCCATTTTGAAAACTAGACCCCCTAAGGAACTTATCTAGATGTGAGGTGATCACTTTGAACCCCCAAGGGCTTCACAGAAGTTTATAATGCCAGGGCATGAAAATAAAAAAATCGTATTTTTTCCACAAACATGATCAATTAGTCCCCAATTTTTTTATTTTCCCAAGGGTAACAGGAGAAATTGAACCCCAAAAGTTGTTGTCCAATTTGTCCTGAGTATGCTGATACCCCATATGTGGGAGAAAACTACTGTATGGGCACACGTCGGGGCTCGGAAGGGAAGTAGTGACCTTTTGGAATACAGACTTTGATGGAATTGTCTGCGGGTGTCATGTTGCCTTTGGAGAGCCCCTAATGTACCTAAATAGTGGAAATCCCCCACAAATGACCCCATTTTGGAAACGAGACCCCCTAAGGAACTTATCTAGATGTGTGGTGAGCACTTTGAAGCCCCAAGGGCTTCACAGAAGTTTATAATGCCCGGGCATGAAAATAAAAAAATCGTATTTTTTCCACAAACATGATCAATTAGTCCCCAATTTTTTCATTTTCTCAAGGGTAACAGGAGAAATTGGACCCCAAAAGTTGTTGTCCAATTTGTCATGAGTACGCTGACACCCCATATGTGGGAGAAAACTACTGTATGGACACACGTCGGGGCTCGGAAGGGAAGTAGTGACGTTTTGGAATGCAGACTTTGATGGAATGGTCTGCGGGTGTCATGTGCGTTTGGAGAGCCCCTGATGTACCTAAACTATTGAAACTCCCCACAAGTGACCCCATTTTGGACACTAGACCCCCCACAGAACTTATCTAGATGTGTGGTGAGCACTTTAAACCCCCAAGTGCTTCACAGAAGTTTATAACGCTCGGACGTGAAAATAAAAAAAACATTTTTTTTCCACAAAAATGATATTTTTGCCCCCAATTTTTTATTTTCCTAAGGGTAACAGGAGAAATTGGACCCCAAAAATTGTTTTGCAATTTGTCCTGAGTAGGCTGATACCCTACATGTGGGGGTAAAATACTGTTTGGGCGCATGGCAGAGCTTGGAAGGGAAGGAGTACCGTTTGATTTTTTCAACTCAGAATTGGCTGGAATTGAGATCAGACGCCATGTTGCATTTGGAGAGCCCCTGATGTGCCCAAACAGTGGAAAGCCCCAATTCTAACTCCATCCAGAATCCCAACACACCCCTAACCCTAATCTCAGCCCTAACCCTAACCCTAACCCTAGCCCTAACCCTAGCCCTAGCCCTAGCCCTAGCCCTAACCCTAGCCCTAACCCTAACCCTAGCCCTGGACCTAACCCTAGCCCTAACCCTAACCCTAATGCAAAAATGGAAATAAATACATTTTTTTTATTTTATTATTTTTCCCTAACTAAGGGGGTGATAACGGGGGGTTTGATTTACTATTTATGGCGGTTTTTATGTTTGGCGGCTGTCGCACGCTAAAAAACGCTTTTTATTGTAAAAATAGTTTTTGCATCACCACATATTGAGAGCTATAATTTTTCCGTATTTTGACCCACCGAGTCATTTGAGGTCTTATTTTTTGCGGGACGAGTTGACGTTTTTATTGGTACCATTTTCGGGCACGTGACATTTTTTGATCGCATTTTATTCTGATTTTTGGGACACCGAATGAACAAAAACCAGCGTTTCATGAATTTCTTTTGGGGGGGTGCGTTTACACCGTTCCGCGTGCGGTAAAATTGATAAAGCAGTTTTATTCTTCGGGTCAGTACGGTTACAGCGATACCTCATTTAGGTCGTTTTTTTATGTTTTGTCGTTTTTTTGCAATGAAAACTATTTTATATAAAAAATAATTATTTTTGCATCGCTTTATTCTGCGAGCTATACCTTTTTTATTTTTTTGCTGATGATGCTGTATGGTGGCTCGTTTTTTGCGGGACAAGATGACGTTTTCAGCGGCACCATGGATATTTATATGCGTCTTTTTGATCGCGTGTTATTGCACTTTATGTTCGGCAGTATGATAATAAATCATTATTTTTTGCTTCGTTTTTTATTTTTATTTTTTAAGGGGTTCGCTAAAAGGTGTTAACTAATGGGACAGTTTTATAGGGCGGGTTGTTACGGACGCGGCGATACCTAATATGTGTAATTTTATTGTTTGTTTTTTTTTATTTCCAAAAAATGGATTTATTGGGGGAATATTTTTTTTTTTTCTAATTTATTTGGCGATTTTTTTTAAATTATTTTAACACTTTTTTTATTTTTTTTTTTACTTTATTACATAGTCCTAGGTGGGACATCACTGTCCTGTGACAGATCGCTGATCTGTCACATCACAGATCACTGTGACAGATCAGCGATCTGTCACAGGCAGTGCAGAAGGCTTCCTCATGCCTGCGCTTTGCAGGCACTGAGGAAGACAGCTTCCTGCAGGCCCCCGAAGGCCCCCGTCGCCATCTTGGATTCGGGGGCCTGCAGGAAAGGAGCCCCCCGCAGCAGCGCTGCACATTGCGCTGCCGTGGGGGGCTCAGGGAAGCACGGAGGGAGCCCCCTCCCTGCCGATGCTTCCCTTTAACCCCCGGTACACCACGATCATGTTTGATCGCGGTGTGCAAGGGGTTAACGTGTCGGGGCGGTCCGTGACCGCCCCTGACACATTGTGCCGGGTGTCAGCTGTGATAATCAGCTGACACCCGGCCGCGATCAGCGGCGCTCACCAAGTGGGCGCCGCTGATCGCGGTAGACGTACTATCCCGTCCATGGGCATAGGGGCCCGGGTCCCATGGACAGGATAGTACGTCGGATGTCAGGAAGGGGTTAAACCACCCCTCCTGACGAAGTCATATCGAAATGTGCATAGGGGCACCAGGCTCGGGGACACAGTGCACTTCCATACCAGTAAGTTCATGGTCAGCTGCATGATATATATTTAAGTATCAGGGTGGAATTTACTTAATTGTTTTCACCCATGGTTTATTTTTATACCAGTAAAGTTATGGTCAGTTGCTTGATACAAACTTAAACACTATGTGCGATTTATTTGGTTCCTTTTTATCTCTTGTTGAACTTCCATATTAGTCAGCTCATGGTCAGCTGTTTGTCGCATAGTTGCATAGTAAGATGTGATTTACTGGTTTTTTTTTTCACTTATCCAAAATTTATTTTGTTCAGGCCACTAGCACTTTATTTAGTTAATACTATATTGTGCAGTCACTAATTACTTTTTATAATGCACTCATTGCACTTTAGAAATGATATGGGCAGTCTATATTTTTATAATTGCTATTTTGGCTGAGAAACTACGTGATGCAGTTTGCCTTTTGTAAACTGGTCATGTTTATTTAATCTACAAGCGACTGGTTCTTATAAAGTATAGTATGGAATAGCTATTGCCTGTGATTAAATCCTCCACACATATAGCTTGTTTGTCATTGTGTGCTCCAAATTTTTCATGTGTTTGTATTTAATAAAAATCTATGTATTTTTCCAGGAATACTCTTTTTGAACCTTGTTTTCCATCCTCATGGAATTGGGTATAACATGGTTGTGTTTGCTTAGAGTTTTTAGATGTAGCATGAAGTAGAGCTGAGAAAACTGCCCCTGCCCACACTAGTCTCTCTGTGTACATTGCTTATCCCAGGAATGGACAGAGTCAGACTATCAAGCGCCATCTAGATTACGTACTGGTAATGTACTAGTGATAAAACCTTCACTATAAGTAAACAACACACAGCTTGGTTAGTGACATATCATTGAATTCAGTTTTTTAACCCCAAAATCATGCTGTCCTCAGATTACATAGAGTAAACCTGTTAACAGATTCACTTTAATATTTTGAATTGCCTCCATATAGTATTATGTACTCCACATAGCCCTCTATGTAGCATAATGAACTCACCATAGTCCTGTATGTAGTATAATGCACTCCCATAGGCCTTCATATAGTATAACGCACCCCCCCATAGGCAGAATAGATATAGTATAATGCACGCCCCATAGGCAGACTCTATATAGTATAATGGATTGGCCACAGGCACACTCCATATAGTATAATGCATTCCTCATATGCACTCTATATAGTATAATGCACTCCCCATATGCAGACTCTATATAGTATAATACACCCCCATAGGCCTCTATAGTATAATGCACTCCCCATTAAAATATATATATATTAGTCACCTCTCCTCCCCTGCTGCTCTAAGCACCCTCACATTTCAGGACAGCGGGTTCCAAGTAATGACGTCTTCGCCCCCACTGTCAGTTTTTGCATCAGTTATGTCAGCCGCAGCTTGATGCTCCCTCTCTCATCATTATTTTTATTATTTATTATTATAACACCATTTATTCCATGGTGCTTTAAATGAGAAAAAGGGTTATGCATTATAAAAAACAAGTACAATAATCTTAAACAATACAAGTCATGACTGGTACAAGAGGAGAGAGGAAACTGCCCGTAAGTGCTCAAAATCTACAAGGGATGGGTGAAGATACAATAGGTGAGATAATAGCTGGTCGTGCAGAGGTTTGGTGGATCAGTGGTTACTGCAGGTTGTAGGCTTGTTGGAAGAGGTAGGTCTTTAGGTTCCTTTTGAAGGTTTCCACAGCAGGTGAGAGACTGATATGTTGGGGTAGAGAGTTCCAGAGTACGGGGGATGTGCGGGAAAAATCTTGTATGCGATTGTAGGAAGAGGAGATAAGAGGGGTGTAGAGAAGGAGATCTTGTGAAGATCCAAGGTTGCATGCAGGTAAGTACTGGGAGACAAGGTCACAGATGCATAAAGGAGACAGGTTGTGGATGGCTTTGTATGTCATGGTTAGGGTTTTGAACTGGAGTCTCTGAGTAATGGGGAGCCAGTGAAGGGATTGACAGAGAGGAGAGGCGGGAAATAGAGGGGGGCAGTTGGATTAGTCAGGCAGCAGAGTTTAGGCTAGATTGGAGGGGTGCGAGAGTGTTATTGGGGAGGCCACAGGGCAGGAGGTTGCAGTAGTCAAGGCAGGAGATGATGGCGTGGACTAGGGTTTTTGCAGATTCCTGGTTGAGGAATGTATGGATCCGGGAAATATTTTTGAGTTGAAGTCGGCAGGAAGTGGAAAGGGCATGGATATGTGGTTTGAACGAGAGATCAGAGTCAAGGATTACCCCCGAGGCAGCGAGCTTGGGAGAGTGAGCAGCACACATCCATACAGTTAACAGTATTGTGGGCCTCTCAGAGCGCCGGGCCCGAGGCAACCACCGCCTCTGCTCCCCTGTAGCTATGCTACTGCTCTATACACATTAGCCTGTCAGTATTAACCAAAATGTCTTTTCGGACACTGCATTTTATCTTAGTAACGTTGATATCTAATTTATGTATTAATATATGGATCATACATTGAGGCACAGTGTTGTTCTATGATTAAGAAATATCCCCAGCACAAAAGATTTTACCTTGGTAGACAGTGCTTTTATATATTGAGTTGCTTGAAGACAGACACATTTTGTGATCCATGTCCAGATAAAAAACCCTTCACTTTCTAAAATCATACTTTTACGAAACTGCAACATGGTTACTTCTGTACCTTTCCCCCGATGCTTAAATCAAAGATAGACTGTCCGCCGTGGTGCTTAGCCTTTGACCTTATCTTAAGTAATATTTTTCAATACAGACTTTCCAATCAAGAAAGGGACATTGGTACACAGTTCTTAAAAGCGTTTTGCTTTGTTTGATTTGTACTTGAAACTTTTCTGAAATGTAAGTGGCTCCCTCAGAGGAAGTGACATTTTCTTGTAAATGTGTCACTTTGGAACAAGTTTGATTGTTCGCTTTGTACAGACGTCAGTCTGATCTGTTTTTTTTAATAGCTAAACTAGTGTTATATTTTTGTATTTCATAATAATGACTTAATTAATTGTTTTGCTTAATTTGTTTTTGATTTTTAGTGGTCTGAAGAAAAACCTGAACATTATTTTCTTTCCATTAGCACAATGCTAAAAGTGGAGGTGATTATTGACATCCACCTCAATGGAACTCACTTCCCCACCTGAATAAGTGCATAATTATGTTGAAACACCAAAAATCCTAATTTAGCATTATATCTGGTATTGTTCATCTTTATTTAAAAAGCTAAAGTCATTTTTGAAGCATAATTTTTGTTAGTAAGTTAAAAGGGTTAAAAGTTGATCAGCAATTTCTCATTTTTCAACAAAATTTACAAAAATCTTTTTTTTAGGGACCACATCACATTTTAAGTTACTTTGGGAGACCTATATGACATAAAGTACCAAAAAGTGACACCATTCTAAAAACTGCACCCCTGAAAGTGCTCATAAATTCCACATTCAAAAAGTTTATTAACCATACAGGCGCTTCAAAGCAATTAATAGTAGAAAAAAAATGAAATTTTTTATTTTCACAATGGTAACCAGAGGAAATGGAAACCAAAATAAGTTATGCAATTTCTCCTGAGTACACAGATACTCCATTTGTGGGTGAAAACTACTGCTTGGGTGCATAACAGGGCTCAGAAGAGAAGAAGCACCATTTGACTTTTTGGATGAAAAGTTGGCTGGTATCAACAGCAGATGCCTTATCGCATTTAGTGAACCCCTGAAGTGCATAAACAGTAGAAACCCCCCACAAGAGATACCATTTTTGAAACTAGACCTCTCAATAAATTTATCTAGATCTGTGGTGAGCACCTTGAACACCCAGGTGCTTCAAAGAAGTTTTATAATGTTGAGCCCTGAAAGTAAAAGATCACATTTTAACCACAAAAATGTTTCTTTTAGCCCCGACCTTTAAAAGGGGTAAAAGAAGAAAATGGAACAAAGAATATGTTGTGCAACTTCTCCTAAGTAAGATGATACCCCATATATGAGGGAAAACTACTGTTTGGGCATATGTCGGGTCTCAGTAGGGAAGGAACACAGTTTGACTTTTTGAACAGAAAATTGGAATCGAGTCCAGACAACATGTTGCATTTGGAGTGCCTCTGATGTGTCTAAACAGTGAAAACCCTCCACAAATTAACCCATTTTGGAAGCAAGGAACTTATATGGATGTGTGGTGAGCACCTTGAACCCCCAGGTGATTCACATAAGCTTATAACTTAGATCGGTGAAAATGAAAAATCATATTTTAACCACAAAAATGTTTTAACCCCCAAATTTTTCATTTTCACAAGGGTAACAGGAGAAAATGGACCATACAATTTGTTGCCAATTTTTCCTAAGCACACTGCTACCCTATATGTGGGGGAAAACTACAGTTTGGGCACATGTAAGGGCTTGGAAGGGAAGAAGCATCATTTTACTTTTTGAATGCAAAATTGGCTGGAATTGAGAGAGGATGCCATGTTGTGTTTGGAGAGTTCCTGATGTGTCTATACAATGGAAATCCCCCAAAAGTGATCCCATTTGGTAAACTAGACCCCTCAAGGAATTTATCTAGATGTGTGGTGAGCACCTTGGAGCACCATGTACTTAACAGAAGTTTATAACTTTTGAGGAGTGAAAATAAAAAAAATCACATTTTAACTACAAAAAATGTTTTATCCCCAGTTTTTTCAGTTTCACAAGGGTAACAGAAGAAAATGGAACCCAAAATATGTTATGCAATTTCTCGTAAGTACGCTGATTCCCCATATGTGGGGGGAAAACTACTTTTGAGGCACAGTGCAAAGCTCAGAAGGGAAGAAATGCCATATTGAAGTTCAGATTTTGCTGGAATGGGTTAAGGGTGCAATGTCACATTGGCAAAGCCCACGAGGTGCCGGAACAGTAGAAACACTATAAGTGACCACATTTTACAAACTACATTGCCCCAATGAATTACTCTAAGGGTTCAGTGAACATGTTGACACCACATGTCCATCACAGGGTTTTATACCATTGGTTGCTAAAGAAGGGAAAAGCTACATTTTTACCACTAAAATGTTGTTTTAGTCCCAAGTTTTTAATTTTTATAAGACGGAAATTCCCACACAGCTTTTACCATAAAGTGAGACTAGGGACTTTTTTTTTTTAAGTGGCGGAGGAATACAGTGTGGAAGGATACCTACCTTCCGTCATTGGATTCCTGCAGCCCGTAGAGAGCGGCAGCATCAGCTGATGCTGCAGTTCTCTACCCAAGATCGTCGTGGGACACACTCGTGGACTGCTTCGGATCATGGGTGAGTATTTTTGTGGTTTGTTATGTTAATATTTATTCCGTAAAAGACAATGGCTTCGGGGAACAATGTGACAAGTATTGGTAAGTATGTTACTCTATGTTATATGTACTGTATGTCTATGTATGTATTGTATGAATGTATTGTATGTAGCATGCATGTAGTATGTATGTAGCATGCATGTAGTATGTATGTAGTATGTATGTAGCATGTATTATGTATGTAGCATGGAGTATGTATGTAGCATGTATGTAGTATGTATGTAGCATGTAGTATGTATGTAGCATGCATGTAGTATGTATGTAGCATGCATGTAGTATATATGTAGCATATAGTATGTATGTAGCATGCATGTAGTATATATGTACTATGTATGTAGCATGCAGTATGTATGTAGCATGCATGTAGTATATATGTAGTATGTATGTTGTATGTATGTAGCATGCATGTAGTATGTATGTATGTAGTATTTTTTTTTTTTTTTTTTACATTTAACACATTAGCCGGATGATGGGACTACTACTGTCCCATCATTGGCTAATGTGTCAATCACTGTCATGGTAGCAGGCATCGCCCGATGGGACTTGTAGTCCCATCGGACGATGCCTGCACGGACCCCCGGACATCAGCGCAGCCCCCCGGCAGGCCGGCACAGCCCCCCGGCAGGCCGGTACAGACCCCCACAGGGTGCACAGCCCCCCGGCAGGCCGGCACAGCCCCCCGGCAGGCCGGTACAGACCCCCACAGGGTGTACAGACCCCGGGCAGTCCGCACAGCCCACCGGCAGGCCGGCACAGCCCCTCGGCAGGCCGGCAGAGACCCCCGGAAGGCCCGTACAGACCCCCGAGAGGCTGTACAAGGGCAGGAAAGGGTTTTTCCAATTCCGATACCGGAAGTCTCATAGACTTGAATGGGACTTCCGGTATCGGCATCGGCGATACCGATACTTTTTTTAAAGATCGGCCGATCCATTCCGATCCGATATTTTGAAGTATCGGACGGTATCGCTCAACTCTAGTCATCTTGTATTGCCTTGCAAAAAACAAGCCGCCATATAGCTCCATCAATGGAAGCATAAAAAAGCTATAGCTCTCTGAATAAAGCAATGCAAACACAATTCTTTTTTCTATAACATCGTTTTTATTGTTTAAAAGCATCAAAGCATTAAAAAATGATATGAATGTGGTAACTCGAAGAATAAAACTGCGTTATGAGTTTTACCATACTCAGAACAGCATTAAAAAAGAAAATTTTTGAATTGATAGTTTTTCTTAATTCTGTCTCCCAAAAATCAGAATAGAAAGAGATCAAAAAATGTTTTGTTACTGAAAATGATACCAATAAAAATGTCTACTCCCGCAGAAAACAAGCCCACAGATTAATCTGTCAGCTAAAATATGTAAAAATTATAGCTCTCAAACTATGGCAATGCAAAAACTTGTTTTTGCAAAAAAAAATCTTTTAGTGTGTGACAGCAGCCAAACATAAAAAAAATATAAATCTGGTATCGCTGTAATCACAACGACCGGAAGAATAGTTATCTAATTACATGAACTGCACGAGGAATGGCATAAAAGATAAATAAAACCAAGTCTTTACCTGCTGTTGATTTGTTCATTCTTCCTCCCAAAGATTGCAGTAAGGTTCTGCTCACATTCATCCTGCGCTCTGCACAGAGTGCTGACACCGAGATTTCCATGTAAATCTCTGAAATACATGATTTAGATGGAACCCCGGTGGAAGATTTCCTATAATGAGGCAGATGGAGACACTGTGGATGCCGTCTGGCCTATGAATCTGCAGTGTCTGTCTCTTTAGGCATGCATAAATGTGCTGTCGGCCAGATGGAGTCCAGAGAAACTTTGCTGCCTCATTAGTGAATGGATCCCTCTGGGTTTTCGTTTGAATCACGTCACTCAGAGATTTAGATGGAAACCTCAAAATAAGTGCTCCTCATAGAGCGCAGGATAAAAGTGACAAAAATGTTATATAAAATGTTCCCAACAAAAGCTTCAAATCAATCCACCAAAAACAAATCCCCTCTCAGGTCTGTCATCTATCAAGAGAAATATAGGAGGCTTCCATGTTACTAGTAGTACAAAGGCTCTGGAAAAGTGAAATGGCTCCTCGCCCCTCTAAAGAAATTCAGCAAATTCTGCGCTCCCAAATCCAAATGCCCCCCTCCGTTTTGAGCCCCAGTGTGCCTAAATAGCATTTAGTATCCAAATGTTTGGCATTTCTGTAGCAATGAGAGTCCGCCTAATTTAGGGTGCGTGTTTCCAGAAGCACAAGCTGGGCACTACAGCGTACTGGGTACTACTATGGCAGTTTTCAATTTCAATCCACTGACTTTCACTGCCACGGAGTCAAAATCATCACTACATCTGTATAATAATAACTAAAGGAGTACAATTTACAAAATGGGGTCACTTGAGGGGGATTCTGCTTTTCTAGCACTTCGCCATTTTACCTATATATGGGTCGCCCTCCCAGGGCTGTGGGGTACTTGGTACCAGGCCGGTGTCAGTGGGATGTGTCACAGCAGTGGTGACCCGGACCGTGGCCCTGGGCGCCCAAGTAATGGGGGAATGTAATGGTTTAATTGAACAGTTCGTGACGCCACCTATGGTGCTCGGCAAGTGAGATGTTAAGCCGATGCTGCATGCAGATCCACTGGGAATGATGGTAGGTTGCAGCAAAGGTGTAAAAGCTCCCCACAGGTGAAGTTGTAGTCCCAGGGCAGTGTAGAAGTGGTTGGCATGGGGATGTAGCAGTGCCGTAAGGGTAGGAAGCAGACAAGACACAGCGGGGTGCAATTTCTGTATCTTTACTTGATAACTGCAGTCCAGGGTCCTGATTACAGATGGTAACAGAGCAGGCTAGCCTGGAAGAAATTCAAGGATTCTCTCTCAGCAGTTGGGCTGTGCAGTCTCCTTCCTAGCGCTTGTTTGAATGAAGTACTCCAAGTACTGAGTTACACTGAAGTTCCTCCTGTCAGATGTTCCCAAGAACCTTACTTGCACGGCAGACAGCTGTAGCCTTTCTCGGGGACTCCTCTCTCTTGAGTCCTGGCTCACTATCCAAGCTGCTGTTGTGCCCTCAAGTCTTAGATGGGAGTAGGGAATTTACAGCCTCGTACTCCTCTGGTGTCTGTTGCATTACTGTTAGTATCCATACAACCGTGGAGACCAGGCTCCAGTTCATGCGCTCTCACTGTGAGGGAGCTCTCCTTTCCTAGCTCAACCTCCAGCTTCTCTCTACACGTCTGCATACTTCACCCTCCTCAGACTAACTGACCACTCCTTCCTCTTGGCCCTCAGAGAGCACTCCTCCTCTTAATTCCGGTTCAGAGCTCCCCCTGCTGGCCTGGAATGGAACTGTGTTGCATGTATAGATTGACTGCGAGAGAGACCCATCATTGCCTCCAAGCCTGGCATTACCCTCCCCTGGAGGAAGGCAAAGCCACTGTGGCGGCCATACTCCTGGGGGCGCCACATATACCCATGTGAAAATGTAAAATCTGGGGCTAAAGCAAAATTTTGGTGGTAACAATTTAATTTTTTCTTCACTCCCCAATGGTATAAAATTCTGAGACTCACCTTTGGTAACAATATGAATACTATACTCCTAAAAGAATTTATTGGGGGTTGTAGTTTGTAAAATGAGGTTGCTTATGGGAAGGTTTCTGCTGTTCTAGCACCTCAGTGACTGCCAATGTGACATGACACCCTCAAACAATTCCAGTACAATCTGAATTCCAGTATGGCACTTCTTCCCTTCTAAGCTTTACACTGTGCCTCAAAAGTCGTTTTTGACCTCAAGTGGGGATTGGTGTACTCATAAGAAATAGAAAAAACAAATTTTAGGCTCCATTTTTCCCCACTATCCATGTGAAAATGAAAAATCTGGATTGTGTGAATAATATATATATTTATTAATTTTCACAGATCAACCTTGCAAAATTCTGTGAAGCATCTTTGAGTTCAATGTGCTCACCACATGTCTAGATAAATTCGTTGAGGGGTCTAGTTTACAAAATGGGGTCACTTTTGAGGGGTTTCCACCTTTTAGGCAAATCAGGACCTCTCCAAATGCGATATCACACTCGCAGACCATTCCATCAAAATCTGCGTTCCAAAACGCCACTTCCTTCCTTTCTAAGCCCCATCATGTGCCCAAACATTATATTTCCCCCACATATGGGGTACCCGCACACTCTGGAGAAATTTCACAACAAATTTTGAGTTCCATTCTCTCCTGTTACTCTGGAGAAAATAAAAGATTTGGGGCTAAAAAAAACATTTTTGTGGGAAAAATTAGATTTGTTATATTCATGGCTCTTTGTTATAAACTTCTGTGAGGCAAATGGGGGGTTCAAGGTGCTAATCATCTCTCTTGATACATTCCTTGAGGGGTCTAGTTTCCAAAATTGGGTCATTTGTGGGGGTTTTCACTGTATAGGTACAATAGCTGCTCTCCAAATGCGACATGGCATCCGCTAATGATTCCAGCAAATTTTGCATTCAAAAAGTCAAATAGTGCTCCTACCCTTCCGAGCCCTGCTGTGGGCCCAAACAGAAGTTTTGCTCCACATATTTAGCATTGTTTACTCAGGAGGAATTGTACTACAAATTGTTCTGAGCATTTTCTCCTGTTACCCTTGTGAAAATAAAAAGTTTGGGGCTAAAATAACATTTTTTTGGGAAAATTTAAATTTTTTAGTTTCATGGCTCAGCATTATAAATTTTTGTGAAGTAATGTGCTCACCACACATCTAGGTACATTTCTAGCTTCCAAAATGGGGCCATTTGTGTGGGTTTTCCCTATTTGGGCACATCAGGGGCTTTCAAAATGCGACATGATGTCTGCTCTTGATTTCAGCCAATTTTGCGTTCAAAAAGCCAAACGGTGCTCCTTCTCTTCCGAGCCCTGCTGTACGTCCAACCAGAAGTTTTCTCCTACATATGGAGTATCGGCGTACTCAAAAGAAATTGCACAACAAATTTTGGGTAAATTTTCTCTTGTTACCCCTGTGAAAATAAAAAAATTAGGGTCTAAAGTAATTTTTTTGTGAAAAAAGTTAAATGTTAATATTTTTCCATTAATTCCTGTGAAGTTTCTGAAGGGTTAATAATCTACATGAATGTGGTTTTGAGTACATTGAGCGGTGTAGTTTTTACAATGTTGTCACTTTTGGGTATCTGACATATAAGCCCCTCAAAATCACTTCAAATGTGTTGTAGTCCCAAAAAAAGACTTTGTAAATGTTGTTGGAAAAATTAGAAATTGTTGCTAAACTTTTAACCCTTCTAACTTCCTACCAAAAGAAAAGTTATGTTTCAAAAATTGTGCTGATGTAAAGTAGGCATGTGGGGAATCCTTTTTTTTTTTTTATATTATAAGACGCTTCGGATTATAAGACGCACCTCAAATTTTGAGGACAAAATTTTTTCTTTTAATAAAATGGTGGTGCTTCTAATAATCCATGCGTCTTATTGCTTACTGGGGGGTGGTGGCTGCAGTGAAGCGGGGTCCCAGGGTCACTGCTGGAGGAGGCAGGAGTGGGGTGATGCTGCAGGCCCCAGGCTGGGATGAAGGGGTGTCCGATGTGCAGTGTGGTGCTGCAGGTGTCCAGTGCTGTGGGGATGTCTGGTGCTGCGGGCACCCAGTGGTACTGTGGGTGTGTCCGGTGGTGCTGCGGGGGTCTGCGGTGCTGCTGAAGGGGTCTCTTAGCGCTGAAATCTCATCTCCCGAGATCTTGATGCTGAGATCTCCATCTCCACATGTGCCGCCCCCGATGGCCATTTTCCTGGAGTCCACCGCATAGGAAACCACGGAACTGCGGGTGCTCTGGCCTTTCACAAAATGTCGGCAGAACCCCCCACAGCACCGAAGACCCCAACAGCATGCTGGACACCCCAGCAGTAAAAATTCACTGCACACTCTACAGAGTGTGCTGTGAATTTTTACTACATGAACTTAGGTCCATTTGGCCCGTTACACCAGCACCTCGCCATAAGATAGAGTGCAGGCCAATACTCTTTCCATTGGACACCCCAGCAGCACCGCCGGCCACCCCCTCATCCCAGCCTGCAGCAACAATACCATTAAGTTATATAAGCATTATAAGACGCACCCCCATTCCCCCCAAATTTTGGGGAAAAAAAGGGCGTCTTATAATCCATAAAATATGGAATTCATTAACTATTTTGTGTGACATAACTCTGGTTTAAGGGCATAAAAATACAATTTTGAAAATTGCTACATTTTTGCCAAATTTCTGATTTTCTTCACAAATAAACGGAAGTCATAATGAACAAATTTTACCAGTATCTTGAAGCACTATGCATGTAGCAATATTCTCAGAATCAGTGGGATCCGTTTGTAGCGTTCCAGAGTTATTACCACATAAATTGACACTGGACAGATTTGTAAAATTTGAAGGTGAAAACAGGTTTGGGGAGGGTGGTAACGGGTTTAAAAACTAGACCAGATCGATCAGCAAAAGACTGAGTCAGTCAAGTTGCCAATTTACTGAAGCATCACAGAGTGGGGTATTGTGTAACATCTGTACCTGTATCTCCACGGGGTCCCTGTCGGGGTCCCCGCTCTCATCTGCTCCCCCCTGCTCAACCTCGGCTCCTAGTAACTTTCCTGCTCCTGCTTCCTGGCGCGTGTCTAGCAGATCTCCAGGAATGACACTGAGGTTGCACGCGCTACCGGTCTCTTAAAGAGACAGTGTGCATTTTTTAAATATGCTTCTAAACAATGGTGTTATAGTGTGTACTATTTCTGGCACCTCTGCCATAAAGAGGGTGCCGGAGCAACAAGTGTTTCCTGTTGCTAATTTTCGGTTTAGTGTTCTATAGTACCTGTGTTTGGTTGTGCACCGCTAGTGTCCTGCCTGTACCCAGCTAATATCATTTATCTTCTCAGACTACCAGCAGCTCCCTACTCTGTACCCAGAATGATAACAGTGCTGCCTGTGCAATTTCCATTCTGCTTAGCCGTCCGTCACTCCGTTCTCCTGGACGATGTCAGTACTGCATGTGCCAGCCTCGTTCCATGCTGTCGTCTCCCGGCTGTCAAGTTCAGCATCTCTTGTTATCACTGCCTGTTCACCTGATCCGCAGGGCCAGCTTCCACGTATCCGGGGTCTAACTGGAGGTAGCACCTGTATCCCCTGAACACTCCAATCTGATCTTGTTTGAGGGGTCTTACTACAGGTGTCTGGGGCTCGCATAGTCATGCCCCCTTCGGAGCTCTCAGTCCGTGGTCCCGTGGTTCCACAAAAATAGCAATAAATGAATATGCACTACAACATCTGTGCCTCCGCTTCCATTCGTTACATAATGTATTTGTGCGTCGTGAGCTTCCAGGCCTCCCCATAATGCCCTGCAGCTATGACCTCTAGCAGATTATCATACCTTGTGTAGTAGTGGTCAATACCTGGGCCATCACAGATCACCAGTTCCCAGTAGAGGACAGTTTGTATGACATGGTGTTTTTCCATCTCAATTGTATCTGGGTAAGTTTCATGCTCCTGTAGAGCGTAAGATCTTATGACCAGCAGGGTCCTCTCTCTCCATTTCTATCTTCTCTCTCCTGTACCGTGTAAGCCCTTATGGTTCTCTCTTACTTCTGTAGTGTGTAAGCTCTAATAGTTAGCGGGGTCATCGCTTTCTTCTGTAGTGTGTAGGCTCTTATGGTCAGTGGGGTCCTCTCTCTCTCCTCTTCCCGATGTGTATTTTCCAAACAAGTACAAACGTTCGAGTTTTGAGACTTCTGTAAATGTATTCTTCGAAAATCGAACTTTTGTGGAAAATTTGGCAAATTTAAAAGTCAAAAGAGCTGCTGATCTCTACCAATTACACATTACAGCATCAAATTGCACACTATATGTATCCAGAGATTTAAGTAGGGGAAATTAGTCCTGAAGAGCAGAAAACTAGACCTGGTGTATGTTTCATTCTAGGTAACAAAAGAAAGTTCCAAATTTAGTTGGTGTATGATACGCCAGTGGGCTTTTTGTTCAGGACTGGCTAATAAAACATCAGTCTGATAAATTCCACCCTGTTTGCCTGTTGTATGTGTCTCCAAGTAAATGTAATGTGAAAGAGTCAAGGCTTTTGATATTGTATTGAATTTGTATAGTGAGAAATTGTAGCACTTTTTCCAAGTCAAGAAAAGCTAAGGGTGGGTACATCTGTATAGGGAAAACATTAAAAACAGATAAGTGGCATTTCAGTCGATTGGAAGAAACAGCAACAATCTTCAATATGCTGATGACTCTTATCATTGATTTGTAATGAACTGTAAAATAACTGTTTTAATTGTAGCATGTTATCTTTTGTAAGATTTCCATGGAAAAGCTTTGTGCTAGCCACTCTGTCTAGCAGGTCTTAGGTGGTGCCCTGGCGTTCATCCTTTAACCCCTCTTGGTTTTAGTCCATGGAGTGGCTGCTTGCTAGTGTAATTGACTGGCAGAGGGTGATCTAAAAACCAAGTAATTACTAATCGGTCAGGAACAGAATCAACAGGCAGCAGGTCGAAGTCAGAAACAGGAATCGCAATAGCTAGGCAGTGGAAGAACAACAGGCGTGAACCAAAGTAAGGCTATGTGCACACGTTGAGGATTTTATTGCGGATCCGCAGCGTTTTTTGCCTCGCGGATTCGCAGCGTTTTTTTTTCCGCAGCATGTCAATTCTTTGTGCGGATCAGCAGCGTTTCTGCACCCATTGACTTGCATTGAGTAAGGCACATCCACAGCAAACCCGCAGGTGTAAAAAAAGATGTGCGTATTTGCTGTGGATGTGGGTGCTGGAAACACTGCAGATCGGGAGGAGGGAAGTGTGTAGTCGGAGCGTGGGCAGAGACTGTGTGTGTATGTGAAAACTGTGTGGTGTTTTATTTCATTAAAATACTTTTTTCTGACAGTGCGTGTGTTTATTTAACCCTTAACTATAAGATTAGTAATGGACACCTCTCCAATACTAACCGGGCATAATGTCACCTTACAATACAAAGGTGACATTAACCCCCCTAAAGGCCCCGTCACACACAGCGAGATCGCTAGCGAGATCGCTGATTTTGTGGCGCAACAGCGATCTCGCCAGCGAAATTGCTGTCTGTGACATGCATCAGTGACCGGCCCCCTGCCGGGTATCGCTGATCATGCAGGAATGTCCAGGGCCATTTTTTGATGGTTGGTCTCCCGCTGGCCAGCACGCATCGCTGCATGTGGCTGCGGGAGACCAACGATCAATGAGCTCCCAGCGCTGTAAGCAGACGCTGGGAGCTGGTCTCCAAGGTAAATATCAGGTAACTAAGCTCCCACGTCGTTTAGTTACCCTCTGTGTACCTTGGATACCTGCGTGCTCGCGCTGGGAGCTGGTATCCAAGGTACACAGCAGGTAACTAAGGGACACGTGTGCTTAGTTACCCGATATTTACCTTGGATACCAGCGTCCTCGCTGGTCCTGATCGCTGATGAGTCTGTGTTATGATTGAGTCACCGTAGGAGGCAAAAACAGAAATGCTAGCTAAGTCCAGAAAACCAGAGAGGTTGGCAGCTATCGGATTGCAGACCCCTGAACCTATCAACACAACTAGCAGTAGCCGTGGGGGGTTCCTACGATGCCCTAGACCCCTCGATCACAGCCGGAGGACTAAATAGCCTAAAGACAGAAAGGGAAATCTAAACTGCCCCAGAGCAGACCCCAAAGCAAAAGGCAGCCCCCCACATATAATGACGGTGAAGCAAGAAGAAAGAACACAACACAGACAGAAAGCTAGACTGAGCAAAGACGGGGCCCAAGCTAACTAGATAGGAAAGGACAGGAAGGCTGCTGTCTGCAATCTGTGAAAAACCCTATGAAAATAAGAGCCAACAGACTGACAGTGAAAAAGGCCCTGAAGACGCTAGGCTTCAAAAAGACTATGTCAGTACTCAGGAATATTCTGAAGACAGAGCAACCGGCAAAAGGAGATTCAGCTCACCCCAGCAGAGAATGGCAGAATCCAGAAAAGCAAGGCAAACAAAAACAAAACACAAATGCTAAAAGGCAAAGCAGAAAACTTAGCTTTAGAGGAGCAGGAATCAGACTGGTCTCCTAGAAGTCCACAGAGAAATCACCCGCAGGGCAGAAGGGCGTCGGCAGCCTTATATCCAGTCCGTGACTCCACTCAGCCAGTCATCATCATTAGGCTCAGGTGCCTGATAATCAGGCTCATTACCTTCCTTTACCAGAATAGGGAGTTCACCAGACCTCATTGACGAAGGGGAAAATGAACTCACAACAGTACCTCCCCCTTGAGGAGGGGTCACCGAACCCTCAACCACGCCACCAGGGTGATCAGGGTGAGCCCGATGAAAGGCACGCACCAATCTTTTGGCATGAATATCAGAGGCAGAGACCCAGGAATTATCCGCCTGACCATAACCCTTCCACTTAACCAAATACTGGAGTCTCCGTCTAGCCAGACGGGAATCCAGTATTTTCTCTACCTCATATTCCATGTTACCTTCAACCAATACAGGGTTCGGAGGTGCCACCCGAGGAACAACTGGTTCAACAAACCTCTTCAACAAGGACTTATGGAACACATTATGGATTTTAAATTTGACAGGAAGAGCCAAACGAAAAGAGACCGGATTAATAATCTCCAAAATCTCGTAAGGTCCAATAAATCTAGGCTTAAACTTAGGAGAAGCCACCTTCATAGCAATATATTTTGATGATAACCACACCATATCACCAATCTTAAACTGGGGACCAATGGTCCTATGTTGATTGGAAAACCGCTGGGCCTTTTCCTGGGAGAGAGATAACTTATCCACCACTTGGTCCCAGATCTGGTGCATTCTCTCCACCACAGTGTCAACACCTGGGCAGGCAGAAGGCTCCACCTGCCCTGAAGAAAATCAAGGATGAAACCCAAAGTTACAAAAAAAAGGTGACATCAAAGTGCCAGAACTAGCTCTATTATTTAAAGCAAATTCGGCCAAGGGCAAAAATGAAACCCAATCATCCTGATCAGTGGAAATAAAACATCTCAAATACGACTCCAAGGTCTGGTTTGTTCTCTCTGTCTGCCCATTGGTCTGAGGGTGAAAAGCAGAGGAGAAGGACAACTGAATTCCCAGCTTGGAACAGAAAGTCCTCCAAAATCTAGACACAAACTGAACTCCTCTGTCAGATACAATGTTCTCAGGAATCCCGTGCAAGCGAACCACCTGTTGCAAAAACAGGGGCACCAACTCAGAGGAAGACGGCAACTTAGGGAGTGGTACAAGATGAACCATCTTAGAGAACCTATCACAAATCACCCAAATAACAGTCATTCTTTGAGAGACCGGCATATCATAGATGAAATCCATTGAAATATGGGTCCATGGCCTCCTGGGGACCGGCAAAGGCATCAACAACCCACTAGAGCGAGAACAAGATTTAGACCGGGAGCAAGTCCCACAGGACTGAACAAAATTCCTGACATCATGAGACAAGGTGGACCACCAAAAAGAGCGACTCACCAGATCTCTAGTACCAAAAATACCTGGATGACCAGCCAATGCAGAGCAATGAACTTCAGACATCACTCTCTTCTTCCACTGGTCAGGAACATACAACTTTCCACTGGGACAACGCTCAGGTTTGTCCTCCTGGAACTCTTGCAGAGCAAGTCTCAAATTGGGTGAGATGGCAGAAAGAACTACCCCTTCGTCTAAGATGGTAGCAGGCTTGGTCACCACAGGAGAATCAGCAAAGAAGCTCCTAGAGAGGGCGTCTGCCGTGACATTCTTAGTTCCAGGAAGAAAAGAGACCACAAAATCAAAACGTGTAAAAAACAAGGCCCACCTAGCCTGTCTAGGGTTCAAGCGTTTAGCCGACTCTAGGTAAATCAAATTCTTGTGGTCAGTGAGGACCACAACTTGATCTTTAGCTCCCTCCAACCAATGTCTCCACTCCTCAAATGCCCATTTCATGGCCAACAGTTCCCGATTCCCCACATCATAGTTACGTTCAGATGGAGAGAACTTTCGGGAAAAGAAAGCACAGGGATTCATTTTAGATGTTACAGGATCCTTTTGGGACAAAACAGCTCCTGCACCAATCTCAGAAGCATCCACCTCTACCTGGAATGGGAGTGAGACATCAGGTTGCCGCAAAACCGGGGCGGAGGTAAATCTTCGCTTCAGCTCCTGAAAGGAAGCAACAGCCTCCGGAGACCAATTCAACACATCAGCACCCTTCTTAGTCAGATCAGTCAATGGCTTGGCAATACTAGAAAATTTTGCTATAAATTTCCGATAAATATTAGCAAAACCCAATAACTTCTGGAGGGCCTTCAAAGAAGTGGGCTGAACCCAATCAGAAATGGCCTGTACCTTGGCCGGGTCCATTTCAATAGTTGACGGAGACAAAATAAATCCCAAAAATGAAATCCTCTGTACTCCAAAAAGGCATTTCGATCCTTTGACATACAGGGAATTCTCCCTCAAGATCCGAAACACAGTCCGAATATGTTCCACATGAGAATCCCAATCCTTGGAGAAGATCAAAATATCATCCAGATAGATAATCAAAAATTTATCGACAAAGTCTCGGAAAATATCGTTCATGAAGCACTGGAAGACAGAAGGGGCATTAGTGAGCCCAAAAGGCATCACCAGGTACTCAAAATGTCCCTCCGGAGTATTAAACGC
This sequence comes from Dendrobates tinctorius, assembly GCF_039654945.1. Taxonomy (NCBI): domain Eukaryota; kingdom Metazoa; phylum Chordata; class Amphibia; order Anura; family Dendrobatidae; genus Dendrobates; species Dendrobates tinctorius. Next base: position 33,782,280 of record NW_027361711.1, read on the forward strand.
CGTCTTCCATTCATCCCCCTGCTTAATGCGGATAAGATTATATGCCCCCCTGAGGTCAAGCTTGGTAAACCAGCAAGCACCTCTAACTCTAGAGAATAGATCCGAAATCAGGGGTAACGGATACTGATATTTAATAGTAATTTTGTTGAGGGCACGATAATCAATACAAGGCCTTAAAGAACCATCCTTTTTGGCCACAAAAAAAACCCGGCACCTAAGGGTGAAGAGGATGGTCTAATATGACCCTTCTCCAACGCCTCCTTAATATAGGACCGCATAGCCTCGTGCTCGGGTACAGATAAATTGAAGAGCCGACCCTTGGGAAATTTATACCCCGGTCTCAGTTCAATTGCACAGTCATAACTCCTATGAGGAGGCAAGGACGCAGACTCATTCTCATTAACACTGGAACTACTATACTCGTGACACCTACTAGAACTACTGAATGTAGTCATTTTGACTACAGACTTGTTTTCATTTATTATTAGAGTTTCATTTGTGGTTATTTATTAATAATTATATTTTTTTAATGTATTATTATTGTGAGATCCAACAGTAATGCTTTGGAATGTTTTTTTTCTGATTTTTTTTCATATTTTTCTACAGGAAATAACAAAAGTAAACTAAGTAAAACAATAATAATAGACGTTTTAAAATAATTTATTATTAAAGTGCACACATATAAACAACTCAAGAACAACAAGCAGAGAAAATGTAAGTGAAGGAGAAGAAAAATGAAAATATGGCGCAGAATCTCAATAAAACCGACCAACCGTTATTATGAAGTACAACCGGTAACTTTCTAAACATTTGTTGATTCGCATTTCAGGCATCGTCTTTCAATTACAGCGGTACATTGCCCACACAAAGACTTATGGCAAGTCATACAATTTCTTATGGCAAGTCATACAATTTCCAACTGATCGATTATTTTTGCATTTTGCTTTTATCTGACAAAATTGTTTTTGAGACATCACATCTGAAGATGTAGCAACTTGGGACATGCCACCCTTTGAATCAGTGGGTTGAATCAGTTGACAGACAGCTAAAGTCTTTCCTAACAATTCATTGAGGTAGATGCAGGGGGTCCTTTACAACTTTTATTGCTAGGATCATTGTAAAACTACAACAGAAAATAGCAATACTGGACATATATACAGTATATATTCATATAACACAGCATACAATGAGAATCACCAGTAACATATCCCTGCTGTTATGTTTGCTACCACTATACAAATATAATGTTTAGTCATTTTTGACTGGACCTATAAAAGTATTGATGTTTTAGTTTATTAATACATTTTTTTTTTTTTTTTTTTACATTTTTTATTAATACATTTTTTCACAGAATTATACTGTATGTGAACATGGTTGATCATAAACAAAAGAAAAATGAAAAAAAACACGTAATTTTTATCGTTTTCGCCTCAAACCATTACATTGCATTATTGCTATATTCATGCATATTGCCCATTTGCAGATAAAAAAATATTCTTTCTAGCTGTAAACTATAACTAATAACATCAAGCTGTATACAAATATAGTTTTTCCCCCCAAAAATTGCTGCTTCACACTATACAGTACAAAATAATCGAATAATATGACAATAAAATGTTGTATATACCTGTAGGAGTTTTCAGAGCTCTTATGTCTGCATCTGTTGTCTTTGTCTCTCCAAGTGAAATGAAAGTAATTTACTATCCAGACTTACTGTCTACTGCTAGGACCAGAGAAAAACACCTCCCTTCATTAGCATAAAATAAGAGCCTACAGTTTTACAAAAAAGCTCTATTCAGATCAGCATTACACAGTAATACAACCAGGTAACACAATGAAAATGTGAAAAGTTGACATCTGAATTGAACTACATCTATATGAACATCAGGTTAAATAAGATACAGTGAAAAAATTATGCACAAAACTTTACAGCAACTTTTAGTGACAAAAGGACAGCAAAATATAGCAGGTAGTCAAAATGACTACCTTTAGTAGTTATAGGTGAATGTTGAAATAAATGCGCAATTTTTGCACCTAAATTATTCATTGCCACAAAATCTTTTTTAACATCCTATTTGAGGAAAAGTCATCGAGTCTCAAGCCGGAATTCCAAAAAATGTAGTCACAGAGGAGAAATACATAGTGCGAAGTAGTCAAAATGACTACCTCAGTAGTTCTAGTGTTAAATACATCATAAAAGTCCGCCAAATAGTCAGGAACATCATGCGACTTAGGAGAGGTGGAAAAAACCGGAGCCTCACTAAAGGCACACCGACAACCCCAACTCACCACAGACACAGATTTCCAATTCAAAACTGGATTATGAATTTGCAACCAGGGAAACCCCAGAACAACAGCATCATGCAGACCATGCAACACCAAAAATCTGCAATTTTCTTGATGGTCTGGGGCGACCCGCATGACCACCTGGGTCCAAAACTGAGGTTTATTTTTCGCCAAAGGAGTAGCATCAATCCCCCTCAAAGGGATAGGTGTCTGCAGAGGTGTCATCGGAAATCCACAACGTTTAGCAAAATCCAAGTCCATTAGGTTTAGCGCTGCTCCCGAATCCACAAAAGCCTTGGCGGAAAATGTGGACAGGGAGCAGATCAGAGTAATTGCCAGAAGAAACTTAGGTTGAACACCACCAACAGAAAACGTGTGTGCAAAGCGTTTCTCTCGTTTAGGACAAGCAGAAATAATATGTGAGGCATCTCCACAGAAAAAACACAGCTTATTACGCCTTCTGAACTCCTGACGTTGCGCCTTAGACAAAACTCTATCACATTGCATAGGTTCAGACGTCTGTTCAACCGGTGGCAACACCTCTCGTGCAATCCTGCGTTCACGTAAACGCCGATCAACCTGAATGGCTAATGACATAGAATCGTCCAGACCAGAGGGAACAGGAAATCCCACCATAGTATCTTTTACGGCTTCTGACAAACCCTTCCGAAAGAGAGCAGCCAAGGCATTATCATTCCAGGTAGTAAGGACCGCCCACTTTTGGAACTTTTGACAGTACAACTCTGCAGAATCTCGACCCTGGTTCAATGCCAACAGGGTCTTTTCAGCCTGATCAATAGCATTAGGTTCGTCATACAACAACCCCAAGGCTTGAAAGAATGCGTTCACATTAGTCAGAATAGGATCATCTGGTTTCAAAGAAAACGCCCAATCCTGGGGATCGCCACGCAGCAAAGAGATGACAATTTTAACCTGCTGCGCGGAGCTCCCTGACGAGTTAGGCTTCAAGGCAAAAAATAATTTACAATTATTTTTGAAACTCAAAAATTTAGATCGATCCCCAAAAAATACATCAGGTGTAGGGATCTTTGGTTCAACAGCATGCGAACGAGCAAGGTAGGCGGAAATTCCCCGCACTTCCGCAGCAGTGTGCTGCCTTCCTGGCGCTCGAGTCCGACACATCGCTGATCGGGTTGACAGATTACTGGGAGGGGCTGGTGAGGATCCAGCGGTCATGGTGCACATTGGCACAAATGACAAAGTTAGAGGTAGGTGGAAGGTCCTTAAAGATGATTTCAGGGAATTAGGCTGTAAGCTTAAAGCAAGGACCTCCAAGGTGGTATTTTCGGAAATACTTCCTGTACCACGTGCCACGCCAGAGAGGCAACGGGAGATTAGGGAGGTTAATAAGTGGCTCAGGAATTGGTGTAGGAAGGAGGGGTTTGGGTTCCTGCAGAACTGGGCCGACTTCTCAGTTGGCTACAGGTTCTATGCTAGGGACGGGCTGCACCTCAATGGGGAGGGTGCAGCTGTGCTGGGGGAGAAAATGGCTAGAAGGTTGGAGGAGTGTTTAAACTAGGGACGGGGGGGGAGGGTATTCCTTTTATAGGAGGGGAAGACAGTGCAGATAGAGACCTGGGCACAAATAATGACATTGGGGGTGGGGGTGGCATGGGGGGTGGGGTTAGAACAGTTAATAATTTAAGAAAGAATAGAGGTACAGAGAGATACATAAAGTGCATGTATACTAATGCCAGAAGTCTCGCCAACAAAATGGAGGAATTGGAGTTAATGTTGTTGGAACATAATTATGACATGGTGGGGATATCTGAGACATGGCTGGATGAGAGCCATGACTGGGCAGTTAATTTACAGGGCTATAGTCTGTTCAGAAATGACCGTACAAATAAGCGAGGGGGAGGCGTGTGTTTATATGTAAAATCATCCTTAAAACCCATCCTTCGTGATAATATATATGAATCTAATGAAAATGTAGAGTCCCTGTGGGTAGAGATAAGGGGAGGGGGGAAAAATAATAAATTACTGATAGGGGTTTGTTATAAATCTCCAAAAATAATGGAAGCTACAGAGAATATCCTCATAAAGCAAATAGATGAAGCAGCGACTCAAGGAGAAGTCATTATTATGGGGGACTTCAACTACCCTGAAATACATTGGGGAACCGAAACCTGCAGTTCCAGCAAAGGTAATAGGTTTTTGACTACTATGAGAGCCCATTACCTTTCACAACTGGTTCAGGACCCAACAAGAGGGGGGGCACTGCTAGACCTAATATTATCCAACAGGCCAGACCACATATCAAATGTAAGGGTTGGGGGTCACTTGGGTAATAGTGATCACAAATTAATAAGTTTTCATGTATCCTTTAATAAGATGTGTAGTAGAGGGGTTACAAGGACACTAAACTTCAGGAAGGCAAATTTCCAACGGATGAGAGATGATCTTGGTGCAATTAACTGGGACGATATCCTGAGACATAAAAATACACAAAGAAAATGGGAGACGTTTATTAGCATCCTGAATAGGATCTGTGCACAATATATACCGTATGGGAATAAACATGCGAGAAATAGGAGGAAACCACTATGGCTAAATAGAGCTGTAAGGGGCGCAATAAGAGATAAAAATAAAGCATTTAGAGAATTAAAGCAAGTAGGTAGTGATGAGGCATTAAATAAATACAGAAGATTAAATAAATTCTGTAAAAAGCAAATCAAGACAGCAAAGATTGAGACAGAGAGACTCATTGCCAGAGAAAGTAAAAATAATCCCAAAATATTCTTTAACTACATAAATAGTAAGAAGCTAAAAAATGATAGTGTTGGTCCCCTTAAAAATAGTCTGGGTGAAATGGTGGATGAGGATGAGGAAAAAGCCAATATGCTAAATGACTTCTTTTCAACAGTATTTACACAAGAAAATCCCATGATGGATAACATGATCAGGGATAAAAATTCTCCATTAAATGTCACCTGCTTAACCCAGCAGGAAGTACGGCGGCGTCTACAAATCACTAAAATTGACAAATCCCCGGGCCCGGATGGGATACACCCCCGAGTACTGCAGGAATTAAGCACAGTCATTGATAGACCACTATTTTTAATCTTTAAAGATTCCATAATAACAGGGTCTGTGCCACAGGACTGGCGTATAGCAAATGTGGTGCCAATATTCAAAAAGGGGACAAAAACTGAACTTGGAAATTATAGGCCTGTAAGTTTAACCTCAACTGTGGGTAAAATCCTGGAGGGTTTTCTAAGAGATACTATACTGGAGTATCTGGAGAAGAATAACCTTCTGACCCAATATCAACATGGGTTTACAAGAGACCGTTCCTGTCAGACTAATCTGATAAGCTTTTATGAAGAGGTAAGTTCCGGACTGGACCAAGGGAATGCAGTGGACGTGGTGTACATGGACTTTTCAAAAGCTTTTGATACGGTGCCACACAAAAGGTTGATACATAAAATGAGAACAATGGGGATAGGGGAAAATATGTGTAGGTGGGTTAAGAGCTGGCTCAGGGATAGGAAACAAAGGGTGGTTATTAATAGAGCACACTCGGACTGGGTCACGGTTAGCAGTGGGGTACCACAGGGGTCAGTTTTGGGCCCGCTTCTTTTTAACATATTTATTAATGACCTTGTAGGGGGCATAGAGAGTAGAATTTCAATATTTGCAGATGACACTAAACTCTGCAGGGTAATTAATACAGAGGAGGACAATTTTATATTACAGGAGGATTTATGTAAACTAGAAGCTTGGGCTGATAAATGGCAAATGAGCTTTAATGGGGATAAATGTAAGGTCATGCACTTGGGTAGAACGAACAAGTTGTATAATTATGTGCTTAATTGTAAAACACTGGGCAAAACAGTCACTGAAAAAGACCTGGGTGTATGGGTGGACGACAAACTCACATTTAGTGGCCAGAGTCAAGCAGCTGCTGCAAAGGCAAATAAAATAATGGGATGCATTAAAAGAGGCATAGATGCTCATGAGGAGAACATAATTTTACCTCTATATAAGTCACTAGTGCGACCACACTTAGAATACTGTGTACAGTTCTGGTCTCCGGTGTATAAGAAAGACATAGCTGAACTGGAGCGGGTGCAGAGAAGAGCGACCAAGGTTATTAGGGAACTAGGGGGTCTGCAATACCAAGACAGGTTATTACACTTGGGGTTATTTAGTTTGGAGAATCGAAGGCTTAGGGGTGATCTTATTACAATGTATAAATATATGTGGGGACAATACAAAGACCTTTCTAATGATCTTTTTACTCTTAGACCTGTGACGGGGACAAGGGGGCATCCTCTACGTCTGGAGGAAAGAAGGTTTAAGCATACTCACAGACGCGGATTCTTTACTGTAAGAGCAGTGAGACTATGGAACTCTCTGCCATATGATGTTGTAATGAGTGATTCACTACTAAAATTTAAGAAGGGACTGGATGCCTTTCTTGAAAAGTATAATATTACAGGGTATATACACTAGTTTCCTTAATATTGCGTTGATCCAGGGAGCTAGTCTGATTGCCGTATGTGGAGTCGGGAAGGAATTTTTTTCCCCAATGTGAAGCTTACTGTTGCCACATGGGGTTTTTTTGCCTTCCTCTGGATCAACATGTTAGGGCAAGTTAGGATAGGATATGGGTTGAACTAGATGGACTTAAAGTCTCCCTTCAACCTTAATTACTATGTTACTATGTTACTATGTTACACGATCAGACAATTGCTTTATCTCCATTGAGAGAAAAAAAAAAAAGAATTCCCCCTACGGCATCAGAGATATAGAGGAAAGAATATACACACTCTTTTTTTTTTAAACACAATTCTTTCCTGCTATTGAGTACCCTAGGATCTGCGGTACGGCGGGTGATTCTGTTATGATTGAGTCACCGTAGGAGGCAAAACCAGAAATGCTAGCTAAGTCCAGAAAACCAGAGAGGTTGGCAGCTATCGGATTGCAGACCCCTGAACCTATCAACACAATTAGCAGTAGCCGTGGGGGGTTTCTACGATGCCCTATACCCCTCGATCACAGCCGGAGGACTAAATAGCCTAAAGACAGAAAGGGAAATCTAAACTGCCCCAGAGCAGACCCCAAAGCAAAAGGCAGCCCCCCACATATAATGACGGTGAAGCAAGAAGAAAGAACACAACACAGACAGAAAGCTAGACTGAGCAAAGACGGGGCCCAAGCTAACTAGATAGGAAAGGACAGGAAGGCTGCTGTCTGCAATCCGTGAAAAACCCTATGAAAATAAGAGCCAACAGACTGACAGTGAAAAAGGCCCTGAAGACGCTAGGCTTCAAAAAGACTATGTCAGTACTCAGGAATATTCTGAAGACAGAGCAACCGGCAAAAGGAGATTCAGCTCACCCCAGCAGGGAATGGCAGAATCCAGAAAAGCAAGGCAAACAAAAACAAAACACAAATGCTAAAAGGCAAAGCAGAAAACTTAGCTTTAGAGGAGCAGGAATCAGACTGGTCTCCTAGAAGTCCACAGAGAAATCACCCCCAGGGCAGAAGGGCGTCAGCAGCCTTATATCCAGTCCATGACTCCACTCAGCCAGTCATCATCATTAGGCTCAGGTGCCTGATAATCAGACTCATTACCTTCCTTTACCAGAATAGGGAGTTCACCAGACCTCAGTGACGAAGGGGAAAATGAACTCACAACAGTCTGCCTGTTTGACAGCTCAACAGCGATCATGTAGCCAGGCACCAGCGATCCTGACAAGGTCGTGTTGTTGTCGGGATCTCTGGTGCATCGTTTAGTGTGACGGCACCCTTATTTCTGGGGCGGCTGTGGGCAGGTTTTGTAGCCAGGGGGGAATATCCATGCCCCCCTCCTAGGCTTTGAATATCAGCCCGCAGCTGTCTGCGTAACCTTTCTTGCTATTAATTATTGGGGGACCCCACGTCATTTTTTTGGGGACCCCCCTATTTTAATAGCCAGTAAAGGCTATGCAGACAGCTGCGGGCTGATATTCGTAGCCTGGGAAGATCCATGGGTATTACCTGCTTCCCAGGCTATAAACACCGGCCCTAGTCACCGGCATTCCCACTCTGGACTTGAAAATTGCCCGGGATCCCACGCAATTTTTTTTCCATTGTTTTTAAATTAAACAGATAGTACGTTTAAGGCCAGAGTCACACTTGCGAGGAACTTGCACGAGTATCGCACCTCAATACCCGGCACTGCCTGCCTGTGGCAGTGCCGGGTATTGAGGTGCGAGACTCATGCGAGTTTCTCATAAAGTGTGACCCCGACCTAACACAGATTTTTTCTATCTATAGATAGATCTATCTATCGATAGATCTATCTATCGATAGGTAGATAGATAGATCTATAGATAGATAGATCTATAGATAGATAGAAGGAATGAGAGATAGATAGATCGATCAATCTATCTATCTATCTATCTCTCATTCCTTCTATCTATCCTTCTATGCCATACCTATCTATCTATCTATCCCATATCTATCCCCTATATATTCCCTATATATCTCATATCTATCTATCTATCTATCTATCTCACTATCTATCTGTAGATAGATAGATAGATACAAAAATAAAGGCAAAAAGCAGCACCAAAAGGACATATGGGGTGCAAAAAATCCTTCCAGGTATGTACCATACCTCATAATAAGGTCCAAAAGAATGAAGGCAGCACTCCATCTATCTATCGATCTAGCTATAGATCTATCTATCTATCTATCTATCTCATTCCATCTATCTATCTATCTATCTATCTATTCCATCTATCTATCGTGGGCACTGCGGTTTGGAAATCACATTGGATAACATGGTTGTCAAGACTCTAATGTCAGGACCCAGTCGGCGTTGGCAAACTGCCACGCCGCGCAGGGTGGCTTACCCACACTAAGGGAGAGTGCGGGATCCAATACAGTAGTGACGGTTCAACTAGACAGGACCTGCGGCACTGAAAATAGTAAGGAGTCCCAGGACCTAGATCTTGTGACTGCAGGGGGCGGGGCTTAGCGTCCTACTGCTGCAGATGATATAATGTACCTACTGCAGGGAAACTGTAGAGGAGGAGAGGAAAACGCAGGTCAGACAAGCGAGGGTTCGTACACGGAGAGGGCTGTGCGGTACCAGAGGGACGAGCAAAGAATAGTCAAGTCACAGGCAGAGGGTCATACACAGAGAGGTAGTGCAGTACAAGAGGAACAGGCAGAACTCGCAACAGGGACAGAACCGGGTCAAAACCAAACAAGCAAGCAAGATATCAGGCACAAGGCACACGTACGCATGAGGTCAACTAACTCAGCCTAGGGCAGGAGTATAACTGACACCGAACCTAGGTCAAGTGAGCATTAAATAGCCGCCCTCTGCCAGAGAGAGGCAGAAACAATTAACCCCTGTCTCACCAGGATGGGCCAAAGACAAAGCCCATCCTGGATCATGACAATGGTACTGTACCATGTCGGCGGAACTGCTGCCGTTCCGCAGGGCCAAAAACGCTGCGGAACCGCAGCAGAATCCGCAGCGTGTGCACATACACTTGGAGGACTACTAACAGGCAGCTAGAAGTAGGAAATTAGGGATTTAAATAGTGTGAGCCCTGCCCAAGGCTCATTAGTAAGATGACCAAGCACAGGAGTAAACTCCCAAGCTCCCTGCCTAGATGGCACCTATAGTCCCAGAATATTAACCCCAGCTGCTGCACTGTAACTTCACGCCACGATGCAACAACGAGCGATGATAGAAGCAAAAGCATAGATAGAGAGCGCATATGTGGATATAACATGATCTTATTAGGAAATACAGTAACCTTTTCCACCTCTCAGCAGCCTGTAATACTTCCCCTGGCTACTATCTGTAAATGCTCCAAAATGTCCTCAGTTTATACAGTAACTAGACCACACAAGGGAAGTGGATATAGCCGCTGGTTCTTATGAACGCAAATAAAAGCATGAGAATGGAAAGGACATCAGTAGAGAAATGTACAGTTAGCTCAGAGGTTTATAATGTCGTAGCTGTTTTTATGGGGTCATTAAAATGCAATTGTAGTAGCATTTATATCTTGTTAGCCTTTAAAACTTTACTTCACATATTAACAGGAACAAAATAAACAAAGCGTCCATGATCATTCAGCCACTAGCTAGGTAACCTATTTTTTTAGCTGCCATGATTAAATCATTGTGCCTAGCACATCCAAAAGTATTTAAATATTTGTCCATCAGCAAAGGTCTGACAGGTTGGAATCAAAAAGCCAGGCTAGATGGACCGTGTGAGTAAGTTAAGCTGGCACCAAATGAGACATTCAATAGACCCAACCATGAACTGTGGAGTGAGGCCTTCCATTCCTGGTGGGTAATTCAAAAATCAATGCATTTCATTTAATTAATTTAGCATTTATCTTGTAAAATCATTTCTGAGGCAACCAGATAGGGTCATTCTGCACAGCATATGTGGATGATCTGCCCAACCTTCAAAAGATATAACCTTGCCTCAACATGATCAAGGAAGGTGTTATATTCAGGCTTTAACAATTTTAATATTTCAGGACACCGCAATTCCCAAATACCTCATTTTAGATACTATTTTTAAGTCTGGCATGGATTCCAAAGGGAGCATGACTGACTTGTTTCAATTTATAGCAAAACCAATGATCTCACTAAAGTCATTGTGGTCTCCAAATACCCTCACAAATCCACTCAAAACAAAAGAAAATCATCGACATATAGCAAGCATCATCTTTTCTTCCTACAGACCATATTTTTCACCACTGTCTCCAGTGTTGCATTAATTATAGTGGTCAAAGGTGCTACCGCTATGGAGAAAAATAGATGTGACAGAGAACACCACATTCTTGTGGGTAAAGAGAATTTGACAAATATCTGTTAGCTTTTATTCTGGTATTTGGTGCAGAGTACAGCAACTGTACCCTGGCTATAAAAGTATGCCCAAATCCCATCTGATGCAAACCTGACCTAGAATTAAATGCCTTGGCAACATCCAATGACAATATTACCCTCTGGCTCACAATGTTTGCAATGGCCTTGTTTGGAATGAATCCTGTCTGATCAGGATCAATAACTGACAATTCTAACCTTGATACTCTTTTAGCCAACATTGCAAGGAACTCAGTATCAACAGCCAGCAACAATATATACCAACTAGCTGCTGGTCCCATTCTAAAGCATCGGGTACACTAGAATATGGCCAGCGGCAGATTAAAACAAAAAATGTGATATACTTACCATCCGACGGCCCCCCGGAATCTGTTCCTCTTATCCACCCTGCCGCCATCTTCCGTTCCCAGTACTGCTTTGTGCCAAAGACCGCTGCTGACGTTCTCTCGCGAGAGCGCGACGTCATCAGCGGTATTTCGCGCAAAGCAGTACTGGGAACGGACGATATCGGCAGCGTGGAGAGGAGGGACAGGTTCCGGGGGCCGTCGGAAGGTGGGTAGATCACTATTTTTTATTTTAATTCTATTTTTTACACAAAGTCTCTTCTCCTCCGGACCCTGGGTACCGGCTAGCGCTGGGCATCTCCGGCTGCGTCGCCGCTGATGCCCGTGCGCCCGAAGATGACCCGCGGCAACCGTCAGGAGATCAGCGGCTAGCGCCGTTGATCTCCTGATGGCACAGTAGCGGTGGTGTGCATCCTGCTAATTGCGGACTGCGCCTGCGCCTGTTGCTGATTGGTCACCGCCGCCAGGCCCCAACCAATCAGTGCAGTGGGATTTCGGTTACAGACAGACATGATAAGGCGTTTATATATGTAGATAAGACCCCAGCAAGCTTGGAACTTTTCCCTGTTCGGGAAAAACTGAAATTATAACCTTCTGCATGGAGAGTGGTAGTGTGCCATCTTATAGACATGAATTATATAATTTTAATATGAGAGGATGGATCACTTTTTTTTTTGTAAATGTCACCTGGCAGACCATCCCTTTGTGGCGCAATGTTACTTGGCATGCTGCTGTTTTTGTTACGCACCTGTCCCAAATCTTTGCCTTGCTTCCTGCACCCGATCCGCTTTTTACCTATTTTGTTACATTACAACCTGTGTTTAAATATTTTTGTAATCCGACGTGTGTGATGTATCATCACTAAATAGACTTAGTTGGTGAAGTGAAGGGAGAAAAATATAGGCATAAATTAAATTTATCTTATCAAATAAGTAAAAATTTTCATGTCCATATGTATTACACCTTTTGCGATGAAGCTACAAAAATTTCTGGTGCAAGCAATTACCTTTATATGTCGTATGCTTAATGAAAGGAAGTTCACCTGTGCGCAATCTAAGTGTCACATGGTCTGTCAGTATATACACACCTTTTCTGAAAGGCCACAGAGGCTGCAACACCATTAAGCAAGAGGCACCACTAACCAACCAAACACCATGAAGACCAAGGAGATCTACAAACAAGTCAGGGGCAAAGTTGTAGAGGAGTACAGGTCTGGGATGGGTTATAAAAAAAGATCCCAATCTCTGATGATCCCCCAAAGCACCATCAAATTCATTATTATCAAATGGAAAGAACATGGTACTTCAGCAAAACTGCCAAGGAAGGCAGTCCACTAAAACTCTCAGCCCAGGCAAGGAGGGTACTAATCAGAGAGGCAGCACAGAGACCAAAGGTAATCCTGAAAGATCTGCAGAATTCCCAAGCAGAGACTGAAGTATCTGTCCGTATGACCGCTATAAGCCATAAGCTCCATAGAGGTTGCCATAGAGGTTTGCAGTAAAAAAGCCCTTATTTACACACACAAATTATAAGACTCATTTTCAGTTTGATAAAAGACGTGTGGGAAACTCCCCAATGGAGGAAGGTACTGTGGTAAGAGGAGACCAAAATGAACGTTTTGCCCACCAAGATAAACACTATGTCTGGCGCCAAACCAGAACAGCTCATCAACCCAAGAACATCTCCAGAGTGAAACATGGTGGTAACAGCATCATGCTGTAGTGATGTTTTTCAGCAGCAAAGTCAAGGAAAATGGTCTTAGTAAAGGGGAAGATGGACGATGAGAAACACAGGGATATACTTCAGAAAAACCTGTTTCACTCTGCCAGAGATTTGAGACTGGGTGAAGGTTCACCTTCCAACAAGAAAATGACCCAAAGCATGCTGCTACACTAACACTCCAGTGGTTTAAGGGGAAGCATGTAAATGGTTTGGAGTGGCCTAGTCAAAACCCAGACCTTAATCCAGTTAATCCAATAAAAAGAAAATCAAATGTCCAAAGTTGTAGGCATATTGTTTACATGAACTGATGCAAACCCTCCAAAAAAGACAGATAAACATCAGGCTGTGAGGAAGCAAAACACGAGAAAAAGTGCCAGGGAGGGGGCTTAATACTTTCACAAGCCACTGTAGGGTTCGCCAAGACACACACCTGTGTATTGGTATTAAGACTTTAGTGTTGCTAGACTCCGGCTTGCGCTACACACTTTGACTTACTCAGCTGCTGTCTGCAGTCTACTGGACACCTCCCACCTGCTTGCCTGCGGTCTCCTGGAGGTCACTTGGATGCTTGCCCATGGTCTCTGGGATATTTTCCACCTGACAGCATTTTTCATCATCCTGTCTGTTTGCCTGTGGTTTCCTGATATCTCCTGGTTACCTGCCTGCACTGCTCTTGAAGTTCTCCACCTACCTGCTTGTTGTCTCCAGGACATTTTCCTTCTACCTGCGGTTTCCGGCACTCCACCTATCTGTCTGCAGTCTCCTGTGCCTTGGCTGTCTGTATCCTGCGTACTGGGCGGCACGGTGGCTCAGTGGTTAGCGTTGCAGCGCTGAGGTCCTGGGTTCGAATCCCACCAAGGATAACATCTGCAAGGAGTTTGTATGTTCTCCCCGTGTTTGCGTGGGTTTTCTCCGGGCACTCCGGTTTCCTCCCACATTCTAAAGACATACTGATAGGGAATTTAGATTGTGAGCCCCATCGGGGACAGTGATGATAATATGTGCAAATTGTAAAGCGCTGCGGAATATGTTAGCGCTATATAAAGATTATTATTATTACCCCACTTATCTGCTTCACTGATGCATGTGTGCCCACCCAGATCTTCGGCATGGAGCATCTACGTCACCTCGTGAATCTGACAGCTTTCTAGCAAGTATTTTATTATTATAGCACCATTTATTCCATGGCGCTTTACATGTGAAAAGGGGTATACATAATAAAAACAAGTACACTATTCGTGAACAAAACAAGTCATCAACTGGTACAGGAGAAGAGAGAACTCTGCCCACAAGGGCTCACAGTCTACAATGAATGGGTGAGGTCACAGTACATGAGGGTAGAGGTGGTCATACAGTGGTATGGTGGAACGAGGATTACTGCAGGTTGTAGGCTTGTCAACTCAAATCTGAATTCACAGCTACATTACTCAGTTCAGATGTATAAGGTACTCCATGCTGCTGCTAATCAACATTTTCTATACGGGGACAGAAAAGCACAAAGGCAGTGTCTCTGTGCAATGTTTATGGGAGACATCATAGCAGATCGTGTCTACTCACTAGCTTAGAGACAACTGAAAAATGGAAATAAAGCTTGTAGCAGGGAATCTTGCTGAAAAATGCAGAACAAAAGCTATATTATGGACATAAATTATGTTATTCCTAATGTACACACACAGGACAGTTTATTCTAAACATGTATCTGAACAATTTGGTAACCTAAGTCTTCTAAGAATAACAGAATTTTAACCTTAATGATGAAATACATCTTCATGACAATTTTTTTTAATTGGGCAAATATATCTAATGTGAAAAATTGAGTAACAGTGCTTTACAATATTGTATTTTAGATTCTTTTGTGTTCATTGCTCATAATATCTAAACCTAGTAAATAAAACCTAATAAACAAAAAACAAATTAATTATACTGATACTCTATAGTCAAACTTACCTCTTCTTGGTAATCTTCTTAACGAATGCTAGAATTACAAATTTTGGAAAAAAGATAGAAGAATGTATCAGTGCATTGTGATATTATATAGAATTGGCTTGTTTGTTTCCATAGAGAGACACATATAGGTCTGCACAGGACTGTAGACCTGAAATTATCTTTAATTAAGATTTATTTATTGTAAAGTTACTTTATTTTCAATTTTAGATTCATTGGAACAATAAGAAAAATGGTTTTGTTATAACTTTTTTTAAAATTTTAATACTATAGAGCACTTTGTTAGGACAAGGCTGAATACTGTAGACCTGCTTTATGTGTATGCATGCATTTAATACTGCAATGTATAAAAGCTATTTCACTACTGTTGTTTTAAATTTTGTATTGATTTAACTTATAAAATTAATAAAGAGCATACAGTTTATTGTGGGACACTGAACATAATAGTGTGGGACACTGAACATACTATATATTCGATTGTGATGCTGTGTAAAATTTAAGAAAACAAGAATGCGTTGATTTGGGAATCTTTTATAGCCGTATTTTATTCACAACAGAAGATAGATCAGAAGTTCAAAGTTGGAGATTCGTTCATTACATTTGAAAAATGTAACTCATTTAGAAATTGATAAGAAAAGGGGGAGACAGGGCGCTTCCAATGCGTAGGTCTGTATGGAAAGTAGGTGAGTGCACAGCAAGTGTTAGGCCATGTGCACACGATGCAGATTTGCAGCGTTTCCGCAGCGGATTTTAACGTGCAGAAACGTTGCATATCCGCATTGTGATGTACAGTACCTTTAAAATGAATGGAAAAAAAAAAACGCTGTGCAGACGCTGCGGATTTTTCCGCGCGGTTTTCCTGCGGTACAAAATCCGCAGCATGTTACTTCTTTTGTGCGGTTTTCTATCTCCCCTGTTACCAAATCCGCAGGGGGAAGACCGCAATGGAAAACCGCACAAAAACCCGCATGAAAACCGCGTGAAAAATGGAAGAAATCCGCAGGAAAAATGCAGGTCATTTGACCTGCGTTTTTCTTCCATTCTGCACGGAAAAATCCGCAGGGCTCAAAACTCCGTCTGCACTCAGCCTAAGGCTCACCTGATAGGGTTGTGAGAGTCACAACACCTATAATCGCATAAAACAGCTGCAGCAGTCTGCACAAGGTCCAAGGACTTGGTACAAAGAGAAGGCTGGTAGTGCAATAAGAGACTGCGCTGCTGTGGTAGAGTTCAAGGTATCTTTATTGCCAACGCGTTTCCTGAGCCAGTCCCAGCTCACTTCATCAGGGCATGTTACAGAAGATCATTTCAGGGGTATATATACACAAAAAAAAAAAAAAGGGGAGGAGCCAAGAATAGTGGGGTGACACGTCAGCATGGATACATATACATGAATCATACAAAACAATAAAACTTTATTACAACCATATTAAAAATGATGTTTAAAATGCCATAAAAAGAGTGTTGGTATAAAAAACATAATTAAAAAATAAAAAGACACGGGGGGGGACCAC
Source organism: Dendrobates tinctorius (assembly GCF_039654945.1). Classification (NCBI taxonomy): domain Eukaryota; kingdom Metazoa; phylum Chordata; class Amphibia; order Anura; family Dendrobatidae; genus Dendrobates; species Dendrobates tinctorius. The sequence continues at coordinate 33,798,961 of NW_027361711.1, forward strand.
GAGGTAAAGGATGAAAAAATGGCTTTTGAGCCCTGGGGTGGATTAGAACTTGCCTCAGAGGATATAACTCATGGTATTAGTCCACTATGCTACATGTGAAACTGGAAAGCAAGGAGAAAATGGTTAAAATCATGTGTAAATAGCTAAAACAAGTCTCAAATATCTTTTTTCTAGGTGGAGAAAAGAGAAGAACAACAAGAAGAAACTCTCTGGAATAGGTGATATAAAAATGGTTAAAAATTAAGTGGTAAAAAAAAAATTAAAATTAAAAAAAGAAAAAAAAAATGCATAAAATTTTTTTTTCTTTAAAATCGAAGATGATGATATAAAGGAATTAAAACACAAGGTCAAAATAAAATCAATAAAAAACATCATTGATAATACTAAGACCATTGGGCTCAATAGATTTGAGTTTGTAGATCAAAAAAACTTCCTTTCTGCATAGTGATTGAAACCTATTGGGGATGTGATCTGGTATGTGATCAATGGGATAAATGGTGGCTTTACTGAAATCTCTGGAATGTGTGGTGTCAAAGTGTCATGAAAGTCCATGTTTTTGGAAGCCTATTTTGATATTGTGACGGTGTAAATTCATGCGACAATGCAGTGCTTGTGTAGTGCGACCTACATACAATCTGGGACAAGGACAGTAAATGACTAGAGTTGAGCGAAACGGGTCAAAAAATTTCAAAAGTCGCCGACTTTTGGCAAAGTCGGGTTTCATGAAACGAAACCCGACCCTAGGATGAGGTCGGCCACGAGGTGGGCGACTTACGCGCCAAAGTCGCGTTTCAAAAGTTTGTTTTGCGCTCTTTTTCAGCCAATCAGGATCCATGGACACTGTGGGCAACGTGATGACATAGGCACGGGTCACCACCATCTTTCAGAAGGGCATGCAAGTGATTGGCTTGCTTTGGTGGGCGTCACAGGGGGTATAAAAGGGCGTGCACGCCGACCGCCATCTTACTTCTGCCGATCTCAGTATAGGGAGAGGTTGCTGCTGATTCTGTAGGGAGAGCGTTAGGCAGGGAAGAAGACAAAAGAACTGCTTCTGCTGCTAGCGATTTGGCCTGCACAACACACCAGTCACTGTGTGTACAGTGCAAGGGGAGGCTATATTGTGGTGTATCAGTGGTGTTGGTTGTTGGGCTGCCTTTTAAGGCTTCCTGACAGGCTGGCATTGCTGTTTACCCACTGCTCTGCAAACTGCTTTTTTAAAAGCAATCCAATCTCCCTTATCCTCTAGTCACTTTTGTCACAGCTGTGCCATCGAGCCTGTGACATAGCGCTCAGATATCAGTGGGCCTCACACAATCCAAAAGTGTCCAGTGTCCACAAGTGTGAGAAGAAATTCAAAATCTCACTTATCCTCTAGTCACTTTGGTCACAGCAGTGCCATCGAGCCTGTCACATAGCGCTCAGATATTCATTGGGCCTCACACAATCCAAAAGTGTAACAGTGTCCACTAGTGTGAGAAGAAATTCAAAATCTCACTTATCCTCTAGTCACTTTGCTCACAGCAGTGCCATCGAGCCTGTCACATAGCGCTCAGATATTCATTGGGCCTCACACAATCCAAAAATGTCCAGTGTCCACTAGTGTGAGAAGAAATTCAAAATCTCACTTATCCTCTAGTCACTTTGCTCACAGCAGTGCCATCGAGCCTGTCACATAGCGCTCAGATATTCATTGGGCCTCACACAATCCAAAAGTGTCCAGTGTCCACTAGTGTGAGAAGAAATTCAAAATCTCACTTATCCTCTAGTCACTTTGCTCACAGCAGTGCCATCGAGCCTGTCACATAGCGCTCAGATATTCATTGGGCCTCACACAATCCAAAAGTGTCCAGTGTCCACAAGTGTGAGAAGAAATTCAAAATCTCACTTATCCTCTAGTCACTTTGGTCACAGCAGTGCCATCGAGCCTGTCACATAGCGCTCAGATATTCATTGGGCCTCACACAATCCAAAAGTGTCCAGTGTCCACAAGTGTGAGAAGAAATTCAAAATCTCACTTATCCTCTAGTCACTTTGGTCACAGCAGTGCCATCGAGCCTGTCACATAGCGCTCAGATATTCATTGGGCCTCACACAATCCAAAAGTGTCCAGTGTCCACTAGTGTGAGAAGAAATTCAAAATCTCACTTATCCTCTAGTCACTTTGCTCACAGCAGTGCCATCGAGCCTGTCACATAGCGCTCAGATATTCATTGGGCCTCACACAATCCAAAAGTGTCCAGTGTCCACAAGTGTGAGAAGAAATTCAAAATCTCACTTATCCTCTAGTCACTTTGGTCACAGCAGTGCCATCGAGCCTGTCACATAGCGCTCAGATATTCATTGGGCCTCACACAATCCAAAAGTGTCCAGTGTCCACTAGTGTGAGAAGAAATTCAAAATCTCACTTATCCTCTAGTCACTTTGCTCACAGCAGTGCCATTGAGCCTGTCACATAGCGCTCAGATATTCATTGGGCCTCACACAATCCAAAAGTGTCCAGTGTCCACTAGTGTGAGAAGAAATTCAAAATCTCACTTATCCTCTAGTCACTTTGCTCACAGCAGTGCCATCGAGCCTGTCACATAGCGCTCAGATATTCATTGGGCCTCACACAATCCAAAAGTGTCCAGTGTCCACTAGTGTGAGAAGAAATTCAAAATCTCACTTATCCTCTAGTCACTTTGCTCACAGCAGTGCCATCGAGCCTGTCACATAGCGCTCAGATATTCATTGGGCCTCACACAATCCAAAAGTGTCCAGTGTCCACTAGTGTGAGAAGAAATTCAAAATCTCACTTATCCTCTAGTCACTTTGGTCACAGCAGTGCCATCGAGCCTGTCACATAGCGCTCAGATATTCATTGGGCCTCACACAATCCAAAAGTGTCCAGTGTCCCCAAGTGTATGCAGAAATTCAAAATCTCACTTATCCTCTAGTCACTTTGCTCACAGCAGTGCCATCGAGCCTGTCACATAGCGCTCAGATATTCATTGGGCCTCACACAATCCAAAAGTGTCCAGTGTCCACTAGTGTGAGAAGAAATTCAAAATCTCACTTATCCTCTAGTCACTTTGGTGACAGCAGTGCCATTGAGCCTGTCACATAGCGCTCAGATATTCATTGGGCCTCACACAATCCAAAAGTGTCCAGTGTCCACTAGTGTGAGAAGAAATTCAAAATCTCACTTATCCTCTAGTCACTTTGCTCACAGCAGTGCCATCGAGCCTGTCACATAGCACTCAGATATTCATTGGGCCTCACACAATCCAAAAGTGTCCAGTGTCCACTAGTGTGAGAAGAAATTCAAAATCTCACTTATCCTCTAGTCACTTTGGTCACAGCAGTGCCATCGAGCCTGTCACATAGCGCTCAGATATTCATTGGGCCTCACACAATCCAAAAGTGTCCAGTGTCCACTAGTGTGAGAAGAAATTCAAAATCTCACTTATCCTCTAGTCACTTTGCTCACAGCAGTGCCATCGAGCCTGTCACATAGCGCTCAGATATTCATTGGGCCTCACACAATCCAAAAGTGTCCAGTGTCCACTAGTGTGAGAAGAAATTCAAAATCTCCCCTGTCCTATAGACAGCTTGTACCTTGTTTTACATTACTATATAGTTTGTTGGATTTTGTCTACATTTTTACCAAAAATGAGGAAGGCTGGTGGAAGAGGCCGTGGAATTGGGCGGGGGTTGCCAGCTGGTAATGATGGTGTTGGTGGTGGATCTGATGGTAGTGGCAAGAGCAAAATAGGACCGAATGCAGGAGGTGTTGAGCCTGCGTCATCGTCTGGCTCCATAAGGCTTCGAAGGCTTAGTTTTCTAGGAGTTGGCAAACCGCTTTTAAAGCCAGAGCATCAGGAAAAAGTTTTGTCTTAGGCCTCTTTCAGACATCCGGTGTCAGGGGTCCGGCGGCCTGCGGCGAATAGCCGGGCCGCCGGATCCGGCCTGCAGCGGTGACACCGGATGTACATGCGGCCCCTGATGCGGCTTGGAGGACATTTAAAGGAGCCGCAGCACCGGGGGTCGAGAGAGCCAGCCGGAGAGAGATCGGGAGGCGAGAGAGCAGCCAGAGAGACAGCGGGGGACAAGAGAGCAGCCAAAGAGACAGCGGGGGACGAGAGAGCAGCCGAAGAGAGAGCGGGGGACGAGAGAGCAGCCAGAGAGACAGCGGGGGACGAGAGAGCAGCCAGAGAGACAGAGGGGGACGAGAGAGCCAGCCAGAGAGACAGAGGGGGACGAGAGAGCCAGCCAAAGAAAGGTATGGAGCGTATGGAGAGAGAGAGAGAGAGAAGGGGAGGGGGAGAGAGAGAGAGAGATGCGCGCTGGGCACTTGTGGGGTTAAAACTCATAATGCCCGGGCATGCGCAGTTGAAAAAGCCGGTCCGGCACTGCAAAAAAACGTTGCAGCCAACGTTTTTTGCAGACGCCGGACGGCGCATGTTTGCCTTATCCGGCAAAACCCGGAGGCGCCGCATGTCCATCCGGCATGATGCGGCGATCATTACATTCTATGTGAAAAAACCGGATCCAATTCCGGATCCGGTTTACACAAATTTCACCGCATCATGCCGGATTTAAAAAAACGGATGTGTGAAAGTAGCCTTACATTGCTGACTCAGCCTCCAGCTCTATCGCCTCCTCTTCTTCAGTTGTAAAAAGTAAAAGCACTGAGTCGTCATTGGAGGCTCATGTTCATGAACCACACCTTTCCTTGTGTCCTTCACCCCAACCAAGATTGAAGGATGACGCAGGCCATACTACTGATTACTCCATGGAGCTGTTTTCACATACCATGCCTGGATTATCAAGTGAAATGGTGAATTATCCAGGCCAAGATGAATCTGACATGGAGTGCACTGATGCACAGCCCCTGATGGATGATTCTGCTGGTACATTCACTCAGAGCACTACATTGTCCTCGCAGTGTACAGAGCCAGATTCTGACCCTGATGAGACTCAGGTGCCCCTTCCCGCACACTATACCACCATACACGGTGACACAGAGGAAGGTGCACATGACATTGAAGAGGAGGTGATGGATGACCCAGTTGTTGACCCAGATTGGCATTCCATTGGGGGAAGAGGGTGCTGCTTCCAATAGCTCAGATGAGGAGCATCCACAGCAGACATCGACATCGCAACAGCTGTTATCCGGCAGGCCCGGAGCACTCCAAAGACAGGTTCCAAAAATCAAAAGAGTTGCTGGACAGCTTGTCCAGAGGGTCAAAACATCACAGCATGCTAGGCCGCAAAATGTCTGCCAAAGTAGGAAGAGTGCAGTGTGGCACTTTTTTGAACAAAATCCTCATGATCAGGCCAAGGTTATCTGTAAGAAGTGCGCAAAGACCTTTAACTGAGGGAAAAATCTGAAAAATTTGAATACCAGTTGCATGCTTAGACATTTAACCAGCATGCACTTGCAAGCGTGGACACAACACCAAACCTCAAGTGCCACATGTGCAACTGATCACAACGAAGGTAGTCAGCAATGCTACATTGTTTCCCCCCACTGTAAGCCCACCGGTTAGCACAGCAGCAAATGTTGAGGTGTCGTTGCAAGGCCACAGCAGTCAGGGAATCCCACTGTTATATCAATGAAAGACTGATTCTAGGCCATCAGAAAGAACACCAACTCCATCACCATCGTCAACCCTCTCTCAGTCCGCCCTGTCCACCGCTACTTCCACCATATGCAGCTCTCAAGTCCAGCTCACCCTCCCAGACACTATGAGTAGGTCAAGAAAGTACTCAGTCTCTCATCCGCGTACACTGGGTTTGAACGCCCACATTGTCAAACTAATCTCGTTTGAGATGATGCCCTTTCGGTTGGTGGAAAGCGCAGCTTTCCGCGAACTCATGGCCTATGCAGTACCACGCTATGACCTACCCAGTCGCCACTTCTTCTCTCGCAAAGCCATCCCAGCCCTCCACCATCATGTGAAAGACCGCATTGTCCATGCACTCTAGCAGTCAGTGAGTGGAAAGGTGCACCTCACAACTGATGCATGGTCCAGTCGCCATGGCCAGGGCCGTTACGTGTCCATCACTGCGCACTGGGATAATGTGGTGGATGCAGGGTCCACAGGGGACAGCGGTGGTGGGACAGTGCTGCCTAGCCCACGGTATAGTAAACAGTTGGCTGTAGGCGTTCGACCCTCCTCCTCCTCCTCCAGAAGCGAAAGCTCGTCCACAGAGCGCAGACATACGAGCACTCCATCTGCAGCTGCCACTGTTGCACACGAGGTGTCCCCCTATCGAGCAGCTAGTGGAAAGCGTCAGCAGGCTGTGTTGCAGATGATGTGTTTAGGCGACAGACACACCGCCGAGGTGCTGGCCGAGTACTTTCAGCGACAAACTGAGTCATGGCTGGGCAGTGTACATCTTGAGGCAGGCAAGGTAGTTAGTGATAACGGCCGTAATTTTGTGGCAGCCATAGCCCTTTCAAAACTCAGACACATACCTTGCTTGGCTCACACCTTGAACCTGGTGGTGCAGTGCTTCCTCAAAAATTATCCGGAGTTAACAGCCCTGCTCCAGAAGGTGCGAAGACTGTGCGCGCACATCCGCCGGTCGCCTGTACACTCCGTTCGTATGCAGAAGCTGCAGCGATTGCTCCACCTTCCCAACCACCACCTCATTATCGACATTGCAACAAGGTGGAACTCCACCCTGCACATGGTGGAGCGGCTGTGCAAACAGAGGCAGGCCATAATGCATTTGTGGGAGGATACACAGCCAGGCACTTTGAGAGCAGACATGGAGTTGACCGGTGTGCAGTGGTCGAAACTGAAAGACCTCTGTAAAGTCCTTCAGTGTTTTGAGGAATGCACACGGCTGGTAAGTGCAGACGACGCCATCCTAAGAATGAGCATCCCACTTATGCGTCTGCTCATGCAAACTTTGACGCACCTTAAGGAGCAGGCTTCTGCAGCCAATGTTGATGAGGAGGAAGAGGAGGAGGGAATCCTTGATGACATTCAGCCATTGTCTGCTCAGGGACCTCTCCTGGACGAGGTGGAGGAAGAAGAGGAGGAGGAGGAGGATGATGGGGATGATTACTAAGGGGAGGAGGATGCATCTCGTGGGGCAAGTGAAAATGTTGGCGTGGCAAGGTCTGGTACAGGGTTTGTGCGTGACTGGAGGGATGTGGATTTGCCAGAAAGTGCTCCTCCAACCAGCACTCGCAGTGCATCATTGACACCGGGAACATTGGCCCACATGTCAGATTATGCCTTGCAGATCCTAAAAAGGGACCCCCGCATTGCCAAAATGATGAACGATGACGACTACTGGTTGGCCAGCATCCTAGATCCACGCTATAAAGGCAAATTACAAAACATCATGCCACAGGAGAACCTTGACCTAATATTGGCTAATAAACAAGCAACTCTGGTAAATCGGTTGCTTGAGGCATTCCCAGCACACAGCAGCGGTGATGGTTCTCACACGAGCCGTACGGGCCGGGGTCAGCTTGGCAGAGGTGTTCGTGGTGCACACAGCAGAAGTGGCGTTGGAGACAGGGGTTTCATGACAATGTTGTGGACTGATTTTTCAAGTACCGCTCACACAACTGGGAATACTGCATCGATGGAAAGTGACAGGAGACAGCAGTTGTCAACTATGGTTACAAACTACTTTTCATCCCATATCGATGTTCTCCCACACAGGTCATTCCCCTTTGACTATTGGGCCGCTAAACTGGACACCTGGCCTGAATTGGCACAATATGCCTTACAGGAGCTCGCTTGCCCAGCTGCAAGTGTGCTATCGGAAAGAGTCTTCAGTGCAGCTGGATCAATCCTGACAGAAAAAAGGACCCGTCTGTCAACCCAAAATGTGGATGATCTAACCTTCATTAAAATGAACCACGCATGGGTTTCCAAGGATTTTGTCCCACCTTCCCCTGATGACACATAGGGTGACAGAAAAATGGCTTGCTTTGGTCCACCTCTTCCTGGGACTTGACCTATTTCACCTTTTGCATCAGCTGAATGTCCAACATCAACATATGCCACTTTCTAAAACTCCCTAACTGTGCTGCCTCCCCCCCATGGCCGGGGTCACCACCTAGCGCACGACACCGTGCGAGTGCCGTTGCCCTGGACAGGTGGGTAGGCCGACTCTTGGGCGCGGGCACTGGCACAGGGTCCCTCATAGTCCAATCAAGTGTCTCTGACGGTGGTGGTGCACACCCGCCGTCAGACACACCGCCGTACTATGAGGGGCCCAGTGCCAGTACCGACGCCCACGAGTGGGCCCCCCTTGCTTGGGCAGGGCCCCAGCATTTGCAATCTTTACCTCTCCCTGCTCCTCCGCTGTGTAGTCTGGGCCATCAAATCCATACTGGGCCTGACACCGTTTGAGCCTGCCTCCTGATGTATAGACATATATTTTGAATGTAAACAAAAAGCAAAAAACACAAATATCCTGAACTAAAAGTAAAAAATATACTGCAAATAATGCATAAAGGTAATAATAATAATAATAAGGGTATTTAGTAAACATAATTTTGATCAAAATAATGAACAAGCCATCCCGCCACGTCACGGCAACCCTTGTGGGACAGTCCCTACTCTAGTATTTAAAACCTTTTCACTTGCCAAGTGGCGTGAATGTGAATAAGGGTCGAGCGGCTGAACCACTTGTAACAGCTTAGGCCAGACTGGATGGCTTTCCCAGCTCAGAAAGAGGGCGGTCACACCCATATATGCACTGAATGCACAATGAAATGAATAAAAAACAAATCTGAACTGAGAAAAGTAAGTTAATGTGTATGCACAATGTAAGTGCATATTAACACATGACCATTAACCAGAGAAAACAAAAAGCAAAAAACACAAATATCCTGAACTAAAAGTAAAAAATATACTGCAAATAATGCATAAAGGTAATAATAATAATAATAAGGGTATTTAGTAAACATAATTTTGATCAAAATAATGAACAAGCCATCCCGCCACGTCACGGCAACCCTTGTGGGACAGTCCCTACTCTAGTATTTAAAACCTTTTCACTTGCCAAGTGGCGTGAATGTGAATAAGGGTCGAGCGGCTGAACCACTTGTAACAGCTTAGGCCAGACTGGATGGCTTTCCCAGCTCAGAAAGAGGGCGGTCACACCCATATATGCACTGAATGCACAATGAAATGAATAAAAAACAAATCTGAACTGAGAAAAGTAAGTTAATATGTATGCACAATGTAAGTGCATATTAACACATGACCATTAACCAGAGAAAACAAAAAGCAAAAAACACAAATATCCTGAACTAAAAGTAAAAAATATACTGCAAATAATGCATAAAGGTAATAATAATAATAATAATAATAATAATAATAATAATAATAAGGGTATTTAGTAAACATAATTTAAATATCCTGAACTAAAAGTAAAAAATATACTGCAAATAATGCATAAAGGTAATAATACCCACAAGGGTTGCCGTTACGTGGCGGGATGGCTTGTTCATTATTTTGATCAAAATTATGTTTACTAAATACCCTAATTATTATTATTATTACCTTTATGCATTATTTGCAGTATATTTTTTACTTTTAGTTCAGGATATTTGTGTTTTTTGCTTTTTGTTTTCTCTGGTTAATGGTCATGTGTTAATATGCACTTACATTGTGCATACACATTAACTTACTTTTCTCAGTTCAGATTTGTTTTTTATTCATTTCATTGTGCATTCAGTGCATATATGGGTGTGACCGCCCTCTTTCTGAGCTGGGAAAGCCATCCAGTCTGGCCTAAGCTGTTACAAGTGGTTCCGCCGCTCGACCCTTATTCACATTCACGCCACTTGGCAAGTGAAAAGGTTTTAAATACTAGAGTAGGGACTGTCCCACAAGGGTTGCCGTGATGTGGCGGGATGGCTTGTTCATTATTTTGATCAAAATTATGTTTACTAAATACCCTTATTATTATTATTATTACCTTTATGCATTATTTGCAGTATATTTTTTACTTTTAGTTCAGGATATTTGTGTTTTTTGCTTTTTGTTTTCTCTGGTTAATGGTCATGTGTTAATATGCACTTACATTGTGCATACACATTAACTTACTTTTCTCAGTTCAGATTTGTTTTTTATTCATTTCATTGTGCATTCAGTGCATATATGGGTGTGACCGCCCTCTTTCTGAGCTGGGAAAGCCATCCAGTCTGGCCTAAGCTGTTACAAGTGGTTCAGCCGCTCGACCCTTATTCACATTCACGCCACTTGGCAAGTGAAAAGGTTTTAAATACTAGAGTAGGGACTGTCCCACAAGGGTTGCCGTGACGTGGCGGGATGGCTTGTTCATTATTTTGATCAAAATTATGTTTACTAAATACCCTTATTATTATTATTATTATTATTACCTTTATGCATTATTTGCAGTATATTTTTTACTTTTAGTTCAGGATATTTGTGTTTTTTGCTTTTTGTTTTCTCTGGTTAATGGTCATGTGTTAATATGCACTTACATTGTGCATACACATTAACTTACTTTTCTCAGTTCAGATATGTTTTTTATTCATTTCATTGTGCATTCAGTGCATATATGGGTGTGACCGCCCTCTTTCTGAGCTGGGAAAGCCATCCAGTCTGGCCTAAGCTGTTACAAGTGGTTCAGCCGCTCGACCCTTATTCACATTCACGCCACTTGGCAAGTGAAAAGGTTTTAAATACTAGAGTAGGGACTGTCCCACAAGGGTTGCCGTGACGTGGCGGGATGGCTTGTTCATTATTTTGATCAAAATTATGTTTACTAAATACCCTTATTATTATTATTATTACCTTTATGCATTATTTGCAGTATATTTTTTACTTTTAGTTCAGGATATTTGTGTTTTTTGCTTTTTGTTTTCTCTGGTTAATGGTCATGTGTTAATATGCACTTACATTGTGCATACACATTAACTTACTTTTCTCAGTTCAGATTTGTTTTTTATATATTTTGAATGTGTACGCTATCCATACATGTTATCTGGGGATACGGAACCCTTTCTCACCTTTGTGCAATCACGTGCAATCCATACTAGGCCTAACACCGTCTGAGCCTGCCTCCTGATGTATAGACATATATTTTGAATGTGTACGCTATCCATACATGTTATCTGGGGATACGGAACCCTTTCTCACCTTTGTGCAATCACGTGCTATCCATACTGGGCCTGACACCGTCTGAGCCTGCCTCCTGATGTATAGACATATATTTTGAATGTGTACGCTATCCATACATGTTATCTGGGGATACGGAACCCTTTCTCACCTTTGTGCAATCACGTGCAATCCATACTGGGCCTGACACCGTCTGAGCCTGCCTCCTGATGTATAGACATATATTTTGAATGTGTACGCTATCCATACATGTTATCTGGGGATACGGAACCCTTTCTCACCTTTGTGCAATCACGTGCAATCCATACTGGGCCTGACACCGTCTGAGCCTGCCTCCTGATGTATAGACATATATTTTGAATGTGTACACTATGCTATCCATACATGTTATCCGGGGATACGGTACCCTTTCTCACCTTTGTGCAATCACGTGTAATCCATACTGGGCCTGAGAACAGATGGCGAGCTGTTAAGCAAGCTACAGCACCTGTGGTTTGCACACGTAAGTTTTTCATTTTTTCAGGAATGACAGTTAGGCCTAATTCCGCAACTGCGGTTGACCTGCACTTACTGGGAAATCATCGTTCGCGGGTAATAATTGTAATCACAGATCCCCATCACTAACGTTGTTCAGCGGGTTATCTGCACCTGTAAGCGACAAACGCTGGCCTTTTCAGTGTAGCGCACATGCAGCCACGGACATATAAGGGCATGACACACCAGTTATTGGCCAATCTCATGTGCCAGAGCCTCACGTGTCCCTCTAGTAAGCCAGACTCGGACCGCGGGGCATGACGGAGTCTCGTTCGTTAACGGAATTAAGCTTGCAATGTGTGCATCTGTTCTGTAGCTTGCATGGTTGAGGTTTCCCAGGTGGAGTCGAATTAAACCGTAGGCTCCACTCCTGGTGGTGCCCTTCTGGACATTTCTTTAAGGTTCAGATTTGCAACCATACTGCCCACGTAAAACAAACACTTTGCCTTCATGAACGCTGTTTGGAGGGTCATGACTCATGGGAATAACGCCGCCCAATCAGTTAACCTGCTAGAGAGATCCTTTGTTGCTCCCAAGCATGACATCACACTCCCTAGGAGGAAGGTAATGCCACTGTGGCGACCGTACTCCTGGGGGCGACACAAGTGCACTGATGCCCAGCCACTGCTCGATGAATCTGCTGGTACATTGACCCAGACCACTACATTCCCCTCGCACGCTACACGGCCTGAATCTGACCCTGATGAAACTCAGGTTACCCTTCCCATATACAGTTCCATCTTACACGGTGACGAAAAGGAAGCTGCAGATGAAAGTGCAGGTTCGGCCCACCCGCCATCAGACACACCATCGTACTATCAGGGGCCCTGTGCCAGTGCCGTCGCCAACGAGTGGGCCCCCCCTGCTTGCTCAGGATCACAGCACTTGCAAGGTTGAAATACTGTGCAGTGAGATGGAAGATGGGAACGACGAGGAGTCCAGACTAGTACAGGGATTCCCTAGCGAGGAGACTTGTTTGATTGTTTTCAATGTTGGGACAGCAATTTTTGGGGAGCACTATACTCTGGAGAATGATAGATGGGGCCCACCATACACTGGAACATTCCAAAGGTGGACATCAGACACTGGAGCAGCATTTACAGGGCCCATTATACACTAGAGCATTAGAAATGGGGCCCATTATGTTTGGAGCATTATTTGGGCCCATAAGACAGTGGAGCTTCATCCATGGGGACCAACATATACTGTAGCATTATGTGGAGCTCATCATATACTGTTTCAAACATTATATAGGACCAATGATTCTGTATGGAGAAATAGATGGGCCTTGTCATGAGATGTAAAAAGTGACGTATTTTTCATTGTACTATACCGCTATTTCTCTGCCGTATCGGAGCATCATGAGTTGTGGTATGTGTTCAAGGGGCGCTCTTTCGCCCAGGGCACATGAAAACCTGGAGCCAGCCCTCCCCCCCCACAACTTTAGCCAAATAACCCCCATTTTTCAGTGCGTAACTTGTATTATGAAGTTAATTAAGGTTGACAAGCTTAAGTAAGAAGAATTGATGCTTTTGGCATTCAAATGGGCACTGCTGGTGTGTTTCCTGTCCTCCTCTCACTGCTGACTTTTATTCCCCATTGACTTACATTGGGTTTCGTGTTTCGGGACGACCCCGACTTTTCCCTATAATCGGACGATCTTGCTCGACCCGACTTTTGGAAAAGTCGGGTTTCACGAAACGAAACACGACCCTAAAAAACCAAAAGTCGCTCAACTCTAGAAATGACATATATAACATGAGAGGAATGACAAGTGAGGTGGAATTTGAGGGGAAATTTTTCAAGTGTAATGGGGTGGACAAACACAGACGTGCAGTGTGAAATGGTATGACAGCAAACACAATTAGGACGGTGACACTTATAAATCCCTGGTGATAAAATGGTATGGGTAGTAGGCTTCTGGGGTAGAAGTCTAATTGGAGCCAGAATATTCTTTAATGACCTGGCCTTTCGGAAGGTGATAGCAGGTTTGTCTGGAAGGACCCCATTAAGTATCGGTTCCTTCTTAATGATGGGCCATAAATTATTTAGAACATCTCTTATCCTGTTCTGTTGTGAACTGAATGTTGTAATAAAATGTGTTCTAAAAAGTTCAGCATCATCTTTCTTTTGTTTAGTCAGAGATTTGCTGAGGAGAATATTCTGTTTAAAATTTTTAAAAACATTATCACATGTAGAACTAATGAGTTTTTTGGGATACCTCTGAGCAAGGAACCTTTCCCTCAGGACCTCGGATTGTGTGTTAAAATCCTCATCATTAGTGCAGTTCTTTCTTATCCTTTGGAACTGATTGTGAGGAATATTAAAAAGCCATTTTTTGTAGTGTCCACTCTTAAAATGTACATAACTATTAGAATCCACCTCTTTAAAAAACGTTTTACTGCAAATCTTGGAATCCCTGATGAAAAATGTGATGTCTAAAAAATCCATGGACTGATTATTAACATGTGGGGTAAAAGTCAAGCCCCATGGATTATTCTGGATGGAACAAATAAGAGCACCCACATCTAAAACGTCATTGTCCCAGATTAAGAAAAGGTCATCAATGTATCTTCTGTATAAAATGATGCCTTTATTAAAAGTCTCATTGGTGATAAAATTTTGTTCAAAGACCCCCATAAAAAGATTTGCATACGTAGGTGCTACTCGTGATCCCATTGCGGTCCCACGTGTCTGGTGATAAAATTCCCCCAGAAAAGTAAAAAAGTTATTATGCAAAATAAAATCCATCCCTTTGTAGATAAAAGCTTTTTGTGCAACAGATAAACGAAAGTCTGATAAAAGGAACCTGTTAAAACATTCAAGACCCAACTCATGTTCAATGTTTGTATATAAAGCAGATACATCAAATGAAATAAAATAATAAGAGTCTTTCCATAACACATCATGAACCAGATTAATCAATTCAGTGGAGTCCTTCAGGTGGCTGGGTAACAAGAGAACATGATGTTGCATTATTCGGTCAATAAAAAAGGACAAGTTACTTGTAAGGGACCCTATGCCAGAAATTATGGGTCTACCTGGGGGGTTGGTTGTAGATTTATGTATTTTAGGAAGATGATAAATGAAGGGAGTGGATGGATTTTTATTGACCAGAAACTTCTTCTCTTGATCATTGATTGTTCCTTCAGTAAAAGCTTCATTGATTAAAAGGTTATAAGCAATGGTGGCAGAAGGGATGGGATTATGGGGGAGTTTTGCATAAAAATTGGTGTCAGATAAAATCCTATAGGATTCCTGTACATAGTCTTTCCTGTCCTGTATTACAATACCACCACATTTATCAGCAGATTTGATGATAATATTGCAGTTTTTCTCAAGCTTAGTCAATGCTGCCTGCTCCCTATTAGTGAGATTTTTGTTGATAGAGGTATGCTCCTTATCTAGATCTTTCAACTGGTCTAGAAGTAGATCAGAGAAAGTTTCTAGATGATGGCCTTTACTTTCCACAGGGTAAAAGGTGGATTTGCCTTTCACATCCAAGTGGAAGGAGGAATCAGTAGAATTAACCCCATCAGTGGGAGGAAGAGATTTTTTTTATCTCAAAGTGTCTGAGGAGTGTGATTTTCCTGATAAATCTTTGGGTGTCCAAAAACAAATCAAATCCATCACTCCTGGACGTGGGGCAAAAAGACAAACCTTTATTCAGTAGACTGATTTCTTCAGAGGAAAGAACATGGGAGGAAAGGTTGAAGATATTAGATTTAGGTTGTGTTAATGATCGTTTTTGCCTTTTTTTCTCAATTCCCTTTCCTCTGCATCCTCTAAAGGATTTTTTCGTTTTTGTTGAACCTTTTGAAAAAAATGGGTTATGTTGTTCTTTTTGGGTGTTTTCTGTGCAGGATTTAGTGCTGCAGGTAAAAAAGAGACAGCAACTGAAGAGCCTGCAGTCGAGTTGTCTATTACAATTTTTTCAGGAATGGTAGAAGGTAAGGTCTCATCAGTGGGATGGATATAGAGATCCAAGAGGTCTGGAGTGTCAGGAAAAACTTCAGGTTCCTGACAATCAAGGACTGTTAGAGCAGATGTGGTAGGGGTAGGAGAGGAACAGGGAGAATTAAAGAAGGGGAGTGGGAAGGAAGCAGATTTCCTTCTATCATTGATAAGGTTCACCACTTCAGTAGTGCTGGTTAGATCCATAGTTGGAAAAAAAAACATTATTAGAGGCAGTTTCTTGAAAGGAACTGATATTTGCACTCATTAATTCAGATAGAGTGGGTTTGGATTTGGGAGCAGGTTTGGCATTTTGATTTAGTAGTGCAGGGGGTTCTCTGGATCTGTTCCTATGCTGAGGAACATTCCTCCCTCTGTTACTATTAGTGAATACCCTCCCAGAGCCTCTATCAGAGGGTCCCCTGTGTGAGGTG
The DNA here is from genome assembly GCF_039654945.1 of Dendrobates tinctorius. Lineage (NCBI taxonomy): Eukaryota > Metazoa > Chordata > Amphibia > Anura > Dendrobatidae > Dendrobates > Dendrobates tinctorius. Next base: position 33,814,991 of record NW_027361711.1, read on the forward strand.
GGGTAGGAGTTTGGTTTTCTAAGCTGTCTTGGAGCTTGGGGGATGGTAGGGGAATCCCTATCATCCTCAGGATCTTCAGGTGGAGAGCAGGGATCCTCCCTGTCCCTATTGAGTTTTTTAGATTTCTTCAGAATAAGTTCATGTTCTAGTTTTAGAGCAGATGTAGAGATGCTAGAGTTGATCTTCCTGAATAAGGGATGACTGTCAAAATTCTGGAGTTGAGAATCTATCTCCAAAACATTCTGGGCAGCAGCCTCAGCTAAGAGAGCTCTTTTTTTGCATAAGCAGGCTAAAAGTCTCTGCATACAGTCTTTTTGTATGTTGTTCCAGGTTACTGAAAATTCAGGATCTTTTGGGAAATGGGTCTGCAGAGAAATCCTTAAACCCTGAGGGCATAATTGTTCCTCTAGGTATATATTGAGAAACCTAGCATGTAAGCTATGTACAATTTCATCCTTCATATGGTTCTCAAGGGTATGGAACAGACCTTTCATTGTCTCCGTTTCTTCCTCTGTATAAGAACAGAAAATGGGATCCTCATGGCTGGATGATGCTGGAATTTGGCCGACGGTTTGAAGAATCAATCTCTCTCGAGATAATAATCTGTGTTGGAAGTAATCCATGATGGACAAACGCCTGGAGCTGCACCTGTAAGTGGATCACCAACTGCTGTACCCCCGCCAAGGGGTCCGAGGGAGCTGTGAAAAGCAAAGGGGGAGACAGGGCGCTTCCAATGCATAGGTCTGTATGGAAAGTAGATGAGTGCACAGCAAGTGTTAGGCTCACCTGATAGGGTTGTGAGAGTCACAACACCTATAATCGCATAAAACAGCTGCAGCAGTCTGCACAAGGTCCAAGGACTTGGTACAAAGAGAAGGCTGGTAGTGCAATAAGAGACTGCGCTGCTGTGGTAGAATAAAAGGTATCTTTATTGCCAACACGTTTCCTGAGCCAGTCCCAGCTCACTTCATCAGGGCATGTTACAGAAGATCATTTCAGGGGTATATATACACAAAAAAAAAACGGGGAGGAGCCAAGAATAGTGGGGTGACACGTCAGCATGGATACATATACATGAATCATACAAAACAATAAAACTTTATTACAACCATATTAAAAATGATGTTTAAAATGCCATAAAAAGAGTGTTGGTATAAAAAACATAATTAAAAAATAAAAAGACACGGGGGGATCACGAGGTAAAAGATTAAAAAATGGCTCTCGAGCCCTGGGGTGGATTAGAACTTGCCTCAGAGGATATAACTCATGGTATTAGTCCACTATGCTACATGTGAAACTGGAAAACAAGGAGAAAATGGTTAAAATCATGTGTAAATAGCTAAAACAAGTCTCAAATATCTTTTTTCTAGGTGGAGAAAAGAGAAGAACAACAAGAAGAAACTCTCTGGAATAGGTGATATAAAAATGGTTAAAAATTAAGTGTTAATAAAAAAAAAAAATTAAAATTAAAAAAAAAAAAAAAAGAAAAAAAAATGCATAAAAATTTTTTTTCTTTAAAATCGAAGATGATGATATAAAGGAATTAAAACACAAGGTCAAAATAAAATCAATAAAAAACATCATTGATAATACTAAGACCATTGGGCTCAATAGATTTGAGTTTGTAGATCCAAAAAACTTCCTTTCTGCATAGTGATTGAAAGCTATTGGGGATGTGATCTGGTATGTGATCAATGGGATAAATGGTGGCTTTACTGAAATCTCTGGAATGTGTGGTGTCAAAGTGTCGTGAAAGTCCATGTTTTTGGAAGCCTATTTTGATATTGTGACGGTGTGAATTCATGCGACAATGTAGTGCTTGTGTAGTGCGACCTACATACAATCTGGGACAAGGACAGGAAATGACATATATAACAAGAGAGGAATGACAAGTGAGGTGGAATTTGAGGAGAAATTTTTCAAGTGTAATGGGGTGGACAAACACAGACGTGCAGTGTGAAATGGTATGACAGCAAACACAATTAGGACGGTGACACTTATAAATCCCTGGTGATAAAATGGTATGGGTAGTAGGCTTCTGGGGTAGAAGTCTACTTGGAGCCAGAATATTCTTTAATGACCTGGCCTTTCGGAAGGTGATAACAGGTTTGTCTGGAAGGACCCCATTAAGTATCGGGTCCTTCTTAATGATGGGCCATAAATTATTTAGAACATCTCTTATCCTGTTCTGTTGTGAACTGAATGTTGTAATAAAATTTGTTCTAAAAAGTTCAGCATCAGAAAGATATGGTTGTAATAAAGTTTTATTGTTTTGTATGATTCATGTATATGTATCCATGCTGACGTGTCACCCCACTATTCTTGGCTCCTCCCCCTTTTTTTTTTGTGTATATATACCCCTGAAATGATCTTCTGTAACATGCCCTGATGAAGTGAGCTGGGACTGGCTCAGGAAACGCGTTGGCAATAAAGATACCTTGAATTCTAACACAGCAGCGCAGTCTCTTATTGCACTACCAGCTTTCTCTTTGTACCAAGTCCTTGGACCTTGTGCAGACTGCTGCAGCTGTTTTATGCGATTATAGGTGTTGTGACTCTCACAACCCTATCAGGTGAGCCTAACACTTGCTGTGCACTCATCTACTTTCCATACAGACCTACGCATTGGAAGCGCCCTGTCTCCCCCTTTTCTTTTCACAGCTCACTCGGACCCCTTGGCGGGGGTACAGCAGTTGGTGATCCACTTACAGGTGCAGCTCCAGGCGTTTGTCCATCATGGATTACTTCCAACACAGATTATTATCTCGGGAGGGATTGATTCTTCAAACCGTCGGCCAAATTCCAGCATCATCCAGCCATGAGGATCCCATTTTCTGTTCTTATACAGAGGAAGAAACGGAGACAATGAAAGGTCTGTTCCATACCCTTGAGAACCATATGAAGGATGAAATTGTACATAGCTTACATGCTAGGTTTCTCAATATATACCTAGAGGAACAATTATGCCCTCAGGGTTTAAGGATTTCTCTGCAGACCCCTTTCCCAAAAGATCCTGAATTTTCAGTAACCTGGAACAACATACAAAAAGACTGTATGCAGAGACTTTTAGCCTGCTTATGCAAAAAAAGAGCTCTCTTAGCTGAGGCTGCTGCCCAGAATGTTTTGGAGATAGATTCTCAACTCCAGAATTTTGACAGTCATCCCTTATTCAGGAAGATCAACTCTAGCATCTCTACATCTGCTCTAAAACTAGAACATTAACTTATTTTGAAGAAATCTAAAAAACTCAATAGGGACAGGGAGGATCCCTGCTCTCCACCTGAAGATCCTGAGGATGATAGGGATTCCCCTACCATCCCCCAAGCTCCAAGACAGCTTAGAAAACCAAACTCCTACCCCACCTCACACAGGGGACCCTCTGATAGAGGCTCTGGGAGGGTATTCACTAATAGTAACAGAGGGAGGAATGTTCCTCAGCATAGGAACAGATCCAGAGAACCCCCTGCACTACTAAATCAAAATGCCAAACCTGCTCCCAAATCCAAACCCACTCTATCTGAATTAATGAGTGCAAATATCAGTTCCTTTCAAGAAACTGCCTCTAATAATGTTTTTTTTTCCAACTATGGATCTAACCAGCACTACTGAAGTGGTGAACCTTATCAATGATAGAAGGAAATCTGCTTCCTTCCCACTCCCCTTCTTTAATTCTCCCTGTTCCTCTCCTACCCCTACCACATCTGCTCTAACAGTCCTTGATTGTCAGGAACCTGAAGTTTTTCCTAACACTCCAGACCTCTTGGATCTATCTATCCATCCCACTGATGAGACCTTACCTTCTACCATTCCTGAAAAAATTGTAATAGACAACTCGACTGCAGGCTCTTCAGTTGCTGTCTCTTTTTTACCTGCAGCACTAAATCCTGCACAGAAAACACCCAAAAAGAACAACATAGCCCATTTTTTTCAAAAGGTCCAACAAAAACGAAAAAATCCTTTAGAGGATGCAGAGGAAAGGGAATTGAGAAAAAAAGGCAAAAACGATCATTAACACAACCTAAATCTAATATCTTCAACCTTTCCTCCCATGTTCTTTCCTCTGAAGAAATCAGTCTACTGAATAAAGGTTTGTCTTTTTGCCCCACGTCCAGGAGTGATGGATTTGATTTGTTTTTGGACACCCAAAGATTTATCAGGAAAATCACACTCCTCAGACACTTTGAGATAAAAAAATCTCTTCCTCCCACTGATGGGGTTAATTCTACTGATTCCTCCTTCCACTTGGATGTGAAAGGCAAATCCACCTTTTACCCTGTGGAAAGTAAAGGCCATCATCTAGAAACTTTCTCTGATCTACTTCTAGACCAGTTGAAAGATCTAGATAAGGAGCATACCTCTATCAACAAAAATTTCACTAATAGGGAGCAGGCAGCATTGACTAAGCTTGAGAAAAACTGCAATATTATCATCAAATCTGCTGATAAAGGCGGTGGTATTGTAATACAGGACAGGAAAGACTATGTACAGGAATCCTATAGGATTTTATCTGACACCAATTTTTATGCAAAACTCTCCCATAATCCCATCCCTTCTGCCACCATTGCTTATAACCTTTTAATCAATGAAGCTTTTACTGAAGGAACCATCAATGATCAAGAGAAGAAGTTTCTGGTCAATAAAAATCCATCCACTCCCTTCATTTATCATCTTCCTAAAATACATAAATCTACAACCCACCCCCCAGGTAGACCCATAATTTCTGGCATAGGGTCCCTTACAAGTAACTTGTCCTTTTTTATTGACCGAATAATGCAACATCATGTTCTCTTGTTACCCAGCCACCTGAAGGACTCCACTGAATTGATTAATCTGGTTCATGATGTGTTATGGAAAGACTCTTATTATTTTATTTCATTTGATGTATCTGCTTTATATACAAACATTGAAAATGAGTTGGGTCTTGAATGTTTTAACAGGTTCCTTTTATCAGACTTTCGTTTATCTGTTGCACAAAAAGCTTTTATCTACAAAGGGATGGATTTTATTTTGCATAATAACTTTTTTACTTTTCTGGGGGAATTTTATCACCAGACACGTGGGACCGCAATGGGATCACGAGTAGCACCTACGTATGCAAATCTTTTTATGGGGGTCTTTGAACAAAATTTTATCACCAATGAGACTTTTAATAAAGGCATCATTTTATACAGAAGATACATTGATGACCTGTTCTTAATCTGGGACAATGACGTTTTAGATGTGGGTGCTCTTATTTGTTCCATCCAGAATAATCCATGGGGCTTGACTTTTACCCCACATGTTAATAATCAGTCCATGGATTTTTTAGACATCACATTTTTCATCAGGGATTCCAAGATTTGCAGTAAAACGTTTTTTAAAGAGGTGGATTCTAATAGTTATGTACATTTTAAGAGTGGACACTACAAAAAATGGCTTTTTAATATTCCTCACAATCAGTTCCAAAGGATAAGAAAGAACTGCACTAATGATGAGGATTTTAACACACAATCCGAGGTCCTGAGGGAAAGGTTCCTTGCTCAGAGGTATCCCAAAATACTCATTAGTTCTACATGTGATAATGTTTTTAAAAATTTTAACCAGAATATTCTCCTCAGCAAATCTCTGACTAAACAAAAGAAAGATGATGCTGAACTTTTTAGAACAAATTTTATTACAACATTCAGTTCACAACAGAACAGGATAAGAGGTGTTCTAAATAATTTATGGCCCATCATTAAGAAGGACCCGATACTTAATGGGGTCCTTCCAGACAAACCTGCTATCACCTTCCGAAAGGCCAGGTCATTAAAGAATATTCTGGCTCCAAGTAGACTTCTACCCCAGAAGCCTACTACCCAAACCATTTCATCACCAGGGATTTATAAGTGTCACCGTCCTAATTGTGTTTGCTGTCATACCATTTCACACTGCACGTCTGTGTTTGTCCACCCCATTACACTTGAAAAATTTCCCCTCAAATTCCACCTCACTTGTCATTCCTCTCATGTTATATATGTCATTTCCTGTCCTTGTCCCAGATTGTATGTAGGTCGCACTACACAAGCACTACATTGTCGCATGAATTCACACCGTCACAATATCAAAATAGGCTTCGAAAATCATGGACTTTCACGACACTTTGACACCACATATTCCAGAGATTTCAGTAAAGCCACCATTTATCCCATTGATCACATACCAGATCACATCCCCAATAGGTTTCAATCACTATGCAGAAAGGAAGTTTTTTGGATCTACAAACTCAAATCTATTGAGCCCAATGGTCTTAATATCATCAATGATGTTTTTTATTGATTTTATTTTGACCTTGTGTTTTAATTCCTTTATATCATCATCTTCGATTTTAAAGAAAAAAAAATTTTTATGCATTTTTTTTTTCTTTTTTTTTTTTTTTAATTTTAATTTTTTTTTTTTTATTAACACTTAATTTTTAACCATTTTTATATCACCTACTCCAGAGAGTTTCTTCTTGTTGTTCTTCTCTTTTCTCCACCTAGAAAGAAGATATTTGAGACTTGTTTTAGCTATTTACACATGATTTTAACCATTTTCTCTTTGCTTTCCAGTTTCACATGTAGCATAGTGGACTAATACCATGAGTTGTATCCTCTGAGGCAAGTTCTACTCCACCCCAGGGCTCGAGAGCCATTTTTTTTAATCTTTTACCTCGTGATCCCCCCCGTGTCTTTTTATTTTTTAATTATGTTTTTTATACCAACACTCTTTTTATGGCATTTTAAACATCATTTTTAATATGGTTGTAATAAAGTTTTATTGTTTTGTATGATTCATGTATATGTATCCATGCTGACGTGTCACCCCACTATTTCTGGCTCCTCCCCCTTTTTTTTTTGTGTATATATACCCCTGAAATGATCTTCTGTAACATGCCCTGATGAAGTGAGCTGGGACTGGCTCAGGAAACGCGTTGGCAATAAAGATACCTTGAATTCTACCCCAGCAGCGCAGTCTCTTATTGCACTACCAGCCTTCTCATTTAGAAATTGATGGCAGTAACTTATCTCAAAAAAGTTGGGACAGGGCTATGTGTAACATTGGGTTACCATAGTAGTGTATTCACAGTCTCTGCAACTTTTCATTAAGGAACATTTTTCTGAAATTGTTTCACAATTTTTAGACGCAACTGTTCCCAGTTTGGTGAACCTCTGACCATCTTTGCTTCTGAGAAGCTCTGCTGCTCGCATGCTCTATTATACCAATATTTCACTTAGTTGAAAATTAACCCTTAAGCAGTTATTATTATTATACATTTATATAGCACCATTTATTCCATGGCACTTTACATGGGAAAAGGGGAAATATAGACAAGTACAATAAACATGTGCAAGACAAGGGACACACAAGTACAGAAGGAGAGAGGACCCTACCCGCGAGGGCTCACAGTCTACAGCAGTTTTTAATTAGTACCAATTTTCCAGTCTTTTGTTAGCCCTGCCCCAATTTTTTTGAGATGAGTTGCTGCCATCAATTTTTAACTGTATTTTTTTCAGAACAATTGAAAAAATATCTAACCTTCAACTTCTGATCTATGCTCTATGCTCTGTTGTAAATAAAATATAGCTATAATAGATTTCCAAATAATTGCATTTTAATTTTCTTTACATTTTGCACAGCGCTACAACTTTTTCGAATTGGGGTTGTATGTATGTTGAACTGTTTTTTTCTTCCACTCAACTTTCCTTTAACCCCTTTCTGACATTGGGCACAATAGTACGTCAATGTCGGACTCCCTCCTTTTGATGTGGGCTCCGGGGCTGAACCCACATCTTTTCTGGCACATGTCAGCTGTTTTGAACAGCTGACGTGTGCCTCTAACAGCCGCGGGAGGAATCACGATCCACTCAAGGCTGTTGACTAGTTAAATACTGGAGGTCAGCGCTCATAGCAAGTGAGCAATTCTGCCACATACAGGCGAACATTCATTGAATGTATGTAGCAGAGCAGATCGGGTTATGGCAGATTCTAGTCTCCCATGGAGACTGTTGAAGCACACCAAAAGTAATAAAAAAAGCTTTTTAAAAATATTAAAAAAAAAAAATATATGTAAAAGTTCAAATCACCCCCTTTCACCCCATTCAAAATAAAACAATAAAAAATACACATATTTTGTATCGCCGAGTTCAGAATCACCCGATCTATCAATATAAAAAAGAATTAACCCAATCGCTAAACGGCGTCACGAGAAAAAAGTCAAAATGCCAGAATTATTTTTTTTGGTCACTCACCACAACATTGAATTAAAATGCAATAATGGGCAATCAAAAGATTGTATCTGCACCAAAATGGTATCATTAAAAATGTCAGCTCGGCGCACAAACTATAAGTTCTCACCCAACCCGAGATCACGAAAAATGGAGACGTTACAGGTATTAGAAAATGGCACAATTTTTTATTTTTTTAATCAAACTTTGGATTTTTTTTCGCCACTTAGATAAAAAATAACTTTGACTTGTTTGGTGTCTATGAACTCATAAAGACCCGTAGAATCATAATGGCAGGTCAGTTTTAGCATTTAGTAAAAAAATAAAAAACAATTGTGTGATTGCACTTTTTTGCAATTTCAGAGCTCTTGGAATTTTTTCCCCTGTTTTCCAGTACATAATATGTTGAACCCAATGGTGTCAGTCAAAAGTACAACTTGTCTCACAAAAAACAAGCTTTCACATGGCCATATTCACAGAAAAGTAAAAATGCTATGGAACTGGGAAGAAAGGGAGCAAAAAATGAAAACGCAAAAACAAAAATACCTTCGGGGATTAAGTTGTGAGTGACACAACATTTTTGTTCATATGATTTTATTTATTCACTATGCCAATTTTTAAAGAAGCCCTCCAATGAAGTTTTTATTTACTAAATCTGAGTATATGGGTATGTAATGTAGTATAGTGTTCGTATACTCGCATACCACCACCTTATCAAGGAACCAGCGCTTTTCTGCTCCTCTTCTCAGTGACATCAGCGTTCTTCAGACTCTTCAGGTCAAATTGCGCTCTGTGTGACCCCAAACTAGCTTTTGCAGTGCAAATCTATGGAATGTCAGAATAAGGTTTTATAGCCTTATATTGTAAAAGAGACTAACGGCTCACTAATAGAGCATAGAGTGAGCAGGTTAGTCTGAAGAGCAATGTTGTCAATGAAAAGAGGAGCAGAGCGATGCTATATACTGGACGGGGAGTATATAACATACTACACTAAATACACATACATACAGACTTACTAAAAAAAACTTCATGGGAGGGCTTCATTAACGATTTTTTAAAGCCTTGATTTAATGCCATATTTTGTAAAATGTAAAAGTGCTCAGGTACCTATTTGGACATTCACTAATACTAAACAGCTCTAAGCCTTAAGAATTTGGTTGCAACACATGCTAAAGATCATGCTCTGCCACCTAAGTCTCAGCATTGTGCAGGTTAATGGGGTCATAATAGGACCTTCAAAGTGACACAACTACAGCAAAGTATAAAAAATCCAAACCATCCCATTGTAGCCTTAGGTCTCTTTCACACATCAGTTTTTTGTCATCAGTCACAATCCATCGTTTTGTTAAAAAAACAGATCCTGTGTAGTTTTTAATGTGCCAGAATGGCTTTTGGGGTTAAATTAAAGGAATACAAATGATTCCGGGCATGCTCAGTTGCAAAAAACGGAATCCGGCAACGGATCCGTCTTTTGATGGACAGCGATGAATCCTGCACCCATAGGCTTCCATTATAGTTGACGACAGATGGCGCTGGATCCGTCGCTGTCCGACTTTTCGACTTACAAAAAAAAGTTCCTATGTCCATTGTATCCAGCCGACGGACACAGAATTTCCAATGGATCCGTCAAAAGACGGATCAAACGTGTGGCCATCCATCACAATCCGTCACTAATACACAAGTCTATGAGAAAAAAACGGATCCAGCAGCATCATTTAGTGGATCCGTTTTTTTTCACAAAACGACGGATTGTGACTGATTGCAAAAAACTGATGTGTGAAAGGAGCCTTAGCTGGATAACACCTTGGGCTCTCTGTATTTTTCAGCCAGCCTTAGCAGTTATTATGCTGGGGCTGACAGTAACAAGACTAATGGAGCTGTTTCCCTCTACCAAGTATTGATAGCTGCTCATCAAAGTCAAGCAATTGCTAGAAATCAAGCAAAGCCAAAGTCTTCTCTTGATTGTTTAGGCATATCTGTAGTGCTTGAGCAAACGTTGGTTTCTGTCATTTTTCAGTAATAAATCAATATATGAAAGTGACATTTTCCACACTGTTGCACTAACATAAGATATAAATTGACCTGTTAATTCAGTGGTGGAAATTTTAATTTGTTGCTTAACTTGCATAAACGTATAGTTAAGAAAGCTGATGGACATATTTTCAATAAAACTTTACTTCAATGTACACCACTGCTCTTATTTCAAACCTTCCAGTTATTCAAATTGTTCCCTGCTATAAAAAATTGTGGCCAATTATACTAATGCTGTACAGAGCTAGAAAAAAAGATTTGGTTAAGAAAGTCAAGGAACAAATTAATTTGTGCGCCATTTTCCACTCATACATTACCAAATAATACAGAAATTATTTCAAAAAAGCCTTCAAGCAGGAAGCCAGAAAAGAATAAAAGGATGGTAAGCAGGTGGAGGCAATCGTTACCAAAGAAAATGCAAAGCATTATTCAGTGGTGAAGAAATGGGCAAATAAATTTAGAAGCCAAGATGAACCGGGAAGTGACATTCTTAATTCTGGAATAATATCAAAGCAGTGGGAACTTAAAGAGGACCTATCACCTATCCCCCCTATGCGAGGCCCTTCACTGGCTTCCTATTGTCCAGAGGCTCCAGTTCAAAACCCTAACCATGACATACAAAGCCATCTACAACCTGTCTCCTCCATACATCGTAACATGGTCTCCCGGTACCAACCCGCACGCAACCTTCGATCCTCTCAAGATCTCCTTTTCTACTCCCCCCATCTCTTATTCTCAAAACCACATACAAGACTTCTCCTGCGCTTCTCTGGAACTCTCTGCCGCAACACATTAGACCCTCACCAACAACATAAACCTTCAAGAAGAACCTGAAGACCCACCAGTTCCGACAAGCCTAGAGCCTGCAGTGATCCTTGGTCTACTGAACCTCTGCACAACCAGCTCTACCCTCTCCTAGTGTATCCTCACCCATCCCTGTAGACTGTGAACCCTCGCGGGCAGAGTCCTCTCTCCTTCTAAACTTGTGTGTCCCTTGTCTTGCACATATGTTTATTGTACTTGTCTATATTTTCCCTGTAAAGCGCCATGGAATAAATGACGCTATATAAATGTATAATAATAATAATAATAATAATAACATCACCTTCACACACATTAGCATTGTGAGGGGTTGACTCACTGGGCTGCTTGCAGGGGTAAACACAGGAACACTTCTTGGGTAAGTCTTCTGCTGGTTTATTAGAGCACAGCACAAACCATAGACGAGTTGAACAAAATAAACATGGCCTTTCTGGCCTAACGGCAAAACAAAAAGGTAACATCTATCAGAGTCCTTATTTCTGCAAGATTCACCCACAGGGAACACTCAACGTCTTCAGCTCCCCCTGGAGCCACATCTGGAGACCTTCCTCTCCAAACACACAACAGACAGAAGAAAAACCAGTGGCTGCACATTTAACTTCCCAGCCACACCTTTTAGGTGGAGTATTTTGCTGCCAAATACTTCCGGGCCATAGAAAGGAAGCGCGTATGCTTTTCGGCTTTGCCCACAGTTGGACAAAGCATACTGCGCACGCGCGAGATGTCTTTCGAATGGGCACGCGTGAAAACTCTACGCGATTGCCGAAATTCACCGCAAGAAATGCGTAGAGCAAGTGAGGAGGGGGGAGTGACGGAAATGAAGACATGGACATATTAACATACAGCGCAGGAAGAATAAAAAAAGGTATTTATGGATGATATATGGGGAGTCAGGGGGTATCAGAAGTAGTTGTGTAATGCATAGGTGACACAAAATTAAATTATATTTTAGCTGGTAGTGCTGACAGGTTCCCTTTAAGCATTGACTGCTGCAATACTGATGAGCTCTCAGTGCTGGACTGACAGAGGGAATTCATCTACCAGCTTAGCGCTAATCAGTGTAACAAGGGCTGAGCATTGCTCTGCATATGCAGTATAGGCACACTGCTGGTCAGGACGCAACCTGACTGTCTGCTCTGCTAATGAAGACTTCTCAGTGCTGGGCTTGTGGAGGGATTCCCTGAAGGAATCTCTCTACCAGCTCAATGCTGAGTGTCTGCCATTGACACAGCAGCCAGTCTGCACCCTGACCGGCACTGCATGAGTGCTAAAACTGTATATGATGAGTGCTTCTGACAGGAATAAGTGGTATCTCCAAATTATAACCGGCGCTGTTGGAGCACCCTGCCAGGGCAAGTGGGGTACTCGGTACCGGGCCGCTTTCTTAAAGAGGCAGTGTCACAGCGGCAGTGACCTGGTCCGCGGCCCTGGGCATCCTATAAAAGGGGGTGTATTTTCAAGGGAATGGAAAAATAAAGAGTTTTTGTAATGAGTTTGTGACGTCACGTGTGGTATCTGATCCTCTGGGACAGAGGGTGTGATGCAGCAGAGGTGGAATAGCTCTCCACAGGCAGAGCTGAGTACCAGGGCAGATGAGAAAGACGTTAAGGAGTAGGTGGGGATGTAGTAGGTCGCAAGAGATGTAGCAGTGCTGGGAAGGTGATGCGGGAAGAATTCAAAGGACTCAACAGAATGCAGTTTATTTCACCTTTTACTGTGCTTTGTAGGTACTGTCAAGGACACAGATTACAGATGGTACAGGAGTTAGTCAGCCTGGAAGCAATTTGGGAATCTCTCTATACAGGTGGGTGGTGAGATCTCCTTTCAAGTGCTATTCTGAAGTACTTGCGGTTCCGAACTCCACTCAAGTTCCTCTTTCTGTCCGTTACTTAGAACTCCACTCGCATGACAGGCATCTGTAGCCTTCTTTCTCTGGCTCACACACGTTGCTACTGTGTCGTCGAGTCTCAGCTGGGAACAGAGCATTTACAGCATCTATTCCTCCGGTTTCTACTGTGGGACCCTTAGTATCCACACAACCTCGAACTACGGCGTCCGGTCTCTGCACGTCAGCTTGGGGGTGAGCTCCTCTATAGCTCCAAGTCCCCAGCTCCTTCTCCCACATCCTCCTTCTTTCCTGTCCACACTATAACTAACTAACTTCCTATTCCTGACTAGAGAGAGCAGCTCATCTGCAGTTCCGTTTAGAGCTCCCTCTGCTGGCCTGGAGTAGGAACTGTGTTGTGTGCTGGAACTACCTGATAAAGAGATCCTTTCTTGCTCCCAGGCATGACATCACTCTCCCTAGGAGGGAGGCAAGGTCACTGTGGTGACCGTACTCCTGGGGGCGTCACACTGCCTTCTAGTGCAAGGAGCTGAGGACTGCACTGCTTATTCCTCTGATTAGATCTCTCTCTGTGCAGTGACAGGGGAGGATATATTTGTGTGCAGCAGCTCTGTTGGTTATTAGGCTGCCTTATAAGGCTCCCTGATAGCTGCATTGCTGTTGCACACTGCTGTGCAGAGTGCTTTTTTAAAAGCAAAAATTTTTTTTTTCCTTTTCTCTGCACATTTAGCAAGCATTAATTTTTTCACACTTTTTTATGCAGCAGCTCTGTTGGTGATTAGGCTGTCTTATAAGGGTACCTGATAGCTGCATTGCTGTTTGCACACTGCTGTGCATACTGCTTTTTTAAAAGCAAAAATCCTTTTATTCCTTTTTTTCTGTACCGTAGATACTGAGTGTAAATTTTTTCACACACCGTATAGAGGTGTACGCTCCTCACACACTACCGTGTACCAGCTGGTATCACGGACAAATACTTGCTATATGTGTGTGACTCCGTAAAAAAATACATGGAGATTAACATTTTTCCATACATACACTGTATAGAGGTGTCCGATTCTCAAACAGCTTTGGATATCTGGTGTTTTTATTACGGTCACATCTCCACAGAGTCAGTGTGTGTGTGACACTCCATAAATACATATATGGACATTTCCATTTCTCCATACACCGTATTGACTGCTGTCCTATTCTCAAACAGTATCGGATATCTGGTGTTCTTAGTTATTACGGTCACATCTACACAGAGTCAGCGTGTGTGTGTGACACTCCGTAAATACATATATAGACAGTTCCATTTCTCCATACACCATATTGACTGCTGTCCGATTATCTAACAGTATCGAATATCTGGTGTTCTTATTACGGTCAGAGCACATATACACAGAGTCAGCGTGTGTGTGTGATACTCCGTAAAGACATATACGGAGATTGACATTTTCACCAACAACGTATACAGCTGTACACTTCTGATACAGAACCGTATATCTGCTTGCTGGATTACGGTCAAATACATACTGGGTGAGCGTCTGCGTCTCCCAAAATATATACGGAGATTTCACTTTTTACATACACCTTAGACAGCTGTACGCTCCTCATACAGTACCATTTCTCTGCTGGTATTTTTGGTACATTTTCCCAAAAATGAGGAAGTCTGGTGGAAGAGGCTGCGGACGTGGGCGGGGGGGCGCAGCTGGTACTGATGGTGGTGGTGGTGCATCTGCTGGTATTGTCAAAAGCACAATAGCAGCTAAGGCAGGAGGTGTTGAGCCTGCGTCATCGTCTGGCACAAGAAGGCCTTTAAGGTTCCCTTTTCTGGGAGTAGGTAAACTGCTTTTAAAGCCGGAGCATCAGTACCAGGTTTTGGCTTACATTGCCGAAACAGCCTCCAGCTTTATTGCCTCCTCTTCTGAAGTTACAAAAACTGCAAGCACAGAGTCGTCAGTGCAGGTCTCTGGTCAGGAACAACACCTTTTGCTGTGTCCTTCACCCACACCAAAAGTGAAGGATGCTGCAGCACACACTTCTGATTACTCCATGGAGCTCTTTTCAAATACCATAACTGGGTTATCAAGTCAAATTCTGAATTCCCCAGTCCAAGATGAATCTGACATGTAGTGCACTGATGCACAGCCACTGCAAGATGAATCTGCTGGTACATTCACCCACAGCACTACATTGCCCTCGCAGTCTACTGAGCCCGAATCAGACCCTGATGAAACTCAGGTGCCCCTTCCCGCATACTATACCACCTTACACAATGACACAGAGGAAGGTACAGAGGAAGGTGCAGATGACATTGAAGACGAGGTCATGGATGACCCAGTTGTTGACCCGGATTGGCATCCATTGGGGGAAGAGGGTGCTGGTGGCAATAGGTCAGAACAGGAGAAGGATCCGCAGCAGGCATCGTCATCGCAGCAGCGGTTTTCCGGCAGGCCCATAGCTGTCAAAAAACTTGGCAAGAAAACTAAAAGAGTTGCAGGACTGCTTGGCCAGACGGTCAAATTAGCACAGCGTGCAAGCCCTGAAAATTTGTACCATAATAGGAAGAGTGCAGTGTGGCACTTTTTTGAACAAAATCCTACTGATGATGCAAAGGTTATCTGTAAGAAGTGCAGAAGGACCTTTAGCAGAGGGAAAAATCTAAGAAATTTGAATACCAGTTGCATGCTTAGACATTTAACTAACATGCACTTGCAAGCGTGGACGGACTACAAAAGCTCAGGTAGCACATGTGCACCTGCTCCGACTGAAGTTAGCCGGCAATGCTCCATCGCTTCCCCCACTGTAAGGCCACCGCTAAGCACACGACTATCAAGAAATGTTGAGGTGTCGTCGCTAGGCCAAACCAGTCAGGCAATCACAATATTTTTGCGAGGAAACACTGAATCTAGGCCATTAACACCCTCACCATCACCAACCCCTTCTCAGTCTGTCATGTCCAATGCTAGTTCCCCCATATGCAGCTCTCAAGTCCAGCTCACGCTACCAGACACTCTGAGTAGGACAAGAAAGTACTCATCCTCTCATCCGCGTACACTGGCTTTGAACGCCTACTTTGCCAAATTGATCTCATTAGAGATGATGCCCTTCCGTTTGGTAGAAAGCGAAGCTTTCTGAGAGCTCATGGCCTACGCTGTCCCACGCTATGACCTAACCAGTCGGCACTTCTTTTCTCAAAAAGCCATCCCTGCCCTCCACCGGCATGTGAAAGACCTCATTGTCCATGCACTAAAACAATCAGTGAGTGGAAAGGTGCACCTCACAACAGATGCATGGACCAGTAGGCATGGCCATGGCCGTTACATGTCCATCACTGCGCAATGGGTTAATGTGGTGGATACAGGCTCCACAGGGGACAGCGGTGGTGGAACAGTGCTGCCTAGCCCATGGTATAGGAAACAGTTGGCTGTAGGCATTCGACCCTCCTCCTCCTCCTCCAGAAGCGAAAGCTCATCGACAGAGCGCAGTCGCACGAGCACTCCATCCACATCTGTCAGTGTTGCACACGAGGTGTCCCAATATCGATCAGCTAGTGGTAAGCGGCAGCAGGCTGTTTTAAAAATGATGTCTTTGGGCGACAGGAGACACACCGTGGAGGTACTGGCCGACTACTTGCATTGACAAACTGAGTCATGGCTGGGCAGTCTACATCTTGAGCCAACTTTGAATGGTAGAGAGTTTTTATTCGCAGTCACACTAGACGTTTCGGTCAAAACACATTGACCTTCCTCACTACACTGCAACAATGTAAAAATACAGAAAAAAAACCAATAAACCATGAATATTTTATCCGAGATTCTAATCAGGAAACAGCGATCTCCAAAAATTGTGCACTGGTGATGAAGGAGATAATGGACAATTTTTGGAGATCGCTGTTTCTTGATTAGAATCTCGGATAAAATATTCAGGGTTTATTGGTTTATTTTCTGTATTTTTACATTATTGCAGTGTATTGAGGAAGGTCAATGTGTTTTGACCGAAACGTCTAGTGTGACTGCGAATAAAAACTCTCTACCATTCAAAGTTGAGTGCCAAAAATTTATTTATACATTACTTTGGTGTGGGAACCTTTTTTGTGCACCACTTCAGCTGTGCCACAGTTATACATTTATACATCTTTAGCCAGGCAAGGTAGTCAGTGATAATGGGTGGAATTATGTGACAGCCATAGCTCTTTCAAAACTCACACACATACCTTGCCTGGCTCACACCTTGAACCTGGTGGTGCAGTGCTTCCTAAATAATTCAGTGTTTTGAGGAATGCACACGGCTGGTAAGTGCAGACGACGCCATCATAAGCATGAGCATACCACTTATGCTTCTGCTCATGCAAACTTTGACGCACATCAAGGATCAGGCGTCTGCAGCTGAGGAGCAACAGGAGGAGGAGGAGGAGGAGGAGGCGGGAAGCCTTGATGACAGTCAGCCATTGTCTGGTCAGGGAACTGGTATGGACGAGGTGGAGGAAGAAGAGGAAGAGGAGGAGGATGAGGGGGATGATTATTTTGGGACGGAGGATGCTTCTCAGGGGGCAAGAGAACATGTGGGCATGCCGAGGTCATGTACAGGGTTTGTGCGTGACTGGAGGGATGTGGATTTGCCAGAAAGTGCTCCTCCATCCACCACTGGCAGTGCAGCATTGACACCTGGAACATTGGCCCACATGTGTGACTATGCCTTGCGGATCCTAAAAAGGGACCCCCCGCATTGCCAAAATGATGAGGGATGACGACTACTGGTTGGCCAGCATCCTCGATCCACGCTATAAAGGCAAATTACACAACATCATGCCACAGGAGAACCTAGAGCTAATATTGTCTAACAAACAAGCAACTCTGGTAAACAGATTGAGGCATTCCCAGCACACAGCAGCGGAGCTGGTTCTCCCACGAGCCGTAGTGGGCAAACTGGAAGAGGTGTTCGTGGTGCATACAGCCGAACTGGCATTGGAGACAGGGGTTTCCTGACCATGTTGTGGTCTGATTTCTCAAGTCCCGCGCGCACGACAGCTAATACAGAATCGATTGCAAGTGACAGGAGACAGCAGTTGTCAACTATGTGTTAGGAATCTGGGTTCTATAATGCCTATGCATGAATCCAGATTCACACATTTGTCTCCAGAGGCTAAGTCCTTTTTCCCAGCTTCTGAGCATGCCCACGGGACGAGCTCTCATTGGAGTCCAGGAGTCAGGTGCTCAGGTCCTGCTCCTGATTTCATTGGCTTGGCTCAGGGCTCTGGAGATTTCCGGCAGGTCCCGTACGCTATAAAAAGTGCGCTGGAAAAAAAAAGAGCAGCCTGGACCTGCGGTCCCATGCCATCAGCCCCTGTTTGGGACTTCTGAAAATGCTCTAATTAATCTTTTCCTTGACACTACTTGAGTATGGTTTGAGAAAGGCCTCTTAGTAGGTGGAAACGTAACCATAGTATACTCACATCCTGGATTACGATATTATACCCACACTTTGGATAGTTCTTTTGTCTGCGGTGTTACACTATTTGATGTATTTGAAATAAAATAAAAATCCAAAATTTCACAAAATCGTCAAGATTTTTTGGCAAGATTAATCCACACTTGAGTGCGACTGTTTATCTACTGACTATTATTTGTGGACCCTCCACGTACAGTCAGCACCTATCTCCACATCAAGAGTGCGCATCTTTCTTCTTCTGCTGTGTGTATGGTGACGGATGCTTGGATTGGTGACTGACTCATTAAGAAACCCCTTCCCTCGGTTATTACGTCTGTGTGAGTGAGTGGTATTCTGTCAGCACCTGCGCTAGCGCCAGCGCGCACAAGCTCCATCTTTCCAGCAGCTTAGCGCCCTGCATTGCGCTTGCGATATTTGCGGTTGCAGCCTGTCCAGGCGTGCGCAGTTGCGACGCCGAGCACACGTGTACACGGTAAGTCCGCTCGGTTGTAGTGACTGTATTTAACTACTCCGGTTTCCAGCTACCGCACATGTGCCACTGAGATCCTGTGCTGTTAACAGGCTCAGCGATACTTTGGTATTATTTTTCCCTGCAGCTCTGTGTCATTTAACAGAGCTTGCCTTTTTGCACCTAGGTGAGTTAGAACCCTGTGCATATTACCGCTGTAGTGCTCTGCCTCTCTCAGCAGCGGTTTTGTCATCCACCGCACGGTGGACCCCGAGTGGCAAAGGCACTTTAATTATTTATTTTTTTTAGTGCCTTCCGCCACTCCTAACACTATGGTTACAAACTACTTCTCCTCCCATATCGAGGTTCTCCCTCACAGGTCATTCCCCTTTGATTATTGGGCCTCAAAACTGGACACATAGCCTGAATTGGCACAATATGCCTTACAGGAGCTCGCTTGCTCTGTCCTGCTGGTAGTGTGCTATCTGAAAGAGTCTTCAGTGCTGCTGGATCAATCCTGACAGAAAAAAGGACCCGTCTGTCGACCCAAAATGTTGATGATCTAACCTTCATTAAAATGAACCATGCATGGGTTTCAAAACATTTTGTCCCACCCTCCCCTGATAACACTTAGGTTGCCAGAAAAAAGGCTCACTTTTGTCCTCCTCTTCCTCTGGACTTCTCCAATTCCTCCATTTGCAGCAGCTGAAAGTCCAGCCTACACATCAACATATGGCATTTTTTAAACCACCCGAAATGGGCTGCACCCTCACCCCAGGCCCAGGGTCAACACCTGCCGCACCCGGGCAAGTGCTGTTGCCCTGAACAGGTGTGTGACCCCACCCTTTGGGCAAAGGGACTGGCACAGGGCCTCTCATAGTACAATAAAGTGTCTCTGATGGTGGGGGGGCCCACTCGCCATCAGACACACTGGCATACTATGAGGGGCCCTGTGCCAGTATCGGCGCCCACGAGTGGGTCCCCCTACTTGCTCAGGGACACAGCACTTGCAATACTTACCTCTCCATGCTCCACCGCTGAGTAGTCTGGCCAGTTAAATCCGACACAGGGACGGCCACTACAAATTTGATGTACTGATCGATGATTGTTAAGATGTAGCTATATCCTGTGCTGCTGGCCTCTACCTTCAGATTACCAATGGCTACCATTTGTAATGGACGTCAACTCCTAATCAGATGCAGTAGTGCTTTATGATCACCTTTCACATTTTTCATAGTCACAGACGTGTGACATTCCTGCCACCATTTATCATTGTCTCCTCTCATGGCAATCCAATAGAATCCCCTACAACCTGTGGCTTGTGTGTTTTGCACTCCAAAGTGACCAGACAGATCAAGATAGGCAGTGAGGATCATGTCTACAGCTCTCCCTGTGATCACAATTTTATGGAGACGAGTTACTGTAATGGGATCGACGCTACTGCGATACATCAACCCTTTCTTCACTACTTTGCGCTTTAGCTGTATCCACAGTTAAAGTTATTGAGGGTCAGCATCACCTCATGCGAATTCTCCCGGGAGGTTTTGCCATGATTACTTATTCAAAAACATCTAAAATCACTCGACTTTACGTCTGTACTTTTATCCATCTACCTTCCTCTAGCGGAGAGTCTGGACTGGCAGATTGACACTGAAATATAAACGAAGATTTCAAAGTACTCCAACACTGTATACTGGTGTATGTTTCAAATACATTTCCCTTTTTCTCATTTTTACATTGAGGTGTAATCCATACTGAGCCTGTGAGAGTTTGTGTCTTACTCTGGTAAAATCTAAGCAGATTTAAAATGACACCAACACTGTATGCAGCTGAACGATTGTAAAACATTACCCTTTTTCAAGTTTTTATATTCTTGTGTAATCCATACTGAGCCTGTGAGAGGCTGTGTGTTACTCTTGAAATATATAGGTAGATCGCCAAATGACCCCAACACTGTATACAGCAGTACGCTTGGGATCCATTCCCCTTTTACTGCTTTTTATATTGTTGTGTAATCCATACTGGGCCTCAGAGCGTCTGTGTCTGCCTCCTGAAATAAATACAGAGATTTTGAATGTTGAAACTATGCTATATATACCTTGAATCTGGTGATACTGTACCCTTTTTCGACTTTTTTAGATTGTTGTTGAATCCATACTGGCCATGACAGCGTCTGTGTCTGCCTCCTCAAATATATACGTAGATTTATAATGTTGAAACTATACAATATATCCCTGTTATCTGGTGTTAAAATGAAACGCCACACAGGGCCGGGGGTTACTCAGTACCGGGACTTTCAGGCTCTTTTAAAGGGGAAGTATGTCACGGTGGTGATTGGGACCCGGTCCGTGGCACTGGGTGTCCAATAAAGAAGATGACAGTTCAGATGAGGGGGAAGATGGTATGATAATTAATTTGGAAAAAGGGGGATTGTGACGCCACCTGTGGTACTCGGCTAGGGTAGCCGACGCTGCAATGCAGATCCTCTGGGCCGGTATTAAATCAGCCAAGATGATGAAGCTCTCCACGGGCAGAGCTGTATCCCAGGGCAGTTGAGATGGTGTTTGTGAGCCATTGACGGTGATGGTGAGTGTAGCGTGTGTAGCAGGCGAGTTGTAAAAGCCACCAAGGACACAGTTGGGTGCAGTTTCTGAGTTTTTCCTCTAAAGTTTTGTGCACAAGATGACCCGATTGGTACTGTGTCATCCGAGGGAGGGGTCTGGCAAACTCCAAGGTAGATCAGGAACACCTGTTCAAGACTCCTTCTTGTGTATCCTTTCTAGGCCGTGCCTCTGCGCTGATCTCTCCCTTCCTTCCTGCTGTGCGCCTTCGCAAACAGTGTCCCAAGCCAGCAGCCACAGATCACACCGGGCGATGTGGGTCAGGCTCCGGGGTCCTTTATTCCAACTACTGCCTTTTTGAGTATTGAATGTGGCTGCGACTGAGGCACTTAAAGTTACCTCAGCCTCCGTCTTTCTAGCTGAGCCCTGTATTTCTCCACTACCTTCAGGAGCCACCTTCCCCAATGAAGCCTGGTCCTTCCTTTTCCAGAAACGGGCTTCACAGGTGGCTTATTGCACTTCCCATGCCCCAAGGACCCCTTCCTTCCAGTCTATGAGCTTGGACAAGATTTTTCTCTCTTCTCTGACCCTCAGCCCTCTCACTGCAATCCTGCTCTTACTTTGTCCTGTCACCGACTGACTACTCTCTAGAAAGATCCATTTACCTCAGACTAGCTCCACCCATCAATTGTCAGCTTGCTCCCTCTGTCTGGATGCCCACAATCACTCCACTACCTAAGCTCCTCCCACTGTACCTACCTTCCACACTAACCCCCAACACCCTTTCCTAGTCAGTCTGGGATGAGGCCATCCTCCCGCCGGTTACACCCAGAAAGCACTGACTAACTAGTATGTGTGTTGAGTGCAAGGTTAGGAGTCCTAAGTGGTGATCCCTCCTTACATGAGGGTGGGATACCACACCTTTGGATGAGGTGCAGTACCTCTGTGGTGACCGTACCCTCAGGGGTGCCATAGTACCCTTTCTCAACTTTCGATATTGTTGTCGGATCCATACTGGGTCTGAGAGCGTCTGTGTTTGCCTCCTGAAATGTATACGGAGATTCAGTATGTTTAAACTATACTATATATACCTTGTATCTAGTGATACTGTACCCTTTTACAAATTTTTATATTATTGTCTAATCCATACTGAGCCTGTGACCATCTGTGTCTGACTCATGAAATATATACGGAGATTTACAATTATCCCTAGACTGTACAGAGCTGTCCGCTTCTGAAACAGTACCATATACTGTATCTGCTGGTATGTTTAGTCCATTTTCACAAAAATTATTACGTATGGTGGAAGTGGCCGCGGATGTGGGTGTGGGGGGGCCAGCTGGTACTGATAGTGGTGGTGGTGCATCTGCTGGTATTGCCAAAAGCACAATAGCAGCTAAGGCAGGAGATGTTGAGCCTGCGTCATCAGCTGGCACAAGAAGGCCTTTAAGGCTCCCTTTTCTGGGAGTAGGTAAACTGCTTTTAAAGCCTGAGCATCAGGAACAGGTTTTGGCTTACATTGCCAAAACAGCCTCCAGCTCTATTGCCTTCTCTTCTGAAGTTACAAAAGCTGTAAGTACAGAGTCGTCAGTGCAGGCTTCTGGTCAGGAACCACCCCTTCCCTTGTCTCCTTCACCCCCACTAAAAGTGAAGGAAGCGGCAGCCCACACTTCAGATTACTCCATGGAGCTCTTTTCACAGGCCATGCCTGTGTTATCAAGTGAAATTCAGAATCTCCCAGTCCAAAATAAATCGGAGATGGAGTGCACTGATGCACAGCTACAGCCACTGCTAGATGATTCTGCTGGTGCATTGACCCACAGCACTACATTCCCCTCGCACTCTACAGAGCCAGAATGAGACACTGATGAAACTCAGGTGCCCCTTCCTGCATACTATACCACCTTACACGGTGACACAGAGGAAGGTACAGATGAAAGTGTCTGTTCCCTGAGCAGGTGGGGGGTCCTACTCGTGGGCAACGGCAGTGGCACAGGGCCCCTCATAGTACGCAAAAGTGTCTCTGCCGGTGGTAGGGCCCACGTGCCGTCAGACATACTGTCGTACTATGAGGGGCCCTGTGCCAGTGCCGTCTCCCACCAGTGGGCCCCCCATGCTTGGTCAGGGCCACAGCACTTGCAATACTTACCTCTCCCTGCTCCACCGCTGTGATGTCTTCCGCCTTTCCTGACAGTGACATTCAGGTTACAGAGCGCGATGACATCACGTCTGTATGCCCTCTATCAAAACAGTACAAGTGCAGAGAGCTTTAAAATGGCAATGCTGAGGAGTCCAGAGTAGAGCAGTGCCCAGCGAGGAGAGGTATTTAATCTTTTTAGATGTTGGGAGCATTTTTTGGGGCGCAATATACACTGGAGAATGATATATGGGGCCCATCATACACTGGAGCATCATCCATTTGGCCCAACATATACTGGAGCATTCCAAATGGGGGACATCAGACACTGGAGCAGCATTTACGGAGCCCATTATACAATGGATGATTAGAAATGGGACCCATTATATATGGAGCATAATTTGGGCCCATAACACACTGGAGCATCGTTCATGGGGACCAACATATACTGGAGCATTCCAAATGGGGGACTGTTGTGAATTCACTTTCTGGTCTGCCTCTGGTTGCTGGTGAGGGTGGTGGTGCTGGTTGTATTGACAGAGGAGTCGTGAGTTCTCTTTCCGGGCTCCCTCTGGTGGTTGCAGGAGATAATGAAGCTGATCTAATTAACAGAGACCTGCCACCTGATAATGAGGACGATGATTGGACATCTGGAGTCTCTGACTGGATTTAAGACAGCCGACTCCCTCTATCCCTACTGGTGATTTTTCCTGCCTGCTGAGGTCTTAGTTTCCAGTTCAGTCCCTGCATTCTTAAGCTAAGTGTTCTTTGCTATTGTTCACATTTAATTTGGTTTTGTCTATTCAGTTTTGTGTGGTCAGCCAGCCCCGGCTGGGGCTGTGCTGAATTTCCATTCTTATGTTACTGTTTGTGCCAGTTTGCTTTTTGTCCCTTATTAGATTGGCCTCTTTTTGCTCTGTTTTCAGAATATGCCAGAGTGCTGATATAGTGGGTTAAGTCTAGTGACTTCAGGGTTTTTTTTGCTATCAGAAGTGTTGGACATTTTTGTAGGGTTTTTTGGT
This sequence comes from Dendrobates tinctorius, assembly GCF_039654945.1. Classification (NCBI taxonomy): domain Eukaryota; kingdom Metazoa; phylum Chordata; class Amphibia; order Anura; family Dendrobatidae; genus Dendrobates; species Dendrobates tinctorius. The sequence goes on from NW_027361711.1 coordinate 33,839,519, forward strand.
GTGGTTGCAGACAGTATCTTTCCTTTCCTGTCCATTCTAGTTAGTGTGGGCCCCATTGTTTGCTCAGTCTATTTTCCTACCTGTGTTTGTGTTTTCATCTTGTCTCACCGACAATATATGTTTGGGGGCTGTCTATTCCTTTAGGGTCTGCTCTGGGGCAGTTTAGATTTCCCCTTTTCTTGCTTTAGGCTTATTTAGACCTCCGGCTGTGTCGAGGCATCTAGAATCATCGTAGGTACGCTCCACGGCTACTACTAGTTGTGTGGATAGGATCAGGGGTCTGCAATCCGCTTAGTTACCAACCTCTCTGGTTTTCTGTGGCTTAGCTTGGTCTTGTTTTCCTCCTCGGTGAGCCAAACATAACAGAATCCCCAGCCTAAACCGCAGATTCTACTGTACTCAAAAGCAGGAAAGAGTTGTAAAAAAAAAAAAAAAAAAAAAAGTGCCAGAATTTTTTCTTTATATGAACTTTTTCCTCTTTTTCTCTGGGGCCGTAGGAGGATTTCTTCTTTAATGGAGATTAACCAATTGTCTGATCGTGTAGAGCAGCTCGCTGCTGAAGTGCAGGGAATTTCCACCTATCTCGCTCAATCACATGCTGTTGAATCAAAAATCCCTACTACTGATGCGTTTTCTGGGGATCGGTCTAAATTTTTGAATTTTAAGAATAATTGTAAATTATTTCTTGCCTTGAAGCCTAACTCATCGGGGAGCTCTGTGCAGCAGGTTAAAATTGTCATCTCCTTGCTGCGCGGCGATCCCCAGGATTGGGCTTTTTCTCTGACACCTGAAAATCCTATTCTGACTAATGTGGACGCATTTTTTCAAGCCTTGGGGTTGTTGTATGATGAACCTAATGCTATTGATCAAGATGAGAAAACCCTATTGGCATTGAACCAGGGTCAGGATTCTGCAGAGTTATACTGTCAAAAATTCCAAAAGTCGGCGGTCCTTACTAAATGGAATGATTGTGCCTTGGCAGCTCTCTTTCGGAAGGGTTTATCAGAAACCGTAAAAGATGTTATGGTGGGATTTCCTGTTCCCTCTGGTCTTGATGATTCTATGTCATTAGCCATTCAAGTTGATCGGCGTTTACGTGAATGTAAAACTACATGAGAGGTGTTGCTGCCTTTTGAACAAACATCTGAACCTATGCAATGTGATAGGGTTTTGTCTAGGGCGCAACGTCAGGAGTTTCTAAGGCGTAATAAGCTGTGTTTTTTCTGTGGAGACGCCTCTCATACTATTTCTGTCTGCCCTAAACGAGAGAAATATTTTGCACACACATTTGCTGTGGCAGTGTACAACCTAAGTTCCTTTTGGCAATTACTCTGATCTGCTCCTTATCCACATTTTCCGCTAAGGCTTTCGTAGATTCAGGAGCAGCTTTGAATATGATGGATTTGGACTTTGCTAAAAGTTGTGGTTTTCCCATGATACCTCTGCGGATGCCTATTCCTTTGAGGGGTATTGATGCTACTCCTTTGGTGGAGAATAAACCTCAGCTTTGGACCCAGGTGATAATGCGGGTCGCCCCAGACCACCAAGAAAATTGTTCTGGGTTTTCCCTGGTTGCCTACTCATAATCCAGTTTTGGATTGGAAATCTGTGTCTGTGGTGAGTTGGGGTTGTCAGTGTGTTCTTAGTGATACTCTTGTTTTCTCCACCTCCCCTCAGTCTCATGATATTCCTGATTATTTGGCTGATTTTTCTGATGTATTTAGTGAGAGTAAGTCTGCGTCTTTGCCTCCTCATAGGCGTTATGACTGTGCAATTGAGTTGATGCCCGGGTGTAAATTTCCCAAGGGTCGGCTTTTCAACTTATCGGTACCCGAACATGATGCTATGCGATCTTATATCAAGGAGTCGTTGGAGAAGAGTCATATTAGACCATCCTCTTCACCATTAGGTGCTGTTTTTTTTGTGACCAAGAAAGATGGTTCATTAAGGCCTTGTATTGACTATCGTTCCCTTAGCAAAATTACGGTTAAATATCAGTACCCGTTGCCCCTGATTTCTGATTTATTTTCCAGAGTTAAGTGTCTGCTGGTTTACCAAGCTTGACCTCAGGGGGGTGTATAATCTTATTCGCATCAAGCACGGGGATGAATGGAAGACGGCGTTTAATACTCCGTAGGGACATTTTGAGTACCTGGTGATGCCTTTTGGGCTCACTAATGCCCCTTCTGTCTTCCAATCTTTTATGAATGATATTTTCCGGGACTTTGTGGATAAGTTTTTGATCATCTATCTGGATGATATTTTGATCTTTTCCAGTGATTGGGATTCTCATGTGGAACATGTCCGGACTGTGTTCCGGATTTTGAGGGAAAATTTCCTGTATGTTAAGGGATCGAAATGCCTCTTTGGTGTACAGAGGATTTCATTTTTGGGATTTATTTTGTCTCCGTCGATTATTGAAATGGACCCGGCCAAGGTACAGGCCATTTATGATTGGGTTCAGCCCACTTCTTTGAAGTCTCTCCAGAAGTTTTTGGGTTTTGCTAATTTTTATTGTAAATTTTTAGGTAATTTTTCTGGTATTGTCAAACCACTGACTGATCTGAACAAGAAGGGCGCTGATGTGCTGAATTGGTCTCCAGAGGCTGTCTCAGCATTTCCGGAGCTTAAGCGGAGATTCACTTCTGCTCCGGTTTTACGGCAACCTGATGTCTCACTTCCATTTCAGGTGGAGGTAGATGCTTCTGAGATTGGTGCAGGAGCTGTTTTGTCCCAAAAAGATCCGGTGACTTCTAAAATGAATCCCTGTGCCTTCTTTTCTCAAAAGTTCCCCCCATCTGAACGTAACTATGACGTGAGGAATCGGGAATTGTTAGCCATGAAATGGGCATTTGAAGAGTGGAGACATTGGTTGGAGGGAGCTGGACATCAAGTTTTGGTCCTCACCAACCACAAGAATTTGATTTATCTTGAATCGGCCAAACGCTTGAATCCTAGACAGGCTAGGTGGGCCTTGTTTTTCACGCGTTTTAATTTTGTGGTCTCTTTTCTTCCAGGCACTAAGAATGTTAAGGCAGATACCCTTTCTAGAAGTTTCTTTGCTGATTCTCTTATTGTGACCGAGCCTACTACCATTGTAGGTGAGGGGGTAGATCTTTCTGCCATCTCGCCCGATTTGAGACGCGCCCTGGATGAATTTCAGGAGGACAAACCTGAGCGTTGTCCTATGGGAAAATTGTATGTTCCTGACCAGTGGAGGAAGAGAGTGATGTCTGAAGTTCATTGGTCTGCATTGGCTGGTCATCCAGGTATTTTTGGTACCAGAGATTTGGGGAGTCGGTCTTTTTGGTGGCCTGCCTCATCTCGTGATGTCAGTAATTTTGTGCAGTCCAGTGGGACTTGTTCTCAGTCTAAACCCTGTTCTCGTTCTAGTGGGTTGTTGATGCCCCTGCCGGTGCCCAAGAGGCCATGGACTCATATCTCAGTGGATTTTATTTCTGATCTTCCTGTCTCTCAGAGAATGACTGATATCTGGGTGATTTGTGATAGATTCTCTAAAATGGTCTATCTTGTACGACTCCCAAAGTTGCCATCTTCTTCAGAGTTGGTGTCCTTGTTTTTAAAACAGGTGGTTCGGTTGCATGGGATTCCTGAGAACATTGTGTCGGACAGAGGAGTCCAGTTTGTTTCCAGATTCTGGAAAGCTTTTTGTTCCAATCTGGGAATTCAGTTATCTTTCTCCTCTGCGTTTCATCCTCAGACCAATGGGCAGACTGAGAGAACAAACCAGACTTTGGAGTCCTATTTGAGATGTTTCATATCTGCTTATCAGGATGACTGGGTCTCATTTTTGCCCTTGGTCGAATTCGCGCTAAACAATAGAGCTAGTTCTGCCGCTTTGATGTCGCCCTTTTTCTGTAACTTTGAGTTTCATCCTCGATTTTCTTCAGGGCAAGTGGAATCTTCAGCCTGCCCAGGTGTGGACACTGTGGTAGAGAGAATGCAGCAGATTTGGAACCAAGTGGTGGTAAGTTATCCCTCTCTCAGGAAAAGGCCCAGCGGTTTTCCAGCCGGCATAGGACCATTGGTCCCCGGTTTAAAGTGGGTGATATGGTTTGGTTGTCGTCAAAGAATATCTCTATGAAGGTTGCGTCTCTAAAGTTCAAGACAAGATTTATTGTACCTTATAAGATTTTGGAGATTCTTAATCCTGTTTCTTTTCGATTGGCTCTTCCAGTTACGTTTAAGATCCATAACGTGTTTCATAACTCTCTGTTGAAGAGGTTTGTTGGGCCAGTAGTTCCTATGGCGGCACCTCCTGAACCTGTATTGGTTAAAGGCAATGTGGAATATGAGGTAGAGAAAATATTGGATTCTCACTTGGCTAGACGGAGACTCCAGTACTTGGTCAAATGGAAGGGTTATGGCCAGGAGAATAATTCTTGGGTCTCTACTTCTGACATTCATGCCGATAGATTGGTTTATGCTTTTCACCGGGCCCATCCTGATCGGCCTGGTGGTGTGGATGAGGGTTCGGTGACCCCTCCTCAAGGGGGGGTACTGTTGTGAACTCACTTTCTGGTCTGCCTCTGGTTGTTGGTGAGGGTGGTGGAGCTGGTTGTATTGACAGAGGAGTCGTAAGTTCTCTTTCCGGGCTCTCTCTGGTGGTTGCAGGAGATAATGAAGCTGATCTAATTAACAGAGACCTGCCGGGAGGCTGGAGGGAGGAGTGAGCAATGTTTGACGATGGCCGTTTCATGCTTACTAGCATAGCACTGGATTGATGAGTGCTATGCTATTCTTTCCTCTCTTTGGATTCAACAATATGAAGGCACATCTGATAGGCTGACTGTTTACATATATACTAACCCTGTAGCATGCATAAGCCACACCTTCTGATGAAGAAATATGATGGAACGCGCTTAGAGGCAGCAGGTTCAGGATCCATTTATTACATTTTCTAGTAAGTATCAGCTCACCACTTTCACCTTATTATGTTTTGAGATATGCACTCCAAGCACTTTACCAGGTTCGGCAATATACACTAAGGCCTCTTTCACACATCAGGTTTTCGCCTTCAGGCGCGATCCGGCGCTTTTGACAGAAACCGGATCCGGCGAAATGCAATGCCGGATCCGGTTCCCCCCCCATTGACTTGCATTTGCGCCGGATCGCGCCGGATGGCCATGCGTTTCATCCGGTTTTCGCCGGATCTGGCAATGTGTCCGGATCCGGCGTCTGGAAAAAACGTCTACTGTAACGTTTTTTGTCTCCGGCGAAAAAGCCGGACGCGCCGGATCCGGCGCGTCCGGCTTTTTCACACAATGGAAGCCTATGAGCGCCGCAATGCGCCGGATCCGGTGGCCGGATCCGTTTTTTTTGGTCTGAGCATGCTCAGTAGCCACAAGGGTCAATTTTAAAAACCGGATCCGGCGTAATCCGTCGAAAAACGGATAGAAAAACGGATGAACCGGATGAGACGGATCCGGTTTTGTCTGTCAAGAAAAAGACGGATCCGGCAGAAAACCGGATCCGTCACATCCGGTTTTACAAAACATTTGCCGGATCCGGCGTTCCGGCACGACGCCAGATCGCGCCTGACGCTGAAAACCTGATGTGTGAAAGTAGCCTTAGTCATACTCTGAAACCATTTATGTTATGATTGGGTCACCGAGGAGGAAAGCAAGACCAAGATAAGCCACAGAAAACCAGAGAGGTTGGTAACTAAGCAGATTTCAGACCCTTGATCCTATCCACACAACTAGCAGTAGCCGTGGAGCGTACCTACGATGATTCTAGATGCCTCGACACAGCCGGAGGACTAAATAAGCCTAAAGCAAGAAAAGGGGAAATCTAAACTGCCCCCGAGCAGACCCCAAAGGAATAGACAGCCCCCAAACATATATTGTTGGTGAGACAAGATGAAAACACAAACACAGGTAGGAAAATAGGCTGAGCAAACGATGGGGCCCACACTAACTAGAAAGGACGGGAAAGGAAAGATACTGTCTGCAATCACGCCAAAAAACCCTGCAAAAATGTCCAACTCTTCTGATAGCAAAAATACTGAAGTCACTAGACTTCACCCACTATATCAGCAATCTGGTATATTCTGAAAGCAGAGCAAAGAGAGGCCTATTTAATAAGGGACAAAAACAAACTGGCACAAATAGTAACATAAGAATGGAAATTCAACACAGCCCCAGCCGGGGCTGGCTGACCACACAAAACTGAAATAGACAAAACCAAATCAAATGTGAACAATGGCAAAATAACACTTAGCTTGAGCATGCAGGGACAGAGCTGGAAACTAAGACCTCAGGAGGCAGGAAAAAATCACCAGCAGGGATAGAGGGAGTCGGCTGTCTTAAATCCAGTCAGAAACTCCCAATGTCCAATCGTCCTCCTCATTATCAGGTGGCAGGCAGCTGTTAATTAGATCAGCTCCATTACCTCCTGTAACCACCAGAGGGAGCCCGGAAAGAGAACTCGCGACTAGAGTTGAGCGAAACGGGACGAAAAATTTCAAAAGTCGCCGACTTTTGGCAAAGTCGGGTTTCATGAAACGAAACCCGACCCTAGGATGAGGTCGGCCACGAGGTCGGCGACTTACACGCCAAAGTCGCATTTTAAAAGTTTGTTTTGCGCTCTTTTTCAGCCAATCAGGATCCACGGACACTGTGGGCAACGTGATGACATAGACAGGGGTCACCACCATCTTTCAGAAGGGCATGCAAGTGATTGGCTTGCTTTGGTGGGCGTCACAGGGGTTATAAAAGGGTGTGCACGCCAACCGCCATCTTACTTCTGCCGATCTTAGCATAGGGAGAGGTTGCTGATTCTGTAGGGAGAGCGTTAGGCAGGGAAGAAGAAAAAAAAACTGCTTCTGCTGATAGCGATTTTGCCTGTACAACACACCAGTCACTGTGTGTGCAGTGCAAGGGGAGGCTATATTGTGGTGGATCAGCGGTGTTGGTTGTTAGGCTGCCTTCTAAGGCTTCCTGACAGCTGCATTGCTGTTTACCCACTGCTCTGCAAACTGCTTTTTTAAAAGCAATCCCAATTTTTTTTTTGTCCTGCTGAGGTACTGAGCGTGCATTTTTTCACACCATACAACGTCAGTGGGCCTCACACAATCCAAAAGTGTCCAGTGTCCACTAGTGTCTGCAGAAATTCAAAATCTCCCTTATCCTGTAGTCACTTTTTTCACACCTGTGCCATCGAGCCTGTGACATAGCGCTCTGATATTCAGTGGGCCTCACACAATCCAAAAGTGTCCAGTGTCCACAAGTGTCTGCAGAAATTCAAAATCTCCCCTGTCCTATAGACACCTTGTACCTTGTTTTACATTACTATATAGTTTGTTGGATTTTGTCTACATTTCTACCAAAAATGAGGAAGGCTGGTGGAAGAGGCCGTGGAATTGGGCGGGGGTTGGCAGCTGGTAATGATGGTGTTGGTGGTGGATCTGATGGTAGTGGCAAAAGCAAAATAGGACCGAATGCAGGAGGTGTTGAGCCTGTGTCATCGTCTGGCTCCACAAGGCCTCGAAGGCTTAGTTTTCTAGGAGTTGGCAAACCGCTTTTAAAGCCAGAGCTTCAGGAAAAAGTTTTGTCTTACATTGCTGACTCAGCCTCCAGCTCTATCGCCTCCTCTTCTGAAGTTGTAAAAAATAAAAGCACTGAGTCATCATTGGAGGCTCATGTTCATGAACCACACCTTTCCTTGTGTCCTTCACCCCAACCAAGATTGAAAGATGACGCAGGCCATACTACTGATTACTCCATGGAGCTGTTTTCACATACCATGCCTGGATTATCAAGTGAAATGGTGAATTACCCAGGCCAAGATGAATCTGACATGGAGTGCACTGATGCACAGCCGCTGATAGATGATTCTGCTGGTACATTCACTCAGAGCACTACATTGTCCTCGCAGTGTACAGAGCCAGATTCTGACCCTGATGAGACTCAGGTGCCCCTTCTCGCACACTATACCACCATACACGGTGACACAGAGGAAGGTGCACATGACATTGAAGAGGAGGTGATGGATGACCCAGTTGTAGACCCAGATTGGCATCCATTGGGGGAAGAGGGTGCTGCTTCCACTAGCTCAGATGAGGAGGAGCATCCACAGCAGACATCGACATCGCAACAGCTGTTATCTGGCAGGCCCGGAGCACTCCAAAGACAGGTTCCAAAAATCAAAACAGTTGCTGGACAGCTTGTCCAGACGGTCAAAAGATCACAGCATGCTAGGCCGCAAAATGTCTGCCAAAGTAGGAAGAGTGCAGTGTGGCACTTTTTTGAACAAAATCCTCATGATCAGGCCAAGGTTATCTGTAAGAAGTGCGCAAAGACCTTTAGCCGAGGGAAAAATCTGAAAAATTTGAATACCAGTTGCATGCTTAGACATTTAACCAGCATGCACTTGCAAGCGTGGACACAACACCAAACCTAAAGTGCCACATGTGCATCTGATCACAAAGAAGGTAGTCAACAACGCTACATTGTTTCCCCCACTGTAAGCCCACCGGTTAGCACAGCAGCAAATGTTGAGGTGTCGTTGCAAGGCCACAGCAGTCTGGGAATCCCACTGTTATATCAACGAAATACTGAATCTAGGCCATCAGAAAGAACACCAACTCCATCACCATCATCAACCCTCTCTCAGTCCGCCCTGTCCACCGCTACTTCCACCATATACAGCTCTCAAGTCCAGCTCACCCTCCCAGACACTATGAGTAGGTCAAGAAAGTACTCAGTCTCTCATCCGCGTACACAGGGTTTGAACGCCCACATTGCCAAACTAATCTCGTTTGAGATGATGCCCTATCGGTTGGTGGAAAGCGCAGCTTTCCGCGAACTCATGGCCTATGCAGTACCACGCTTTGACCTACCCAGTCGCCACTTCTTCTCTCGCAAAGCCATCCCAGCCCTCCACCATCATGTAAAAGACCGCATTGTCCATGCACTCAAGCAGTCAGTGAGTGGAAAGGTGCACCTCACAACTGATGCATGGTCCAGTTGGCATGGCCAGGGCCGTTACGTGTCCATCACTGCGCACTGGGTTAATGTGGTGGATGCAGGGTCCACAGGGGACAGCGGTGGTGGGACAGTGCTGCCTAGCCCATGGTATAGGAAACAGTTGGCTGTAGGCGTTCGACCCTCCTCCTCCTCCTCCAGAAACGAAAGCTCGTCCACAGAGCTCGGTCGTACGAGCACTCCATCTGCAGCTGCCACTGTTGCACACGAAGGTGTCCCCCTATCGAGCAGCTAGTGGAAAGCGTCAGCAGGCTGTGTTGCAGATGATGTGTTTGGGCGACAGACGCACCGCCGAGGTGCTGGCCGAGTACTTGAAGCGACAAACTGAGTCATGGCTGGGCAGTGTACATCTTGAGGCAGGCAAGGTAGTTAGTGATAACGGCCGTAATTTTGTGGCAGCCATAGCCCTTTCAAACCTCAGCCACATACCTTGCTTGGCTCACACCGTGAACCTGGTGGTGCAGTGCTTCCTCAAAAATTATCCGGAGTTAACAGCCCTGCTCCAAAAGGTGCGAAGACTGTGCGCGCACATCCGCCGGTCGCCTGTACACTCCGTTCGTATGCAGAAGCTGCAGCGATTGCTCCACCTTCCCAACCACCGCCTCATTATCGACATTGCAACAAGGTGGAACTCCACCCTGCACATGGTGGAGCGGCTGTGCGAGCAGAGGCAGGCCATAATGCATTTGTGGGAGGATACACGGCCAGGCACTTTGAGAGCAGACATGGAGTTGACAGGTGTGCAGTGGTCGAAGCTGAAAGACCTCTGTAAAGTCCTTCAGTGTTTTGAGGAATGCACACGGCTGGTAAGCGCAGACGACGCCATCCTAAGCATGAGCATCCCACTTATGCGTCTGCTCATGCAAAATTTGATGCACCTTAAGGAGCAGGCGTCTGCAGCCAATGTTGATGAGGAGGAAGAGGAGGAGGGAATCCTTGATGACATTCAGGCATTGTATGCTCAGGAACCTTTCCTGGACGAGGTGGAGGAAGAAGAGGAGGAGGAGGATGATGATGGGGATGATTTCTTAGGGGAGGAGGATGCATCTCGTGGGGCAAGTGAATATGTTGGCGTGGCAAGGTCTGGTACAGGGTTTGTGCGTGACTGGAGGGATGTGGATTTGCCAGAAAGTGCTCCTCCACCCAGTACTCGCAGTGCATCATTGACACCGGGAACATTGGCCCACATGTCAGATTATGCCTTGCAGATCCTAAAAAGGGACCCCCGCATTGCCAAAATGATGAACGATGACGACTACTGGTTGGCCAGCATCCTGGATCCACGCTATAAAGGCAAATTACAAAACATCATGCCACAGGAGAACCTTGACCTAATATTGGCTAATAAACAAGCAACTCTGGTAAATCGGTTGCTTGAGGCATTCCCAGCACACAGCAGCGGTGATGGTTCTCACACGAGCCGTACGGGCCGGGGGCAGCTTGGCAGAGGTGTTCATGGTGCACACAGCAGAAGTGGCATTGGAGACAGGGGTTTCATGACAATGTTGTGGACTGATTTTTCACGGACCGCTCACACAACTGGTAATACTGCATCGATGGAAAGTGACAGGAGACAGCAGTTGTCAACTATGGTTACAAACTACTTTTCCTCCCATATCGATGTTCTCCCACACAGGTCATTCCCCTTTGACTATTGGGCCGCTAAACTGGACACCTGGCCTGAATTGGCACAATATGCCTTACAGGAGCTCGCTTGCCCAGCTGCAAGTGTGCTATCGGAAAGAGTCTTCAGTGCAGCTGGATCAATCCTGACAGAAAAAAGGACCCGTCTGTCAACCCAAAATGTGGATGATCTAACCTTCATTAAAATGAACCATGCATGGGTTTGCAAGGATTTTGTCCCACCTTCCCCTGATGACACATAGGGTGACAGAAAAATGGCTTGCTTTGGTCCACCTCTTCATGGGACTTGACCTATTTCGCCTTTTGCATCAGCTGAATGTCCAACATCAACATATGCCACTTTCTAAAACTCCCTAACTGTGCTGCCTCCCCCCCTATGGCCGGGGTCACCACCTAGCGCACAACACCGTGCGAGTGCCGTTGCCCTGGACAGGTGGGTAGGCCGACTCTTGGGCGCGGGCACTGGCACAGGGTCCCTCATAGTGCAATCAAGTGTCTCTGACGGTGGTGGTGCACACCCGCCGTCAGACACACCGCCGTACTATGAGGGGCCCAGTGCCAGTACCGACGCCACGAGTGGGCCCCCCTTGCTTGAGCAGGGCCCCAGCATTTGCAATCTTTACCTCTCCCTGCTCCTCCGCTGTGTAGTCTGGGCCGTCAAATCCATACTGTGCCTGACACCGTCTGAGCCTGCCTCCTGATGTATAGACATATATTTTGAATGTGTACGCTATCCATACTTTCTCACCTTTGTGCAATCACGTGCAAGCCATACTGGGCCTAACAAAAATCCAGAAAAAAGGAAGTATAAATCACACTATTGATAGACTTGCAGTTAGCTAAAACCAGCGTTTATTAAGTCATATAAAATACATACTCATTGTATGGATCACAAAAAGGTATACATAGATACAAGGTACACAATGGAAACCACCAACAAGGGTATCACATAAAGAAAATGTAGTTTTCTGCAGGACAATACTGACAGTGTATAATGTATTTGTTACACCAGTGCACCCCTCTTCGATATGTGAATATTAGACATAGTCCCTAATAGTATCATTACCATATAATACGAGAATATTATACAAGGAGTTTTAAAAAGAATCTGCCAGGAGCATGTGCAAATTGTAAATTATCTACTGAATCTTCTCAAAATAGCTAGTACAGGGCAGAGCTAGAAAAGGCTGAGAATATATAAAAAAAATATACGTATCTCCATCTGAAAGTGCTATGTGCTAAGTGCAAACTGCAATAAGATAAAGATATAAATAGCCTAGAGGCAATACATAGAAGACCAGCCTCACAGTTAGTAAGACTCCTACCATTGGAAAAACATGTCACTGTATGAGAAAGTGCAAATGCACAATAAACAGTTAAATGCACATGGCAGCTCAATGTGAATACCTGACCTGTTGGTGGCAGCCGTTCCCCGACGCGCGTTTCGCGTGAGCTTCTTCAATAGGGGGTAAGTGTGTGTAGATGTTGTCTAATGATCTTTTTATAGTCATGTCTCTCATTACCTGGGCGGTCTGTAATGGCGCTTGCTTCACATCGCCAGCAAGATGACGTCAGAAGGTTCAGCGTCCCTCGTGATCATCCCATGATTCCTCAGCCCGACGCGTCAGGGCAGGGGAGAGGGAGGGCCACGCTAGGGACGCGTCGCCATGATGACGCACTAACCGGAGATGATTGCAAGCGCACACCGCCAGGTTGCTAACGAGAGGGAGTGAGGGAGGAAGGGCCATGTTTGGGCGCGTTGCCATAGTGACAACCAACAACAATACAGAGCGCACAACACCTAGCAGAAAAGATCATAAGAGAAGGAAGACTGAGATTATAAAGCGCCATATGCCACAAGTTACCTCAAATGGGAAAGATTCTTTGCCACCAGCTTATAAACAGTGATAAATTCATTAGTGATTATATAATATAATAAACTATAATATAATGTAATATAATATAATGATCAATCATATAAAAGTGAAAAATTATTATGAGGAAAATATGATAAAATTAATATAATATAATTTAACATAGAGCACAAAATAATGAAAATAATACATAATAAATAATAAATAATAAAAATAAATATAAAAAATTATGTATAAAAACACCTCCGGATGATTCTGTGCTAGTGTTATAATGCAAAAAACATTAAAATGTGACTCTGAGAACGTGCCACAAAAATTTTTTTTTCATGTGAATTAAATAAACTACGATAGTATATACGACCTAAAAATCTTATTACATGTGTATAGGACAATAGATATCTATAAACCTCTAACCCCAAAACACACAAAAAAGAGGGCATAAAAAGATGGAGCTGATAGCCTTCTAGAGAAAATGTGTATAGTAAAGTGAAATCAGCTCCACAAAGTTGTGAACAGTATACAAAAAACTAGACCCCACTATGTGGGAAATAATCACAGTGTTTTCTAGATTTGAACAGAACCCCCAAAGGGGAAACCAAAAATTAGAAAAGTAACAAAAAAAATAATAAATAACAGGTGAGGAAAGATAAAAAATAAATACTGAAAAACATAAAAAATGTAAAGATCCATATCCTCCTTCCGTCTCCGCTTCATGTTCCACCTTTTCGTAAGGCTAAAGTGCCTTAAGATAAAGTCTCTCATATCTCCAGACAAGACTAATGCAAATTGATCCATGTTCAGGTTAATACAAGAGTCCTAAAAACTAAAAACATGAAAATTAAAACCACAAAAATTAAGACACAACAACCTAAAACACTATCACAAAAAAGGGGCAAAACTCAAAATTTCATTTAACCCGTCTGGTTGAACAGAGCCTATCCTGAAGATCCATTTGGCTTCTAATTGAGCCAAATTTTTCCTCCAGTTCCCACCCCTTTGGTTGATGTGAACCTTATCTATCCCAATCACCTTAAGAAATTTGGCATTGCTGTCATGAACCTGTTTGAAATGTCTCGGTATGGGTTTCAAGTCCACATCCACAGTATTTTCTTTAGCGTTCTGAATGTCTCTCACGTGTTCTCTAATTCTCACTTTTAGAGGTCTTGATGTCAGACCAATATAGATCTTCTCGCAGGGACACATTGCATAGTACACTACACCTACCGAATTACATGTTATATGTTTATCAATTTTGAAGGATTTTTTTCCCATCACTTGTCTTAAATGTTAGCGCTCTTTGCATATTTGGACATGCTATACAATCCATACACGGAAAAAAGCCTTTTTTCAATCCCTTAGATCCCCTACAGATATCCACTTCTTCTCCTGCATGATAACTGTGTACCAGCAGGTCTCTCAGATTGCGAGATCTTTTGTATGTAATGGAAGGAGTATCCATAATATGCTTCTGGACAACCTGATCTGCTTTCAAGATTGGCCAAAATTTATTCAATGCTCTCCTCATATCAGACCACTTTTCACTGTAGGTTGAAATAAATCTTACCTTTGGTTCTTCCTGTATCTTGGTTCTCAATTGTAGGAGATTATTCCTTTTTTCCGCTACTGCTCTATTATATCCTCGTTTTATACTTCTTTTTGAATATCCTCTATCCTTAAATCTTTCTGTTAGTACATACGCCTGCTTTTTGAAAAGATGATCATTTGAACAAATCCTTCTAATCCGTAAAAATTGACTCGTCAGGATGCCATTCATCAATGGTTGGGGATGTGATGACGATGCATGTAAAAAGGCATTAACAGCCGTATCCTTCCTATACATTCCCCTTTGACTATTGGGCCGCTAAACTGGACACCTGGCCTGAATTGGCACAATATGCCTTACAGGAGCTCGCTTGCCCAGCTGCAAGTGTGCTATCGGAAAGAGTCTTCAGTGCAGCTGGATCAATCCTGACAGAAAAAAGGACCCGTCTGTCAACCCAAAATGTGGATGATCTAACCTTCATTAAAATGAACCATGCATGGGTTTCCAAGGATTTTGTCCCACCTTCCCCTGATGACACATAGGGTGACAGAAAAATGGCTTGCTTTGGTCCACCTCTTCATGGGACTTGACCTATTTCGCCTTTTGCATCAGCTGAATGTCCAACATCAACATATGCCACTTTCTAAAACTCCCTAACTGTGCTGCCTCCCCCCCCCATGGCTGGGGTCACCACCAAGCGCACGACACCGTGCGAGTGCCGTTGCCCTGGACAGGTGGGTAGGCCGACTCTTGGGCGCGGGCACTGGCACAGGGTCCCTCATAGTGCAATCAAGTGTCTCTGACGGTGGTGGTGCACACCCGCCGTCAGACACACCGCCGTACTATGAAAGGCCCAGTGCCAGTACCGAAGCCCACGAGTGGGCCCCCCTTGCTTGAGCAGGGCCCCAGCATTTGCAATCTTTACCTCTCCCTGCTCCTCCGCTGTGTAGCCTGGGCCGTCAAATCCATACTGTGCCTGACACCACTGAGCCTGCCTCCTGATGTATAGACATATATTTTGAATGTGTACGCTATCCATACATGTTATCTGGGGATACGGTACCCTTTCTCACCTTTGTGCAATCACGTGCAAGCCATACTGGGCCTAACACCGTCTGAGCCTGCCTCCTGATGTATAGACATATATTTTGAATGTGTACGCTATCCATACATGTTATCCAGGGATACGGTACCCTTTCTCACCTTTCTGCAATCACGTGCAAGCCATACTGGGCCTAACACCGTCTGAGCCTGCCTCCTGATGTACAGACATATATTTTGAATGTGTACGCTATCCATACATGTTATCCTGGGATACGGTACCCTTTCTCACCTTTGTGCAATCACGTGTAATGCATACTGGGCGTGAGAACGGCTGGCGAGCTGTTAAGCAAGCTACAGCACCTGTGGTTTGCACACGTAAGTTTTTCATTTTTTCAGGAATGACGGTTAGGCCTAATTCCGGAACTGCGGTTGACCTACACTTACTGGGAAATCATCGTTCGCGGGTAATAATTGTAATCAGTGATCCCCATCACTAACGTTGTTCAGCGGGTTATCCGCACCTGTAAGCGACAAACGCTGGCCTTTTCAGTGTAGCGCACATGCAGCCACAGACATGTAAGGGCATGACACACCAGTTATTGGCCAATCTCATGTGCCAGAGCCTCACATGTCCCTCTAGTAAGCTGGACTCGGACCGCGGGGCATGACGGAGTCTCGTTCGTTAACGGAATTAAGCTTGCAATGTGTGCATCTGTTCTGTAGCTGGCATGGTTGAGGTTTCCCAGGTGGAGTCGAATTTAACCGTAGGCTCCACTCCTGGTGGTGCCCTTCTGGACATTCCTTTAAGGTTCAGCTTTGCAACCATACTGCCCACGTAAAACAAACACTTTGCCTTCATGAACGCTGTTTGGAGGGTCATGACTCGTGGGAATAACGCCGCCCAATCAGTTAACCTGCTAGAGAGATCCTTCGTTGCTCCCAAGCATGACATCACACTCCCTAGGAGGAAGGTAATGCCACTGTGGCCACCGTTCTCCTGGGGGCGACACAAGTGCACTGATGCCCAGCCACTGCTCGATGAATCTGCTGGTACATTGACCCAGACCACTACATTCCCCTCGCACGCTACACGACCTGAGTCTGACCCTGATGAAACTCAGGTTACCCTTCCCATATACAGTTCCATCTTACACGGTGACAAAGAGGAAGCTGCAGATGAAAGTGCAGGTTCGGCCCACCCGCCATCAGACACACCACTGTACTATCAGGGGCCCTGTGCCAGTGCCGTCGCCAATGAGTGGGCCCCCCCTGCTTGCTCAGGATCACAGCACTTGCAAGGTTGAAATACTGTGCAGTGAGATGGAAGATGGGGACGACGAGGAGTCCAGACTAGTACAGGTATTCCCTAGCGAGGAGACTTATTTGTTTTCAATGTTGTGACAGCAATTTTTGGGGAGCACTATACTCTGGAGAATGATAGATGGGGCCCACCATACACTGGAACATTCCAAAGGTGGACATCAGACACTGGAGCAGCATTTACAGGGCCCATTATACACTAGAGCATTAGAAATGGGGCCCATTATGTTTGGAGCATTATTTGGGCCCATAAGAAAGTGGAGCTTCAACCATGGGGACCAACATATACTGTAGCATTATGTGGAGCTCATCATATACTGTTTCAAACATTATATGGGACCAATGATTCTGTATGGAGAAATAGATGGGCCTCGTCATGAGATTTAAAAAGTGAAGTATTTTTCATTGTACTATACCGCTATTTCTCTGCCGTATCGGAGCATGATGAGTTGTGGTATGTGTTAAAGGGGCGCTCTTCGCCCAGGGCACATGAAAACCTGGAGCCAGCCCTCCCCCCCACAACTTTAGCCAAATAACCCCCATTTTTCAGTGCGTAACTTGTATTATGAAGTTAATTAAGGTTGACAAGCTTAAGTAAGAAGAATTGATGCTTTTGGCATTCAAATGGGCACTGTAGGTGTGTTTCCTGTTCTCCTCTCACTGCCGACTTTTATTCCCCATTGACTTACATTGGGTTTCGTGTTTCGGGACGACCCCGACTTTTCCCTATAATCGGCCGATCTTGCTCGACCAGACTTTTGGAAAAGTCGGGTTTCACGAAACGAAACTCGACCCTAAAAAACCAAAAGTCGCTCAACTCTACTCGCGACCCCTCTGTCAATATAACCATCTCAACTATCTTCACCAGTAACCAGAGGTAGGTCAGAAAGTGAATTCACAACACATTTCCCTTACTTGTGGATACCACCCTATACTGAATTTCTTGGGCGGCCGATCAGGTCTGTGTGTGACTCATTATGGGACAGAGTTTATTCCACTCACCCTATACACACATATAAAAAGTCAGGGTAGATTGCAACTTTAATTACCCATATTAGTTTAACTTATTTATATTATGCAGGTGTAGCTGTTTTTGTAGTGATACTCTGTTTTGACATATTTTAAATAGTGTGTTTAGGTACTTAAATAAACTATTTTTTATGGTTTAAAATACTCTGTGCTCCCTTCATGCTTTAATTATGCTCTGTTAGGATTTTTGTTGTCATGATACCAAATATGTGTATTTTTAAAATTATTTTTGTTTTTTTATAAATATGTGCATTTATTGGTGTAATTTTTTTTACCTTTATTTTGTGCTTTTTTTAGAATTTTGTAATCTTCTTAGCTTTTGTCCTAATTTTTTACTTAGTTGCTATATGGTACATTAACTTTTATTAGCCTGATCACTGGTCTCATGCATTGCGCAACCTTCCAATCGATCGCGACATCTTGAGGGTTAATCAGCCAGGGTCAGTGCAGGATGGTTGGAGTGGACATCAAGCTCATGTGCTTAGCTGAAATGGAGCTTACAGTGGAGAAGAATGTCAATGACGCCCAGAGGAAATGAATACAGGAAGTAAAGTCCCCTTCACACATAGCGAGATCGCTAGCGATATCACTAAAGCGTCACCGATTTTGTGATGCAACAGCGATATCGCTAGCGATCTCGCTACATGTGACACTTACCTCCAACCCGGCTCCCCGCTGGATATCGCTGATCACGCAATATCGGCCTGGTACATTTCTCGTCGTCGGCTTCCTGCTGGCGCCGATGAGCGAATCCATGGAGGCGGGAGGAAGACGTCACCCTCGCTGCGTGTGGCAGGTAAGTGATGACCGACGACCGCTGCTGCATCGCTAGTGAGATCTGCCTGTTTGGCAGCTCACTAGCGACCATTTAGCGATGCACCAGCGATCCTGACCGGGTCATATCATTGTTGGGATCGCTGGTGCATCGCTATATGTAATGGGACCTTAAGACTGGACCAGTCTCGGAAAGGTGACGCGCCTCGTGACTAGTGACTACTACTGGCTAATTGGCGTAAGATGCCATTTTAACCATATAGTAGCAGTTTAGGACCCTTGAGGAACTTTAAAGGTTCCTTTTAAAGCATTTTTTTAGAGATAGCTACAAGTCACATTTTAGGGGCCTGCATAATACGTTATTCTCATCTTTCTCAACCTACACTCTGACTTATCCAACTGCACCTTTTTTCTATTTAACCCCTTCATGACCAAGCCTATTTTGACCTTAATGACCAGGCCATTTTTTGCAATTCTGACCAGTGTCCAGTGACCAGGTAATAACTCAGGAACGCTTTAACGGATCCTAGCGATTCCGAGAATGTATTTTTGTGACATATTGGGCTTCATGTTAGTAGTAAATTTAGGTCGATAATTTTTTGCGCTTATTTGTGAAAAAATCAGAAATTTGGCAAAAATTTAGAAAATTTTGCAATTTCGCAATTTTGAATTTTTATTCTGTTAAACCAGAGAGTTATGTGACACAAAATAGTTACTAAATAACATTTTCCACTTGTCTACTTTACATAAACACAATTTTGGAAACAAAATATTTTTTGTTAGGAAGTTATAAGGGTTAAAAGTTGACCAGCGATTTCTCATTTTTACAATAAAATTTACAAAACCATTTTTTTAGGAACCACCTCACATTTGAAGTCACTTTGAGGGGTCTATATGGCAGAAAATACATAAAAAATGGACACCATTCTAAAAACTGCACCCCTCAAGCTACTCAAAACTACATTCAAGAAGGTTATTAACCCTTCAGGTGTTTCACAGGAACTAAAGCAACGTGGAAAGAAAAATGGACATTTTAATTTTTCCAACAAAAATTTTCTTTTAGCATCAATTTTTTCATTTTCACATGGGCAACAGGATAAAAAGGATCCTAAAATTTGTTGGGCAATTTCTCCTGAGTACACCGATACCTCATATGTGGTCATAAACCATTGTTTGGGCGCACGGCAGGGCTCAGAAGGGAAGGAAACTTTTTGAATGGAAAATATGCTGGAATATTTAGCGGTTGCCATGTCACGTTTGGAGAGCCCCTGTGTGCATAAACATTGGAGCTCCTCCACAAGTGACCCCATTTTGGAAACTAGACCCCCCAAGGAACTTATCTAGATGCATAGTGATCACTTTGAACCCCCAGGTACTTCACAAATTGATCTGTAAAAAAAAAAGTACTTTTTTTCACAAAAATGTTCTTTTAGCCTCAGTTTTTTCATTTTCACAAGGGAAAACAGGATAAAATGGATTCTAAAATTTGTTGAACAATTTCTCCTGAGTACAACGATACCTCATATGTGGTCATAAACCACTGTTTGAGTGCACGGCAGGGTCCGGAAGGGAAGGAGCACCATTTGACTTTTTGAATGGAAAATTAGCTCCAATCGTTATCGGACACCATGTCGCGTTTGGAGAGCCCCTGTGTACCTAAACATTGGAGCTCCCCCACAAGTGACCCCATTTTGGAAACTAGACTCCCTAAGGAACTTATCTAGATGTGTAGTGAGCACTTTGAAACCCCAAGTGCTTCACAAAAGTTTATAGCACAGAGCAGTGAAAATAAAAAATATTTTTTTTTCCTCAAAAATGATTTTTAGCACACTATTTTTAATTTTCACAAGGCTAACAAGAGAAATTGGACCACAAAAGTTGTTGTCCAGTTTGTCCTGAGTACACTGGTACCCCATATGTGGGGGGAACCACTGTTTGGGCACACGGCAGGGCTCAGAAGGGAAGGAGCGCCATTTGACTTTTTGAAATGCAAATTACTTCTAATCGTTAGAGGACACCATATCGTGTTTGGAGAGCCCCTGTGTGCCTAAACATTGGAGCTCCCCCACAAATGACCCCATTTTGGAAACTAGACCCCCTAAGGAACTTATCTAGATGCATAGTGAGCACTTTGAACCCCCAATGCTTCACAAAAGTTTATAACGCAGAGCCGTGAAAATAAAAAATATTTTTTTTCCTCAAAAAATTATTTTTTAGTGCGCAATTTTTTATTTTCACAAGGGTACCAGGATAAATTAGACCCCAAAACTTGTTGTCCAGTTTGTCCTGAGTACACTGGTACCCCATATGTGGGGGAACCACTGTTTGGGCACATGTCGGGGCTCGGAAGGGAAGTAGTGACATTATGAAATGCTGACTTTGATGGAATGGTCATCATGTTACATTTGCAGAGCCCCTGATGTGCCTAAACTGTGGAACCCCCCACAAGTGACCCCATTTTGGAAACTAGACTCCCCAAGGAACTTATCTAGATGTGTGGTGAGCACCTTGAACCCCCAAGCTCTTCACAGAAGTTTATAACGCAGAGCCGTTAAAATAAAAAATATTTTTTTTCCTCAAAAAAATGATTTTCAGCCAGCAATTTTTTATTTTCACAGGGGTAGCAGGATAAATTGGACCCCAAAAGTTGTTGTACAGTTTGTCCTGAGTACGCTGGTGCCCCATATATGGGGGGAACCATTGTTTGGGCACATGTAAGGGCTCTGAATGGAAGTAGTGACGTTTTGAAATGCAGACTTTGATGGAATGATGTTGTGAGCTCATCTGTTCATTCACCTTTTATGTCTGAGGATCTCCATCTTCTGGTGAAGGAAGGTAGTGAGGCTGATGAAAGAAACAAAACACCTGATCAGGTGGATTGTGACTGGGTAACGGGAACTTCAGACTGGATATAAGACAGCCGACGCCCTTCTGAGTGGCTGGTGATTTCTCTGCTGGATTCTTGGAGACCAGTCTGATTCCTGCTTCCCAAAGATAAGTTTTTGCTCTGCTATTGCATTTATTAGTTTTGGTTTTGTTTTCCTTGTTTTCTGAGTTCTGTCACCCCTAACCACAGCCCTAACCCCAACACATCCCTAACCCTAATCCCAACCCTAACCCCAACACACCCCTAACCCTAATCCCAACCCTAACCATAACCCTAGCCACAAGCCTAACCCTAATTCCAAGCCTAACCCTAATTCCAACCCTAACCCTAATTCTAACCCTAATTCCAACCCTAACCCTAATTCCAACCCTAACCCTAACCCTAATTCCAGCCCTAACCCTAATTCCAACCCTAACCCTAACCCTCTTTCCAACCCTTACCCTCTTAACAACCCTAACCCTCTTTCCAACCCTAACCCTAACCCTAATGGAAAAATAAAAATAATTTTATTTTATTAGTTGATCCTGGCTATGGGGGTGATAAACGGGGGGTTTATTTACTTTTCATTCTATTTTGATCACTGTGAGAGTTTATCACAGTGATCAAAATAAATGAATGGAAATTGCAGCTGGCGGGCGCACTGCGCATGCACCCGCCATTTTCCAATATGGCGGCACCCATGGTCCGGGACCGCGGGACACCGGGAGCCATAACGACACTCGGTGAGTACCGGGGGGTGGGAGGGGGGCAATTGGAAGCCGGGGGAGCAGAGGGAAGGCGGGGGGAGATGATGACAGCGGAGGCACATCGCTGCTGTCATTCAGTGGCGGGGGCAGATCGCCCCCATTAATGGGTGGGGGGGTCGGATTGCTGTCACCAGCCATGTCCGATGCTACTGCAGCGTCGGATATGGCTGGATTGTAATATTTCATCAATTTTCATTGATGAAATACTACTATCGCTCTGATTGGCTGTTTCACTTTTAACAGCCAATCAGAATGATCGTAATCATGTGGGGGCGAAGCCACGCCCCATATGGTGAAGAACAAAGCCCCCTGTATCTGCGGGTCGGGTGACCTTTCAGTGACCTGGATCACCCAACCCGCAGGGGGGGCTTTAAAGTCATGATGCCACATAGGTGTCACTGGTCAGATTGGCACCAGTTTTCATGATGCCTATGTGGCGTCATTGGTCGTGAAGGGGTTAATTCTTTTTAGTGATAACATATTGTGAACTCTAAATAAGTCAATATATTCTCCCTCAATATAAAGCCATACTTGAAAATGTTTATGTATTTTTAATATTAACCCTAATGTGTTGATAGCACAATTACCTTCACAATGACCCCACAGTTAGATGATCATGTATTAGCCATTACATCTGTTGATATTTTCACATGTCATTCCTGATTGTCGATTCTGGTTAAAGATCAGAGTTCATGGCTCTATCAGGATATCCTTAGTATTGCACAGGTGAGAGAACCTGGGGCTGTTTCTGATGCCTTAATAGTAATTCCATCACCAGTGCAATACTAAGGAAATCCTGAAAACATGACTTTTGGAAGCCGTGAGTACTGGAGTTTGGGAAACACTGGTACATAGGTTACCCTGGCCAGTCACTAGTTGTTTAACTTGGGGGTGAAATCTTTGCATGATTAGTATGTTTCTCCTTTGTGTGACCACCAATTGTAACTAGACATGTATATGTGGTATATTTAGGTACATACTAAAGATATATGCCCATGGTCTTATTAAGGGGGATATTTTAAAAGTTTTAAAAGTTAGAAGTGGAAACAAATGATTTTAAAAGAAAAAACAAAGTCATCAACCCTGCACCCCTTCTCTGCCATTATTACCATTGCCCAGTATATGTCCAAGGTTATTCGGCATTGTCTTTTACGTGGTACTCTAAGATGTTGCTCGGTGTAGACATACAGAATTCGGTCTCTGGAGACACCATAATGATTTCCCTTCTAAAGAAGTTACAATGTATCTGAAGTATTTATAGGCTTTAGTATAAGAATACAACCAATGTAGTGATTGATATTGAAATCATTAGCTGGTAGGAATATGATCAGAGCACTTGGTCTGTGTTCAAAGGTTTTACATGCAGATTATGCTGAGAAAAGTCCAGTAACAGAAATACATCTGATGAACAGTAAAAATGGCAACTGAACTAATTAAAGCAAATTTCATTTCTTTATGAAATAAATATCTTTCAATTTCATGGTTAAGCTAAATTTCAATGAAAAGTAATTTAGCACCTGCTGGAAAGTCTACACATGTTCAGATGTTTTTATGTAAATGTAATATTGAGATTATTTAAAGTTTCCCATTCATCCATCTCCTCTTGAACACGTTGCTATATGGAGCTTACAGTGGGCATGGAAAGTGTTCAGACCCCTTTAAATTTTTCACTCTTTGTTTCATTACAGCCATTTGGTAAATTCAAAAAAGTTTATTTTTTCTCATTAATGTACACTCTGCACCCCATCTTGACTGAAAAAAAACAGAAATGTAGAAATTTTTGCAAATTTATTAAAAAAGAAAAACTGAAATATCACATGGTCATAAGTATTCAGACCCTTTTCTCAGACACTCATATTTAAGTCACATGCTGTCCATTTCCTTGTGATCCTCCTTGAGATGGTTCTACTCCTTCATTGGAGTCCAGCTATGTTTAATTAAACTGATAGAACTTGATTTGTAAAGACACACCTGTCTATATAAGACCTCACAGCTCACAGTACATGTCAGACCAAATGAGAATCATGAGGTCAAAGGAACTGGCCAAGGAGCTCAAAGACAGAATTGTGGCAAGGAACACATTTGGGCAAGGTTGCAAATTAATTTCTGCAGTATTCAAGGTTCCTAAGAGCACAGTGACCTCCATAATCCTTAAATGAACGAAGTTTGGGACCACCAGAAGTCTTCCTGGACCTGACCATCCAGCCAAACTGAGCAATCGTGAGAGAAGAGCCTTGGTGAGAGAGGTAAAGAAGAATCCCAAGATCACTGTGGCTGAGCTCCACAGATGCAGTAGGGAGATGGGAGAAAGTTCCACAAAGTCAACTATCACTGCAGCCCTCCACCAGTCAGGCCTTTATGGCAGAGTAGCCCGAAAGAAGCCTCTCCTCAGTGCCAGATATATGAAGGCCTGCATATACTTTGCTAAAAAACACATGAAGAACTCCCAGACTGTGAGAAATAAGATTCTCTGTTCTGATAAGACGAAGATAGAATTTTTTGGTGATAATTCCAAGCGGTATGTGTGGAGAAAACCAGACACTGCTCATCACCTGCCCAATACAATCCCAACAGTGAAACATGGTGGTGGCAACATCATGCTATGGGGGTGTTTTTCAGCTGCAGGGACAGGACGACTGGTTGCAATTGAAGGAAACATGAATGCAGCCAAGTACAGAGATATCCTGGATGAAAACCTCTTCCAGAGTGCTCTGGACCTCAGACTTGACCGAGTGTTCACCTTCCAACAGACAATGACCCTAAACACACAGCTAAAATAACAAAGGAGTGACTTCAGAACAACTCTGTGACCATTCTTGACTGGCCCAGCCAGAACCTTGACCTAAACCCAATTGAGCATCTCTGGAGAGACATGAAAATGGCTGTCCACCAACGTTCACCATCCAACCTGACGAAACTGGAGAGGATCTGCAAGGAAGAATGGCAAATGATCCCCAAATCCAGGTGGTGAAAAACTTGCTGCATCAGACCCAAGAAGACTCATGGCTGTACTAGCTCAAAAGGGTGCTTCTACTTAATATTGAGCAAAGGGTCTGAATACTTACGACCATATGATATTTCAGTTTTTCTTTTTTAATAAATTTGCAAAAATTTCTACATTTTTGTTTTTTTCAGTCAAGATGGGGTGCAGTGTACATTAATGAGAAAAAAATGTACTTTTTTAAATTTACCAAATGCCTGCAATGAAATAAAGCTTGAGAAATGTAAGGGGGTCTAAATACTTTCCGTACCCACTGTAAATTCTATTTAATGTATATTTTCTTTATAGTGTTCTTGTTATACAACATTATTTTTAGAGTATATTTAATGCAGCATGTTGCATTTCGGCACGCACGGCGCACCGTCAAAAGTGCGCAGCACGCTACTTTCACACTGGCAGCGCATGATCTGCGCACCCTATGCTAAAGATAGGGTGCGCCGATCGCATGCGTGCAAATGCGAAAGTAGGCGGTGATCCCGGATGGGGCAGGCAGGGAGCCGGCTCGGGGCGGGGCTTAACGACGCAGGGCGCAGCGTTGTTTTAACGCAAATGTGAAACCAGCCTTAACTTTGTATTTTAGCCAAAAAAAAATTGTATTTTTTTTTACATTTTAAAAATTACGAAAATGAGCCGATGCAAAAGTTTGGACACCCTAGAACCTCATAGCATCCCAATTTGCAACTTTCACATCTTGTGGACACCTTTTGTAGCCAGCCAAGAGTCTTTCAATTCTTGTTTGAGGGATTTTCATCCATTCTTCTTGAAAAATTCTTCCATTTCTGTGAGATTCCTGGCACTACTATTTTGAAGTCTAGACACAGATTTTCAGTGATATTCAGATCAGGGGGGCTGTGAGGGCCATTGTAAAACCTTCAGTTTTTGAGGTAGTCTATTGTGGATTTTGATGTGTGTTTTAAGATCATTATACATTTGAAGAAGCTATCCTCCTTTCAACTTCAGCTTTTTTACAGATAGTGTTATGGTTGTATCAAGAATTTGTTGAAATTTGATTGAATCCATTCTTCCTGTGAAATGTTCCATTGGCTGCAACACAACCCCAAAGCATGATTGATCCATCCCCATGTTTTGATGGTTGGGGAGATGTTCTTTTCCTGACATGTCATGCCCTTTTTTTCTCCATGCATACCTCTGATCATTGTGGCCAAAGAATTCTATTTTAACCACATCAGTCCACAGGACTTGTTCTGCATCAGGCTTGCTTAGATGTCTTACTTCTGATGCTAAATTTTATGGTGAGGATGCGGGAGAGGATTTCTTTCTGATGACTCTTCCATGAAGGCCATATTTGTGCAGGTATCTCTGAACAGTAGAACAATCTACCACAACCTCAGAGTCTGATAAATCTTTCTGAAGATCTTTTGCAGTATAGTGGTGGTTCTGATTTGCCTCTCTAGCAATCCTACAAGCAGCTCTCACTGAAATTTTGCTTAGTTTTCCAGACCTTATCTTGTCCTCCACTGTTCCTGTTAACTGCCATTTCTTAAATAGATTTCAAACTGAGGAAATGGCAATTTGAAAATGCTTTATAATCTTCTTACAACCTTCTTCTGCTTTGTGAGCCTCCACCATTTTCATTTTCAGAGTGCTAGGCAGATGCTTAGAAGAAACCATGGCTGACGTTTTTTAGCACAACGTTAGAGGAGGCTAGATTTTTATAAAGCTAGATAAATTGCATCAAATAGCCTTTCTTAATGATGATAATGAACAAGTAATAACCCTAACAGATAAATTAAGGTCTGAAACCTTGGGTAAAGTTATCTGAGCACACAAATCTCCAAGGGTGCCCAAACTTTGCATAAGCCCATTTTCCTTTTTGTAAGTTTTAAAATGTAAAAAATAGCATAAATTTGCTTTGCCTAAAATACAAAGGAAATGTGTCATCTTTATCTTTAGAGCAATGAATCGCGGTCAGGAGGGCGCCAAGGACGAGAGGGAAGTCTGTTTGATCTCTTTATTCCACAATGTGTTTCAACAGCAGGATGCTGTCTTCCTCATGTGGGTACATGATTAGATAGGGAGGAGGGGATATATACAGTATATAAATGGGGAACCAATCAAAATTAAGAATCAATTAAAATTAATAAAATCAATATAAAACAAAGTAGAAACACAATAAAATCACCATAAAAACAATGTGTATAACAGTACAAATGAATAGTGTTGAGCATTCCGATACCTCAAGTATCGGGTATCGGCCGATATTAGCTGTATCGGAATTCCGATACTTAGTTCCGATACTTTTTTCATATCGAATACCGGAATCGGAAGTTCCCATAATGCTAGGAGCCCGCTCGATTTGATTCAGCCAATGGGGATCCTCAGAAGTGTGGGCATATCCTGTTAGGCATGTAGGCATGTTAACTTCTGGCATGGCTGTGATTGGCTGCTGAAATGATGTCATGATGCACTATAAAAAGCGCTGCAGCCGCCATTTCTGGTCACTCTGCTGTGAATTCAGTTAGGGACAGGCTGCTGTTGAAGACTGTGAGGGACAGTTAGAAATAGCGATTCCACAAAACATATAGTGCTTAACCCAGGCTACATAAACCTCCACTGTAGCTTACTTTTCCCTAGCAGCGCTGTTTTCACAGCTGTCTGCAAGGGCTGTGTGAGTGCAGACCCACGCTGTGTAGTGTGTCCTGCAGGCACGTCTGCTGGTAGGCCGGCCAGCGTGTGTCTCTGCCTCATACACATTTTTCTTTTATTGCTGCTTTTTTTTTCTCCTGTATAGTGTGCTTCCATACGTATCCATATCCGTTGGTTGCAAACACTAAAGGAGTGGACAGCGGAGCCTTTCAGCAGCCTTTCAGTGCTATAGCCCATTTCTCTGCACTGTTTTTGGCTGTCTGATAGGTCTCTCTGTGTGTGAGTGCAGCTCACGTTGCAGTGTGTTCTACAGCCACCGCTAGCTGTAGTCCGCTCAGCGTGCGTCACTGCCTCATACATAGTCCTTTTTTTGCAGCTAATTTAGCCAGATTTTTGCTCCTATATTAGTGTGCTTTCAACCGCATCCATTGTCATTGGTTGGTTGCAAACACTATATAGGATTAGATAGAGGAGCCTTTTTGCTGGCTTGTGCCCTTCAGGGCCAGCCAGGCTAGTATCACCCTATTTTTTGGAGCCTCATCAATTGCATTGTAGGTTAGCTTCCTGCATTGTAATCGCTCCAAAAAGCTTGTGATACTATAGCTTTCAAACTTTGGTCACATCCTTTCCTTTCCCACCACCCAAAAAAAAGGAAATAAAGTTCACCAAACACTCCACTTTACAGTTGTCTAGGCCGCATTAGATCATATTAAAGTGTAGTACACACACTCTTAGCCAAATTAGTGTTTCTTATACTGGTTAGCAGGTGTTCAGGAATAAGAACACTAAGCCACCCCTTTTTTACTTTTCTGCCTATCTTTATCAGTCTACCAAGATGAAGAAGGCAGGGAGTAAGGCACGTGGTCGTGGCTGTGGAGTTTCAGCAGGGAGAGGACGGGGGAATTCAGCAGGGAGAGGACGTGGGGATTCGGTATCTGCTGCGGCCACCAGTGACCCGGCATCCCCCACTTTTACCAGGCAACAGTCCTTCATGCGCAGCTTTGTAGGACCTCGCCGTACCCCACTGCTGCGTGACAAACAAATTGAAGCCGTTGTCGGATGGATGGCAGCTAACACATCCACTTCAATGACTTCCGCATCCTCCCAAGGCCAGAGCACTGAAGAGCAACCATCTGTCTCTTCACCACCTGCCAAATTGCCCAGGCAGTCTGAGAGCCCTGGACAGGAGCCATCTCAATCTTTACTTCTGTTCTCAGAATCTGTTGGCTTGGAAAGAGGTGGCCAGCCAAGCAGCATTCTAGAGCGTGAAGAAGAGGGAGTATGCAGTGATGCGCAACTGCTTTGTCCCTCTGAATCTGAAGAGGCGGGTGGGCCAGTGCCTATGGTCAGCACATCTCAGTATGCATCAGATGATGATGAGACTCAGTTGCCAATTTCTGGTGCGTACGGTGCTGGCGAGACTACCCAGGACCAGCCGGTGCTTGAAGAGGGGAGTGGAGATGATGAGGTCCTTGACCCATCATGGCGTCAGCCACAGGAAGGTGGTGGGAGCAGCACTGAGGAAGAGATTCCCGAACGGCCAAAAGAGGAGGGAGAGGGCGGGGGCAGACTTGGTTGCCTGTAGCCTCCACTTCGGCACCCGTGAGGAGCAATCCTCTTCCAAAACACAAAACGGGCGCTCCCAGGACTTGCAGTGCGTGGTCTTTTTTTGACACAGTTGCAGATGACATTTGCTTTGTCAAATGCAAGCTGTGTCATCAGAAAGTGAAACGAGGGAAAAATGTGACCAACCTCAATACCACAGATATGTGGAAACATGTGCGTACCAAGCACGAGGTGGAGTTACACAGACACACTGAAGATGTAGGCCAACCTTCAGCAGCACCTACCACCTCTTCAGCTCGTGTTGGGGCCTCTTCCTCCAGCTCACACACAGCTGGTTCGGCTTCCTCACTGGAACGCCATGGAAGAACCACTGCCACTGTTGTCCAGAGACCCAGTGAAATTCCACCCACTGAACCACTTTTGCAGTCATCAGCACACTCCCAGGCCACTCACCAGCAATCGGTAGCACAGGCATGGGAGAAAAAGCGGCCATACTCGGCAAACCATCCCCGAGCACTGGCTCTGAATGCCGGCATTGCCAAACTACTGGCCCTTGAGATGCTGTCATTCAGGCTGGTGGAGACTGACACCTTCCGGAACTTTATGTCATTGGCAGTTCCACAATACAATGTGCCCAGCCGCTTTTATTTCAGCAGGCAAGCTGTCCCTGCCCTGCAAAAGCATGTGGAGGGAAAAATTAAAAATGCGCTACTAAATGCCGTCAGTAGCAAGGTCCACCTGACCACCGATGCGTGGACCAGTAGCCATGGACAGGGACGATACCTTTCCCTCACTGCCCATTGGGTCAATGTTGTGGAGCCGGGTACATATCTGGAGAGTGGCTCTGTACGTATTCTGCCAACTCCAAGAATTGCAGGAATGCAGTCTGTACATATTGAGTCCTCCTCCTACTCTAGTTCCTCGGAATCAGCACTGCGTGAGCCTGTTAGGCCAGATATGAGCACAGGTGTGGCCAAACGTCAACAGGCCGTCCTTAAATTAATTTCTTTGGGGAATCGGAGCCACACAGCACAGGAGCTCTGGAATGCCATCAAGCAGGAGAGCGATGTGTGGTTTGTGCCAGCGAATCTCCAGCCAGGTTTGGTAGTGAGTGACAATGGCCGAAATCTAGTGGCAGCTCTGGGCCTAGGCAACCTCACTCACATACCATGTCTGGCACACATGCTCAATTTGGTCGTGCAGAGCTTTCTGAGGGACTATCCGGATCTTGATGCACTGCTGCACAAGGTTCACCTAGAGTGTGCTCACTTGCAGCGTTCCAGCATGGCAAGATCGCGCATTGAATCTCTGCAACGCCGATTCCGCCTGCCAGAACATCGCATCATATGTGACCTCCCCACCAAGTGGAATTCAACGTTACATATGTTGGAGCGGTTGTGTGAGCAGCAGGCAGCAGTAATGGAGTACCAGCTGCATCAGGCGCAAACAAGTCGCACTGTGCGCCGGACACACTTCACCACCACTGAGTGGGCCACTATGAGGGACATCTGCCAAGTTTTGCGTGCCTTCGATGACTCCACGCGGATGGCCAGTGCAGATGATGCACTAATCAGCATGACTGTCCCCCTCATCTGTCTGCTTCAAAAAACCTTACAAGCACTAAGTGAGGAGGTTTTTGAAGAGGTCGAGGATGAGCAGTCAGAAATGCCATCTGCTTCTGGCAAGTCTGCACAACGTGCTTCCACACAAAGGCCCAGGCAGGGGACACTTATTGAGGAGGATGACGAGGAGTCAATGGAGGAGGAGGAACACATCTCTCCAGAGGAGGGAGGTACACAAGGCTCTAGTAGTCAGTGTGTACAGCGAGGGTGGGGTGATGCTGAGCAGGCAGAGATGCTGCCTCAAGCTGGGGACAGCGTTTCCGGTCCAGTTGGCAGTCTGCAGCACATGGTTGATTTCATGCTGCAGTGCTTGTTAAATGACCGCCGCATCGCCAACATTCTCCACACGGCTGATTATTGGGTGTACACCCTCCTAGATCCTCGCTACCGGGACAACTTACAAAGCCTCATACCACAGTTGAACCGGGAGCGAAAAATGCGGGAGTACCAATAAACACTTGTGCAGGCCATCATGTTCTCCATTCCCCCCACAAGTGTTGCTGGTAGTGCTTTTCAAAGCAGCCATGTGGGTAGAGGCAGTGGAGGAAGCTCTGCACAAAGAGGTAGCAGAGGCAGTGCCGCAGGACAAGGCAAGGCCAGTATGGCCCAAATGTGGAAAAGTTTTGTGGGACCGCCACAAACGGCTACACCATCACAGACGGCTCCAGTCAGCAGGAGGCAACGTTTCCGTCAGATGGTGACAGACTACTTGTCGTGCCCTGTTAGTGTTCTCCCAGACGGCTCTTCCCCGTTCAAGTATTGGGTCTCTAAGCTGGATACATGGCCAGAGCTTAGCCAGTATGCATTGGAGGTGCTGGCTTGCCCTGCTGCCAGTGTATTATCGGAAAGTGTCTTTAGTGCTGCAGGTGGTGTGGTAACAGACCGTCGCACGCGACTATCCGCCGATAATGTTGACCGGCTTACTTTTGTGAAAATGAACAAGGCCTGGATCTCACCTGAATTTGCCAGTCCTCTTCCAGAATAAATAATTGGCTGGCAACAGGATCCAGGTCTCCTGTTGTGTTCATGTTTCTATGACCTGAACTTTATTTCCTGGGCTACAGCATCGCCCGTTGTTGCTCAGAAGTGCTGTCCACACAGACAAAACATTCGCTCATGTGTAAGTGTGGTTCGGTAACGTCAGCTGATCCCCTGCTGTGTGTACGGCAAACTCTCCTGCTGCCTACAACTTCTGACTACTTCTGATTTAATATGTTCTCTGATTTGCCCTCTGTCTCCACTCTGTTTTGAGTATTTCCTCCGGCCTACAACACTGCCTGTTTCTGCTCTCAAGTGCCGTCTGCACAATCCACACTTGTTCCTGTGGTACCTGGGTCCTGTAACATCTGCTCATCTCCAGAGTTGAGCACGGCAATGTCTCCTGCTTTGTCTACATTCCCACTACTTGTAGTGGAAATGTGGACAGAGCAGGAGACATTGCCTGACTCACCTCTAGGGAGAAGCTGCTGTTACAGAACCCCAGTAACACAGGAACAAGTGTGGGTTGTGCAGACGGCATTTCAGAGCAGCAACTGGCGTGGTTGGAAGCCAGAGGAAATACTCGAAACAGAGTGAAGACAGAGGCCTAATTGGAGTACGTTGACAGTTAGTAGTAGTCTAGAAACAATCGCAAACTGCCACCAAGTAGGCCTCGGCCTACTACCTGATTTTCCCTGGGCTCCGACACCGCCAGTTGGTGCTCAGAAGTGCTGTCCGTACAGACAAAACACTTGCTCATGTGTAAGTGGGGTTCGGTAACGTCAGCTGATCCCCTGCTGTGTGTATGGCAAAGTGTCCTGCTCCCTCCACAGTCAAACAACCTCAGATTTACACCTGGCTCCAAGTAGGCCTCGGCCTACTACCTGATTTTCCCTGGGCTCCGACAACGCCAGTTGGTGCTCAGAAGTGCTGTCCGCACAGACAAAACACTCGCTCATGTGTAAGTGGGGTTCGGTAACGTCAGCTGATCCCCTGCTGTGTGTACGGCAAACTCTCCTGCTGCCTGTACGGCAAACTCTCCTGCTGCCTACAACTTCTGACTACCTCTGATTTAATATTTTCTCTGATTTGCCCTCTGTCTCCACTCTGTTTTGAGTATTTCCTCCGGCCTACAACACTGCCTGTTTCTGCTCTCAAGTGCCGTCTGCACAATCCACACTTGTTCCTGTGGTACCTGGGTCCTGTAACATCTGCTCATCTCCAGAGTTGAGCACGGCAATGTCTCCTGCTTTGTCTACATTTCCACTACTTGTAGTGGAAATGTGGACAGAGCAGGATACATTGCCTGACTCACCTCTAGGGAGAAGCTGCTGTTACAGAACCCCAGTAACACAGGAACAAGTGTGGGTTGTGCAGACGGCATTTCAGAGCAGCAACTGGCATGGTTGGAAGCCAGAGGAAATATTTGAAACAGAGTGAAGACAGAGGCCTAATTGGAGTACGTTGACAGTTAGTAGTAGTCTAGAAACAATCGCAAACTGCCACCAAGTAGGCCTCGGCCTACTACCTGATTTTCCCTGGGCTCCGACACTGCCAGTTGGTGCTCAGAAGTGCTGTCCGCACAGACAAAACACTCGCTCATGTGTAAGTGGGGTTCGGTAACGTCAGCTGATCCCCTGCTGTGTGTACGGCAAAGTGTCCTGCTCCCTCCACAGTCAAACAACCTCAGATTTACACCTGGCTCCAAGTAGGCCTCGGCCTACTACCTGATTTTCCCTGGGCTCCGACAACGCCAGTTGGTGCTCAGAAGTGCTGTCCGCACAGAAAAAACACTCGCTCATGTGTAAGTGGGGTTCGGTAACATCAGCTGATCCCCTGCTGTGTGTACGGCAAACTCTCCTGCTGCCTACAACTTCTGACTACCTCTTATTTAATATGTTCTCTGATTTGGCCTCTGTCTCCACTCTGTTTTGAGTATTTCCTCCGGCCTACAACACTGCCTGTTTCTGCTCTCAAGTGCCGTCTGCACAATCCACACTTGTTCCTGTGGTACCTGGGTCCTGTAACATCTGCTCATCTCCAGAGTTGAGCATGGCAATGTCTCCTGCTTTGTCTACATTCCCACTACTTGTAGTGGAAATGTGGACAGAGCAGGAGACATTGCCTGACTCACCTCTAGGGAGAAGCTGCTGTTACAGAACCCCAGTAACACAGGAACAAGTGTGGGTTGTGCAGACGGCATTTCAGAGCAGCAACTGGCGTGATTGGAAGCCAGAGGAAATACTCGAAACAGAGTGAAGACAGAGGCCTAATTGGAGTAGGTTGACAGTTAGTAGTAGTCTAGAAACAATCGCAAACTGCCACCAAGTAGGCCTCGGCCTACTACCTGATTTTCCCTGGGCTCCGACACCGCCAGTTGGTGCTCAGAAGTGCTGTCCGCACAGACAAAACACTCGCTCATGTGTAAGTGGGGTTCGGTAACGTCAGCTGATCCCCTGCTGTGTGTATGGCAAAGTGTCCTGCTCCCTCCACAGTCAAACAACCTCAGATTTACACCTGGCTCCAAGTAGGCCTCGGCCTACTACCTGATTTTCCCTGGGCTCCGACACCGCCAGTTGTTGCTCGGAAGTGCTGTCCACACAGAAAAACACACTCGTTCATGTGAAAGTGGGGTTCGGTAACGTCAGCTGATCCCCTGCTGTGTGGAGGGCAAACTGCTGCTGCCTCCAAATTGTAACTACTTCAGATTTAAACATTCTCTGATTTGGCCTCTGTCTCCACTATGTCTCTAGTATTTCCCCTGACCTCCAACACCGCCAGTTCCTGCTCACAGTTGCCGTCCACGCATTCCACACGTGTTCCTGTGTTACTGGGGTTCTGTAACATCAGCAGATCCCCCAATATGTGTCCGCCACTGTCTCCTGCGCTGTCCACCTTCCCACTGCAAGCGGTAGGAATGTGGACAGAGCAGGAGACAGTGGCAGACACACATCAGGGGATCTGCTGACATTACAGAATCCCAGTAACACAGGAACACGTGTGGATTGGGCAGACGGCTGCTGTACGCATAAACTGGTGGTGTTGGTGGTCACGTGAAATCCTGGAAACAGAGTGGAGACAGATGCCTAATTGGAGCACGTTGACAGTCTGTTGTAGCCTACAAACAATCTAAAACTGCCACCAAGTAGGCCTCGGCCTGCACCCTGGTTCTCCCTGGGCTCCAACAACGCTAGTTGGTGCTCGGAAGTGCTGTCCACACAGAAAAACACACTCGTTCATGTGAAAGTGGGGGTCAGTAATGTCAGCTGATCCCCTGCTGTGTGGAGGGCAAACTGCTGCTGCCTCCAAATTCAAACAACGTCTTATCTTAAACTGCCTCCAAGTAGGCCTCAGCCTACAAAATGACTATCCCTGGGCTCCAACATCGTCAGTTGTTGCTCGGAAGTGCTGTCCACACAGAAAAACACACTCGTTCATGTGAAAGTGGGGTTCGGTAACGTCAGCTGATCCCCTGCTGTGTGGAGGGCAAAGTGTCCTGCTCCCTCCAAAGTCAAAATACCTCAGCTTTACACCTGGCTCCTAGTAGGCCACGGCCTGCACCATGATTGTCCCTGGGCTCCAACACCGCCAGTTGGTGCTCGGAAGTGCTGTCCACACAGAAAAACACACTCGTTCATGTGAAAGTGGGGTTCAGTAACGTCAGCTGATCCCCTGCTGTGTGGAGGGCAAACTGCTGCTGCCTCCAAATTGTAACTACTTCAGATTTAAACATTCTCTGATTTGGCCTCTGTCTCCACTCTGTCTCTAGTATTTCCCCTGACCTCCAACACCGCCAGTTCCTGCTCACAGTTGCCGTCCACGCATTCCACACTTGTTCCTGTGTTCCTGGAGTTCTGTAACGTGAGCTGATCCCCCAATGTGTGTCCGGCACTGTCTCCTGCGCTGTCCACCTTCCCACTGCAAGTGGTGGGAATGTGGACAGAGCAGGAGACATTGGCAGACAAACATCAGGGGATCTGCTGACATTACAGAATCCCAGTAACACAGCAACACGTGTGGATTGGGCAGACGGCTGCTGTACGCATAAACTGGCGGTGTTGGTGGTCACGTGAAATCCTGGAAACAGAGTGGAGACAGTTGCCTAATTGGAGCACATTGACAGTCTGTTGTAGCCTACAAACAATCTAAAACTACCACCAAGTAGGCCTCGGCCTACACCATGATTGTCCCTGGGCTCCAACAACGCCAGTTTGTGCTCGGCAGTGTCTTTGGCACGGGGACTCCCTGTTGCCCAGCCTGGTTCCAGCACGCCTGCTGTTTCCGGGTAGTGTCAAGGTCACTATGCCACCAATCCGTTGTCCTGTCGTCTTGCGGCCGGGTTAGCCGACTCTACGGTGCCTGCAGTTTAGGTGACTCCTATGTGGGCTGCGGGAACTGGCACTGAAGGCTGGATCCGTAGTGCCAATGGGACATGGACCCCCTGTAGGACTGTGGGTTTCGGTAACTGCGGCCAGCTTGCGGCCTGGCTACTTTGCTTTCAATGGGTACCTTCTGCTACCCACCCGGGTTCCAGCACTGTCTGCTGGTTCTCGCCAGAGCCTTTGGCCTATGTGCCTCCATCTCGGTATCTGAGGTCCAGCACCGTCAGCTGGTCCTTGGTAGTGCTTTCTAGCACAGGTACCTCCTGCCTAGTAACCATGTTCCAGCACCGTCAGCTGTTCCTCGGTAGTGCCATTGGCTCTTGTAGCTTTTGCTACCCATCTGGGTTCCAGCACCGTCACCTGGTTCTCGGCAGTGTCTTTGGCACGGGGACTCCCTGTTGCCCAGCCTGGTTCCAGCACGCCTGCTGTTTCCGGGTAGTGTCAAGGTCACTATGCCACCAATCCGTTGTCCTGTCGTCTTGCGGCCGGCTTAGCCGACTCTACGGTGCCTGCAGTTTAGGTGACTCCTATGTGGGCTGCGGGAACTGGCACTGAAGGCTGGATCCGTAGTGCCAATGGGACATGGACCCCCTGTAGGACTGTGGGTTTCGGTAACTGCGGCCGGCTTGCGGCCTGGCTACTTTGCTTTCAATGGGTACCTTCTGCTACCCACCCGGGTTCCAGCACTGTCTGCTGGTTCTCGCCAGAGCCTTTGGCCTAGGTGCCTCCATCTCGGTATCCGAGGTCCAGCACCGTCAGCTGGTCCTTGGTAGTGCTTTCTAGCACAGGTACCTCCTGCCTAGTAACCGTGGTCCAGCACCGTCAGCTGTTCCTCGGTAGTGCCATTGGCTCTTGTAGCTTTTGCTACCCATCTGGGTTCCAGCACCGTCACCTGGTTCTCGGCAGTGTCTTTGGCACGGGGACTCCCTGTTGCCCAGCCTGGTTCCAGCACGCCTGCTGTTTCCGGGTAGTGTCAAGGTCACTATGCCACCAATCCGTTGTCCTGTCGTCTTGCGGCCGGGTTAGCCGACTCTACGGTGCCTGCAGTTTAGGTGACTCCTATGTGGGCTGCGGGAACTGGCACTGAAGGCTGGATCCGTAGTGCCAATGGGACATGGACCCCCTGTAGGACTGTGGGTTTCGGTAACTGCGGCCGGCTTGCGGCCTGGCTACTTTGCTTTCAATGGGTACCTTCTGCTACCCACCCGGTTTCCAGCACTGTCTGCTGGTTCTCGCCAGAGCCTTTGGCCTAGGTGCCTCCATCTCGGTATCCGAAGTCCAGCACCGTCAGCTGGTCCTTGGTAGTGCTTTTTAGCACAGGTACCTTCTGCTTAGTAACCGTGGTCCAGCACCGTCAGTTGGTCCTCGGTAGTGCCATTGGCTCTTGTTCCTTCTGCTACCCATCCGGGTGCCAGCACTGTCTGCTGGTTCTCGCCACAGCCTTTGGCCTAGGTGCCTCCATCTCGGTATCCGAGGTCCAGCACCGTCAGCTGGTCCTTGGTAGTGCTTTTTAGCACAGGTACCTTCTGCTTAGTAACCGTGGTCCAGCACCGTCAGTTGGTCCTCGGTAGTGCCATTGGCTCTTGTTCCTTCTGCTACCCATCCGGGTGCCAGCACTGTCTGCTGGTTCTCGCCACAGCCTTTGGCCTAGGTGCCTCCATCTCGGTATCCGAGGTCCAGCACCGTCAGCTGATCCTTGGTAGTGCTTTTTAGCACAGGTACCTTCTGCTTAGTAACCGTGGTCCAGCACCGTCAGTTGGTCCTCGGTAGTGCCATTGGCTCTTGTTCCTTCTGCTACCCATCCGGGTGCCAGCACTGTCTGCTGGTTCTCGCCAGTTTCTCAGCCTTCTTGTACCTTCTGCTACATTTCCAAGATCAAGCTTTTTGAAATTGTCTTTGGTAATCCTTATTGATCTCCATGACGATGACCCTGATGATGACGACCCTGAAGACCACACTAAAGAAGACCATAAATATGACCCTAAATAATAAGACCAAAAGGACAAAGAACATGAAGACAACCACCAAGATACAGAACAAAAGACAGAAGAACAAGAAGCAGAAGAAGCAAAAGCAGAAGAACAGAAAGCAGAAGAACATTAAGCATAAGACAAAAAATCAGCATAGAAGAAATCAAAATTATAAGCAGAAGAAGACTAAGCAGTAAATGGGGGTGAGTCCGTTCCTCCTCGTGGTGCCCCTGGAAAATGCCTGCTGCTGCAGGCCAAACTGAACGCGGACAAATCCTGTTGTAAATCTTTTGTGACAGGCAGAACGTAAGGTGTAATCTTATAACTTTTATAGATAAGTACTACAGGAATGCCTGTCACCATAAGAAAATGAAGAAAAAGAAGAATAGGAAGAAGATGAAGAAATAGCATATGAAAATTAATAATAGCTGAATAAGAAGAATATGAAGAATGGAAAAAAAAAATTAATGGGACGAAGGTGAAGAAGCAGAAGATGAATAAGGTGAAGAAAAAGTTGATGAAAAAAATGATACTGCTGCGGATCATGAAGGAGAAAGTGTGGGAGAAGTACAAAAGAAGGTGAAGAGCATGGAAGTTGCGAAACATACATATCTGACAAAATATAAAAAAGTTAACATAGTCAATATCTTTTTAACTCCGAACGTCTTGAAAAAAAAAATTGGAATTAATGCTATGCCATGTGATTTGAATAAACCACTATGCTTTTAATGTCTCCTCCACCTCCCACAATACATTCTACATGATTCTTATTTGTTTTCAATTATGTAGAATTGGCCAACAAGGAAATAAAGGCCTTTTTTTTAATTCCGATACCGGAAGTCCCATTGACTTGAATGGGACTTCCGGTATCGGAATCGGCGATACCCGATATTTTTTTTGTATCGGGCGATACCATCCGATACGATATTTTTGGGTATCGAACGGTATCGCTCAACACTACAAATGAATAAATGATAAATAAAAAATATAATATAAAATATACTCGTCAAAGGAATTTTTTTCCCTCAGAAATCATTTTACCTTGCTACATTCTCAATGGTGAGATTCAGGCCATCAGGGGCTAGTGTGCCTAATTTAAATATCCAATAACTTTCTCTATTGATCAAACTCCTATACCGGTTAGTAGCAGTATCAGTTATTTGATCAATAACTAGATGGGCATTTCCTGAAGGAAATACATGGTGCTTGAACAGAGCTGCCAGCTTTATAGCAGTGTATCAGGTGTCGACTGTAAGAAAGTAAAGTTAGAACATGAATGTTGTGTATAGCCACTTTGGCACATTTGGCACCTCAGTAGCCACTTTGGCCACTTGGTAGCCACTTTTGCACATTCGGCACCTCTGTAGCCACTTTGGCCACTTGGTAGCCACTTTGGCACATTCAGCACCTCTGTAGCCACTTTGGGCACTTGGTAGCCAGTTTGGCACATTTGGCAACTTAGTGGCCTCTTTTGTCACTTGGTAGGCACTTTGGCACATTCGGCACCTCTGTAGCCACTTTGGCCACTTGGTAGCCACTTTGGCACATTTGGCACCTCTGTAGCAACTTTGGCCACTTGGTAGCCACTTTGGCACATTCGGCACCTCTTTAGCCACTTTGGCCACTTGGTAGCCACTTTGGCACCTCTGTAGCCACTTTGGCACATTCGGCACCTCTGTAGCCACTTTGGCCACTTGGTAGTCACTTTGGCCACTTGGTAGCCACTTTGACACATTCGGCCCCTTGATAGCCACTTTGGCCACTTGGTAGCCACTTTGGCACATTTGGCACCTCAGTAGCCACTTTGGCCACTTTTGCACATTCGGCACCTTGGTAGCGACTTTGGCACATTCGGCACCTCAGTAGCCACTTTGGCCACTTGGTAGCCACTTTGTCACAGTCGGCCCCTTGGTAGCCACTTTGGCCACTTGGTAACCACTTTGTCACATTCGGCCCCTCGGTAGCCATTTTGGCCAGTTGGTAGCCACTTTGGCACATTCGGCCCCTTGGTAGCCACTTTGGCCACTTGGTAGCCACTTTGGCACATTCGGCCCCTCGGTAGCCATTTTGGCCAGTTGGTAGCCACTTTGGCACATTCGGCCCCTTGGTAGCCACTTTGGCCACTTGGTAGCCACTTTGGCACATTCGGCAACTCAGTAGCCACTTTGGCCACTTGGTAGCCACTTTGTCACATTCGGCACCTCTGTAGCCACTTTGTCCACTTGGTAGCCACTTTGGCACATTCGGCCCCTCGGTAGCCACTTTGGCCACTTGATAGCCACTTTGGCACATTCGGCACCTCAGTAGCCACTTTGGCCACTTGGTAGCCAGTTTGGCATATTCGGCACCTCGGTAGCCACTTTGGCCACTTGGTAGCCATTTTGGCCACTTGGTAGCCACTTTAGCACATTTGGCACCTCGGTAGCCACTTTCGCCACTTGGTAGCCACTTTGGCTTTGACCACAAGTACACTCAATTAAATATATTACAAAGGTTGATTGGCAGTCAACATAACAATTAATATTGTAGGCAGTACCTGTTGTATTGGATCTGAATTTCTTGGTTCCATAAGAGATAGATGTACAGTAAAGACATTTCACTGTCCTACAAGCAAAACATCCACTATTACTGGTCTTGTGATTTAAAGAGAAGTTAGCACAAAGAGCCGTGTTACTGGGGGCAACCAAGTTACGGAGTGTGCGATTTTTCTATAGGCTATTCTGTGATGAAAAGGTAGATGCCTTGAAAGAATGGGATCGTTTCTTAGAATAAACCAATACTTCTCAAGGAGATTACGAATAATCCCGTGAGAATGGTTAAAAGTAGTGACCAGGCTCCATTTTGGTTGCATTGGTTTTAGTTTTCATTTTATTAATGCAATCTTTTTGTGGAAAATCTTTGGTTTTAGAAAACGCATCAGAGATTAGTTTTTTAGGATAGCCTTTTTGTTGGAACCGCTCCTTTAGTACATCTGCTTCTCTCAAAAAGTTACTATCGTGTGTACAATTTTTCCTTATTTGCCAGTACTGTCCGTAAGGAATGTTTAAAATCCATTTCGGAAGGTGCCCACTATTAAAATTCAAATAGCTGTTCACATCTACATTTTTGAAATGTGTAGATGTGGAAAATTTGCCCATTGGATCTACGTGTATCATTAGATGTAAGAATTGTATGGCTGCAATAGATGTTTGGGCAGTGAAGACCCCAGGAATTGTTGTTCAGCATTTGAACAAATTCAGAGACTTCATGAGGAGGACCTGTCCAAATGATGAAAAGGTCATCAATGAATTGACGGTATAGTGCTATCTTCCTATGTGTGAAATAGGACTGCGCGATGGAGACAGACTCGAATGCCCCCATGAATAGGTTGGCAAAACTGGGGGCGAATCTTGTCCCCATCGCGCAACCTTTCAATTGCCGAAAGAACATGTTTTCAAAAGAAAAAATGTTATTGATCGAAATAAAAATTATTGCCTTTTTTAAAAATTATTTTTGAGGAGAGGGTAAATCTTTGTCAGCCGAGAGGTAACGGTCAACAGCCTTCAAACCTAGGTCTTGGGAGATATTAGTATATAGGGCACTAATGTCCAATGTTAACAGGACACAGTTGGGGATACATGGTAATGATTGGAGGTGTTCAATAAGATGGGAAGAATCCCTTAAATAAGAATCCAGTTTAAGAACATACTTCTGTAAAAACACGATCAACATAATGTGATAAGTTGCATGTGATAGAATCAATACCAGAAATTATAGGGCGACCGGGGGCATTGTGGGAATATTTATGTATTTTTGGCAAAAAAATAAAAAAAATGGACTTTAAATAGAGGAATATTCAAGAAATTGAAATCCTTCTTATTAAGGAAGCCTGCAGATTTTTCCTTTATTAACAAACTAGCTGAAGAGCCCGGCGTTGCCTGGGCATAGTAACCAATTGTGGTTAGTTATAGCAAATTATAATGATTACATTGCACATAAAAACATTTCACATCATATATTGAACACTACAGATTTGCAACACAAATTAACTAAACGATTACCCAAGTATTGATAGTATTTTATGTTCAACTCATTCAAGAACCTTTTGATAAACACTTTCGGTGCAAAGATGAACAGATTTTTGGCAGTTCCAACTCTTGAACAGACCACGTAAAGTTGACCATGAGAAAAGCATGGAGATTGCAAATCGATCCCTACTACTTTCAAGGACTGTCCCTGAGCATTGTTAATGGACATTGCAAATAGCAGTTGAACTGGAAACTGGAGGCGTTTAAAATAAAAAAACAAATCAGATGGAATGAGTGGAATTCTTGGAATGAAAGATACATGGCTCAGCAGATGGTGTCACAAGGATAGGATTAGATACACTGCTCAGCAGTCAGTATCACACAGGATAGGATTAGATACACGGCTGAACAGTCAGTAACACAGGATAGGATTAGATACACAGCTCAGCAGAAAGTATCACACATGATAGGATTAGATACACAGCTCAGCAGACATTAACTAATTAACTAAACGATTACCCAAGTATTGATAGTATTTTATTTTCAACTCATTCATTGATAAACATTTTTTATTTTTCCTTTTGGTGCAAAGATGAACAGATTTTTGGCAGTTCCAACTCTACAGTATCACACAGAATAGGATTAGATACACAGCTCAGTAGTCAGTATGACACAGGATAGTATTAGATACACGGCTCAGCAGTCAGTATCACACTGGATAGGATTAGATACACGGCTCAGCAGTCAGTATCACATAATAATAATAATAATAATAATAATAAATTTTATTTTTATAGCGCCGACATATTCCGCAGCACTTTACATTTCAGAGGGGATTTGTACAGACAATAGACATTACAGCATAACAATAATCACATACAGTAGATTATAACAAATACCAAGAGGAGTGAGGGCCCTGCTCGCAAGCTTACAGTCTATGAGGAAAGAGGGAGACACGAAAGGTGGGTGGTAACAGTTGCTCTGATTGTATGGACCAGCCATAATGTTAAGTGTGTAACAGTACAGACACAGAGGGCTAATGGATGCACAAAGCATGTGGGAACATGATGCTGGGAACCTGGTTATAGTAAAACTTTTGGCTCTGCCACACAGGGATAGCTTAGGTTAATGTGTTGAGGCGATAGGCCAGTCTGAATAAATGCGTTTTCAGGACACGCTTAAAATTGTGGGGATTGGGGACTAATCGTATTGACCTGGGAAGTGCATTCCAAAGAATTGGCGCGGCACGTGTAAAGTCTTGGAGACGGGAGTGGGAGGTTCTGACTATTGAGGATACTAACCTCAGGTCATCAGCAGAACGGAGGGCGCGGGTAGGGTGGTATACTGAAACAAGGGAGGAGATGTAGGGTGGTGCTGAGCCATGGAGGGCTTTGTGGGTGAGGGTAATAAGTTTATACTGAATTCTGGAGTGGATGGGTAGCCAGTGTAATG
Source organism: Dendrobates tinctorius (assembly GCF_039654945.1). Classification (NCBI taxonomy): domain Eukaryota; kingdom Metazoa; phylum Chordata; class Amphibia; order Anura; family Dendrobatidae; genus Dendrobates; species Dendrobates tinctorius. The sequence continues at coordinate 33,882,973 of NW_027361711.1, forward strand.
ACTGGCACAAGGTAGAGGCATCGGTGTAACGATTGGTGAGGAATATGATCCTGGCTGCAGCATTCAAGACAGATTGGAGAGGGGAGAGTTTGGTAAGAGGGAGACCGATTAGAAGAGAGTTACAATAGTCGAGACGAGAATGAATAAGAGAAACAGTAAGAGTTTTTGCAGAGTCAAAAGTAAGAAAAGGTCGAATTCTAGAAATGTTTTTGAGGTGCAGATGACAAGAGCGAGCCAGTGATCGAATGTGAGGGGCAAAGGAAAGCTCGGAATCAAGTATGACCCCAAGACAGCGGGCATGTTGCTGGGGAGTAATAGTGGAACCACACACGGAAATGGCAATGTCGGGTGTAGTTACATTAGTAGCGGGAGGAAACACCAGGAGTTCAGTCTTTGACAGGTTCAGTTTCAGATATAGTGAGGACATGATATTAGACACAGCATTTAGACAATCGCCAGTGTTTTCTAGAAAGGCTGGCGTGATGTCAGGAGAAGAAGCGTATAATTGGGTGTCATCAGCATAGAGATGGTACTGGAAACCAAATCTACTGATTGTTTGACCAATAGGGGCAGTGTACAAGGAGAAGAGGAGGGGGCCTAGAACCGATCCTTGAGGAACCCCAACAGTAAGGGGAAGGTGAGACGAGGAGGAACCGGCAAAAGAAACAGTAAAGGAGCGGTCGGAGAGATAGGAGGAGAACCAGGAGAGAACGGTGTCCTTGAGGCCAATGGAATGGAGCATAGTGAGGAGGGGCTGATGATCCACAGTGTCGAATGCTGCAGAGAGATCCAAGAGAATTAGCATGGAGTAATGACCATTTGATTTAGCTGTTAGCAGATCATTAGAGACTTTAGTGAGGGCAGTTTCAGTGGAGTGTAAAGAGCGGAAACTGGATTGGAGAGGGTCGAGAACAGAGTTTTCTGAGAGATAGCGGATAAGACGGGAGTGGACCAGGCGTTCCAGGAGTTTAGAGATGAAGGGAAGATTAGAGACAGGTCTATAGTTAGCGGCACAGTTTTGGTCGAGGGATGGTTTTTTAAGTAGTGGATGTATGATGGCATGCTTAAATGAGGAGGGAAAAATACCAGAAGAGAGAGAGAGGTTAAATATTTTAGTTAGGTGAGGGGTGACAGCAGGGGAAAGGGACTGGAGGAGATGTGACGGAAATGGGTCACTGGTGCAAGTAGTTGGGCGAGAAGATGCAAGGAGCCTGCTTACTTCTTCTGTGACTGGTTCAAAATCAGAGAGTGAGTTAGATGCAGTGGGGGAGGGAGGACAGTGCATGGTATGAGGGGATTTGGAGATAATTTCCTGTCGGATCTGGTCAATTTTTTCTTTGAAGTAATTGGCCAGATCGTCAGCTCGGAGCTCCGTGGTTGGGGCCTGTACTCTTGGATTGAGTAGAGAATGAAAAGTGTCAAAGAGACGTTTCGGGTTATTGGACAGTGAGGTGATGAGGGTGTTGAAATAGGTTTGTTTGGAGAGGTGAAGGGCAGTGTTGTATGTTCTAAGCATAAACTTAAAATGGATGAAATCTTCGTGTAGATTGGATTTTCTCCACAGACGTTCGGCGCACCTGGAGCACCGCTGCAGGAAACGTGTTTGCACCGTGTGCCAGGGTTGTCGCCGTCTGTGTTGTGGTGTTCTATTTATAGGGGGTGCAAATTCATCCAGGGCACTTTGAAGTGTTTCATTGTAATGCTTCAATGCAGAATCAGGACATGAGAGGGAGGAGATAGGGGCCAATGAAGACTGCAAGTTCTTCAGAAGTTTCTGGGTGTTAATGGCCTGTATGTTTCTATAAGTCTGGACAGTAGGGGTGACCTGAGCAGCCTGGCAGTTCTTTATAGAGAATGAAAGAAGATTGTGGTCAGAGAGCGGGAGAGGGGAGTTTGCAAAATCATCCACTGCACAAAGCCGAGAGAAGACCAAGTCGAGGGAGTTTCCGTCTTCATGCGTTGGAGAATTAGTAAGCTGCGAAAGGCCAAATGAGGAGGTTAGAGATAAAAGGTGAGTAGCAGATGGGGAGAGGGGAAGAGCAATGGGGATGTTGAAATCTCCCATGATGAGGGTAGGGATGTCACAGGAGAGAAAATGTGGAAGCCAAGTGGCAAAATGATCCAGGAACTGATGGGAGGGGCCGGGAGGACGATACACCACCGCCACTCGCATGGAGAAGGGGGTGTAGAGTCTGACGGCATGGACCTCAAAAGAAGGGAAGACAAGTGAGGGTACTTGAGGGATAATCTGAAAGGTACATTTTGGCGATAGGAGCAGACCAACGCCTCCACCAGCTCTATTGTCTGATCTTGGGGTATGAGAGAAGTGTAGCCCCCCGTATGAAAGAGCAGCAGCAGCGGTAGTATCTGACTGCTGGATCCAGGTTTCAGTAAGAGCCAGGAGGTTAAGAGAATTAGAAAGGAAGAAGTCATGAATGAAGGAGAGTTTGTTACACACTGAGCGAGAATTCCAAAGTGCACAATTAAGAGAGACAGATGGCATGCAGGGAATATTAATAAGATTAGAGGGGTTTCTGAGTGTAGCAGTGGGGGGGTTTGACTTTCTATAACATGGGGGACCAGGGTTGGGAGCAATGTCTCCTGCAACTAGGAGAAGGAGGATAGAAAGAGTGAGCAGATGGTTAAGTGATTTGTGAGAGCGTCTCTGGTGTTGAATGGTGGGACTGCCTGGATCTGTGCAATTTAACAATGTGAAAAGAGCATGAATGCTATACATAGGAGAGGAAAGAAGCGAGGGGCCAATATGGATGGAGTGTGGAGAGTTAATGCCAGAGCGGTGGATGTGTGTGAATGCAGCGGCCAGGATATAAATTACACAAATGCATATGGTATATATTTGTTGTACTCCAAATGTACAGGGAGTAGATGTATATAAATGTCTTACCTGTCTCCTGCCCTGTCTAACTGCCATGTTATAACTGCCAGAAGTACTTTGATACATGTACTTCGATTACATGTGCATAAATGCCACCCCTGCATAAATGCTCCCCCTAGCTAGGTCTGAATATATAGGAGGTTAAGGCTAAGTTTTTTTGTTTTGTTTTTTGGCTCTCTCTTCTCGTTAATCAATCACACTAAATTGAGACACCAGGACCCAATAAAATGTTGTGGTCAAATAAACACATGTCCAGCACTACATGGATCATAAAGCACTTTGAAAAGTTTCTTGACCTCACAACATAAGGGGACAAGCAGAGTAAGTTGAAAAAAACTATATACCAGATATAAGCTTGCAGAGTTGAAAACACATAGATAGCATTCAGGATTAACTGCTTGCTGACATTGAATGGAGACACAGGAGTGGATTCAGAGCAGAGATTGGAAAAGCTGGTTACCAGATATAAGCTTGCAGAGTTGAAAACACATAGATAGCATTCAGGATTAACTGCTTGCTGACATTGAATGGAGACACAGGAGTGGATTCAGAGCAGAGATTGGAAAAGCTGGTTACCAGATATAAGCTTGCAGAGTTGAAAACACATAGATAGCATTCAGGATTAACTGCTTGCTGACATTGAATGGAGACACAGGAGTGGATTCAGAGCAGAGATTGGAAAAGCTGGTTACCTGTATGAAGAGAATAGAGATGCGTGTCACATTCATCCATGTTATAACTGCCAGAAGTACTTTGATACATGTACTTCGATTACATGTGCATCACATAGGAATGAGTTGAAAATAAAATGCTATCAATACTTGGGTAATCATTTAGTTAATTTGTGTTGCAAATCTGTAGTGTTGAATATATGATGTGAAATGTTTTTATGTGCAAGATAATCATTATAATTTGTTATAATTAACTATAGTTGGTTACTATGCGCAGGCAACGCCGAGCTCTGTGTGATACTGACTGCTGAGCCATGTGTCTATTCCTCTCCTGTGTAATACTGACTGCTGAGCTGTGTATCTAATCCTATATTGTGTGATACTGACTGCTGAGCCGTGTATCTAATCCTATCATGTGTGATACTGACTGCTGAGCAGTGTATCTAATCCTATCCTGTGTGATACTGTCTGCTGAGCCATGTATCTAACCCTATCCTGTGTGATACTGACTGCTGAGCCATGTACCTAATCCTATCCTGTGTGATACTGACTGCTGAGCCGTGTATCTAATCCTATTCTGTGTGATACTGTCTGCTGAGCCGTGTATCTAATACTATTCTGTGTGATACTGTGTGCTGAGCTGTGTATCTAATCCTATCCTGTGTGATACTGTCTGCTGAGCCGTGTATCTATTCCTATCCTGTGTGATACTGACTGCTGAGCTGTGTATCTAATCCTATCCTGTGTGATTCTGACTGCTGAGCCATGTGTCTAATCCTCTCCTGTGTGATACTGACTGCTGAGCTATGTATCTAATCCTATCCTGGGTGATACTGACTGCTGAGCCGTGTATGTAATCCTATCCTGTGTGATACTGGGCTCCCCCTGCAGTCTGTATCAGAGGGTTGTCTGTGTTGGTACGGTCATAAATTGTGTTATTTCCAGCTTTACAGAAGGACGATAACACCATAGAAATGATAAGAATAATAGGCAAAATTGTTTGGTGAATTGGAACCCACGGGGTTAAAATTTCACCTCACAACATAGTCTATGACGCTCTCGGGGTCCAGACGTGTGACTGTGCAAAATTTTGTGGCTGTAGCTGCGACGGTGCAAATGCCAATCCCGGACATACACACATACACTTTTTCCCCATTATGCAAATAGGGGCAAAATTGTATGGTGAATTGGAACGCGCGGTTTTAAAATTTCGCCTCACAACATAGCCTATGGCGCTTTCGGGGTCCAGACGTGTGACTGTGCAAAATATTGTGGCTGTAGCTGCGACGGTGCAGATGCCAATCCCGGACATACATACACACACATTGAGCTTTATATATTAGATTATATTGAATAAAAATTGATGTAGAAGTGTCCTGTTTCAATAGTAATAATGGTCATCTAAAAGTCTGAGACCGCTTTCATTTGTTTCCATCTTTATCTTTAGGCCTTTTAGAGATCATTTCATCTTCTACTTGTTTAACTTTTCACAATAACAGTAATTTTGACCATGGTTGCCCAAACTTTTACATGCTACTGTATGCTGTAGCAACTTCCTGTGTTGTCGCAGTTTCTTATTGCTGTTTTTGGAAGCCAAAAAGACTACTTCAAAAGTAGAATACACCATCAGAGAGTGGACTCTTTTAGGACAGGGCACCTAACACCTTTTCAGTTAATATAATGTAGTAAATATATCTTGTGAAACAAACTTTTCAATTAACTTATCCTCAGTAAAGAATAGAACCTAAACTTAGAGACCTCCATAATTTTTTGAAAGTCCACTAAATCGCCATCTTCCATTTAAGTTTGAAAAGTAAATTCATGATATTGTTCACTTCAACTGCTCCTACATTTTACTACATTTCAGACTGCTTTGAAAATTGAAGTCCTGTATTGTTTTATGGGGACAAATGATAGGTCTGGTTTTATTTAAATTTATTGGACCACACCTTATATAATCTCCCTCTCCGGGAGTTGAAATACCGTACCTCTGCCGTGTTCATTGTTCAATTCTCTCGGCCAAGAGTGTTCTGCCTGTGTAAACAGGCTACTTAAGAGCTACCATTTGCCACCAGCTAGTGCTTGTAAACAAACCTAAAGTCTTGCTCCCTATTACTTCTCATCGAGAGGTGAGCAAAGCTGGTGACGTTAATCATACACAAATACCTGATATCATGACCTTGTCACTTTCTAATAGGACTGGGTGTCAGTGGACATGAAATCCTATGTGACTTTGGCATGCACCAAGAGAAAATTTCAATTCTGAATGTGTATTGGCAGCTCAGAGCTGTATAGTTTAATGGAGGGTTTAGTTTCTAACTACTTTTTTGGTTTGGCCTGGACAGAGATAACCATTAATAATAGAGCTTAGAGTCTTTAGATTGGGCACTGTCTTGTGATACCAACCTTGCTGCATTTCAGTTTGGGAAATTTTCAATCTGCTGGTTTTGCCCCGATTCACAGTAAGTGCTAGTATCATAAGGTGAAAGTATCTACAAATTCTAACCGCTCAGAGAAGAAGTGGCAAACCATGAAATATGGCCAATCGAATGCTGAAGTGCAAGGCTAAAAATTAAAATCACTTTTTTTGCAACATCTGCCATTACATAGACTATCATTGAAAATTAAATCAGCACAAGAACTGTATATTAGGAGCTTCATGAAATGGATGTCCAATCTGTTGTGCGGAAGATGTACACAAATCTAAAATCACCATGTGCACATGTGCAACAAGGGTGGTTTCACATTAGCGTTTAAGGCTGCAGCGTCGGCCTGCGCACAGCCGCCGCTAAGCCCCCGCCCCCTGCCGCGCCTTCGCCGGTAGCTCCGCCTATGGGCGCATGACGCTGCATACGTCCTGCGTCCCCTATGTTTAGCACTGGGGACACAGCCCGTGTGCAGGAATGCATTTGGTGGCGCATACGTCCTTTTGACCGGTGCGCCGACAAGCGCCAAATGCAACCTGTTGTTAATGTGGTGCCGCTCATTAAAACTCATGAATATGCGCATATTCATGAGTTTTAATGAGCGGCACCACGTGCCCGCTGAAGGCAGGAAGGGAGAGCGCGGAGAAGCTGGGGGCTCAAGACACAGCGTCAGGACGGGTAAGTATAGCAATACTCACCTGTCCTGCATCCATGGCTGCTTGCTGCTGTCTGTCATCGGTCAGTGATTTCAGACAGCAGAGGGCGTGGTGATGTGATTAGTGCGCGCCGCGCCCCCTGCAGTCTGAACGTCACTGACTGATGACGTTGCAGATAGCGGTGAGCAGCCATGGACACAGGACAGGTGAGTATATGACACCCAGAGACGGAGAGGTGAGTATGTCATTTTTTTTATTTTTACATGCAGCAGCAGCAGCACATGGGGGAATAATCTTAAGGAGCTTCTAAAGGGGGAAGTATATGGGGGAACAATATGGAGCTTCTAATGGGGGCAGCATATGGGGGAACAATATGGAGCTTCTAATAGGGGCAGCATATGGGGGAACAATATGGAGCTTCTAATGGGGGCAGCATATGGGGGAACAATCTATGGAGCTTCTTATGGGGGCAGTATATGGGGGAATAATCTATGGAGCTTCTTATGGGGGCAGCATATGGGGGAATAATCTATGGAGCATTTCCCACCCTAGGCTTATACTCGAGTCAATAAGTTTTCCCAGATTTTTGTGGCAAAATTAGGGGGGTCGGCTTATACTCGGGTCGGCTTATACTCGAGTATATACGGTAAGTAACATTTCACATGTGTTTACTTTACATCAGCACAATTTTGGAACCAACATTTTTTTTTGTTAGGAAGTTATAAGGGTTAAATTTGACCAGCGATTTCTCATTTTTTCAACACCATTTTATTTTTACGGACCACATCACATTTGAAGTCACTTTGAGGAGTTTATATGATAGAAAATACCCACATGTGACACCATTCTAAAAATTGTACCCCTCAAGGTGCTCAAAACCACATTCAAGAAGTTTATTAACCCTTCAGGTGCTTCACAGGAATTTTTTGAATGTTTAAAAAAAAAATGAACATTTAACTTTTTTTCACAAAAAAATTTCTTCAGGTCCAATTTTTTTTTATTTTACCAAGAGTAACAGGAAATTGGGCTGCAAAAGTTATTGTGCAATTTGTCCTGAGTACGCTGATATGTGGTGGGGAACCACTGTTTCGGCACATGGCAGAGCTCAGAAGGGAAGGAGCGCCGTTTGACTTTTTCAATGCAAAATGGTCTGGAATTCAGATCGGATGCCATGTCACATTTGGAGAGCCCCTTATGTCCCTACAAGTGACCCCATTTTGGAAACTAGACCCCCCAAGGAACTTATCTAGATATGTGGTGAGAACTTTGAACCCACAAGGGCTTCACAGAAGTTTATAATGTACAGTCGTACAATTAAAAAATCATATTTTTTCCACAAAAATGATCTTTTCACCCCCAATTTTTATTTTCCCAAGGGTAACAGGACCGAAAAAGTTATTGTGCAATTCGTCCTGAGTACGCTGATGCCCCATATGTGGGTGTAAATGACTATTTTGGCGCATGGCAGAGCTTGGAAGGGAAGTAGCGCCATTTGACATTTTTGGCTGAAATTGAGATGGGACGCCATGTCGCGTTTGGAGAGCCCCTGATGTGCCAAAACAGTGGAAACCCCCCACAAATGACACCATTTTGGAAACTAGACCCCCCAAGGAACTTATCTAGATGTGTGGTGAGAAATTTGAACCCCCAGGGGATTCACAGAAGTTTATAATGCCCGGGCATGAAAATAAAAAAAATCATACTTTTTCCACAAACATGATCTTTTAGTCCCCAATTGTTTTATTTTCCCAAGGGTAATAGGAGAAATTGGACCCCAAAAGTTGTTGTCCAATTTATCCTGAGTATGCTGATACCTCATATGTGGGAGAAAACTACTGTATGGGCACACGTCGGGGATCGGAAGGGAAGTAGTGACGTTTTGGAATGCAGACTTTGATGGAATGGTCTGCGTGTGTCATGTCGCGTTTGGAGAACCTCTGATGTGCCTAAACTGTTGAAATTCCCCACAAGTAAACCCATTTTGGAAATTAAACCCCGACGGAACTTATCTAGATGTGTGGTGAGCACTTTGAACCCCCAAGTGCTTCACAGAAGTTTATAACGCCCGGGCGTTGATATTTTTGCCCCCCAATTTTTTATTTTCCTAAGGGTAACAGGAGAAATTGGACCCCAAAAGTTGTTTTGCAATTTGTCCCGAGTAGGCTGATACCCCATATGTGGGGGTAAAACACTGTTGGGGCGCATGTCAGAGCTTGGAAGGGAAGGAGCACCATTTGACTTTTTCAACGCAGAATTGGCTGGAATTGAGATCAGAGGCCATGTTGCGTTTGGAGAGCACCTGATGTGCCCAAACAGTGGAAACCCCCCAATTCTAACTCCAACCTTATCCCCAACACACCCCTAGCCCTAATCTGAGCCCTAACCCTAGTCTTAACCCTAGCCCTAACTCTAACCCTAGCCCTAAACCTAATGGGAAAATGGAAATAAATACATTTTTTTATTTTATTATTTTTCCTTAACTAAGGGTGTGATAAAGGGGGGTTTGATTACTATTTATAGCGGGTTTTTATGTTTGGCAGCTGTCGCACGCTAAAAGACGCTTTTTATTGTAAAAATAGTTTTTGCATCACCACATTTTGAGAGCTATAATTTTTCCATATTTTGATCCACTGAGTCATGTGAGGTCTTATTTTTTGCAGGACGAGTTGACGTTTTTATGGGTACAATTTTCAGGCATGTGACATTTTTTGATCACTTTTTATTCTGATTTTTGGAACACAGAATGAACAAAAACCAGCATTTCAAGAATTTCTTTTGGGGGGTGCGTTTACACCGTTCTGCATGCGCTAAAATTAATAAAGCGGTTTTATTCTTCGGGTCAGTACGATTACAGCGATACCTCACTTATGTCTTTTTTTATGTTTTGTCACTTTTATGCAATAAAAACAATTTTATATAAAAAATAATTATTTTTGCATCACTTTATTCTGCGAGCTATAAATTTTTTATTTTTTCGCTGATGACACTGTGTGGTAGTTCGGTTTTTGCGGGACAAGATGACATTTTCAGCAGCACCATGGTTATTTATATCCGTTTTTTTGATCGCGCGTTATTGCACTTTTTGTTCGGCGGTATGATAATAAAGCATTATTTTTTGCTTTGCTTTTTATTTTTATTTTTTAAGGGATTCACTAAAGGGGTTAACTAATGGGACAGTTTTATAGGGCGGGTTGTTACGGACGCGGCGATACTAAATATGTGAAAGTTTTGTTTTATTTATTTTTTTATTTCCAAAAAATGAATTTATTAGGGAATATTTTTTAAAAAATTTATTTAGTGATTTTTTATAAATTATTTTTACGCTTTTTTAAAACTTTATTATATTGTCCCAGGGGGGACATCACTGTCATGTGTCAGATCGCTGATCTGACACGCACTGCACAAGACTTCCTCATGCTTGCGCTCTGCAGGCAATGAGGAAGCCACCTCCCTGCAGGCCCCCGAAGGTCCCCACCGCCATATTGGATCCGGGGACCTGCAGGGAAGGAGACCCCCGCAGCAGCGCTGCACATTGCGCTGCTGCGGGGGTCTCAGGTCAGCATGGAGGGAGCCCCCTCCCTGCCGATGCTTCCCTAAACCCCCTGTACACTGTGATCGTGTTTAATCGCAGTGTGCTAGGGGTTAACGTGCCAGGGGCGGTCATTGACCGCCCCTGACACATAGTGCCGGTTGTCAGCTGTGATAATCAGCTGACACCCCGCCGCGATCAGCGGCGCTCCCCCGTGAGCGCCGCTGATCGCTATGACGTACTATCCCGTCCATGGGCATAGGGGCCCGGGTCCCATGGACGGGATAGTATGTCAGATGTCAGGAAGGGGTTAAGGAGGTGACTTATAACTACAATTCAGTAGTTTTCATTTCTTTTTATTGTGTTGTTTACCATATGGGTTAATTAATTTCATATTTTGATTTGTCGGATTGCTGCAAACACTTTATTACCAAATGTATTTATTTTTTTATTTTATTTTTAATTAGGGACAAAGGGTGTGATTTCAAGTGGTTTAAGTTGTTTTTTATTTTACATTGGTCAACACAAAAAAATCAACAGCAAAGGTAATATGTCTATTTTATGGAGTTTGATGTGCTGATTCCAAAAATATGCTTAGTTTTGCTCTATCACATAAAGTTTCTGAGATAGAAGTGTTTTTGTTATTACGTTATTTCTGCATTTTCAGTGTATGTGGTTTTTCCTGTTATTCCCGTTTCTTTGCTTGTCTTACTTAATTGTGAATTTTCTTACAGGAACAACATCAGTAAAGGTTTTAGTGAGTTTTATGGGAAGGAGTATTGACAGTGCAGTCAACCATTGACTGCTTCTCGGAAAGTCACATGTTATGGGGAGGAGCTAACTATAATGAGTAGGTAAAATTTGAGACAGTCAGAAAAGGATAGTGATGGCAGTAAGGACTGGTATGTGAGACTCTGACAGGAGACAGGCCTCTACAGGGATCTGAGGCCAGCCACAGGGAGATAGAAGGGAAGGCAGCGGACAGCCCCCATTGTGAGAGGATTTTCACTGCATTTCTGGGAGGGCATGTCGCCTCAGGGGGAAGAAAACAGCTCAGCCACTAAGGTGTAACTGAGTGAGGGTCTCAGCACAGAGAGAACCTGAAAGCAGCCAATATCACACTGAGAAACTGCCTGTCTGCAAATGTTCATCTGTAAGGAACAGGCTGACCTGTTATCCTCACAACTGTATATAGTTATGTACCAGATTACCTCCAGTAAAATCAGTTCTAAATACAAGCTGCCTCTGTCATCTCAGGGGAAATCTATTATACTAGCAGTTTCCAGCCAGCTAATGCTCGGCATGCTCATTGCTATCTAATTAACGCTGGTGGTGATTAACCCCTTAACGACCGCCGATACGCCTTTTAACGGCGGTAATTAAGGGTACTAAAACCACAGCGCCGTTAATTCACGGCGCTGTGATTTAAGTGAATAGCGCCCCCCAGTGTTGGATTTTCTCCGGGGTCAGCCGAGACCCCAGAGAACATGAATCGGTCGGTTTTTACTGACCCCCGCTTTGCCGATCGCCGTTATTAACCCTATAACGGCGACCGCAAAAAAAAAAAAGCCGCGATTTTACATTTAATTTCTCTCTCCTCTGATGTGATCGCACATCACTCCCTTATATAGGCCAATATAATGAAATAAAGAAAATATTTTTTTTTCAGTTTTCCATTAGGGTTAGGGTTAGAGTAGGGTTAGGGCTAGGGTTAGGCTAGGGTTAGGGCTAGGGTTAGGGTTAGGGTAGGGTTAGGGCTAGGGTTAGGGTTAGGGTAGGGTTAGGGTTAGGGTTGGGCTAGGGTTAGGGTTAGGGTTGGGCTAGGGTTAGGATTGGGCTAGGGTTAGGGTTGGGCTAGGGTTAGGGTTGTGCTAGGGCTAGGGTTAGGGCTCGGGTCACGACTAGGGTTAGAATTAGGGTTAGGGCGAACTAGAATTAGGGTTAGAATTAGGATTAGGGATTAGGGTTGGGATTAGAGTTAGGGTTGGGATTAGGGTTAGGGGTGTGTTGGGGTTAGGGTTGGAGCAAGAATTGAGGGGTTTCCACTATTTGCCAACTTTGGGGGTCTAAAAATTGGGGTCTAAAAAATCACTTTTGTGGAAATAAAAAAAGACTTTTTATTTTCACGGCTCTGCGTTTATAAACTTTTGTGAAGCGCTTGGGGGTTCAAAGTGCTCACCACACATCTAGATAAGTTCATTAGGGGGTCTAATTTCCAAAATAGGGTCACTTGTGGGGGGTTTCCACTGTTTAGGCCCATCAGGGGCTCTGCAAGCGCAACATGATGCCCGCAGACCATTCCATCAAAGTCTGCATTCCAAAATGGCACTCCTTCCCTTCCGAGCTCTCCCATGCGCCCAAACAGTGGTTCCCCCCCACATATGGGGTATCGGCGTACTCAGGACAAATCGTATAACAACTGTGCTGGTATGATTTCTCCTGTTACCCTTGTAAAAATAAAAATTTGGGGGTGAAAAGATCATTTTTGTGGAAAAAAAATGGATTTTTTATTTTCACGGCTCTACGTTATAAACTTCTGTGAAGCACTTGAAGGTTCAAAGTGCTCACCACACATCTAGATAAGTTCCTTAATGGGTCTAATTTCCAAAATAGGGTCACTTGTGGGGGGTTTCCACTGTTTAGGCCTATCAGGGGCTCTGCAAGCGCAACATGATGCCCGCAGACCATTCCATCAAAGTCTGCATTCCAAAATGGCACTCCTTCCCTTCCGAGCTCTCCCATGCGCCCAAACAGTGGTCCCCCCCCACATATGGGGTATCGGCATACTCAGGACAAATCGCATAACAACTGTGCCGGTATGATTTCTCCTGTTACCCTTGTAAAAATAAAAATTTGGGGGCGAAAAGATCATTTTTGTGGAAAAAAAATGGATTTTTTATTTTCACGGCTCTACGTTATAAACTTCTGTGAAGCACTTGAAGGTTCAAAGTGCTCACCACACATCTAGATAAGTTCCTTAATGGGTCTAGTTTCCAAAATGGGGTCACTTGTTGGAGGTTTCCACTGTTTAAGCACATTAAGGGCTCTCCGAACGCAACATGGCATCCGATCTCAATTCCAGCCAATTCTGCGTTGAAAAAGTCAAACGTCGCTCCATCTCTTGCAAGCTCTGCCGTGTGCTGAAATAGTGGTTTACCCCCACATATAGGGTATCGGCGTATTCAGGAGAAATTGTACAACAAATTTTGTGGTTGATTTTCTCTTTTAGCACTTGTGAAAATAAAAAAAATTGGTTCTGAAGTAAATTTTTTGCAAAAAAAAGTTAAATATTAATTTTTTCCTTCCACATTGCTTTAGTTCCTGTGAAGCACTTAAAGGGTTAATAAACTTCTTGAATGTGGTTTTGAGCACCTTGAGGGGTCTAGTGTTTAGAATGGTGCCACTTTTGGGTATTTTCTGTCATGTACACTCCTCAAAATGACTTTAAATATGATGTGGTCCCTAAAAAAAATGGTTTTGTAAATTTTGTTGTAAAAATGAGAAATCGCTGGTCAACTTTTAACCCTTATAACTTCCTAACAAAAAAAAATTTTGCTTCCAAAATTGTGCTGATGTAAAGTAGACATGTGGGAAATGTTATTTATTAAGAAATTTGTGTGACACATCTCTCTGATTTGAGGGCATAAAAATTTAAAGTTTTAAAATTGCAAAATTTTCAAAATTTTCGCCATATTTCCATTTTTTTCATAAATAAACACAAGACTTATCGAAGAAATTTTACCACTAATATGAAGTACAATATGTCATGAAAAAACAGCCTTAGAATCAGTGGGATCCATTAAAGCGTTCCAGAGTTATAACCTCATAAAGGGACAGTGGTCAGAATTGTAAAAATTGGCCTGGTCATTAAGCTGCAAACTGGCTCTGTCGCTAAGGGGTTAAACTAAAGTAAATAATGACAACATTCAATAGTGCTTACGCAGGTGGTAAATTAAATTAAAATGAAGTTAATAGAAATAATAATCATTAAAAATCTGAATAATACTAATGATACATTTTATTCACAGTGTAAAATCAAAAACAAACTGGATTCAGTAAGATGTGCATTTTTAATTCATTCCAGAAACTAAACAAATTTCAAAACGAAACATAAATTAACTTAAAATTTCTCTGTTAAATTCTCTGTTAAATGTATAGTAATTTTCGTCATTTTCAAAGATCTTTCCTTGACTTAGTGATGTAGTGGGGGGCGGGATTATGTGTGGTGATGTGGTGGGGGGCGGGATTATGTGTGGTGATGTGGTGGGGGGGATTATGTGTGTTGATGTGGTGGGGGGTGGGATTATGTGTGGTGATGTGGTGGGGGTGGGATTATGTGTGGTGATGTGGTGGGGGGTGGGATTATGTGTGGTGATGCGGTGGGGGGGCGGGATTATGTGTGGTGATGTGGTGGGGGGCGGGATTATGTGTGGTGATGTGGTGGGGGGCAGGATTGTGTGTGGTAATGTGGTGGGGGGCGGGATTATGTGTGGTGATGTGGTGGGGGTTGGGATTATGTGTGGTGATGTGGTGGGGGGCGGGATTATGTGTGGTGATGTGGAGGGGGGCGGGATTATGTGTGGTGATATGATAGGGGGCGGGATTGTGTGTGGTGATGTGGTGGGCGGCGGGATTATGTGTGGTGATGTGGTGGGGGACTGGATTCTGTGTGGTGATGTGGTGGGGGACGGGATTATGTGTGGTGATGTGGTGGGGGTGCGATTATGTGTGGTGATGTGGTGGGGGGTGGGATTATGTGTGGTGATGTGGTGGGGGGTGGGATTATGTGTGGAATTATCTGACAGAATTGCAGAGGTGTCAATACTTTTGGGCACAACTGTATACCACCCTCAGCACATATTTCACCACACATACACCAACCTCGCCACATAAAAGTCGCCACTCAAAACTCGCCACTCAAAACTCGCCAAACTGTCCCAGTGCTGTTTAAAAGATGAAAGCTGAGCTGTGATTGGTTGCTATTAGCAACAGTTTTCTTTGTAGACAGTTGTGGTAACTGAGGCCTATTATTCTTATCATTTTTATGGTGTTATCGTCCTTCTGTAAAGCGGGAAATTACACAATTTACTACTGTGCCAACACAGACCACCCTCTGACACAGACTGCAGGGGAAGCCCAGTATCACACAGGATAGGATTAGATGCACGGCTCAGCAGTCAGTATCACACAGGTTAGGATTAGATACACAGCTCAGCAGTCAATATACACAGGATAGGATTAGATACACGGCTCAGCAGTCAGTATCACACAGGATAGGATTAGATACACGGCTCAGCAGACAGTATCACAAAGGATAGGAATAGATACACGACTCAGCAGACAGTGTCACACAGGATAGGAATAGATACACGGCTCAGAAGTCAGTATCACACAGGATAGGAATAGTTACACGGCTCAGGAGACAGTATCACACAGGATAGGGTTAGATACACAGCTCAGCATTCAGTATCACACAGGAGAGGATTAGACACACGGCTGAGCAGTCAGTAACACACATGATAGGTTTAGGTACACGGCTCAGCAGTCAGTATCACACAGGATAGGGTTAGATACATGGCTCAGCAGACGGTATCACACAGGATAGCATTAGATACACTACTCAGCAGTCAGTATCACACAGGATTGGATTAGATACACAGCTGAGCAGTCAGTAACACACTATAGGATTAGATACACAGCTCAGCAGAAAGTATCACACAGGAGAGGATTAGGTACACAGCTCAGCAGACATTATCACACAGGATAGGGTTAGATACACAGCTCAGAAACAGGATGTGCCAAAGGAGAGGGAGGACATTTTCATTCCAAGAATTCCACTCAATCCATCTGATTTGTTTTTTATTTTAAACGCCTCCAGTTTACAGTTCAACTGCTATTTGCAATGTCCATTAACAATGCTCAGGGACAGTCCTTGAAAGTAGTAGGGATCGATTTGCAATCTCCATGCTTTTCTCATTGGTCAATTTTACGTGATCTGTTCAAGAGTTGGAACTGCCAAAAATCTGTTCATCTTTGCACAGAAAGGAAAAACCAAACATGTTGTTTATCAAAAGGCTCTTGAATGAGTTGAAAATAAAATACTATCAATGCTTGGGTAATCGTTTAGTTAATTTGTGTTGCAAATCTGTAGTGTTGAATATATGATGTGAAATGTTTTTATGTGCAATATAATTATTATAATTTGTTATAACTAACCACAGTTGGTTACTATGCCCAGGCAACGCCGGGCTCTTCAGCAAGTATCTCTATATAGTCGGTTGGCTCATCACATTTTTTTTTGTTTGCCACCACCATTGAACTGAACTTACTCTACTGTTTGATCTGATTTAAAGGAGAAAAATGCCCCAACAGTGCATCAATCATCCGAACAGATTCTGCTATGTGTGTGGTTCTTTACACCAAAAGGCCAAGTACGCAGTGAAGGAGGCACGGCGGTGCCTGCATCCCCCACTGCGCCACCAATGTTTTTTTGCCATACCAACAGGATCTCTGCTCCTCTAGCACCTGGACTATTGGCTATATTGGATAATCCGCATTTTTTTGAAATATTGCTTAGCAGTGATAAACTATCATCCGGTGACTACCAAAACTCTACTTCAAAAGGGCGACTATGTGATAAAGGCCGTTGTTAGGCCGAAACGTCAGCTGTCGCTTCATCACCGTCAATTAAATAATAAAAAGCTCACTTTAGCATAATTTACATGTGCAGTGATTCTATATTGACTTTATATTGTCCGTAGCCACGCCCACCGGGTCACATGGCTATGAACTCATCACAGGTCCTTCACACATACTCATATACACTTTACTATGGCGTTTTTAAACACATCCCTAGGTGGATTTGTAGGTAGCTGGTCCCACCCATCTCACCAGCTACCTGAAGACTTCTCCCTAATACATTGGAATGAAAGATCAGCTCTGCTGATCAGCACATAAGCAAGCCTTCATCTCAAGGCCACCCACCTTGAGATACATTACGATCATTCAGCATCCTACTCCTATCAGGTCACTGGAAATGCTTATACACCTGTCCTGGGACACCCACACAGTGCCCCCTAGTGGACACAGTGGTCACTACACCACATACCTCCCCCCTCTGTTCAAACTTGTGGGGTTGAACACACAACATTACCCCGGGATCTCGAGACCTGGCACTCATTACACCTTGCCCAACAGGTCGAGAGAACCATCTCCGTATGTCAAACGGCCTCATCCCTATGTTAGGCCTCCCCCACCCCCAGCGGTCAGAATATTGGCCTTGATCTTTGGCCCTCCAGTCACAGTCTGTCTGTGTCATCAGACACTGTTTAGTCATCACATTCCTCTCCTTGTCTGTTCCGTTCCCCAACTAGCTCCCCCGGTTGGTGCGGTCATAAGTCTTAGTCAAGCCTACTATCTGGCCTGAGTCTGACTCATTCAGCATCTCACAGGAACTACAGTCTCTCAGCCTTGTACTGCTGGTCGCACTGCCACTTGCTGACATTCTTTGGCCACCTGCCATGTCACTTCTTGGAGGAACCCTTCATCTTGGGTTGAAGGCGGCCACCACCTGGTGTTCCATACCTCTTTATTGATCCACAGACGGTCCAGCCTCAACTGCTCAATCTCTTGCAGGTACCCCACTCGATACTCCAAGAGCATCCGAAAGTTTCTCAGGCTTTCCGAGGAGCCAACCACCATGATGGGAAGCCTACCCTCTTCACTGGATACCTGGTCTTCATCATCAGGAGGGATCCTCACCCTCACCACACCGGAGATATTTACAAGGTCTTGCATTACCTTCTCGAGTCTTCCAATGATTCTCCCAATCAGACCTTTGGGTAGCGGAATCACATCTTTCCACAAACCCAAGCGATCCATAGCCACCCTTACTAACTCTAGGCCTCGAGCAGCTTCCGTATTACTCCGCCTGACCAACTGTTTGGCGTGGAGACATTGCAAATGCATCTCTTTCAGGATAGCTACTCGGTTTGCTGTATCTTCTCTGGCTGATATCACCAACTTCCGAGTCTCAGGTGCCCAGTGCACCTTACACGCCTTGACCGCCTCTTTGAAAGCCTCATGCACACCTTCCTCAGTATAGGCTTCTTGCATGTCTTTGGGTACCTCGATTACAGATTTGAAGGTCATGGTCTTGCTCTCTTCCTGGACAGAAGGCTCTGGCTTTACCATGGACACTTCCCTCACTACAGTTGACTCGACCGGTGACTGTCTTTTTCAGTTCTTAGCTCACAAACTTCATGATACTTTATCTCCTCAGGACCCTTTGCCAAGATGGGCACTGGCAGCTCCATCTCATTATCACTCGTGCTTGGCCGCTGTAAGTTTTCGTCCAAGCTCTTCTCCTGCAGAAGACCTCTTACAGTTTCTTTGAGCTCCAAGACTTCTTTCTCGAGCTCCTCGACCCAGTGCTCCGCCATTTGCCTCAGGACTCTTTCTCGTTTGACATGTTCTTCCATCTCTTCCCTAAGAGTCTTGTTCACGCTTTGCAGGTGGACAGGTGACCTTTGAGCTCAGAGACTTCCTTCTCTAGCCCTTCTATTCTGTGCTCCCTTTCTCTCTCAGAGCCACAGTTACCCACAGAGTCTGAGTCACCCCGATCTGCCGAGTCATCCTTCCAGTTATCCATTAACTGTGTGAATACTT
Organism: Dendrobates tinctorius; assembly: GCF_039654945.1. Taxonomy (NCBI): domain Eukaryota; kingdom Metazoa; phylum Chordata; class Amphibia; order Anura; family Dendrobatidae; genus Dendrobates; species Dendrobates tinctorius. Next base: position 33,901,818 of record NW_027361711.1, read on the forward strand.
CAGCCGTCTTATCAATCAGGTCAACGTCAGTCCTGTAACGAGACGTCAGGTCCATCCGTTGGGCAGAAGTACCCCTTCTTCCGGTCACATCTACCTCTGACATGTCCACGTCAGGAGCCATCACCGTCTTAATACCTGTTAGCCCAACAGTAGAAACGTCTCCAACCTCCTGCCATATATCATCAAACACGATAAAGTCCTGGCCCCTCTCAAAGGCATACACTAAGTCAGGTGGTATCCTGCCACCTTGGCACTCCCCACTTATGTAACCCTCAAACCTTACTCTGTCTACTGCATAGTTCACTGTAACCCCATGTTTACAGCGAACCTGGACCATTTTCTCGGTCAGAAAGAAAATGAGAGGAGTTCCTGTCAGAGTCACCTGACTTTTTGAGTCCAACCATGCAAAGACTTCTTCCCGCTGCAGCATCATGGTACACACCTGCGGCTCATCATTATCTGGAAAGAATATCCCACATTCTGAAAAAGTCATACACACATACTGCGGTTCCCCAGACTAACTGGCCCCTTTCTGGACCACCCCGATTTGGGTCACCGCCCCCCTCTGGGACTTCACCCCTTTTTGGCCTACCACCCCAATTTGGGTCACTGTCCCCTCTGGGACTCCACCCCTTTTGGGCTACCACCCCAATTTGGGTCACCACCCCCCTCTGGGACTCCACCCCCTTTTGGGCTACCACCCCAATTTGGGCCAACGCCCCCTTTCAGAATTTCCCCATGTCCGTTCTACAGGTCTCCTTAGACCACAGTTCACACCAAAACAGTTTATGCCTTTTACGATACCACACAAGTCCTTGCTGGCACCACCACAACTCATGCTGTCATCTATCTCCGACACCACCGGCTGCCGCTCACACACAGCTGCTGGTGTCATCTTCGTAACCCCGCCGAGTTACAGGAAGCAGCTTGTCCCCTTCGTAACTCCGCCGAGTTACAGCAAGCCGCTTGTCACCTTCGTAACCCCACCGAGTTACAGCAAGCCGCTTGTCACCTTCTTGACCCCCATTGAGCCACCGCAGGCTGACTTGAAAGGGAAAAGAAAAAAAACACACATGCAACACAAAACTCACGTGTCCTGTCTGTGTGCTCTTCAGGATGTCCGTCTCCTCTCCTGAGGCCGTCCAACATACAGGGCACACAGGGAGCTATTCAGCGAGCTGACCCTCCTCCCAGGGAATCCCGACACACCGGCCTCACCAGGTCCAGGGAATAAGCGGGTGCTATTCAGGACATCCGTCTCCACCTGAGACTGCCCAACACTCACGCCTCACCAGGATCAAGGTCACACGTGCTCCAGGGATCCGATTCTTCTCCCAGAACCTCCAACTCTGACCCTCCAGGACCTTTGCACACTGAACCCTCCAGGTACACAGTCTCTCTCACTGACCCCAGTCAGTACAAAACAAACACCTGTCCGTCACCTGTGTCGGCCACACCGGTTCTCGGGTACCTCTTATCCACAGAGGCACCCTATAGCAATCCACAGTCTATTTCTCTGACCCCGGTCAGCATACCACACAGCTTTCACGACCGTCACCTGCCGGCCGCGCAGATTTTCGGACCCCTCTACCGCAGAGGGGTCCTATAAGTCTCTTCCACTGACCCCGGTCAGTATATCACACGGCTTTCAAGACCATCAGCCCTCCTGGCTCAGCGTTGCCAGCACTGCAACATGTGCTTTTGGAAACTGTTGCCCTTAGCAACCGAATTCTGCAGACCTCGTCAGTTGCCCCTAGCAACAAGGCTACAGCATTGCCGTATGCATTTCTCCACCAATTGTAAGGTAGCGCTGTCATTCAGGTAGGGGATACTCGCTTGGCAGCCAAATAATCAGATCCGACATGGGTTTTCCATAAAACAATCACAGTCCATGCAGTTTATTCAGGCATCATAAACCATGACCAGCAACATAAAGTTCACATAAACAGCACAGCGTCCATGACAGAGCTCCACTCTGTTAAGCCTGTACTCACACAGGTTATGCAATGTCCATAGCTCAGGCTTTCAAGACTCACAGTTCTCACCCCATCAGGGTTACCTCATGGCTGCTTTAGCTCACTGCAGACGTTCATTCCCTCTCCCTGGGAACTGTCAGACACTTGCAGTCATAAACACAGCAATCACGTGCTGTCAGGAAAGGCGTCCCATCTCCCAGACGAGACCTTCCAAAATGGACCAACTGGGTCTAAGCATTCACTCCATGTGGACCTACCCTGGCCACCTTATATGGTCCGCAGCCACGCCCACTGGTTCACAAGGCTATGACCTCATCACAGGTCCTTCACACACACTCATATACACTTTACTCTGGCGTTCTTAAACACACCCCTAGGTGGATTTGTAGGTAGCTGGTTCCGCCCATCTCACCAATTACCTGAAGACTTCTCCCTAATACATTGGAACAAAAGATCAGCTCTGCTGATCAGCACATAAGCAAGCCTTCATCTCAAGGCCACCCACCTTGAGATACATTACGATCATTCAGCATCCTACTCCTATCAGGTCACTGGAAATGCTTATACGCCTGTCCTTGGACACCCACACAGCACCCCCTAGTGGACACAGTGGTCACTACATCACAATGTCTTCCCTCAAAATCTTGGAGATGTAAGAGATTAACAAGGAGAGCGGTTTCACCAGGACGTTAAAGTAATGGAATACCGCTACCAGGGTTTTTGGAATGACTCAATGATGGCAGATTACTATTGGATGTTATATAAGGACAACCCTGAAAAATTGTATCAACAACAGTGTAATGTCAAACACTTTTAATTTCTGCTCAGATTTTGGTTTCTGTTTTGCATGTGAAATAATTTTGGTTCAATAAAAACTGTTTTGTAAGGTGAAGCATTTTTTTTTCTGATATGTAGATTACTGTTTTCTTACTGACGCCAGTATATTTCCTATACCTTATAATAATGATGGTGCTAAACTATACATGTTACAGAAAAACTATATACATTTTTTAAATCAAGACAAAAAGATGATTTAGAAAAGTACCTGCGATGATTACAAAAAAGGCACTAGGGACTTCAAAAAGCCCTTGGCTACTATGGTAACCCTGTAATTGTGTAAAAGGGGCCAACAAGAGCCGGTATATACGTGCACCGGTGACTGCTCTCTTTAAATGCCATCATTGGAAATTGATAGCAGCATGTAAATGATTAACAGCAGCAATCAGAGCTTGCTCTGACTAGTGTTGTTAGAATCAGATGGCAGGTGTGTAATAAAGCTGGAATATACTGCATGTAGAGCTGTCTCAGCTCCTGAGCCCTCTCCACATATGTGGAACCATATATCATTTTGCGTTCTTTCACACAAGGGGGTTAAAGTCCTAATACGAATAATTAAAATGTTAGAATTAGAATTTTATAAAAGAAATATATAAGATGCTGAAGAATATAAATGCTTAGAATCAGAAAATCCCTGTGGAAGTTGTCCTTTCATTAAACACACTCAGTACATTTCACCTGTGTCATTAATCACCTGCTTTCTGCACATTTACATCATTAACAAGAATGACTCAGTTGGACAAACATTGTTTCTCTGACAATGTAATTGGTGGCATTGTTAGACAACAATTCTTTATTGCCTGACTAGCACAAGCTCCATGTCCCACAATTGTTTTGTTTGTTTCAAGTCAGGAAAGATCTGAGAGCCATCATGGCCCTGTCAAACTCTTAAAGCAGTGCCTAAGGACAAAAACCTGAGGTGACAAAGGCATCTAACTTGAAGGAAAAATACTCAGTTTATTTTTTGCTTTGCTCTTGCAGGTGACTCTAACAATGGTGTTTATGTTAAACAGAAATAGGAAAAAGGAAATAGGTGAAAAAAACGAAAAGTACAATAAAAAGCATTACATTTTGAGAATTCTTTTTAAACTACATAGCTATAATAATTCCTTATTTGCAATTGGGTTTCAGTGTAATAATGATGTCACATTTAAAGGTTCTATCAGGGACTATTTCATAAATTTTTTATCATGGGGCTAAGAACTGACAGGCAGGTTGTTGCTAACTACCTGCCTTTTCTGCCAGACTCAGAAAAAGCAGGTAGTTAGCAGTGGGTGGTGGTCAGTCTATTGCTTCTCATCAAAAGAGACGACCCTCCTCTCTTGAGCTCCTCTGTTGACAGGGCATTACTGCTGTTGTCATGCTGATTGTCATCAGGCTCGCCGCAGTTAGGCAGCTACATAGACTTACATTGTAAAACCACTTTGGGGTTTCGCAAAGCATGGAGACAAGGAAAGTCAGAATAGCGGATGTCACTGACAAGTGGATCAGAAAGGTGCTGGATCCTGGAGAAGGCAGCGGTAGGTGAGTATATTGTCACACGCGCACAATACATACACATATACACAGATCAAGAAAAAAAAGTCTCCATAGGAGCACTTCCTTAACAGTCTAATCCCTGATGAAAAACAGATTTTATTTCTCTGTGAATGAGTTTGAATTTTCTATTATCCTTTACTTTGACTATCTTCTTTGTGCAGGAGAATAATTTGTTATCTCAAATTTATTAGGTCGGTGTTAAGAGAAAAGATGTTTGTTAACCCCTTCACCCCCAAGGGTGGTTTGCACGTTCATGACCGGGCCAATTTTTACAATTCTGACCACTGTCCCTTTATGAGGTAATAACTCTGAAACGCTTCCATGGATCCTGGTGATTCTGACATTGTTTTCTCGTGACATATTGTACTTCATGTTAGTGGTTAAATTTAATTCAAATAACTTGCGTTTATTTGTGAGAAAAATGGAAATTTGGCGAAAATTTTGAAAATGTTGCAATTTTCCAACTTTGAATTTTTATGCCCTTAAATCACAGAGATACGGCACACAAAAAACTTGATAAGTAACATTTCCCACATGTTTACTTTACATCAGCACAATTTTGGAACCAAAATTTTTTTTTGTTAGGAAGTTATAAGGGTTAAAAGTTGACCAGCGATTTCTCATTTTTACAACACCATTTTATTTTTACGGACCACATCACATTTGAAGCCACTTTGAGGGGTCGATATGATAGAAAATACCCAAAAGTGACACCATTCTAAAAACTGCACCCCTTAAGGTGCTCAAAACCACATTCAAGAAGTTTATTAACCCTTTAGGTGCGCCACAGGAATTTTTTTGAATATTTAAAAAAAAATGAACATCTAACTTTTTTTCACAAAAAAAATACTTCAGGTTCAATTTTTTTTATTTTACCAAGGGTAACAGGAGAAATTGGACTGCAAAAGTTATTGTGCAATTTGTCCTGAGTACGCTGATACCTGATATGTGGGAGGGAACGACTGTTTCGGCGCATGGCAGAGCTCAGAATGGAAGGAGCGCCGTTTGACTTTTTCAATGCAAAATTGGCTGGAATTCAGATCGGACGCCATGTCACGTTTGGAGAGTCCCTGATGTACCTAAACAGTGGAAACCCCCTACAAGTGACCCCATTTTGGAAACTAGACCCCCCAAGGAACTTATCTAGATATGTGGTGAGAACTTTGAACCCACAAGGGCTTTACAGAAGTTTATAACGTACAGCGGTACAATTAAAAAATCATATTTTTTCCACAAAAATGATCTTTTCACCCCAATTTTTATTTTCTCAAGGGTAACAGGACCCTAAAAGTTATTGTGCAATTTATCCTGAGTACGCTGATACCCCACATGTGGGGGTAAACCACTATTTGGGCGCATGGCAGAGCTCGGAAGGGAAGCAGCGCCATTTGACGTTTTTGGCTGGAATTGAGATCGGACACCATGTCGCGATTGGAAAACCCCTGATGTACCAAAACAGTGGAAACCCCCCACAAATGACACCATTTTGGAAACTAGACCCCCTAAGGAACTTATCTAGATGTGTGGTGAGAACTTTGAACCCCCAAGGGCTTCACAGAAGTTTATAACATACAGCCGTACAATTAAAAAATCATATTTTTTCCACAAAAATGATCTTTTCACCCTCAATTCTTATTTTTCCAAGGGTAACAGGACCCTAAAAGGTATTGTGCAATTTGTCCTGAGTACGCTGATACCCCACATGTGGGGGTAAACCACTATTTGGGCGCATGGCAGAGCTCGGAAGGGAAGCAGCGCCATTTGATGTTTTTGGCTGGAATTGAGATCGGACACCATGTCGCGATTGGAAAACCCCTGATGTACCTAAACAGTGGAAACCCCCCACAAATCACACCATTTTGTAAACTAGACCCCCCAAGGAACTTATCTAGATGTGTGGTGAGCACTTTGAACCCCCCAGTGCTTCACAGAAGTTTATAACGCCCGGGCGTGAAAATAAAAAATTCGTATTTTTTCCACAAACATGATCTTTTTAGTCACCATTTTTTTATTTTTCCAAGGGTACCAGGAGAAATTGGACCCCAAAAGTTGTTGTCCAATTTGTCCTGAGTATGCTGATACCCCATATGTGGGAGAAAACTACTGTATGGGCACACGTCGGGGCTCGGAAGGGAAGTAGTGACGTTTTGGAATGCAGACTTTGATGGAATGTTCTGTCGGTGTCATGTTGCCTTTGGAGAGCCCCTAATGTACCTAAACAGTGGAAACCCCCCACAAATGACCCCATTTTGAAAACTAGACCCCCTAAGGAACTTATCTAGATGTGAGGTGAGCACTTTGAACCCCCAAAGGCTTCACAGAAGTTTATAATGCCAGGGCATGAAAATAAAAAAATCGTATTTTTTCCACAAACATGATCAATTAGTCCCCAATTTTTTTATTTTCCCATGGGTAACAGGAGAAATTGAACCCCAAAAGTTGTTGTCCAATTTGTCCTGAGTACGCTGACACCCCATATGTGGGAGAAAACTACTGTATGGACACACGTCAGGGCTCGGAAGGGAAGTAGTGACATTTTGGAATGCAGACTTTGATGGAATGGTCTGCGGGTGTCATGTTGCCTTTGGAGAGCCCCTAATGTACCTAAACAGTGGAAACCCCCACAAATGACCCCATTTTGGAAACGAGACCCCCTAAGGAACTTATCTAGATGTGTGGTGATCACTTTGAACCCCCAAGGGATTCACAGAAGTTTATAATGCCCGGGCATGAAAATAAAAAAATCGTATTTTTTCCACAAACATGATCAATTAGTCCCCAATTTTTTTATTTTCCCAAGGGTAACAGGAGAAATTGAACCCCAAAAGTTGTTGTCCAATTTGTCTTGGGTACGCTGATGCCCCATATGTGGGAGAAAACTACTGTATGGACACACGTCGGGGCTCGGAAGGGAAGTAGTGACGTTTTGGAATGCAGACTTTGAGGGAATGTTCTGCGGGTGTCATGTGCGTTTGGAGAGCCCCTGATGTACCTAACCTATTGAAACTCCCCACAAGTGACCCCATTTTGGACACTAGACCCCCCACGGAACTTATCTAGATGTGTGGTGAGCACTTTGAACCCCCAAGTGCTTCACAGAAGTTTATAACGCTCGGACGTGAAAATAAAAAAATCATTTTTTTCCACAAAATTGATATTTTTGCCCCCAATTTTTTATTTTCCTAAGGGTAACAGGAGAAATTGGACCCCAAAAATTGTTTTGCAATTTGACCTGAGTAGGCTGATACCCTACATGTGGGGGTAAAACACTGTTTGGGCGCATGGCAGAGCTTGGAAGGGAAGGAGCACCGTTTGACTTTTTCAACTCAGAATTGGCTGGAATTGAGATCAGACGCCATGTTGCATTTTGAGAGCCCCTGATGTGCCCAAACAGTGGAAACCCCCAATTCTAACTCCAACCCGAACCCCAACACACCCCTAACCCTAATCTCAGCCCTAACCCCCTAACCCTAGCCCTAGCCCTAACCATACCCTAACCCTAACCCTAGCCCTAACCCTAATGGAAAAATGGAAATAAATACATTTTTTTATTTTATTATTTTTTCCCTAACTAAGGGGTTGATAACGGGGGGTTTGATTTACTATTTATGGCGGTTTTTATATTTGGCAGCTGTCGCATGCTAAAACATGCTTTTTATTGTAAAAATAGTTTTTGCATCACCACATATTGAGAGCTATAATTTTTCCGTATTTTGACCCACCAAGTCATGTGAGGTCTTATTTTTTGCGGGACGAGTTGACGTTTTTATTGGTACCATTTTTGGGCACGTTACATTTTTTGATCGCTTTTTATTCCGATATTTTGGACGCAGAATAAACAAAATCCAGCGTTTCATGAATTTCTTTTGGGCGGGTGCGTTTACACCGTTCCGCGTGCGATAAAATTGATAAAGCGATTTTATTCTTCGGGTCAGTACGGTTACAGCGATACCTCATTTAGGTCATTTTTTTATGTTTTGTCGGTTTTATGCAATGAAAACTATTTTATATAAAAAATAATTATTTTTGCATCGCTTTATTCTGCGAGCTATAACTTTTTTATTTTTTCGCTGATGATGCTGTGTGGTGGCTCGTTTTTTGCGGGACAAGATGATGTTTTCATCGGTACCATGGATATTTATATGTGTCTTTTTGATCGCGTGTTATTGCACTTTTTGGGACAGTTTTATAGGGCGGGTCGTTACGGACGCGGCGATACCTAATATGTGTACTTTTATTGTTTTTTGTTTTTTTTATTTCCAAAAAATGGATTTATTTGGGGGAATATTTTTTTTTTTTTTCTAATTTATTTGGCGATTTTTTTAAATTTATTTTAACTCTTTTTTTATTTTTTTTTTAACTTTATTAAATAGTCCCAGGTGGGACATCACTGTCCTGTGACAGATCGCTGATCTGTCACATCACAGATCACTGTGACAGATCAGCGATCTGTCACAGGCAGTGCAGAAGGCTTCCTGCAGGCCCCCGAAGGCCCCTGTCGCCATTTTGGATTCGGGGGCCTGCAGGATAGGAGCCCCCCGCAGCAGCGCTGCACATTGCGCTGCCGTGAGGGGCTCAGGGAAGCATGGACGGAGCCCCCTCCCTGCCGATGCTTCCCTTTAACCCCCGGTACACCGCGATCATGTTTGATTGCGGTGTGCAAGGGGTTAACGTGTCGGGGGCGGTCCGTGACCGCCCCTGACACATTGTGCCGGGTGTCAGCTGTGATAATCAGCTGACACCCGGCCGCGATCAGCAGCGCTCACCACGTGGGCGCTGCTGATCGCGGTAGACGTACTATCCCGTCCATGGGCATAGGGGCCCGGGTCCCATGGACGGGATAGTACGTCGGATGTCAGGAAGGGGTTAATGTCTTCAGGACTAGCAAAATATTATAGTTTGTAATTCTCAGGAGAACACACTGTAAGGTTCATTCACATGACTGTAGTTTTGGTCAACGAAAAAAACGGATAACTCTCGAACTAATGTTATTCAATGCGGTAGTGCAGATGAGCGACTTTTTTCACTGACCGAATCTGTGTGATAAAAAAAAATCACAGCATGCACTAGTTTCTATTGGATGAAACACACCCATTCAAGTCTACAGGTGCTTAAAAAATTGGATGCTATATGAAAGCACACAGTGGCATCTGAATTTTACAGATGCATTCCAATTCCGTTACATTGGAAACTGTAAATAGTCTTTATGATGACACAGTGTCACTCTGGCCACTGGTGCACGGGTGAATTGTTCTTATGCCAGGCATATTGTTCTTTTGTTCAGTAGGTCAAGGGACATGAGCCATTGTTTCAAATGAGTCTGTCTGTTCATCTTTACAGTGCCCTCTTCCTTTGTTCAGTAGGTCAAGTGACATGGGCCATTATTTCATTTCAGCCAGTACATTGACTCTCGTATGTTAATCTGTGGTGTGCCTGCTGATAACATATTTTATCTGTTCCAGCTGTTTACTAGTCTACATATCTTGGAGGACAAATATGCAGGTTAATTGAACAATCCAACAATGAGGGACAACCTACCCCCAATCCTAGAATCATAGAATAGAATCGTAGAGTTGGAATGGACCTCCTGGGCCATCTGGTCCAACCCCCTGCTCAAAGCAGGATTCGCTAAATCATCCCAGACAGATGTCTGTCCAGCCTCTGTTTGAAGACTTCTATTGAAGGAGAACTCACCATCTCTCGTGGCAGCCTGTTCCACTCATTGATCACTCTGTCAAAAAGTTTTTTCTAATATCTAATCTGTGTCTCCTCCCATTCAGTTTCATCCCATTGCTTCTAGTCTTTCCTTGTGCAAATGAGAATAAAGAACCATATGGCAGGTTATGAGTTAATCTGTTGAGATGATGAGAATTCACAGAAGTCTGAGAAGACAACAGGAACTGAAGACTTGGATAAAGTCAGAGTTCAAACACATGGCTGTAGGATAGTTCTGAAATAATGCTCAAACATAGGGGGTTGTCCAAACAGGCCTCCTCCTGTGGGAGAATGCCCTGAATGAGAGCTGTGGGTATAAAAGGGGTCTGTCACTCTCTCCAGAGAGACTCTACAGGACATTAGCAGAGGGACCACAGCTCCAGCTGGTGGAATACAGATCTGCTCTACTGCCCATCACTGAACCCACAAAGATGCTTGGAGAACCCATATTGGGACAATCAGGTCACCTGGCCACATGCCTCACTCTACTCTGTCAGCTTCCTAAGCTTGCTGCTACCTTGTCTCTATGGGTGCTCTCCAAAAGCGGTTCCACTACTTTTTGAGTCAGCTGAAGTGTGAGACACTGTCACCATCTTGTGTCCTTGCTGGGACTGTACTATATGTGGTTGACTGTTGGTGATTGTTGGCAGTGGATTATTCAGGATACTCTCCAAGCATGTGACAACAGAGCTTCTTTATTCAGGAACAAACAGGAACAATATATGATAAGCTTAATAGATCAGGAATAAATCATGTGTGTTTCTATGTGTGCAGTATCTACAGCAGACTGCTTCTCTCATACACAGACACAGGAAAAACAGGAAATACAGTCACCTGCTCTCCCTGTGTGAGCCTCTGGGAGTTTTTTTGTTCTAATTTTATGAACAGCATACAAATCTAGCAACTAAACACTCATAGACAGGAATGGAGTTGTTGCACTAAATATATTCCAACAGTGATCCAAAAAAGTATTACAGCAGTGTGTTACCTTCACTCTGTTGCCTGAGTACGATTCTACTCATGGGGAAGGAGAACGGGCATTCAGTGGAATGAGAACTGGTCCGTGCGGTCTTTCTAAAGACAGCAAGGTCAGAGGACAAGAGCACCCACTGACCCTTGTGTCTCAATCTTGTACATTATTTATAGCTGCTGTAAAAAAACAGATTGCATATGGACTGCACACGAGTAACAAGTGAGAAAAAAATTGTCTCAATTTTTCTGAATGAAAATGTGAATTTTTTTTATATTCTTGAGTGAACTAACCCAAATATAGAGCTGCTGAGGAATATTGTTACATACTTGTCTCGGCTCGGCAGCACCCTGCATCCTATCTCTTTGGCTACTGCTCGCTGCTGTTCTCCATGTCAGGTTTTACAAATGGCCTGGTATGCCTCCATTACATCATCTTCCAAGTCTTTTTGAGGCCTGTTTGGACAACCCCCTATGTTTGAGCATTAATTCAGAACTGTCCTACAGCCATGTGTTTGAACTCTGACTTTATCCAAGTCTTCATTTCCTGTTGTCTCCTCAGACTTCTGTGAATTCTCATCATCTCAACAGATTAACTCATAACCTGCCATATGGTTCTTGAACTATTATTGAAGTCTATAGAACTGAAAAAAACTCTCAAACTTGGAGAATAGAATAATAAATATCTCCAAAAGATAAAAATAATAAGTGCAACCAATTACAGTTTAGAACAATTAAATGCATAAAATCTACTGATGAATAAATTCACAAAGTAGGATAGAGGTCAGATGGGATCAGACTAAAAGATACACATCAGGAAATAGGTTGGAAAAAACATCCCTGATGTGTTCTCTTTGTCTAGAGATGCTCCATTATAGGAGCAGAATGAACCTATGATGCATTCTGTAACATCTATCTTGACTGCCTTTTGTCGAGGGTTTGATGAACCAAGTCGTGTCCACTCAGCTGTTGATTCCATACCGCGCCTAAGACAGCATTTTGCCTTTTACTTCCATACCATGACTGCTGAACTGACATGGAACAATGACGCTCTCCTGGTTGTCTTCTATGATGGCCTGTCCAGTCATGTCTAAGATGAACTTACAGGTAGAGATTTGCCTTCTTTGGTTGATGATATATTTTCCCTCGCTGCTCATGTGGACTTATGCTTTAAACAGCTGTCTAAAGAAAAAAGTCTGGATTCCCATGTCCCAATTCTAAGGGCATTTTCAAAAGCCTGTCCCAGACTGGTTGCACCAGAAGAGAGAGATTGTCTCAAGAGAGATTGTTACAAGAGACTATCATTGGCCAAAAGAACCTGTCGCCTTTTAGTTGGACTCTGCTTACATTGTGGTGAATGGGAACACTCTTGCACAAACTGTTCCAAACTAAAGGCCAAATAGGGTAACTTCAGAGTCTAGGCAAGGAATGTGTGATAACTCTGTCCTCCACTAAAGAGAAATTACATGTGCCTAACTGCCTATGTCTGTTTCTTTCCATTCCTCTGTGTTCACAGGAGAAGCATTCATTGATTCCAGAGCACCAGAGAATTTTATGGACTTCTCTTTGGAGAAAATGTTGAAGACTCCTTTTGATCTCCTTGTGGACACCTCTAAAACTAGTCACCATAGATGGCTCCGTAATTCCTGGCTGTTGTATTGAGCCAGGAATTACGGAGAAGGAAACTCTGCAGATTGGTACATTACACAGTGAAGACATACATTTTTTTATTTTTGCCACTTTCTGATGCACTGGTTCTTTTGGGACTTCTGTGGCAATGGCTACATGCTCTAGTTACCCCACTGGTGAAAAGACCAGATCACCCAGTGGGAACCATGTTGTTTTCATAATTACCTCAAAGCTCTACTCCAGCCACCTCCTCTAAAACTTTGTACTGTATCCATTCCCTCCAATTTGTCTGTCTCCTATTAGGACTGCGCAGATGTCTTCTCCAAACAGGGGGCTAAGACATTAACTCCTTATTGGCTGAATGACTGCTCCGTTCCCCTTCTCCCTGGAACAGAACCACCCAGTAGAAGAGTTTATCCTCTATCTCTCCAAGAGACAGAGGCAATATTGGCTTATATTAAAGAGAACCTAGGGAGGGGATTCATTTGAAAATTTTCAGCACCAGATTGCTCTGAAAGAACAATTGGAATCACCTTATCGCGGCTGCCAGGTACACATGAATTTGCAAATTTTTGCTGTAACTACTCTCAATTTTTGGTCTTTAATGCAGCATATGTGACAGTACAGATTAGGGATGTCCCTCACTGTTGTTTGGTAATCTCTTCCTTAACCAGGCATCATTAACAGTTTTTCTGATGGGGCTGCTGTGTCGCTGGCGATTCGGGCTTCGTCAGGGGAAGCTACTTGTGTTAGCGACATGCGTTGGAACTTTTTGGCCTCATTACACTCTGAGATGTAGCAAGTATATGTCTGATTGTGTATATTATCTGCATCTATCAGCATGGGTCAATGTGTGATAGTACATAATTGCTGTAAGCAATTTGCATTAACTTTGGTGTCTCTATTTTAGTCTTTAAGTTGTTTTGTATTTTTTCCTTTCCCCCCTCCTTTTTTCCATGATTGTGCACTATTTGTGCTGCTATAAATTGATTTTAAAAGGGGGTTGTCACATATTGAGCCGGTATGTTGATCAGTAATAAAATGTATTTCAGTTATTTCCATTATTACATTTCACTTAGAGAATAATTTAGTGTCAAGAGAGACAAAAAAAATTGAATGTGGACTTTGACAAAGCATTTACATTCTTGGCATAATCTATTGCATGCTTCATTAAATGCACTATTAAAATATTTCACTATCCTATGCGGTTTAGAATACCTAACTCCAAGTTCATTTTGCTTTTGACATATGGTACCAATCTCACCCATGACATTGGATATTACATGACATATGGTTCTATAAGATGTTAATGCCGAAAGAAAGTGTATGCAGTGAGAGATTTGACGTTTACTGAAGTGGTCAATTTAACACTATATCCAGGGGGCTTGTAACTTGGCTGCTTTAATTGTATTGACAATCAAAACTTTCTTATTTAGTACATTTTCTTCACTGTTGAAACATGTCACCCTCTTTACTTACATAAGCCTGATATCCACTCATGTCACAGGTTTGTTTTGAACATGTATTTACTGGATTACTCTAACATCTGTTATTCTGCTTGCTGCATATGTGTTCAAAGTTATATATATATATATATATACACACATACACACACACACTATAATTAATATGCCTCATATCAAATGTGTTGTTGCTGAGAAATAATCTTTTATCACTTTATATAAATGGCCTCTTCCAGGCTCTGGGGAGGAGGGTGCCTGGAAGATAACTCTGCATCTAGAGCATGTTTTACATGAAGGGGAGTTACCCGTGTGAGACAAGTAACTAACACAGAACAGGAGAAATTAAATTTGTCTTCATGCAAACACATTTTTTGCAGCTCTTGAGCTCTGCTGTATTGCAACAATATTGCAGCCCTGTTTGCCTGAGAGATGGAAGCTGAGAGGAACCTGCAAATGTGTCATGTATAATCGCACACAGCTCTGCAGTGAGATCAGAGGAGCAGAGAGTGGCCATCACACATCACACTGGTAACACTGGTAACCTTTACACATCACACTTTTAATTCCCCTTCATGTAAAACAAGCTCTGGAGGTAGAGTTATCTTCCAGGCAGCATCATCCCTGAAGCCTGGAAGAAGTCATTTGTACAGCTCTGGCAAAAATTAAGAGACCACTGCAAAAATTTCAGTTTGTCTGATTTTTCTCTTTATAGGTATATTGTTGAATAAAATGTAAATTGCTCTTTTATTCCATAAACTACTGACAACATGTCCTCGAATTTCCAAGCACTAAATTTTGTATTTATTTTCAGAAAATGTGAAATGGTCAAAATAACAATAAAATGCAGTGCTTGCAGACCTCAAATAATGCTAAGAAAACAAGTTCATAATCATTTAGAAACAACAATACTAATGTTTTAACTCAGGAAGAGTTCAGAAATCAATATTTTGTGGAATAACCTTGATTTTTAATCGCAGCTTTCATGCGACTTGGCATGCTTTCCACCCGTCTTTCACACTGCTTTTGGGTGACCTTATGCCACTCCTGGTAAAAAAACTTTAAGCAGTTCTTCTTTGTTTGATGGCTTGTGACTATCCATCTTCCTCTTGATTACATTCCAGAGGTTTTCAAAGGGGTTCAGGTCTGGAGATTGGGCTGGCCATGACAGGGATTTGATGTTGTGGTCCTTCATCCACACATTGATTGACATAGCTGTGTGGCATAATAATAATAATAATAATAATAAAATAATAATAATTTTATTTCTATAGCACCAGCATATTCCCAGCACTTTACATTATAGAGGGGATTTCTACAGACAATAGACATTACAGCATACCAATTAACACATGTCAGGATCCTGTCAGCGTCGGCAACTGCCACGGCTGAGCAGGGTGACTTACCCACACTGCGGGAGAGCACGGGGCCCAATACGGTAGTGAAGGTTTAAGCAGACAGGACCTGAGGCACGGAAAATAGTAAGGAGTACCAGGACCTATGATCATGTGACTTCCGGGGGGCGGGGCTTAGCTTCCTACTACTGCAGATGATGTAATGTACCTACTGCAGGAATACTGTAGTAGAGGAGAGGAAAACGCAGGTCAGACAAGCAGAGGTCATACACGAGAGGGCGGTGCGGTACCAAAGGGAAGAGTGTTATGAAATGAGTCACCGTAGGAGGCAAAAACAGAAATACTAGCCAAGTCCAGAAAACCAGAGAAGTTGGCAGCTATCGGATTGCAGACCCCTGAACCTAACAACAACAACTAGCAGTAGCCGTGGGGGGTTCCTACGGTGCCCTAGACCCCTCGATCACAGCCGGAGAACTACATAGCCTAAAGACAGAAAGGGAAATCTAAACTGCCCCAGGGCAGACCCCAAAGCAATAGGCAGCCCCCAACATATAATGACGGTGAAGCAAAATGAAAAAACACTCACACAGATAGAAAGATAGGCTGAGCAAATGATGGGGCCCAAGCTAACTAAATAGGACAGAATAGAAAAGCTGCTGTCTGCAATCCGCCAAAACCCTCTCAAAAACAAGAGCCAACAGACTGATAGGGAAAAAAGCCCTGAAGACGCTAGGCTTCAAAAAGACTATATCAGTACTCAGGTATTATCTGAAGACAGAGCAAAAAGGAATTCAGCTCACCCAGCAGGGAAAGGCAGAAATCCAGAAAAACAAGGCAAAACAAAACCAAAACACAAATGCAAAAAGAAGAGCAGAAAACTTAGCTTTTGAGGAGCAGGAATCAGACTGGTCTCCAAGAATCCCTCAGAGTAATCACCCGCAAGGCAGAAGGGTGTCGGCTGCCTTATATCCAGTCAGAAATCCCAGTCACCCAGTCATCATCATTCTGCTCAGGTGCTTTGTAATCAGCCTCACTACCTTCCTTCACCAGAAGAGGGAGTTCATCAGACCTCAATGGTGAAGGGGAAAATGAACTCACAACAGAAGAGTATAGAATAGTCAAGTCACAAGCAGAGAGTCATACACGAGAGGGCGGTGCGGTACAAGAGGGACAGGCAGAACTCGTAACAGGAACAGAACCGGATCAAAACCAAACAAGCAACAAGTTATCAGGCACAAGGCACACGTACACAAGAGGTCAACTAACTCAGCTGAGGGCAGGAGTATAACTGACACCGGACCTAGGTCCAGTGAGCATTAAATAGCCACCCTCTTCCAGAGAGAGGCAGAAACAATTAACCCCCTGTCTGACCAGGACGGGCCAAAGCGAAACCCCGTCCTGGATCATGACAGTACTCTCCACTCAATGGGGGGCCACTGGACCCGCAGGTCTCTCAGGATACTTGGTGTGAAAGGCCCGGACCAACCGATCCGCATGAACTGATCGAGCAGGAACCCACGACCGTTCTTCAGGACCGTAACCTTTCCAATGTACCAGATAATGAAGGGCACGACGGACCAATCTAGAGTCGACAATTCGTTCCACCTCGTACTCAGACTGCCCGTCTACCAAAACCGGTGGCGGGGAAGCTGATGATCCCTCCCCACCAGACCTCACAGGTTTCAAAAGGGCCCTATGGAAAACATTGGGGATCCGTAGAGATGGTGGGAGACGCAACCGAAAAGCCACCGGGTTAACCGCTTCGGTAATTTCATAGGGACCTATAAACTTATGTCCAAGCTTCGCAGAGGGGACCCTGACCCTTATATTCTTGGTACATAACCATACCCTATCCCTAATCTGAAACACCGGTCCCGCGGATTGTTTTTTGTCTGCAAAAAATTTAAATTTATCCTGGGCCTTTGTAATGTTACTCTGGACCTCCCGCCATACCTCCCCCAACCGCTGGATAGTCTCATCCGCCCCAGGACACCCAGAGTTCAAATGGGAAAATTCTCCAAAATGAGGATGAAACCCATAGTTGCAGAAAAAGGGAGATGTACCCATAGACTGGTTAATGCGGTTGTTAAATGCAAACTCTGCCAACGGTAACACAGAACACCAATCATCCTGTCGGGCTGAGGTCATGCAACGCAGAATTTGCTCCAGATACTGATTGGTCCACTTGTCCCTGATTGCCCATTAGTCTCTGGATGATAAGCGGATGAAAAGGACAGAGCAATACCCAACCTCTTACAAAAAGCCCTCCAAAATCTGGAAACAAATTGCACTTCTCTATCAGACACCACATTCAAGGGTACCCCATGCAACCGCACCACATGCTCAACAAACAATCTGGACAATGTTTCCGCATTAGGTAGAGCTGCCAAAGGTACAAAATGTGCCTGCTTACTAAACCTGTCCACCACAACCCAAACGACGGTATTACCCTTGGAGGCGGGAAGGTTGGTGATCAAATCCATGGACAAATGAGTCCATGGTTTCTCAGGAATTGGCAGTGGTAGCAATTCCCCGGCCGGCCGGTTATGGGGGGGTTTTTGCATGGGCACAAACATCACATGCAGACACATATTCCCCAACATCAGAGGCTAAAGAAGACCCCCAGAATACTTTAGCAATGGCCTTCTGGGTAGCTGAGATCCCTGGATGTCCACCCAGAACTGAGTCATGGAACTCCCAGAGGACCTTGAGATGAAACTGAGCTTGCACAAAAAGTTTATTCACCGGCTTAGCCGAAGGTGCAAGAGACTGGGCTTCCCGAATCTCCCATTCCAACATATTAGAAACACCTGCCACCACCACCCCAGGCTGAAGAATGGAGGATGGAAGTTCGGGGGGGACAACGGATCTAGACTGCGTGACAAGGCATCAGCTCTGACATTTTTGGATCCTGGCCGAAAAGTGATCGAGAAGATGAATCGGGAAAAAAAAGTGACCATCTAGCCTGTCTGGGAGTCAACTTTTTAGCTGACTCAATGTAAGCTAGGTTTTTTCTGGTCCATAATTATGGTTATAGAATGGACAGCCCCCTCCAAAAAATGCCTCCATTCTTCAAAGGTCAACTTTACAGCCAGAAGTTCTCGATTCCCAACATCATAGTTTCTCTCCGCAGGGGAGAATTTCTTCGAGAAAAAGGCGCAAGGTCTCAAATTGGTCAAAGTGGTGGGTCCCTGGGACAATACCGCTCCCACCCCCACCTCTGAGGCGTCCACCTCAACAATAAATAGTTCAGACGGGTCCGGTTGAATAAGAACCGGAGCATACATGAAGCATTTTTTTAAAAACTGAAACGCCGCTATCGCTGCGGTTGACCAATTCTTGATATCGGCCCCCTTTTGAGTCATGTCTGTGAGGGGTTTAACCACCTGTGAGAACCCCCTTATAAATTTGCGATAATAATTGGCGAATCCTCGGAAACGCTGCAGAGCCTTCAAATCACAAGGTTGAACCCACTCGACAATGGCCTGCACCTTATTAGGATCCATGCGATACCCTTCAGCCGACACAATGAACCCCAGAAAAGACAGTTCCTGAACAAAAAATAAACATTTCTCTAGTTTAGCAAAGAGACCGTTCTCCCGAAGCCTTTGGAGAACTGCCCAAATATGACCAATATGAGCCTGTTTATCAGGAGAGTAGATCAATATGTCATCCAAATACACCACCATAAAACATCCAATAAAATCAGAGAACACATGATTTATGAAATTTTGGAAGACCGCTGGAGCATTGGTCAGACCAAAAGGCATGACCAAATTTTCAAACAACCCTTCAGTAGTGAGAAAAGCAGTTTTCCACTCATCTTCTTCCTGGACTCGGATAAGGTTATATGCTCCCCGTAGATCTAATTTCGAAAACCACTTAGCTCCGGACAACTGGTTGTATAAATCAGGAATAAGTGGGAGGGGATACGTATTTCTCACAGTTATCTTATTTAACTCACGAAAATCGAGGCATGGGCGTAAACCACCGTCTTTTTTCTTTACGAAAAAGAACCCCGCCGCCACGGGAGAAACAGAAGAACGAATGTGTCCCTTACGGAGACTCTCGAAAATGTATTCCTTCATCGCAGCCCGTTCTGGACCTGAAAGGTTATACAAGTGGGCCTTGGGCAATTTAGCACCTGGAACCAGGTCAATGGCACAATCAAATGGGCGGTGTGGTGGTAAAACCTCAGCCTCTTTTTGGGAGAAAACGTCCGTATAGTCTTTTAGGTACTCCGGAATACCTTCCAGACCCACGAACGACACAGACACAGTAACAAGACATTTTTCAGAACAATAGGGACCCCATTTAACAATGTCCCGAGATTCCCATTTAATCACAGGATTATGTAATTGTAACCAGGGGAACCCCAACACCAGTCCCACAGGCAGGTTGTCCATAACAAAATATGAAATATGTTCCTTGTGAAAGGAACTCACTTTAAGGAGAAACTCTTCTGTGTGAAATATGACACCATTCTTAGCCAGTGGTGTTTTGTCAATGGCAACAACGTGAATAGGAGTCTCCAACCTAACTGTCCTTAACTTACACCTGGACACCAAGTCAGAGTCAATAAAGTTCAACGACGATCCACAATCCACGAAAGCAGAAGTGGTTGTGGAGACACTCCCACAACAAAGTTCCACTTGTAACAACAATTTAGAAAATGGAGAAAAGGGTACCTGAGAGCCTGGGTGACCTCCACGACAATCACCTGGGCTCAGTCGCTTGCAGGTTGGTGGACAAGAAGGGCACTCCTTTTTCCAATGTCCGGAATCCCCACAGAAAAAAACAGCACTTTCCCAAGCGCCGTTGTCTCTTTCCTTTCTCCTTGAAGTCGATGGTTCCCATCTCCATGGTTTCCAATGTAAGACTGGCTCCCCTTCCTTGAGAAAACAATGGGGTTTCAACCTAAATCACTCCCCTGGCCCATAGCCTGCGATCCATTCAGACGGCTTGTGTCATAGCCTCCTCCAGGGAATCAGGCGGAGGGTGGAGAGCCAAGGCATCTTTCAGATGTTCAGACAGGCCTCTACAGAACAAACCCTGGAGGGCGGCATCATTCCAGCAGACCTCAGCAGCCCAAGGTCTGAACTCTGAGCAGAACCACTCGGCTGAATGCTTCCCCTGACACACACTCATAACCTTGTCCTCAGCCATACGCATCTGATCAGGCTCATCATAAATATGCCCCAAGGCCTCAAAAAATGCATCCACAGTCGTACGCTCAGGGGCAGTGGTAGGAAGGGAGAAAGCCCAAGCCTGGTGAGCTCCGCTTAACAGAGACATAATGACCCCTACTCTCTGACTTTCATCCCCCGAAGAGTGTGGTCTCAATGGAAAAAAAAAGCTTACAGCCCTCGATGAACACTTTGAATTCCCTTCTATCTCCAGAAAAGTATCCGGTAACTTAACCGGAGATTCAGGGGAAATTACTGTAACCTCCCGAGCCCCTGACGATAATACCCCCTGCACAGTGTCAGCGATCAGCTGCTGAGACTGAGCCAGGGCTAATTGTTCCCCCAGAAGTCTCTGAGGCATCTGAGTCAGCTGCTTTACCTGCTCAGAAAGATTGTGCATAGGATCCATCACACACACAGGAGAAGGGGAGCAGAGAAAAAAAAAATGGTAACGGTCAGTTATAATGTCAGGGTCCTGTCAGCGTCGGCAACTGCCATGGCTGAGCAGGGTGACTTACCCACACTGCGGGAGAGCACGGGGCCCAATACGGTAGTGAAGGTTTAAACAGACAGGACCCGAGGCACGGAAAATAGTAAGGAGTACCAGGACCTATGATCATGTGACTGCAGGGGGCGGGGCTTAGCGTCCTACTACTGCAGATGATGTAATGTACCTACTGCAGGAATACTGTAGTAGAGGAGAGGAAAACGCAGGTTAGACAAGCAGAGGTCATACACGAGAGGGCGGTGCGGTACCAAAGGGATGAGCAGAGAATAGTCAAGTCACAAGCAGAGAGTCATACACGAGAGGGCGGTGCGGTACAAGAGGGACAGGCAGAACTCGTAACAGGGACAGAACCGGATGAAAACCAAGCAAGCAACAAGTTATCAGGCACAAGGCACACGTACACAAGAGGTCAACTAACTCAGCTGAGGGCAGGAGCATAACTGACACCAGACCTAGGTCCAGTGAGCATTAAATAGCCACCCTCTGCCAGAGAGAGGCAGAAACAATTAACCCCCTGTCTGACCAGGACGGGCCACAGCGAAACCCCGTCCTGGATCATGACACACATAGATCAAAACAGATAACAAGAGGAATGAGGACCCTGCTCGCAATCTTACAATCTATAAGGAAAAAGGGGAGACATGAAAGGTCAATGGTAACAATTGTTTTTATTGTTCGGACCAGCCATAGTGTAAGAATTGGGTGTTCCTGTTGCTGCATGAACCAGTTAAGAGTCTAAATATGTAATAGTACAGATACAGAGGGCTGTTAAATGCATAAAGCATGTGAGAACATGATGCGAGGAACCTGGTTATAGTAAAATTTTTTGAATGAGCCTCACAGGGATATTTAGGTTAATGCCTTGAGGTGATAGGTCAGTCTGAACAAATGCATTTTTAGGGCATGCTTAAAACTGTGGGGATTGGGGATTAATCATATTAACCTGGGTAGTGCATTCCAAAGAATTGGCATAGCACCTGAAAAGTCTTGGAGATGGGAGTGGGAGGTTGTGATTATTGAGGATGTTAACCTGGGGGCATTAGCAGATCGGAGAGCACGGGTAGAGTGGTAGGCTGAGACGAGGAAGAAGATGTATGGTGGTGCTGAGCCATAGAGTGCTTTGTGGGTGAGGGTAATAAGTTTATACTGAATTCTGGAGTGGATGGGTAACCAGTGTAATGACTGGCACAAGGTAGAGGCATCGGTATAATGATTGGTGAGGAATATGATCCTAGCTGCAGCATTCAGGACAGAATGGAGAAGGGAGAGTTTGGTAAGAGGGAGACTGATTAGTAGAGAGTTACAATAGTCCAGATAAGAATGAATAAGAGAAACAGTAAGAGAGTCGAAAGAGTCAAAAGTATGAAAGGGTCGAATTCTAGAAATGTTTCTGACGTGCAGATAACAAGAGCGAGCCAGTGATCGGATGTGTGGGGTGAATGAAAGCTCGTAATCAAGAATGACCCTAAGACAGCGGGCATGTTGCTGGGGAGTAATGGTGGAAGCACACACGGAAATGGCAATGTTGGGCATTGGTAGGTTAGTAGAGGGAGGAAACACGAGTTCAGTTTTTGACAGGTTCAGTTTCAGATAGAGGGAGGTCATGATGTTAGAGACAGCGGTAAGACAATCACTGGTGTTTTCCAAAAAGCAGGCATGATATCAGGTGAAGAAGTGTATAATTGGGTGTCATCAGCATAGAGATGGTACTGGAACCCAAATCTATTGATTGCTTGATCAATAGGGGCAGTATACAAAGAGAAGAGGAGGGGGCCTAGAACCAATCCTTGAGAAACCCCAACAGTAAGGGAAAGATGAGAGGTGGAGGAGCCAGCAAAAGATACAGTAAAGGAGCTGTCATAGAGATAGGAGGAGAACCAGGAGAGAACGGTGTCCTTGAGGCTGATGGAGCGGAGCATAGTGAGGAGGAGCTGATGATCCACAGTGTGGAATGCTGTGAACAGATCCAAGAGAATTAGCATGGAGTAGTGACCATTAGATTTAGCTGTTAGAAAATCACTAGAAACTTTAGTAAGGGCAGTTTCAGTAGAGTGTAGAGAACTGAAACCGGATTGTAGAGGGTCAAGAAGAGAGTTTTCTGAGAGATAGCAGATAAGTCGGGCGTGAACCAGGTGTTCCAGGAGTTTAGAGATGAAGGGAAGATTAGAGACAGGTCTATAGTTAGCGGCACAGTTTTGGTCGAGGGATGGTTTTTTAAGTAATGGCTGTATGATGGCATGCTTAAATGAGGAAGGAAAGATACCGGAAGAGAGAGGCTAAATATTTTTGTTAGGTGAGTGGTGACAGCAGGGGAAAGAGACTGGAGGAGATGTGATGGAATGGGGTCACTGGTGCAAGTGGTAGGGCGAGAAGATGCAAGGAGCCTGATTGCTTCTTCTTCTGTTACTGGTTCAAAATCAGAGAGTGAGCTAGATGCAGTGGGGAGGGAGGACAGTGCATGGTATGAGGTGATTGGGAGATAATTTCCTGTTGGATATGGTCAATTTTTTTTTCAAATAATTAACCATATCATCAGCATGGAGATCCGTGGTTGGGGCCTGCACTCTTGGGTTGAGTAGGAAATGAAATGTGTCAAGGAGACATTTTGGGTTATTGGATTGTGAGGTGATGAGGGTGTTGAAATAGGTTTGTTTAGAGAGATGAAGGGGAGTGTTGTATGTTTTAAGCATAAACTTATAATGGATGAAATCTTCGGGTTGATTGGATTTTCTCCACTGACGTTCGGCGCACCTGGAGCTCTGCTGTAGGAAGTGTGTTTTGTAGCGTGTGCCAGGGTTGTCGCCATATGTGCCTAGTTGTTCTACTGTATGTATAGGAGGTGCAGTTCTATCCAGGGCACTTTGAAGTGTTTCATTGTAATGGTAGGGTTTGGTCACAGGTGCCTACCCCATTCGGCACTGCGACAGCGGTGCCTGAATGACCACACTAATGATAGAGCACTTGATGTGCTTACAGCGAAGACCAGGCGGATGTCACTAACCACCCTTAGCTTAGGGTAGGAAAGCGCACTATTTTGCGCACGGCGAAACTACTGATGGATGCTGCTGTCAGTGGAGTACAATTGTGCCTTGTGCTGGATGGCCCAATAAGGCACTAAGTGGAGTGCTGTGAGTGGAAGCACTGTGGCACAAAGGCAATGCCACTGATAGGCGCTGACTCTACTACAGTTCCCTAACACATGCGTATCAAAGGGAGGGGAGACTTAATGAGTCAGTCACCTGTTTCATACATCGATCATTACTCACACATATACCAACAAGAGTCTATACTAGCACATGTCCGTGCGGCCATGCGACTCTTTTATAGCAGCGTCCTTCCGGGACCTTCCTAGTGGTCCAATGGGAGCAGCAATAGGACCTGAGCATGTGACCCGAGAACTCCAATGAGAGGAATTCCCACGGGCATACTCAGTGGGCCGAAAGAAGGACATAGTCCCAGGAGCTGCTCGCTGCTGGCTATTGCAGGTTACTATAGCTGATCCCTGACTGGCAGCAGTAACCAAGCCAACAGCAGTAGACTGAGCAAGACGTCGGGAATGACGTCTTTGCTGAGCAGGCTCTTCTGTGGCTGGAGAGGAATGGGAGACTGTAGAATGCAAGGCTCGAGATTCCTCCTGTGCAGAGGCAGGAACTCGACGCCTAACATTACCCCCTCTCCTAGGGCCCCCTTCCCCTGTGCCTCGCTATGCTCAAAGGCTGCAATGAGCAAGGGAGCACGAATGTTCTCCACAGGTTCCCAGGTCCTATCCTCTGGGCCATGACCCTTCCAGTCCACAAGATAATATTTTTTGCCCTGTACCACCTTAGACCCCACGATGGCGTTCACCTCGTACTCGTCTGAGGACAAGCTTGATGTTCCGGTAGGTGACTCGGAAAGCTGGGACATGTGAATGGGCTTAAGGTGGAACACGTGGAAGGTGTCAGCGATACCCAGGTGTGGAGGAAAAGCCAGACGGTAGACCACAGGGTTAACCTGCTCAAGGACTTTGAAGGGACCAATAAAGCTAGGTGCGAACTTAGTGGACTCAATCCGCAGCCTGCTGTTACTAGCGGAGAGCCACACCAAGTTGCCGGGAGCAAAGGTGGGAGCAGGGCGCCGGTGTGCATCAGCATAGGACCTCATTCTCTCCTTGGAGGCCTGGATGGCATCCTGAGTGCGGTCCCAAATGCCACATACCTCCACCGCCCAGTCTGCCACCCTTGAGTCGGTGGATGACATGGGCATGGGCACAGGAACACGCGGATGCTGGCCGTAATTAAGGAGGAATGGGGTCTGACCGGTGGAGTTTGACACAGCGCTGTTCAAAGCGAACTCCGCCCACGGCAGCAAGGATGCTCAGTCATCCTACCTGGCTGAGACAAAATGTCGTAGATAAGTGACCAGGGTCTGGTTGGCTCTCTCTTCCAACCCGATCATCTTGGGATGATAGGCCGAGGAGAGATTTAGCTCAATGCTGAGCAGGTTACAGAGCTCTCTCCAAAACCGAGATGCAAACTGGGGACCCCGGTCACTGACAATCTTGTCTGGCATTCCGTGCAGGCGGAAAATGTGTTCAATGAACAGCGCTGCCAGGCCCCATGCAGAAGGTAACCGGGAGAGAGGTACCAGGTGCACCATCTTGGAGAAATGGTCAGTGACAACCCAAATGACCGTGCTGCACTGGACTTGGGCAGTCCCACCACGAAGTCCATACCGACCATCTCTCAGGGTCTGTCCGCTACCGGCAGGGGTAAAGTAGTCCAGCAGGCCGCTGCCGAGGATACCTATTCTGGGCGCAAGAGATGCACGCCCGAATGTATTCCCTGACGTCAGGGGCCATATGCAGACACCAGTGTTATGATTGGGTCACCGAGGAGGAAAGCAAGACCAAGCTAAGCCACAGAAAACCAGAGAGGTTGGTAACTAATCGGATTGCAGACCCCTGATCCCATCCACACAACTAGCAGTAGCCATGGAGCATACCTACGATGATTCTAGAAGCCTCGACACAGCCGGAGAACTAATTAAGCCTAAAGCAAGAAAAGGGGAAATCTAAACTGCCCCAGAGCAGACCCCAAAGGAATAGATAGCCCCCAAACATATATTGTCGGTGAGACAAGATGAAAACACAAACACAGGTAGGAAAATAGGCTGAGCAAACGATGGGGCCCACACTAACTAGAAAGGACAGGAAAGGAAAGACACTGTCTGCAGTCACGCAAAAAACCCTGCAAAAATGTCCAACACTTCTGATAGCAAAAAACTCTGAAGTCACTTGACTTCACCCACTATATCAGCACTCTGGCATATTCTGAAAGCAGAGCAAAAAGAGGACAATCTCATAAGGGACAAAAAACAAACTGGCACAAACAGTAACATAAGGATGGAAATTCAGCGTAGCCCCAGCCAGGGCTGGCTGACCACACAAAACTAAATAGACAAAACCAAATCAAATGTGAACAATAGCAAAGAACACTTAGCTTGAGCATGCAGGGACTGAACTGGAAACTAAGACCTCAGGAGGCAGGAAAAATCACCAGCAGGGATAGAGGGAGTCGGCAGTCTTAAATCCAGTCAGAGACTCCAGATATCCAATCGTCGTCCTCATTATCAGGTGGCAGGCCTCTGTCAATTAGATCAGCTCCATTACCTACTGTAACCACCAGAGAGAGCCCGGAAAGAGAACTCGCGACTCCTCTGTCAGCACAACCAGCTCCACTACCTTCACTAGCAACCAGAAGTAGGCCAGAAAGTGAATTCACAACACACCAGTATGTCCTCGCCAGAAGCTCAGAAGTCCATTTTGTCCTGAAATGTCCACCCACCCTGGACGAGTGAGCCCAAGAAAGGACCTCCGGTCACAGACGGGCAGGGACAAATGTTTTGCCCAGAGGTACTGACTCAAGGGCGACCAGAGCCACAGTTCTCAGGCTCTCGGATGGGAAGATCAGCCGAGGCTCCTCCTCCTCTTCCTCCGATGACACCACGGTGCGGGAGAGATCATTGCCCCGGACGTTCTTCTCCCCGGAGAGAAAATGCAGGGCGAAGTGGAACCGGGAGAAGAACAAGGACCATCTGGCCTTGCAAGAATTTAGCCGCTGGGCTGTTTGCAAATACACCAAGTTTTTGTGGTCGGTGAACACCTGGAAAGGGTGGCAAGCCCCCTCCAGGAGGTGTCTCCACGCCAAGAAGGCCAACTTCATCGCTAGCAACTCCCTGTCCCCAATGGAATAATTCCTCTCCGCCGGTGTGAAGGTCTTGGAGAAAAAGAAGCATGGGTGCTTCCGACTTTGCGTGTCCTTCTGGAACAGAACCACTCCAGCACCAACGGAAGAGGCATCCACTTCCAGAATGAGGGGTTTATCTACATCAGGGCGACGTAGAATGGGAGCACTAGCGAAATGGGTCTTAATGGAGGAGAAGGCCTTGGAGACAGGTTCTGACCACAACTTGGGATTTGCACCCTTCTAGGTGAGGGCCACCAAGGGGGCTACCAAATTCGAGAAGTGGGGAATGAATTGGTGGTAATAATTTATGAACCACATAAAGCGCTGCACCGCTCTGAGAGAATGGGGCAACTGCCAATCCATCACCGCCTGTAGCTTGGCAGGATCCATGGCCAATCCCTGGGCGGAGATGATATAGCCCAGGAACGGCAAGGACTCCTGCTCAAACATACACTTCTCCAACTTGGCGTAGAGGGAGTTTGCCCGTAGGAGATCAAAAACTTTGCAAACATCTCTCCGGTGAGAGTCAATATCTGGAGAGTAGATGAGGATATCATCCAGATAGACTACAACTGAGGTGGTGAGCATACCCAGGAAGATGTCATTTACAAAGTCTTGGAAGACAGCTGGAGCATTATAGAGCAGAAAGGGTGTAACCTGGTATTCATAGTGCCCATCCCTGGTGTTAAAAGCTGTCTTCCATTCGTCCCCCTCACGGATGCGAATCAGGTTGTAAGCCCCCTGCTCATCAAGTTTTGTAAATACTCTCGTTCCCCATAGCTTATCGAACAGTTCTGATATCAGGGGCAGAGGATACTTATTCTTAACGGTGATGGCGTTAAGACCCCTGTATTCGATGCAGGGACGTAACTCTCCATTCTTCTGGACGAAGAAAAATCCCGCTCCCGCTGGTGACACCGACTTCCTAATGAATCCTCTTGCCAGATTCTCGCTGATATACTGGGACATGGCCTCTGTCTCCAGGAGAGATAAGGGATAGACTCGACCCCGGATAGACTCAGCACCAGGCAAGAGATCAATAGGACAGTCGTAGAGGCGGTGAGGTGGAAGGGTCTCCGCCGCCTTCTTGAAGAATACGTCTGCATACTTTCGATAGCATTTGGGGAGAGAGGAAAGATCTGCGGGGACTTCAGTGGAGGCCACCTGAACGCACTCCCTCTGACATCTACCCTCACAGGATTTACTCCACCCGAGAATTCTCCCCAAGGACCACTCTATATGGGGACAGTGATGACACAACCAGGGGACCCCTAAGAGGACCTGGTTGATACCCTCAGGCTTGACAAGGAGAGATAGCATCTCCTGATGGGAAGGAGACATCGAGAATATCAGCGGGGTGGTCTGGTGTGTGATCTGAGAGGGTAGTGTCGCTCCATTCACCACTCTGATGGTGACTGGCTGAGGTAGTAAAACCAGAGGAATTGCATGCCGTTGGGCGAAGGCAGACGACATGAAATTGCCCTCAGCCCCGGAGTCCACACAAACCTCCACCACCAGAGTGGAAGAGCCAAACTCAAGCGTCCCCTCAAAGGACAGCTTGGAAGAAAACATTGCAGTATCTAGTAGGCCTCCTCCAACAGCCACTAGATGTGAGCATTTTCCTGGCCGCTGTGGGCACCTGTTGGCAGGGTGACCAGACTGCCGGCAAAAGTGACAGACCACAGGTGCTCATGCGGACCGGGACCTGGATCCCACGCGAGAATTCCCCATGACCTCTTGGAGCTTGGACGTCTGATCGGGAGGTTCTGGAGGTTTAGTAAAACTAGGTGCCAACCTAATCCTCTGCCTATATTAAATTCATTTTTTATGTAAATAAAATAAACAATTTTTTGCAATAAAAAGCGTCTTTTAGCGTGTGACAGCTGCCAAACATAAAAACCCACTATAAATAGTAAATCAAATCCCCCTTTATCACCCCCTTAGGCTGGTTTCACACTTGCATTTTTTTGCGCTGCGTTTTTGCGCATGCATTTTTTCCCTATACTTAACATGGGTGCGCATTGGCATGCGCTTGTATGTGCGTTTTTTGTGTGCGCCTGGGCACACAAAATGCATCCTGTTGCATTTTTTGTGCGTCCGACCCATCTCAAAAAACGCATGCGCATGCAGTGCGCACAAAATTCACCCAAAAACACATTAAAGTCTATGGGAGTGCTGATGTGGGCATGGTCATGCGCATGTCAGCGCAAAAAAAGCATGCGTTTTTTGAAAAAATGCATGCGTTTTTTTAAAAAACCATGCGCAAAAAAACAAGAAAACGCATGATGCGTTTTTTATGCGCATTTGCACTGCGCACGAAGCGCAAAAAAACACAAGTGTGAAAGTAGCCTTAGTTAGGGAAAAATAATAAAATTAAAAAAAATGTATTTATTTCCATTTTCCCATTAGGGTTAGGGCTGAGATTAGGGTTAGGGGTGTGTTGGGGTTAGGGTTGGAGTTAGAATTGGGGGGTTTCCACTGTTCAAGCACATCAGGGGCTCTCCAAACGCGACATGGCATCTGATCTCAATTCCAGCCAATTCTGCGTTGAAGAAGTCAAACGGTGCTCCTTCCCTTCCAAGCTTTGCCATGTGCCCAAACAGTGGTTCCCCCCCACATATGGGGTATCAGCATACTCAGGACAAATTGCACAATAACTTTTGGGGTCCAATTTCTCCTGTTACCCTTGGTAAAATAAAAAAACTTGGACCTGAAGTATTTTTTTGTGAAAAAAAGTTAAATGTTAATTTTTTCAATTATTCCAAAAATTCCTGTGAAGCACCTGAAGGGTTAATAAACTGCTTGAATGTTGTTTTGAGCACCGTGAGGGGTGCAGTTTTTAGAATGGTGTCACTTTTGGGTATTTTCTATCATACAGACCCCTCAAAGTGACTTCAAATGTGATGTGGTCCCTAAAAAAATGGTGTTGTAAAAATGAGAAATCGCTGGTCAACTTTTAACCCTTATAACTTCCTAACAAAAAAAAATTTGATTACAAAATTGTTCTGCTGTAAAGTAAACATGTAGGAAATGTTACTTATTAAGTATTTTGTGTGCCATATCTCTGTGATTTAAGGGCATAAAAATTCAAAGTTGGAAAATTGCAAAATTTTCAAAATTTTCCCAAATTTCCGTTTTTTTTTGACAAATAAACGCACGTTATATCAAATAAATTTACCACTAACATGAAGTACAATATGTCACGAGAAAACAATGTCAGAATCACCAGGATCCATGGAAGCGTTCCAGTTACCTCATAAAGGGACAGTGGTCAGAATTGTAAAAATTATCCCGGTCATTAACGTGCAAACCACCCTTGGGGGTTAAGGCGTAAAACAGTAAATTAGCTCACTTTACAACTATATAAATAGGCAGGCGGAAACTTTATTTCATTTTACTTTTATTTCTATATTCTGTGCTTTTATTTTCGTTTTACCTTGGAAATATACTTTTAGATAAATGCAATGGTTTTATGTAAATTTTTCTTTAAGATACTAAAAATGTATACAGCATTGAAATGGATGTAGTTCTATACATTTCATTTTTTCTTAACAAACTAAAGAGATCTCAAGAATAGAGCAGCTGCATCTTCTTCCAAACATACAATAAATAGTGTAAAGCAAAATTCAACAGTTGCCTGATATTACAGAAAAACATACAAAGTATCTGTATGGAAGCATTTAAAGTCCACACAATCCTTAACTGTAATTCCAAATTTGACTTAATGGAAATAAAAAAATATGCACAATATGGTTTATACTGGTACCTTATGGCAGCATTTTAGGAATTGGCTAATGATTTTTCAAAACTCTTAAGCAAGACTATGCCTTTTTTCATGCTGAACATATGGAGAATACATTGTGTGTTAGGCTAAAATTATTTTATTTTCATTCAATTTTCCAGTCACCATACGAGAACACATTTCATTTTACGGAAAGGCAGAGTTAAACAATACAAGCTATAGTAGCAGCATAATTGTGCTTGATGGGATTTTTATAGCTATAAGCTGACAAATGGATATGCTCTGTCCTACTTAGAATTTCGACATATTGTAGTTTTATAAAATGGCATTCTACTTGTTTTGATGGTTTAGACATTTTCCAGCTTTAGAATTTTTACTTTTTTCAATATCTTCAGAAAAAAAAGCATTTTACTGTATATTATTGCATGAAGGAATACATTTAGGAATAGAGCATTCTAAAGAGAAGAGAAGTCCACTCATTGCTACTGAACACATAAATTAAAAGCGCTAAAACTTTAACTTTTCATAGGCTCTGCATCATTTGTAAAAGCATATTTATTTTAAGTATTTAAAAGTGGTTATCCATGAGCCTTTAAAAATTGATGGATTATCCTTTAGGGATCTCTGGCGCATGCACATTTGTTTTCAAGATGCTCATCTGGTTTTGTCTTCACCAGGAGGTATGACCTTCAGGACTGAATCCTAGGTTGCCGTTCCTAGAACACCCAGGTGCACTTAAAAACTAATATGCATTTATACATATTTGTGTGAAAATTATAAATATATGCAATTGGGAACTTAAGCAGGGGTTATGAATAGAAAACTTGCAGGGTAATTCTAGCTGGAGGGTAAGGCGAAACTGTAGACAGAATATAGACTAAAAGTTGATACACAGTCATGGCACATCAGACTGACAGTTCCTCTACCAATCTAGTCTTTCCATTCCATGTTCAATTTTTCAATCTCTCTTTCATTTTCTCATTTGTGTGTGTTGTTCAGCAATGATGACTTAACGCCAGCCAAAATAATCAAAAGCTGTGCTGGGGATCCCGGAAGGTTAGAGCATCCCATCTAGTAGCCAGGGACTACTGATTTCGCCGATGGACACTCGCAATAAAATGGTGACCCTTGACGTTTGGGTTGCGAGCTTATCTGTTTTGGCCGAAATAGTAACCAATACCTCATTGAATGCATTTATCATATGCATTTTTTTGTATCTTTTTATTGCACTTTTTATCATTTTTTACAGGATGCAGCTGGGCTCCTTTTTGATGGTTGTGTTTTCTGCGTGATGCATATATAGTGCTGAACAGCCCACTTTCCATTATAGGCATTTTTAAATAGACTGTCCTCCAGACACTGTGCATCGCACTTTCCTGTGTAACTTATGTCCTAAGCACTTTCTACTTTGTGTTGGTATACATGCATAAAACCCAAATAAAAAACATTAAGGTTTGTGGATGTAACGTAAAAAAATGTGGAACAGTTCAAGTGGTATGAATACTTTTTCAAGGCACTGTATATGCTATTTGGTTTTCTACAGTGGGTATGGAAAGTATTCAGACCCCTTTAAATTTTCCACTCTTGTTTCATTGCAGCCATTTGGTAATTTCAAAAAAGTTCTTTTTTTTCATATTAATGTACACTGCACCCCATATTGACTGAAAAAAGAAAAAATTCAAAATTTTTTGCAAATTTATTAAAAAAGAAAAACTTAAATGTTACATTGTCATAAGTATTCAGACCCTTTGCTCAGACACTCATATTTAAGTCACATGCAGTCCATTTCCTTGTGACCCTCCTTGAGATGGTTCTACTCCTTCAGTCCAGCTGTGTTTAATTAAACTGATAGGATTTTATTTGGAAAGGCACACACCAGTCTATATGTTACGTGCAAGACACTAGGTTCAGATAAAGGCAGAACAGGTCTCATGAATTCTTTGGAACTCTGGGGGAACTGTTACTCAGGGTGACCATGTACTGCAGCTTCCTCAGGCATAAGATGAATCCACTTGCTCACACAGATGCAACTAATAGAGTCCTCATGAACATGAGCAGTGTAATTTAATGTCACAGGACATTCAGTACAATTCAAGTCTCTTCAAGTCTCTTAAGCACAGGTTTTATAACAGTACAGATGCTTCTTAGAGGTACATTGACTAACAGTCTCTTTTGCTAGCACAGTTCAGCACAGATCAAGACTCTATAAAGGCACAGCAGTGCACAGCATTTCTGCTAGCACAGTGAGATGGAGGAGGGGAGGAGGGTTTGCTGAGGGAAATTATCTCTGTAACACAACTTCTTATTGTACTTATATTCCTGCTCCTGATAGACTTTCTCAAGTCACAGTATAGGGTTAGCCCAGCTCCACTCTGTTTTGGAATCCTGTGTCCCTATGGTTCACTTGCCTGAATGTATTTTAGAGACAGATCATACACCACTCATCCATTTTGGCTGCTGCCAGCATGTAAACAAGTTTCCCACAATTCCCCTGGGCTCTGCTAACCACTCCCTGTCTCCTTTGACTGTGTTAACCCCTCTAGTTGCTGGATGCTTTTGAAACAACAGCAATTAGCACTATATCTGCATGTTACACTCTTCCCTCCTTTTTGAATGAAGTCTTTGACATTTGCCTCAATTGGTCGATCTGTCCAATTCTAAGACAGTGGTGGAAGTCATGTCACTTCATATACATATTGGCATATCATTTATAAACATTAATAACAAACTATTCCTTCGACCTTTTACTTGTAGGACTCCTGTAAAGCCCCCGTCACACATAGCGAGATCGCTGCTGATTCACTAGTTTTGTGACGCAACAGCGATCTCACCAGCGAGATTGCTGTGTGTGACAGCTATCAGCAACCGGCCCCCCCTGCCGTTATCGCTGATCGTTGATATAAAGCCCTGGACATTTTTGGGCTCGCTGGTCTCCCGCTGGTCAGCACGCATTGCTGCGTGTGACAGGCGGGAGTCCAGTGACCAGCAAGCAGGAGCTGGTAACTATGGTACACATCAGGTTTCTAAGGGGGCGCGCTGTGCCTAGAAACCCGATGTGTAACTTAGTTACCAGAGCGCTGATGCAGGGAGCTGGTAACCAAGGTACATATCGTGTTTCTAAGTGTTGCACGCCCCTTAGAAACCCAATGTGTACCTTAGTTACCAGCTCCCTGCATCAGCGCACTGGTAACTAAAGTACACAGTGATGCCGCACTGTCGGCATCACTATGCTGATCGCTGAAGCTGTCTGTTTGACAGCTCACCAGCGATCATGTAGCGACTCACCAGCGATCCTGACACATTGATATCGTTGTCGGGATCACTGGTGAGTCGCTATATGTGACGGGACCCTAAGAAATAAACAATTAATACAAACAGCAGCAACTCTTCAGCTGGAGCCTTTCGTACGTCTTCAACCAGCTCTCTCTCTCACTAGGTCTTAACAGTTCTTTGCTTCTACAAAGTCTTTTAAGGAAAATCAGAGTGTGAAAACAAATCTTTCCACCAGGCAACATCTTTCATAATGCCTTTCGGTGGTGAATACCACTCAATAGGGCTTACCTGGTCCGTAGGCAGGGATACCTGTTTCCAATCAACAGTCCTTGGCACTTGACTTAAGTTCACCAAGTGTCTCATACATCAGCATCACAGGCCTCCTCAATTCTCGAGTCGACATCCTCCTGATGGATTGTTCCTCAGACACCACAGGTTCCGAGTTGACATCCTCCTGATGGGTTGTTCCTCAGACACCACAGGTTCTTTTGTTGCAGGAGTTTCTGCCGCCACACTCATATCTCGTACTTCCTCAGATGCTCTTGGAACTGTCTCTGTAAGTTCCTGTACTTCTCCTTAATCATCTGGTTATGTACAGTCTGGTAATACTGCTCCTGAGTGTTGATCGGTCTCTGCAGTGATCGCAGTGATCGATGTTCGATCATCAGAACTGAATTGGACTTCATCTGTACTCCTTAGTACAAATTCTTGAGCCTCTGGACTTAGTTCACTCTCCTGAGGTTAGTATATCCCTCTCCTTGCCGGTCCGTGAGATACAACAATGTGCTCTTCTTCATTGGAACTCTCAAGGTCACTATCCACCTCCAGAGCTTCAGTCTGGGGTAGTCCCATAGTCCATTTCGATCTATGTCAGTCTACTTCTGGGAAGACATGTTGTGGTGGGAGATAATCACAGGGTAGTAGTAAATTCCGATGGACTATTCTGGTTTTCTTGTCCCCCGTTTCCAATCAGATTTCATAGACTGGACTGTCATCAGCTTTCCTCTTTACGACCACATACACCTTGTCTTCCCAGTATGAACAAAGTTTTCCTGGACCATCTTTTTCACGTATGTTCTTGACTAGCACCCGACTTCCCGTGTTAATTCTGCTCTGTAACATTTTCAATCATAGTACTCCTTACTCTTTCTCTGCCCTTGGGTAGACACTTTGAAGGCTAATGTTGTATGCCGCTGTCATCCATTCCTTCCATTTCTAAACGTACTCTGGATACGTTCTGTAAGTCTGTGACACCAGTGTGTCGAACATGATGTCGATTGGCAGTCTTGTCGATAGTCCATACAATAGGAAGAAAGGTGGATAACCAATTGCCTCACTCTTGGTACAGTTATACACATGTACCACTTTTGACAGAGAACTCTTCCAATCTTTCTTCTCATCAGCTGTTTAAGTGTACAGCATTGACAATAATGTCTGGTTAAAGCATTCCTCATGTCCATTACCCTCTGGTTGATAGGGTGTTGTATGGGATCTCTGAATTCTACAGTACTTTCCTAGTTTGGCAAAGAGTTGGTTGTCAAACATAGCGTGAAGTCAGCCATGCGGTCGCTGAACTGAACGCCAAAGTCGCATTTCCCATAATGCTTTCAGGTGCCTTTTCTCTGCCAATGAGCAAGGATGCACACTGTCGGCAATGCAATGACATGGGCAGCGGCCACCACCATCTTAGAGAAGGGCATTGCAGTGATTGGCTTGCTTTGTGTGGTGTCACAGTAGCTATAAAAGCCCTGACCTCCCATTTTACTTCTGCCGATCTTAGCATAGGGAGAGGTTGCTGCCGCTGTTTCTCAATAGGGAGAGTGTTAGGCAGGAAAGAAAACAGATAGGCAGGAAAGAAAAAAACATTCTGTGCTTCTGCTGATAGCAATTGTGCTGCACAGTTTGTGTGCAGTGACAGGGGAGGATTTTTTTGTGTGCAGCAGCGCTGGTTATTAGGCTGCCTGATAGCTCCATTGCTGTGTGCACACTGCTGTGCAGGCTGCTTTTTACACAGCACTCATACTTTTATTCTTTTTTTCTGCACAGTTACAG
Organism: Dendrobates tinctorius; assembly: GCF_039654945.1. Lineage (NCBI taxonomy): Eukaryota > Metazoa > Chordata > Amphibia > Anura > Dendrobatidae > Dendrobates > Dendrobates tinctorius. Next base: position 33,938,286 of record NW_027361711.1, read on the forward strand.
AGCATTCATTTTTTTCCCACACCGTCTAGAGCTGTACGCTCCTCACACACTGCCGTGTACCAGCTGGTATCATGGACAAATACATGCTGTGTGTGAATTCGGAAATATATATACAGATATTTAGATTTTTCCATACACTGTATAGAGCTGTCCGCTTCTGATACAGTACCGTATATCTGCTGTTTGGATTACGGTCAAATCCATACTGAGACAGCATGTGTGTGTGACTCCGGAAATAAATATACGGAGATTTACATTTTTCCATACACCGTATAGAACTGTACGCTCCTCAAACACTACGGTGTACTGGCTGGTATCACGGACAAATACATGCTATCTGTGTGTGACTCCAGAAATAACTACTTTATATGGAGATTTACATTTTTCCATAGACCGTATAGAGCTGTCCGCTTCTGATTCAGCACCGTATATCTGCTGTTTGGATTACGGTCAAATCCATGCTGACACAGCATGTGTGTGACTCCGGAAATAAATATACGGAGATTTACATTTTTCCATAGACTGTATAGAGCTGTCCGCTTCTGATACAGTACCGTATATCTACTGGTTGGATTACGGTCAAATACATACTGGGAGAGTGTCTGTGACTAAGGAAATATATACGGAGATTTACATTTTTCCTTACACCGCATACAGCTGTACGTTTCTGATACAGTACTGTATATCTGCTAGTTGGATTACGGTCAAATACTTACTGGGAGAGCGTCTGTGAATAAGGAAATATATACGGAGATTTAAATTTTTCCTTACACCATATACAGCTGTATGTTTCTGATACAGTACCGTATATCTGCTGGTTGGATTACGATCAAATACATACTGGGAGAGCGTCTGTGACTAAGGAAATATATATGGAGATTTAAATTTTTCCTTACACCTTATACAGCTGTACGCTCCTCATATAGTACCATATATCTGCAGTTATTTTTGGTACATTTTCCCAAACATGTATGGAAGTATGGAGGAAGTATGGTGGAAGAGGCCACGGACGTGGGCGGGGGGGCAGCTGGTACTGATGGTGGTGCATCTGTTGGTTATGCCAAAAGCACAATAGCAGCTAAGGCAGGAGATGTTGAGCCTGCGTTATCGTCTGGCTCAAGAAGACCTGTAAGGTTCCCTTTTCTGGGAGTAGGTAAACTGCTTTTAAAGCCGGAGCATCAGGAACATGTTTTGGCTTGCATTGCCAAAACAGCCTCCAGCTCTATTGCCTCCTCTTCTGAAGTTTCAAAAACTGCAAGCACTGAGTCGTCAGTGCAGGCTTCTGGTCAGGAACAACACCTTTCCTTGTGTCCTTCACCCCCACCAAAAGTGAAGGATGCAGCAGGCCACACTTAAGATTTCTCCATGGAGCTCTTTTCACATACCATGCCTGGGTTATCAAGTCAAATCCTGAATTCCCCAGTCAAAGATGAATCTGACATGGAGTGCACTGATGCACAGCCACTGCTAGATGATTCTGCTGGTACATTGAACCAGAGCACTACATTGCCCTCGCAGTCTACTGAGCCAGAATCTGACCCGATGAAACTCAGGTGCCCCTTCCTGAATACTATACCACCTTAAACGGTGACACAGAGGAAGGTGCAGATGAAACTGAAGAGGAGGTGATGGATGACCCAGTTGTTGACCCGGATTGGCATCCATTGGGGGAAGAGGGTGCCGCTGGCATTAGCTCAGAAGAGAAGGATCCACAGCAGGCATTGTCATCGCAGCAGCGGTTTTCTGGCAGGCCCGTAGCTGTCCAAAAACATGGTAAAAAAACAAAAAGAGTTGCAGGACAGCTTGGCCAGACGGTCAAATTAGCACAGCGTGCAAGCCCTGAAAATTTAAATCATAGTAGGAAGAGTGCGAGTGCAGTGTGGCACTTTTTTGACCAAAATCCTATTGATGAGGCAAAGGTTATCTGCAAGAAGTACGGAAGGACCTTTAGCCGAGGGAAAAATCTCCGAAATTTGAATACCAGTTTCATGTTTAGACATTTAACCACCATGCACTTGCAAGCGTGGATGGACTACAAAACCTCAGGTAGCACATGTGCACCTGCTCCGACTGAAGGTAGCCAGCAACGCTCCATCGCTTCCCCCACTGTAAGCCCACCGGTAAGCACACCACCAGCAAGAAATGTTGAGGTTTCATCGCAAGGCCAAAGCAGTCAGGGAATCACAATGTTTTTGCCACAAAAGACTGAATCTAGGCCATCACCACCACCACCATCACCATCACCAACCCCCTGTCAGTCTGTCAGGTCCACCGCTAGTTCCCCCATATGCAGCTCTCAAGTCCATCTCACCCTACCAGACACTCTGAGTAGGACAAGAAAGTACTCTTCCTCTTATCCGCGTACACTGGCTTTGAACGCCTACATTGCCAAACTGATCTCATTAGAGATGATGCCCTTCCGTTTGGTTGAAAGCGAAGCATTCCCAGAGCTCATGGCCTATACTGTCCCACGCTATGACCTAGCCAGTCGGCACTTCTTTTCTAGAAAAGCCATCCCTGCCCTCCACCTGCATGTAAAAGACCGCATTCTCCATGCACTCAAACAATCAGTGAGTGGAAAGGTGCACTTCACTACAGATGCATGGGCCAGTAGGCATGGCCAGGGCCATTACATGTCCATCACTGCGCACTGGGTTAATGTGGTGGATGTAGGGTCCACAGGGGACAGTGACGGTGGGACAGTGCTGCCTAGCCCATGGTATAGGAAACAGTTGGCTGTAGCCGTTCGACCCTCCTCCTCCTCCAGAAGCGAAAGCTCGTCGACAGAGCGCAGTCGCACAAGCACTCCATCCGCAGCTGCCAGTGTTGCACACGAGGTGTCCCACTATCGAACAGCTAGTGGTAAGCATCAGCAGGCTGTTTTAAAGATGAGATTCCAAACAAGTTCAAACCTCAAATTCTATTCAATAGTAATCCCTTCACTTATAGAACACTATACCAAAAAGAGAAAAACGAAGGAACATGATCCCAATATATAACAAATTTTATTGCACCATGATTAAAAAGTATATATCATACAACACCATATTTTAATAGTATAATACAGAGTATAAAAGGGGAGAAAAGTACCTCCCCTAATATCAGCAAACTTATGGTTAATGGATAAGAGACAAACTGTATAACGGTACCCAGCACCTAAATAGGGCGCAGCATAGGTCTATTATATGTTGTTGTGCTGAATATGCAGCCTAAAGATGACCAGCAAGATGCAGCAAATTGCTATAGCAAAAAGGCACACACAAGAATCGCCATGTGAAAAAATACCAGTGTACCTGTAGTCATGCCTGTAGTCATGCTGCCACCCAGGTGGAGGGGACCTGTAACACACCCCGACGCGCATTTCACCGCCTCTGCAGTTTCATCAGGAGGTAAGTAAGCAACATATCTGGTTCCTAAATATAGCCCCTGCATGGATCACTGACCGCCCACAGCTGTGTGCGGCGCGTCACCGCCATGTTGTGACACGGCAAGGGAGGCGGCGCTCAACACGCGCGTCACACAGTCACATGGTCCGGTCATGTGACCGGGCATGTTGCCATGCGACGCGACGCCCCTAAGAGCACCAGCCGCCCCGCCGCAACACAGCGCATGCGCGGTGCGCGCTCAAGTCTGTGGGAACGGAGGATATCTATGTTTCTTCTACATGGACATTGCAATGAAAATAGGCTATACCTTAAATGCACCCCCATATAGAGCCGACATTACATAGATAAATGGGAGGGACAAAGAGAATTACATACCATGCCCATATAGTCAAAAAAATTCTCAAAATCCATTTACTATGGTTATTATAATTGAGGTGAATTAGACCTCAAGACGCCCCCATATAATGAATAAAAAAAGGGGGGAAAATAGGGGGAAAATAACAATGTAGGTGGCCACATCACTACATCGATAACCTGTAATAGGATCAGAATCAAACATAATTTTGGCTACATGAATCTCCATATGCCAATACATACAGAATATCATACAATCTTTGACTGTATACAAGTATAATTGTACAAAATATTTATATAATTAGCATAAAATCATCAGATTATCATAACCAATATGGAGGAGAAAAAAAAATATGCAGTATAAAAATATGCTTGATATTGTTTTCTTTTGATCCAGAACCATATCACTCCATCTAGGTCCATAGAGCCAGTAGTAGATCCAAACATTAAGGAACAAACTCCCTTGTGTGATACGAGAATCAGAACTTCAGTGTGTTGATATGTACTAAAAGAAATTGTTAAAACAACATAAAATTAACACTGAACACACTCAAAGGACAAAATACAATTAAAATTCGTGCCTACTATAGAAAGGACTTGAAGCTCAATGAAATTAATCAAATTATTATCTAAATCAGTCATATTTAAGAAGGACCTCGATGCCGCAATACCTAGACACTTTCATGCATGTCATAAAAGTGACCCCAAATGGCTTAAGGTGAAGGGAATAGATAGGGTACAATTGGGTACCCGGGGGGGGTGATTATAAGAGGGAATTGCTTAAAAAAGAAACTAAATGGATGGTTGTGCTCGATACATGTGCCCCGAAGGGCCTTAATGAAACATTGAGCTTCAAGTCCTTTTTATAGTAGGCGCAAATTTTAATTGTCTTTTGTCCTTTGAGTGTGTTCAGTGTTAATTTTATGTTGTTTTAACAATTTCTTTTAGTACATATCAACACACTGAAGTTCTGATTATCGTATCACACAAGGGAGTTTGTTCCTTAATGTTTGGATCTACTACTGGCTCTATGGACCTAGATGGAGTGATATGGTTCTGGATCAAAAGAAAACAATATCAAGCATATTTTTATACTGCATATTTTTTTTTTTCTCCTCCATATTGGTTATGATAATCTGATGATTTTATGCTAATTATATAAATATTTTGTACAATTATACTTGTATACAGTCAAAGATTGTATGATACTCTGTATGTATTGGCATATGGAGATTCATGTAGCCAAAATTATGTTTGATTCTGATCCTATTACAGGTTATCGATGTAGTGATGTGGCCACCTACATTGTTATTTTCCCCCTATTTTCCCCCCTTTTTTTATTCATTATATGGGGGCGTCTTGAGGTCTAATTCACCTCGATTATAATAACCATAGTAAATGGATTTTGAGAATTTTTTTGACTATATGGGCATGGTATGTAATTCTCTTTGTCCCTCCCATTTATCTATGTAATGTCGGCTCTATATGGGGGTGCATTTAAGGTATAGCCTATTTTCATTGCAATGTCCATGTAGAAGAAACATAGATATCCTCCGTTCCCACAGGCTTGAGCGCGCACCGCGCATGCGCTGTGTTGCGGCGGGGCGGCTGGTGCTCTTAGGGGCTTCGCGTCGCATGGCAACATGCCCGGTCACATGACCGGACCATGTGACTGTGTGACGCGCGTGTTGAGCGCCGCCTCCCTTGCCGCATCACAACATGGCGGTGACGCGCCGCACACAGCTGTGTGCGGTCAGTGATCCATGCAGGGGCTATATTTAGGAACTAGATATGTTGCTTACTTACCTCCTGATGAAACTGCAGAGGCGGTGAAACGCGCGTCGGGGTGTGTTACAGGTCCCCTCCACCTGGGTGGCAGCATGACTACAGGCATGACTACAGGTACACTGGTATTTTTTCACATGGCGATTCTTGTGTGTGCCTTTTTGCTATAGCAATTTGCTGCATCTTGCTGGTCATCTTTAGGCTGCATATTCAGCACAACAATATATAATAGACCTATGCTGCGCCCTATTTAGGTGCTGGGTACCGTTATACAGTTTGTCTCTTATCCATTAACCACAAGTTTGCTGATATTAGGGGGAGGTACTTTTCTCCCCTTTTATACTCTGTATTATACTATTAAAATATGGTGTTGTATGATATATACTTTTTAATCATGGTGCAATAAAATTTGTTATATATTGGGATCATGTTCCTTCGTTTTTCTCTTTTTGTTTTAAAGATGAGGTCTTTGGGTGACAACAGACACACCGTGGAGGTACTGGCTGACTACTTGCAGTGAGAAACTGAGTCATGGCTGAGCAGTCACCAACTTGAGCCAGGCAAGGTAGTCAGTGATAACGGCCGTAATTTTGTGGCGGCCATAGCCCTTGCAAAACTCAGACACATGCCTTTCCTGGCTCACACCTTGAACCTGGTGGTGCAGTGCTTCCTAAATAATTATCTGGAGTTAACAGCCCTGCTCCATAAGGTGCGACGTCTGTGCTCGCACATCCGTCGCTCGCCTGTAGACTCCAGTCGTATGCAGAGGCTGCAGCGATCGCTCCACCTCCCCAAGCACCGCCTAATCATAGACATTGCAACAAGGTGGAACTCCACCATGCACATGGTTTAGTGGCTGTGCGAACAGAGGCAGGCTGTAATGCATTTGTGGGAGGATACACGGGCAGGCAGTTTGTGGGCAGACATGGAGTTGTTGGGTGTGCAGTGGTCAAAGCTGAAAGACCTCTGTAAAGTCCTTCAGTGTTTTGAGGAATGCACACAGCGGGTAAGCGCAGACGAAGCCATCATAAGCATGAGCATCCCACTTATGCATCTGCTCATGCAAACTTTGATGCACATTAAGGATCAGGCGTCTGCAGCAGAGGAGGAAGAGGAGGAGAAGGGAAGCCTTGATGACAGCCATTGTCTGCTCCGGGAACTGTCCTGGAAGAGGTGGAGGAAGAAGAGAAAGAGGAGGAGGAGGGGGATGATTATTTTGGGGACGAGGATGGTTCTCGGGGGTCAAGAGAAAAGTGCAGGGTTTGTGCGTGACTGGAGGGATGTGGATTTGGCAGAAAGTGCTCCTCCACCCACCACTGTCAGTGCATTATTGACACCTGGAACATTGGCCCACATGTGTGATTATCTCTTACGGATTCTAAAAAGGGACCCTCGCATTGTCAAAATTATGAAGGATGATGACTACTGGTTGGCCAGAATCCTCGATCCACGCTATAAAGGCAAATTACAGAACATCATGCCACAGAAGAACCGAGAGCTAATATTGGCTAACAAACAAGCAACTCTGGTAAATCATTTGTTAGAGGCATTCCCAGCACACAGCAGTGGTGCAGGTTCTACCACGAGCCGTACTGTGCCAAATGGAAGAGGTGTTCGTGGTGTGCACAGCCGAACTGGCGTTGGAGATAGGGGTTTCATGACCATGTTGTGGACTGATTTTTCGAGGACCGCTCACACGACTGTTAATACTGAATTGATTGCAACAGACAGGAGACAGCAGTTGTCAACTATGGTTCAAATTTACCTCTCCTCCCCTATCGATGTTCTCCCTCACAGTTCATTCCCCTTTGACTACTGGGCCTCTAAACTGGACACCTGGCCTGAATTGGCACAATATGCATTACAGAAGCTTGCTTGCCCTGCTGGTAGTGTGCTATCAGAAAAAGTCTTCAGTGCTGCTGGATCAATCCTGACAGAAAGAAGGACCCGGCTGTCGACCCAAAATGTTGGTGATCTCACCTTCATTAAAATGAACCATGCCTGGGTTTCAAAGGATTTTGTACCACCTACCCCTCATGACACATAGGTTGCCAGCAAAGTGGCTCACTTTGTCCTCTTCCTCCGATTTCTGCAATTCCTCCATTTGCAGCTGCTGAACATCCAGCCTACACCTCAACACATGCCAGATTTTCCACCTCCCTAACTGGGCTGTCCCCCCCCAGGGCTGGCATCAGCACCTGGCGCTCCCAGGCAAATGCCGGGGCCCTGAGCAGGTGTGGGGGCCCACTCGTGGGCAGCAGCACTGGCACAGGGCCCCTCACAGTACGCAAAAGTCTCTGATGGTGGGGGGGGCCCCCTCGCCGTCACATACACCGTCGTACTATGAGGGGCCCTGTGCCACTGCCGTCGCCCACAAGTGGGCCCCCCCTGCTTGCTCAGGGCACCAGCACTTGCAATACTTACCTCTCTCTGCTCCATCGCTGTGACCTCTTCCGCGTTTCCTGACAGTGACATTCAGATCAGAGAGCACGATGACATCACATCTGTACGCCCTCTGCCTGAACAGTCCAAATATGGCAAAACTGGTGTCAAATGGCATCTTGGCAGCTTCACGCTTGATTTTCCTCAATTCATGGGCAGTTATTTTGAGCTTTTTTTTATCAACGCGCTTCTTGCGACCCTGTTGGCTATTTGCCATGAAACGCTTGATTGTTCAGTGATCACGCTTCAAAAGTTTGGCAATTTCAAGACTGCTGCATCCCTCTGCAAGACATCTTACAATTTTTGACTTTTCAGAGTCCGTCAAATCTCTCTTTGCCAAAAGACAGGAAGTTACCTAATAATTAAGCACACCTTATATAGGGTGTTGATGTCATTAGACCACACCCCTCCTCATTACAGAGATGCAAATAACCTGATTTACATAATTGGCAGTTGGCTTTCAAGCCTATACTGCTTGGAGTAGGACAACATGTATGAAAAGGATGATGTGATCAAAATACTCATTTGCCTTATAATTCTGCACACAGTGTATAGACCCATCATACACTGGAGCATCTTCCATGGGGCCCATCATATACTGCAGCATCATATGGGGCCCATTATATATGGAGCATTATATAGGCCCATCATACAATGGAGCATCATCCATGGGGCCCATCATATACTGGAGCATCATATGGGGTTCAATATTTATGGGGCATCATATAGAGTATGGAGCATTATATGGAGCACATATGGGGCCTATTCTGTATGGAGCATTATATGGAGCCCATTCTGTATGGAGCAATATATGGGGCCCATCATATACTGTATGGAGCTTTATATGTGACTCATTATACTGTATGGAACAATATATGGGACTCATTCTACTCTATGGGGACCATCCTATACTGTATGGCACATTATATGGGGACCATCATATTTTGTAGCATTATGTGGAGCTCATCATATACTGTATGGGACATTATATGGGACCAATTATTCTGTATGGAGCAATATATGGGGCTCATTATTCTGTATGGCGCACTATGAGGTGGCCATAATACTGTATGGACTAATATACTGTCCGGTTTTTGAGCTATTGTAGCATTTAAAATAGATATCAGTTATGTAATGTAAGAAGTGAAGTATTTGTCATTGCACTATTCCAATATTTCTCTGCCGTATCGGAGCATCATGAATTGTGGTATGTGTTAAAGGGGACCACTGACACTGTTTCGCCCGGGGCACATGAAAACCTGGAGCCAGCCCTACCCCCCACAACTTTAGCCAAATAACCCCCAGTTAACAATGCGTAACGATTATTATAAAGTAAATTAAGGTTGACAAGCTTAAGTAATAAGAATTGATGTTGTTTGCATTGAAATGGGCACTGTAGGTGTGTTTACTGTCCTCCACTCCCTAACGACTTTGCTTCCCCATTGACTTGCATTGGGTTTCGTGTTTCAGTCGGACCTCCGACTTTTCCTGATAGTCTGCCGATTTTGTTCGACTCGACTTTTGAGAAAGTCGGGTTTCATGAAACCCGACTCGACCCTAAAAAAGGCAGTCACTCATCTCTATTGTAACCTCATAGGGAACCCGAACTTCAAAGCAAAATCATTGAAGATCTTCTCTGCCGCTGTTCGATCAGATTTATTAGTGGTGGCTAGTGTTGAGCATTCCGATACCGCAAGTATCGGGTATCGGCCGATACTTGCTGTATCGGAATTCCGATACCGACTTCCGATATTTTTTCAATATCGGAATTCGGCATCGGAATCGGAAGTTCAAAGTTGATTGACAGCCTGACGTCATCATGATGCGCGGTGTGTGCGCATCATGATGCGCCGTCATTTCGGGCCTTCCGGGGGTCTCTGCCGGCCTGCCTGGGGCTGTGTGGACTGCCCGGGGTCTGTACCGGCCTGCCGGGGGGCTGTGCCGGCCTGCCGGTGGTCTGTGCACCCTGTGGGGGTCTGTACCGGCCTGCCGGGGGGCTGTGCCGGCCTGCCGGTGGTCTGTGCACCCTGTGGGGGTCTGTACCGGCCTGCCGGGGGGCTGTGCCGGCCTGCCGGTGGTCTGTGCACCCTGTGGGGGTCTGTACCAGCCTGCCGGGGGGCTGTGCCGGCCTGCCGGGGGGCTGTGCTGATGTCCGGGGGTCTGTGCAAGCATCGTCCGATGGGACTACAAGTCCCATCTGGCGATGCCTGCTACCATGACAGTGATTGACACATTAGCCAATGATGGGACAGTAGTAGTCCCATCATCCGGCTAATGTGTTAAATGTTAAAAAAAAAAAAAAAAAATACTACATACATACTACATACATACTACATGCATGCTACATACATACTACATGCATGCTACATACATACTACATGCTACATACATACTACATGCTACATACATACTACATATATACTACATGCATGCTACATACATGCTACATGCTACATACATACTACATATATACTACATGCATGCTACATACATACTACATGCTACATACATACTACATATATACTACATACATACTACATGCATGCTACATGCATGCTACATACATACTAAATGCTACATACATACTACATACATACTACATACATACTACATGCATGCTACATGCATGCTACATACATACTACATGCTACATACATACTACATATATACTACATGCATGCTACATACATACTACATGCTACATACATACTACATATATACTACATACATACTACATGCATGCTACATGCATGCTACATACATACTACATGCTACATACATACTACATATATACTACATACATACTACATGCATGCTACATGCATGCTACATACATACTACATGCTACATACATACTACATATATACTACATGCATGCTACATACATACTACATGCTACATACATACTACATATATACTACATACATACTACATGCATGCTACATGCATGCTACATACATACTACATGCTACATACATACTACATATATACTACATGCATGCTACATACATACTACATGCTACATACATACTACATATATACTACTTGCATGCTACATACATACTACATGCTACATACATACCACATACATACTACATACATGCTACATATATACTACATGCATGCTACATACATACTACATATATACTACATGCATGCTACATACATACTACATGCTACATGCATACTACATATATACTACATACATACTACATGCATGCTACATGCATGCTACATACATACTACATGCTACATACATACTACATATATACTACATACATACTACATGCATGCTACATGCATGCTACATACATACTACATGCTACATACATACTACATATATACTACATGCATGCTACATACATACTACATGCTACATACATACTACATATATACTACATACATACTACATGCATGCTACATGCATGCTACATACATACTACATGCTACATACATACTACATATATACTACATACATACTACATGCATGCTACATGCATGCTACATACATACTACATGCTACATACATACTACATATATACTACATGCATGCTACATACATACTACATGCTACATACATACTACATATATACTACATACATACTACATGCATGCTACATGCATGCTACATACATACTACATGCTACATACATACTACATATATACTACATGCATGCTACATACATACTACATGCTACATACATACTACATATATACTACATGCATGCTACATACATACTACATGCTACATACATACTACATGCTACATACATACTACATATATACTACATACATGCTACATACATACTGCATGCTACATACATACTACATACATACTACATGCATGCTACATACATACTACATACATACTACATGCATGCTACATACATACTACATGCATGCTACATGCATGCTACATGCATGCTACATACATACTACATGCTACATACATACCACATACATACTACATACATACTACATACATACTACATGCTACATACATACTACATATATACTACATGCATGCTACATACATACTACATGCTACATACATACCACATACATACTACATACATGCTACATGCTACATACATACTACATATATACTACATGCATGCTACATACATACTACATATATACTACATGCATGCTACATACATACTGCATGCTACATGCATGCTACATACATACTACATACATACTACATGCTACATACATACCACATATATACTACATACATACAATACATTCATACAATACATACATAGACATACAGTACATATAACATAGAGTAACATACTTACCAATACTTGTCACATTGTTCCCCGAAGCCATTGTCTTTTCCGGAATAAATATTAACATAACAAACCACAAAAATACTCACCCACGATCCGAAGCAGTCCACGAGTGTGTCCCACGACGATCTTGGGTAGAGAACGGCAGCATCAGATGATGCTGCTGTTCTCTACGGGCTGCAGGAATCCAATGACGGAAGGTAGGTATCCTTCCGCACTGTATTCCTCCGCCACTTAAAAAAAAAAAAGTCCCTAGTCTCACTTTATGCCATTGCTGCGTGGGAAATTCCCACACAGCAATGGCATAAAGTGAGACTAGGGACTTTTTTTTTTTAAGTGGCGGAGGAATACAGTGCGGAAGGATACCTACCTTCCGTCATTGGATTCCTGCAGCCCGTAGAGAACGGCAGCATCATCTGATGCTGCCGTTCTCTACCCAAGATCGTCGTGGGACACACTCGTGGACTGCTTCGGATCGTGGGTGAGTATCTTTGTGGTTTGTTATGTTAATATTTATTCCGGAAAAGACAATGGCTTCGGGGAACAATGTGACAAGTATTGGTAAGTATGTTACTCTATGTTATATGTACTGTATGTCTATGTATGTATTGTATGAATGTATTGTATGTATGTAGTATATATGTGGTATGTATGTAGCATGTAGTATGTATGTAGTATGTATGTAGCATGCATGTAGCATGCAGTATGTATGTAGCATGCATGTAGTATATATGTAGTATGTATGTAGCATGCATGTAGTATATATGTAGTATGTATGTAGCATGTAGCATGTATGTAGTATGTATGTGGTATGTATGTAGCATGTAGTATGTATGTAGCATGCATGTAGTATATATGTAGTATGTATGTAGCATGTAGTATGTATGTAGTATGTATGTAGTATGTATGTGGTATGTATGTAGCATGTAGTATGTATGTAGCATGCATGTAGCATGCATGTAGTATGTATGTAGTATGTATGTAGTATGTATGTAGTATGTATGTAGCATGCATGTAGCATGCATGTATTATGTATGTAGTATGTATGTAGTATGTATGTAGCATGCAGTATGTATGTAGCATGTATGTAGCATATATGTAGTATGTATGTAGTATATATGTAGTATGTATGTAGCATGTAGTATGTATGTAGCATGTAGTATGTATGTAGCATGCATGTAGTATATATGTAGTATGTATGTAGCATGTAGTATGTATGTAGCATGCATGTAGTATGTATGTAGCATGTAGTATGTATGTAGCATGTAGTATGTATGTAGCATGCATGTAGTATGTATGTAGTATGTATGTAGTATTTTTTTTTTTTTTTTAACATTTAACACATTAGCCGGATGATGGGACTACTACTGTCCCATCATTGGCTAATGTGTCAATCACTGTCATGGTAGCAGGCATCGCCCGATGGGACTTGTAGTCCCATCGGACGATGCCTGCACAGACCCCCGAAGCCTGCACAGACCACCGGCAGGCCGGCACAGCCCCCCGGCAGGCCGGCACAGCCCCCCGGAGCCTGCACAGACCACCGGCAGGCCGGCACAGCCCACCGGAGCCTGCACAGACCACCGGCAGGCCGGCACAGCCCCCCAGCAGGCCGGCACAGACCACCGGAGCCTGCACAGACCCCCTGGCAGGCCGGCACAGCCCCCCGAAAGGCCCGTACAGACCCCAGAAAGGCTGTACAAGGCAAAAACAGGGTTTTTCTTATTCCGATACCGGAAGTCCCATAGACTTGAATGGGACTTCCGGTATCGGAATCGGCGATACCGATACTTTTTTTAAAGATCGGCCGATCCATTCCGATCCGATAGTTTGAAGTATCGGACGGTATCGCTCAACTCTAGTGGTGGCACATGCTTGAGCAAAATCGAGTAAAATGGTGCATCACCATCAGGATGTATTCCTAACCTCCCTTGCACGGCTCAAGATGCAAAAAGTCTATTGAGACCATCTCAAATGGATACGTAGTCTGCATGTTATCCATAGGTGCCTGGGATGATGTGTTGGGATGTTTATCGTTCAGACACCCACACTCCCTGGTCACGTACCTCTCAATATCTCTCTGCATGTACAGCCAGAAGAAACGTTCACGGATCAAGTTTGTTGTTCTTTCTACTCCCAGGTGTCCCATGTTTTCATGGAGTTCTTTGAAGACCAACCTAAGGTACACTCTGGGTAGCACCAACTGCTCTTTTTGTCCTCCTTTACGATACAGGATACCATCTTCAATCAGGTAGAGCTTAGTCCACTCTTTAACTAAAACCGATACTGCTGGTGACTCATTATCTCTCTCTCGTTTACTTGGAAAACTATTTTGGTCCACATAAGGAAGTTTTCACGGTATGTCTGGCTCTGCGTGACGATCGGTCGGTCACAAAACCACAAGACAGACAAGGGGACACCGGGGAAACAATTACAAAGGTGGGCCCTATAATAGGGAACAGGGAATTGGACACCTCCTGCACTCCCTAAGGAAGAGCCCTGAACTCTCCTCAAGTTCCTTATACAGGTTCTTTCAACCTGTCGCCGACCAGGATACCTCAGTCCCTCACTTGCCCTGCACCTATCCCTTGCTAGGGAACTGGCAAGTGCAGACACTGGTCTTCACCGCTGTACTAGTAAAACACAAGGAAAAATAACGGACAGGGAAAAACAAACAACTTAGCTTTCTCTGTTGCCAATGCTCCTAAGGCAGCAGAATATGGCACCCGAACTCAGCTTTTAGCAGAAACACCACTGCTCCAGATAGGCTGCAAAAAGTGCTGCTCCAGATAGCTCATCTCATCTCAAAGGTTGGTTAGTGAATGACCAGTATTACCAACAGGCAGCAGCAGCAGCAGCAGCAGCTGATGACCTATTATAGGAAAGAGGGGGAGGTCACCATCTGCTGACTAATTAAACATGTAGTAACACCAGCGGCCAACGGGGGCAAAAACCCAGCAGCCGACCAACTACAGTTGTAGTAACACCAGCGGCCACCGGGGGGGCAAAACTCCATATTAACCCCCGAGGCCAGAAAGGAAAAAGGTTCATATAAGAAAGTCCAGACTCTGCCACAGATCCGAAAATGGATAGTGACAGAAGTGCTCTGCCAATTATCTGATCTTCCTGTTGTGCTTTACGGATTGTTCCTTTTGGTAGTTGTTGAAAGGACAGGGGATGATCTCGTTCTTTCACTTTTAGGGTGGTTTCCACCGTCAACGGACACCACAATGGTGTGTCTTCCTCTTGATGAGCTTGTACTGCTTGGATAGTGCTCTCAGTAGCTTCCAGACTGACTTCCTCTGAGCATTTTTGCATGAACTCCTTAGGTTCTATTGGCATTCTCAACAATCCGTCAGCATCCGCATTGCATTTCCCTAGCCTGTACTTAATACTGAAATTAAAGTCAGCTAGTTCAGCTACCCATCTCTGACCCGTTGCATTTAGTTTGACTGTAATGAGTACAAAGGTCAAGGGGTTATTGTCCATGTAAACCTCAATCTCTTAGCTCTAATAGAGATAATCTCTAAATCATTCACAGATAGCCCATTTCAATGCTAGGAACTCCAATTTTCCAGAATGTAGATTTTAATTTCTCTTGGCGTTTGTCAATATTCTGGAGCCGTAACCGATAACTCTGAATTTCCCAACTTGATGCTGATTCAGGGCAGCTCCCAGTCCAACTTGAGAACCATCACATTGAAGAACAAATGGTAAGTTGAAATCAGGATATCCCAATATGGGTGGTTTTACCAGGTAATCCACTAGTTGTTCCAATTCCTCCTGGTGGTCTGATTTACAGTCAGTGGGCTGCTGGGATGAAACGGCGGTTTCTTTTAAGTCCAGTCTTGCCCGCTTTCTTCTTTTTTTCCCATGGGTGTTGTTGACTCTGTCGTCCCCCCCAAGAGGAGATATAGTGAAGCAGCAGTCCTGGAGAAGTTCCAGATACAAGTATGATAGCAGGAGAGGAATGCTATGATCTGCCTCACCTCCCCTACAGTAGAAGGCTGCTTATCTTTTAAGGCCAGTACCGGAGTGATTTCTGCTGAGTCCATGATATATCCTTCTCCAGATACAATTTTCCCTAGAAATCGGACTTGCCTTTTGAACAGTTCACACTTCTTTGGGGTCAACTTAACTGTGTTGTTGATACTGTTGATGTACAGTCCTCACGTGTTCAACATGCTCTCGGAAGGTTTTGCTGCGTACCACATTGTCATCCAATTACGGCTGACAGATATCGTCTCTCAATCCTTCTAAACATGTCCCCATGCTCCTCTCGGATTCTGCTGGAGCTGAACTGAGCACAAATGGTATGTGGATCCACTCATATAATCCCCATGGTGTGATGAATGCTGTCAAGGGTCTACTTGACTCCTCGACAAACCCTTGTTGATATGCCTTACCCTGATCGAGGACAGAGAACCAGGTACTTCCTGATATGCTGGATAGCCTATCTTGGATCTTTGGTATCGGGTGTCGATCAGGTACTGACTTTCGGTTTAGTTCCCGGTAATCACAGCAGTGCCTCAAAGTACCGTCCTTCTTCCTAACACAGACAATAGGAGAGGAATAAGACGACTTTGAATTTTTAACCCAACCTCTGTGGCTTAGATCTTGTAAATATTCTTACACTTCCCAGTGTAATGGTTTCGGCACTGACATGTAACTTTTGGTTACTGAGGTCGTGACTGTCAAATTAATTTTCAACTGCAATGAAGGAATACAGCCTATATCAGAGTCATCTTTAGATAATGCATGACACTCTTCTCTCAGCATCTGTTTTGCCACCGCTAGATCTTCAGCAGACAAGTGTTCCAGGGGTACAGGGTGATCCCAGGATCCCGAAAGGTGGGTCGTGCAATTTCCTCCCCTGGGCAACTCCTGTTCCTTGATGAGGGGACTGAATTCACAGTAGACCATTACCCAGGTCTCATATCGGCTGGACATACCGCTTTGACAGTTTCGATGTGACCTAAAACAGCCTTTGGGTCCAGTCTAATTTCATGTTTCGTGGTATTCATCGCCGGCACAGTCACTCGGGCAAAACCACCAGTAGGCATTGTAAGCACAGTCTCACCTTGAACTAGGCCTTCTGGAAGTTCAGAGGAGTCTTTTGGCACTAACAGCCTCTTCTGGACTTTTCTTCCCAGTTCTGGACTCCACACCTCACTGCCAGCATTTGGTTTGCAGGGATAATGGCTGGGGGCAGGCCTACCTTGACTTCTTTCAAGTTCATTGTACTCTGTGCTTTCTTTATTCTATGAATCACATTTTCTACCACAGCGTTGGGTAAGGCAAATTATGTGGCAATTGCATCCATTAGCAGTGTACCTGGCTTGTGTTTCGTGATGACCTCACTGATTACAATATAACCCAGGATAGGATCCTCTGCCACGTTCTGGTCACTGGTCATGAGAAATAGTACCAAAAGCTTGATAGTGTTGCTGTTCTTTATGGTCCTGAGTTGGAAAGTCACTTCCACCCAGCCTATGAAAGGAACTTCAAGGCAAGTATTTGGCAGGTGGTGTCTTCTCCATTCTTCATTTAAAAGGCTCGCTTTCGCTCCTGTGTCCCACAGTGCTTTACCAGGAGTCCATCTAGCTGGCACTGTATATAGCACCTTTCACCGATTAGGCTGATGAGGCTATCTTTACTGACCGAGGAATCCTACTCCCAGGAGTTTGATGTTAGACCTCCACACTGGGCATTAAGTAACTGATGCCCCTGTGTCTCTTGCAGTAGTTGTAGATGGTAACACACGTGGAGATAGTGCTGATGCAGCTGTTTTACCTCATGCGCCATTATGGGGGTTGGTGGGATTTGGACTTGCTTCTGGGGCCTCCTCTGTGTCACGGTTACCAGTCGTCCCTCACTGGCACCCTCCTATCTTTTACCCCGAATGAAGGTGATCATTGGCATTCCTTGGCATAATGTCCTTCCTCACCACATCTTAAACAGTGGACACATACCGCACTCAGATTTGATGAACCAGGTATCTTCTGTTTTTGAACAGCTCGCAGTTCTCCTATTACTTCTTCTCAGACAGCTCTGGCTGTCCTCCCTTTTGTTGGTGGTTTAAGGTCCACTCTTGGCGGTGGTACTGGAGGGTTGTCATCATGATCTTTTGACTTGCAACCGGGGGTCTCCAACTTCAGCTGACTCATGTTGGTGGTTTTAGAAGCAGAGCCCTTCTTTAACATCTGTTCGCTCTCTGACTCCAAACTAGCTGCCTCATTCATTTTTTCAATTAGGACTTCATCCAAAATGCCAGGATCTTCTAGGTACTGTTTCAGCTGTAACTTAAAATATTTTCTGATTAAGCCCGTTCCCAATGATCTCAAGAACTTCTTCTGGACTAGCCCAGCATCAAACTTCTCCTCCGCCACTAAATCTCTACATGCGAGCAACAGTCTATCCTTAAGTTCAATCGCTCTGAACAAGAAACTTTGGGGTGATTCAGTAGTGTTCTGTGAGATATTAATGAGTCGGTGGAACAATTCTGAAGGACTCTTCTTTATAGTGCCCTTTTAAAATCATCTGCAACTGTAGTAGGGTCAATTGACTTTTCATCTCTAGCATGCTGCGGAGTTTCAGTCCTGGGCTGATCGCTTTCACCACCCCCTCAATGATCTCATCTGGCTGGTAGCCTTTCAATAATCTTGCATCGATCTGGTGCAACAAGTTCATATAAGACAGTTTCTCCTTCTGATCACACTCTCCAATCTGTCCCAGGATCTTGAACTCTTTCCTTATGGTGATTTGTGGTGTTGAAGAGTACTGTATTCCTGATTTATCAAGCCCAAGCGGGTTAAAGGTTCTGTCAGTCTGTCACACGTTCAGAGGGTTGGGTAGATTTCTGCAGGGCTGTTGTTAAGGCTTTGAATTGTTCTTTCAATTTCTGTAGTTCTGTCTGCGGAAGGAGATTCCCCCTCTTGGTAATTGGTGCCGCCCCTTCATCTTCCAACTTCAACCCGGTTAGAAACTGTGTTAGCTCCTGGAGGAATATCCTCATGACATATTCGGCTTCTTTCTCCCCCAGATCATCCATCTGTGTATTAATGGCGGCTAAAAGTTGTCTGCGGGAGCGTGCTTTAGAGATCTGTTCTTCTGACATCTTTATATGTTCTGCCACTGCTCTCAATTCTTCACATCTTAACTGAAGAGGCAGTTCACTGATCCTGTCCATTTGTATTTCCACATCCATTGCTGCTAGTGAATTTTCTTTAGGGCTGGTCCCCTTCAACTAGTGTAGCAGAGTTGAGTTGAGGTGCTGTGCCTTTAGGGCTGATCTCCTTTAACTGGTGTAGCAGAGTTGAATTGAGGTGCAGTGCTGTTTTAGGGCTGGTCTCCTTTAACTGGTGTTGGAGACTTGAGTTGAGGTGTGTAGCAGACTTGAGTTGAGGTGCTGTGCTGCTGTATTTTCCAGTCACTTTGCCTCTTTTCCCTCTACACGCTAATTCCCGCTCAGAGTTCCCTGTATGGGCCACCAATGTTACGTGCACGAAGCTAGGTTCAGATAGGGGCGGAACAAGTCTCATGAATTCTTTTGAAACTCTGGGGGAATTGTTACTCAGGGTGACCATGTACTGCAGCTTCCTCAGGCATAAGATGGATCCACTTGCTCACACGGATACAACTAATAGAGTCCTCATGAACATAAACAGTGTAGTTTAATGTCACAGCTAGTGTTGAGCATTCCGATACCGCAAGTATCGGGTATCGGCCGATACTTGCTGTATCGGAATTCCGATACCGACTTCCGATATTTTTTCAATATCGGAAGTCGGCATCGGAATCGGAAGTTCAAAGTTGATTGACAGCCTGACGTCATCATGATGCGCGGTGTGTGCGCATCATGATGCGCCGTCATTTCGGGCCTTCCGGGGGTCTCTGCCGGCCTGCCGGGGGGCTGTGACGGCCTGCCGTGGGGCTGTGTGGACTGCCCGGGGTCTGTACCGGCCTGCCGGGGGGCTGTGCCGGCCTGCCGGTGGTCTGTGCACCCTGTGGGGGTCTGTACCGGCCTGCCGGGGGGCTGTGCCGGCCTGCCGGGGGGCTGTGCTGATGTCCGGGGGTCTGTGCAAGCATCGTCCGATGGGACTACAAGTCCCATCTGGCGATGCCTGCTACCATGACAGTGATTGACACATTAGCCAATGATGGGACAGTAGTAGTCCCATCATCCGGCTAATGTGTTAAATGTTAAAAAAAAAAATAAAAAAAAAAAATACTACATACATACTACATGCATGCTACATACATACTACATGCTACATACATACTACATACATACTACATACATACTACATACATACCACATATATACTACATACATACTACATACATACTACATACATACTACATGCTACATACTTACTACATATATACTACATACATACTACATACATACTACATGCATGCTACATACATACTACATGCTACATACATACTACATATATACTACATGCATGCTACATACATACTACATGCTACATACATACTACATATATACTACATACATACTACATGCATGCTACATACATACTACATGCTACATACATACTACATATATACTACATGCATGCTACATACATACTACATGCTACATACATACTACATATATACTACATACATACTACATACATACTACATGCATGCTACATACATACTACATGCTACATACATACTACATATATACTACATGCATGCTACATACATACTACATGCTACATACATACTACATATATACTACATACATACTACATACATACTACATGCATGCTACATACATACTACATGCTACATACATACTACATATATACTACATGCATGCTACATACATACTACATGCTACATACATACTACATATATACTACATGCATGCTACATACATACTGCATGCTACATGCATGCTACATACATACTACATACATACTACATGCTACATACATACCACATATATACTACATACATACTACATACAATACATTCATACAATACATACATAGACATACAGTACATATAACATAGAGTAACATACCAATACTTGTCACATTGTTCCCCGAAGCCATTGTCTTTTACGGAATAAATATTAACATAACAAACCACAAAAATACTCACCCACGATCCGAAGCAGTCCACGAGTGTGTCCCACGACGATCTTGGGTAGAGAACTGCAGCATCAGCTGTTGCTGCCGTTCTCTACGGGCTGCAGGAATCCAATGACGGAAGGTAGGTATCCTTCCGCACTGTATTCCTCCGCCACTTAAAAAAAAAAAAAGTCCCTAGTCTCACTTTATGCCATTGCTGCGTGGGAATTTCCCACACAGCAATGGCATAAAGTGAGACTAGGGACTTTTTTTTTTTTAAGTGGCGGAGGAATACAGTGCGGAAGGATACCTACCTTCCGTCATTGGATTCCTGCAGCCCGTAGAGAACGGCAGCAACAGCTGATGCTGCAGTTCTCTACCCAAGATCGTCGTGGGACACACTCGTGGACTGCTTCGGATCGTGGGTGAGTATTTTTGTGGTTTGTTATGTTAATATTTATTCCGTAAAAGACAATGGCTTCGGGGAACAATGTGACAAGTATTGGTAAGTATGTTACTCTATGTTATATGTACTGTATGTCTATGTATGTATTGTATGAATGTATTGTATGTAGTATGTATGTAGTATATATGTGGTATGTATGCAGCATGTAGTATGTATGTAGTATGTATGTAGCATGCATGTAGCATGCAGTATGTATGTAGCATGCATGTAGTATATATGTAGTATGTATGTAGCATGTAGTATGTATGTAGCATGTAGTATGTATGTAGCATGCATGTAGTATATATGTAGTATGTATGTAGCATGTAGTATGTATGTAGCATGCATGTAGTATGTATGTAGTATGTATGTAGTATATATGTAGTATGTATGTAGCATGTAGTATGTATGTAGCATGCATGTAGTATATATGTAGTATGTATGTAGCATGTAGTATGTATGTAGTATGTATGTAGTATATATGTAGTATGTATGTAGCATGTAGTATGTATGTAGCATGCATGTAGTATATATGTAGTATGTATGTAGCATGTAGTATGTATGTAGCATATATGTAGTATGTATGTAGTATGTATGTAGCATGCATGTAGTATATATGTAGTATGTATGTAGCATATATGTAGTATGTATGTAGCATGTAGTATATATGTAGTATGCATGTTGCATGCATGTAGTATATATGTAGTATGTATGTTGCATGTAGTATGTATGTAGTATGTATGTTGCATGTAGTATATATGTAGTATGAATGTAGCATGTATGTAGTATGTAGTATGAATGTAGCATGTATGTAGTATGCATGTTGTATGTATGTAGCATGCAATTTTTTTTTTTTTTTTTTTACATTCAACACATTAGCCGGATGATGGGACTACTACTGTCCCATCATTGGCTAATGTGTCAATCACTGTCATGGTAGCAGGCATCGCCCGATGGGACTTGTAGTCCCATCGGACGATGCCTGCACAGACCCCCGAAGCCTGCACAGCCCCCCCGGCAGGCCGGCACAGCCCCCCGGAGCCTGCACAGCCCCCCGGCAGGCCGGCACAGCCCCCCGGCAGGCCGGCACAGCCCACCGGAGCCTGCACAGCCCCCCTGGCAGGCCGGCACAGCCCCCCAGCAGGCCGGCACAGACCACCGGAGCCTGCACAGACCCCCTGGCAGGCCGGCACAGCCCCCCGAAAGGCCCGTACAGACCCCAGAGAGGCTGTACAAGGGAAAAACAGGATTTTTCTTATTCCGATACCGGAAGTCCCATAGACTTGAATGGGACTTCCGGTATCGGAATCGGCGATACCGATACTTTTTTTTAAGATCGGCCGATCCATTCCGATCCGATACTTTGAAGTATCGGACGGTATCGCTCAACTCTAGTCACAGCACATTCAGTACAATTCAAGTCTCTTATGCACAGGCTTTATAACAGTACAGCTGCTTCTTAGAGGCATATTGACTAATAGTCTCTTTTGTTAGCACAGTTCAGCGCAGATCAAGACTCTACAAAGGTACAGCAGTACACATCATTTCTGCTAGCACAGTGAGATGGAGGAAGGGGAGGGTTTGCTGAGGGAGATTATCCCTGTAACACAACTTCTTATTGTACTTATCTTCCTAATCCTGATAAACTTACTCAAGTCGCAGTATAGGGGTAGGCCAGCTCCACTCTGTAATGGAATCCTGTGTCCCTATGGTTCACTTGCCTGAACGTATTTTAGAGACAGATCATACACCACTCATCCCTTTCGGCTGCTGCCAGCATGTAAACAAGTTTCTCACAATCCCCCTGGGCTCTGCTAACCACTCCCTATCTGCTGTGACTGTGTTAACCCCACTAGCTGCTGGATGCTTTTGAAGCAACGGCAGTTAGCACTATTTCTGCATGTCACATATATAACACCTCACAGCTCACAGTGCATGTCAGACCAAATGAGAATCATGAGGTCAAAGGAACTGGCCAAGGAGCTCAGAGAGAGAATTGTGGCAAGACACAGATCTGGCCAAGGTTACAAGTGAATTTCTGCAGTACTCAAGGTTCCTAAGAGCATAGTGGTCTCCATAATCCTTAAATGGAAGAAGTTTGGGACCACCGGAAGTCTTCCTAGTCCTGGCCATCCAACAAAACTGAGCAATCGTGGGAGAAGAGCCTTTGTGAGAGAGGTAAAGAAGAACCCCAAGATCACTGTGGCTAAGCTCTACAGATGCAGTAGTTAGATGAGAAAATGTTCCACAAAGTCAAGTATCACTGCAGCCCTCCACCAGTCGGTCCTTTACGGCAGAGTGGCTCGATGGAAGCCTCTCCTCAGTGCAAGACATATGAAAGCCCACTTATTGCTAAAAAACACATGAAGGACTCCTAGACTATGAGAAATAAGATTCTCTGGTCTAATGAGATGAAGATAGAACTTTTTCGTGATAATTCTAAGCGGTATGTTTGGAGAAAACCAGGTGCTGCTCATCACCTGCCCAATACAATCACAACAGTGAAATATGGTGGTGGCAGCGTCATGGTTGCAGTTGAAAGAACCATGAATGCGGCCAAGTACGGAGCTATCCTGGATAAAAACCTCTTCCAGAGTGCTCTGGACCTCAGACTTGGCCGAAGGTTCACCTTCCAACAAGATAATGACTCTAAACACACAGCTAAAATAACAAAGGAGTGGCTTCAGAACAACCCTGTGACCATTTTTGACTGGCCCACCCAGAGTCCTGACCTAAATCCAATTGAGCATCTCTGGAGAGACCTGAAAATGGTGGTCCTTCAATGTTCATCATCCAACCTGACGGAACTGGAGAGGATCTGCAAGGAAGAATGGCAGAGGATCCCTAAATCCAGGTGTGAAAAACTTGTTGCATCATTCCCAAGAAGACTCATGGCTGTAGTAGCTCAAAAGGGTGCCTCTACTCAATACTGAGCAAAGGGTCTTTATACTTATGACCGTGTGATATTTCAGTTTTTCTTTTTTAATACATTTGCAAAAATTTCTACATTTGTTTTTTTCGGTCAAGATGGGATGCAGAGTGTACATTAATGAGGAAAAAATGAACTTTTTTGAATTTACCAAATGGCTGCAATGAAACAAAGAGTGAAAAATTTAAAGGGGTCTGAATACTTTCTGTACCAACTATATGTATGAATGAAAGGACTTTTATTTTATTGACTGGCATTTTGTCTTTGTTTGGTGTTGCAGTATATGGCAGACATTGAGGCAATAGTTAGGACTGGCTGCCATGGCAGACCATTGGCACACCATGGTTGCACTGGGGGTGCTAATGGACAAACGTAGGGAACAATCTCTTTCTTTCAGAGACTTTAAATGTGCAGTTAATGTGACAGCAGCATGCAAAGAGTTAAAGAGCCAGGCTCTCACAAATCTCTGTTCCTTGCCATTTCAGTGGTAGCCCAGATATATGGAAAATCTGGTTGTCAATGCCGCTGGCACAAACACAGTTCCGTCCTAATGCCATACATGTACAGCATGGTGTGATAAATAACACTTCACCAACCATGATGTAGATGAAGGGCTGGACTGGCCATCTGGCAATTCTGGCAAATGCGAGAAGGGCCGATCTGGTCGTGGGCTGCCTTGTCTGGTTTTAGGAAGTTTCGCCCCCAGCAGTTCGCCCCCAGCAAATTGCCCCCAGCAGTTCGCCCCCAGGTACATTTTGCCCCTATCATTTCGCCCCCAGGAGGATTCGCCCCCGTACATTTTGCCCCCAGCATTTTGCCCCCACAGCTCGCCCCTGGATGTTTCGCCCCCAGCAGTTCGCCCCCAGATGTTTCGCCCCTGGATTTTTCACCCCCAGCAGTTCGCCCCAGGATGTTTCGCCCCCGGCAGCTCGCCCCCGGATGTTTTGCCCCCCAGAATTTTGTGTTTGGATGTTTTGCCAGTTTGTCCTTGAGGTTCATGAATTCCCATCCGTCATCAATTCACATGTCACAAAAGTACTGTACAGAGTGCTGCACTTTTGTGAAATTTTAAATCAACTGTTTCCATCTGTAAACCTCACAACTGATTGCATTATAGTGTCAGAGCAATTTTGCCTGCAATTTTAACAAGACATTTTCCAAAACGTTTCTAAAACATTTTTGTGTTACAAAAGCATACCACGAAAAAAATAAACGGATTCAAAAACTGTAGTGTGAATGAGGCCTGATTTAGGTGGGGAATGTAAACCACTCTAAAATCAAAACATTTTGTGAACTTTTACCTGACTCAGCACTGACCTGCGTTTTTACAAGTTTTGTTGCAGATGTAACAATTTTCATGTCAGGTGTCCTTCAAGTTACATTAGACTAGCTCTTATTCCATCTTTACATCAGAATACAGCAGTGTCTAAAATCTCTACAAAGAGAGAGGCGTACTAGCACAAAACATCAGTCAGCTTCCACAGCAATTCACTTTCTACAAGTATGAATTCAGTTCTATCCAAACGTGGGAAGAAGTTGGTCTACGAGAATCACATTTACGTATTTTCCAAACGGACGGCTGACGATGTCCATTCCATCTGGGTGTGTGAAAAACGGTTGACTTGCAAGTAACCAATCCCCACAACCACGCAGCACAAGCAGCAAGACCTGAAGCAATCCGACTTGTCAATGAGGCAGTCACTAGGGCAAGGACAACACAGGAGACACCACAACAGATTCTCCTAGAAGTCATTTCAGGAGCCCATTCTAATGTTGCAGCACTTCTCCCAAAGAAAGTATCATTGAAGAGAACAATATGATAATCAAGGCAACTTGGCAATATTCCAAGGTTGCCCCAAACCCTTGATCAACTTGTTATTCCCAGGTGTTCCAGGGGATCAATATTGATGGTATCCAGCAGCAGTCACTTCTGTATGACTCTGGTAAGCATTTAACATTTCCATTATATAGAATTATTGCAAACTTTATGTTGCACAAATGTGAAAAATTATCTATTACAAAGTGTTGATATAGAATACTATGTGATTATTTTACCTTAAAGGGAAACTTTGAGGATAGTATAATGTAGGATGAGGCCTACTGATTCCAACTATGCTTCACTTGTTTAGTTGCAGTCTGATTCTCTGCTCAGCTTCAAAGTAGAAGTCCTGCCTTTGAGATGCAGTGGTCTGCCATGTTGATAAGCAGAGTTGTAACCTTGTCCAGCAACCATGATTTGCAAGTACCAGCCATTGTCAATCGCAGCCAGTGGACAAGGTTGTCGCATCAAAATCATATCACTAGATGTCAATTTTAGTGTAGAATTTTCTGCTATAAATTAGCTGCAGATTGTCTGCTGCAACTACTTAGTGCATGTGAATGGACCTTAAGGTTTAATTAACATGTCTCCTAACCTCTGCCCTGCCCCTTTAGCCATGCCCCCTGCCAACAGCCTGAAATGAAGTTCCAATGCTGACTTAGTGCTGGGAAGAGGGTACACCATGCCCCAGGAGGTGCTGGTCACTTACCGGAGCATGGCGGGGGGCTTAATTAATATTCACCACCTGCTGCCACACGCTGCTTTGATACAGGACCTGGAATGATGTATGCAATCATGTGATCGCTCACGTCTCAGGATCTGCATGGAAGCAGAGTGAGGAAAGCAGCGCAGCAGCAGGCGGTGAGTATCAGTTTATCCTTGCCATGCTCCAGGAGACAGGCACCTACCAGAGCATGAAAGATCCAGGGTGCCCGCTGTTCATGGGTGCATTGCACCCCTTGGCGGCAGGCCCCTGACGGCCCAGAGGCAGTGGCGTCCCCTGCCTACATGGTAGCTACGCCAGTGCTGCACTGCATGTCATTTTTTTTAACTGTGCATTTTTTCATGAGCATGTGGATGGGATTTAGAAATTTACGCTGCATATGACCCCGACCTAATGACCCCTTGAGTTAGTATGCTTTTTTCACAAATACTTCTTACATGTTTGCTCCTTTTTGCTGATGTAAACCTTTTATTATCATGGAATTCTGCATTTTGCTAGTTTCTGCTGCCGTTATTCCTTTCACGACTTTGAAAATGTGACATTTTTGAAGCTTGGAAGCATTTTTAAACAGGAATATATCATTTTCCACTGGGACAATACATGTCGTAGAAAAAACTATTGTTTAGCTCCTTCACACCAGATTTTGCTTCAATTTAACGTTTCTGTTATAAAATCAGAAAATCTGAAGCAAAATGTGAGTTTTTAAAGTGAGATATGAACAACGGATGCTTCTGATTAGGAAAATTTATTGTGAATTCATCCTAAAATTCTCTGTCGAGCATCTGTCCTTTTTGCGCTGCACCGAGCGCACAAAAATGCAACACAGTGCGTTTGGCGCACGTCGGCGCAGTGCAAAAAGGGCGGATGCGTGGGCAACAATGTACCAGCGCACGACCAGCGTACCCAACGCTAAGTATAGGGTATGCTGATCGTATGCAGCGTCATGCGATCGGAGGAGGAGCTGACCGGAGGAGGAACGGCTGGGGGCAGAGCTTAGCTACGGCCCTGCGCTGCGCCCAGTAACGCTAGTGTGAAACTAGCCTATGTGTCCAAGAAAAAATATGCAACTCGAGGTAGAGAAAAGTTAATCCATGTGGCAGAAATGACCAGAGTACATATTAGATATTTGAAAGCTAAGGTATAAGGAAGATATATAAAAGAAAAAGTGTTGCTACATTACCTTAAGTAGTGGCGGTACCCCATCGCGCGTTTCGCATTTGCTTTTTCAAGGGGAGTGTGTTTTTAATATAATCAGGTAAAATTACCTTTGGGTATCTTTTATACAGGGTGCCGCTACCTCCTGGACTAGCGCGTCCGCCCCGACGCGCGTTTCGGCTCCTTTCTCAAGGGGCCTGCTACCAACCATGTGTCTCTATTGTTTATATCTCCCAGCCGCAGCGTGGTATACTGTGTGACCAGAAGTGACGCTCACCACCCGGATGTGACACGTCACATCCGGGTGGTGAGCGTTACTTCCAGTCGCACAGACTAGAAGTGACCATGGTTATCTGATTATATTTGTGGAGTATTATTGCAATTATGGGTATGAGGGTTATTGCCAGGCAAGCGGCATTGTTTTATGGTTGACATCTAGATCATAATCTGTGATGTGGCCTATACAGCTTGCAATATAATTATGGCTATATTAATATTTGTAGTAGTTTATTATTAGGGCTTTTTCAGTTCTGCCCCTTGTAGCTGCAATATATTGCTGGCAGTCCCTATGTCTATCCATTTTTGTGGTAGCTGTCTCTTCCTGGATTTGCACGTTTAATGAGTGACTGTGAGCAATGAGTGTATCTGTACTCTCCTACTTCCCCAGTTTTGGCGGTATGGTTTTAATGAATTTGTTCCAATAAAACTTATATTTTTATACACACAAATAATTGCCTTGTGATCATCCATTTTCCTATGGTTCTATGAGGTACCGACAGACGCGGAGGGTCCTCTTCAATCCTCTTCCATGCACTTCCACATTGTGTGAATATGTCATCGTTCCCGAGGGAATCCCTTTCATTATTCCTAGCTAGGGATTCCCTTGATCAAGAAGACTCTCCACACAGGTCGGGACCTTGGCAAAGGGGAGAGAAGCGATATTTATTTTCCGATGAGCAAACTCCAAACATTGCCTGTTTGGGGTCGGTGTGGTTGAACCCGAGCAGGCAATGTTCGATGCGAAACCTGAACTTTCCAGATCAGGTTTGCTCATCGCTAGATATAGTGTGATATGTAATGGATGACAAAAAGAAGCCATTAAGTGTAATACCACTAGCACATGAGAGTAAAATGATGGTCACTTGTCTTAGATCAGGGGTGTCAAACTCATATTCACCAAGGGCCACACCAATTTAATGTTGTCCCTAAAGGGCCGTTTGTTACTGAAAGACCAGATGCACACAATCGAGTCCCGTCCAGAACATGCATTTCTCTGCACAGAGCAGTGCATGCCCCTGTATAAGGCATGTCACGGTGGATCAGCTCTTTACCAAGCACTGTCACATCTTCCCTGGATCTCACTGAAATTGTGGAGAGCTATGTCTGCAGCTTCCAGTCACGTGTCCTTGTCCTTGGTGCTGAAAGCTGCTGGTAAACAGCTGGTTCAATGCAGAATACAACTGGAACCTATTCTTGTAATAAAAAAGAAGAAGCGGGCGGCACCGCTGTTACCGTGCTAGGATCCGTGGCTTGCAGCAGGCGGTGAGCTCACATGGAGGATTCCCGGGTGCTTGACCTCATAACAAATCACTTGTGGTTTCCAAAGAAAAAAGGTTGCACTCTGCGAGATAATAGTGAAGATTTATTGACACATAATTACATGTCACGTCGGGGATGTGATAACACATCCCCGACGTGACATGTAATTATGTGTCAATAAATCTTCACTATTATCTCGCAGAGTGCGACCTTTTTTCTTTGGAAACCTATTCTTGGCCTAATCTGAGGAATGGGCATCAACAGAAAAAGGGATCCTGAAGTGAGATTACCACTTTTATCTGCTGCTCCATTCTTTGGTGTACTGGCAGAGTGTTCTGTGAGGGCTAATCCCAAAACCCCCCTTCTGAAGACCTGATAAAGAGGCTCTGTAGAAGCTGGTTAACCACCACCTTAGTTCAGCAAAGCCAATATCTCTGTTCTGCAGAGAAGGTTGGTGGTATTAACCCTGTAGTCAGTCAACAGTCCCCCTGCTTCCATACATAGCCTGCATTAAAGGGGTATTCTCATGCCGAACAGCAAAATAAGGCAGCATGCTTTCAGCAATCATGTTGTGGTAAGCATGCTGCCAATCTTCCCCTCCTGGTACTTACCTAGAGGTCTTCTGCTCATCTTTGCCTGATCTCCTGACTGTGTGGGCTGGCGATCGCCATGCTGGATCCGGAGGCCACCACAAGTCCTCTCCTTCTTCCCAGCGTCCTCTTCTTCTGCTTGATCTCATCGCAGCACTGCGCATTTGCAGCAGTGTTTTGGTGACAGGAGAGGCATCCTGCCCGCTGGATTGACTGATGAATAGGGCAGGAGTAACATCATGTCAGTGAGCAGCCAGGAGACATTCGGCCTCACTGCCACGGCATTCTTCATGCTTCATGGATCAGTTATCCAGGCAAGATGAAAAGATAGCCAGAAGCAGGAGAAGACGTCACGGGGAACCGCTAGACAGCACTCCGGGACCCAAGAGTGGCCGCAGCTGCGACAGGTAATTATGTCAGTTTTTTTGTGTTCTAGGGTGATAATACTCCTTTAAGGCCAGCCAATAGAGCTGCTGAAAAGGCAGCCACAAGAATCCCCAGCAATTGGGGTCCTGTATATTTTACCCCCAGGTATGTTCAGCTCTAGATGTTTTGTTCCCTGTATGTTTACCTCAAAAGCTAAGGGTGAAACATCTGGGGTCAAAATGCTAGGGGCAAAACATCAGATGGTGACACTTCCAGGGACAAAATGCTGTAGGTGAAACATCCGGGGGCAAACTGCTGGGGGTGAAAAATCCAGGCGCGAAACATCCGGGGGCAAAACATCGGGGGGTGAACTGCTGGGGGCGAAACATCCGGGGTGAACTGCCGGGGGCGAAAAATCCAGGGGCGAAACATCCGGTGTCGAACTGCTGGTGGTGAAACATCCGGGGGCGAACTGCTGGGGGTGAAACATTCGGGGGTGAACTGCTGGGGCGAAACATCCGGGGGCGAAACATCCAGGGGCGAACTGCTGGGGGTGAAAAATCCAGGCGCGAATCATCCGGGGGCAAAACATCGGGGGATGAACTGCTGGGGGCGAAACATCCAGGGTGAACTGCCGGGGGCGAAAAATCCAGGGGCGAAACATCCGGTGTCAAACTGCT
Organism: Dendrobates tinctorius; assembly: GCF_039654945.1. Taxonomy (NCBI): domain Eukaryota; kingdom Metazoa; phylum Chordata; class Amphibia; order Anura; family Dendrobatidae; genus Dendrobates; species Dendrobates tinctorius. Next base: position 33,969,884 of record NW_027361711.1, read on the forward strand.
GGTGGTGAAACATCCGGGGGCGAACTGGGGGTGAAACATTCGGGGGTGAACTGCTGGGGGCGAAACATCCAGGGGAGAAACATCCGGGGGCGAACTGCTGGGGGCGAAACATCCAGGGGCGAGAAATCAGGGGGTGAACTGCTGGGGGCAAAATATCCGGGGGCAAACTGCTGGGGGCAAAATATCCGGGGGTGAACTGCTGGGGGTGAAACAACCGGGGGCGAACTGCTGGGGGCGAAACATCCGGGGGCAAACTGCTGGGGCGAAACATCCGGGGGCGAAGTGCTGGGGGTGAAACATCCGGGGGCGAACTGCTGGGGGTGAAACATTCGGGGGTGAACTGCTGGGGGTGAAACATTCGGGGGTGAACTGCTGGGGGCGAAACATCCGGGGGCGAAACATCCAGGGGCGAAACATCCGGGGGCGAACTGCTGGGGGCGAAACATCCAGGGGCGAGAAATCAGGGGGTGAACTGCTGGAGGCAAAATATCCAGGGGCGAGAAATCAGGGGCAAACTGCTGGGGGCGAAACAAACGGGGGCGAACTGCTGGGAGCGAAACATCTGGGGGCGAACTGCTGGGGGTGAAACATCCAGGGGCGAACTGCTGGGGGCGAAACATCCGGGGCGAAGTGCTGGGGGTGAAACATCCGGGAGCAAACTGCTGGAGGCGAAACATCCGGGGGCGAGCTGCTGGGGGGAAACATCCGGGGGCAAACTGCTGGGGGCGAAATATCCGGGGGTGAACTGCTGGGGGTGAAACAACCGGGGGCGAACTGCTGGGGGCGAAACATCCGGGGGCAAACTGCTGGGGCGAAACATCCGGGGGCGAAGTGCTGGGGGTGAAACATCCGGGGGCGAACTGCTGGGGGTGAAACATTCGGGGGTGAACTGCTGGGGGTGAAACATTCGGGGGTGAACTGCTGGGGGCGAAACATCCGGGGGCGAAACATCCGGGGGCGAACTGCTGGGGGCGAAACATCCAGGGGCGAGAAATCAGAGGGTGAACTGCTGGGGGCGAAATATCCAGGGGCGAGAAATCAGGGGCAAACTGCTGGGGGCGAAACAAACGGGGGCGAACTGCTGGGAGCGAAACATCTGGGGGCGAACTGCTGGGGGTGAAACATCCAGGGGCGAACTGCTGGGGGCGAAACATCCGGGGCGAAGTGCTGGGGGTGAAACATCCGGGAGCAAACTGCTGGAGGCGAAACATCCGGGGGCGAGCTGCTGGGGGCGAAACATCCGGGGTGAACTGCCGGGGGCGAAAAATCCTGGGGCGAAACATCCGGTGTCGAGCTGCTGGTGGTGAAACATCCGGGGGCGAACTGCTGGGGGTGAAACATTCGGGGGTTAACTGCTGGGGCGAATCATCCAGGGGCGAAACACCGGGGGCGAACTGCTGGGGGCGAAACATCCAGGGGCGAGAAATCAGGGGGTGAACTGCTGCGGGCGAAATATCCGGGGGCAAACTGCTGGGAGTTAAACATCCGGGGGCACACTGCCGGGGGCGAACTGCTGGGGGTGAAACAACCGGGGGCGAACTTCTGGGGGCGAAACATCCAGGGGCAAACTGCTGGGGGGCGAAACATCCGGGGGCGAAGTGCTGGGGATGAAACATCCGGGGGAGAACTGCTGGGGGTGAAACATTCGGGAGTGAACTGCTGGGGGCGAAACATCCGGGGGCGAAACATCCGGGGGCGAACTGCTGGGGGCGGAACATCCAGGGGCGAGAAATCAGGGGGTGAACTGCTGGGGGCGAAACATCCAGGGGCACACTGCCGGGGGCGAACTGCTGGGGGTGAAACAAACGGGGGCGAACTGCTGGGGCGAAACATCCGGGGGCGAACTGTTGGGGGTGAAGCATCCGGGGGCGAAATGCTGGGGGCGAAACATCCGGGGCGAACTGCTGGGGGTGAAACATCCGGGGGCGAACTGCTGGGGGCGAAACATCCGGGGGCGAAACATCCGGGGGGCGAAACATCTGGGGGCGAACTGCTGGGGGCGAAACATCCGGGGACGAACTGCTGGGGGCGAAACATCCAGGGGCGAACTGCCGGGGGTGAACTGCTGGGGGCGAAACATCCGGGGGCGAACTGTGGGGGTGAACTGCTGGGAACTGCTGGGGGCAAAATGTGCAGGGGTGAAATGTGCGGGGGCGAAACCTCCTGGGGGCCAAATGCTGGGGGCGAAATGTGCAGGGGCAAAATGTACCCGGGGGCAAACTGCTGTGGGCAAACTGCTGGGGACGAACTGCTGGGGGCGAACTGCTTGGGGCGAAACATCCAAATCCCGCCTTGTCTGCCATTTTGTTAGTGGGTCACCCTCCCAGGGCTGTGGGGTACTCGGTACCGGGCCGGTCTCTCAAAGGGGAGTCACAGCAGCGGTGACCCGGTCCGTGGCTGTGGGCGCCCATGTAAAAGGGGTTAAGTGATGGAATAAAGTTTATGAGTGAATGATTTGTGACGCCACCTGTGGTGGTCGGCAATGAGGATGTTAAGCCGACGCTGCAGACAGAGCCTCTGGGACAGATGGTGTGGCGCAGCAATGATGCTGTGGCCCCCCACAGGTAGGGCAGCAATCCCAGGGCAGTGTAGATAAGTGTTGAGGAAGAGGGTGCAGTGTTAGGCACAGAGATGTAGCAGTGCTGAAGAAGTTGCAGGAAGAAGGCAAGGACACACCAGGGTGCAGTTTCGTTTACCTTTACTTTGCTTGGCAAATGCAGTCCAGAATCCAAATTACAGATGGAACAGAAGCTGGCCAGCCTGGAAGCAACTTAGGAATCTCTCTATGCAGATGGGTTGTGTAGTCTCTAGAGTTGAGCGATACCGTCCGATACTTCAAAGTATCGTATCGGATGGTATCGGCCGATCTTTAAAAAAAGTATCGGTATCGCCGATTCCGATACCGGAAGTCCCATTCAAGTCTATGGGACTTCCGGTATCGGAATAAGAAAAACCCTTTCCTGCCCTTGTACAGCCTCTCTGGGGTCTGTACGGGCCTTTCGGGGGGCTGTGCCAGCCTGCCAGGGGGTCTGTGCAGGCTCCGGTGGTCTGTGCCGGCCTGCCGGTGGTCTGTGCAGGCTCCGGGGGGCTGTGCCGGCCTGCCGGGGGGCTGTGCCGGCCTGCCGGGGGGCTGTGCAGGCTCCGGGGGGCTGTGCCGGCCTGCCGGGGGGCTGTGCCGGCCTGCCGGGGGGCTGTGCAGGCTCCGGGGGGCTGTGCCGGCCTGCCGGGGGGCTGTGCCGGCCTGCCGGTGGTCTGTGCAGGCTCCGGGGGTCTGTGCAGGCATCGTCCGATGGGACTACAAGTCCCATCGGGTGATGCCTGCTACCATGACAGTGATTGACACATTAGCCAATGATGGGACAGTAGTAGTCCCATCATCCGGCTAATGTGTTAAATGTAAAAAAAAAAAAAAAAATTACATGCTACATACATACAACATGCATACTACATACATGCTACATTCATACTACATACTACATACATGCTACATTCATACTACATAAATACTACATGCAACATACATACTACATATATACTACATGCATGCTACATACATACTGCATGCTACATACATACCACATATATACTACATACATACTACATGCATGCTACATGCATGCTACATGCTACATACATAACACATATATACTACATGCATGCTACATACATACTACATGTTACATACTACATATATACTACATGCATGCTACATACTACATGCTACATACATACTACATATATACTACATGCATGCTACATACATACTGCATGCTACATGCATACTACATACATACTACATACATACTACATGCTACATACATACTACATATATACTACATACATACTATATACATACTACATGCATGCTACATGCATGCTACATACATACCACATATATACTACATACATACTACATGCATGCTACATGCATGCTACATGCTACATACATAACACATATATACTACATGCATGCTACATACATACTACATGCTACATACTACATATATACTACATGCATGCTACATACTACATGCTACATACATACTACATATATACTACATGCATGCTACATACATACTGCATGCTACATGCATGCTACATACATACTACATACATACTACATGCTACATACATACTACATACATACTACATGCATGCTACATGCATGCTACATACATACCACATACATAACACATATATACTACATGCATGCTACATACATACTACATGCTACATACATACCATATACATACTACATGCATGCTACATACATACTACATGCATGCTACATACATACTACATGCTACATACATACTACATATATACTACATGCATGCTACATACATACTACATGCTACATACATACTACATATATACTACATGCATGCTACATACTACATGCTACATACATACTACATATATACTACATGCATGCTACATACATACTACATGCTACATACATACCACATACATACTACATATATACTACATGCATGCTACATACATACTGCATGCTACATGCATGCTACATACATACTACATACATACTACATGCTACATACATACCACATATATACTACATACATACAATACATTCATACAATACATACATAGACATACAGTACATATAACATAGAGTAACATACTTACCAATACTTGTCACATTGTTCCCTGAAGCCATTGTCTTTTCCGGAATAAATATTAACATAACAAACCACAAAAATACTCACCCACGATCCGAAGCAGTCCACGAGTGTGTCCCACGACGATCTTGGGTAGAGAACTGCAGCATCAGCTGTTGCTGCCGTTCTCTACGGGCTGCAGGAATCCAATGACGGAAGGTAGGTATCCTTCCGCACTGTATTCCTCCGCCACTTAAAAAAAAAAAAAGTCCCTAGTCTCACTTTATGCCATTGCTGTGTGGGAAATTCTTAGCCTTTACTGGGTAGTAAAAAAAATTATATAGGGTCTCCCTATAAATTCAAACCAGCAAGGCTAAACAGACAGCTGTGGGTTGATCTTAATAGACTGGGAATGGGCCAAGGATATTGCTCCCCCCTCCCAGTCTACCAATATCAGCCTTCAGCCTCCCCAGAAATGACATTTCCATAAAATTCCCCAAATATGGTGCTTAGCTTCGCTCTTCCCAATTGTCCTGTGGCGATGGCAAGAGAGGTAATAGAGTTGGGGTTGATGTCAGCTTTGTATAGTCAGCTGACATCAAGCCCAGGGGTTAGTAATGGAGAAGCATCTACAGTATAAGATGCCCCTATTAAAAAAACCATAGTAAGTTTTGAAATAACACAGAAAGAACAAAATCCTTTATTTGAAATAAATACTCCCCGATCCTCTTTTTCACATTTATTGCTGTGAAAATGAAAGTAATAAAAAACATATTCCTCACCTGTCCGATGAGAAGATAATCCTTTCCTCCCCCGCCGTAATCCATCTCTGCTACTTCTGGATGTCTTGATGAATGGTGCCATTATGCAACCGTTCACCCTGATATCCAGAAGGCACTGAGCTGAGCCGGGGGCCAGCTTCAGTGATGAGCAGTAACATCATAAGGGTTACTGCTGGTCACTGAAGTTGTGGTTCCCACGCTCAGTTAACTGTGAGCCGACCAATGACCTGGAGTAGCCTTCATGACGTCACCACTAGTACTGTGAGAATTTTCTCACAGTGCTAGCGGTAATCTCATTGAGGTCACTGCAGTTCACCGGGCCGCTCACAGTGAACTGAGAATGGGACCCGTGGGTACATTGAACTACAACCACCACTAACCACCACCGCTCATCTAGTGACAACAGAAGATGATGCATAGTGATCTCCATGACGTCGTTGGTGGCCATCATTTCTGCTCAGTGTGAATCGACTTTCATCAGTGAACAGCAATGAGGTCCACTTGTCCCTCGTCCAGCGTATCTGCTCCCTGGCCCATGTAAGGTGTTGATGCCTGTGCCTAGTGGTATGTTCAGGTACCCTTGAACATCATCTAGTTGAAGATGAAATGTTCTCAAAAGGCCTTAAGCTGAAGATGACACATTGCCTTTGTATTTTAGGCAAAAAATTGTCATCTTTTACATTTTAAAAATTACAAATATGAAAAGGGACTAATGCAAAAAATTGGGCACCTTGCCTGAGTGCTGAGAAGATAGACAGAGGGCAGAGAGGAACTCGGAGGAAATAGGGTATGCCTGAGGGCAGAGAAGAGTTCCAATGAAACAGTCTAAGAGTAGACCGGATCACAAAGTTTATGACCTGAGGACAGAGGGGAATGCCGAGGAGACAGCTTGAAGACAGAGAGGGGCACAGATGAGATGGCCTGAGGACAGAGAAAAGCACTGAGGATACAAGGCCTGAGGGTGGACTGATATGAAGAAGTTACAGTAGGTTAGAGTAGAGTGTAAGCTCTTATGGTCAGCAGCAGGGTTCTCTTTCACCCGTTGAGTGTAAGTTCTTATGGTCAGCAAGGTTCCATTTCTCTCACTTCTCCTTCAATTTTTCATGCTATTAAAATCTTTTCAGTATTGAGCTTTGCACAAATTCATTAGCCACAAATCAAATATCAAATTTTTGGGCACAATTTGGCGAAGTCAGCTAAATCAAATTTCAAAAGATTCATTATTCTCTAGTGGACTTTGTTTCTTTAAAACATTTAAAAAAACACATTTCTTTTTAGATTACTACTGTAGTAAGACTGAAACAAACAGATATTATGTGTGCATTTTTTTCATTGTAACACAAAATAATGCTCAATTAAGCAATAAAATTAAACACAATCCCACTGCCACAGATATATTTATTTGCAAGCTAGAAAATAAAACTTATTCTGTAACTCAAATTGTGGCATCACACCAAGGAGCTGTACTTTCAGGTGCAATGAAGTAATCGGCATACAGGTTTCAAACTCTCAATCCAGATGTCAGATCTATGGTTTACTTCATGTTATAGATTGTAGAGTTGTTATTGTGGTTGCCTCATGGATCTCCAATTTTTCGAGAAATAATATGTCATACATTCAGACAAAGTTGTGGACACCTGCTTGGATGACGGAGTTGACATTTTACTTTTATTTGAATAAAGCTAAAACCTGCACACCATTTTAAACATACTATACGAAAGATGCATTCTGCAAACCTCCTAGCTGTTGTGTACCTGTAGTAATCGCAGGTACGCGGGATGCATGCAGTGACGAGATGGGAGACGGGAGGAACTCAAGATGTAACTTATATATATATATATACATATATATATATATATATAGGCCTTTAGGGCTATCTCGAGCAACCAAACAAGCTAACAATAGTTATCCTCGCAGGGATCAAAACAGGAATACACTGGTAAAATGAACACGATTAACCCAGCAATGACCGGTCGCTATAGGGCCACGGTATGGCCGACTACAGGTCCTGAGTATTAACTACAACGTGTCACTTAAATGTTAAAATGTTGGCATGGCAAGGTCTGGTACAGGGTTTGTGCGTGACTGGAGGGATGTGGATTTGCCAGAAAGTGCTCCTCCACCCAGCACTCGCAGTGCATCATTGACACCGGGAACATTGGCCCACATGTCAGATTATGCCTTGCAGATCCTAAAAAGGGACCCTGTTATGAATGGGTCACCGTGGAGGAAAAAGCAAACAAACTAAGCCACAGAAAACAGACTGGTTGGTAACTATGCAGATTGCAGATCCCTGATCTTACCACACAACTAGCAGTAGCCGTGGAGCGTGCCTACGATGAACCTAGACGCCTCGTCACGGCCGGAGGACTACATAAGCCTAAAGCAAGAAAAGGGAAAACTAACTGCCCCAGAGCAGACCCCAAAGGAATAGATATCCCCCACTCATGTATTGGCGGTGAAACAAGATGAAGGCACAAACACAGGCAGGAAAATAGGCTGAGCAAATAATGGGGCCCAAACTAACTAGACAGGAAAGGAAAGGGAAGACACTATCTGCAACCTGCAAAAAACCCTACAAAAATAATGTCCAACTCTCCCACTATATTAGCACTCTGAAATATTCTGAGACAGAGCAAAAAGAGACCGAACTAGTAAGGGACAAAAAGTCAATTGGCAAAATACTGATAAATAAGAGTGGGAATTCAGCTCAGCCCCCAGCCGGGGCTGGCAGACCACACAAAAAAACTGAATAGACCAGCAAAATCAAGTGTGAACATTAGCAGAAAAACTTAGCTTTAGATGACTGGAACAGAGCTGAAAACCAAGAGCTGACAAGCCAGAAGGAATCACCAGCAACTGAATAGGGCATCGGCTGTCTTAAATTCAATCTGAGAATCCTGAGATCCAGTCGTCATCCTCATTCTCAGGTGGCAGATCTCCACCGATCAAACCAGCCACACCACCTCCCGTCACCACCAGAGGGAGTCCAGAAGGGGAACTCACAACTGGTGAGAATGAACTCACAACAGTACCCCCCCTTGAGGAGGGGTCACCGAACCCTCATCCATGCCACCAGGCCGATCAAGATGGGCCCGGTGAAAAGCACAAACTAATCTATTGGCATGAATATTGGAGGCGGAGACCCAAGAATTATCCTCCTGCCCATAACCCTTCGATTTGACCAAATAATGGAGTCTCAGTCTAACCAAACGAGAATCCAATATTTTCTCTAACTCATATTCCACATTACCTTCGACCGACACAGGGTCAGGAGGTGCTGCCATAGGAACCACTGGCTCAACAAACCTCTTAAACAGAGATTTGTGAAATACGTTATGGATCTTGAACGTAACTGGAAGAGCCAATCGAAAGGAAACAGGATTAAGAATTTCCAAAATCTTATAAGGACCAATAAATCTTGGATTAAATTTAGGAGATGCAACCTTCATAGGAATAATCTTAGTCGACAACCAAACCATATCACCCACTTTAAACTGGGGACCAATGGTCCTATGCCGGTTGGAAAATCGCTGGGCCTTTTCCTAAGAAAGTGACAACTTATCCACCACTTGGTCTCATATCTGCTGCATTCTCTTAACCACAGTGTCCACACCTGGGCAGGACGAAGATTCCACTTGCCCTGAAGAGAACCGAGGATGAAACCCAAAATTACAGAAAAAGGGTGACATCAAAGTGGCAGAACTAGCTCTATTGTTCAGCGCGAATTCGGCCAAGGGCAAAAATGAGACCCAATCATCCTGATCAGCAGATATAAAACATCTCAAATAAGACTCCAAGGTCTGGTTTGTTCTCTCAGTCTGTCCATTGGTCTGGGGATGAAACGCAGAGGAGAAGGAAAACTGAATTCCCAGATTGAAACAAAAGGCTTTCCAGAATCTGGAAACAAACTGGACTCCTCTGTCGGACATAATGTTCTCAGGAATCCCATGTAACCGAGCCACCTGTTGTAAAAGCAAGGGCACCAACTCAGCAGAAGATGGCAACTTTGGGAGTGGTACAAGATGGACCATCTTCGAAAATCTATCACAAATCACCTAGATAACAGTCATTCTCTGAGAGACAGGAAGATCAGAAATAAAATCCATTGAGATATGGGTCCATGGCCTCTTGGGCACCGGCAAGGGCATCAGCAACCCACTAGAACAAGGACAGGGTTTAGACCGAGAACAAGTCCACCAGGACTGTACAAAATTCCTGACATCACGAGATAAGGCAGGCCACCAAAAGGACCGATTCACCAAATCTCTGGTACCAAAAATATCTGGATGACCAGCCAATGCGGAGCAATGAAGTTCAGACATCACTCTCTTTCTCCACTGGTCAGGAACATACAATTTTCCCATAGGGCAACGCTCAGGTTTATCCTCCTGAAATTCCTCCAGGGCACGTCTCAAATCGGGTGAAATGGCAGAAAGAACTACCACCTCACCTAGGATGGTAGTAGGCTCGGACACACTAAGAGAATCGGCAAAGAAACTCCTAGAAAGGGCGTCTGCCTTAACATTCTTAGTGCCCGGAAGAAAAGAGACCACAAAATTAAAACGCGTGAAAAACAAGGCCCATCTAGCCTGTCTAGGATTCAAGCGTTTGGCCAACTCCAGATAAATCAAATTCTTGTGATCGGTGAGGACCACAACTTGATGTCTAGCTTCCTCCAACCAATGTCTCCACTCCTCAAATGCCCACTTCATGGCCAACAATTCCCGATTCCCCACGTCATAGTTGCGTTCAGATGGGGAGAACTTTCGAGAAAAGAAGGCACAGGAATTCATCTTAGAAGTCACAGGGCCTTTTTGGGACAAAAAAGCTCCTCCACCAATCACAGAAGCATCTACCTCCACCTGAAATGGAAGTGAGACATCAGGTTGCCGTCAAACTGGAGCTGAAGTAAATCTCTGCTTAAGCTCCTGAAATGCTGAGATAGCCTCAGGAGACTAATTCAGCACATCAGCGCCCTTCTTGGTCAGATCAGTCAGTGGTTTGACAATACCAGAAAAATTACCTATAAATTTACGATAGAAATTAGCAAAATCCAAAAACTTCTGGAGGGCCATCAAAGTAGGCTGAACCCAATCATAAATGGCCTGTACCTTGGCCGGGTCCATTTCAATAGTCGATGGAGATAAGATAAATCCCAAAAATGAAATCCTCTGTACACCAAAGAGGCATTTCGATCCCTTAACAAACAGGGAATTCTCTCTCAAAATCCGGAACACAGTCCGAACGTGTTCCACATGAGAATCCCAAACACTAGAAAAGATCAAAATATCATCCAGATAGATGATCAAAAACTTATCCACAAAGTCACGGAAAATATAATTCATAAAGGACTGGAAGACAGAAGGGGCATTAGTGAGCCCAAAAGGCATCACCAGGTATTCAAAATGTCCCTCCGGAGTATTAAACGCCGTCTTCCATTCATCCTCGTGCTTGATGCGAATAAGATTATACGCCCCCCTGAGGTCAAGCTTAGTAAACCAGCAGGCACTCTTAACTCTGGAGAATAAATCAGACATCAGAGGTAACGGGTACTGATATTTAACCGTAATCTTGTTAAGGGAACGATAATCAATACATGGTCTTAATGAACCATCTTTCTTGGCCACAAAAAAATAAACCAGCACCTAAAGGTGACGAGGATGGTCTAATATGACCCTTCTCAAATGACTCCTTAATATAGGATCGCATAGCATCATGTTCGGGTACTGATAAGTTGAAAAGCCGACCCTTGGGAAATTTACACCCAGGCATCAACTCAATTGCACAATAATAACTCCTATGAGGAGGCAAAGACGCAGACTTGCTCTCACTAAATACATCAGAAAAATCGGCTAGATAATCAAGAATATCATGAGACTGAAGAGAGGTGGAGAAAACAGGAGCGTCCCTAAGAACACACTGACAACTCCAACTCACCACAGACCCAGATTTCCAATCCAAAACTGGATTATGAGTTTGCAACCAAGGAAAACTCTGAACAATAGTATCATGCAAATTATACAGCACCAAAAATTTACAATTTTCTTGGTGGTCTGGGGCAACCCGCATCGTCAACTGGGTCCAAAACTGAGGTTTATTCTCTGCCAAAGGAGTAGCATCAATACCCCTCAAAATCCATCAGATTCAAGGCTGCTCCTGAATCCACAAAAGCCTTCGTGGAAAATATGGATAAGGAGCAGATCAGTGTAATTGCCAAAAGAAACTTAGGTTGTATACTGCCCACAGCAAATGTGTGTGCAAAACGTTTCTATCGTTTTGGGCAGACAGAAATAATATGAGAGACGTCTCCACAGAAAAAAACACAGCTTACTATGCCTTCTAAACCCCTGACGTTGGGCCCTAGACAAAACTCTATCACATTGCATAGGTTCAGACATTTGTCCAAAAGGTGGCAACTCCTCTCGTGTAGTTTTGTGTTCACGTAAACGCTGATCAATTTGAATGGCTAATGACATAGAATCGTCAAGACCAGAGGGAACAGGAAATCCCACCATAGTATCTTTTATGGTTTCTGACAAACCCTTCCGAAAGACAGCTGCCAAGGCACCATCATTCCAGGTAGTAAGGACCGCCCACTTTCGGAATTTTTGACAGTATAACTCTGCAGAATCCTGACCCTGGTTCAATGCCAATGGGGCTTTCTCAGCTTGATCAATAGCATTAGGTTCATCATACAACAAACCCAAGGCTTGAAAAAATGCATCCACATTAGTCAGAATAGGATCTTCAGGTGTCAAAGAAAACGCCCAATCCTGGGGATCGCCGCACAGCAAAGAGATGACAATTTTAACCTGCTGCGCAGAGCTCCCCGATGAATTAGGCTTCAAGGCAAGAAATAATTTACAATTATTCTTAAAATTCAAAAATGTAGACTGATCCCCAAAAAACACATCAGGAGTAGGGATCCTTGGTTCAGCAGCATGAGAATGAGCGAGATAGGTGGAAATTCCCCGCACTTCAGCAGTGAGGTGCTCCACACGATGAGACAATTGCTTAATCTCCATTTAAAAAAAAAAAATCCTCCAACGGCACCAGAAAAAAAGAGAAAAAAATATACATATAAAAAAAAAAAAAAGACATTCTGACACTTTTTTCCTTTTTTTTTTTTTTACAATTCTTTCCTGCTTTTGAGTACCCTAGAATCTGCGGTATGGCTGGTGATTCTGTTATGAATGGGTCACCGTGGAGAAAAAAGCAAACAAGCTAAGCCACAGAAAACAGAGTGGTTGGTAACTATGCAGATTGCAGATCCCTGATCTTACCACACAACTAGCAGTAGCCATGGAGCGTGCCTACGATGAACCTAGACGCCTCGTCACGGCCGGAGGACTACATAAGCCTAAAGCAAGAAAAGGGAAAACTAACTGCCCCAGAGCAGACCCCAAAGGAATAGATAGCCCCCACACATGTATTGACGGTGAAACAAGATGAAGGCACAAACACAGGCAGGAAAATAGGCTGAGCAAATGATGGGGCCCAAACTAACTAGACAGGAAAGGAAAGGGAAGACACTATCTGCAACCTGCAAAGAACCCTACAAAAATAATGTCCAACACTTCTGATAGCAAAATAAACCCTGAAGTCACTAGACTTCTCCCACCATATCAGCACTCTGAAATATTCTGAGACAGAGCAAAAAGAGAGCGAAGTAGTAAGGGACAAAAAGCCAATTATCAAAATACTGATAAATAAGAGTGGAAATTCAGCTCTGCCCCCAGCCGGGGCTGGCAGACCACACAAAAAAAACTGAATAGACCAACAAAATCAAGTGTGAACATTAGCAGAAAAACTTAGCTTTAGATGACTGGAACAGAGCTGAAAACCAAGAGCTGACAAGCCAGAAGGAATCACCAGCAACTGAATAGGGCGTCGGCTGTCTTAAATCCAATCTGAGAATCCTGAGATCCATTCGTCATCCTCATTCTCAGGTGGCAGATCTCTACCGATCAAACCAGCCGCACCACCTCCCGTCACCACCAGAGGGAGTCCAGAAGGGGAACTCACAACTGGTGAGAATGAACTCACAACAGGACCCCCGCATTGCCAAAATGATGAACGTTGACGACTACTGGTTGGCCAGCATCCTGGATCCACGCTATAAAGGCAAATTCCAAAACATCATGCCACAGGAGAACCTTGACCTAATATTGGCTAACAAACAAGCAACTCTGGTAAACCGGTTGGTTGAGGAATTCCCAGCACACAGCAGCGGTGATGGTTCTCACACGAGCCGTAGGGGCTGGGGGCAACTTGGAAGAGGTGTTGGTGGTGCACACATCAGAAGTGGCGTTGGAGACAGGGGTTTCATGACCATGTTGTGGACTGATTTTTCAAGTCCCGCTCACACGACTGGTAATACTGCATTGATTGAAAGTGACAGGAGACAGCACTTGTCAACTATGGTTACAAACTACTTCTCATCCCATATCGATGTTCTCCCTCACAGGTCATTCCCATTTGACTGCTAGACTGGACACCTGGCCTGAATTGGCACAATGTGCCTTACAGGAGCTCACTTGCCCAGCTGCAAGTGTGCTATCGGAAAGAGTCTTCAGTGCTGCTGGATCAATCCTGACAGAAAAAAGGACCCCTCTCTCGACCCAAAATGTGGATGATCTAACCTTCATTAAAATGAACCATGCATGGGTTTCCAAGGATTTTGTCACACCTTACCCTGATGACACATAGGTTGCCAGAAAAATGGTTTTCTTTGGTCCACCTCTTCCTGGGATTTGACCAATTTCGCCTTTACCAGCAGGTGAATGTCCCACATCAACATATGCCATTTTGTAAACCTCCCTAACTGGGCTGCCTCCTCCCCCCATGGCTGGGGTCACCACCTAGTGCATGCAACCATGCGAGTGCCGATGCCCTGGACAGGTGGGTGGGCCAGGCCGACTCTTGGGCGCGGGCACTGGCACAGGGTCCCTCATAGTGCAATCAAGTGTCTCTCACGGTGGGGGTGCACGCCCGCCGTCAGACACACTGCCGTACTATGAGGGGCCCAGTGCCAGTACCGATGCCCACGAGTGGGCCCCCCTTGCTTGGGCAGGGCCCCAGCATTTGCAATGTTTACCTCTCCCTGCTCCTCCGCTGTGTAGTCTGGGCTGTCAAATCCTTCACTGGGACTGCCACTACAAAATTTGGTGAACTGATAGAAGATGATGGTTACGACGTAGCTATGCCTTGTCCCGCTTGCCGGGCTCTAGCTTCAGATGATCAATGGCTTCCATTTCTTATGGACGTCGACTCACAATGAGATGCAGTGGTGGTTTCTCATCAGCTTTCACAGTTTTCCTACCCACAGACGTGTGACATTCCAGCTCGCATTTTTAAATGTGCTCTCTCATGCCAATCCCATAGAATCGCCTACGGCCTGTGGCTTCTGTGTTTTGCACTCCAAAGTTACGTGACGTCATGATAGGCAGTGAGCACCATGTTTACATCTCTCCCTGTGATCAAAATTGGATGGATATGAGTAACGGCAATGGGATCAACGGTACTGCGATACAGCAACACTTTCTTCACAAAGAACTGTTTTCGCTGTCTCCACACACAAATTAATTGAGGGTCAGCATCGCCTCTGAGAATTGTGGTGGAAGTTTTTCCCGTGAATAGTAATTCCTAGATTTCTGCAATCACTAGACTTTATGTCAGTAATTGTATGCATTTCATTTCCTATTGCGGAGAGTCTGGACTGTCTTACTGAGACAGAAATATATATGAAGATTAAAAAATACCACCAAAAGTGTATACTGGTGTACACTTCAAATACATTTCCTTTTTTCGACTTTTTAGAATGTTGTCTAATAGATACTGAGAACACTGAGATTTTAAATGTTTAAACTATGCTATATATACCTGCTATCCAGTGATAATGTACCCTTTCTCAACTTTGTACAATCGGGTCAAATCCATACTGGACCTGAGACCGTCTGAGCCTGCCTCCTGATCTATAGACATAGGTTTTTAATGTGTAAACTATGGTATATATACCTGTTATCCAGTGATACGGTACCCTTTCTCACCTTTGTCCAATCACGTCTAATCCATACTGGGCCTGAGACCATCTGAGCCTGCTTCCTGATATATAGACATAGGTTTTTAATGTGTAAACTATGCTACATATATACTTGTTATTCGGTGAAACTGTACCCTTTATCAACTTTCTAGAATCTTGTGGAATCCCTACTGGGCCTGAGAACAGCTGCCGAGCTGTTAAGCAAGCTACAGCACCTGTGGTTTGGACACGTAATTTTTTGCATTTTTTCAGGAATGCCGGATAGGCCTAATTCAGGAATTGCGGTTGACCTGCACTTACTGGGAAATCATCATTCGCGGGGAATAATTGGAATCACAGATCCCCATCACTAACGGTGTTCAGCGGGTTATCTGCACCTGTAAGCGACAAAAGCTGGTCCTTTCAGTGTAGCACGCATGCAGCCCCGAACATGTAAGGCCATGATAGACCTGTTATTGCTCGATCTCATGTGCCAGAGCCTCGCTATCCCTCTAGTAAGCTTGACGTGTACCGCGGGGGCATGCCGGAGTCTCGTTCGTTAACGGAATAAAGCTGACAAATCGCTAGCACAACTACAAAAGGAAATACCACACCACACACAGAATCGACAAAACTTTCAATGTGTGCATCTTTTCTTGAGGTGGCATGGTTGTGGTTTCCCGGGTGGAGTCCAATTAAGCCGCAGGCTCCACTCCTGGTGGTGCCCTTTTGGACATTCCTTTAAGGTTCAGCTTTGCAATCATACTGCCCCCGGAAAGCAAACACTTTGCCTTCATGGATGCTGTTTGGAGGTTCGTGGGAATAACGCCGCCTGATCGCCAGTTGGCATAATTTATTGGTGGGAAGGCTGACGGTATATGATCGTGTTCGATTACAGAATTTTTTTTTTTAGTTTGTATTGTACATTTTTATTCCAGCCTTTCTTGACTTCATAAGGGCATGACAAGCCTATATCTGTGTCTCCTCCACCTCCTCCTTTTACTCCTCCACCTCTTTTCTAAATGTAGTTGCCCTTTTCCATATGTTAATTTTTGTCTTCTGAGCATTTTTTTGGCTTTGGGACACCTTTTAAGGTGTTTTGTAATTGTATTCTATGTGTTTTCCATATGTTATGTCTTTCCATATGTTATGTTTTCCATATGTTATGTCTATGTCTTTTCCATATGTTAATTTTTGTCTTCTGAGCATTTTTTTGGCTTTGGGACACCTTTTAAGGTGTTTTGTAATTGTATTCTATGTGTTTGTATGTGTTTGTGTTTGCCTGCCATTATTTTCAATGTGGTTCGATGAACATTCGACGAACTTGCCTCCTGTGTGACGAACCAAAACACTAGCAGGGTGGCTCAACACTACTCCTGATATATAGACGTACATTGTTAATGTTTAAACTATGCTATATATACCTGCTATCTGATGATACTGTACACTTTGTCTACTTTTTATATTCTTGTCTAATCCATACTGAGCCTGTGAGCGTCTCTGTGTGACTGATGGAATATATATGGAGATTGACAATTATCCTTTGACTGAATAGAGCTGTACACTTCTGATACAGTGCCATATATCTGATGTTATTTTGTGTCTATTTTGTGCTAAATTTTGAAGTTTGGTCGAAGAGGCCGCGGACATGGGTGTGGGGGGGCCAGCTGGTGCTGATGTTAGTGGTGCATCTGCTGGTAGTGGCAAAAGCACAATAGCAGCTAAGGCAGGAGGTGTTGAGCCTGCATCATAGTCTGGCTCTGGAACGGCTGGAAGGCTACCTTTTCTGGGAGTAGGTTAACCGCTTTTAAAGCCGGAGCGTGAGGAACTGGTTTTGGCTTACATTGCCAAAACAGACTCCAGTAAATATGCCCTCCTCTTCTGAAGTTTCAAAAAATGCAAGCACTGAGTCGTCAAGTGGTGGCTCCTGGTCAGGAAGAAACCCTTTCCTTGTGTCCTGCACCCCCACCCAAAGTTAATGATGCAGCAGGCCACACTTCACAATAACCCATGTAGCTCTTTCTACCATACCATGCCTGGGTTATCAAGTCAAATCGTGAATTCCCCAGTCCAAGATGAATCTGACATGGAGTGCGAGTGGCCAGCCAGGGCAGTGGGGTTAATCGGTACCAGGCCGGTGTCTCACAGGGATGTGTCACGGTGGTGGTGACCCGTTCCATGGCCCTGGGCGTCCATGCTAAGGGGTGAATTACATTTATAGGTGAATGATATGTGACGCCACCTGTGGTTTCTGATTAGATTGAACAGTGCTGCAGTGTCGCTTCTCTGGGACAGATGTTGTGGTGCAGCTAAAATGTAGAAGCCCTGCACAGGTAGGGCCGTAGTCGCAGGGCAGATGTAAGAGTTGGTAGATGGTGTGCAGTGCAGGATGTAGCAGAGCCGTGTGCCAGGCGCAGGAGAAAGATGACAGACACAGTCGTGCAGTTCCTTTACCTGTACTTGGTAAGTGCCGTCCAGGACCCAGAGTACAGATGGAGAAGGAGTTGGTCAGCCTGGAAGCCAATTTAGAATTCTCTCTCTGCAGATAGGTAGTGTGGCCTCCGTTCTAGCGCTTATCTGAGGTACTCGCAGTGCTGAGTTCAATGAAGGTCCCCCTGTTGACTCTCTTTTGGAACTTTCTCGTATGGCCGGCAGCCTTAGCCTTTTCCTTCTGGCTCCCACACGTCGCTGCTGGGGCCTCCGAGCCTTAGTTGTGTACAGAGCATTTACAACTGCTACTTCCTACGGTTTCGGCTGCAGGAACGTCAGTGTCCCTACAAACTCGGAGACAGGAATCCGGACCATGCGCTCCAGCTAGGAGTGAGCCTTAACTCTGCTCATCCTCCAGCTCCCCTTCTCACGTCCACACACTTCCCCTTTCCTTCACAGACTGCCCTAACTTACCT
Organism: Dendrobates tinctorius; assembly: GCF_039654945.1. Taxonomy (NCBI): domain Eukaryota; kingdom Metazoa; phylum Chordata; class Amphibia; order Anura; family Dendrobatidae; genus Dendrobates; species Dendrobates tinctorius. The sequence continues at coordinate 33,988,218 of NW_027361711.1, forward strand.
CCTCCCGACCACAGAGAGCAGCTCCTCAGCAGTCAGGTTCAGAGGTCTCCCTGCTGGCTTGGAGTGGGAAATGTGTTGTGTGTTGGTTTAACTGCTAGAGAGATCCTTCGTTGCTCCCAAGCATGACATCACACTCCCTAGGAGGAAGGTAATGCCACTGTGGCGACCGTACTCCTGGGGGCGCCACAAGTGCACTGATGCCCAGCCACTGCTAGATGATTCTGCTGGTACATTGACCCAGACCACTACATTCCCCCCACACTCTACACAACAAGAATCTGACCCTGATGAAACTCAGGTTACCCTTCCCATATACTGTACCACCTTACACGGTGACAAAGAGGAAGGTGCAGATGAAAGTGCAGGTTTGGCCCACCTGCCGTCAGACACACCGCTGTACTATGAGGGGCCCTGTGCCAGTGCCGTCGGCAAGGAGTGGGCCCCGCCTGCTTGCTCAGGATCACAGCACTTGCAAAGTTGAAATACTTACCTCTCCCTGCTCCACTGCCAAGACGTCTTCCGTGTTTCCTGACAGTGATATTCTGATCAGAGAGCGCAATGACATCACGTCTGTATGCCCAGACTAGTACAGGGATTCCCTAGCGAGGAGATTTATTTGAGGAGACTTATTTAATTGTTTTCAATGTTGGGACAGAAATTTTTGAGGAGCACTATACTCTGAAGAATGATATATGGGGCCCACCATACACTGGAGCATTCCAAAGGTGGACATCAGACACTGGAGCAGAATTTACAGGGCCCATTATACACTAGAGCATTAGAAATGGGGCCCATTATATATGGAGCATTATTTGGGCCCATAAGACAGTGCAGCTTCATCCATGGGGACCAACATATACTGTAGCATTATGTGGAGCTCATCATATACTGTTTCAAACATTATATGGGACCAATGATTCTGTATGGAGAAATATATGGGCCTCATTACTCTGTATAGCGCACTATGCGGTGGCCATAATACTGTATGGAGTAATATACTGTCCGTTTTTGGAGCCATTGGAGAATTTAAAATGGATATCAGTCATGAGATGTAAAAAGTGAAATATTTTTCATTGTACTATACGGCTATTTCTCTGCCGTATCGGAGCATCATGAGTTGTGCTATGTGTTAAAGGGGCGCTCTTTGGCCCAGGGCACATGAAAACCTGGAGCCAGCCCAACCCCCCCCCACAAATTTAGCCAAATAACCCCTATTTTTCAGTGCGTAACTAGTATTATGAAGTAAATTAAGGTTGAAATGCTTCAGTAATAAGAATTGATGTTTTTGGCATACAAAAGGGCACTGTAGGTGTGTTTCCTGTCCTCCACTCCCTGCCGACTTTGCTTCCCCATTGACGTGCATTGGGTTTCGTGTCTCAGTCAGCCTTCGACTTTTCACAAAAATCGGCCGATTTCGTTCGACCCGACTTTTGCGAAAGTCGGGTTTCATGAAACCCGACTCGACCCGAAAAAAGGCAAAGTCGCTCATCTCTAGTGGTAGTGGCTGTCTGCCAAAGCTAACAGCACTGCTAGAAAGTATTGTTTAAAATTGTAATATTTGTAACCAGAATGTGGAGGCCTTTTAACATGGATGTGCTTGCCATCCAATGATCCTAAGCAGTTAGGAAACTGGGCAATTGCTTAGAAGCCCTCAGCAATCTGCATTCATTGCTATTCTGCCTGCTCTGGCATAACAGTGATTTTGAGTCAGGTCCAGATGAATTCAAAAGTCGACCGAAAGAATGCAGAAATCGTGGACTTTTTCATGCCAAAAAAGGAAAATTCAGTGCCAGAAATGACTTCCTGGTTGCCAGAAAACTGCAATGACAAACTGCTCTAATCTGATATTGTTTAACCCCTTTATGACCTTGGACTGAGTCCATATTTTTCTCAGCACGTAACAACTGATCTGATAAGCTGTTATGTGCCTCTAACAGCCACAGGCAGATCCACCAGCGGCATTTAACTTGTGTGAGCTCGAAGCGTGTCATAAGACAAGCCCATCGGCTTCCTTGTCATGTGATCGCGAAGTGCTGATGGTTTAACATGACAGTAAGGGGTCTGCAGAAGACCCATGTGCCTATCATTGTAAATCTCCTATGAATGCCAGCTAGGGGCCAGAATTGATAGGAGACCCTGATTTATGCTACACATAGCCGGGAAGAAGCACTGCTATGTGTGTCACTGATGTTTTAAAAAAATATTTAACAAATAAAAAACATAAAAGGTCCAATCACCCCTCTTTTGCCGTATTCAAAATAAAACAATAAAAATATACATATTTGGTATTGTTGTGTTCAGAAATGTCCAATCAAAATATAACCTAAATTAATCTGATAGCTAAATGGCATAAAAATAAAAAAATAAAAACACCAGAATTATGTTTTTTCGATTGCCGCAACACTGCAATAAAATGCAATAGCAGGCTATAAAAATATCAAATCTACGGAATTAATAAAAATGTCTGCTCAGGGAGCAAAAAAAAGCCCTCAGCCATCCCCAGTTCACGAAAAATGGAGACGCTAAGGGTCTTCGAAAATAGCGTTTTTATTTATTTATTTTTACAAACTCTGGATTTCCGAGAAGAAACAAGGGAGGTCGTCCAGGTGCTACTCCAGGACTGACTTTGGGTAGATTTGCAGCTGACACCCTAGGAACGGGTAGCTGGGGCGGCACGAGGGAATGTCCAATAGATGCAGGCAGGTGGAGTGAGACGACAAGTACCAAGAAGATGGGCACTGGCAGGTGCAGGCTAGGTTGGTGGAAAAGCAGGCAGGCGGACATGGGTAATAGGCTGGTGGGCACGGCTGATATACAAGCTGGTATTCAGGAAAACAAGCACTGGGACCTAAGCTTACAACATTGCACAGGCACCTCCCACCTGATGGAGGAGCCTTAAATAATAAGTTCTCCGCAGCCATTGGCTGGAGAAATTTTAGAATGGTGTGTGCTGTCCGCTGTCCCTTTAAGAAGCCAGGAGAGTGGGCGCTAAGCACTGTGCCTGGGGATCTGCGAGCAGTGGGCGGACCCTGGGCAGTTGCAGAAGAACAAGAACAGGGCGTGGGACCACAGCAGTGAGTATGCCAGCACCTCTGCTGGAGGAGGAAGTGGAGAACAGAGGTGTGGGAGACAAGGCAGGAGGCGGAGCGGGAAGTGCACGGCTGCAGCGGTGAGAGTGTTGACGTCTCTGCTGAGGAAAGAATGCTGAGACACCGGGAAGGAGGAGGAAGAATCAGAAGATGCGGTTGATGGGGCAGATGGTGGTTGGCGAAGCCCGCTAGTCTGCATTTTAGCACAGTGACACTCCCAGATTAATGCATGTTGATTGCGCATGTGCTAGTTCATACATGTAGTACTCAAATAAAAAAAATGAAATTGATGCTACTATGTTGTTTTTAAAAAAGTTGACAGATGTGACGTTTCAGATTTTTGTCAGTCTGAAGAAAAGACCTAAGCTAGGCAACTGCAGAATCGCAAACGCTGCTGTCCACTGCCAGAGTTGGGGATCAGGATGCATTGGTTGTTGTGGTTGCATAACTTTGCCTAGGTAACCTCTTCATCTTCCTCCTTTTCCTCCTCTGCTGAGCTACTCTGCTGCATGCCTCTGGGTTGACACCAAGTGTGATTTTCTACCTCATAGTCATCCTCTCTGCTCTCCCACTCCTCGCCCTGAGAGTCACCCTCCTTTTCTTCCTGCCATGACAGCACAGTACAGTCTGCGGTCGCCTTAAGTATCAGAATCTCATCACAAATGGATCACCTTCACATAACGGGGTTAACGTCTGTTGACAAGGGTTTGCCTTATGCTCAAACCCAACTTCTTCTGGTCCTGTATCAAACTGAGAAGCAATTTGGCCACTGGTGCAGATGATTTCCTCCTCTTGACTCTGTGAATCTTTGGAGTACACTTCTGATGCCCATGGCATTCAATATGTGAACAGATCTGCAGACTCAGCTATCTGTGGTTCCCAACAGTCAGTTGGGCAGTTGGAAAGTTGTGACATGGGGGAAAACAAGGGTACTTGAGGTGCCACCCCTGTGGACTGTCCTGTGTGTGATGTTAAGGTAGAGGAAGAGGAGCAGAGACCACTTGATGCAACGCTTACCATCTACTGGAGCACATGTTCTTTCTGGCCCTCATCTACAAAGTGTACCGCTGAACAGCTGCCAAAAAAGGGAGTGGAGAAGCACATCCAGTAACATAAGCTATAAAAATGCTGTGCAATTGCCCACTACAGCAAAACAAATCTACTTCTGATCCCTTATATCATATCTGTCTCACAACCCTAAACAGCTATTCAGTACTTTCAATTCTCTCCTCCATCCACCAGCATCCCCTCCCTCTCCTCTCATCTGAAGACTGTCTCACCACCTGTGAACTTGAAACAATAACGTCACACCTCATTCCAAACCTTAACCCCAGTCTTCATCCCAAGCCTAACCCACCTCTTCAACCTGTCACTAACAACTGGTGCCTTCCCTCCTGATTTAAACATACCTCGATCACACCCATCCTCTGTGTCTAGCTATCCCCCCATATCATCTTTCGTCTGTGCTTCCAAACTATTGGAAAAACAACACATATATTTTGAACTGTTCTCCTACCTCTCCTCTTGCTTCCTTTTTGACTGCAAACAATCTGGCTTCAGACCGCCATTGCATCAATGCACTGAAACAGCCCTGACTAAAGTCACCAACGATCTACTAACATCCAAATGAAAGCAACACAAGTTTGTCCTCCTACTTCTCCTGGACGGGGCATCTGCCTTTAACACAGTGGACAATTCCCTCTTACTACAGACTTTCTGATCTGTTGACATTACAGACTTGACCCTTTGTTGGATTTCCTCATACCTAACAGACAGAACATTCAGTGTCTTCCACTCACACATCACTTCCTCATCTCACCTCCTATGTGTCGGTGTCCCCCAAGGTTCAGTTGTAGGCCCGGGCACTATGCTTAGGGTGTGCGCATGCTCCCTCCCTCTTAAAGTGACTGCCCACGTCAACCATGGGAATCCATCCTATAGTTGGGTGACACCTTCTATTTAAGGCTTATTTTCCAGTTTGGAGGTGCCTGAGCTAAGTTGTTAGTTTTTCTTGCATGCTTGCTAGTTGTCAGGTCCCCTAGGTCTGCCAGTCTACCCTTTACCCATCTCCTCATACCTGTCTGTGCCCATCTGCTTGTACTTGTCTGTGCTCTTCTGACCATCACCCGGTCAAGCCCACACCTGCTAGTGCTTTTCTATTCCTCAGCCGTTCCCATCTGCACTCATGGTTTCAGTGACCCTACAGTGCCTGCCTGCATTCTTCATCCCTCCTTTGGGCTGTAGAAGCCTACCCACTGTAGGGGGTCAAATGCCATCTTCTTTAGGTAAGCCCTGGAGTACCATCTGGTGCCACCTCCTAGTCCCTCCTTGGGTTGCAGTTTTCACGTACTACCACTTATCCGAGTTGGCATTTGGTAGGCCACATAGCTATGCCCCTCTAGGCTTTATGAGGGATATGGCACAGTGGTTCCACCACCTTGCCAGTTAAGTCTCCATCTGCTGGGTTAACTGTAGTTGAAGAGGTGTCAGTTCCTGCTATACTAGTTCTAATTTATTGCAATTAATGCCACTTTGTTGGTGTCTGCCACTAATTTTTGTAAATGTATAAACTCCTGGTTGGGTCTCCTTCATGTGTGTTTTGCCTGTATTAGTAGGCCTCTGAGACTATCAGGCCGCCACTTCCTTGGAGTCAATTGCCCATGCTATTATTCTTACATTTTTCTGACAATAGTACTCTATGAAACTTGAGATTTATGCCACCTGAGTGTGGCTGAGCATGAATGTAGGTTGAGCTATTGCATATGGTACCAGGGGCACTCACAGCACAGCAGGCCTACACCGATCCCTTACCTACCTTGTCTTATTTTGACATTCAATTGAAAGCTGTAAATGCTAGCCCAGACCTCGATACCTCATGGATGACTGATTGCTGCCGTGCCATGCTACAATTTGTGCTGTGGGTGTATTGAGGCCACTTTCCTGGTATCTGTCACTTATTTGATGTGTTTTGGCAGCTTTTGGGGCCGTTTGAAAGGGTTGTGCATGCGTTTCTTTTTGCATCCCATTGACTGTAATGGCGTTTGGTTATGTTTGATGAATATATATATATATATACGACGAATAAATTGGCGAATATTGCAAATTCGGCAATCGTAACATTGAAATATTCGCTCATCTCTATTCGTAATCATCTGCTGTACCCCATCTCCCAGTCTCAATTCATAGACATTTCCTGTCCCCCACCCCATCTCAATTAATCATTATTTGCTGTTCCCATTCCCAGTCTCAGTTTATCGCCTTTTGCTGTCCATTATCCCCCAGTCTCAATTCATCACCATTTGCTTCACCCCATCCCCTAGTCTCAATTCATCATTATTTATTCTCCCCACCCCTATTCTCAATTCATCACCATTTGCTGTCCCCACCTCCATTCTCAAATAATCATTACTTGCCGTCTCCAGCCCCTAGTCTCAATTCATCACCATTTGCTGTCTCCTCCCCTAGTCTCAATTCATCATCATTCAATATACCCCATCCCCCAGTCTCAATTCATCATCATCATCATCATAATCATCATCATCATCATTCACTGTGCTCCATCCCCCTGTCTCAATTCATGCTCATTTGCTCCCCCTCATCCCACACTCAATTAATTCACTTTATAAAAAAAAAAAAAGTTTTTTTACTTACCTCTCAGACGATTCTCCTGCAGGCGCAGCTCCACTTCTGCTACCTTCTTGTCGAGCGGTGTGCGTACATGCCGGCGCATACTTGATGATGTCATTGCCACTGAACTTTGAGGGTAGTGGCATGCGTGCGTTTGACTTCATGCCCGAGTTGCACAAATCCAGAAGTTGCCTCTGTAACTCAATAATTTCCTTTTGCTGAACCAACATCTGTGTTTGCATCATAGAAATTTTTTCTTGGTATGTGGCACCAAAATTATGAAGTTCAACAGACTGCAACAGACTCCATTTTATGTGCAAGATTATTCTGTTATGGACTGTCCTAAGTTGGAGTAGTGATATTGCAACCACTAAGGGCTGGACCAGTAGGTATCATAGTCAGGAAATAGCCAGAGGTCAGTACACAGTAGCAGCAGTAGAATCTTGAGGATAAGCAGCAGGTGGAAAGCAGCTAGACGAAAGACTGCGAGCTCAATAATCTCACAAGGAAGGAAGTGCAGTTACAGGATTAAGTAAGGTATTCAATCAGGAGATCACAGGGTTTGGCCAATCAGGAATTCAGGGTGGAGCCAATCAGGAGTAACATATGTACTGGTATCTGTTTTAGCAAGGAGCTATCCAGCTGAGTAGCTCAGAGGGTAGAGCTACCACTTGGTGCACAAGAGCTGCTGGGTTTGAGTCCTGATACGTACTGTAACAACTCTTCTTTGGAATTGTGGCTATATTATACAACTTATATGAAAGGGTTTTCTCATAAACTAGTTTCACATGACATTACAAGTAGAGATGAGCGACTTTGCCTTGTTTAGGGTCGAGTCTGGTTTCATGAAACCCGACTTTTGCAAAAGTCGGGTCGAAAGAAATCGGCCGACTGAAACACGAAACCCAATGCAAGTCAATGGGGAAGCAAACTCGGCAGGGAGTGGAGGACAGTAAACACACCTACAGTGCCCATTTCAATGCCAAAAACATCAATTCTTATTACTGAAGCTTGTCAACCTTAATTTACTTCATAATAATAGTTACGCATTGAAAACTGGGGGTTATTTGGCTCCAGGTTTTCGTGTGCCCTGGGCCAAAGAGTGTCAGTGCGCCCCTTTAACACATACCACAACTCATGATGCTCCGATAAGGCACAGAAATATAGGTATAGTACAAGGACAAATACTTCACTGCTTACATGACATGACTGATCTATTTTAAATTGTACAATAGCTCATAAAAAGGACAGTATATTACTCCATACAGTACTATGGCCACCACCTAGTGCGCCATACAGAATAATGAGCCCCATATATTTCTCCATACAGAATAATTGGTCACATATAATGTTCCATACAGTATATGATGAGCTCCACATAATGCTACAGTATATGTTGGTCCCCATGGATGAAGCTGCACTGTCTTATGGGCCCAAATAATGCTCCATATATAATGGGCCCCATTTCTAATGCTCCAGTTTATAGTGTGCCCCATAGATGCTGATCCAGTGTCTGATCTTCCCCATTTAGAATGCTCTAGTATATAATGAGCCCCATGGATGATGCTCCAGTCTCTTATGGGCCTAAATAATGCTCCATATATAATGGGCTCCATTTCTAATGCTCAAGTGTATAATGGGCCCCGTAAATGCTGCTCCAGTGTCTGATGTCCCCCATTTGGAAAGCTCCAGTATATGATGGGCCTCATGGATGATGCTCAAGTGTATGATGGGCCCAAATAATGCTCCATATATAATGGGCCCAATTTCTAATGCTCCAGTGTATAATGGGCCCCGTAAATCCTGCTCCAGTGTCTGATGTCCCCAATCTGGAATGCTCCAGTATATGATGGGCCTCATGGATGATGCTCCAGTGTATGATGGGCCCAAATAGTGCTCCATATATGATGGGCCCCATTTCTAATGCTCCAGTGTATAATGGGCCCCATAAATGCTGCTTCAGCATCTGATGTCCCCCATTTGGAATGCTCCAGTATATGATGGGCCCCATTTTTAATTAACCCAGGCATGGTATGTAAAAAGAGCTCCATGGAGTAATCTGAAGTGTGTGCTGCCACATCCTTCACTTTTGGCATGGGTGAAGGACACAAGAAAAGGGGTTGCTCCTGACCAATGGAGACATGTGACCAAGAGAAGCAGGAGGATCAGGAGGCAGTCAGCACCCATACTTCTCAGGAACCAGTACCAGGCTCTCACGCAGGAAAACGATGAAGAAATACATCAGGATAAGACTTTGCCCACAAACAGCAACCTTGTACACCTTCAGAGTCCTCCTGGATGGAGAAAGAAAACTGTAGTGAAGAAGGAGCGGAGAGTGGTGGTCATGGGGGATTCCCTGTTGAGAGAAACAGAGGCCGCTATCTGCAGACCGGATATAACTTCAAGAGAAATGTGCTGTCTTCCAGGTGCAAAAATTAAAGATGTGTCTGACAGGATATCAGGACTCTTCAGACCTACAGATGACTACCCATTCCTACTACTACATGTGGGGACAAATGACACCGCAAGAAACGACCTGGAAACCATCTGCAGAGACTTTGAAGACTGAGGCAAGAAAGTGAAAGAACTGGGAGCGCAGGTGGTCTTCTCTTCCATCCTCCCAGTGGATGGCCATGGAACAAGGAGGTAGAATAAGATTCTGCAGGTGAACAAATGGCTACGTTGATGGTGTCGTCAGCAACGATTTGGATTTTTGGATCACGGAATGAATTACCTTTATGATGGACTACTTGCTAGAGATGGGGTGCACCTTACGAAGACTGGAAAACATATATTTGGAAGTCGCCTTGCTACACTTGTAAGGAGAGCTTTAAACTAGAACAACATGGGAAGGGAAGCAAAAGACCAGAAAAAGTCACACACCTGACAAATGCTATTGAGAACTCTGCTATTAGAAGTGGAAAGGAAGAACAAAGACAAAAGAATCTAATTAATAAAAATATTGGAGAAAGAGAAGCCAGTCACAAACTAAAATGTTTCTACACTAATGCACAAAGCATGGGCAACAAACAAGGAGAATTAGAACTACTAACATAGGAAAAGAAATATGATGTCATTGGAATCACTGAAACTTGGTGGGACAATACACATGATTGGAATACAAGACTAGAAGGATACAACTTATTTGCAAGAAACAGGCTTGATAAACGAGGAGGAGGTGTCGCATTGTATGTTAGAAACGTGTATAACTGCACAGAGATTGAAGTTTCAGAGACTGGGAGTTCTGTGGAAACTGTTTGGGTGAGAATACAAGGACAGAACAATGGAAAGGACACCATTGTAGGCATTTACTACAGGCCGCCTGTGCAAGCTGAAGATATGGATGAACTCTTTATGCATCAAATGGCCAAGCTCTCCAAAAAATATGACATAGTTGTCATGGGAGATTTCTACTATCCAGACATTTGTTGGGAATCTCTCTCAGGCAAAACTAACAGGTCAAGGAAATTCTTATCCTCTCTGACAACTTTATCTTCCAAAAGGTAGGGGAGAAAACAAGGGGAACTGCTACCTTGGATCTAATCCTTTTAAACAGGGAAATGGTTGAGGAGGTAAAAGTGGCTGGAACCCTAGGAGGTAGCGACCATGCTATTTTAGAATTTTGGATAACTAGAGGAGGAAGACCTGTGAAGACTCAGATGTCAAGGTTAGATTTCAGAGAGGCAGATTTTAAGGGATTCAGAAAGAGAATTGGAGGGATCCAATGGCTGAATATCCTTAAAGACAAAAACGTCCAGGAAGGATGGGAAATCTTGAAAAATGAAATTCTCAAAGCACAATTGTTAACAATTCCGAAAAGAGGGAAGAATAGGAAGCATTTAAGGAAGCCAGGATGGATGAACACAGAACTTAAGCACATGCTAAAAAGGAAGAAAAAAATGTTTATAAAATGGAAAGAGGGAGGCATATCGAAAGAAGAATATAATGCTCTCTGCCGAACCTGCAGGGCACAAATCAGATTATCTAAAGCTGACAATGAATTGAGGCTTGCAAAAGATGTCAAAAGCAATAATAAAGGATATGTCAAAAGTAAAAGAAAAGTCAAAGATGCTATAGGATTTTTACAGGATGAAAATGATGAAATGGTAAGCCAGGATGTTGAGAAGGCCGAACTTTTAAATTCCTATTTTGCATCTGTTTTCTCTCAGAAAGGAAATGTAACATCAACTGTTCTTTACTGTCCTATTAAGGGAATAGAAGAATCCAGGATATCTATAAACAGAAAGATAGTGAGGAAACACTTAGCTAACCTAAATTAATTCATGTCTCCAGGTCCAGATGAATTACACCCCAGAGTACTGAAGGAGATAGCAGAAGAAATTTTTGAACCCCTCTCCATAATCTTTGAAAATTCTTGGAGAACAGGAGAAGTCCCAGAAGACTGGAGAAGAGCAAATGTTGTTCCTATCTTCAAAAAGGGGAAGAAGGTGGACCCAGGCAACTATAGGCCGGTGAGTCTGACTTCTATATCAGGAAAGATCTTTGAACAAATAATTAAACAACATGTATGTCAGTACCTGGATAAGAATGAAGTGATTAAACAGAGTCAGCATGGGTTTATAACTAATAAGTCATGTCAGACTAACTTAATTTCCTTCTATGATGGAATCACTGATTGGGTGGATCAAGGAAATGCTGTAGATATCATATATCTTGACTTCAGCAAAGCATTTGACAAAGTATCTCATACAATCCTTATTGAAAAAATGACTAAGTATGGAATGGACAAGGCAACTGTTAGGTGGATTCATAACTGGCTTAGTGATCGGACCCAAAGAGTGGTCGTAAATGGCTGCACATCCAGTTGGAAGAATGTTTCAAGTGGGGTACCACAGGGCTCTGTCCTGGGCCCTGTATTGTTCAACATCTTTATCAATGATTTAGGTGAAGGAATTGAGGGCAAACTGATTAAATTTGCTGAAGACACAAAGCTAGGAGTGACAGCTAATACTAGAGAAGAGAGAGAGAGGATTCAAAAAGATATAAATAAACTGGAGAAGTGGCCAGCAACTAACAGAATGGTTTTTAACAGGGAAAAATGCAAAGTACTACATCTGGGCAATAAAAATGAAAAAAGCATATGGAGAATGGGAGGAATAGGGCTAAGCAACAGCACATGTGAAAAAGACTTGGGTATACTAATAGATCACAGACTGAATATGAGTCAACAGTGTGATGCAGCAGCAAAAAAGGCAAATGCAATTTTAGGATGTATTAACAGAAGCATACAGTCTAGATCACGTGAAGTCATTATTTCCCTCTACTCCTCTTTGGTCAGACCTCATCTGGAATATTGTGTCCAGTTTTGGGCACCACATTTTAAAAAAGACATCAACAAACTGGAGCAAGTTCAGAAAAGAGCGACCAGAATGGTGACTGGTCTGCAAACCATGTCTTATGAGGAAAGGTTGCAGGATTTGGGAATGTTTAGTTTGCAAAAGAGAAGACTGAGAGGAGACTTAATAGCTGTCTACAAATATCTAAAGGGCTGTCACACTGTAGAAGGATCAACTTTATTCTCATTTGCACAAGGAAAGACTAGAAGCAATGGGATGTAACTGAATGGGAGGAGACACAGATTAGATATTAGAAAAAACTTTTTGACAGTTAGAGTGATCAATGAGTGGAACAAGCTGCCACGAGAAGTGGTGAGTTGTCCTTCAATGGAAGTCTTCAAACAGAGGCTGGACAGACATCTGACTGGGATGATTTAGCGAATCCTGCTTTGAGCAGGGGGTTGGACCAGATGGCCCAGGAGGTCCCTTCCAACTCTACGATTCTATGAGTCTATGATTCTATGATTCTATGACCAGAAGCCTTCACTGACGACTCAGTGCTTGCATTTTTTAAAACTTCAGAAGAGGAGGCGATAGAGCTGGAGGCTGTTTCAGCAATACCAAAAACAGCCAAAAAAAAGTTCCTGATGCTGCAGCTTTTAAAGCAGTCTACCTACTCCCAGAAAAGGGATCTTACAGGCATTCCAGAGCTACAAAATGAGACAGGCTCAATACCTCCTGCCTTAGCAGCTATAGTGTTTTTGGCACTAGCAACAGATGTACCAACACCACCATCAGTACCAGGTGGCCCCCCCACGCCCACGTCCTCTTCCACCATACTTCCTCAGGTTTTGGAAAATGGACCCAAAATACCAGCAGATATATGGTACTGTATCAGAAGCATACAGCTCTATACAGTCTAGGAATAACAGTAAATCTCCGTATATATTTCATGAGTCATACACAGACGCTCACAGGCTCAGTATGGATTACACAATAAAATAAAAAGTTGAAAAAGGGTACAGTATCACCAGATACAAGGTATATATAGTATAGTGTAAACGTTATGAATCTCTGTATATATTTCAGGAGGCAGACACAAACACTCTCAGGCCCAGTATGGATTACACAAGAATATGAAAAGCTGTAAATGGGTAATGTAACACAGGCGTACAGCTGTATACAGTGTTGGGGTAATCTTAAAGCTCCAAATATATTTCTGGAGTAACAGACAGACGTTCACAGGCTCATTATGGATTACACCAGAATCTAAAAAACAAAAAAGGTTACTATATCAGAAGTGTACAGCTGTATACAGTGTTGGTCAAATTTGAAATCTCGGTATATATTTCCGGAGTCACCCTCAGACGCTCACTCAGTCTGGGTTTGAGCATAATAAAAAATGTTGTAAGAAAGCTACTGGAGTACTGGATAACAAGATAGCAAGTATATATATTATAGGGTACAATTGAAATCTCCATATACATAGTCCCGTAGTCAGTCTCAGACGCTTACTCAGTATGGATTTGACCATAATACTAAATGTCGAACAAAGGTACTGTATAACAAGATACAAGCTGTATCGAGTATAGGGTAAAAATTGGTATCTCCGATTCACCGTATATATGGAAGGCGTAAACCACACACGCTCACTCACTGTGTATGATACCGTAATAAAAAATTTTGAACAAAGGTACTGTATCAGCACATACCAGGTGTATCCAGTCTAGGGGTAATTGTAAATTTCCATCTATAATTCCGGAGTCAGACACAGACACTCACAGGCTCACTATGTATTGCACCAGAATTTAAAAAGTAGAAAAAGGGAAAGGTATTCGGAGCGTAGAACAGTATACAGTGTTGTGGTACTTTTAAATCTTCGTATATATTTCAATCTCAGTAAGCCAGTCCAGACTCTCTGCTACTGGAAACTACATGGATACAAGTACAGATGGAAAGTCGAGTGTTAGCAGAAATTTGGGAATTACTCATAGCAGGAAAATCTCCCAGTAGATGATGCAGACCCTCAATTACTGTGTCTGTGGAGACAGCGAAAACGGTTCTTTGTGAAGAAAGGATTGCCTTATCGTAGTAGCGTGGATCACATCACCGTTACTCATCTCCATCAAATTGTGATCACAGGGAGAGATGTAGACATGGTCCTCACTGACTATCATGATGTGTCTGGTCATTTTGGAGTGCAAAAGACAGAAGCCACAGGCAATTCTTTTGGATTGGCATGAGAGGAGACATTGAAAAATGGTGGCAGGAATGTCACACGTCTGTGACTATGACAACTGTGAAAGGTGATCATAAAGCCCCACTGCATCCACTTGTAAGTTGACGTTAATAACAAATGGTAGCCATTGATCATCTGAAGGTAGAGGCCAGCAGGACAGGCCATAGCTACATCTTAACCATCATCGATCAATACATCAAATTTCTAGTGGCCGTGCCTGTGAAGGATTTAACTGCCCAGACTACACAGCGGTGGAGCAGGGAGAGGTAAGTATTGCAACTTGCAAGTGCTGTGGCCATGACCAAGCAGGGGGGGCACACTCGTGGGCGACGGTACTGGCACAGGGCCCCTCATAGTATGCTGGTGTGTCTGACGGTGAATAAGCCCCCCCCGTCAGAGACACTGTATTGTACTATGAGGGGCCCTGTGCTAGTGCCGTCGGCCATCAGTGGGTCCATCCACCTGTTCAGAGCAATGGCACTTGCCCGGGTGCACCAGGTGTTGACCCCAGCCCTTGGGGGTGGTGGGAAGCCCTGTTAGGGAGGTTTAAATATGGCATATGTTGATGTGTAGGCTGGACATTCAGCTGCTGCAAATGGCGGAATTGAGCAAGTCCGAGGAAGAGGAGGACAAAAGCGAGGCAGTTTTCTGGCAACCTATGTGTCATCAGAGGAAGGTGGGACAAAATACTTTGAAACCCATGCATGGTTCATTTTAATGAAGGTTAGATCATCAACATTTTAGGTCGACAGACAGGTCCTTTTTTCTGTCAGGATTGATCCAGCAGCACTGAAGACTCTTTCAGATAACACACTAGCAGCAGGGCAAGCGAGCTCCTGTAAGGCATAGTGTGCCAATTCAGGCCAGGCGTCCAGTTTAGAGGTCCAATAGTAAAAGGGGAATGACCTGTAAGGGAGAACATCGATATGGGAGGAGAAGTAGTTTGTAACCATAGTTGACAACAGCTGTCTCCTGTCACTTGTAATCAATGCAGTATTAGCAGTCGTTTGAGCAGTACTTGAGAAATCATTCCACAATATGGTCATTAAACCCCTGTCTCTTCGGCTGTGTGCACCACAAACACCTCTTCCATTGTGCCCACTACGGCTCGTGGGAGAACCAGCACCGCTGCTGTGTGCTGGGAAAGCATCAAACATATGGTTTACCAGAGTTGCTTGTTTGTTATCCAATATTATCTCTAGGTTCTCCTGTGGCATGATGTTGTGTAATTTGCCTTTGTAGCGTGGATCGAGGATGCTGGCCAGCCAGTAGTCGTCATCCTTCATCATTTTGGCAATGCAGGGGTCCCTTTTTAGGATCCGCAAGGCATAATCGCACATGTGGGCCAATGTTCCAGGTGTCAATAATGCACTGCCACTGCTGGGTGGAGGAGCACTTTCTGGCCAATCCACATCCCTACAGTCACGCACCAACACTGCACCTGACCTTGGAATGCCAACATTTTATCTTGCCCCCTGAGAAGCATCCTCCTGCCCAAAATAATCATCCCCCTCATCCTCCTCCTCTTCCTCTTCTTCCTCCACCTCATCCAGGACAGTTCCCTGACCAGACAATGGCTGACTGTCAGCAAGGCTTCCCTCCTCCTCCTGTTCCTCCTCCGCTGCAGATACCAGATCCTTAATGTGCATCAAACTGCATGAGCAGACGCATAAGTGGGATGCTCATGCTTATGATGGCGTCGTCTGTGCTTACCACCCATGTGCATTCCTCAAAACACTGAAGGACTTTACAGAGGTCTTTCAGCATTGACCACTGCACATCCGACAATTCCATGTCTTCCCTCAAACTGCCTGCCCGTGTATCCTCCCACAAATGCATTACAGCATGCCTCTGTTCGCACAGCCTCTCAACCATGTGCAGGGTGGAGTTCCACCTTGTTGCAACGTCTATGATTAGGCGGTGTTTGGGGAGGTGGAGCAATCGCTGCAGTTTCTGCATACGACTGGAGTGGACGTTTGAGCGACGAATGTGCGAGCACAGTCTTCGAACCTTATGGAGCAGGGATGTTAACTCTGGTTAATTATTAAGGATGCACTGCACCACCAGGTTCAAAGTGTGAGCCAGGCAAGGTATGTGTGTGAGTTTTGCATAGGCTATGGCTGCCACAAAATTACGGCTGTTATCACTGAATACCTTGCCTGACTCAAGATGTAGACTGCCCAGCCATGACTCAGTTTGTTGCTGCAAGTAGTCGGCCAGTACCTCCGCGGTGTGTCTGTTGTTTCCCAAAGACATCATCTTTAACACAGCCTGCTGACGCTTACCACTAGCTGTTCGATAGTGGCACACCTCGGCCAGCTGCGGATGGAGTGCTCGTGCGCTCTCTGGACGAGCTTTCGCTTATGGAGGAGAAGGAGGAGGGGGTCGAAAGCCTACAGCCAACTGTTTCCTATACCGTGGGCTAGGCAGCACTGTTCCACCGCCGCTGTCCCCTGTGGAGCCTGCATCCACCACATTAACCCAGTGCGCAGTGATGGACACGTAACGGCCCTGGACATGCCTTACTGGACCATGCATCTGTTGTGAGTTGCACCTTTCCATTCACTGATTGCTTGAGTGCATGGACAATGCGGTCTTTCACATGCAGGTGGAGGGCTGGAATGGCTTTTCGAGAATAGCGTGGGACTGCGTAGGCCATGAGTTCGCGGAAAGCTTTCAACCAACCGGTAGGGCATCATCTCTAACGAGATTAGTTTGGCAAAGTGGGCGTTCAAACCCAGTGTACGCGGATGAGAGGATGAGTACTTTCTTGTCCTACTCATAGTCTCTGGTAGGGTGAGCTGGACTTGAGAGCTGCATATGGTGGAACGAGCGGTGGACATGGCTGACTGAGAGAGGGTTGATGATGGTGATGGAGTTGGTGTTCTTTCTGATGGCCTAGATTCAGTCTTTTGTAGCAATAACATTGTGATTCCCTGACTGCTTTGGCCTTGCGATGACACCTCAACATTTGCTGCTGGTGATGTGCTAACCGGTGGGCTTACAGTGGGGGAAACGATGTAGCGTTGCTGACTACCTTCTTTGGGAGCAGTTGCACATGTAGTACGTGAGGTTTGGTAGTCCGTCCACGCTTGCAAGTGCATGGTGGTTAAATGTCTAAGCATGCAACTGGTATTCAAATTTGTCATATTTTTCCCTCGGCTAAAGGTCTTTGCGCACTTCTTACAGATAACCTTTGCATGATCATTAGGATTTTGTTCAAAAAAGTGCCACACTGCACTCTTCCTACTATGGAAGACATTTTGAGGCCTGCAACTCTTTTGATTTTTGTAACCCGTTTTTGGACTGCTTCGGGCCTGCCAGATAACAGCTGTTGCGATGTCCATGCCTGCTGTGGATGCTCCTCCTCCTCTTCTGATCTATTGGCAGCGGCACTCTCTTCCCCCAATGGATGCCAATCTGGGTCAACAACTGGGTCATCCATCACCTCCTCTTCAATGTCATGTGCACCTTCCTCCGTGTTACCATGTAAGGTGGTATAGTATGCGGGAAGGGGCACCTGAGTTTCATCAGGGTCAGATTCTGGCTCAGTACACTGCGAGGACAATGTAGTGCTCTGAGTGAATGTACCAGCAGATAAATCTAGCAGTGGCTGTGCATCAGTGCACTCCATGTCAGATTATTCTTGGACTGGGTAATTCACGATTTGACTTGATAACCCAGGCATGGTATGTGAAAAGAGCTCCATGGAGTAATCTGTAGTGTGGCCTGCCGTATCCTTTACTTTTGGTAGGGGTGAAGGAGACAAGGAAAGGTGTGGTTCATGACCAAGAGCCTCCAATGACGACTCAGCGCTTTTATTTTTTGAAAGTTCAGAAGAGGAGGCGATAGAGCTGGAGGCTGTGTCAGCAATGTAAGCCAAAACTTGATCCTGAAGCCCCGCCTTTAAAAGCGGTTTACCTACTCCCAGAAAAGGGAGCCTTCGAGGCCTTGTGGAGCCAGACGATGGCGCAGGCTCAACACCTCCTACATTAGGTGATATTGTGCTTTTGCCACTACCAGCAGATCCACCACCACCACCAACACCATCATTACCAGGTGGCAACCCCCGCCCACTTCCACTGCCTCTTCCAACACACTTCCTCATTTTTGGGAAAATGTACCCAAAATACCTCCAGCAATATGGTACTGTAAAACAAGGTACAAGGTTTATATAGTATTGGGGAGAATTTGAATCTCCCTAAAGACTTGAGGACACTGAACTATTATCTCAGGCCCAGTGTAGATTACACCTCAATATAACAGGCTGAAATTGGATGTTGTATAAAATGTCTATATAGGACTGGGGAGAATTTGAATCTCCCTACAGACTTGAGGACACTGAACTAATATCTCAGGCCCAGTGTAGATTACACCTCAATATAACAGGCTGAATTTGGATGGTGTATAAAATGTCTAGATAGGACTGGGGAGAATTTTAATCTCCCTACAGACTTGAGGACACTGAGCTATTATCTCAGGCCTAGTGTAGATTACACCTCAATATAACAGGCTGAAATTGGATGGTGTATAAAATGTCTGTATAGAACTGGGGAGAATTTGAATCTCCCTAGAGATTTTAGCAAGCTGACAATGATGCTCGCAGTCCCAAGTATGGCAGCAGGCAGCCTAATAAGCAGGACTGCTGCACACAAAAGTGTGGAAAAATGAACGCTTGGTAACTGGGCAAAAAAGAGGATGAAAAGTATTTTTGCTTTTAAAAAAGCAGTTTGCACAGCAGTTTGAAAACAGAAATGCAGCTATCAGGGAGCCTTATAAAGCAGCCTAATAACCAACAGAGCTGATGCACCAAAATATAGCCTCCCCTTGCATTGCACACTAACTGGTGTGTTGTACAGGCAAAATCGCTAGCAGCAGAAGCAGTTTTTTGTATCTTCATCCCTGCCTAACGCTCTCCCTACAGAATCAGCAGCAGCAGCTCTCTCTATTCTGAGATCAGCAGAAGTAAGATGGCGGTCGGCGTGCACGCCCTTTTATAGCCCCTGTGACGCCACACAAAACAAGCCAATCACTTGCATGCCCTTCTCAAAGATGGTGGTGACCGCTGCCTATGTCATCGCGTTGCCCACAGTGTGCGTCCTCCATCATTGGCTGAAAAAGGGAGCTGGAAGCATCTCTTGAAACGCGACTTTGGCGCTCTGGTTGCCGGCCTCGTGGCCGACCTCACGCTATGGTCGGGTTTCGTTTCATGAAACCCGACTTTTGCGAAAGTTGGCGACTTTTTAAATTGACCGACCCCTTTCGCTCAACTCTAGTGGTGAGTTATCCAAGATGTTTAGAACAACCTTTCTGATGAGTTTCCTCAAGAGCAGTGTTCAAGTGTACCTAGAAGAATTACAGTATATACTCGCATAGAAGCTGAGATTTTCCGCCCATTTTTTTGGGCTGAAAGTCCCCCTCTCGGCTTATATGGGAATCATATACTGGGGATCGACAGGGGAGGGGGGGCGGGGGTGTCAGCGATAATAAAAATAATAAATTTTATTTCTATAGCGCCGACATTTTCCGCAGCACTTTACATTTCAGAGTGGATTTGTACAGACAATAGACATTACAGCATAACAATAATCACATAGATCATAACAGATACCAAGAGGAATGAGGGCTCTGCTTGCAAGCATACAGTCTACGAGGAAAGAGGTAGAAAGGTGGATGGTAACAGTTGCCCTGATTTTATGGATGAGCCATAATGTTAAGTGTGTAACAGTACAGACACAGAGGGCTAATTGATGCATAAGGCATGTGGGAACATGATGCGGGGAACCTGGTTATGGTAAAACTTTTGGCTGTGCCACACAGGGATAGATTAGATTAATGTGTTGAGGCGATAGGCCAGCCTGAATAAATGCGTTTTCAGGGCGCGCTTAAAATTGTGGGGATTGGGGACTAATCATATTGACCAAGAATTGGCGCAGCACGTGTAAAGTCTTGGAGACATGAGTGGGAGGTTCTGATTATTGAGGATGCTAACCTCAGGTCATCAGCAGAACGGAGGGTGCGGGTAGGGTGGTATACTGAAACATGGGAGGAGATGTAGGGTGGTGCTGAGCCATGGAGGGCTTTGTGGGTGAGGGCAATAAGTTTATACTGAATTCTAGAGTGGATGGGTAGTCAGTGTAATGACTGGCACAAGGTAGAGGCATCGGTGTAACGATTGGTGAGTATTATGATCCTGGCTGCATCATTCAAGACAGATTGGAGAGGGGAGAGTTTGGTAAGAGGGAGACCGATTAGAAGAGAGTTACAATAGTCGAGACGAGAATGAATGAGAAACAGTAAGAGTTTTTGCACAGTCAAAAGTAAGAAAAGGTCGAATTCTAGAAATGTTTTTGAAGTGCAGATGACAAGAGCGAGCCAGTGATCGAATGTGGGGGCAAAGGAAAGCTAGGAATCAAGTATGACCTGTCATGGTTAGGACATGGTTAATGTCCTGTTCTCACATGGTTAACTTTTGCCGGCCTCTCTTTGGATCTGGGAGGGGTATTTATACTCACTCCAAACTAGCATTCTCTGTCAGTTATACTGCTGTTCTGGTGTGTCTGACCCCTGGTGTGCATGTACTCTGGGTTGTTTGTTTGCTTCCCATGTATAACCCGGCTTGTTCCTTCACTCTGTACTCTTGTTTTGGTACCATTGTCTTTTCTGGTTCTGACCTCCTGGCTTGGCTATTGTTACTCCGTTACAGTTTACCCCTATTGTACCGTCTAATAACCGTTCTGGTTTTCTGATCTATTGCTGTGTCCTGACTATCCATTCTGTCTAATCCTTTGGTACTGTATTGCTATCTCGTGCTTTGACCTCAGCTTGATCTGGTTTCTGTCTCTGTCTGTGCCCCTTGGTAGCATTGTCCTGAAGTTATCTTTCTAGGAGTTTCCCTGCAGCTCCTAGCTCCGTGGAGCGTAGGCCACGCCCCCAGCAGTCATGTGATTCAGGTCCTGGAGCATGCATTGTCACCACTGCTGTCCGCTCTGCAGGTATCTTTGTGCACAGTCTTTGTACTCAGGACATGTGCTCTGGCTCAGTTAGCAAGTGCAGTGCGGTGTTCCTGACATGACCCCAAGACAGCGGGCATGTTGCTGGGGAGTAATAGTGGAACCACACACAGAAATGGCAATGTCGGGTATAGGTACATTAGTAGAGGGAGGAAACACAAGGAGTTCAGTCTTTGACAGGTACAGTTTCAGATATAGTGAGGACATGATGTTAGACACAGCGTTTAGACAATCGCCGGTGTTTTCTAGAAAGGCTGGCATGATGTCAGGAGAAGAAGCGTATAATTGGGTGTCATCAGCATAGAGATGGTACTGGAAACCAAATCTACTGATTGTTTGACCAATAGGGGCAGTGTACAAGGAGAAGAGGAGGGGGCCTAGAACTGATCCTTGAGGAACCCCAACAGTAAGGGGAAGGTGAGAGGAGGAGGAACCGGAAAAAGACACAGTAAAGGAGCAGTCAGAGAGATAGGAGGAGAACCAGGAGAGAACGGTGTCCTTGAGGTCAATGGAATGGAGCATAGTGAGGAGGAGCTGATGATCCACAGTGTCGAATGCTGCAGAGAGATCCAAGAGAATTAGCATGGAGTAATGACCATTTGATTTAGCTGTTAGTAGATCATTAGAGACTTTAGTGGGGGCAGTCTCAGTAGAGTGTAAAGAGCGGAAACCGGATTGCAGACGGTCGAGAAGAGAGTTATCAGAGACATAGCGGTTAAGACGGGAGTGGACCAGGGGTTCCAGGAGTTTAGAGATGAAGGGAAGATTAGAAACAGATCTATAGTTAGCGGCACAGTTTTGGTCGAGGGATGGTTTTTTAAGTAGTGGATGTATGATGGCATGCTTAAATGAGAAGGGAAAGATACCAGAAGAGAGAGAGAGGTTAAATATTTTAGTTAGGTGAGGGGTGACAGAAGAGGAAAAGGACTGGAGGAGATGTGACGGAAATGGGTCACTGATGCAAGTGGTTGGGCGAGAATATGCAAGGAGCCTGCTTACTTCTTCTGTGACTGGTTCAAAATCAGAGAGTGAGCTAGATGCAGTAGGGGAGGGAGGACAGTGCATGGTATGAGGTGATTGGGAGATAATTTTCTGTCGAATCTGGTCAATTTTTTCTTTAAAGTAATTGGCCAGATCGTCAGCTCGGAGCTCCGTGGTTGGGGCCTGTACTCTTGGGTTGAGTAGAGAATGAAAAGTGTCAAAGAGACGTTTTGGGCTACTGGACAGTGAGGTGATGAGGGTGTTGAAATAGGTTTGTTTGGAGTGGTGAAGGGCAGTGTTGTATGTTCTAGGCATAAACTTATTATGGATGAAATCTTCGTGTAGATTGGATTTTCTCCACAGACGTTCGGCGCACCTGGAGCACCGCTGCAGGAAACGTGTTTGCACCGTGTGCCAGGGTTGTCGCCGTCTGTGTTGTGGTGTTCTATTTATAGGGTGTGCAAATTCATCCAGGGCACTTTGAAGTGTTTCATTGTAATGCTTCAGTGCAGAATCAGGACATGAGAGGGAGGAGATAGGGGCCAATGAAGACTGCAAGTTCTTCATAAGTTTCTGGGTGTAAATGGCCTGTATATTTCTATAAGTAAGGACAGTGGGGGTGACCTGAGCAGCCTGGCAGTTCTTGATAGAGAATGAAAGAAGATTGTGGTCAGAGAGCGGGAGAGGGAAGTTTGCAAAATCATCCACTGCACAAAGACGAGAGAAGACCAAGTCGAGGGAGTTTCCGTCTTCATGCGTTGGAGAATTAGTAAGCTGCGAAAGGCCAAACAAGGAGGTTAGAGATAAAAGGTAAGTAGCAGATGGGGAGAGGGGAAGAGCAATGGGGATGTTGAAATCTCCCATGATAAGGGTAGGGATGTCACAGGAGAGAAAATGTGGAAGCCAAGTGGCAAAATGATCCAGGAACTGATGGGAGGGGCTGGGAGGATGATACACCACCGCCACTCGCATGGAGAAGGGGGTGTAGAGTCTGACGGCATGGACCTCAAAAGAAGGGAAGACAAGTGAGGGTAGTTGAGGGATAACCTGAAAGGTACATTTTAGTGATAGGAGCAGACCAATGCCTCCACCTGCTCTATTGTCTGATCTTGGGGTATGAGAGAAGTGTAGTCCCCCGTATGAAAGAGCAGCAGTAGCGGTAGTGTCTGACTGCTGGATCCAGGTTTCAGTAAGAGCCAGGAGGTTAAGAGAATTAGAAAGGAAAAAGTCATGAGTGAAGGAGAGTTTGTTACACACTGAGCGAGAATTCCAAAGTGCACAATTAAGAGAGACAGATGACATGCAGGGAATATTAATAAGATTAGAGGGGTTTCTGAGTGTAGCAGTTGGGGGGCTTGACTTTCTATAACATGGGGGACCAGGGTTGGGAGCAATGTCTCCTGCGACTAGGAGAAGGAGGATAGAAAGAGTGAGCAGATGGATAAGTGATTTGTGAAAGCGTCTCTTATGTTGAATGGTGGGACTGACTGGATCTGTGCAACTTAACAATGTGAAAAGAGCGTGAGTGCTATACATAGGAGAGGAAAGGAGCGAGGGGTCGATATGGATGGAGTGTAGAGAGTTAATGCCAGGGCGGTGGATGTGTGTGAATGCAGCGGCCAGGATATAAATTACACAAATGCATATGGTATATATTTGTTGTACTCCAAATGTACAGGGAGTAGATGTATATAAATGTCTTACCTGTCTCCTGCCCTGTCTAACTGTCATGTTATAACTGCCAGTACTTTGATACATGTACTTAGATTACATGTACATAAATGCCCCCTGCATAAATGCTCCCCCAAGCTATGTCTGAATATATAGGAGGCTAAGGCTCAGATTTTTTTTTGTGCTCTCTCTTTTCTCTTTAATCAATCAAACTAAATTGAGACAGCAGGACCCAATAAAATGTTGTGGTCAGATAAACAGATGTCCAACACTACATGGGTCATAAAGCACTTTGAAAAGTTTCTTGACCTCACAACATAAGGGGTCAAGCAGAGTAAGTTGAAATAACTATATAGCAGATATAAGCTTGCATAGTTGAAAACACATATATAGCATTTAGGATTAACTGCTTGCTGACATTGAATGGAGTGGAGAAACACAGGAGATGATTCAGAGCAGAGATTGAAAGAGCTGGTTACCAGATATAAGCTTGCACAGTTGAAAACACATATATAGCATTCAGTAATAACTGCTTGCTGACATTGAATGGAGTGGAGAAACACAGGAGTTGATTCAGAGCAGAGAGCATAGAGATCATACTTACCCCCTCCTGTCTCTGCAGCCCCCCTACTTTTCCATGGTCTCCGGTGCCTGCCTTCAGCGGTCACGTGGTACCGTTCATTACAGACATGAATATGCGCATATTCATGTATTTAATGAGCGACATCACATGACTGCTGAAAGCAGGCGCCGTAAACTGTGGGAGAATGGGGCTGTAGAGACATCATCAGCAGGGCATAAGTATATTCATCTGTCCTCGTTCCCACGCTTCTCACCGCTGTCTGTCGCATCCTCTCTCAGTGATGTTCAGGTCAGAGGGAGTGGTGACGTTGTTAGTGTGTGCCACGCCCTCTGCTGCCTGAACATCACTGAGAGATGATGTGGCAGACAACGGTGAGCAGTGTGGGAATGTGGGCAGGTGAATATCTCAGGTGCCAGGTCCTGAGCCAGCAGCGACGTTGAGGTGAGTATGTATTTTTTTTTTGTTATTTGCTGCAGCATATGGGGATTATTCTGTGGAGCATCTCATGGGGGACATATTCTGTGGAGCATCTTATGGGGGGGCATATTCTGTGGAGCATCTTATGGGGGGCATATTCTGTGGAGCATCTTATGGGGGCATATTCTGTGGAGCATCTTATGGGGGCATATTCTGTGGAGCATCTTATGGGGGCATATTCTATGGAGCATCTTATGGGGGCATAATCTATGGAGCATCTTATGGGGCAGCATATTCTATGGAGCATTTTATGGGGCCATTATTAACCTTTATGGAGCATTATATGGGGTGTATTTTGTATGGAGCATCTTATGGGGCTCCTGATTCAATATGGATATTCAAAAACATTTAACCTACTGATGTCTCAATTAATGTTACTTATATTGGCATCTATTTTTATTTTTGAAATTTATCAGTAGCTGCTGCATTTTCCACCCTAGGCTTATACGCGAGTCAGTAAGTTTTCACAGTTTTTTGTGGCAAAATTGGGGAGGGGGGGTCGGCTTATACACGAGTATATACAGTAATGCTGATTTGAAGTCAAAGGGCCGTTACACTAAATATTGATTTGGATGTTTTTGTTCATTCACTTTGCATTACATAAAAATAATAAACTATTAACATTTCTATTTTTTTAAGTATTCTTACTTTGCAGCATGTTTTCCACAACTGTCTAAAACTTGTGCACAAAACTTACTGTATGTCCAAGGAGAAGTGATTTATAGAAGAAGCATGATGAGGGACCCACTTTCACAGGTGCATGGCCTGCCAACTCCCACTAAATGAACCCCTAGAAAAAAAAAGCTAATGACATTAGTAATGCTAAGAACATTGGTGAAAAAAAGACAAAAATATTTCTATTTGTACATGTGAATTATGTGAACCACACAGCCAGGACCTTTCTGTGTTGAATATTGATTGACGGTAAGCATTTCTGAAAATAGTATGAGTGGCACTGCATCAGAGCCCATCTACGCGTGTTTACTGACCTACTTTAATACTTATAAGTTTATAATGTTTGATGTGTCAATTAAGGTGCATGTCTATATAACACATGCCATGTGCCTTTGTGCCGCTTACTTCAAATAAACTGACAGTAATAATTTGGGAATAACAATGAACACAATACATGTGTCTATAAATGGACTTTGGCTACATTTTTTCAGTACTAAATGTACTAGTTACATAAAAAGCAAACAATAGCGGAATGGCTGGCCATTATTGTCATTAAATCATTGCAAACAGCAGCACAGAACACACCATTGTTTGTGAGGGTGCCATTGAAGTAACAGGACAAAAATCCTTTTGGAAAGTTGTCTGTATGAGCAATTTACATTATTCTTTTATATTTTAGATGGGAAAACATTTTTTTCTATTTCCTAGCCACACAACTGAATCCCACACATCCTTTCAATAAGCTGTGGTTGTGGGGTTTTCCAGCTTTAAAAGTAATCAAGGGGCCGATAGAACTAAAGCGCTGCCCATGGAGATACCAAATTATCTATTTGATTTTAATTTTAATGGCCAATAGTTTAGATGCTATAATCCCCAGAAAGTAATAAAATAATTTAGATATGCAAATTATTTACCTTCTTTTGCAAACATGTGCAGGTGCTTCTCACTAAATTAGAATATCATCAAAAAGTTAATTTCAGTTCTTTAATACAAAAAGTGAAACTCATATAGAGTCATTGCAAACAGAGTGATCCATTTCAAGTGTTTATTTCTGTTAATGTTGATGATTATGGCTTACAGACAATGAAAACCCAAACGTTATTAGCTCAGTAAATTATAATAATTAACAAAAAACACCTGCAAAAGCTTCCTTAGCGCTTTAAAAGGTCCCTTAGTCTGTTTCAGTAGGCTCCACAATCATGGGGAAGAAAGCTGACTTGACAGATGTCCAGAAGGCAGTCATTGACACACTCCACAAGAGGTCATTGCTAATGAAGCTGGCTGTTCAGAGTGCTGAATCCAAGCATATTAATGGAAAGTTGAGTGGAAGGAAAATGTTTGGTAGAAAAAGGTGCACAAGCAATTGGGATAACCGCAGCCTTGAAAGGATTGTTAAGAAAAGGCCATCCAAAAAATTGGGGGGATTCACAAGGAGTGGACTGCTGCTGAAGTCATTGCTTCAAGAGCCACCACACACACAGGCGTATCGAGGACATGGGCTACAAGTGTCACATTCCTTATGTCACTCATGATGACCAATAGACAATGCCAGAAGCGTCTTACCTGGGCCAAGGATAAAAACAACTGGACTGCTGCTCAGTAGTCCAAGGTAGTGTAGCAGATGTAGCTGCACGGAATATGCAGACACAGAAGTAAAGTGCACACATTTATATATTAATTTTTTACAATACAAGTAGCCAAAGATGCAAAGTCTAGCAAATGACAATTTGCAAATAACAAAACATTAAACTGTTATACAATGGTTTTGATGTACCAAATGTCTTTAGTAAGGGAGAGGGGCCTCAAACTGTCAATGGAACCCTAACTATCGCTGTCCCGGGGCTAGTCTTGAAGATAGAAAGGCCCGAGTCTCTGATGTTAAAATGCTCCTGTTAAACCATGATCTGTCCCCTCCCCCACCCACATGAGGCATGGGACAAAAATGTAAGATAAACAAGACACAGAGAAAACAGGGATTACAGAAAACCACTATCTTACAAAAGCACTCACCAACAATAGGAAGAGGATAGGGACAGGGAGGAATGAACTAAATAGGAATAGGGACCAGGAGATGAACTCTTACATAGAACATCAAGCAAAAGATCATTACTGCTACAACTCCACTCCAACTACTCAGTTTTAGCACTAGCACAGAAAGATGAATCTTTCACCAGCAAGGACTCTCCTCAGGAACATATCCCAGTGCACCAAGTATTGGAAAGAGCGACAAACCATTCAGGAATCCACAATTCTTGCCAGCTGGAATTCCAAATTACCATCAACAATAACTGGTGGCAGCAGCAAGGGTGATGGCTCCATGGGCGCTACATATTTTTTGAACAATGACCTGTGGACAATGTTGTCGATTTTGAGAACTAGAGGAAGCTGAAGGAGAAAAGCCACAAGATTAACTATGGCGATTACCTTGTAAGGACCAATAAATCTAGAAACTAATTTCCAGGAGGGAATTTTCAGTTTAAATTTTTCTGGTAGACAGCCGTACCAAATCATTCATACCCAGGTCAGGACCTGACAACCATTTCTTATCTACCATACATTTGTATCTGTCCCTCATGATTTTCAATTTGTCCTGAACGCCTTGCCATACAGATGAGAGGGAGAAACGATTTTATTCATCACTAGGAACCCCGGATGGAAGCCATATGCACCAAAAAATGGTGACTTACCAGTGGACTCACTGTGGCGATTGTTCAAGGCAATATCAACTAATGGTAAAAAAGATGACCTGACTATCTGACACAAAATAACTGAGGTATGTCTCTAAACTCCAGTTTAAACGCTCAATCCGACTGTTCATTTGAAGTTGGAACGCTGAAGATAAGCAAAGATGCATCCCCAGACGAGAACAAAATGCCCTCTAGAATTTTGATACCATTTGGGTCTCCAAATCTGACTCAACATAGGAGGAAACCCCGTGAAGCTTCACAAGCTTGGTGACAAACACCTGAGCTAGGGTCTAAAAGTTAGGGACAGCAGGTAAAGCAATAAGCCATTTTACGAAACCTATCCACCACAACTAAGATAACAGTGCTACCAGAGGCGTAAGGAAGATCTGCAATAAAATCCATGGATAAATGTTTATAGCTCGTCAGGTATGGTTAATGTTAGAAGCGCACCAGATTGACGAGTATGTGGGGGTCTTTAAACGCACACAGACATTACAGGAAGATACAAGATCGACTGCATCCAGATGCAACCTTGGCCACCAAAAATGAGAATGGAGGTCCAAGGTTGCTTTACTACCTGGCTGAACGGCCTTAGCCAAGTTATGGTGTGCTCCTAAAACTTGCAGTGCAGATGCAATGGTTCAAACAACATCCCTGAAGAGCAAGCAGGAGTGTCCCCTGAGCCTTCAATACTTTTCCCTCCAGTTCAAAACACATAGCTGAGATGACCACCCCTTATTTTAAAATTGGAGCAGAGTTTTCCGAACTTCCACCGCCAGGGAAGTTCTGAGATAAAGCATTAGCTTTGACGTTCTTAATTCCAGACAGTAAGTGACAAAAAAATTAAATCAGGTAAAAAAAATAGAGACCATCTAACTTGTTTAGGACTAAGACATTTAGCGGAGTCAAAGTATAATAGACTTTCATGGTCAGTAATGACAATGACAGGGTGGAGTGCCTCCAAAAAGTGATGCCACTCCTCAAATGCCAACTTGATGGCCAAAAGTTCTCTATTGCTTATGTCAGTTTCTTTTGGCCGATGAAAATTTTTTAGAGTAAAAAGCACAGGGACGTAACTTACCAGGAAACAACTCTTAAGACAACACAACCCCAACCTCTACCTCATATGCATCAACCTTAATAATAAAATGGTTGGGAATCATGGGGCTGAATGAGTACAGAAGCAATGGAAAGGTATTTCTTCAAAGAAGAGAACACCTGATGGATGCAGTCAGACCACGTCGAACAGTCCATAGCTTTCTTTGTCATGTCAGTGAGGGGTTTGACAATCAACGAGATGCTTTTAACAAACTTCTGATAATAGTTAGCAAATCCCAAAAAGAGTTGCAATGCTTGTAGATTTTCTGGCAGATCCCTTTCCAGAACTCCACAGACCCTATCAAGATCCATTCAGAAACCTGCAGCTGACACTAGAAAACCCAGGAATTTAAACTCTTGCACGGCGAATACGCACTTTTTTAATTTAGTGTATAGTTTATCATCCTGCAGAACCTCCCTGCCTGATGTGTACTTGATGTGACTTGAGATCAGGTGAGTATATCAAAATGTCATCAAGGTACACCACGACAAACTTACTCACAAAGTGATGAAAAATGTACGGTAATTAACAATCATCGCGGTCATTCTCGCATTAGTCAAACTAAAGGGCATGTCAAGGTTTTCATAATGCCCTTTAGGGGTGTTAAAGACCAACTTCCACTCTGACTTTCTACTCCTTGATCTTAATCAGATTGGAGGCTCCCCTGAGGTCCAACTTAGAGAATCATTTTTCCCCAACAATCTAATTAAATAAGTCGGGAATGAGTGGAAAGGAATATGGGTCACCAATAGTAATCCAGTTTAATTCACAAAAATCTAAACAGGGACACAGGCCCCCCATCTTTCTTCTTAACAAAGAAGAACCCAACCTCTATGAGTGAAAAAGAGGGTTTAGTATGTAGCTTAGCAAGACATTCAGAGATGTAATCCTTCATGACTTGCCTTTCAGGGCCAGACAGATAGTATAATCTTGTCTTGCGTAAGCAAGTTTTAGGGGCAATCATACACACGGTGAGGATGCAGTTCCTAGCACCTCTTTTCTGAGAACAAATCTACAAAATTAGCCAGAAAATAAGGTACAGTTTTAGTAGATGCCATATCTGAACTGCCATTGAATAACCAGCTTATGCACAGTTAGGCAGGGAAGACCTAAAACAATAGGAGTAGGGAGACCTACTAAGACATAACAAGAAAAGAGCTCCCTGTGAACAACCCCTTTGCGCAGGTTCACATCATGCACAACTTGCGTAAAATTTCCCAGACCAAGAGGTGGAGAGTCAATAGTAAATATGGGGATGGACTTTGCTAGCATACTACAGAAGAGACCATGGTCCAGTGTGAAATGGGACGAGCATCCACCATATTAACTGCCACTCCACTATCCAATAGGATAGATATTTTCTCAGTTTTTGTACCTATAACCACTTCGTCGGGCAAGAAAAACTGAGATACACATGCGGAGGAGATATACTGTATATAGCCAGGTTGTTATCCTCCACACAACCTGGGTTAAGAAGTTTTTTGACAGCTTTCTGGTGCTTTGGTAAAAAAGGACAGACCCCAATGAAATAACCCTTTTGAACACAGAAAAAACTCAACCAAGTTTGACGGCAAAGCGAAGTAATACCGAGAGGAGGCCCCCCTAAAAGCTTCAGTTTTTCAGAACACTTAGGAGAGACTTCAGTTTTAGGGAGTACCATAGGGGGCAGAGTCACACCAGGTCTATCCCTGAGGCATCTATCTATAATATTTCAAACAAGCACTAACAAAACTGACTACTGAGAGCAGGATTGTTCCACTGGATGTCAATAGCCCATCTAGACTCCTCAGAGAAGAATACCTCTGCAGGCCGGTCTCCCTGCTAGATCTTATGTAGCTTAGACTCAGCAAGGGAGATACGGTCTAGATCATAGTACCTGAGGCCTAGAGCCACAAAAAAACACCAACTGACTGGAGAGACAGCGAGTCTGTAGTAAGTGAAAAGACCCAGGATTGAGAATCTCCCTGAAGTAGGGAAATAAAAATCCTAACCTGTTGCTCCTCACTCCCAGATGAATGCAGACAAAGCCTAAAATAAAGCTTGCAGACTTCACGGAAAGCAACAAATTTATCCCGTCCCCCAGAAAACCTATCTGGGATGGTCACCTCTGGTTCAGCCTGGCTGCCCGGCAGACCAATAGTCTGCTGTGAGACCCTAAATTGCAGATCTGCCTGCAATTGTTTGGGAAGGACTGCAACGAGGTCCATAAGAATTAAAATACATGGGGGTGGGTGAAAATGTGAATCTGTGATGGTCTTTAGTAAGGGAGAGTTGCCTCAAACTGTCCCTGAAACTGGGAACCTAACTATCCCTATCCTGGGGGTACTCTTGAAGATAGAGAGGACCAGATCTCTGACCTTACTATTCTCCTTTAAACTCTGATCTGAGCCATCCCCCACTCCCATGAGAAAGCACTCACCAACAATAGGGAGGAGGATAGGGACAGGGAGGAATAAACTAAATAGGAATAGTGGCCAGGACATAATTACTCTTGTACAACAGAAAACAACAGATCACTACTGCTATAACTCAACTACTCAGCTTTAGCAGAACTAAACTTCAAGAGTCAGTAAACAGTGGGTAAGGAAAGTATTCAGACCCCTTTAAATTTTTCACTCTGTATTCAGACCCTTTGCTCAGTATTGAATAGAAGCACCCTTTTAGGCTGAGTTCAAACATCGCGGTTTTTTTCGCATTTTCGCGGCAGTTTTAAACACGCGATTTGCCGCGAAAAATAAGCTTCCCATGCAATCCTATGAGATTCCGCAATGCTGTGCTAATGCTGCGTTTTTTTCCGCGGCGGAATCGCTTTGCGGTAAAAAATGCAGCATGCTCATTAATTTAGCGGAATCGCGGCGATTCCGCCCACATAGGAATGCATTGTTGTGCTTACTTTCCGCATGTGGCTGTGCCCACCACGCAAAAAGTAATCAGAACATTTGCGGATGGTACCCACGGTCCGGAGGAGAGAAGACTGTCCTCCGGGCTTTGGGTACCATATCACAGTAAAAAATAGAATTAAAATAAAAAATATTGTTATTCTCACCTTCCGGCGTCCCGCTCAGCCTTCCCGCCTCTCTCCACGCTCCCGGTCCCAGTAATCCTTTGCGATAATGACCGCGATGATGTCGCGATCTCGTGGGAGCGTGACGTCTCGCGGTCATTTGCGATGACGTCGCGAGAGCGCGACGTCTCGCCGTCATTCGCACAAAGGATTACTGGGACCGGGAGCGTGGAGAGTGGCGGGAAGGCTGCACGGGATGCCGGAAGATGAGAATAACAATATTTTTTTTATTTTTTTTTATTATTTTTTAGATTTTATCTTTTACTACTGATGCTGCATAGGCAGCCTCAATAGTAAAAAGTAGGTCACACTCGTCAAACACTATGTTTGATGAGTGTAACCAACCTGTCAATCAGTTCTCCAAGCGATGCTCCAGATCGCTTGGAAAACATTAGCATTCTGCAAGGTAATTACGCTTGCAAATCGCTAGTTTTTTTGCAGCAAAATCGTGGGAATTTAAAATGTGATTTTCCCGCTGAATGAAATTCCAGAATTCTCGCGGTAACTTCCGTGAGAGTTCCGCTACGTTTGAACGTAGCCTTAAGCTAGTTCAGTCATGAGTCTTCTTGGGAATAATGCTGTAAGGGGGTGAGATAGAGAAGCAAGGAGGTAATTCTTTCTCTAGTGTCTATGATCTGTTAATGCTTACATATTGCTAATGTTGATAATGTCTATGATAAATGCTTGCGATACTGCTACATAGGAACATGTATTAACCTCACATTTTTGGTAATGCTACATTTATATATGTGTTACCATGCTTTGGAGACTGTGTTTTAGTGTTATACTGTACTGTTGTGAGTTCATTTTCCCCTTCACCGTCGATGTCTGATGAACTCCCTCTTCTGGTGAAGGAAGGTAGTGAGGCTGATTACCAAACACCTGATCTGGTAGATGATGACTGGGTAACAGGAAATTTTGACTGGATATAAGGCAGCCGACGCCCTTCTGAGTCGCTGGTGAGTTCTCTGCTGGATTCTTGGAGACCAGTCTGATTCCTGCTTCCCAAAGATAAGTTTTTGCTCTGCTATTGAACTTATTAGTTTTGTTTACCTTGTTTTTTTGGAGTTCAGCCATCCCCGGTCGGGGGTGTGCTGAGTTCCATTTTTGTCTCTGATCAGTTTGTCTCTTTGCTCTGTCTTCAGAATTTACCTGAGTGCTGATATAGTCTTTTTGAAGTCCTAGCGACTTCAGGGCCTGTTTTTCCTATCAGACGGTTGGGACATTTTTTGGTAGGGTTTTTTACGGATTGCAGACAGCAGCTTTTCTATCCTGTCCTTTTTAGTTAGCTTGGGCCCCATCGTTTGCTCAACCTATCTTTCTATCTGTGTTAGTGTTTTCATCTTGCTTCACCGTCATTATATGTTGGGGGCTGCCAATTGCTTTGGGGTCTGCTCTGAGGTAGTTTAGATTTCCCCTTTCTTTAGGCCTATTTAGTTTTCCGGCTGTGTTCGAGGGGTCTAGGGCATCGTGGGAACCCCCCACGGCTACTGTTGGTTGTTGTGGATAGGATCAGGGGTCTGCAATCCGATAGCTACCAACCTCTCCGGTTTTCTGGACTTAGCTTGTATTTTTGTTTTTTCCTCCTTCGGTGACTCATTCATAACAGAATCACCAGCCATACCGCAGATCCTAGGGTACTCAATAGCAGGAAAGAATTGTAAAAAGAAAAAAAAGAGTTTGTCAGAATTTTTTTTTTGTGTATATTTTTTCCTCTATGTCTCTGAGGCCGTAGGGGGAATTTTTTTTTTCTTTCTCAATGGAGATGAAGCAATTGTCTGATCATGTGGAGCAGCTCACTGCTGAAGTGCAGGGAATTTCCGCCTATCTTGCTCATTCACATGCTGCTGAACCAAAGATCCCTACTCCTGATGTGTTTTTTGGGGATCGGTCTAAATTTTTGAATTTTAAGAATAATTGTAAATTATTTTTTGCCTTGAAGCCTAACTCGTCGGGGAGCTCCGCGCAGCAGGTTAAAATTGTCATCTCTTTGCTGCGCGGCGATCCCCAGGATTGGGCGTTTTCTTTGAAACCTGATGATCCTATTCTTACTAATGTGAACACATTTTTTCAAGCCTTGGGGTTGTTGTATGATGAACCTAATGCTATTGATTAGGCTGAAAAGACCCTGTTGGCATTGAGCCAGGGTCGGGATTCTGCAGAGTTGTACTGTCAAAAATTCCGAAAGTGGGCGGTCCTTACTACCTGGAATGATGGTGCCTTGGCAGCTCTCTTTCGGAAGGGTTTGTCAGAAACCGTAAAAGATACTATGGTGGGATTTCCTGTTCCCTCTGGTCTTGACGATTCTATGTCATTAGCCATTCAGGTTGATCGGCGTTTGCGTGAACGCAAAACCGCACGAGAGGTGTTGCCACCTGTTGAACAAATGTCTGAACCTATGCAATGTGATAGAGTTTTGTCTAGGGCGCAGCGTCAGGAGTTCAGAAGGCGTAATAAGCTGTGTTTCTTCTGTGGTGATGCCTCGCATATTATTTCTGTCTGCCCTAAACGAGAGAAACGTTTTGCACACACATTTGCTGTGGGTGGTGTTCAACCTAAGTTTTTTCTGGCAATTACTCTGATCTGCTCCCTGTCCACATTTTCCGCTAAGGCTTTTGTGGATTCGGGAGCAGCTCTGAACCTGATGGACTTGGATTTTGCTAAACGTTGTGGATTTCCTATGACTCCTCTGCGGACGCCTATCCCTTTGAGGGGTATTGATGCTACTCCTTTGGCGAAGAATAAACCTCAGTTGTGGACCCAGGTGGTAATGCGGGTCGCCCCAGACCATCAAGAGAATTGCAGATTTTTGGTGTTGCATAATTTGCATGATACCATTGTTCTGGGGTTTCCCTGGTTGCAAATCCATAATCCAGTTTTGGATTGGAAATCTGTGTCTGTGGTGAGTTGGGGTTGTCGGTGTGCCCTTAGTGATGCTCCTGTTTTCTCCACCTCTCCCCAGTCGCATGATGTTCCTGACTATTTGGCTGATTATTATGATGTATTTAGTGAGAATGAGTCTGCGTCTTTGCCTCCTCATAGGAGTTATGACTGTGCAATTGAGCTAAGCCCTGGGTGTAAATTTCCCAAGGGTCGACTTTTCAATTTATCTGTACCCAAGCACGAGGCTATGCCATCCTATATTAAGGAGTCGTTGGAGAAGGGTCATATTAGACCATCCTCTTCACCCTTAGGTGCTGTTTTTTTTTCGTGGCTAAGAAAGATGGGTCATTAAGGCCTTGTATTGACTATCGTTCCCTCAACAAAATTACTGTTAAATATCAGTATCCGTTACCCCTGATTTCTGATCTATTCTCCAGAGTTAAAGGTGCTTGCTGGTTTACAAAGCTTGACCTCAGGGGGCGTATAATCTTATTCGCATTAAGCATGGGGATGAATGGAAGACGGCGTTTAATACTCCGGAGGGACATTTTGAGTACCTGGTGATGCCTTTTGGGCTCACTAATGCCCCTTCTGTCTTCCAGTGCTTCATGAATGATATTTTCCGAGACTTGGTGGATTAATTTTTGATCATCTATCTAGATGATATTTTGATGTTTTCCAAGGATTGGGACTCTCATGTGGAACGTGTTCGGACTTTGTTCCGGATTTTGAGGGAGAATTCTCTGTATGTCAAGGGATCGAAATGCCTTTTTGGTGTACAGAGGATTTCATTTTTGGGATTTATTTTGTCTCCGTCAACTATTGAAATGGACCCGGCCAAGGTACAGGCCATTTATGATTGGGTTCAGCCCACTTCTTTGAAGGCCCTCCAGAAGTTTTTGGGTTTTGCCAACTTTTATCGTAAATTTATAGCTAATTTTTCTGGCATTGCCAAACCATTGACTGATTTGACTAAGAAGGGTGCTGATGTGCTGAATTGGTCTCCGGAGGCTGTTTCTTCCTTTCAGGAGCTTAAGCGAAGGTTCACTTCTGCTCCGGTTTTGCGGCAACCTGATGTCTCACTCCCGTTTCATGTAGAGGTGGACGCTTCTGAGATTGGTGCAGGAGCTGTTTTGTCCCAAAAAGATCCTGTAACATCTAAAATGAATCCCTGTGCTTTCTTTTCCCGAAAGTTCTCCCCATCCGAAAGTAACGATGATGTGGGGAATCGGGAACTGTTAGCCATGAAATGGGCATTTGAGGAGTGGAGACATTGGTTGGAGGGAGCTAAACATCAAGTCATGGTCCTTACTGACCACAAGAATTTGATTTACCTGGAGTCGGCCAAACGCTTGAATCCTAGACAGGCTAGGTGGGCTTTGTTTTTCACACATTTCGATTTTGTGGTCTCTTTTCTTCCGGAAACTAAGAATGTCAAGGCAGACGCCCTCTCTAGGAGTTTCTTTGCTGATTCTCCTGTTGTGATCAAGCCTGCAACCATCTGAGGTGAGGGGGTAGTTCTTTCTGCCATCTCGCCCGATTTGAGACGTGCTGTGGAAGAGTTTCAGGAGGACAAACCGGAGCGTTGTCCCATTGGAAAATTGTATGTTCCTGACCAGTGGAGGAAGAGAGTGATGTCTGAAGTTCATTGCTCTGCATTGGCTGGTCATCCAGGTATTTTTGGTACTAGAGATTTGGTGAGTCGGTCTATTTGGTGGCACGCCTTGTCTCGTGATGTCAGGAATTTTGTGCAGTCCTGTGGGACTTGCTCTCGGTCTAAACCTTGTTCTCACTCTAGTGGGTTGTTGATGCCTTTGCCGGTGCCCAGGAGGCCATGGACCCATATTTCAATGGATTTTATCTCTGATATGCCTGTCTCTCAGAGAATGACTGTTATTTGGGTGATTTGTGATAGATTCTCTATGATGGTGCATCTTGTACCACTCCCTAAGTTGCCATCTTCCTCAGAGTTGGTGCCCTTGTTTTTGCAACAGGTGGTTCGCTTGCACGGGATTCCTGAGAACATTGTATCTGACAGAGGAGTTCAGTTTGTGTCTAGATTTTGGAGGACTTTCTGTTCCAAGCCGGGAATTCAGTTGTCCTTCTCCTCTGCGTTTCACCCTCAGACCTATGGGCAGACGGAGAGAACAAACCAGACTTTGGAGTCGTATTTGAGATGTTTTATTTCTGCTGATCAGGATGATTGGGTTTCATTTTTGCCCTTGGCCGAATTTGCTTTAAATAATAGAGCTAGTTCTGCCACTTTGATGTCACCTTTTTTTTGTAACTTTGGGTTTCATCCTCGATTCTCTTCAGGACAGGTGGAGCCTTCTGCCTGCCCAGGTGTTGACACTGTGGTGGAGAGAATGCACCAGATCTGGGACCAAGTGGTGGATAAGTTGTCTCTCTCCCAGGAAAAGGCCCAGCGGTTTTCCAACCGGCATAGGACCATTGGTCCCCAGTTTAAGGTGGGTGATATGGTTTGGTTGTCATCAAAGAATATCGCTATGAAGGTGGCTTCTCCAAAGTTTAAACCTAGATTTATTGGACCTTACAAGATTTTG
The DNA here is from genome assembly GCF_039654945.1 of Dendrobates tinctorius. NCBI lineage: Eukaryota > Metazoa > Chordata > Amphibia > Anura > Dendrobatidae > Dendrobates > Dendrobates tinctorius. Next base: position 34,026,167 of record NW_027361711.1, read on the forward strand.
GAGATTCTTAATTCAGTCTCTTTTCGATTGGCTCTTCCTGTTACATTTAAGATCCATAACGTGTTTCGTAAGTCTCTGTTAAAGAGGTTTGTTGAGCCAGTAGTTCCTGTGGTGGCACCTCCTGACCCGGTATTGGTTGAAGGTAATGTGGAATATGAGGTTGAGAAGATACTGGATTCTCGCCGGGGCTAGACGGAGACTCCAGTATTTTGTTAAATGGAAGGGTTATGGCCAGGAGGATAATTCTTGGGTCCCTGCATCCGATATTCATGCCGAAAGATTGGTTCGTGCCTTTCATCGGGCCCATCCTGATCGCCCTGGTGGCGTGGATGAGGGTTCGGTGACCCCTCCTCAAGGGGGAAGTACTGTTGTGAGTTAATTTTCCCCTTCACCGTCGATGTCTGATGAACTCCCTCTTCTGGTGAAGGAAGGTAGTGAGGCTGATTACCAAACACCTGATCTGGTAGATGATGACTGGGTAACAGGAAATTCTGACTGGATATAAGGCAGCCGACGCCCTTCTGAGTCGCTGGTGATTTCTCTGCTGGATTCTTGGAGACCAGTCTGATTCCTGCTTCCCAAAGATAAGTTTTTGCTCTGCTATTGAACTTATTAGTTTTGTTTTGTTTACCTTGTTTTTTTGGAGTTCAGCCATCCCCGGTCGGGGGTGTGCTGAGTTCCATTTTTGTCTCTGATCAATTTGTCTCTTTGCTCTGTCTTCAGAATTTACCTGAGTGCTGATATAGTCTTTTTGAAGTCCTAGCGACTTCAGGGCCTGTTTTTCCTATCAGACGGTTGGGACATTTTTTGGTAGGGTTTTTTACGGATTGCAGACAGCAGCTTATCTATCCTGTCCTTTTTAGTTAGCTTGGGTCCCATCGTTTGCTCAACCTATCTTTCTATCTGTGTTAGTGTTTTCATCTTGCTTCACCGTCATTATATGTTGGGGGCTGCCTATTGCTTTGGGGTCTGCTCGGGGGCAGTTTAGATTTCCCCTTTCTTTCTTTAGGCCTATTTAGTTCTCCAGCTGTGTTCGAGGGGTCTAGGGCATCGTGGGAACCCCCCACGGCTACTGTTGGTTGTTGTGGATAGGATCAGTGGTCTGCACTCCGATAGCTACCAACCTCTCCGGTTTTCTGGACTTAGCTTGTATTTTTGTTTTTCCCTCCTTCGGTGACTCATTCATAACACTGTACGCAGTGTAATGTGATTTATACTGGTATTCATGTACAATTTAGGGTACATAAGTGCATCCTTTTGGGGACATTAGAGAAGGGCACATTAATATATAGTTCTTATACATAGGGTAAGTGTAGTTCTGTTGTGGGCCACTAGATGGGGGCATACTAGTGGGCACATTGTAGGTATAGCTTATAGGATGTTTATAGAGGGTAAGTGTAGGAGGGGCTGCCGGGTAGTAAGAGAGAAGTTTCTAGGAAGTTAGGAGAGATGGGGCCAGGGTGCCCAAGTGTCCACATGGGCTATAGGCACGGAAAGCTGGGCAGCAACGTAACGTTAAAGTGCTGCAGCCCACGTTACCCATGGCCGCTGTGTGTCATAGCAGTGGGCCAGTGCAGGAAAAGAAAGATGTAGCGACTTATCGCCTGGGCAGTTGCTTTTAGGGCAGGAGTTGGTTGGACTGAGGAGATGAAGGAAGTTGGAGCTTTGACGAGTTCGGTACAGACGGGTCAGATGCTTTATCAGAGGCAACCAAACCTGGTGACTGATGATTTTGAGTCTGGGGCGAAACAGGCAGAAAGAATTGTCATCATGGCGAGGTTAGGCCAGAAAGGAATTGGGGAGCAGTCTAGGACAGTCCGGTCCAGGTGTGTACTGCACAGGAGTGACACCCAAGCAGAGAAAGATGAGGAACCAAGTGAATATCATGATGTGTCAACTGTGGATGTAATGTGTGAAGTATTAAGTAAAGAGAATGTTCAAGTTAACCTGGACTGTGTCTCCATTACTGGGGGTCGCCTGAAGGAGGGACCATCGTCGCCTGGGAAGTGCCCAGCGAAGTCTGGATTTGGAGATGCAGGTATGCCGAAGAGAAGAATACAGTTTTCTGTTGGGGAAGGACTGGACATTGATGATACATTATCTCGGGTCACGACTACAGTCCTGTCCCTCCCTTACAATGCATCAAGTTTTTCACACCTGTATTTGGTGATTCTCTGCCATTCTTCCTTGCAGATCCTCTCCAGTTCTGTCACGTTGGATGGTGAATGTTGGTGGACAGCCATTTTCAGGTCTCTCCAAAGATGCTCAATCGGGTTTAGGTCAGGGCTCTGGCTCGGCCAGTCAAGAATGGTCACAGAGTTGTTCTGAAGCCACTCCTTTGTTATTTTAGCTGTGTGATTAGGGTCATTGTCTTGTTGGAAGGCGAACCTTCGGCCAAGTCTGAGGTCTAGTGCACTCTGGAAGAGGTTTTCGTCCAGGATAGCTCTGCACTTGGCCACATTCATGTTTCCTTCAATTGCAACCTGTCGTCTTGTCCCTGCAGCTGAAAAACACCCCCATAGCATAATACTGCCACCACCATGTTTCACTGTTCGGATTGTATTGGGCAGGTGATGAGCAGTGCCTGGTTTTCTCCACACATACCGCTTAGAATTACAGCAAAAAGGTCTTTCTTCATCTCATCAGACCAGAGAATCTTATTTAACATAGTCTGGGAGTCCTTCATGTGTTTTTTAGCAAACTATATGAGGGCTTTCATATGTCTTGCACTGAGGAGAGGCTTCTGTCGGGCCACTCTGCCATAAAGGCCCGACTTGTGGAGGGCTGCAGTGATAGTTGACTTTGTTGAACTTTCTTCCATCTCCCTACTGCATCTGAAAAGCTCAGCCACAGTGATCTTGGGGTTCTTCTTTACCTCTCTCACCAAGGCTCTTCTCCAACGATTGCACAGCAGGGCTGGACGGTCAGGTCTAGGATGACTTCTGGTGGTCCCAAACGTCTTCCATTTAAGGATTATGGAGGCCACTATGCTCTTAAGAACCTTGAGTACTGCAGAAATTCTTTTGTAACTTTGACCAGATCTGTGCCTCACCACAATTCTGTCTATCAGCTCCTTGGCCAGTTCTTTTGACCTCGTGATTCTCATTTGGTCTGACATGCACTGTGAGCTGTGAGGTCTTATATAGACAGGTGTGTGCCTTCACAAATCAAGTCCTATGAGTTTAATTAAACATAGCTGGACTACAATGAAGGAGTAGAACCATCTCACGGAGCATCACAAGGAAATGGACAGTATGTGACTTAAATATGAGCGTCTGAGCAAAGGGTCTGAATACTTATGACCATGTGATATTTCAGATTTTCTTCTTTTAAAAATTTGCAAAAATGTATACAATTACCTTTTTTCCATTCATGATGGGGTGCAGAGTGTACATTAATGAGTAAAAAAATTAACTTTTTTGAATTTACCGAATGGCTGCAATGAAACAAAGACTGAAAAATGCAAATGGGTCCGAATACTTTCTGTTCCCACTGTATATAGAGGGAGTAAATGATAAGCCATTGCATCTGAGAACAACCAGGTTGTATGGTCTCACCCAGCATGGAAAGAGTCCTTAAAGGGAACCTTTCACCCCCCCAGGCATTTTTAAGTAAAAGAACCACCTTGTGCAGCACTAATGCTGCATTCTGTCAAGGTTGCTCTTTTATTTGGCGTCCCTTCCACCGCAGAAATAAGCGTTTTTAAAATTGGTCAGACATACCTGAAGTTTGACCGGGGGGGCAGGTCTTTCCCCCCCGGACACAGACGCCTCACATCCATCAGTCAGGTCCTCCTTTTGAATTTGGCACCACCTCCTCTGCGTTCTTTCCTTTTCCTGGCGCCTTGGCTGTAACATTTTTTCTTGGGCATGCGCAGTTAGTGCTGCCCGCGCTCTGACATCACAACATATCCTTCCTATCGCACCTGTGTGGACGCGCAGCCAGAGATCCCGCCCCACAGTCTCTTCTGATTTATTCACACTGCGGGGCGGGATCTCGGGCCGCGTGTCCACGCAGGCACGATAGGAAGGATATGATGTGATGTCAGAGCACGGGCAGCGCTAACTGCACAAGCCCAAGAAAGAATATTACAGCACAGACACCAGGAAAAGGAAAGAACGCAGAGGAAGCAGCGCCAAATTCGAAAGGAGGACATGACTGATGGATGTGAGGCTTGTGTGTCGAAGGGGAAAAGACCTGCCCCAATGTCAAACTTCAGATATGTCTGACCAATTTTAAAAACGCTTTTTTCTGCGGTGGAAGGGACGCTAAATAAAAGAGCCACCTTGACAGAATGCAGCATTAGTGCTGCACAAGGTGGCTCTTTTACTTAAAAACGCCTGGGGGGGTGACAGGTTCCCTTGAACTCTCTCAGCACTGAAGGAAAAGAAATCCATTCAAAATAGGACATGTATCACACCATCTCTAAAGAGGACTGTGATTTATTACCCGACATGACCTTAAAACTCCAGGTCTTCCAGGGGGATGTGACAACCTCCTGACACCTAAGCACTGACTTAAAACCAAATAAGTGAGCCAGAACACAAGTTTGTATACATACAATGTGTAGGAGCACATATATATTTTGGCCATTTAACAGAGAAATCCCAAGAAAATAATACTATTTAGTTATTTACTTACTACAGGCTCATTTTGCTTTTCTTGGGTTTGGTCTATTAAATGGCCACAGTGTGAACGTGCTCATACACACTGCATATATACAAACTTATGTTCCTGCTCATTTGTTTGGTTTTGTCTAGTTTCTTGTACTTTGTACAAACAGGGGCATGGTCCTACCCTTTTTGAGCTAGGCATTTTATCTATACAGCTTCCCATGGGCAGGGGTTTGAGCAGTTGGGTCTGGGTCCTGCTCTGCCCCCATCTATAATGTGAACTGCTGACAAGAGGTAAGGGTTTAATACTAGTGAAAGAATCATCCCAATTGGATACAACTTTTCAAGATGTCAAACTTTTGATCAAATTTGTGTTATCTAAGTACCCTATGCTATTAACATATACTATTACTATTTACTTATTTGTTTATTATAGGGTATATGCTCATTTTGTTTGTTTTTTCTTGGGTTTTGTCTAAGCACTGACTTGTAAAATAAAATCTAAATCACATGGTTAGCTAAACAATACTCCAAATTTTATTTATAAATGATACACTCATCCATAATTCGTTAAAGTCCACATCGTTACTATAATGGTTGTTTCCTAAGCCGTCACCGCGACAGGCCCTAATGGGAGTTAAAAAACAAAACCCAAAGTTATGAACTGGGATATAAGTTGGTCTGAATGCAGCATATATGCGCACGTTCAAACTAGTCACTAAACAGAAAAAAAAAAAAAGAACAAAGTCAGAAACATAATGATTAAATGCGCTGCATTGAATAAATACGTATCAAAGTGCATTAAAACATACGGTACTTAGTTAACATGTTTTTTGTTAAAAAAAATGTGAAAGCCATCCTGCCTCATCACAGTGACCGTAATTGGGACAATCCTATCTTTAAGGCTGGAGTCACACACAATGAATAAAAAATCGGTCCCATTTTAACGGTCCGAAATCGCACAAAAGTTTCTTAACCAGTGATCCGTTTTTTATGCGATTTTTCTTCATTGATGCGATTTTAATTGCATGTAAGGATCCATTTGACATCCGTCTGGCGAGATTTTCTCGCTGGATAGCTAAATGGACATATAATGGAGCCCAATGACAGGTTTCCCCACACAAAGAATGAATAGATCTAGACACACATATATGTATTTATATATTTTATACATATCATAGAGACACATTTATATATATATTTCTAATTCATACAGTTCATCATAGCAGAATAGCCGCAGAAATATTTGCCGGCTTTTGTATAATCATTCTCCTGCCCGACATGAAATGACACATGGTTTACACATAGTTAACCATTTCATTTCATGTTTTTATGGTTATGTCTATCACTATTAATTAGATGAGGGTTTGTGGGTAAAATTATGGAGTTGTAGGGGTTAATTTAAGGGGTTAATTCGTTGTATTAAATTGCAGGGACTCCTGATGACGTCATTGAGGCTGCAGGGAGTCCCCGTAATTTAAAACAACAAATTAACCCCTTAAATTAACCCCTACAACTCCAAAATTTTAACCACAAACCCTCATCTAATTAATAGTGATAGACATAACAAAAAAAAACATGAAATGAAATGGTTAACTATATGTAAACCATGTGTCATTTCAGGTTGGGCAGGAGAATAATTATACAAAAGCCGGCAAATGTTTCTGCGGCTATTCTGCTATGATGAACTGTATGAATTAGAAATATATGTATAAATGTGTCTCTATGACATGTATAATATATATATATATATATATATATATATATGTCTAGATCTAATCATTCTTTCTTTATTTAACCGGTCACTGTGATTTTGCTGTATTGGAAGAATTGCCGGCTTTTGCTAAAGGACACCGGGTGCGATTTTATCGCAAGTCACACATCTGGTCCGTTTGTAGTCCCATTTTTTCTCGCCCCCATAGACTTGCATTGTCGAATGCGATCCGAAAATCGGTGACAATCGCAGCATGCTGCGATTGTCTCGGTCCGAGGATCGGATCCGTTCAAAAATCGCATGATGGGAGCAGCACCATAGAATAACATTGGGACGAATGCAATGCGATTTTTTATCGCATTGCATTCGTCAGATTTAATCGCTAGTGTGACTCCGGCCTAATATTAAAAACCTTACCGTTTGTTAAGTGACATGCATGTGGATAAGGACTGTGAAGGACTAAGCCAGACTACTGGACACAAAGCCAAGAGAGACCACATCAATAAAGCTCAGGTCAAAAAAAAAAAGCCAGGCCACACCTTTATATGCACATGATGCAAGCAGACAGAAAAAAACTCAAAAGGTACAATATGAACTGGGAAATAAGTTGGTCTGCATGCAGCATGAATCACGTTCAAACTAGCCACTAATCAGAAAAAAAACAAAGACAGAAACATAATGATTAAATACGCTGCAGTAAATAAATACATAGGATAGTGCATGAAAATAATATACGGCACTTAGTTGTCATGTTTTTTGATAAAAAAATGCGAAATCCATGATATCCATGTGGATAAGGGCTGAGAAGGACTGGGCCCAGCTAGTGGACACACAGACATGGGAAACCACATCAATTTATTGCCCAGCTCAAATGAAAGGTAGGCCATACCTTTATATGCACATGAGGCAAACAGACTGAAAAAAAACACCAAAGTTATGAACACTTGATGAACTCTTAACATGAACAGAAAACTTTTGTCTACCAAGTTATTAACAGTATTCACAATCACTACTATAGTATGACTCAATCAGCACCATTAAAGCCATTTAATTTTACAAGAAAACCTCTGTGAAACCAAAGTGTACTATACATATACTATGACAAAGGTCTTAAACGTAGGATGTACGCTAATGTATGCAATTGTATTAAAATTGACTTAGATGAGAATTGACGAAGCGTGACTAATGCCAAGCTAGGCATTGCGCCAGCCCAGCTCAAAGCTAATCTGCCGTGCATTGTCTGAAAAGTTGCTTGCCTAACATCCATAGACGTTCCAATGATGTTGTCAGAAAAAGCACATTCGTAGCAACTACTGCAGGGACAGTTAATTGAGGTCTCAAGCTCAAGTACCTACTACCTGTTGTGCAAGAGTTAAAGAAATGTGTTAGCAGAAAATAACCTATTATTTAATCAGGTTTTTGGGCTACATGTAATTTTGGAAATCTTTTTTTTTCAAGATCTCTATTAAAAAAAACAAAAAAACAAAATTAGTAATGTTGTAATTTTCATACTGTTTATAGGGCTGTTTTTAGACTCATACTTTTTGCTCCTTCAGAAAGAGTTTTCAGTATTCTCATTAGCATCAGAGGCAGGATTACAATGACAGCTAACACAACACATGTGCAGACAACTGATAACAGCAGATTCACCATTCACAATAGCATTTATCACAGCTTTCCCTGCTTCTTTTCCCTACACAATTACTTTTGCTCATGCTCATTGGATGGTTAAATACAAAATATTGAGTAACCTGATGCTAATGTACATGTGGAGTTCCTGAAACAACAGACAGTTGTAGCCCAAAAAAATACAGTGGTTCAGAGTGAAAAAAATATTTCTATTTTTTATTTTACATACAGAAAAGAAAACATTGCCAAGATATTTTTTAAAACATTTATTTCACACAAAACCTGATTTATATAATAGGTAATTTTCTGATGACATATACTCTCTAACCTGGATTAATCATACATTCCTGTTCCCTTTAAATTAATTGTATGACTGAATATATTAGTGAAAATCTAAAGACATGAACTGGAATATAAGTTGGTGTGCATGTAGCAGGTAGGCGCACTTTCACACTGGCCACTAAACAGACAAAACATAAAATAAAAGCATAAAAGCAAGATAAGCAAATGCTCTGCAGTAAATAAATAGCAATAGTGAATGAAAATAATATAGGGTATTGGTTAACATAATGCCATCTGCAGAGTAGCCTCAATCAGCTTCCTTCTCCACGATATTGAACCTGAAAGCCTAGAGCCCAAAGGCGATTGGGTGATGATGGAGAAGGAGGTTTCATTGTTGGTGGTGGAGACTAGAGTCGGTCAAACGGGTCGGTCAAATTCAAAAGTCGCCGACTTTCACTAAAGTCGGGTTTCGCCGATCGAAACCCGACCATAGTGTGAGGTCAGCCATGCGGTTGCCGACCCGAGAGACAAAGTCACGTTTGCCATACTGCTTCCAGTGCCTTTTCTCAGCCAATGATCAAGGACGCACACTGTGGGCAGCGCGATGACACCGTATAGAGCTGTCCGCTTCTGATACAGTACCGTATATCTGCTGTTTAGATTATGGTAAAATCCATACTGAGACAGCATCTGTGTGTGACTCGGAAAAAATTATACGTTGATTTTTATTTTTCCATACATACACCGTATAGAGCTGTACGCTCCTCACACACTACCATGTACTGGCTGGTATCACGGACAAATACATGCTATCTGTGTGTGACTCCGTAAAAAATAGACGTAGATTTTCATTTTTCCATACATACACCGTATAGAGCTGTCCGCTTCTGATACAGTACCGTATATCTGCTGTTTAGATTACGGTAAAATCCATACTGAGACAGCGTCTGTGTGTGACTACGGAAAAAAATAGACGTAGATTTTCATGTTTCCATACATACACCGTATAGAGCTGTCCACTTCTGATACAGTACCGTATATCTGCTGGTTGGATTACGGTCAAATACATACTGGGAGAGCGTCTGTGACTAAGGAAAAATCTATGAAGATTTAAATTTTTCCCTACACCTTATACAGCTGTACACTCCTCATACAGTACCATATATCTGCTGGTATTTTTGGTACATTTTCCCAAACATGAGGTAGTATGGTGGAAGAGGCCGTGGACGTGGGCGGGGGGGGCTGCTGGTACTGATGGTGGTGGTGGTGCATCTGCTGGTTGAACCAAAAGCACAATAGCAGCTAAGGCAGGAGGTGTTGAGTCTGCAGCATCATCTGGCACAAGAAGGGCTGTAGGTTCCCTTTTCTGGGAGTAGGTAAACCGCTTTTAAAGCTGGAGCATCAGGAACAGGTTTTGGCTTACATTGCCTAAACAGCCTCCAGCTCTATTGCCTCCTCTTCTGAAGTTTCAAAAACTGCAAGCACTGAGTCTTCAGTGCAGGCTTCTGGTCAGGAACAACAGCTTTCCTTGTGTCCTTCACTCCCACCAAAAGTGAAGGATGCAGCAGGCCACACTTCAGATTACTCCATGGAGCTCTTTTTACATACCATGCATAGGTTATCTAGTCAAATCCTAAATTCCCCAGTCCAACATGAATCAGAGATGCAGTGCACTGATGCACAGCCACTGCTAGATGATTCTGCTGGTACATTCACTCACAGCACTACATTCCCCTCGCACTCTACAGAGCCAGAATCTGACCCTGATGAAACTCAGGTGCCCCTTCCCGCATACTATACCACCTTACACGGTGACACAGAGGAAGGTGCAGATGAAAGTGCCGATTCCCTGAGCAGGTGGGGAGGGGCATACTCGTGGGAGACGGCACTGGCACAGGGCCCCTCATAGTACGCAAAAGTGTCTCTGTCGGTGGGAGGGCCCACTCGCCGTCAGACACACCGGCGTACTATGAGGGGCTCTGTGCTAGTGCCTTCACCTACGAGTGGGCCCCTCTGCTTGCTCAGGGCCACAGCACTTGCAATACTTTCCTCTCCCTGCTCCACCGCCGTGACGTCTTTCCTGACAGTGACATTCAGGTCAGAGAGCACGATGACATCACGTCTGTATGCCCTCTGAATAAACAGTCCAAGCGCAGAGAGCTGGAAGATGGTGACGCTGAGGAGTCCAGAGTAGAGCAGTTCCCAGCGAGGAGAGGTACTTAATTTTTTTAAAGGTTGGGAGCAATTTTTGGGGAGCATTATACACTGGAGAATGAAATATGGGGCCCTTCATACACTGGAGCATCATCCATGAGGCACATCATATACTGAAACATTCCAAATGGGGGACATCAGACATTGGAGCAGCATTTACGGGGCCCATTATACACTGAAGCATTAGAAATGTGGCCCATTATATATGGAGCATTATTTGGGCCTATAAGATACTGGAGCATCATCCATGGGGCCCATCATATACTGGAGCATTCTAAATGGGGCAGATCAGACACTGGAGCAGCATCTATGGGGCCCATTATACACTGGATCATTAGAAATGGGCCCATTATATATGGAGAATTCTTTGGGCCCATAAGACACTGGAGAATCATCCATGGGACCCATCATGTACTGGAGCATTCTAAATGGGGCAACCTCCCTCTGGTGGTTACTGGAGGTAGTGGAGCTGATCTGTTTGATAGAGACTTGACACCTGATAATGAGGAAGATGATTGGAGATCTGGGGTTTCTGATTGGGATTTAGGACAGCTGACTCCCTTTATCCCTGCTGGTGATTGTTTTCCTGAGTCTCCTGAGGTCTGATGTCTCCTGCTCTTTCCCTGCATGTTCAGCTAAGTGGGTCATTTGCTATTCTACTTGCATTTGATCTGGTTTTGTTTATCTCTGCTTTGTGCGGGTAAGCTAGCTACGGCTGGGGCTGTGCTGAATCACCGCCCATATGTTACTGCATGTGCCAGTTTGTTATGTCCCCTTTTATATTGGTCTCTTTTTTCTTTGCTTTCAGAATATACCAGAGTGCTGATATAGTGGGGGGCGAAGTCGTATGACTTCAGTGTTTTTGAGCATCTGGCGTGTTAGACTTTTTGCAGGGTTCTTTGCGTGATTGCAGACAGTGTCTTTCCTTTCCTGTCCTGTCTAATCAGTGTGGGCCCCATCATTTGCTCAGTCTATTTTTCTGCCTGCGTTTGTGTTTTCATCTTGTCTCACCGACAATATATGTTTGGGGGCTAGCTATTCCTTTGGGGTCTGCTCCAGGGCAGTTTAGATTTCCCCTTTATTGCTTTAGGCTTAGTTAGCTCTCCAGCTGTGCCGAGGCATCTAGGATCATCGTAGGTATGCTCCACGACTACTGCTTGTTGTGTGGACAGGATCAGGGGTCTGCATCCGCTTAGTTACCAACCTGGTTTTCTGTGGCTTAGCCTGGCCTGCTATCCTCCTCGATGACTCATTCATAACACTGGAGCATTCCAAATGGGGGACATCAGACACTGGAGCAGCATTTATGGGGCCCATTATACACTGGAGCATTAGAAATGGGGCCTATTATATATGGAGCATTATTTGGGCCCATAAGACACTGGAGCATCATCAATGGGGCCCATAATATACTGGAGCATTCTAAATGGGGCAGATCAGACACTGGAGCAGCATCTATGGGGCCCATTATACACTGGAACATTACAAATGGGGCCCATTATATATAGAGCTCTATTTGGGCCCATAAGACACTGGAGGATCATCCATGGGGCCCATGATATACTGGAGCATTCTAAATGGGGCAGATTATATATGGAGCATTATTTGGACCCATCATACACTGAAGCATCATCCATGAGGCCCACCATATACTGGAGCATTCCAAATGGGGGACATCAGACACTGGATCAGCATCTATTGGGCCCATTAAACACTGGAGCATTAGAAATGGGGCCCATTATATATGGAGCATTGTTTGGGCCCATAAGACACTGGAGCATCATCCATGGGGCCCATCATAGTGCAGCCTTGGAGCAAACAGAGTCCACACCTGCGTGCAGCTGTCCAGAAACAGAGTCCAGCAAATGAGTCCAGCTTTTCTGCCAAAGAGTCCAATATTTTGAGTCCAGCTTTCTGCAACCGAGTCCAGCATCCTGAGTGCAGCTCTACACCATAGCTGCCACTCCACCAAGCAATGCCATCCCTCCTTGCAGACACCATAGCTGACACTCCACCAATCCATGCCAGCCCTCCTTGCAGACACCATAGCTGCTACTCCACCACTCTGACTAGGCTGCCCGTTATGAATGAGTCATCGTAGGAGGCAAAAACAGAAATGCTAGCTAAGTCCAGAAAACCAGAGAAGTTGGCAGCTATCGGATTGCAGACCCCTGAACCTATCAACAACAACTAGCAGTAGCCGTGGGTGGTTCCTGCGATGCCCTAGACCCCTCGATCACAGCCGGAGAATTGCCTAGCCTAAAGACAGAAAGGGAAATCTAAACTGCCCCAGAGCAGACCCCAAAGCAATAGGCAGCCCCCAACATATAATGACGGTGAAGCAAGAAGAAAAAACACTAACACAGATAGAAAGACAGACTGAGCAAATGATGGGGCCCAAGCTAACTAGACAGGACAGGATAGGAAAGCTGCTGTCTGCATTCCATGAAAAACCCTATGAAAATAAGAGCCAACAGCCTGACAGGGAAAAAGGCCCTGAAGACGCTAGGCTTCAAAAAGACTATGTCAGTACTCAGGTATTTTCTGAAGACAGAGCAACTGACAAAAAAGGAATTCAGCTCACCCCAGCAGGGAATGGCAGAATCCAGAAAAGCAAGGCAAACTAAAACCAGAACACAAATGCAAAAAGGCAAAGCAGAAAACTTAGCTTTTGAGGAGCAGGAATCAGACTGGTCTCCTAGAATTCCACAGAGAAATCACCAGCGAGGAGGAAGGGCGTCGGCTGCCCTATATCCAGTCAGAGATCCCCGTTGCCCAGTCATCCTCCCCCAGCTCAGGTGCTTGGTAATCAGCCTCACCACCCTCCTTCACCAGAAGAGGGAGCCCACCAGACCCCAACGGTGAAGGGGAAAATTAACTCACAACAGCTGCCCTTGACTCTCCTTCAGCTCCATTCTTTACCCAGGCTTGCTTGCAAATGAGGAACTATCACCAACAGTGATTAACACACATGATACTCTCTTATAGAGCAATCACACCTGTTACATAATCATGTTGCACGAACTAAGGTAACCAGAGTGCAATGACCCTAATGGCCACCGGGGGTAAAACTACAACTGAAATCACCACAGTGTAATGACCCTAATGGCCACCGGGGGCAAAACCACCTTTGGCACACAGCCAAAGGAAAAAAAAAGGTTACTTTGTGCATTTAAACTGTCAGATCCAACCTGGATCATGACAGCAACTCTCTTTCAGAAGCGTTTATCAGAGACCGTAAAAGATGTTATGGTGGGTTTTCCTGTTCCCTCTGGTCTTGATGATTCTATGTCATTAGCCACTCAAGTTGATCGGCGTTTACGTGAACGTAAAACTACACGAGAGGCGCAACGTCAGGAGTTTAGAAGGCGTAATAAGCTACGATTTTTTCTGTGGAGACGCCTCTCATACTATTTCTGTCTGCTCTAAACGAGAGAAACGCTTTGCACACACATTTGCTGTGGGCAGTGTACAACCTAAGTTTCTTTTGGCAATTATTCTGATCTGCTCCTTATCCACATTTTCCGCTAAGGCTTTTGTAGATTCAGGAGCTGATGGATTTGGACTTTGCTAAATGTTGTGGTTTTCCTATGATACCTCTATGTATGCCTGTTCCTTTGAGGGGTATTGATGCTACTCCTTTGGTGGAGAATAAACCTCAGTTTTGGACCCAGGTGATAATGCGAGTTGCCCCAGACCACCAGGAAAATTGTAAATTTTTGGTGCTGCACAATTTGCATGATACTATTGTTCTGGGTTTCCCTGGTTGCAAACTCATAATCCAGTTTTGGATTGGAAATCTGTGTCTGTGGTGAGTTGGGGTTGTCAGTGTGTGCTTAGGGATACTCCTGTTTTCTCCACCTCTCCTCAGTCTCATGATATTCCTGATTATTTGGCTGATTTTTTTGATGTATAAGGCTACTTTCACACATCGGTTTTCGGCGTCAGGCGCGATCCGGCGTCGTGCCGGAGCGCCGGATCCGGCAAATATTTCATAAAACCGGATGTGACGGATCCATTTTTCTGCCGGATTCGTCTTGTTCTTGACAGACAAAACTGGATCCGTTTCATCCGGTTCATCCGTTTTTTCGATCCGTTTTTCGACGGATTACGCCGGATCCGGTTTTTAAAAACACCCCTTGTGGCCTTCCGAACGGGATTGGCTACTGGAAAACTATATATAGCGTGTTCCTACAGCCCTTCTTTGACAGGTTGTAGAGGAGAAAGTGCAGATTGGAGAGAAGAGCAAGTTACTGGCGAAGATGGATGTTGTCATTGGAAATATTTTGAAGAATTTGGCGGATTTTACAGCGGAGGCGAATCGTTTGAGGGTGATTGTTCTGGAGAAGGAGAGAGCGAGACAGCAACGCATCAGGCATCGTAGACGACGTTTGTGGATCCACCCAATCACAGCCAAGAGAATGACGCGTGGGGTCTATTCTACACTCTGCATGGACCTTCGACGAAACCCGGATAAATTTTTTGGATATGTTCGGATGAAAATGGAGAATTTTGATTACTTGGTGGAGCGCATTGCACACCTCATAAGAAAAGCAGACACCTATTGCCACTTCTCTGTTTCACCCGCAGAGCGTCTGATGGTGACTTTAAGGTAAGCCACATTTATTGGATATGCTCGCATCAGAGCACACTTTCACTGCAATCTTGTTGGTGGTAGTTTGTATCTCCAAGTGTTATAGCTGAGTTTTGGTATGTAATGCTGTGATTTAAAACTAATTGATTGTTTTTTAATTCCCCACAGATTTCTTGCAACTGGAGAATCCCTTTCGTCACTGCATTTCCAGTACAGACTCGGGATTTCCACCATATCTGGAATAGTGAAGTACACATGCCGTGCACTGTGGGACTCCTTAGCTGAAGAGTTTTTACCTGAGCCCACAACAGAGAGGTGGATTGAAATTTCAGAAAAGTTTCAACAGATATGTCAGTTTCCCAACTGCTTGGGCGCTGTGGACGGGAAACATATCCGCTTTGTAAAGCCGGATCGGGATCGGAATATTTCAATTACAAGAAATATTTTTCAATTGTCCTCATGGCCATCGCTGACGCGGAATACAAATTTATTGCTGTTGATATTGGGGCCTATGGCCGCTCCAATGACTCTCAAGTTTTCAAACTGTCTGCCATGGGGCGTAAACTGTATGGAAACACCTTCCAGTTCCCACCCCCTAGACCGCTGCCGCAAACATCTGGTCCACCTATGCCATTTGTCTGTGTAGGGGATGAAGCCTTCCAGCTGTCAGAACACCTTTTGAAACCGTACGGTAGCAGAGGATTGTCAAGAACAAAACGCATTTTTAATTACCGCCTCACAAGAGCAAGAAGAATGGTTGAATGTACCTTTGGTATTCTGACAGCCAAATGGCGGGTCCTATTGACTGCGATCAACCTCAAGACAGAAACTGTGGATGAGGTGATCAAAGCTTGCGTGGTACTCCACAATTTTGTTATCTGCAAGGAACCCATTTCCATTGAGGACACCTCTGAAGAAACCACCTTGCAAGATTACCATGACATTACCACTAGAAGTTCTGTGACGGTTTCAGTAATGAGGGACAATTTTGCACTATACTTTATGTCACCTCAAGGCAGAGTACACTGGCAGGATGACAGAGTGTGAAAGATTTGTGCCCTTAACCAAAATTGTGTAACTTCTGTACCAACAGTATATACCTTTGCCAACCAAAGTTGGCTATCTTGTCATGGTCTTACTATTTTTAGCTTTAGGCCACAGGTGTGTACCTGGTTGTGTTTTATGCAAAGTATTTCACCTTTTAACAAAAGTTGTGTACATTGTTAGGAAATCACCAACAATAAACACAACTTTTTAGGTGAAATACTTTGCTTCAAACACAACCAGGAACACAACTGTGGCAAAAAGCTAAAATTTACCCACAGTTATATACCTAGTTTTGAATACCATTTTACCTTTTAAATACCCTGTATTTAACCTTTTTGGCCGCAGAAAGAAATGACAGACAACCAGTGTAAAATAATTTAACTTTTATTGAAAAATGTTTTTTTTAGTAAACTGTTTTTAAATTTTAATAAACTTTTTTAATAAAGCTTTGAAACCATAAAACTGGTCATTTTTATTAAAATACACACATATTATAAATCTGTGTAGTGTGGGGTGGAAATACTGCTGGAGGGGCTGCGGGACACTTCGACACAGGGAGTGTGGAGAGAGGACTGGGATCGTGGTGGGGAAGGAACAGTTAGAGGTGAAGGTGTGGAAAAAGCTACAGAATGGGTGGACATGTGGGAGGCAGAAGAGGTGGTGGGCGGTGGAGTGGAGGGTTGGGCAGGGACTGTAGGAGCAGATGATGTTGATGGCAAGTTGTATGGGGAAGGAGTTTGGTATGGGGCAGGTTGCTGGAAGTGGGGAGATGTCTGGTACTGGGGAGGTTGCTGGTACTGGGGAGGCTGCTGGTACTGGGGAGGTTGCTGGTACTGGGGAGGTTGCTGGTACTGGGGAGGTGGATGGTATGTAATAGGAGGGGGAGGATGGAAAGTGACTGGAGGGGGTGCAGGTGGAGGAACTACTGGGGTGGGAAGAGGAGGTTGGGAGGTAACGTGCTGGAGAGCACCGTGGCATGAATGCATTACATGCATCTGCTGGGTAGAAGATAGCGTTTCCATGCGCTCCACAACAGACCTGAAAAAGGTGTGGTTTGGCGAAGATCTTGCTTCTGAATGCATGGTTTGCAGAAGTGTCTTCACCTCCAGAATGCTGGAGTTGATCTGCTGAAAGCCTGCGGAGATTTGCTCTGACAAGACTTTTAGACATTTCTGGAAAGATGCATTCAGATGCAAGAACTCTGGCGCATAAGTCTTTTCCTGACCCCTCTGCCACTGCCGCCCAGTACCCGCAGGTGTACTAGAGGTGGCAGGGGCAGAAGGGTGGGGTAAAGGGAAAGCGATCTCCTCACCAGCAGCTTCATGTAATGTAGGCAGCCACGATGCTCCTGTGCTGGTGGATGGGACAGAGGGGTCGAATGTGTGGGAAGGCTGTGAAGGTGCAGATGTACCGGGGCGGTCGAAGTGTCCCTTGGTGCCGGTCTCCTCAGGGATCGCCTCAGAAGGGTCCAACCGTGCAGGCTCCCGAGTGCTGCTCACCGTGCTGTGGAATAAAGAGAAAAAAAAACAATTAAAAAAGTGACATGGCATGGCCCTGGCTGAAAAAAAATTGTTACATCTAAACATTTTTTTTTCACTTGTGGTGTGTAATATTTACCTTCTGGTGACCATTGTATCCCGGAGGAACGACAGGGCTTGTGCGTACTTGTACTTGCTCCTGCGTCCTCCAGATCCACTCGGGGCCCGCATCTCTTTATTGAACTCCTTCTTGAAACGATCCCTCACAGACCGCCACCGTTTCACAATTCTGTCCCCTGAAACGAGAAAGGAGTGGTTAGTATACAACATCAGTGTTTCCCAAACTCCAGTCCTCATGGTCCCCAGGGGTCATGTTTTCAGGATTTCCATAGTAAATAGAAATCCTGAACACATGATCCGTGGGGACCACGAGGACTGTTGTTCGGGAAACACTGGTTTACATCAAGCAACCGGTACTGTATATATTTACGCTCTTTAATCTGGGCCCGAGCATCGAGGTCCTCCCAGCGGTCCACAAGGAGCGAACAGATTTCCTCCCAGAGTCGTCGGGTAACGATCAGGTCAGCGTGGCGGCAGTCAGCCATATTCCAGAGCGGATCCCTTTCTCTGACGAGATCGATGAGGTGGTCCACATCGATTCCTCCATCCTCACCGTCAGAGTCGGGAGCACGCTGTGAAGGCTGTTAAAGAAAAAGACAAAAATAACATAATTAGCCTCCACAAAAGAAATGAAATAAAAAGTGCAAAAAAACAAAGCAAAAATATTTATACTTACACGCTGGTGACCGCCGCGTTGCTGTCGCCGACGACCCTGGGAGGCACTGCGAGGACCTCTTGGCCGAGCACCAGATTGGGAAGACTAGAGAAGAAAACAAAAAATGTTATGTCTTTGGATGTAGGCATTTGTTTGCTGTGTGTGGTCTGCAGAACATTGTTTTCTATGTGTTGTGTGTAGTGTGATGTTGTGTTTCTGCGTTTGATGCCAAAAACTTACCAATTGTGAGCCCACTCCAGGTGTCTGTCCACCCCTTCCTTCTTCTTCTGGGAGCTCCTCTTCATCTTGTGATTCCTGTTTTGAAATAAAAGGCAATGAATAGACATATATTACAGAGATGATGGATTTTGGAAATAAAAACTTACCGTCAAACGCTGACGATGAGAGGGAGGGCTCCCAGAAGAAGATGTGCTGTCTTCCTGCTGGCCAGACTCCATGCCTGTGGGTGGTGTTACAGCTGCTGCCAGTGCTGCCAGTGCTGCTGCTGCTGCATCTCTTGGGCGGCTGTTGAATAAAGAGAAACAAAGGGCCAATGAATTTCTTGATATTCCATGGCCTTAGTTTGGAGGAATGGGGGATTTGATAATTACCGTCTCTCATCTGCTGCTGGACTCCCCTCCTCAGCATGTTCCATTTGCTGCTCCATTTGGCGTGGTGGTGGTGCTGATGGTGCTGCAGTGGTCTCCTGCCTTCTCCTGCGCCTGGTTCCTGTCTTGGGTGGCATGTTGGGTGTGGCTGAGGGTCTCACTGTCTTGCTTTTATATATGTGTCTTGTGGGCAGAGCTACTGAGCATGCTCAGACCAAAAAAACCGGATCCGGCGCATTGCAGCGCTCATAGGCTTTCATTGTGTGAAAAAGCCGGACGCGCCGGATCCGGCGTGTCCGGCTTTTTCGCCGGAGACAAAAAACGTTACAGTAGCCGTTTTTTCCAGACGCCGGATTGAGACACATTGCCGGATCCGGCGAAAACCGGATGAAACGCATGGCCATCCGGCGCGATCCGGTGCAAATGCAAGTCAATGGGAAACCGGATCCGGCATTGCATTTCACCGGATCCGGTTTTTGTCAAAAGCGCCGGATCGCGCCTGACGGCGAAAACCTGATGTGTGAAAGAGGCCTTAGTGAGAGTAAGTCTGCATCTTTGCCTCCTCATAGGAGTTATGACTGTGCAATTGAGTTGATGCCTGGGTGTAAATTTCCCAAGGGTCAGCTTTTCAACTTATCAGTACCCGAACATAATGCTATACGATCCTATATTAAGGAGTCGTTGGAGAAGGGTCATATTAGACCATCCTCTTCACCCTTAGGTGCTGTTTTTTTGTGGCCAAGAAGGATGGTTCATTAAGACCATGTATTGACTATCGTTCCCTTAACAAGATGACGGTTAAATATCAGTACCTGTTACCCCTGATTAGAGTTGAGCGATACCGTCCGATACTTCAAAGTATCGTATCGGATGGTATCGGCCGATCTTTAAAAAAAAGTATCGGTATCGCCGATTCCGATACCGGAAGTCCCATTCAAGTCTATGGGACTTCCGGTATCGGAATAAGAAAAACCCTTTCCTGCCCTTGTACAGCCTCTCTGGGGTCTGTACGGGCCTTTCGGGGGGCTGTGCCGGCCTGCCAGGGGGTCTGTGCAGGCTCCGGTGGTCTGTGCCGGCCTGCCGGTGGTCTGTGCAGGCTCCGGGGGGCTGTGCCGGCCTGCCGGGGGGCTGTGCCGGCCTGCCGGGGGGCTGTGCCGGCCTGCCGGGGGGCTGTGCAGGCTCCGGGGGGCTGTGCCGGCCTGCCGGGGGGCTGTGCAGGCTCCGGGGGTCTGTGCAGGCATCGTCCGATGGGACTACAAGTCCCATCGGGCGATGCCTGCTACCATGACAGTGATTGACACATTAGCCAATGATGGGACAGTAGTAGTCCCATCATCCGGCTAATGTGTTAAATGTAAAAAAAAAAAAAAAAAAAAAAAAATTACATGCTACATACATACAACATGCATACTACATACATGCTACATTCTACATACATGCTACATTCATACTACATGCATGCTACATACATACTGCATGCTACATACATACTACATGCATGCTACATGCATCATACATAACACATATATACTACATGCATGCTACATACATACTACATGCTACATACTACATATATACTACATGCATGCTACATACTACATGCTACATACATACTACATATATACTACATGCATGCTACATACATACTGCATGCTACATACATACTACATACATACTACATGCATGCTACATACATACTACATATATACTACATACATACTACATGCATGCTACATACATACTACATGCATGCTACATACATACCACATACATAACACATATATACTACATGCATGCTACATACATACTACATATATACTACATGCATGCTACATACATACTACATATATACTACATGCATGCTACATACATACCACATATATACTACATACATACAATACATTCATACAATACATACATAGACATACAGTACATATAACATAGAGTAACATACTTACCAATACTTGTCATATTGTTCCCCGAAGCCATTGTCTTTCCGGAATAAATATTAACATAACAAACCACAAAAATACTCACCCACGATCCGAAGCAGTCCACGAGTGTGTCCCACGACGATCTTGGGTAGAGAACTGCAGCATCAGCTGTTGCTGCCGTTCTCTACTGGCTGCAGGAATCCAATGACGGAAGGTAGGTATCCTTCCGCACTGTATTCCTCCGCCACTTAAAAAAAAAAAAGTCCCTAGTCTCACTTTATGCCATTGCTGTGTGGGAAATTCCCACGCAGCAATGGCATAAAGTGAGACTAGGGACTTTTTTTTTTTTAAGTGGCGGAGGAATACAGTGCGGAAGGATACCTACCTTCCGTCATTGGATTCCTGCAGCCCGTAGAGAACGGCAGCATCATCTGATGCTGCAGTTCTCTACCCAAGATCGTCGTGGGACACACTCGTGGACTGCTTCGGATCGTGGGTGAGTATTTTTGTGGTTTGTTATGTTAATATTTATTCCGGAAAGACAATGGCTTCGGGGAACAATGTGACAAGTATTGGTAAGTATGTTACTCTATGTTATATGTACTGTATGTCTATGTATGTATTGTATGTATGTAGTATATATGTGGTATGTATGTAGTATGTATGTAGCATGCATGTAGTATATATGTAGCATGTATGTAGTATGTATGTGGTATGTATGTAGCATGTAGTATGCATGTAGCATGCATGTAGTATGTATGTGGTATGTATGTAGCATGTAGTATGTATGTAGCATGCATGTAGTATGTATGTAGTATGTATGTAGTATGTATGTAGCATGCAGTATGTATGTAGCATGCATGTAGTATGTATGTAGTATGTATGTAGTATGTATGTAGCATGCAGTATGTATGTAGCATGTATGTAGTATGTATGTAGTATATATGTAGTATGTATGTAGCATGCATGTAGTATGTATGTAGCATGTAGTATGTATGTAGCATGTATGTAGTATGTATGTAGTATATATGTAGTATGTATGTAGCATGTATGTAGCATGTAGTATGTATGTAGCATGCATGTAGTATATATGTAGTATGTATGTAGCATGTAGTATGTATGTAGCATGCATGTAGTATGTATGTAGTATTTTTTTTTTTTTTTTTTTTTTTTTTTTTAACATTTAACACATTAGCCGGATGATGGGACTACTACTGTCCCATCATTGGCTAATGTGTCAATCACTGTCATGGTAGCAGGCATCGCCCGATGGGACTTGTAGTCCCATCGGACGATGCTTGCACAGACCCCCGGACATCAGCACAGCCCCCCGGCAGGCCGGCACAGCCCCCCGGCAGGCCGGTACAGACCCCCACAGGGTGCACAGACCACCGGCAGGCCGGCACAGCCCCCCGGCAGGCCGGCAGAGACCCCGGGCAGTCCACACAGCCCCCCGGCAGGCCGGCACAGCCCCCCGGCAGGCCGGCAGAGACCCCCGGAAGGCCCGAAATGACGGCGCATCATGATGCGCACACACCGCGCATCATGATGACGTCAGGCCGTCAATCAACTGAACTTCCGATTCCGATGCCGAATTCCGATATTGAAAAAATATCGGAAGTCGGTATCGGAATTCCGATACAGCAAGTATCGGCCGATACCCGATACTTGCGGTATCGGAATGCTCAACACTAGTGATAATATATATGAATCTAATGAAAATGTAGAGTCCCTGTGGGTAGAGATAAGGGGAGGGGGGAAAAATAATAAATTACTGATAGGGGTTTGTTATAAATCTCCAAAAATAATGGAAGCTACAGAGAATATCCTCATAAAGCAAATAGATGAAGCAGCGACTCAAGGAGAAGTCATTATTATGGGGGACTTCAACTACCCTGAAATACATTGGGGAACCGAAACCTGCAGTTCCAGCAAAGGTAATAGGTTTCTGACAACGATGAGAGACAATTACCTTTCACAACTGGTTCAGGACCCAACAAGAGGGGGGGCACTGCTAGACCTAATATTAACCAACAGGCCAGACCGCATATCAAATGTAAGGGTTGAGGGTCACTTGGGTAATAGTGATCACAAATTAATAAGTTTTCATGTATCCTTTAATAAGATGTGTAGTAGAGGGGTTACAAGGACACTAAACTTCAGGAAGGCAAATTTCCACCGGATGAGAGATGATCTTGGTGCAATTAACTGGGACGATATCCTGAGACATAAAAATACACAAAGAAAATGGGAGACGTTTATTAGCATCCTGAATAGGACCTGTGCACAATATATACCGTATGGGAATAAACATGCGAGAAATAGGAGGAAACCACTATGGCTAAATAGAGCTGTAAGGGGCGCAATAAGAGATAAAAATAAAGCATTTAGAGAATTAAAGCAAGTAGGTAGTGATGAGGCATTAAATAAATACAGAAGATTAAATAAATTCTGTAAAAAGCAAATCAAGACAGCAAAGATTGAGACAGAGAGACTCATTGCCAGAGAAAGTAAAAATAATCCCAAAATATTCTTTAACTACATAAATAGTAAGAAGCTAAAAAATGATAGTGTTGGTCCCCTTAAAAATAGTCTGGGTGAAATGGTGGATGAGGATGAGGAAAAAGCCAATATGCTAAATGACTTTTTTTCAACAGTATTTACACAAGAAAATCCCATGACGGATAACATGATCAGGGATAAAAATTCTCCATTAAATGTCACCTGCTTAACCCAGCAGGAAGTACGGCGGCGTCTACAAATCACTAAAATTGACAAATCCCCGGGCCCGGATGGGATACACCCCCGAGTACTGCAGGAATTAAGCACAGTCATAGATAGACCACTATTTTTAATCTTTAAAGATTCCATAATAACAGGGTCTGTACCACAGGACTGGCGTATAGCAAATGTGGTGCCAATATTCAAAAAGGGGACAAAAACTGAACTTGGAAATTATAGGCCAGTAAGTTTAACCTCAACTGTGGGTAAAATCCTGGAGGGTTTTCTAAGAGATACTATACTGGAGTATCTGGAGAAGAATAACCTTATGACCCAATATCAACATGGGTTTACAAGAGACCGTTCCTGTCAGACTAATCTGATAAGCTTTTATGAAGAGGTAAGTTCCGGACTGGACCAAGGGAATGCAGTGGACGTGGTGTACATGGACTTTTCAAAAGCTTTTGATACGGTGCCACACAAAAGGTTGATACATAAAATGAGAACAATGGGGATAGGGGAAAATATGTGTAGGTGGGTTAAGAGCTGGCTCAGGGATAGGAAACAAAGGGTGGTTATTAATGGAGCACACTCGGACTGGGTCACGGTTAGCAGTGGGGTACCACAAGGGTCAGTTTTGGGCCCGCTTCTTTTTAACATATTTATTAATGACCTTGTAGGGGGCATAGAGAGTAGAATTTCAATATTTGCAGATGACACTAAACTCTGCAGGGTAATTAATACAGAGGAGGACAATTTTATATTACAGGAGGATTTATGTAAACTAGAAGCTTGGGCTGATAAATGGCAAATGAGCTTTAATTGGGAAAAATGTAAGGTCATGCACTTGGGTAGAACGAACAAGTTGTATAATTATGTGCTTAATTGTAAAACACTGGGCAAAACAGTCACTGAAAAAGACCTGGGTGTATGGGTGGATGACAAACTCACATTTAGTGGCCAGAGTCAAGCAGCTGCTGCAAAGGCAAATAAAATAATGGGATGCATTAAAAGAGGCATAGATGCTCATGAGGAGAACATAATTTTACCTCTATATAAGTCACTAGTGCGACCACACTTAGAATACTGTGTACAGTTCTGGTCTCCGGTGTATAAGAAAGACATAGCTGAACTGGAGCGGGTGCAGAGAAGAGCGACCAAGGTTATTAGGGAACTAGGGGGTCTGCAATACCAAGACAGGTTATTACACTTGGGGTTATTTAGTTTGGAGAATCGAAGGCTTAGGGGTGATCTTATTACAATGTATAAATATATGCGGGGACAATACAAAGACCTTTCTAATGATCTTTTTACTCTTAGACCTGTGACGGAGACAAGGGGGCATCCTCTACGTCTGGAGGAAAGAAGGTTTAAGCATACTCACAGACACGGATTCTTTACTGTAAGAGCAGTGAGACTATGGAACTCTCTGCCATATGATGTTGTAATGAGTGATTCACTACTAAAATTTAAGAAGGGACTGGATGCCTTTCTTGAAAAGTATAATATTACAGGGTATATACACTAGTCTCCTTAATATTGCGTTGATCCAGGGAGCTAGTCTGATTGCCGTATGTGGAGTCGGGAAGGAATTTTTTTCCCCAATGTGAAGCTTACTGTTGCCACATGGGTTTTTTTTGCCTTCCTCTGGATCAACATGTTAGGGCAAGTTAGGATAGGATATGGGTTGAACTAGATGGACTTAAAGTCTCCCTTCAACCTTAATAACTATGTTACTATGTTACTATGTTACTATGGGAAAATTGTATGTTCCTGACCAGTGGAGGAAGAGAGTGATGTCTGATGTTCATTGCTCCGCATTGGCTGGTCATCCAGGTATTTTTGGTACCAGAGATTTGGTGAGTCGGTCTTTTTGGTGGCCTGCCTTATCTCGTGATGTCAGGAATTTTGTTAAGTCCTGTGGGACTTGTTCTCAGTCTAAGCCCTGTTCTCGCTCTAGTGGGTTGTTGATGCCCCTGCCGGTGCCCAAGAGGCCATGTGTCATGATCCATGCTGGATCATGACAGATATAAAGCACAGGTAACTTTTTTTTTTCCTAAGCTGTGCTTAAGGTGGATTTGCCCCCGGTGGCCATTGGGATTATTGCACTGTGGTGTCGTTTGTTCTAAGTTCCCCCCGATGGTGGTGAACGTCATTGCACTTGTTTCTTTAGTTTAAGTGCACATGATTAGAATGCAGGTGTGATTGCTGGCTCTGCTATAAAAGAGTCACAGGTGTTGCAATCAGTGGTGGTGATAGTGTTCATTTCAACCATCCTTGGTGGAGGAAGGAGCTGGAAAGCAGCTCTGACAGAGCCTGGTGTGAAAGGAGTCATAGGGGATTTCCTTAGCTCTTACAGAGCTTGGTGGCAGCGATTCAGGAGGAGAGCTGCATGCTGGTGGTGGACTCTGTTGCCAGGAGCAAGTGCAACAGAGTAAAGCTAAGTGGTGTTTCCCTGTTTGTGTTTTTCCTTAGTGTGTATTAGTGCAGCGGTGGGGCCAGGGCCTGCGCCACCCAGCTCCCTAGCAAGGGATAGGTGTAGGGTATGCTAAGGCGACAGGTTCGTGATCGGTGCCCGGTGCAGAAGCGGCATAGGGAACGTTAGGAGTGTTAGGGACACTGACTCAGGGGAGTGCAGGAGGTCTCCACGTCCCCTTTCCCTATCACAGGGCCCACCGTTGTATCTGTTTCCCTACCCCTTGTCTTGTCATTTTAGTACCCGCCTGCGAGCCGTGTCACACAGGACAATATCATGTGCTGCGTCCTGTTGTTCTAGTTACCAGCCTGCTGGTCACGTCACACAGGACCGGTCCACGTGACACCATGGACCCATATCTCAATGGATTTTATTTCTGATCTTCCTGTTTCTCAGAGAATGACTGTTATCTGGGTGATTTGTGATAGATTTTCTAAGATGGTCCATCTTGTTCCACTCCCAAAGTTGCCATCTTCCTCAGAGTTGGTGCCCTTGTTTTTACAACAGGTGGTTCGGTTGCATGGGATTTCTGAGAACATTGTGTCGGACAGAGGAGTCCAGTTTGTTTCCAGATTCTGGAAAGCCTTTTGTTCCAATCTGGGAATTCAGTTATCTTTCTCCTCTGCGTTTCATCCTCAGACCAATGGGCAGACTGAGAGAACAAACCAGACTTTGGAGTCCTATTTGAGATTTTTATATCTGCTGATCAGGATGACTGGGTCTCATTTTAGCCCTTGGCCGAATTCGCGCTAAACAATAGAGCTAGTTCTGCCACTTTGATGTCGCCCTTTCTCTGTAAATTTGGGTTTTATCCTCGATTTTCTTCAGTGCAAGAGGAATCTTCAGCCTGCCCAGGTGTGGACACTGTGGTAAAGAGAATGCAGCAGATTTGGGACCAAGTGGTGGATAAGTTATCACTCTCTCAGGAAAGGGCCCAGCGGTTTTCCAACCGGCATAGGACCACTGGTCCCCGGTTTAAAGTGGGTGATATGGATTGGTTGTCGTCAACGAATATCTCTATGAAGGTTGCGTCTCCAAAGTTCAAGCCAAGATTTATTTGACCTTATAAGATTTTGGAGATTCTTAATCCTGTTTCTTTTTGATTGGCTCTTCCAGTTACGTTTAAGATCCATAACGTATTTCACAAATCTCTGTTGAAGAGGTTTGTTGAGCCAGTAGTTCCTATGGTGGCACCTCCTGACCCTGTATTGGTTAAAGGCAATGTGGAATATGAGGTAGAGAAAATATTGGATTCTCGTTTGGCTAGACGAAGACTCCAGTATTTGGTCAAATGGAATGGTTATGGCCAGGAGGATAATTCTTGGGTCTCTGCCTCTGACATTCACGCCAATAGATTGGTTGGTGCTTTTCACCGGGCCCATCCTGATCGGCCTGGTGGCGTGGATGAGGGCTCAGTGACCCCTCCTCAAGAGGGGGGTACTGTTGTGAACCCATTTTCTGGTCTGCCTCTGGTTTCTGGCAAGGGAGCTGGTTGTGCTGACAGAGGAGTTGTGAGTTCTCTTTCTGGGCTCCCTCTGGTGGTGGCAGGAGGTAATGAAGCTGATCTAATTAACAGAGACCTGCCACCTGATAATGAGGATGAGGAGTGGACATCTGGAGTCTCAGACTGGATTTAATACAGCCGACTCCCTATTCCCATGCTGGTGATTTTTTCCTGCCTCCTGAGGTCTTAGTTTCCAGCTCAGTTCCTGCCTTCTCAAGCAGAGTTGTTCTCTGCTTATGTTCATTTTTTATTTGGTTTGTCTATTCAGTTTTTTGTGTGGTCAGCCAGCCCTGGCTGGGGCTGTGCTGAATTTCCACTCTTAAGTCATTGTATGTGCTAGTTTGTTTTTGTCCCTTATTAGATAGATTGACCTCTTTTTGCTCTGTTCTCAGAATATGCCAGAGTGCTGATATAGTGGGAGAAGTCTAGTGACTTCAGGGTATTTTTTCCTATCTGAAGTGTTGGACATTTTTGCAGGGTTTTTTGGCGTGGTTGCAGACAGTATCTTTCCTTCCCTGTCCTTCCTAGCTAGTGTGGGCCCCATCGTTTGCTCAGCCCATTTTCCTACCTGTGTTTGTGCGATCATCTTGTCTCACCGTCAATATATGTGTGGGAGTTGTCTATTCCTTTGGGGTCTGCTTTGGGGCAGTTTAGATTTCCCCTTTTCTTGCTTTAGGCTTATTTAGTCCTCTGACTGTGACGAGGCATCTAGAATCATTGTAGGTACGCTCCACGACTGCTGTTAGTTGTGTGGTTAGGATCAGGGGTCTGCAATCCATGTAGTTGCCAACCTCTCTGGTTTTCTGTGACTTAGTTTGGTCTTGTTTTCCTCCTCGGTGACCCATTCATAAAAGGGCCCATTATATATGGAGCATTATTGGGGCCCATAAGACACTGGAGCATCATCCATGGGGCCCATCATACACTGGAGCATTCTAAATGGGGCAGATTATATATGGAGCATTATTTGGGCCCATAAGACACTGGAGCATCAGCCATGGGGCCCATCATATACTGGAGCATTCTAAATGGGGCAGATTATATTTGGAGCATTATTTGGGCCCATCATATACTGGAGTGTTGTGAATTCTCTCTCTGGCTTCCCTCTGGTGATTACTGAAGATAGTGGAGCTGGTCAGATTGAGAGTTCTTTCTGGGCTCCCTCTGGTGGTTACTGGAGGTAGTGGAGCTGATCTGATTGATAGAGGCTTGCCACCTGATAATGAGGAAGTTGATTGGAGATTTGGGGTTTCTGATTGGGATTTAAGACAGCTGACTACCTCTATCCCTGCTGGTGATTTTTTTCCTGTGCCTCCTGAGGTCTGATGTCTCCTGCACTTTCCCTGCATGTTCAGCTAAGTGGTTCATTTGCTATTCTGTTTGCATTTAATCTGGTTTTGTTTATCTCTGTTTTTTGCGGGTAAGCTAGCTCCGGCTGGGGCTGTGCTGAATCACTGCCCATATGTTACTGCATGTGCCAGTTTGTTTTGTCCCCTTTTATATTGGTCTCTTTTTGCTTTGCTTTCAGAATATACCAGAGTGCTGATATAGTGGGGAGTGAAGTCGTGCGAATTCAGTGTTTTTGAGCATCAGACGTGTTGGACTTTTTGCAGGGTTTTTTGCGTGATTGCAGACAATGTCTTTCCTTTCCTGTCCTGTCTAATCAGTATGGGCCCCATCGTTTGCTCAGTCTATTTTTCTGCCTGCGTTTGTCTTTTCATCTTGTCTCACCGACAATATATGTTTGGGGGCTATCTATTCCTTTGGGGTCTGCTCCGGGGCAGTTTAGATTTCCCCTTTCTTGCTTTAGGCTTAGTTAGCTCTCCGGCTGTGCCAAGGCATCTAGTATCATCATAGGTATGCTCCACGGCTACTGCTAGTTGTGTGGACAGGATCAGGGGTCTGCATCCGCTTAGTTACCAACCTCTCTGGTATTCTGTGGCTTAGCCTGGCCTGCTATCCTCCTCAGTGACCCATTCATAACACTGGAGCATTCCAAATGGGGGACATCAGACACTGGAGCAGCATTTACGGGGCTCATTATACACTGGAGCATTAGAAATAGGGCCCATTATATATGGAGCATTACTTGGGCCCATAAGACACTAGAGCATCATCAATGGAGCCCATCATATACTGGAGCATTCTAAATGGGGCACATCAGACACTGGAGCAGCATCTATGGGGCCCATTATACACTGGAGCATTACAAATGGGGCCCATTATATATGGAGCACTACTTGGGCCCATAGGATGCTGGAGCATCATCCATGGGGTCCATCATATTCTGGAGCATTCTAAATGGGGAAAATTATATATGGAGCATTATTTGGGCCCATCATACACTGGAGCATCATCCATGAGGCCCATCATATACTGGAGCATTCCAAATGGGGGACATCAGACACTGGATCAGCATTTATGGGGCCCATTATACACTGGAGCATTAGAAATGGGGCTCATTATATATGGAGCATTATTTGATCCCATAAGACACTGGAGCATGATCCATGGGGCCCATCATATACGGGAGCTTTCTAAATGGGGCAGATCAGACACTGTAGCAGCATCTATGGGGCCCATTATACACTGGAGCATTAGAAATGGGGCCCATTATATATGGAGCATTATTTGGTGGATGGTTTGCAACTAGAAGATGATATGATGCTGGTGAGAGGAGACGTCGAGTCCCTGTACACCAGCATCAGGCATGAGGATGGCATTAGGGCTACATTTTTTCTGGGTATGTCTAATTTACCTGTGGAAATTAAAGAGCTGGTCATTGAATTATTGCGTTTCACACTAATGCATAATTTTTTTGTTTTCAAGGGGTCTTTCTTCCTGCAGCTCCAAAGGACAGCTATGGGGGCATCTTTCACCCCTGCGTATGCTAACCTGTTCCTGGGGCTGTTGGAGAGAGACCTCTCCCTGCCGGATCAACCATCGCCGATGTGCAGCGTCCTCTCTTGGACGCGGTACATCGATGACATACTGTTGATCTGGCAGGGGTCCAGTGATGACCTTGAGTCCTTTATGCTATCCTTAAATAATAATGAATTAAACATCCACATTACTTACAAGTATGATCCAGTGTCAATAGATTTTTTGGATATAGTCCTGAAGAAAGATCATAAGGGGGAGATACAAACGGAATTTTTCCGTAAGCCAACTGCCACCAATATGTTGCTTCATGCGCCATCTTCCCACCCGGGACATATAATCCAGTCTGTTCCCACCGGACAATTCTTGCGATTACGCAGGTTATTTACAACTAACGAAGATTTTTTCAAGCAGGCAGAAGATTTGAAAGAAAGGTTGCTTGAACGTGGTTTCAGCAACCGAATGATCAAAAAGGCATTTAATAGGGCCAGATATTCTTCAAGGGATACACTCTTATATGGTACAAGACCCAATAAGGAGTCTAGTAAAGTGAGATTTGTCACAAACTATCATTCACATTTCCCACGTATGCGGAAGATCCTTGTTAAATCCTGGCATATATTGAAAGCTGATACGGTCCTGTCGGGACTCCTGCCAGATAGGGCTGCTATTGCAGCCAGAAGATAAAGGAACTTGTGAGACTAGCTGGTTCAAAGCCACTATGTGGGTGAGCCAGTAATCACTTTCTTAGATCAAATGGTGGTTCGTTGTGGTAGTACTCCGTGTGGTCGCTGCGTTGCTTGCCCAAACATGGATCGCACCGAGGTTTTTGCCACCCAAGACGGATCTCGGGAATTCAAAATAAGAAAATAAATTACATGCACCAGTAAAAATGTAATATATTATGCTGTCTGCCCTTGTAATATGATTTACGTGGGCATGACTACCAGACAGCTGAAGGTGCGAGTGCGCGAACATGTTTTGGGCATAGAGGCGGCAGCAACCGCAGAAGATATAACATCGTTAAAGACCATTCCCCGCCATTTCAGGAAATATCATGGCTGCGATGGCAGCCTTCTCAGGGTGAGGGGTATCGACATGGTTGAGACGGGTATCCGTGGGGGTGGGATCTCTAGGAAATTGGCCCAACTTGAGTCCAGATGGATATGGACAATTGGGTCAGTCCATCCATCTGGACTCAATGAAAATATTAGTTATGCCCCATTCCTATAAGTACTGTTCTGTTTATGGATAACACCTATGTTATGAGGTTTCCCACTTTTAATTTTTTAATTCTTTACAATTTTAGTGTTTGGAGCTATAAGGATGGATAATGTGAACTATATATTCATGGACACTATATATAATCTAGCCCATTGTGGGTGAATAACTGTTGCCAAGAAATGAAGAAACCAGCAATGATTATGATGTTATTGTCATGTTTATAATATTTTTTTAGGTTAGTATTGATATGTAATAATTATTTATGGTAAAAGAATTTTTGTATCCAAAAATATATATGATATTGTCCTGATAGGCAATTGCTGATGTCATATGCATTTTGTATGTATTTATATATTATTGGTCGGTATACTTGGCTTGGTAGGTTTACAATGGGTGTGTGCTCTATGTTCTTGTAAGTCAGTGCCACCGGCTCAGTACGCGCCTGTCTCCCTGTCGCTGCTGCCCCTGTCTGTATGTGGCATCTCTACATGGTGGGGGAGGCCCGTCCCGGCCACTCCCACTGTGTGACGCCAGTGCAGACCGACGTTGCGGTTGCCTCGGCGACGGAGCGCGCCATTTTCGGGCCGCGGGCACGACTTCCGGTAACGCCGCAATATGAGGTGCCCGGGAATACTATAAAATGATGCCAGTTTACATACTGGCCAGGCCCCTTGAAGAAGGCGGGTCCGAAACGCGCTTCAGGGTGGATGCGCTATCCAGACATCAAAATACCCCCTGACCATCACCGTCGGTAATTATTATATAATGGGCTTTGTTCCCTACTTACATAGTGGCGATTTTGGCAGTATTATAGGCAGTGAAATAGGTGGTTAGTCAGGATGTGTGGTTGTATCTATGCATCGTCCCACAAATATTCAGTATTACATAGTGGCAATGTGTGCTAATTATAGTGGCCATTTTTTAGTGGTGGATGCTTAATAACATAAATAGACATCTAGAATATGGTTTCCTTATATTATGTGGTATCATGTGAGGCTAGAGTATACAACCTCAGTGGTAAAATCTGAGATAATTATCTTTGGCATATGGTAATTTTAATACTATTATCTACTAATATTTTTTTGTTTTCTGAGGTTGATCCACCTTTGGATAATTACCATATTTATGATAGTTATATAATTGGAGACATACAGCAGCTATTATCCTCCATGTGCTGGATGTGTGCGTCATTTTTATGTGTGCAATCACAATATACATATGTGTATGTCTATTTCCCCTTATTCCTCTAATTGGTGATGTGTAATATTTTAAATGTGGTTCTAAAAATAAAGTTTTTTTCTATATTAGTAAAAGTGCCTTTTAATCATCTTTTTTGTGGATATGCTATGTAATTGATGATAGGCATCACTAATCCGAGTGGATACATGGGGAGTATAATTATAGGTAATAATTGATACCATGTGTCCCAGTCATCTATGGGGCCCATTATACACTGGAGCATTAGAAATGGGGCCCATTATATATGGAGCATTATTTGGGCCCATAAGACACTGGAGCATCATCCATGGGGCCCATCATATTCTGGAGCATTCTAAATGGGGAAGATTATATATGGAGCATTATTTGGGCCCATCATACACTGGAGCATCATCCATGAGGCCCATCATATACTGGAGCATTCCAAATGGGGGACATCAGACACTGGAGCAGCATTTACAGGGCCCATTATACACTGGAGCATTAGAAATGGGGCCCATTATATATGCAGCATTATTTGGGCCCATAAGACACTGGAGCATCATCCATGGGGCCCATCATATACTGGAGCATTCTAAATGGGGCAGATCAGACACTGGAGCAGCATCTATGGGGTCCATTATACACTGTAGCGTTAGAAATGGGGCCCATTATATATGGAGCATTATTTGGGCCCATAATACACTGGAGCATCATCGATGGGGCCCATCATACACTGGAGCATTCTAAATGGGGGACATCAGACATGGGAGCAGCATTTACGGGGCCCATTATACACTGGAGCATTAGAAATGGGGCCCATTATATATGGAGCATTGTTTGGGCCCATAAGACAATGGAGCATCATCCATGGGGTCCATCATATACTGAAGCATTCTAAATGGGGCAGATTATATATGGAGCATTATTTGGGCCCATCATATACTGGAGTGTTGTGAATTCTCTCTCTGGCTTCCCTCTGGTGATTACTGAAGATAGTGGAGCTGGTCAGATTGAGAGTTCTCTTTCTGGGCTCCCTCAGGTGGTTACTGGAGGTAGTGGAGCTGATCTGATTGATAGAGGCTTGCCACCTGATAATGAGGAAGTTGATTGGAGATTTGGGGTTTCTGATTGGGATTTAAGACAGCTGACTCCCTCTATCCCTGCTGGTGATTTTTTTCCTGTGCCTCCTGAGGTCTGATGTCTGCTGCTCTTTCCCTGCATGTCCAGCTAAGTGGTTCATTTGCTATTCTGTTTGCATTTGATCTGGTTTTGTGCGGGTAAGCTAGCTCTGGCTGGGGCTGTGATGAATCACTGCCCATATTTTACTGCATGTGCCACTTTTGTTTTGTCCCCTTTCATATTGGTCTCTTTTTGCTTTGCTGTCAGAATATACCAGAGTGCTGATATAGTGGGGGGCGAAGTCGTGCGACTTCAGTGTTTTTGAGCATCAGACGTGTTGGACTTTTTGCAGGGTTTTTTGCGTGATTGCAGACAATGTCTTTCCTTTCCTGTCCTGTCTAATCAGTGTGGGCCCCAATCGTTTGCTCAGTCTATTTTTCTGCCTGCATTTGTGTTTTCATCTTGTCTCACTGACAATTTACGTTTGGGGGCTTTCTATTCCTTTGGGGTCTGCTCCAGGGCAGTTTAGATTTCCCCTTTCTTGCTTTAGGCTTAGTTAGCTCTCTGGCTGTGCCGAGGCATCTAGGATCATCGTAGGTATGCTCCACGGCTACTGCTAGTTGTGTAGACAGGATCAGGGGTCTGCATCCGCTTAGTTACCAACCTCTCTGGTTTTCTGTAGCTTAGCCTGGCCTGCTATCCTCCTCAGTGACCCATTCATGACACTGGAGCATTCCAAATGAGGGACATCAGACACTGGAGAGCAGCATTTACGGGGCCCATTATACACTGGAGTATTAGAAATGGGGCCCATTATATATGGAGCATTATTTGGGCCCAAATGGCACTGGGGCATCATCCATGGGGCCCATCATATACTGGAGCATTATAAATGGGGCAGATCAGACACTGAAGCAGCATCTATGGGGCCCATTATACACTGGAGCATTAGAAATGGGGCCCATTATATATGGAGCATTATTTGGGGCCATAAGACACTGGAGCATCATCCACGGGGCCCATCATATACTGAAGCATTCTAAATGGGGCAGGTTATATATGGAGCTTTATTTGGGCCCCTAAGATACTGAAGTATCATCCATGGGGCTCATCATATACTGGAGCATTCTAAATGGGGCAGATTATATATGGAGCATTATTTGGGCCCATCATACAATGGAGCATCATCCATGAGGCCCATCATATACTGGAGCATTCCAAATGGGGGACATCAGACACTGGAGCAGCATTTATGGGACCCATTATACACTGGAGCATTAGAAATGGGGCCCATTATCTGTGGAGCATTATTTAGGCCCATAAGACACTGGAGTATCATCCATGGGGCCCATTATATACTGGAGCATTCTAAATGGGGCAGATCATACACTGGAGCAGCATCTATTAGGCCCATTATACACTGGAGCATTAGAAATGGAGCCCATTATATATGGAGCATTATTTTGGCCCATAAGACACTGGAGCATCATCCATGAGGACATCATATACTGTAGCATTATGTGGAGCTCATCAAATACTTTATGGAACATTATATGGGACCAATTATTCTGTATTGAGAAATATATAGGGCTCATTATTCTGTATGGCGCACTGTGTGGTGGCCATAATACTGTATGGAGTAATATACTGTCCGTTTTGTGAGCTATTGTAGAATTTAACATAGATATCAGTCAATATACCTATATTTCTGTGCCTTATCAGAGCATCATGAATTGTGGTATGTGTTAAAGGGGCGCACTGACACTCTTTGGTCCGGGGCACACGAAACCCTGGAGCCAGCCCTACCCCCCACAACTTTAGCCAAATAACCCTCAGATTTCAATGCGTAACTATGATTATAAAGTAAATTAAGGTTGACAAGCTTCAGTAATAAGAATTGATGTTTTTGGCATTGAAATGGGCACTGTAGGTGTGTTTACTGTCCTCCACTCCTTGTTGACTTTGCTTCCCCATTGACTTGCATTAGGTTTCGTGTTTCAGTTGGACCTCCGACTTTTCCCTATAGTCGGACGATTTTGTTCGACTCGACTTTTGAGAAAGTCGGGTTTCATGAAACCCGACTCGACCCTAAAAAAGTCAATGTCGCTCATCTCTAGTGGAGACATTAAAGTCAAGACATTTTTATTGTAAATATAAGCATACATTATACCTCTTCACAACGTTTGATGTATTTGTACGTCAACAGTCTTGTCCCTGACTTTTCTGAGCCCACATTTTTCCCTGCACGTAATGGCTGAATTAGTCAGCCATCATGTGCCTTTAACAGCCGCTAGTGAAGTGGAGGGGTTGCTAATCTGTTAAATGCCATTGTCAATAGTTGATAAGGAGGATTTGTGGATAACTTGTACTGCTGGTATGCCATCTATAATAATAAATGCCCTAACCAGCTTCCGGTTTTAACAACTTCCGTCCAGTTGTAACCGGTGACGTAACCACACACACGCACATGTTAACCCTCAACACACACACCGCCTCAACACACACTCCTCTCACCTTTCACCTACACTCATGTCCACTCACTCTTTCACTCCACATACGTTCCTTTCTCTCACTCCGTTTCTCATACTCACACCGTCATCGTCGCTGCCCCGACATCTTCCTCCGCCGCCGCGATCCAGGATCCAGACGTTCTCCAGGCCGCCGACATGTTCTTGCGGGACGCCATCTTGGATATCGTGAAGTCCCGCGATATTAAAGATGGCGTCGCCGCAACAACATGTCGCTGGCGTGGACGACATCGGGATCCAAAAAGATGGCGTCGGCGAAATCTCGCGAGATTACGCCGACGCCATTTTGGATCCCGATGTCGCCCATGCCAGCGACATGTTGTTGCGGCGACGCCATCTTTAATATCGCGGGACTTCACGATATCCAAGATGGCGTCCCGCAAGAACATGTCGCTGGCGTGGACGACATCGGGATCCAAAATGGCGTCGGCGTAATCTCGCGAGACTTCGCCGACGCCATCTTTTTGGATCCCGATGTCGTCCACGCCAGCGACATGTTGTTGCGGCGACGCCATCTTGAATATCGCGGGATTTCACGAAATCCCAGATGGCGTCCCGCAAGAACATGTCGGCGGCCTGGAGAACGTCTGGATCCTGGATCGCGGCGGCGGAGGAAGATGTCGGGGCAGCGACGATGACGGTGTGAGTATGAGAAACGGAGTGAGAGAAAGGAACGTATGTGGAGTGAAAGAGTGAGTGGACATGAGTGGAGGTGAAAGGTGAGAGGAGTGTATGTTGAGGCGGTGTGGTGTGTTGAGGGTTAACATGGCAAGAGGTGTTAACGACGTCGGCGAAATCTCGCGAGATTTCGCCGACGCCATCTTGCATTCGTGAAATTGCGTCATTTACCTCACGCCGACTTGCTGTGCGGACGCTTGGCATTGCCTGTACCACCATAACTACTGCTGCCTTGGTCCTATGCCTGTTTACTGCCGGTGTCTAATTACAGGGCTAATTTGCCTCTACCGCCATAACTACTGCTGCCTTTGTCCTCTGCCGGTGTCTAATTACAGGACCAATTTGCCTCTATCGCCATAACTACTGCTGCCTTGCTCCTCTGCCGGTGTCTAATTACAGGGCCAATTTGCCAATACCGCCATAACTACTGCTGCCTTGCTCCTCTGCTGGTGTCTAACTACAGGGCCAATTTGCCACTACCGCCATAACTACTGCTGCCTTGCTCCTCTGCCGGTGTCTAATTACAGGGCCAATTTGCCTATACCACCATAACTACTGCTGCCTTGCTCCTCTGCCGGTGTCTAATTACAGGGCCAATTTGCCTCTACCGCCTTAACTACTGCTGCCTTGCTCCTCTGCCGGTGTCTAATTACAGGGCCAATTTGCCTCTACCGCCATAACCACTGCTGCCTTGCTCCTCTGCCGGTTTCTATTTACAGGGCCAATTTGCCTATACCGCCATAACTACTGCTGCCTTGCTCCTCTGCCGGTGTCTAATTACAGGGCTAATTTGCCTCTACCGCCATAACTACTGCTGCCTTGCTCCTCTGCCGGTGTCTAATTACAGGGCTAATTTGCCTCTACCGCCATAACTACTGCTGCCTTGCTCCTCTGCCGGTGTCTAATTACAGGGCCAATTTGCCTCTACCGCCATAACTACTGCTGCCTTGCTCCTCTGCCGGTGTCTAATTACAGGGCCAATTTGCCTCTACCGCCATAACTACTGCTGCCTTGCTCCTCTGCCGGTGTCTAACTACAGGGCCAATTTGCCACTACCACTTCATAACTACTGCTGGGCAATTACAGGGTCAATTAGTATCTGTTTACTCTACAATACTCCAGGACGCCTTCTTCACTGCCAGATAACTGCCAAATAGACTCCTTTACCTGTGCCAACATGAGTCATAACAAAAAGTATGCCAATGCCAGTGAAAGGAAAGCAGCTTTAGCACTACGACAAAAACAACGCCGTGCTAATGAGACTCCTGAGGAAAAACACCATCGCCTTGAGAAGATTAAGGCTTATAAACGCCGTCGCCTCACACACGAATCCCCTAACTCTAAATCCATAAGATTGGCTGAAGAAGCCTCTGCACGCCGTCACCGCCGACAACAGACGGCCTCTTCCTCATCATTATTATTAGACTCACAACAGGATGCTTCCACATCAGCATGTGGAACAATTTACTGCTACACTTCATCCCATATGCTGTTCACTGACATAACTAATCATCAATCTGTTTCTGCCCTATCAATACCACCATTCAATACCAATGCACAGTATGCCAATGCCAGTGAAAGGAAAGCAGCTTTAGCACTACGACAAAAACAACGCCGTGCTAATGAGACTCCTGAGGAAAAACAGCATCGACTTGACAAGATTAAGGCTTATAAACGCCGTCATCTCACACACGAATCCCCTAACTCTAAATCTATTACATTGGCTGAAGAAGCCTCTACACGCCATCACCGCCAACAACAGACGGCTTCTTCCTCATCATTATTAGTAGACTCACAACAGGATGCTTCCACATCAGCATGTGGATCAAGTTACTACCACACTTCATCCCATATGCCGTTCACTGACATAACTAATCAGCAATCTGTTTCTGCCCTATCAGTACCACCATTAGTCAATACCAACGCACAGTTTCTTCACATACAAGCTGCAGTTAGCCCGCAGAAAGTGCAACCAAGACAAATATACGTTGGTCTCAAAACTAGGCGCACCCCATCGGTTGGACATGCACTTCTACTACAACCTCACATTTTCACTAATGATGAAAATAGTATTACCGAACACAGCTGTGGTGACATGACCCATGTATGTGAGAATTGCGAAGCTTTGCATTTTGTAGCAGAGATACCTTCTGATAACAACTTTACGCTCTGCTGTCAGAAGGGTAAAGTCCATGTACCCATACTACAATATCCTGATGTCTTTACACGTTTGCTGAAAGGGCAAAGTGAATTTAGCAAAAATTTCATGGATAATATTCGAAGTATTAACAGTTCCTTTGCTTTTGCCTCCATGGGTGCAAATATTTCACCACCTCCTGGATATGGCCCATACTGTTTCCGCATACATGGCCAGATCTATCATAGAACTGAAACACTACATCCCTCAGATGACCAGCAACGCGCATTTGCCCAACTTTACATTCTCGATACCACTACCGCAAACGAACAACGCTTACGATGTAAAGAAAATCAAAAATGTCATCCTACATTGATGACCATTATTGCCCTTCAAATCCAAACTATTAATACTTTTGTGGAAGCTTATCAAATGTTACGTGATGTGGAAGAACAAGAAAAAATTAAATCTCTACAAAACGGAACTGTCATGCCAAACATCACTATGGCTATTAAACAAGATCGTACTCAAGACCCTCGACGCTACAATAATCCCACTGTCAGTGAAGTAGCAGTCGTGTTTCAAAATGACAATGGTGAGCCACTAATGTCCACTCGCAGGATTTCAGAATACTCAAGATGGCATGGCCGCAAGAACATGTCGCCGGCGTGGACAATGTCGGGATCCAGGATGGCGCCGGCGGAAGAAGATGTCGGGGATCGTGGAGCAGCGACGATGACGGTGTGAGTTTGAGAGACGGAGTGAGAGAAAGGGTCGTATGTGGAGTGAAAGAGTGAATGGACGTGAGTGGAGATGGTGAAAGGTGAGAGGAGTGTGTGTTGAGGCGGTGTGGTGTGTTGAGGAGGTGTGTGTATTGAGGGTTAACATGGCAAGAGGTGTGTCACTATCCTCTCGATGCGATAGCATCGGGCCTTAATCTACTATAATAAATGCGCTAAGCAGCTTCCAGGTTGTAACAACTTCCGTCCAGTTGTAACTGGTGACGTCACAGCACACCTCTTGCCATGTTAACCCTCAACACACCACTCCTCAACACACACTCCTCTCACCTTTCACTATCTCCACTAATGTCCACTCACAGGATTTCAGAATACTCAAGATGGCATGGCCGCAAGAACATGTCGCCGGCGTGGACAACGTCGGGATCCAGGATGGCGCCGGCGGAAGAAGATGTCGGGGATCATGGAGCAGCGACGATGACAGTGTGAGTATGAGAGACGGAGTGAGAGAAAGGGTCATATGTGGAGTGAAAGAGTGAGTGGATGTGAGTGGAGATGGTGAAAGGTGAGAGGAGTGTGTGTTGAGGAGGTGTGTGTGTATTGAGGGTTAACATGGCAAGAGGTGTGTCACTATCCTCTCGATGCGATAGCATCGGGCCTTAATCTAGTATAATATATATATGTTACATTTAATTTTCTGGGGCAAACAACACTTTGGATACTGTGCACACATATTTTTTAAAGGGAACCTTTTGTTGTAAAGTTGAATCTCACCCGTAAATATATCTGTTAAAATATATTTTGGGTAGGACACCTCTTAAAGGTTCAGTCTTGCTCTGTCTGATCAAAACAGTGTTAACTGTCTAAAATAGCAGTGTAACAAAGGTAATATAGTTTGTCCAGCTCATAAGACAATGCGTAAGAGCTCCACAAGACTTACCGAATCATTATGTAGGGTACAGAATGATTACTATGTACAGAGATTTACTCTTTTAGAAAAAGTGTTAATTGTTGAGATTGGTCTTCTAGTAGTACAACATTCTTTTAGTGAACAGTGCCATAATTTTGTAATATTTAGCATGTCAGTCACAACTTTACAATGCCTTGCAGAAGAAAGGAAGCAAGTGAACAGAGAAGTCATCTTGTCAAATGATGCAGTGTAAAGAGAAATGTACGATGGCTAACGGCAAAGTCAGAATGAGTCTGGGGAGTAAACCATGAATGATGTGGCGTTCTATATTATATCATTAAAATCATGCAAAATGAACACAATGAACACATAATACACAACATAAAACAATCCTACCATTGTTTGCAAAAATGACATGTAATAAGCTAACCTGTGAAATGGAAGTGAAAGAAATTGATTAGGACTCAGACTATTGGAGTCTGAGATTACAGTACAAGGCTGTAGCTAACTTTTGCCTATATTAGGACATTATATGTGTGTATTGTATGTTTGCAAAGTTAGATCTGATAATATTTTCCAAAAAGCAAATATAAAAAATATAATAAAATGGATAGTACTGGTATAAAAAATAACAAATTCTACCTCCAGTCTTAAACTTTACTTCGAAGTTTACATACTATCTGCCTTTACATTGATATCTAATAGCCCTTTAGAATTGTTAGATAGAAATTACTGTTTGCATTATAGCGCAAGAAACTAATAGTTTCAAAGTCTGCGAATAAAGCATTATGCCAAAGTATTTTTATTAGTAGTCTACTAATCGGCAGCTGGATATCAATAACTAGGGGGCAGAATAAAAAAGCCCATAAAAGTAATAAATTATAAATTAGAACTACGAAACTTCTTTTAAGTGCACTTCATTATCAACGCATGATTCAAAGAGGCTCTATGCAATGCAATGACTGAAAAGTTCCTTGGTTCGGTGGCTGCAAAACAACACCAAATCGTATGAGGTGTTTGTGTTTAATTTTCAAGAAACAGCACATAGTTTTATGTCCAAACATCTCCATTATGGTCTCGTATGTCCACAGAACACTGTTCCAGGACTCTCATGGTCTGTTCATATGCAACTTTGCTAACCCTTGCAGATAGGCTCAGTGCACATTTATCTACGTTGAGCACTTCCACCAAGGTTTCTGTGTACATATCTGAAATGCACAATTCAGATAGAACCCCGACCTAACAATACCTACTGTATAGTGAGCAGATGGAGAAACTGAATGCCGTCTGGCCTATGAGTCGGCGGTGTCCATTTATTAGGCATCATTTTAGGCATGTATAAAAGCACGGTTGGCCACAGTTTTGTGCACCTCTGAAAAGTCGGACACCGCTAAGCTGAGGCTAAATGGAGAAACTCTGCCTGTGTCATTAGTGAATGGATATGTTGGGTGTTTCATCTGAATCACATATTTCAGATATTTAGATGGAAAGCCTGCTGTAAGTACTCAGCATAGAGCGCAGGATAGATGTAAACTGATCCAAAATGTCCTCTACCCCAAAATGCTACTAATGAAAACTTCAATTCAATTCACAAAAAACAAGGCCCCACTTGGGTCCATCACCTGTTAACAGAAATATAGGGGCTGTCCAAGTTATTGGTAGCTGAAAGTTCACCTTCCAACAAGACAATGTCCCTAAGCACAGACCTAAATTAACAAAGGAGTGGCTTCAGAACAACAGCTGTCCACCAACCTTCACCATTCAACCTGATGGAACTGGAGAGCATCTGCAAGGAAGAATGGCAGAGGATCCCCAAATCCAGGTGTGAAAAACTTGCTGTGTCATTCCCAAGAAGACTCATGGCTGTACTAGCCTCAAAATGGTGCTTCTACGTAATACTGAGCAAAGGGTCTGAATACTTATGACCATGTGATATTTCAGTTTTTCTTTTATTAAAAATTTGCAAACATTTCTACATTTCTGTTTTTGTTTTCAGTCAATTGACAAGCGGTGGTATACTGCGTCTGTGAAGCAGGCATGCAGACACACTGAGACCCTCGGTCGTCTAGTCTTGGGGTTATCCACCAGTACCCCCACGCCCACAAGCTCACTTATACCGAGACGTGTCCTGCCTTTCTAATAAGGATTCCTACAATCCACACTACAATTATTCAGTCT
The DNA here is from genome assembly GCF_039654945.1 of Dendrobates tinctorius. Classification (NCBI taxonomy): domain Eukaryota; kingdom Metazoa; phylum Chordata; class Amphibia; order Anura; family Dendrobatidae; genus Dendrobates; species Dendrobates tinctorius. The sequence continues at coordinate 34,069,350 of NW_027361711.1, forward strand.
GTAATTGATAAAGGCTGGATGTGGCCGAAACGTTTTATTTTGGACTGTATTAAAAAACAAACAAAATTTTTTCATAAGTTGAGTGCCTAGTTTTTCATTATATACTGTTTTATGTGACACCAGACATAGCTGGATGGGATTAGTAGTCCCATCAGATGATGCCTGGCTACACACACACCTGCAGACAGACACACATACAAGCACCTGCAGACAGGCACACCCGCAGACAGACACACAAACAGACACCCACAGACAGACACAGGCATGCACATATTCTCCGCTTACACATAGTCTCAGCCCACACACTTTCTCCGCACACACTCTTCCTCCTTCCTTTCCGCAGCATTTTTGGCACGCAAGTCCGCAGCTAATCTGTAGTCCTTTTTACACCTGCGGTTTAGCTGTGGATTTGACTGACTCAATGTAAGTCAATGGGTGCAGAAACGCTGCAGATCCGCAAAAAGAATTGGCATGCTGTAGAGAATAAAATGCTGAGAATCAGTGTGGAATTTTCTGCAGCATGTGCACACGAATTCTGGATTCCCATTGAATAACATTGAGCTACCCTTTGTGGATTTGGTGCAAATCCACGCGGAAAAACCGCTGCGGATCCGCAACAAAATCCGCAACATGTGCACATAGCCTTACTAGTAAAAATACAAAAACTAACACTGATATTACCACCATATAGTGACCATACAGTGGTAGATACCAGTCCTGCAGAACAAATAGGAGAGTACAGTACAGTTAAAGATAGTGACTTACAGCTGACGTTCTTTCTGATGGACTCGTTCACTTTTCCCATCTTTTCCATCTGGCCCAGACCGACATGACAACTTCTCCAGCCAGGGCTCATCTGCAGAGAGCCCAGACCGACATGACAACTTCTCCAGCCAGGGCTCATCTGCAGAGACTACAGCAAAGACGCATAAGACTCCTCACATTCCCAGCGTGATCCCCATCTATCCCCAACCTGCACAAACTCCTTTTCTTGCTAATAACCTAGTATTGAGCCGCTGCTGCTGTATGTGTCCCTATTACTGCACCTACTGTGGGGTATTGTGTGCCCTCTGCAAGGTTAAACCTACCTCTAGAGTATATTAATGCCCTGTGCAAGTTCCCTAGAAAACAGTGCCCACATTTTGCCTCTTAGAAAGTAATAATGCCCTCTGTGTACCCCTTTGATAGTCACAGTGGCCCTATAATAATAAGTGCCCACTTCACATTTAATAATGTTCCGAGTCTCCAGCTCTGTACAGCTCCCCTCTACATAGTATGAGGCCCCCCTTTGCACAGTTTAATGCCCTCACACAGTATACTGACCCCTTAGTAGGCCCCAAACTGTTTGATTGCACCATCACTGCATGATGGTACCCTCACTTTAATCCCCACACTGTATAATGGCCCCCTCACTGTATGATTGTGCCCTAAATAGCCTCTATATAGTATAATGCACCCGATGGTCCTATGTATAGTATACTGCACTCCTCATAGGCAGCTATATAACATAGCGTACTCCCCATAGGCCTCCATATAGTATAATGCATTCCATAGTCCTCAATATAGTATAATGCCCTCTCCATAGGCCTCCATTCAGTATAATGCACACCTCATAGGCCTCCATACAGTATAATGCACACCCCATAGCCCTCTATACAGTATAATTTGCTCCCCATATGCCTCCATATATTGATATGCTCTCCCCATAGGCCTCAATATAGTATAATGCACTCCCCATAGACCTCCATATAGTATGATGCACTCAGCAAAGCCCTATACATAGTATAATGTACTCCCCATAGTCCTCTACATAGAATAATGCACTCCTATAGGCCTCTGTATAGTATAATTAATTCACCAAAGACCTCCATATAGTATAATGCACTCCCCATAGGCCTCCATATTATACAATGCACTCCCTATAGGCCTCTATAGTATAAAGCATTTCCTAAAGGCCTCCATATAGTATAATGCACTTCATATATGCCTCTATACCATTTAATGCATTCCCTAAAATCCCTTATATAGTAATATAGTATAATGCACTCCCCATAGGCCTATTTACTGTACAATGCACTCCCCATAGTCCCCAATAAAATATAATCCACTCCCCATAGGTCTCCATATAGTATAATGTGCTTCCCATAGGCCTCTATATAGTATAATGTATCTATGTGTCTATATAGTACAATGCACCTCCCATAGGCTTCCATATAGTATGATACTCTCCCCATAGGCATCCATAAAGATAATGCACTCACAATAAGCCTCTATATAGTATAATTCACTCCCCATAGCCCTCCACAATAATGCACTCCCCATAGGCCTCTATATAGGGCAGCATGGTGGCTCAGTGGTTAGCGTTGCAGCGCTGGGGTCCTGGGTTCGAATCCCACCAAGGACAACATCTGCAAGGAGTTTGTATGCTCTCCCCGTGTTTGCGTGGGTTTCCTCTGGATACTCCGGTTTCCTCCCACATTCCAAGGGAATTTAGATTGTGAGCCCCATCAGAGACAGTGATGAAAATGTGTGCAAACTGTAAAGCGCTGCGGAATATGTTAGTGCTATATAAAAATAAAGATTATAATTATTATATAATATAATGCATTCCCATAGGTCTCCATATAGTATAATGCACTTCCCATAGGCCTTTGCAATTGTGTAAAAACGTTTTTGCCCCTTTCTGATTTCCTATTCTTTTGCATGTTTGTCACACTTAATTAAATTTGTTTGATGATCTGAAACATTTATAAGACAAAGATAGCATGAGTAAACACAAAATGCAGTTTTCAAATGTAGCTCTTTATTATTAAGGGAAAAAAAGAAATTCAAATCTACATGTCCCTGTGCAAAACAGTGATCCTCCCTTAAAACATAAAATAATTGTGGTTTATCCATGTTTGGGAGTCCAAATTTCCTAGCTAAATGTAAGCCTGATTACTGCCACAATTCTCAATCAAGAAATTACTTAAATAGGAACTGCCACCTGCTTGATAAAGTGAAGAAGACCAAAAGATACTCAAAAGCTAGACATCAGGAATGAAATTCTGGAATAAATGAGAATCAGATTAATTGAGATTAGGGATGAGTGAGTATAATTGTGGGTATTCGGTACTCGGCGAGTAGTGAAGTGCTCACGGTATTTGGAACATAGCGAGCATTTCACTACTCGCCTCGCACTACTCGGATCTCCCACCCAACATTTGCCAATCACAGTAATGCCGCAGCCTTCATGGTTTTGGGCGGCATTAGTATGATTGGCTGGCTGCCAAGTGTCAAAGCCTATGAGTTATCATAGCCTGACTCTATCTAAACCCTGCCGTCGCCATTTTCTACACATTGCATGCAGAACACAGCTAGTGTAGGGAGAGTGTGAGCAGCTGCTAGGGAGAGTTGTGTTTGATTCTGCAAATCATCCATAATAACTCCTCTGTAAAACCCCAAAGCTCTTTTCAGAGCTGAAAGTATAAAGTCAGGGATTGAGTAGTGACAGTTTTCCCAGCTATTTTTGGGGTCTCATTTACCCCTGCAGGGCAGCTTTTTTGTGCTGTTGTGGTGCTGTGTTCACAGCGAATAGGACACAAGCACGGTACTGCACAACAAACATGCAGCCAGTACTGCTGTCTTGTGTGATGACTGGGGTGTGTAATCTCGCCTTAAACCTCAGGGCAATTTTTTAGTGGCAGCATCGCCGTCTTGTGTGGTGACTGGGATGCTGTCACGGGGTTACCGCGTCAGAACAGAGCCAGAAGACTGCAGCGTCTGATGGCTCTTGCTTTGCCGCTGAGAAGAAGCACTTCTCCGGCGCATTAAGAGTGTTTGCTTTCTTTCAGCAGGACAGGGGTTAATCGGCCATGTGGAAATCCCTGTTTTCAACTGTGCTTGGTTAACCACTCCTCTCTCCTATAAAAACTAGGTCTGCAGGCCAGATCATTGTCTGAGATAGCATTTGCTACAAGGATCTGGAGAGAGAGAGGAGCTGGTGTTTGGAGTGCTGGAGGAGTTTATTGCGACGGTAGTGCGACGGTTGCTTGGTTTGTATGCTTGGAAATTCCTCATCCATTCCTGCTTTGTTTTCTTCCCCCATCCTTCACACCCTGGTGTATATCTCTGTTGCTTTTGAGAGTATTATTTGTGAGTGCAATTTTCTTTTACTCTTGTCTCGTTCCCCTGTCTGTCGGGTTGGTGTACTTCGGTACTCGGTAGCGCCTCTCTTCCCCAGGAGAGGTGAAGGGGACAGACGAAGGGCTAAAGCTAGGAGACAGGGCTAGGGCGGAGGCCCCGGCATCCTCGCCATCTGAGGTATCCTGGGGAACAGGGCGAGCTAGGGTGCCCCCTAGTGTCAGGGCCAGGAAAGGTGCCCCTGGTCCCAGTTTACTCGCCAGCCCAATCGTGACAGGTGCATAATCTTGACTTAAACCTCATGGAAATTTTTTAGTGGCAGCACCGCTGTCTTGTGTGGTGACTGGGGTGCGTAATCTCGCCTTAAACCTCAGGGCAATTTTTTAGTGGCAGCACCGCTGTCTTGTGTGGTGACTGGGGTGCGTAATCTCACCTTAAACCTCAGGGCAATTTTTTAGTGGCAGCACCGCTGTCTTGTGTGGTGACTGGGGTGCGTAATCTCACCTTAAACCTCAGGGCAATTTTTTAGTGGCAGCACCGCTGTCTTGTGTGGTGACTGGGGTGCGTAGTCTCACCTTAAACCTCAGTTCAATTTTTTTGTGCTGTTGCGGTGCTGTTTGTAAAACACAAAGCAGTACTAGGCTGCGTTGCTACCTTCCACAAAGCACTAACTGCTCCTTGTTCCCCAATATCTGCAGCTGAACATCTGCAACTATGGCAGAAAAATCCAAAATTCCTAAAAAGGCTGTTGTGAAGGGACAGGGACGTGGGGTTGTCATTGGTGCCCAACAAGGCACAGAGTTTGGGAGACCGAAGAAGGTTGATGCATCTAGGTTCCTGGTGAAATTTCCTGGTCTGGAACATAGAGGGGTTTGGAATCCAGAAGAACAAGAGCAGATACTGTCTTGGATGGCTGATAAGGCCTCAGCTAAATGTTCTAGCAGCACCCAATCGTTCATGTCAAAACAGTCTACTGTCCATACAGAGAACGCTGGGTCATCCTATTCTCAACCTGTGCCTAGTTCATCACCCAGTCAGGAGTCACAGGAAACATTTGACCCCAACTTTGGTCACTCCGAGGATCTGTTTGATCCATTTCCTTTCCTTGCCTCTGGCCTCTCACCGTGCGACATTGAAGAGGAATGTGAGGAGGTATTGTCTGTTGATTATGGCCAAATATTTGAAACCCCACGGCCAGAAGAAAGCCACTTTCATCCACGTGATATACCGGGTGAAGAGGTGGAGGCTGATGGTGATGACACCCCGAGTGCCATCTGGCCAGTTGTCAATATCAACACGGAAGGAGGATGACATGGACGACGAGGTGGTCGATGATGAGACCACCGATCCGACCTGGACCGTTGGCACGCATAGCCAACACAGCAGCACAGAAGAAGAAGGTGGATACGTAGCACCAACAAAGGCACCAAGGGCTACTGGTTTGAGCAGAATGCGAAGTGTGTCAACTGTTGCCAAGAGCAATCCCTCTGTGCCCCAAGTCAAGGCAAGGGTGCGTTCAGCCGCTGTCTGGAATTTTTTTTCCGATAGTCCTTCTGAACCAAATGTTGTCATCTGTAGCATCTGCCATACGAAGCTGAGCAGAGGCCAGGGCAAAGGCAGCCAAAGTACCACCAGTATGCGGAAACACATAGCAGCCAAGCACCCTAGTTGGTGGGCTGAACAACTGGGTACCAAATCAGTGTCTGCGATTGCAGGTCAAACCACTGCCATGTCGCCTGTGATACGTCCTTTCCAATCTGCTGGGCATGAAGCAGGTGATCATCATACCTCTTGCTCACAAGATGCGGTTGCACAGTCATAGGCCACAACAAGCTCATCCACTTGTTTGTCCCAGGAAAGTGTCCAATTGTCCGTGCCCCAGATGAATGAAAGGAGGCGTAAATACAAAGCCATGCACCCACAAGCACAAATACTGAATGCACACATTGCCAAGTTGCTAGCCGTGGAGATGTTGCCATTTAGGCTTGTGGGGACACAGTCTTTCTGTGATATTTTGGCTGTGGCTGCCCCACGATACTCGGTTCCCAGCCGGCACTATTTTTCCCGCTGTGCCGTCCCCGCGCTACACCAGCACGTCTTAAACAATCTAAAGCGTGCTCTCACCAATGCTGTAACCGGGAAGGTCCATCTTACAACAGACACGTGGACAAGTACTTGTGGCCAGGGACGATACATCTCTGTCACGGCACACTGGCTCAACCTGGTGGAGAGTAGGACAAAGTCTCAAACTGGACCATCACATATCCTAATAATAATAATAATAATAATCTTTATTTACATAGCGCCAACATATTCCGCAGTGCTTTACAGTTTAACAGTTTCAAAACACAAATCATAAGTAAGAACGTTAACAATACAGTAATTAAAGTAAAATAAGACGACCCTGCAAATGAGAGCTTACAATCTACAATGAGGTGGGGGAGATACAAAGTACAGGTGTGTATTACCCATGCCAAAAATAGCGGGCCCAACCTCAATCAGGGTTTCCAATTCCACCTCATCATATACGTCCAGTCTCCCCTCTTCCTCCTCCTCCTCCGCCTCGTCATCCTATGCTGAATTACCCTCCATATCACTCCCAAGTTGGGAGCTGTGCAGCAGCGCATCGGCAAAGTGGCAACATGCTCTGCTGAAGCTGATCTGCTTAGGTCAAGCAACACACTGTAGCAGAGCTGTGGCAAGGACTAAAACAACAGACTGCTCAGTGGCTCTCCTCACTGCAACTCCAACCTGGTCTGGTTGTCTGCGACAATGGGCGTAACCTGGTGGCGGCTTTAAAGCTCGGGAAGCTGGTACACGTGCCATGCATGGCTCGCGTTCTGAACCTAGTGGTGCAGAAATTTATAAAAACATACCCTGACTTGCCGTACCTACTTGAGAAGGTGAGCCGTATTTGCGCCCATTTCCGCCATTCCTCAACTGCTGTTGCCGGTCTTGCAGTGCTTAAAAAGCAATTTAATTTGCCAAACCACAGACTCATTTGCGACCTGCCAACACGGTGGAACTCAGCATATCATATGTTGGCAAGGATAAGTGAGCAGCAGAGGGCACTTGCTGAATACCAGTTTAAACATGCCCGTCACACTGAGACTCAGCCAAGACACATATCAACTGTCGAGTGGATGTGGATCGCTGATATTTGTGAGGTGCTTGATAAGTTTGAGTACTGCACCAAGCTTGTGAGCGGTGATCAGGCTATTATCAGCGTAACCATCCCTATACTGTCTGCTGAAAAAAAATTGCTGCAGAATAAAAAAAATGGAATCTTTGCGTGTCCAGCAGCTTGGTATGGAGCAAGATTTCACAATGGGTGATCCTACCCAGCCCATCCAATATCATCAGGTAACATTGGGGGATGAAGATGATGATGATGATGAAAATGAGGAGGAAGAGGACTTCTTTTTCAGTGGTACCAAGGGGACAGCTCATGCTACAGAGGGGAATCCCAACCCCAGTTTCATGTCTGCCCAGCATGGGTGGGCTGGAGAGGAGGAGGTGGCGGAGAGTCAGTGTGAGGAGAGGATAGGTATTGTTCCTCCTCCTGGGGTCACAGAAGATTTGCCTCTTTGCAGCTTGGCACACATGGCACACTTCATATCTGACTGTTTGTGCCAAGACCCTCGCGTAATCTACATTTTCAATAGCAACCTATACTGGTTGGCCACCTTTCTAGACCCACGGTAGAAGGACAAATTTCCTTCTCTACTGTTGCAGTCACCAAAGGGTTTCACAATGGAATCCTTCAAGAAGGCTGTTGTCAATCATTTGATGGCAACAGCACCCTCAGACACCACTGCTAGCAGAGGTACCAGCTCTGTGCAACAGCATGCATTAATGGGGAGAGACATGCCAAGCAGGTCCAGAAGAGGTGGTGGTAAAATGTCCACACACTGGGCTATCTTCAATAAACCAGTTCATCACCAAGGACTAGCTGGAACAGTAACAATGTCAAGGAGGGAGAAGTTGAACAAGATGGTCAACGACTATCTAAGTGACCATACCTGCGTCCTTCCTGACGCTTCTGTTCCGTTTAATTACTGGGTATCGAAGCTGCATAGTTGGCCAGACCTCTCCTTATATGCCTTGGAGGTGCTGGCCTGTCCTGCTGCTAGTGTGATGTCAGAGCGTGTTTTCAGTGCCACTGGGGCAATCATCACAGATACACGCACACGGCTGACTACAGAGAATGCAGAAAGGATGGATTTTGCAACAGTATTTAAGCCCTCCAGATGAAAGTATCCCAACCTAAAGTCACCCAAAACGTTATTTTTTTTAAAATTGGTGATCAGTCACGTCCATCCCTTCCCATACAAGCCCCTTTTCTTCTTCTTACACGTTTTAAAATCCTGCTTCTGTTACATGTACCTCATGGTCAATAAGCTAAAAACAATGTTACGTTAATTAATATTTCCCATCAGAGGCACTTGTAATGAGAGTAAGACCCTTCTTCCTTCATCAACCATGGTATCATGCCCCTTGGGCTAATTTTTTTAAACACTATGGCTATGCCTGGATAGAGGGCACTGCAACTACTATGCTAGTAGTCCTAGCTTCATCATAATTGTTTGCCCTTAAGTCCTGCCTTGCCTCCTTCAGCAACTATGATACAACCCCTTGGGCTAATTTTTGGAGACACTATGGCTATGCCTGGACACTGGGCACTGCAACTACTATGCTAGTAGTCCTAGCTTCATCATAATTGTTTGGCCCTTCAGACCTGCCTTTCTTCCTTCAGCAACTATAATACAGCGCCTTGGGCTAATTTTTGGAGCCCACTTTTTTTTTTTTAAAATTGGTGATCACATCCATCCCTTCCCATACAAGCCCCTTTTCTTCTTCTTACACATGTTTTCAAATCCGGCTTCTGCCATATGTACCTCATGGTCAATAACAATAAGCTACAAAAAATGTTATGTTAATTAATATTTCCCATCGGAGGCACTTGTGATGAGAGTGAGACCATTCTTCCATCATCAACCATGGTATCATGCCCCTTGGGCTAATTTTTAGAGACACTATGGCTATGCCTGGACACTGGGCACTGAAACCTCTATGTTAGTAGTCCTAGCTTTAATAGAAAAAACACGGCACTCAGTGTGGAGGGAGGTGCACAAGTCGGGTATCCAGCCAACTAACAATGTAGTACCTTCAGTGCTTCTCCTGAACAGCGCGTTCACTCTCCCTGTGACACACTTGCCTCCCTGGGCAGGACATACCATTTGGAATATACCCAGTACTGAATAGTGCCTACTTATGACAGCGGTTCTTTAATAATAATATATGGAATTTTCCATTACAGTTCCTCTCAGTTAAAACCAACAGTGAAAAAATTCTGTTTCTGATGAAGGTCAATTGTATGACCGAAAACGTTTAAAGAAGTAAAAGAAGTATATTTAACTGGATGCCTTTTACAATAAAGGAACTGTCAAATCAATTTTTCTTTTGAGTGCCAAGTTTTTGTACTAGTAGTCCTAGCTTTGTCATAATTGTTTGGCCCTTCAGACCTACCTTGCTTCCTTCATCAACTATGATACAGCCCCTTGGGCTAATTTTTGGAGACACTCTGTCTATGCCTGGACACTGGGCACTGCAACTACTATGCTAGTAGTCCTAGCTGCTTCATCATTGTTTGGCCCTTCAGACCTGCCTTGCTTTCTTCATCAACCATGATACAGCCCCTTGGGATAATGTTTTGAAGACACTATGTCTATGCCTACACATTGGGCAGTGGCAGTGGAACAACAAGGAAAGTAGTCCAAGCTTTATTATTGTGAATCCCTTGTGATGATGATGATGATGATGATGGGTGGCTTCTTCCTGCATTAACCATCACACAGCTCCTAGTGCAGATCTCTCTCTTTATACCACTTACACACTTAGCTGTCAGAAGATCACCTCCATAATCACTCGCTCTTACGACACTTCTGATATATCACTGGCACTGTGTAAGTGGCGTATGAGTCCTGCTCTGCCGGCAAAAAACCACAGGACTTCAAATAGTGTTTGTACATTCTAGTGAAGCAGTGGTGTAAAACCACTCTGCAGCCCCTGATCAGGTGCCCCCATCTTATATACATTTGTTTACAGAAAACATTTACACATTTTTTAGCCTTTTCCTCAGCCCCCAAATCGCTTTGTAGGGTCCAGCAGACAATTACTCGCATTTTCCATTGACAATCGTACCGAATACCCGAGTATTACAGTATACTCGGTACGAGTATAGCGAGTCCGAATACTTCACTACTCGTTCATCCCTAATTCAGATCTGTCAGTCTGGAAAAGGTTAGAAAACCATTTCTCAAGTTTTGGACTCCAAAGCATTGAAAAATGCATACAAGAATGCATCACGTGACGATGTAATAAGCAGCAGAATCTGGAGGAGGAGTGGATGTACAGGAGGAGAAGGATTAGGAACACCAGGTGAATGTGCAAGATTGCATTAAGCTATCCCATGTCCAGGCAGGGAATGAGGTGGGTAGTCCCTGTGAAATTGCTGAATATACTGGTAGCAATGGTTGTGATTCTCAGGAAGAAATGGAAGTGCACCAACTTGTACTTCGGTCCTTATGGCAAAAGTACCAAGCTGAAGGCTTGACTGCTTGTGTGCTAACAGGTATATAGTTAGCATCAGACAAAAACACCAAGCTTACTTACCAGTAGCCATTTTTTCCAGGACCCATGACAGCACACCTGAGAGAGGGATCTGATCACCAAGTACAGGAAACCTATTGTGATAAAATGGCGTCCCCTCTCCCCTCATCAATTGGGTTACAGAGCATGAGAGGACCTCCAAACAGATTATACACATAACCGACACCACATCAAACTAATCACCCAATCTATTGTGCTTACCCATATGGTGAGAGAAGGGGGAAGGAATATACGGGTGCTGTCATGGGTTCTGGAAAAACTGGCTACTGGCAAGTAACCTTGGTGTTTTCCCTTCACCCATGACAGCACACTTGAAAGATTTCTGGAGAATTGAAACACCCTAGAGAGGGACCACTGCTTGAAGCACCCTTCTCTCAAAGGTTATGTCAGCAGAGAAGTATAGATTCAGTCTGTAGCACCTAAAGAAAGTAGATGGTGAGGACCAGGTCGCGGCCTTAGAAATCTGATCAATCGATACCTCTGTTTTTTCTGCCCAGGTCTCCATGGCTCTGGTGGAGTGAGCCTTGAGGCCCTAAGGAATCGGAGCACCACTAGCAGAGTAGGCAAAATTCATAGTCACCCTGATCCATCCTGCAATGGTACTTTTGGATACCCCATTTCTCTAGTCACCTTCCACGACAGCCATATCGGAGGATGTCTCCCCGCCCTAATGGGAGACAGGAAATGCACAAGAGGTTAAATAAACCTCCCCTTCCCGCTACCTCCAGTGTTTTCCCTGTCCCCTATGGGGCATGAAGTGGTCCGGATAGTGCTGCTGTGGCCGGTGACCGGAGGCCCTACGACGGTTACCTGGAGCCGGGCGGCCGACGGTCGGGGTCTCCGCTCTCCTCCAAGTAATGGCTGCTCTCGTCTCCGCTTTGGCTGGACTCGGGACCCCTGCCCGCCTCTCTTGCGCCCCTCTGCGGGGTAAAGCAGGATGGTGATGTCCCGCCAGGGTCCTCTGTGAGCGCCCCAGCGTCTTCCTCCCCATGCGGCAGGCGCACATGCGCACCGGAAGTAAAGCGGTGCAGGACTTCCGGTTTACCTCCCACTAGCGTTCCTGGCTGGAACACTCATGCGGCTGTATTAACAGGCCGCCGACAGCATCTCGGGCCCCATCAGTGCTGGAGCTTCACCGACCCCCAGCGCCCTACTGATACCGGCCGCTAAACAATGAGGCCGGGCCGGGGCCAGGTGGGCGGAGCAAGCAACCCCAAACAGGGTGGGGGACTGGACGGCCGCTGAACAGCTGAAGAATCAGCTGCAAGGAGGGGTGATTGGAATGACCCCTACCTGTGGACCGGGGGAGGAGGAGCACAGAACACCATGGATGGACCTCGGCTATTTAAACCCTGGTCTGGGTGCATCCAGGTAAGGCCATTTTCTGTACAGGTTACTGTGACAGACTGACCATGGATGGCAATAAGCCCTCACTGCCTGCTTCTGCGGAGCCCAGCGTTCACCCTCCTACTGTAAGTAGCGTGGTGGGTCCCCCTTTATTCTGTCCGGGTGGTCTGAGGTGACTTAGTATGCCTTCTCTCTCTGTTTTAAGGAGAAAAGGCCTCTGACCCTAAAAAGAAACCGAGCCGCAAGTGTGTGTGTGTGGTACCAAACTTCCCTCGTCATATAGGAAGAAGCTCTGTCAGCCCTGCACGGACAATATAATATGTGCAGAGCAGCCCTCCCTACTGGACAGTATAAAAACTCTCATCAAACAAGAAGTCCAAACCTCTATGATGACCATTTCCCAAACCCCGACACACAACCCCCTTCTCAGGATCCTGTCAGCGCCGGCGTGCAGCCTCCGCTGAGCAGGGACTCACCCGCACTGTAGGGGGGCCCGGGGTCAGGTACAGCAGGAAAGTACAGATACACAGGACCTGTGGACGCTGAAGTTTAGCAAGCAGTCACAGGACCTACGGTCCTGTGACTGCAAGGGGCGGGGCTTAGCGTCCTGCTTTCAGAGATGGCAAAATGGAGGTCATACACAGAGATATCAGTAAAGTATCAGGGATGAGACAGAACGGATAGGCAGGGCCAAGAAGAAGTCAAAACCAAACAGACATGGAAGGTACCAAGCAGAATCCAAAGCAATATCCAGAGAACAGACCGAGTCGTACACAGAGAATCAAGCAACCAGAACACAGCACAAACACACTCAAGGGTCACCACACAATGCCAAGGGTGAAAGTATAACTGACGGGGATGGGAGCTTCCTGGGGCTATAAGAAGCTTTCCCAGAACCAAATGAGAGGCCACCATAATAGGTCCCAGGTGTACAGGTAAGAGTCTGCACTGAGATCAAAACATTAACCCCAGAAGTGCCGGTCACCCAGCACTGGTATCATGACAGCACCCCCTCTCAACGGGGGGCCTCTGGACCCCCAGGCTTGCCCAGGTACATAGCATGGAAAACCCGAACCAGGCGATCCGCATGCATCAACCGGGCCGGCACCCATGACCTGTCCTCTGGCCAATACCCCTTCCAATGAACTAGGTACTGTACTGACCGCCGTACCAACCTAGAATCTACAATGTGACCAATCTCATATTCCACATGTCCCTCAACCGAAACTGGAGGAGCAGCGGACTCGGATTCTCCCTGGACTGCTTCAAAAGGCTTCAGTAGAGATCTATGGAAGACATTAGGGATCTTGAAAGAGGGTGGAAGGCACAGCGTGTACGCTACTGGGTTGATTTTTCCACAATCTTGTATGGGCCAATGAATTTGGGGCCCAACTTGGCTGACGGAATCTTTAACTTAATGTTTCGCGTGGAGAGCCAAACTTTCTCTCCAACCTGAAACATGGGACCAGGTGTTCGTTTCCTGTCCGTGAAAAACTTATACCTGCCTTGAGACCTAGATATACGCCGCTGGACTTCTGCCCATGTATCTTTTAACCGCTGAACAGAGTCCTCAGCCCCGGGACACCCCGAATCCAGACGAGAAAATTCACCAAAATGAGGACTGAACCCATAGTTGATCAAGAAAGGAGACATACCAGTGGATTGACTCACCCGACTACTGAAGGCAAATTCAGCCAACGGCAGTATATCACACCAGTCATTCTGTCTAGCAGAAGTCAGACATCTGAGGATCTGTTCCAGAGACTGATTAGTGCGTTCCGTCTGACCATTACTCTCAGGATGGTATGCGGACAAAAAGGACAGAGATATCCCTAATTTTTTGCAGAAAGCACGCCAAAACTTAGCCACAACCTGCACACCACGATCAGACACCACATTCAGGGGTACCCCATGCAAGCGAACCACATGCTGCACAAACAATCTGGATAAGGTCTCAGCTGAAGGTAATGCGGACAGGGGAACAAAATGAGCCTGCTTTGAAAATCTGTCCACCACTACCCATACCACCATATTACCCCTGGAAGAGGGAAAATTGGTAAGAAAATCCATGGACAGGTAGGTGGGTCCATGGTCTTTTGGGAACTTCCAAGGGCATCAGCTCCCCCGCCAGCCGGCTATGGGAGCTTTTAGAACTACCTCAGACCCCACAACCAGAAATGAATTTCTTTATATCAGAACCAAGGGTAGGCCACCAGAAGATCCGAGCCACCGCCAGTCGCGTGGCTGATATACCAGGGTGAGCACACAACTTGGATTCGTGGAACTCTTGCAAGAGTTTAAGGCGAAGTTGCTCTGGGACAAACAACTTGCCCCCTGGCTTGGCCTCAGGAGCCAGTGACTGGGCCCCCTCAATTTCCCGTTCCAATTCTGATGAGATCCCTGCTAACACCACCCCAGGGTGCAGAATGGAGGACGGTGTCTCAGGGGCAAACACAGGGTGAAAACTACGAGATAAGGCGTCAGCCTTGACATTCTTTGACCCTGGACGGAATGTAATAGTACACTGGAAACAAGAAAAAAAAAGTGAGTGGGTGTTAATCTTTTAGCAGACTCAATGTATGACAAATTTTTGTGATCAGTGATCACAGCAACCGGGTGACTGGCCCCCTCCAAAAAGTGCCTCCACTCCACAAACGCCAACTTGACCGCAAGAAGCTCTCTATTGTCTACATCATAATTTCTTTCAGCAGCAGAAAACTTCCTGGAAAAGAAAGCACATGGCCTGAGGTTGGTTAGAGTGGCAGGCCCTTGGGACAACACTGCCCCCACCCCCAACCTTGGAGGCATCCACCTCCACCACAAATGGTTTGGACGGATCTGGCAGTACCAACACAGGAGCAGACATAAAATATTTTTTCAGCGTCGCAAAGGCCTCTTTTGCGAGCGAGGAACAATTTCTCACATCCGCACCTTTGCATGTTAGATCTGTGAGAGGTTTGACCACCTGCGAAAACCCCTGGATAAATTTGCGGTAATAATTGGCGAACCCCAAGAAACGCTGAAGACCCTTAAGATCTCGGGGTTGCACCCAATCCGCAATGGCCTGCACCTTCTTGGGGTCCATGTGAAAACCCTCACAGGATACAATTAATCCCAAAAAAGACAATTCTTGCACACAAAATACACATTTCTCCAATTTGGCATACAGATGATTTTCTCTCAGCCTTTGGAGAACAGTTCGTACATGTTCCAGATGAGAATGCCTGTCGGAGGAGTATATAAAAATATCATCTAAGTAGATAACGACAAAACGACCAATGAGATCTGAGAATACCATGTTGATGAAATTCTGAAATATGGCGGGGGCATTGGTAAGACCAAACAGCATGACTAAATATTCAAACAGTCCCTCAGATGTGAGGAACGCAGTTTTCTATTCATCCCCCTCTCGGACCCTTATCAAATTATATGCCCCCCGAAGATCCAGTTTAGAAAACCACTTTGCCCCTGATAGTTGGTTACACAAGTCGGGAATCAACGGAAGGGGGTACGTATTCCATACAGTAATCTGATTAAGCTCCCGAAAATCGAGACAGGGACGTAACCCGCCATGTTTTTTCTTTACAAAAAAGAAACCTGCCGCCACAGGTGAGACTGAAGGACGTATGTGTCCCTTGCGCAGACTTTCAGCAATGTACTCCTTCATAGCCAAGCGCTCAGGGCTGGATAAATTAAACAGACAGACTTTAGGTAATTTAGCCCCCGGGACCAGCTCGATAGCACAGTCAAAGGGTCTATGTAGCGGTAACGTCTCGGCCTCGCTTTCAGAGAATACATCTTCGAAGTCCTTCAGGCATTCCGGAATACCATCCAGCTCGACAGATGATACAGACACAGATTTAACAGGTTCAACCAGCAGTGCGGATTTATCACATAACTTATTATCATTAAACCCCCATTGAACAATCTCCCCCATTTTCCAGTTAACAACTGGGTTATGGCGTTGTAACCAGGGCATGCCCAACACCAACCCTGCAGGTAGATTGTCCAGAACAAGGCAACTTAGGTTTTCCACATGAGTAGCGCCCACTCTGAGTGAAAACAAGTCAGACATAAAGAGAATTCCCTCCTTAGTGAGGGGAGAGGAGTCAATGGCCACCACCTTGATTGGAACCTTAAGCCTAACTGTCCCTATCTTGCAGTGTGTGACCAATTGGGAGTCAATGAGATTAATCGATGATCCGCAGTCCACGAAGGCTTTAGAGGGAAAAGAACTACTGTCCACAAACAGTTCCACATGAAGTAACACTTTAGAAAATGAGGAAAAGGGTACCTGAGGGTCTGAGTAGTCTCCCCGTTGACTACCCACACCTAGTCGTTTCCCGCCGACCGGTTCGAAGACGGGCAATCAGGACACTCCCTTTTCCAATGTCCCCTTTTACCGCAGTAAAAGCATAACTGCTTGTCCTTCCGGCGTTTCCTCTCCGTATCATTCAGGGAGAGGGCGCCTACATCCGTGAGCTCAGGGGCAGTCTCTTTTCCACTGGGGAACAATAGAGTCTCCACCTGCATCACCCCTCTGGCCTGCAGCCTGCGGTCCATCCGGACGGCCTGGGTCATGGCGTTCTCGAGAGAGTTAGGTGGGGGTTGTAACGCCAAGGCATCCTGCAGCCGCTCGGACAAGCCTCTGCGAAAGAGTCCTCGGAGTGCGTCATCGTCCCAAGAGACCTCTGCGGCCCAGCGGCGGAAATCAGTACAAAACCACTCAGCCGAGTGTTTCCCCTGACAGATGCTCATCACCATGTCCTCTGCCAATCGCACTCGGTCAGGCTTATAATAAATGTGCCCGAGGGCCTCAAAGAATGCATTCACAGACAGTCTCTCAGGGGCAGTGGGAGGAAGGGAGAAAGCCCAAGCTTGGGGGACCCTCTTAATAACGACATAATAACCCCTACCTTCTGGTTTTCGTCCCCAGAGGAACGTGGTCTCAAACTAAAAAAAAGAGTGTCCAAGATCCCTGAATAGTATAATCCCTCAGGTGCGCCCCTCAACCTGAGTTACTTGCATCGGTTGTGAGCATGTCATTTACTGGCCTCACCCATTTGACACTTGATGTTAGGTTTTCCCCGGCTGCCCACCACAAGAGGGAGATTCTGACTTCCAAAGAGAGTTCCACCTTCACTGCTAAATGTCATTTTAGCAATCTTTGTGTAGACAGAATTTCCCACTAAAGCTGTTTTGTGTGGAGCTGGGCCCATCTGACAGCTTGGATGCAAGATGTCAGAGTTCCTAATCAGAACATTGCCTTCCTAAGGGTCATTTTTGGAAGATATATCGCTGCTGAGGCAAGTTTTATTACCTTGTTCACTTTGCCCTCGTGTAAGAGACAAGCATGAAGCTTGAAATTTAGGACAAGACCCAGGAAAGTCTGTACTCTTAGTGGTTTTAGTCTTAATTTGTGAATGTTAACTGGAGTGCCCGCCAGGGCCATGGAGATACTCGGTACCGGGCCGGTTCTTAAGGGGATGTGTCACGGCAGCAGTGACCCAGTCCGTGGCCCTAGGTGTCCATTGAAAATGATAATAAAAGGAGAATAAAGTTTATAGGATAAAGTTTGTGACGCCACCTGTGGTATTCGGCAAGGGATAGCCGACGCTGCTTGAAGAGACCACTGAGGTTGATGGTGATGCAGTAGAATTGGGACAGCTCTCTACAGGTAGAGCTAAGTCCCAGGGCACTTATGATGTTAAAGATAGTGGTGATGGTTGTAGTGCAGAGTGATGGCTGTAGTGCAGAAGGGATTGTGCAGTAAATAGCTCTGAGGACACAGCAGGGTGCAGTCTTCACACCTTTACTCACGGTTTGTGGTGCGGTCCAGGGCACTGATTACAGATGGTACTGGAGATCTGGGCAGCCTGGAAGCAATTTAGGATCCCCTAAGCCAGATGGTGTTGGAGGCCTCCTTACTGTGCTATTCTCTGAGGTCCTTGCTGCCTGAAGCTATGCCCAATCCTCTGTTTCTTACTGTTCTTTAGTCCTTGCCTGTATGACAGGCAGCTTGAGCCTTGTACAGGTGTCACTCCTTCTTGGTGGCTCCGGCTCTGGTATGCTGCTCTGCCTTCAGGTGTGTGATGGGGCCAGGATGCCTGCTGTCTCCTGCCCTTCAGATTTGGCTACTGGGACTGTTGTACCTGTGCAACCACGGACTCCGGCGTCCAGTGTCAAGCGCTCTTCCCTGGGGTGAGCTTGGTCACAGCTCCAATCCCCAGGCTTTCCTAAACTTACACTTTCCTCTCTTTCCTCTCAGGAGCTCCTCACAGCTCCTGTCCCCTGTACAGACTCTCACGGTCTGTCTAACCCTACCTCCAGGCCAGAAATAATAAGTAAGCTTTCCTGAAACCTGGTTTTGAGCTCACCTTTCTGGTATGGAGTCAGGAAAGTCAGGAAAGGTGTTGTATGCTGGTGTTACCTGGCTAGGGAAAGCCTCCTTTCTTCCAAGCATGACATCACCCCCTGTGAGGGAGGCAATGCCACTGTGGCAACTGGACTCCTGGGGTGCTACATTGCCCTCTAGTGAAATTCAGTACTCCAGGACTGAGGAAACAAACATTAACATGTGAACAATTATTACAATTTAAAAGATTTAAAAAATGAAGAAATACAAAAAGCAGAAGCTCAAGAACATTCCTAATGATGATTAGTCCATGTGTCATTGTTCATTGTTCATTCCTGAACCATGTTTTCAACTATATACAAGTAAGGTAATGGCCACACATAGTCCTGTGGCCCAACTGTCCTTCAACAGGTTATTGCGAATATTTAAAAGTTCATACAGTAAGTCTTTGTAGGCGCCCATGCTTAACGGTTGCAAATATACATGTTATTAACTTATTTACATTTTAGTCCCTATACCGGGCTAGGATCTGACCTCTCGAACTACGGGTGGATCTACACAGTACTGGTAACTCTAATGACCTAACTTGGCCTAGTATGTCTGTTGTTGATGATGGGGACCCACCAGTGTCTGTGCTGTGAGTAGGCCTGCATATTATTGGTAAACTGGGCAGCCTTCTGCGACTTCTTAGGCTCACCATTGGTCTGACAGATTCACCGCTGGCAGGGGTTAAACTTTCTCGCTCCGCTGCTGTTGTGACATCTGCTGCTTGAGCCGACGGGTATAGAGTCTCTGCTGCTTCAGGTGCAGTAGGCTGGGGAAAGACTAGGACAGGTGCTATGATTGCTTGATTCACCTGTGTCCAAGACTGGGGAAAATCTCTAAGAATGGTATTGATCTTCTCTTCCACTGGCTGAAGTTGGAGTGTCTTGGTCTGCAATCCTTTCCTTTAGTTGGTCAGGGCACAGTTTTAGATGATCCCTTGACATTGCCACTTAGGTTTCTCCTTCATCTTTACTGACGAGGCATACTTAGGTATTATCAAAGTTTGAAGGCATGACGGTGTATGGTTCAACCTCCCACTGATCATCCAGTTTGTGCATCCGTCTCTTCCTTTTGAGTACCTGTTCTCCCGGTGACAAGGGAACTGCAGGGGCGTGCTGACTATAATTTCTTACCTGCCTCTGCCATGCCTGGGACAAACTTCGTTCCACCCACTCTTGCACTTTGCGGTATTGCTGCTGGCGCTCTGTATCCCAGTCTGCATCTGGTGATGTCATCTCAGGTGTTAAGACTCCCATGTCCAAATCAATAGGTAACTTGCCAGGTCTTTCCCTCATAAGGTAGGCTGGGGTGCAGTTGGTGGAGTTTACAGGGAAATGGTTGTATAGATCTACCAGATCTGGCAACTTCTCTGGCTATAGATTTTGCTCTTCCAGAGGCAAGGTTTTCAATAGGTCAATTACCACCTGGTTCATCTTCTCACATATGCCATTTGTCTGTGGATGATACTGCGTTGTCCTGATTTTCTTGCAGCCGTACAGGTTACAGAACTCCTGGAACACTCATGCCTCAAAGGCTGGGCCTTGGTCAGTGAGCACCTGTTCAGTGTAATCGTGCGGTCAACAAAAGTATTCTTGAAACGCTTTGGCTGCCGTCTTCGCTGTTTGGTCTTTGACAGGCACGACTATGAAGAACCTTGAGTAATGGTCAACGATGGTCAGAGTGTAGGTGTAGCCAGTTCTACTCGGAGTTAATTTCACATGATCCAAAGCTACCAGTTCAAGCGGCTGTTTGGTGACTATGGGCTGTAATGGGGTTCGCTGGCTGTTGCGGTCTTTCCGTCTCAGGTTGCATGGACCACATTCTCAACACCAGATCTCGATTTCTTTCCTCATGCCAACCCAGTAGAATCACTCACAAAGTAGGACCTCCAACTTCTTCCACCCAAAGTGTTCTGCTCCATCGTGGTACGCTTCTAAGACCATTGGCGCATCCCGCTTCGGGACTACCACTTGCCAGACTAGTTCGTGGGTGCGCAAGTTGATGCTCCTCCAACACAGCTTACCCTACCCTCATAGATGAACAGCTTACCCTTCTCCTTCCACAACTGTTGCGCTTCCTGTGGAGTATCTGGACCAGGGTGTGAGTCAGCTTGTGTCAGCTACTCCTGGGTCACTATCCTGCATCCCTGCCCATTCATGGTGGGACAATGGGTTAAATGTGACCTCTTGCATGGTGTAGCGCTTGTTCCTCACCCCTTGGGAGCGCTGGGCCGCAACTGGGCGGTGGAAGGCTGGTAACTCAATTTATTCGCGTTCTTCTGGATCTTCTCCCCTGTCTGTTGAATTCAGCATCCTGGACAGTGCATCAGCATTAGCATTCTTATGTCCCGTTTGGTACTTGATGGTTAACTCGTAGTTGGACAGCCGGGCCATCCATCGCTGCTCCAGCGCACCCAGCTTTGCCGTTTCAAGGTGGGTTAGTGGATTGTTGTCTGTGTAGATGATAAACTTTACTGAAGCCAAGTAGTGCTTGAAGCGCTCCGTTACCACCCTGACTATGGCGAGAAACTCCAGCTTAAAGGAACTGTAAAAATAAAACCAGGCCTAAATACATCTGCACTCACCATGGTGCAGCGGACCCAAGTAAAATGGCAACTGCACAGGTGCAATAATACCAAATGAAATAGCTAGCCTACCATCAGGGATTGGCCATGTGGTACACCAGTGCAGAAAAATAATCCGCATGTCGCAGTGTTCACACAGGGAATGCAGAGCTTCTGGTTCACAGCCTCTTAGTAACACCATATAGGGGGGCTGCCCAGTGCTAACTAAAATGCATCCCATGTGAACAGAGGCCACAGTAAGCAGAACCACAGTTGCCATTTTACTTGGGTCCGCTGCACCCTGGTGAGTGCAGATGTATTTAGGCCTATCTGGTTTTATCTTGATTTTTTGGAGGATTTTTTCCTCTTTCTGAGGTTTTCATGTTAGAGTAGGACTGGCAAGTGTAAGGAACTTTGACGCAGTTTGCCAACTTCCATATTATGGCCATAATATCAACCAATACCTTACATATATTGATATGTTTTTGTGCACTGTATATTTTATCAGGGTGCAGTTGGGCCCAAATGTTTCTGCTTACTGTGCCCAGGCGCTTCAAGTGATCTTCATAGGTTTTGGAGAAGACGATGATGTCATCCAGGTACAGCAGAACGGTTTCAAAGTTTTCATGTCCTAGGCAGCATTCCATTAAACTTTGAAACGTCCCCGATGCACTGCTGAGCCTGAATGACATGTAGTTAAACTCGCAGAGGTCCATTGGTGTCATAAACGCTGTCTTCTCTCTGTCTGCTTCTGCCATGGGAACCTGCCAATACTCACTGATGTGTAAGGATCTGAACTGTGTACCTGTTTTTGCCTAGTCTGCCCTTAGTTCTGCCGGACTTTGCCCTTATCTAAGATGGAGTTGGCGGCTTCACGGGGGCTGTCTTGTTTCCTGTCTGATATGCCTTGTTTCCTGTCTGCTGCATATATAAAGGGAATCTGCACACTATACCTTGCTTGTGTATCTTGTATCTCACCTGCTACCAAGCTATAAGGACTAGTATCTTGCTTGTCTCTTCGGTTCTTCGGGATACCCAGTTTGCTGCCGGATTTAGGTTCCACCTGAAAGACTCTGTTGCTTTGGACCTGCTCTACACTCACCTCCGCTGTGACCTGCTCTCCGTTAGGAGCCCGGTCCAGCTCCGGACCTCTGGATCCTGCATTCCAGAACTTGAACTCGCATCATCGGTCTGTACTGATAACCCCTCATATTCCTGACTCTGCCTGATGTTTAAAGCCTCTGTTGTTTCCATCTGTTTTCTGAAGCTTGTTTTGCTACAATATATTTTACATTGAATCCTGATATACCGTGTCCTTGCCTTCACTCTGACCCACATCACCGGTCTCCAAAGAACATTGTAATAATCTTATGACAGAATACACAAGCCTCAAAAAGTGGAGATCACTGAGTCAGAGTCTATGGAGGTGCGTGTGAAAAAACTATGCTAATACTTCACAGGACTTCACGGGGAGCTTCAGACGATAAAAACTACGTTGGGGGCATTAGAGACTCAAACTAATCATAATGCAAATGTAGCTGATACAGCTATTCAGGCCATAGCTACTCGGCTCTCAAATGTAAAGACTACAGATGCAGCTCCCACTCCAGTTCCAGCTCCAGCTCTGGCCCTCGCTCCAACACCAGCTCAGGGTCCAGTCTTTCCTAAACTTCAATCATTTAGGTTTGGTGGAGAAAGAGAAAATTTCCGTGGGTTCTTAAATCAGCGCCAGTTATACTTTACCGCCCATGCGGCCCAATTTCCAACTGAACGGGACAAGGTGTGAACCATGATAATGTTGTTAACAAATAAGGCTCTAGCCTTGGGCAAACCCTCTGATTGAAACTAATGATGCATGTTTAAATTCTTTAAATGACTTTGTTGCCGCAATGTGTCAGATGTTCGATGATCCCAACCGAAACGTCACGGCAGAAACCGCATTACTGATACTCTGTCAGTGGAAACGTCCTGTCGTAGAATATGCAATGGAATTTCGGAGGTGGGTGCTGGATACTGCATGGTGTGACTCAGCAAAATACGCAGTGTTCAGGAGGGGTTTATCTGCTACAATTAAGGATGAACTGGCTTGAGCCGAATCACCTACTAATCTGGCAGACTTCATAAATCACTGTATTCGGATAGACATTCGCTTCACAGAACGCCGCCAAGAGAGGTGGGCAGATGCCAATCGTAACAACCCTATACCTTTTCCGTCTCCCTCCAGGGAAGCTCAGAGCAAGTCTACACCCCAGGCAGAGGGTGAACCTATGCAGGTTGATGCAATTCAGAGAAGCTCCCTCGACGCACTCAAGGAACATCGTTTCAGAGAAAATTTATGTTTCTACTGTGGAAAATCGGGTCACTACATATTAGCTTGTCCCAGTAGCAATCGTAAGACCACGGCTGCGGTAATCGAGTGTGACTTCTCAGATGTATCCTCAGTAATTTCTTATCCACTCTCTCACAGGGAAGAAATGTTCGACAGAAATCACGACTTTTCCGGCTGTACTTCGGAAGCACCATCACCTGTGAATGCAGTTGTGTTTTCAGTAAGTTCCACTACTCTGGCCTCGTGTGGGTTGAGGAAGGATTCACACTGTTATATCCACATCAAGATATGGGTGCAATCGTGTGGGATTACTAGTTCCCCTATGGATGACTCTGGAGCCAGCGGTAATTTCATGGACATTACATTTGCTGAAAAACACATTATATATTCACAGAGGAAAATTTCACCGGTGTTAATGGAGATCGTGGATGGGTCCCCGCTAGTATCTGTACCGGTAGATCTTGAAACAACATGGTTGAAAGCCCGTATGGGGGTGGATCATTCAGAAAGACTGTCGTTTTTGTTGATTTCTTCCCTGCACTTCCCCATAATTCTAGGATTACCATGGTTGCAACTGCATAACCCTACTTTCAACTGGGAGACGAGGGAATTACAGTTTCCAAATAAACAGTTACTAACAGGAGAAGTAGCTTCAGTAGGCACAGTTGATTTAAAACTATCAATAGAATATCAAGATTTTGTAGATGTATGTGACAAGAAAAATGCGGAAAAATTGCCACCACATCGGCCGTACAATTGTCCCGTAGGACTACTATCTGGTGCCGCGATTCTGTTTGGCAATATTTATCCTTTGTCCAGGCCAGAATTGAAAGCTCTCAAGGAGTATATCAACGAGAATCTAGTTAAGGGATTTATACGACCATCTTCCTCCCCAGCAGGTGCTCCAGTCTTCTTTGTCAAAAAGAAAGATGGCTCACTCCGACTGTGTATCGATTACAGAGAGCTCAACAAAATTACGATTAGAAACTCCTATCCGCTCCCATTAATTTCCGAACTACTTGAGAGAGAACGACATGCTAAGATCTTCACAAAGTTAGATCTTCGGGAAACATACAATTTAGTACGGATCTATCCTGGTGACGAGTGGAAAACAGCTTTCCAGTCATGTTATGGAAGTTTTGAGTACCTCGTTATGCCTTTCGGTCTTCATATCGCACCTGCTACATTTCAACACTTGGCAAACAATATTTTGAGAGACATACTCAATGCTTTCGTTGTGATTTATTTGGATGACATCTTAATTTTTTCCAGCAACATCAAGGATCATCAGCGGCACGTGAGAACAGTTTTGGATCGCTTACGGCAGAATTACTTATACATCAAGCTGGAGAAATGCGAGTTCCACAAAACGGAAATCCAATTTTTGGGGTATATTATTTCTCCTCAGGGTCTCAGCATGGATGCTAGTAAGGCGCAAGCTATTCAGGAATGGCCAACTCCCAAGACAGTGAAGGAGGTGCAACGATTTATTGGATTGGCCAATTTTTACAGACAGTCCATTAAAAAATTTTCAGAGATCATCGCACCTATCACTCAAGTGACTCAAAAGAAGACGCCGTTTGCTTGGTCACCACAAGCACAGACAGCATTTTCCAGATTGAAGTCTAAATTTATATCAGCTCCCATCCTCGTACACCCAGATCCGGACCAGGCCTTCGTAGTGGAAGTGGACACCTCAGACTGTGCTATAGGAGCCATACTCTCACAAAAAACAGGTGAGAAAAATCTTCTACATCCTTATGATTTTCTCCCAAAAGTTGTCACCCGCAGAAAAGAATTACGACGTTGGGAAAAAGAAACTGTTGGCCATTATAACCGCATTCAAAGAATGGAGGCATCTGCTACTGGGGGTGTCCCAACAGATTGTCATACTCACGGACTACCGAAATATTGAATTCATGATGTCTAAAACCCAGACAGGTTCGGTGGAATCTGTTTCTTAAACAGTTTGATTTTATTATTTCCTATAGGCTGGGCTCTCACAACGGGAAGGTCGAAGCACTATCTAGAATTCATTCGGAAGATGTAACTCCAGTCTTGCCTCCGAGGACCATACTCTCGAAAAGTAACTTCATAGGTGTGTTACACAATCAAGATCTATTAACGAATAGGAGGCTTATGCTATGGATCCACTTCTGATCCAACCACAAAGTCAGGTAAATCTATCCCTGAAAAACAGACTTTGGTTCCAGGGACAACGTCTGTACATTCCAGAAACGGTGAGATTAAGTGTACTAAAATTGATGCATGACTCTAAGATCGCCAGCCATAAAGGAGTCCAGAAAGCTAAAAAATTTGTGTCCCGCTTCTTTTGGTGGCTGACCTATCTGAAGGACATTCAACATTACTTCTCGTCATGTGAGGTACGTGCCAGATCAAAAATTCCCCACTCCTCACCTACTGGACTGTTGCAACCTCTTCCTATCCCATCTCATTCGTGGGGGTCTATCTCAATGGATTTTATCGTAGACTTGCCTACTTCAGAAAGAAAAAACATGATTTTAGTAGTGGTCGACCGGTTAAACAAGGCTGCTCATTTTATCCCCTGCACCGTTTTACCAACAGCCAAACAGACAGCGGATCTTGTTGTGCAGAATGTTTTTCGGCTATACTGAGTTCCAGATGAAGTAATATCTGATCGAGGGGTCCATTTTACCTCAAGATTTTGGCGAAGCTTCTGTCCTGCTCTGAATATCAAGGTAAATTTGTCATCTGCTTTCCATCCGCAGTCTAACGGTCAAACTGAATGGACAACCAGACCTTGGAGCAGTACTTGCGTTGCTACGTGTGCCATTTACAAGATGATTGGATGAGTTTACTCCTGCTGGCTGGATTCACGTATAATAATTCGCAGAGTGCGTCCACCAAACAGTCTCCATTTTATGCTAACAAAAGGTATGATATTCTCCCTCGACTCGCGATAGACATGTCCATGCCCGCAGTAGCCGACCGCATTACATCTCTAACAGAATTTGGAGGCTCTAAAACAAACACTGGCTTCAGCCCAGGAGAGATACAAGAAGGCAGCAGACAGGTTCCATAAACCAGCACCAAGATACAAGGTAGGAGACATGGTTTGGCTTTCAACAAAGAACTTGAAGCTTAGGGTTCCAACATCTAAACTGGGGCAAAAATACATTGGCCCATACAAAATCAGCAGCATACTAAGTTCTGTAGCCTGTCGACTCAAGTTGCCTAATTCTCTGAAAATTCATCCTGTTTTTCATGTCTCCCTGCTAAAACCAGCAGTATCAAATCCCTTTCCTGGACGCACTTCCGTTCCTCCTGACCCAGTTCTTATTGACGGACGAGAAGAATTCATCGTGGAGAAGATCATCGATTCCCAGATCCATAGAAGACGACTCCAGTATTTGGTGAAATAGCAAGGGTACTCATTTGAAGAGAATTCCTGGGAGCCTCAGGAGAACATCCACGCTCCTCGCCTGATCAAACAGCTCCACAGTAGATACCCCAATAAACCAGGCCTGAGATTGTCCGGAGGACATCTTGTAACAGGAGAGTAATGTAAGGATCTGAACTGTGTACCTCTTTTTGCCTGGTCTGCCCTTAGTTCTGTCGGACTTTGCCCTTATCTAAGATGGAGTTAGTGGCTTCACGGGGGCCATCTTTTTTCCTGTCTGATATGCCTTGTTTCCTGTCTGCTGCATACATAAAGGGACTCTGCACACTATACCTTGCTTATGTATCTTACCAAGCTAGAAGGACTAGTATCTTGCTTGTCTCTTCGGTTATTCGGGATACCCTGTTTGCTTCCGGATTTATGTTCCCCCTGAAAGACTCTGTTGCTTTGGACCTGCTCTGCACCCACCTCCGCTGCGACCTGCTCTACCCTAGGAGCCCGGTCCAGGCTCCGGACCTCTGGATCCTGTATTCCCGGACTTGAACTTGCATCATCGGTCTGTACTGATAACCCCTCATATTCCTGACTCTGCCTGATGTTTAAAGCCTCTGTTGTTTCCATCTGTTATCTGAAGCTTATTTCGCTACAATATATTTTACATTGATTTATGATATACCGTGTCCTTGCCTTCACTCTGACCCATGTCACCGGTCTCCATAGAACATTGTAATAATCGTATGACATGGTGAGATCCAAAGTCGAGAAATAGTTAGCGGTTCTCAATGCAGCTAATGATTCCTCAATTCTAGGTAGCGGGTAGGTGTCCTTATGTGTAATTTTGTTAATCTGCCTGTAGTCAACACATATTCTCATGGTACCATATTTCCTTTTAACAAAAACTAATGGAGTTGCCCAGGGGCTATAACTATCTCTAATTACCCCAGCCTCCTTCATCTCCTGTAACATTTCCTTGGCACGTTGATAGTATGCTGGGGGTACAGGCCGGTACCTCTCTTTAATGGGCGGATGATCTCCAAGGCGATATGGTGTTGGACCCCTTTTGCCAGCCCAAAGTCTAGAGGATGTTTGCTGAAGACCCTCTCATACTATCAAGCCACCCGGTAAGCCCCATGCTTTTGGTGCGAAGAGGTGGAGTCAGTGCCTACGTGTAGCTGCTATAACCAGTCTTCTAGCTGCCCCTCAGAGCCATTGTCCTCTACCTGGTTGGATGGATGCAAGTGCTCTGCTGCCTCTATTGCATTGTTACTGACAGTGAACATCTTAGCAAGGGTGGTATACCGGAGTAAATGAACCTCTTTCTCCACACAGTTCAGGATGCATATTGGTACTCTCCCCTTGAGGACATCAACTACCCCCCTGGCTGTCAGGATAGTGGGCCTACTATCAGAGTACACTGGTTCTACCAGGGCCTGGTAATCTTGGCCCCTGAGGCCTATTGCTGCCCGACATCAAATTAACATTTCACTCCTTGGGGGTACTGCAATAGGGAAAGGATCACTCTGACACTGCTGACTTCTCCACCAGACAGCTCTACCTGTTGTCTTTGCATCAGTGCTCTGATCTCCTTTTCCAGGACCCGCTGCTGACTGGAACTGGCATTCTCGGCTACCTGTTGCAACAAAACAATAACTTCTCCAAGACAATTTATATTACATTAGGGCCTAGAGTAATCATCGGATTGCATTCTTATTTGTCAGTATCAACTATAATCAAACTTTGCGACTGCAATTCTACTTGGCCAGTCTTAATGGTCACCTCTTTACACACCACCTGAGGCAAGGGCTGAACATTGCTGGCAAAAATGGCAAGGTGTTCATCTGGGCTGTGAGTAATGTCTGAATCAGCCCAGTACTGCTTAAAGATGACATATGGCATCGTTGTCACCTGGGAGTCGGTGTCCAGTAAGGCATTCATTGGGAAGCCATCAATCATGACGGGCAGGACCTGCTGTCCTCCCATGTATTTGTCTCGCCAACTGTGGGGCATGGACGTCTTACTCCTGGGGGCTGGCCCTCTGCCCCAGGGGTTGCTCATTTAAATTACAGAATCTTGCGATGTGTCCCACCTTGTTGCAGCGGCGACAGAAGGGTTGTCCGTCCTGGTCATAGCAGTCATTGTCTCTCCCTCTGGTCAGTAGGATTCTCCTCTGTTGTCGACATGGGACATCATCTGGACTGGAGGCCAGCTGAATCTTTCTTTGGGGACTCTTGCATGGACAGCACAGTTTTAGTTAGTGCAGCCACACTATTGGTCAGCTCCTGGACCTGGAAACGTAGGTCTGCAGAAGATTCATTATCTTTGGTTGGTGTGTTGGCCTCAAAAGGGGCCCAGGGAAAGGATGCTGCCTCCTGTTGGTATGTAATTGCTGGGCGCCTAGAGGGCGCTGTGCCACTAGGATTTGATTCACGCAGCACCCAGATGGCCCTATTCTTAAATTGCACAAAGTGCAAGTCAGGCTTTTGTAGGGCTATTATGAGCAGCTGTGTCCTTTTGAGTGTGAAACAGGAGTCCCTCAATAAACTGCTCAGTTAGCAATCCATTCTCATCTTGCACGCTGTCTGGTTCAACCTGCTTTACAACCCGTAGTGCCTCCTGTAGGTTAAGGGCATAGTCCCGTATACTGTCCTGCACCCATTGTTTACATCCAAAGAATCTCATTTTTATTTCTGCTGCAGTGTGTATGTCAAAGGTGTCCTTCAGCCTGGCAAAGATTTGCTTGACAGTTCTTTTATCAGTGTCCAGCCAGGACTTTACTTTCCTCTGGGCCGCACCAGTTAACTGGCCAATGATGCTGCTGACTTTTTAACTCTCAGAAGGGAGTACACTTCAAACAAATGACATAGTCTCTCCTTGAAATCACTCAGGGTGTGTGACTCCACTGAGTACTATGGTAACCATGCTGCTACTGGTATGTACGGCATTGATAGCGGCACAACGGGGGCTGCGGCCGCCGCTGCTTCCGGTGGCCTTACGAGGGCTGCGGCTGTGGCCGCCGCTGCATCTCCACCTGGGCTGGACATTTTCTTTCCCCCTAGTGAACCTCAGCCAGGCCCTGCAGGTCGTTACCTTTGCAAATGGCTGCTCCGCAGGCAGTCCGGATCGTGCTCATCAAGTTTCCCAGGAAGGGGCCTCCTGTTCCCCACCGCTGATGTCAGAGCGTGGGGCAGGATTTCGCTTTGTGCTCTTTTTTGGATTCCACCTACGAAGGCACACCCCTCTGCTTCCCACGCGCCATGTGGTGCAGTAATGACGGCAATTTCACAGTTCACTTAAGTCTCTGGCACACAGTACCCAGCTATGCCGGCCTCCGCAATCCTGTTTGTGACGCCAAAATCAAGCGCCCGCCAGGGCCATGAGGATACTCGGTACCGGGCCGGTTCTTAAGGTGATGTGTCACTACAGCAGTGACCCGGTCCGTGGCCCTGGGCATCCAATGAAAATGATGATATAAGGGAATAAAGTTTATAAGATAAAGTTCATGGCGCCACCTGTGGTATTCGGCAAGGGATAGCAGACACTGCTTAAAGAGACCGCTGGGGCTGATGGTGATGCAGCAGAGTTGGTACAGCTATAAGTCCCAGGGCACTTATGATGTTAAAGATAGTGGTGATGGTTGTAGTGCAGAGTGATGGTTGTAGTGCAGAGAGGATGGTGCAGTAAATAACTCTGAGGATACAGCAGGGTGCAGTCTTCACACTTTTACTCACAGTTTGTGGTGCAGTTGTAGGGAAGGTGACCTGACGGACGGACGGACTAGTCAGAGTGAAGAAAGATAGGTTTGCACAGTGTAGGTAGGAGTCAGTGATTACAGTGGGGAAACAACTAGGAAAGTGTAGTGGACGTGCAGTACCTTGGGATCACCATTAGATGGCAGGGTGGAGTGTGAGCAAAGGACTCTACAGCAGCTTAGGGCTTTAGAAACCGTTGGTCATGGGGGGCGTGGTGACAGTTAGAGTGACAGTTTCAAGGAACCGGGGGAGTTATAAATACTGAGGGAGGGTTCCAGAAAGTTCCAGTCCCCAGGGGGAGCTCAAGTGACAGGAGGACTACGACAGTCTGTGCACTCTGAGGAGAATCCAGACCAGGGGGACTGAGGAGAGAGGACGTCAGGGGGGTGGTCCTGACAGGAAAGGACCGCAGTTGAGACGAGGTACTGGGTGTAAGACACCGTATGTGACACGACGACTGAGCAGTAGAAGCGCTGTTGGTTAATGGGCCTAAGGCGGCCACAGTGACGGAACTGTCAGGAGCGTCGACAGTAAAGGAGGGGACGGTGTGTGTAGACACGTCTCCAGTGTACGGTGTGAGAAGCGGCTCTGGAAACGGAGGGCCGCGAGGTGTGCCGTCAGTCGGACGGCAAGTGAAGAAATAAACTTGCACCTGTTGCACCCAGAATCTGCCTCCATCGTGTCTCTGTTGTCATCTCTGCGCGGTATAAAAGTAGGACCACCCCCCCAGCTCGGCACCCCACCACCGACACTACATTTGGCGTAGTCGGCAGGATAGACGCCGCTAATACATCATCTTCTGCGGCAGGCCTACCTCAAAGACTGGAAAAGGACTTGGACTACTCTGTTTTAATTACAATTACCTGTGGATTACAAATGACCTACCTGTGGAATACAAATGGGAAGCAGTATGTGCCTGGAGATCGACGCTTCCATATATTGGACCCTGACAGGAGGGTGGAGAGGCCTGCCGACACCTCACCTCACAGAGGGAGTGGCACAGAAGAAAAACTTGGCTGCGGCTGTCTGATGCCATTCGAGTGCTGCCCAATGGACGGTATGAGACTCTGCAGGTGTCGGGGCATCGGCCGCCTAGAGTGGCAGTGGCGGCAGGGGATGGAGCTGTGCCAGAAGTCGCCCTCAGAGCCACGGGAGAGCAGTGGGATGCTGAGCTGGGGAGCGGAGCCTGAGCGGAGTCAGCGAGAACGGCCGCCACCAATACCAGCAGAGGACTTCTCAGCGGAGCCCCCGAGTTTGGGGGAAAGACCCGCGGGACAGTGGAGCGAGGGACGGAGGCTGCGGGTGAAGCCGCGTATTGATGTGATGGAGGCCGCAGCGCCGGGGAAGGTGAGAGTACCCCCGGCACCACCAGTGCCTCCGCCAGCGTCCCTCATCATTCCGCCGCAGCACGCTGCCCCCTGCGCACCGGAAGGCCTGGGTACATCGGGCCCAGTGGTGTATGCAGAGTTGTGCGAGGCCCCTGCTCAAGTCCCTGAGGTACCCCGCCTGGAGCCGCCAGTGCGGAAGTCATCCAAAGAAGACGCTGCTGCGTTCCCCCTGCTGATAGCAGCTGCGTCGTTGGAACCGGCCGTTACTCCGGCTCCATTGGAAGTAGTGGATGCGGCCTGTCCTGAGGCCGCGGTTATGCCGCTGCTGAAGTCGACTGCGGCCGACTTAGTGGGCCTTGTGATTCCAGCCTCCAAGGACCCGGTTGTCCCCATTTGCCACCTGGCCCCAGCGGCTGTTGAGCCGCAAAAATCATCGGCCGCCTCTGATCCACGTCCTTCCTTGGTTAAGTCCCGCCCACCGGACTCCAGGGCTCATGCCGGACCCTCTGTTTGGGTCGCAGGAGTTATAGAGAAGAAGAGGGCCAGGGGGCAGGAAGTCTGGAGCCTGCTCCATGAGAGGGGAGAGGCTGGCATGGCGGCTGCACGACCCCCGGGACGGCTCGTTTATACTATCTTGCAGAAAGGGACACTTCTTGCATCCTGGGAGCTCCACGGTTGTGGGGTCCCATACTACTGACCACCGAAAGGAGGATTGAACTGTCAGGAGTTCGTTGCACCGTTGTGCAGGTCAAAAGGACAGTTCGCGGTCAGCTTTTAAAAAAAAAAGAAATGTTTATCTGTGATTTTTATGTCTGTTTTTCTATGTTCCTCTTACAGGATAGTTTGTGTTTACTTGTTAGACTGACAGAGCGGGGATACTTAGAAGAGAGGGAGTTTCCATGTCCAAGGAAGGGGGGAGAAAGAAGACATGCAATGTTATGTTGTTATATGTTGGTTTTAAAATGAGCAAAAGAAAACGGAAAAAAAAATTATAAAAAAATGGGGTACTTGTGCTATTATAAAGTTGTATGATGTATAATATGCAAAGTAAAATGCAACAGGTCCGGGTAAGGGAAGGTCTGCGGGACCAAAGGAAAGTGTGAGATCCGGTAGGGATCTAAGAGTTGAGGAGGTCTGGGAGACCGGGACGCCGACCATGACATGTAATTGAAAGAAGGAAAATGAGTTGGAAGACGTGAGAAAGACAGCCGTCCTAGGTCAGGTCCCCAACACCACGGACACCCCTGAAGAAGGAAAGGCGGGCGCCGGCAATGATCTGGTAGGTGAGTGGCCTCGATCATGGCGTACCGGATAGTGAAAGGTAACAGTAGGGGAGAGTAGGGGAAAGATACACGCCGTAGAGAGAATACGGGTGTACCTTGCCCAATTTGAAAGACGTTGTCATGTGGCGTGCGCGCTGGTGAGTAGCAGTAGGCTGCTCAGAGCATAGTGCTCCCAGTATGGTTCGGCCCCCGCAGATAGTGGGTTTGGCTCAACTTCTGGTCCGACAACAGAATGTAGGTGTAGATTCAGAACGACGAAGGCAGGGATGACGATTGTCGAGGATGACAATGGACAAAGGAAGGGGGAGTGTAGGGAAGGTGACCTGACGGACGGACGGACTAGTCAGAGTGAAGAAAGATAGGTTTGCACAGTGTAGGTAGGAGTCAGTGATTACAGTGGGGAAACAACTAGGAAAGTGTAGTGGACGTGCAGTACCTTGGGATGACCATTAGATGGCAGGGTGGAGTGTGAGCAAAGGACTCTACAGCAGCTTAGGGCTTTAGAAACCGTTGGTCATGGGGGGCGTGGTGACAGTTAGAGTGACAGTTTCAAGAAACCGGGGGAGTTATAAATACTGAGGGAGGGTTCCAGAAAGTTCCAGTCCCCAGGGGGAGCTCAAGTGACAGGAGGACTACGACAGTCTGTGCACTCTGAGGAGAATCCAGACCAGGGGGACTGAGGAGAGAGGACGTCAGGGGGGTGGTCCTGACAGGAAAGGACCGCAGTTGAGACGAGGTACTGGGTGTAAGACACCGTATGTGACACGACGACTGAGTAGTAGAAGCGCTGTTGGTTAATGGGCCTAAGGCGGCCACAGTGACGGAACTGTCAGGAGCGTCGACAGTAAAGGAGGGGACGGTGTGTGCAGACACGTCTCCAGTGTACGGTGTGAGAAGCGGCTCTGGAAACGGAGGGCCGCGAGGTGTGCCGTCAGTCGGACGGCAAGTGAAGAAATAAACTTGGACCTGTTGCACCCAGAATCTGCCTCCATCGTGTCTCTGTTGTCATCTCTGCGCGGTATAAAAGTAGGACCACCCCCCCCAGCTCGGCACCCCACCACCGACACTACACAGTCAAGGGCACTGATTACAGATGGTACTGGAGATCTGGGCAGCCTGGAAGCAATATAGGATCCCCTAAGCCAGATGGTGTTGGAGGCCTCCTTACTGCGCTGTTCTCTGAGGACCTTGCTGCCTGAAGCTATGCTCAGTCCTCTGTTCCTTACTGTTCTTTAGCCCTTGCCTGTATGACAGGCAGCTTGAGCCTTGTACAGGTGTCACTCCTTCGTAGTGGCTCCAGCTCTGGTATGCTGCTGTGCCTTCAGGTGTGTGATGGGGCCAGGAGGCCTGCAGTCTTCTGCCCTCTGGATTTTGGCTGCTGGGACTGTTGTACCTGTGCAGCCAGGAACTCCGGCATCTGGTGTCAAGCGCTCTTCCCTGGGGTGAGCTTGGTCACAGCTTCAATCCCCAGGCTTTCCTAAACATCCACTTTCCTTTCTCTTCACTGTGCTATTGGGATGAGCTCCTCACATCTCCTGTCTCCTGTACAGACTCTCACAGACTGTCTAACCCCTCCTCCAGGCCAGAACTAATTAGTAACCCATAATCCTTTTCCTCAAAGGATAGCTCCTTTTTGAAGCTGAGGGTAAGGCACCAGTTTTCTCTGGTTTTCTCCTCTTCTTGTTAATGAGCTCCTGGATTTTACTGGTAACTGAAAAGGTGTGCTTCTTTTTCTACTCAAAGCCTCCGAGCATCACATCTTTCAGGGACTAAGCAGTCTTCTCCTCCTTTATGCATATCAGTATTCTCCACAGTAAAACATGGTCTTCCCCCCACTATTCGAGGAGGATGAGGATGAAGACTCACTATGGTATTGCTCCTCTGATAGCGGAGAAGAGTCAGAGTCAGTAGATACTTCTCTAGATCTTTTCTTCCCTTTTTTAAATAGCATTTTTAGGGAGCCTTACACCTCAGCCCTAATGACGGGGTCTAAGGCTTGCTGCAAAGTCTAGGGCCTCCTTACTGATTGTTTTGTGGATGCAGTATGAGCACAGATTTTTCTCCCAGTCCACTGTTAGCGGGGTCTTACACAGCTCACACTCCCTGTTCCTCTTTTTAGCGCTAGCTTTTTAGGTTTCTCCTAGTGATTTAAACAAACAAGAAGCCTATTAAAATGGTGACCTTCACGAAGATCACTTACCACCCGCTGTCACTTTAAGGGTACCATATTCAGAGGCTCTTCTGGGATATGTAATGCATCCTCTCTGGACACCGAGGAGTTCTGCTCCTGCCACTCAAATGGCTTCCTCCTTTACTGTGTCCATGCTGATGGTGAGCTGGTGGTGGTTCTGCTTCTGCTGCTGATTTCTCTGATTCTCCATGGTAGTCAGGAGGCAAGGTGGAGCTGTAGCCTAATCAGCCTTTCTGTGGTCTGTTTCCCTTTTAAAAGGGGATCCACAATGCCATCTTCCAGGTCCACCTCCTCCGCTCCCTCAGGTAATTTCCCCCCTCCCCGCCCCCATGAGAACTAACCAGGACTCTCTTTTTCCCGCACCCTACCCGGCTCGCATAAGTTGCTCCACTTTCTTACTGCGCACCCCTGTGATGCCACTTGGGCACACCCATTCCAAGTGTGCCTTGTGCCCGTGATATCAGAGGAGCACATCGACAGTAGCAAGCTTACCGGATGGTGCACAATGAGCGGAGAGCGGACACGGAGTGCGGCAGGGGGAGGGCATCAGTCGGAGACATACTGCACATCTCAGTTTCTGCCGCCTGTGCCAGCACGTGCATCAGCGCCCCCATTGGGCACATGAACGACACTTCCAGATGCTTGAACGCTGGTGGCACAGGTATGTAGCCTGCTCTTCTGGAAACCGGGACAGGTCTGGGTAAAGTTTCTTTCTCTTCACTGCGAATTTCAGCACAAGGTTCCCATCAAGGACAGGAAACCAACTGATGCGGGGGATAGGTGCCGCCCTTTTATTTCAGTAGGTTTTCTGTCCTTGGCGGGGGTACCCCTCTCTCAGGTGTGCTGTCCTGGGTGAAGGAAAAAGAGATATCTAGGTGTTTATAATTTTTCAAAATAGTGGAATTTTTTAAAAATTGCAAAAGGATGTCAAATTTAGAGGATTATCATTATAAGTAGTGTTGAGCATTCCGATACCGCAAGTATCGGGTATCGGCCGATATTCACTGTATCGGAATTCCGATACCGAGTACCGATATTTTTTAAATATCGGATACCGGAATCGAAAGTCCCCATAATGCAATGAGCCACTGTTGTGGCTGTGATTGGCTGCTGAAATGATGTAATCATGATGCGCGGCCTGTGCGCATCATGATGCGCGGTCTGTGACGACTGCGGGGGGTTTGTGCCGACTGTCGGGGGTCTGTACGGGCCTCTCGCAGGTCTGTACAGGCCTGTCGGGGGCCTGTGCCGGCTCCGGTGGTCTGTATGGGCCTCTTGGGGGCCTGTGCCGGCTGCCGGTGGTCTGTACAGGCCTCTCGGGGGTCTGTACAGGCCTGTCGGGGGCCTGTGCCGGCTGCCGGTGGTCTGTACGGGCCTCTCGGGGGCCTGTGCCGGCTGTTAAGGGCCTGTGCCGGCTGCCGGTGGTCTGTACGGGCCTCTCGGGGGCCTGTGCCGGCTGTCGGTGGTCTGTGCCGGCTGCCGGTGGTCTGTGCGGGCCTCTCGGGGGTCTTGTGTGTGTGCAGGCATCGTCCGATGGGACTACAAGTCCCATCAGGCGATGCCTGCTACAATGACAGTGATTGACACATTAGCCAATGATGGGACAGTAGTAGTCCCATCATCCGGCTAATGTGTTGAATGTAAAAAAAAAACAAAACAAAAAACATACTACATACATACTACATATATACTACATTCATACAGCATACATACATGCATACTACATACATACTACATACATACTTCATATATACTAAATTCATACAACATACATACATGCTACATACATACTTCATACATACTACATTCATACAACATACATATATACTACATACTACATGCATGCTACATATGTACTACATTCATACAACATACATACATACTACATTCATGCTACATATATACTACATTCATACAACATACATATATACTACATACTACATACATGCTACATATATACTACATTCATACAACATACATACATACTACCTACATACTTCATATATACTACATTCATACAACATACATACATACTACATACATACTACATATATACTACATTCATACAACATACATATATACTACATATACAGTTGTGGCCAAAAGTATTGACACCCCTGCAATTCTGTCAGATAATACTCAGTTTCTTCCTGAAAATGATTGCAAACACAAATTCTTTGGTATTATTATCTTCATTTAATTTGTCTTAAATGAAAAAACACAAAAGAGAATGAAGCAAAAAGCAAAACATTGATCATTTCACACAAAACTCCAAAAATGGGCCAAACAAAAGTATTGGCACCCTCAGCCTAATACTTGGTTGCACAACCTTTAGCCAAAATAACTGCGACCAACCGCTTCCGGTAACCATCAATGAGTTTCTTACAATGCTCTGCTGGAATTTTATACCATTCTTCTTTGGCAAACTGCTCCAGGTCCCTGATATTTGAAGGGTGCCTTCTCCAAACTGCCATTTTTAGATCTCTCCACAGGTGTTCTATGGGATTCAGGTCTGGACTCATTGCTGGCCACCTTAGAAGTCTCCCATGCTTTCTCTCAAACCATTTTCTAGTGCTTTTTGAAGTGTGTTTTTGGTCATTGTCCTGCTGGAAGACCCATGACCTCTGAGGGAGACCCAGCTTTCTCTCACTGGGTCCTACATTATGCTGCAAAATTTGTTGGTAGTCTTCAGACTTCATAATACCATGCACACGGTCAAGCAGTCCAGTGCCAGAGGCAGCAAAGCAACCTCAAAACATCAGGGAACCTCCGCCATGTTTGACTGTAGGGACCATGTTCTTTTCTTTGAATGCCTCTTTTTTTCTCCTGTAAACTCTATGTTGATGCCTTTGCCAAAAAAGCTCTACTTTTGTCTCATCTGACCAGAGAACATTCTTCCAAAACGTTTTAGGCTTTTTCAGGTAAGTTTTGGCAAACTCCAGCCTGGCTTTTTTATGTCTTGGGGTAAGAAGTGGGGTCTTCCTGGGTCTCCTACCATACAGTCCCTTTTCATTCAGACGCCGACGGATAGTACGGGTGGACACTGTTGTACCCTCGGACTGCAGGGCAGCTTGAACTTGTTTGGATGTTAGTCGAGGTTCTTTATCGAACATCCGCACAATCTTGCGTTGAAATCTGTTGTCAATTTTTCTTTTCCGTCCACATCTAGGGAGGTTAGCCACAGTGCCATGGGCTTTAAACTTCTTGATGACACTGTGCACGGTAGACATAGGAACATTCAGGTCTTTGGAGATGGACTTGTAGCCTTGAGATTTCTCATGCTTCCTCACAATTTGGTTTCTCAAGTCCTCAGACAGTTCTTTGGTCTTCTTTCTTTTCTCCATGCTCAATGTGGTACACACAAGGACACAGGACAGAGGTTGAGTCAACTTTAATCCATGTCAACTGGCTGCAAGTGTGATTTAGTTATTGCCAACACCTGTTAGGTGCCACAGGTAAGTTACAGGTGCTGTTAATTACACAAATTAGAGAAGCATCACATGATTTTTCGAACAGTGCCAATACTTTTGTCCATCTTCTTTTTTATGTTTGGTGTGGAATTATATCCAATTTGGCTTTAGGACAATTCTTTTTGTGTTTTTTCATTTAAGACAAATTAAATGAAGATAATAATAATACCAAAGAATTTGTGTTTGCAATCATTTTCAGGAAGAAACTGAGTATTATCTGACAGAATTGCAGGGGTGTCAATACTTTTGGCCACAACTGTATGCTACATATATACTACATTCATACAACATACATACATACTACATACATACTTCATATATACTGCATTCATACAACATACATATATACTGCATACATGCTACATATATACTACATTCATACAACATACATACATACTACATACATGCTACATATATACTACATTCACACAACATACTACATACTACATACATACTTCATATATACTACATTCATACAACATACATACATACTACATATATACTACATTCATACAACATACATACATACTACATACATACATGTATACTACATTCATACAACATACATACATACTACATAATACATACATAATACATATATACTATATTCATACAACATGCATACATACTACATGCATGCTACATATATACTACATTCATACAACATACATACATACTACATACTTGCTACATATATACTATATTCATACAACATACATACATACTACATACATGCTTCATATATACTACATTCATACAACATACATAGTACATACTACATACAACATGCTACAGACATACAACATACATACCTACATACTGCATACATACTACATACATACTGCATACAATGCATTCATACAATACATACAGTGGGGCAAAAAAGTATTTAGTCAGTCAGCAATAGTGCAAGTTCCACCACTTAAAAAGATGAGAGGCGTCTGTAATTTACATCATAGGTAGACCTCAACTATGGGAGACAAACTGAGAAAAAAAAATCCAGAAAATCACATTGTCTGTTTTTTTTTCATTTTATTTGCATATTATGGTGGAAAATAAGTATTTGGTCAGAAACAAAATTTCATCTCAATACTTTGTGATATATCCTTTGTTGGCAATGACAGAGGTCAAACCTTTTCTTTTAAGTCTTCATAAGGTTGCCACACACTGTTGTTGGTATGTTGGCCCATTCCTCCATGCAGATCTCCTCTAGAGCAGTGATGTTTTTGGCTTTTCGCTTGGCAACACGGACTTTCAACTCCCTCCAAAGGTTTTCTATAGGGTTGAGATCTGGAGACTGGCTAGGCCACTCCAGGACCTTGAAATGCTTCTTACGAAGCCACTCCTTCGTTGCCCTGGCGGTGTGCTTTGGATCATTGTCATGTTGAAAGACCCAGCCACGTTTCATCATCAATGCCCTTGGTGATGGAAGGAGGTTTGCACTCAAAATCTCACGATACATGGCCCCATTCATTCTTTCATGTACCCGGATCAGTCGTCCTGGCCCCTTTGCAGAGAAACAGCCCCAAAGCATGATGTTTCCACCACCATGCTTTACAGTAGGTATGGTGCTTGATGGATGCAACTCAGTATTCTTTTTCCTCCAAACACGACAAGTTGTGTTTCTACCAAACAGTTCCAGTTTGGTTTCATCAGACCATAGGACATTCTCCCAAAACTCCTCTGGATCATCCAAATGCTCTCTAGCAAACTTCAGACGGGCCCGGACATGTACAGGCTTAAGCAGTGGGACACGTCTGGCACTGCAGGATCTGAGTCCATGGTGGCGTAGTGTGTTACTTATGGTAGGCCTTGTTACATTGGTCCCAGCTCTCTGCAGTTCATTCACTAGGTCCCCCCGCGTGGTTCTGGGATTTTTGCTCACCGTTCTTGTGATCATTCTGACCCCACGGGGTGGGATTTTGCATGGAGCACCAGATCGAGGGAGATTATCAGTGGTCTTGTATGTCTTCCATTTTCTAATTATTGCTCCCACAGTTGATTTCTTCA
The DNA here is from genome assembly GCF_039654945.1 of Dendrobates tinctorius. Taxonomy (NCBI): domain Eukaryota; kingdom Metazoa; phylum Chordata; class Amphibia; order Anura; family Dendrobatidae; genus Dendrobates; species Dendrobates tinctorius. Next base: position 34,110,196 of record NW_027361711.1, read on the forward strand.
CTCCAAGCTGGTTGGCTATTGCAGATTCAGTCTTCCCAGCCTGGTGCAGGGCTACAATTTTGTTTCTGGTGTCCTTTGATAACTGTTTGGTCTTCACCATGGTGGAGTTTGGAGTCAGACTGTTTGAGGGTGTGCACAGGTGTCTTTTTATACTGATAACAAGTTTAAACAGGTGCCATTACTACAGGTAATGAGTGGAGGAAAGAGGAGACTCTTAAAGAAGAAGTTACAGGTCTGTGAGAGCCAGAAATCTTGATTGCTTGTTTCTGACCAAATACTTATTTTCCACCATAATATGCAAATAAAATGAAATAAAAACAGACAATGTGATTTTCTGGATTTTTTTTTCTCAGTTTGTCTCCCATAGTTGAGGTCTACCTATGATGTAAATTACAGACGCCTCTCATCTTTTTAAGTGGTGGAACTTGCACTATTGCTGACTGACTAAATACTTTTTTGCCCCACTGTACATAGACATACAGTACATATAACATAGAGTACATACCATCACTTGTCACTTTGATTCCCGAAGCCAGTGTCATCTATGAAAAAATATGAAAATAACAAACAAGCCATATACTCCCTGATCCACAGAAATCCACGCGTGTCCCACGCCGATCTCCTGTGGAGAACAGCAGCATCAGCTGATGCGACATCTCTACACGGCGCTCCAGGAATCCAGTGACGGGAGGTAGGTATCCTTCCGCATTGTATATCTCTGCCACTGTAAAAAAATAGTCCCTAGTCTCACTTTTGCCATTGCTGTGTGAGAAAGACCCCCGAGAGGCCCGTACAGACCACCGGCAGCTGGCACAGGCCCCCGACAGTCGGCACAGACCCCCGAGAGGCCCGTAGAGACCACCAGCAGCTGGCACAGACCACCGACAACCGGCACAGGCCCCCAAGAGGCCCGTACAGACCACCGGCAGCCAGCACAGGCCCCCAACAGGCCTGTGCAGACCCCCGAGAGGCCCGTACAGACCACCGGCAGCCGGCACAGGCCCCCGACAGTCGGCACAGACCCCCGAGAGGCTCGTACAGACAACCGGCAGCCGGCACAGGCCCCCGACAGTCGGCACAGACCCCCGAGAGGCCCGTACAGACCACCGGCAGCCGGCACAGACCCCTGACAGTCGGCACAGACCCCCGAGAGGCTCGTACAGAGCCTGCCCGCACACACAGACACGCACAATGTCCGCCCACACACAGCCCACACTCTTCCCCCCTCCCAAACAGGATGTACAAGGCAAGAAAGGGTTTTTTTTAATTCCGATATTTCTGTCCCATTGACTTGAATGGGACTTCCGGGATCGGAATCGGCGATACCCGATACTTTTTTCATATCGGCCGATCCAATCCGATCCGATATTTTTCAATATCGGGTGGTATCGCTCAACACTAATTATAAGCTTAGTTCTTCATTTGGTGAAGCATTTGCTGAGCAGACATCTACCAAGTGCATGTATAACCATCATACCCAGGTAACTATAGGCCGGTGAGTCTGACTTCTATACCAGGAAAGATCTTTGAACAAATTATTAAACAACATGTATGTCAATACCTGGATAAGAATGAAGTGATTAAACAGAGTCAGCATGGGTTTGTAACTAATAAGTCATGTCAGACTAACTTAATTTCCTTCTATGACGGTATCACTGATTGGGTGGATCAAGGAAATGCTGTAGATATAGTATATCTTGACTTCAGCAAAGCATTTGACAAAGTCTCTCATACAATCCTTATTGAAAAAATGATTAAGTATGGAATGGACAAGGCAACTGTTAGGTGGATTCATAACTGGCTTAGTGATCGGACCCAAAGAGTGGTCGTAAATGGCTGCACATCCAGTTGGAAGAATGTCTCAAGTGGGGTACCACAGGGCTCTGTCCTGGGCCCTGTATTGTTCAACATCTTTATCAACGATTTAGATGAAGGAATTGAGGGTAAACTGATTAAATTTGCTGATGACACAAAGCTAGGAGGGATAGCTAATACTAGAGAAGAGAGAGAGAGGATTCAAAAAGATTTAAATAAACTGGAGAAGTGGGCAGCAACTAACAGAATGGTTTTTAACAGGGAGAAATGCAAAGTACTACATCTGGGCAATAAAAATGGAAAAAGCATATATAGAATGGGAGGAATAGGGCTAAGTGACAGCACATGTGAAAAAGACTTGGGTATACTAATAGATCACAGACTGAATATGAGTCAACAGTGTGATGCAGCAGCAAAAAAGGCAAATGCAATTCTAGGATGTATTAACAGAAGCATACAGTCTAGATCACGTGAAGTCATTATTTCCCTCTACTCCTCTTTGGTCAGACCTCATCTGGAATATTGTGTCCAGTTTTGGGCACCACATTTTAAAAAAGACATCAACAAACTGGAGCAAGTTCAGAAAAGAGCGACCAGAATGGTGACCGGTCTGCAAACCCTGTCTTATGAGGAAAGGTTGCAGGATTTGGGAATGTTTAGTTTGCAAAAGAGAAGACTGAGAGGAGACTTAATAGCTGTCTACAAATATCTAAAGGGCTGTCACATTGTAGAAGGATCAACTTTATTCTCATTTGCACAAGGAAAGACTAGAAGCAATGGGATGAAACTGAATGGGAGGAGACACAGATTAGATATTAGAAAAAACTTTTTGACAGTTAGAGTGATCAATGAGTGGAACAGGCTGCCACGAGAAGTGGTGAGTTCTCCTTCAATGGAAGTCTTCAAACAGAGGCTGGACAGACATCTGACTGGGATGATTTAGCGAATCCTGCTTTGAGCAGGGGGTTGGACCAGATGGCCCAGGAGGTCCCTTCCAACTCTACGATTCTGTGATTCTATGATTCTATGATTCTATGATTCTACCCCTCTCAGCTCCCTGCAACAGCAACGCTCCTCTGCCCTTGCCAGCACTACTGCTCTAACAAGTAACCGAGTCAGAAGCCGTGAATAAGACATAATGGACCAGAATTTTTAACAGTCATTTTGCCAACCAGATGCACATCAGTAAGCAGAGATGCACTGCCTGTCATACTTGGACTGTATCATTTCTCCATCAGATAACCTTAGCCTTTGCTCTATGAACTTCTGGGTCAGTAGATTGAACCAGTGGCAACAACTGGTCCATTTTATTATATTCGTATTGTTTTGTCAAGGCTCCAGTATTTTGATATCCAAGAGGGTATTCAGCATAGCAGATGGATTTGCCATGGCCAAGCAGAGCAGAGTCAAGTGTAGAAATCATTATATATGTCAGCAGACCCCGGAGGAATAGAAGTTGTCACCACTTTATTCCCACACAAGACTTGGGGGCACAACAGCAATGAGAGTGAGCCGGGACTAGGTAGCAAGTAGTCCCCGAAGCAGGCTACAGCTGTCTGCCTGTCTCTCCCCTGTCTCTTTATCTACACTGCCCTGGGACTACTGCGCTACCTGTGGAGGGCCACAACATCATTGCTGCACCACACCATCTGTCCCAGAGGATGTGTCTGCAGCGTTGGCTTAACATCTTCATTGCCGAACACCACAAGTGGCGTCACAAATCATTCACTCATAAACTTTAATCATTATCCACATGTTCAACCATTCTCCTTTTACAATGGACGCCCAGGGCCACGGACCGGGATGCAGCTACTGTGACATCTCCCATTGAAACCTATGGGCCCGGTACCGAGTACCCCACAGCCCTGGCATGGGGCGAGCCATTTCTGGCATCACGAACAGGATGACGAAGCCCGGTGCCACCGGGTTCTGTGTGCCGAAGATTTATTGAACTTAAACATTGCTGAGAATGTGCCAAATAACCAAAATTATAGACTGTAAAATGGACTCTCAAAATGGCCTTCGGCACGGTGAAGAAGGGCGTGACAACATGGGTGGTCCTAAGAAAAGAGCGCGAACTGTCCTGGGCCTCCCCTGCCTAAACTTCTATGCTACAGCAACATGACCCACCCTCAGAGGGGTTCATATACTGGCCTGGTATGGAGGAGTAGGAAGAAGATGCCGCCCCCCAGAAGGAGGAGCGAAGTCCTGTGGCGGGAAAGGAGCCCGGGAAGGAGAGAGAACGCCAGGATGCCATGATGGAAGAAGGACGGAGGCCAGAAGAAAGTGGTGGAGAAAAACAACTCTCCCCCAGGCAGCACCTGCAGAGCATACGACCGCTGCGACACCTTTTGCAGTGCCCGCCACCACCTCCAAGCCGATACTGCCACTGGATGCGGCCTGCAAGGAGGAGATACATGAGGGCCCCGGAGCAGCCTGTGGGGCAGGGGTTGTATACCTGCCCAGACCTGGCGCGGCCGCGCAGGTCCCCATCGGAGGCCTCAGCAGGCACCACTCCTGTGCCAGCTTGGATCCAGCTGCCACCCGCTTACCAAGCAGCTCTGGAGGTTGCAGCTGCCACTGTTCACCACCCTGTACCCGCACCAGAGCCAGAACATCACCGGGAGCTACCAGGTATGATCACCGCCTCTACCATGATCCTGGTGCTAGGAACTGTACCTGCGGACTGAAATGGTCCAGTGCTTGCTCAGGTCCTAAGTGGCAGCACCCAAGTTTCACCAGCTGTCAGACCAAAAGCTAAGGCAGCAGAGATACCACCCAAAGCTGAGTAACAACATCCATTGGTACCAGTTGCTATCCATGTAGAACCCCAGGCAGCAGTTATACCAGCTGCCACTCCATTCACATAGGCAGCCACCAACATCACTCCTTGGGAAAAGGAATACCTGCAATTTGTAGACCATCAACAGAAAGAGGAGGTCCTCAAGTTCTCCCCTGGAAGCAGCCAAGTAAATCAGCTTCCACCAACCCAGGAGGAGACCAACATTAAAGAACATTTTCCAAACAACTAACTATATTGTTACCCAGGAGGGTATTGGCACCGTTGTGCCCCATTGTTTACAATTATGTTCCAGTTTTCTTCAGTTTGCCTAGTTGCGTTGGCAGCATTTATTATGAAAAATTGAACTGCAATGATCATGAACTTGGAGTGTATCACAAACTTTCTTGTATATAGTTGCATCTCTTTAGGTGCCCTTTCTTGGTTTTACATAGGTCTTCTAAGAGTAAAGACTACCTCACCTGGAGCATGGCTCCCACCTAAAGGACACTGCAAGAAATCCCGGTTGGGAGCAGTGTCCAGCACTTACAAGAATGATTGAAGTTTTGATGTGAAAAGTTATATAATGTGCCTTATGAGAGTATTAATAGTTATAGAACAGCTTTTATATAGAATTTAATTGATAGTAATAACTATTAGGAATACAGAATTTAGATTTATGGTAATGTTTTAATAAAGAGATGAAAAATTTGAATAAAGATGCAGGTGATGAACCAGGCATCAGCGGTTGTCACTTATGGTCAACTTTAAGTTAAAGTAATATAATAAGTTATAGATAGTTAGTTAAATTGCTTGTAATGTTCAAGAGTCAGAGCCTCCCATATTGGGAAGTTTAGATAAGAATTGTTTATCAAGCAATTAAAAATTTTTTGTATGTTCCTTATTTTGTTTCACCTTTGTTTCACTTGCAGCCCGTGGACGTGCTGTGTTTAACGGGGGGATATGTGGTGCCCCTGAGGGTTCAGTAGCCACAGAGGTACTGCACCTCCTCCTCAGGTGTGGTACCCCACCATCCAGGTAAGGTGGAGACACCTGACCACACTCCAACACCTGTATCCCACACAACATAGTAGTGTAGCAAAGCACCCTTTGGTGACTCCCTGCTTGGAACACAAAGAGTGCTGGGAGGTGGGTGGAGCTTAGTCTGCACCAAAAGAGTGGGAAGATATTAGGATTGAGTCAGTCTGTCACAGGAGTCTGTGAGAGGAGATCCCCAGAGAGGGATGGATGAAGGGAGTGCTGCAGCAGACCTCAGTGACCTAGGTCTGCTGGCACAGGAAGGAGAGATTCATAAAGCCTAATTCTACATAAGAAAGAAGGATTTGTACTGAACGTAAGGAGGAAAGGAGGACTAAGGACTCGGGTTAGAGAAGAACCCTTCCCAAGTTCACAGCGCAAGGCCGGAGTCCGGTCCCCGAGGTTGTATGGATACTAATGGTCCTGCAGCAGACACCGGAGGAATAGAAGTTGTCACCACTTTATTCCCACACAAGACTTGGGGGCACTACAGCAATGAGAGTGAGCCGGGACTAGGTAGCAAGGAGTCCCCGAAGCAGGCTACAGCTGTCTGCCGTACAAGTAGAGTTCATAGGAACATCAGAAAGGAGGAACTCCAGTGTAACTCAGTATTGTGAGTACTTCACCATAGGCGCAAGAAGGGAGAAGTTCAGAAAAGGCACATGTTGGCGGAGTGTTGGAACGGAGTGCTTCACCTAGCTTGGAGGTTGACTGAGCCCCTGACCCGGAGGACACGGCATGGATGCGGGCACCTGTATGCACAACAGACTGTGACTAAAGCTTTGGAACTACATGCCCAGGTGTCCTCCGCTTATTACTGCGCCAACACTCTGAGCACTGCTACATCTCTGTGCCTGACACTGCACCACCTACGTTTCTCCCCTGTCTCTTCATCTACACTGCCCTGGGACTACTGCCCTACCTGTGGAGGGTCACAACATCATTGCTGCACCACACCATCTGTCCCAGAGGATCTGTCTGCAGCGTCGGCTTAACATCTTCATTGCTGAACACCACAGGTGGCGTCACAAATCATTCACTCATAAACTTTAATCATTATCCACATGTTCAATCATTCCCCTTTTACAATGGACACCCAGGGCCATGGACCGGGTCGCAGCTACAGTGACATCTCCCATTGAAACCCACGGGCCCGATACCGAGTACCCAACGGCCCTGGCATGGGGCGAGCCAGAATCAGGAATGAATCTGTATGGATTTTCACTTATCTATGGTGATGCCAATAATTACGATTGGTTGTAGCATCTGCGTGTTTGTCCTTTGTGGTCTATACTGTTCTGCTGCCAAATTCGATACCCCTACACAGAAGCACATCTCTTGCCTGTCCAGCATGTTACATACTGTGATGTTACTGCTGCTGCCACTGCCAGTTGACAACATTGTGCATTGTGTACCAGAAAATCAAGAAGGACAGCATCCAATCCAGGTGAAAAAAACAAAAAAAACTCTTTATTTTGCCATAATGCGACGTTTCGACCAATTCTAGGTCTTTTTCCAGCAATATGCATTGTGTTCTATATTTTTACTGCACACTTGCTGCTCCAGGGGCTCCAAGTGCTGGCTCTACAAAGCTAGCCATCTCCTTTCCTGTTGAATCATATTCTATACTATGCAGTTGGTGCCACTTCCACTGTCAATAGATAGGCACACATCTCCTGCCTGTCCATTGTGTTCTAAATCTATATTGTATAGCTACTGGGAACTCTATTGTACACAGGGTAAATTATTTTCAGTTCCAGCAGTAGCACCGCGTCTTGCTTCTTTTTTTATGGATGACTTATATGTGTTATTCTACTGCCAGTTTTAGGTTCAAGCGCACTTCAGCTTATCTAGGTGTAGTCCATACCTATCATTCTGCAATCAAGATTCCAGATTACCAACTATCTGCACCTCCCTGCTGCACATGTCTTATCAAAGAAGCTCATCTCTGCAAGTTACCACTTTGCCAATACCATTGTACATTTTTAACTTTTATATGTGAACGGCATCTCTGGAAGGAAATTTGTTATCGCTTAACTGCTATTCTGCTGTAAACCTTTTCCTTACACCAAGCTCCTGATTGCAAACATTTTTGCTATTAACCATACATTTGCTGCAAATTCCAGGAGTACCTTTAAATGTACAGTTAGGCCGGGGTCACAGTGCCGTAGAATACGGATGAGTTCTAGGCAAGAAAACATTGCATAGCACTCGGACCAGTGTTAATCTATGGGGCAGCTGACATCAGCGTTTATTTTCCCGGGCGTATTCAGTGTGCGTGTAAAATCGCAGTAAGCTGCGATTGGCACCAATACTTGGCCAAGTCTCGCCAATGCAAGCCTAAGGCTGTGTGCCTACGTAGCGATTTTTAAGCGTTTTTGCTGCGATTTTCGGGGCGCGAAAACATTTAAAAATCGTGTACAGAACACCCCCCCATGCATTCCTATGGCATTCCGCACATGCTGTGCTAATGCTGCGCTTTTCTCCGCGGCAGAATCGCATCGCGGAAAAAATCGCAGCATGGTCATTCTTTTGTGCGGAATCGCAAAGAATTGCCGCGATTCCGCACCCATAGGAATGCATGAGAACCGCTTACTTCCCGCATGTGGCTATGCCCACCATGCGCAAAGTTAAGCGTCTCATGTGCGGATGGTACCCACGGTGTGGAGGAGAGGAGACTGTCCTCCAGGCTCTGGGTACCATACCCCTGTAAAAAAAGAATAAAAAATAAAAAATCGGGGTATATTTACCTTCCGGCGTCACCCGCTGCATTCCTGGCCTCAGCGCTCCCAGTAATGCCTTGCGGCAAGGTCCTGTGATGACGTAGTCTCGTGTGACTCTAGCCGTCTCGCGAGATCGCTATAGTAACGCGAGACCAACGTCATCACAGGTCTCGCAAGGCATTACTGGGAACGCTGAGGCCCGGGTTGGCAGCGCGGGACGCCAGAAGGTAAATATACCCCGATTTTTTAATTTTTTTTAGCATTTTAACATTCTATCTTTTACTATTGATGCCGCATAGGCGGCCTCAATAGTAAAAACCTGCTCACACTTGTCAAACACTATGTTTGACGAGTGTGACCAACCTGTCAATCACTTTCCAAGCGATGCTTCAAATCGCTTGGAAAGTGCTTGAGAAAATCGCGGCAAAATCGAGAACAGAATCGCGGTAAAATCGCGCAGAAAAAAACACGAGATTTCTGGGAAGGAGTCCGGTTTTCACTGTGCGTTTTAAAACGCTACGTGGGCACATAGCCTAAGGGTGCGAGAAAAAAAAATAAAAAATTTCACAGCACCTGGACCATGCGAGTGCTGCCCAATATTTACGCCCTGGTGTCCTTTGAAAAGCCGACAATTCTTGTGCCACAGACAGTAAAATCACACTGACAGGTTAGAATAGAATAGATACAGTATATACATATAGAATACATAGATATATAGATGTCAGTGACACACATACAGTACATATATAAGTACTTATATTGCATAGATAGATAGAAGAAAAGCTGGTAATTCATCTGCTGTGTTCTTTAAAATCACTGCAGGAGCTGACAGGATAGAGGAGATGGATTACATACAGTAAATACAAATAGAATAGGTAGATATATAGATGTCAGTGACAAATACAATTAGTATAGTGTGTGTGCAAATTACGGTGCATGCATTTAATTAATAAAAGATTATTTTTCAGAAATAATGGCGTGGGCTCCCGCCCAATCTTTGTAACTAGCAGAGGGAAAGCCAATGGCTGGGTTCAGATGTTTATAGCCTGGGAAGGGGGTAGCACCCACGAAGCTTCCCTGGCTATTAATATCAGCTCACAACTGTATACTTAGCCTTTACTGGCTATTAAAATGGGGGACCCCCCAAAAAAATCCCCCTATAATTAATAACCAGCAAAGGTTATGCAGACAGTTGCAGTCTGATATTAATAGCTTAGGAAGGGCCATGGATGCTGACCCCCACCCGGACTAAAAACATCAGTTCTCAGCCACCTCAGAAAAGGTGCATCTCTATGATACACCAATTCAGGCACATAGCCTCGCTCTTCCCACTTGTCCTGTAGTGGTGGCAAGTGGGGTAATAGTTGGGGGGTTTGATGTCACCTTTGTAGCCTTTGTATTGTGAGGTGACATCATGCCCCAAGGTTCATAATGGAGAGGCTTCAATAAGACACCCCCATTACTAACCCCATAGTCAATATTGTTGTTTTTTTTTTACCTCTTTTGCAGATGACAAGGACATTAAGGGAATGGGCAAGGTTGTAAGTATGGGTTAATTAAGAATATTAGAGGTGTCTGTGTATTCTTTTCAATTAAAGGACTTTTTCTGGGTGTCTGTGTTTTTTTACAATGTGACTATGGGGTTAGTAATGGGAGCATCTTATTGTTGCCTCTCCATTACTAAACTCGGGGCTTGATGTCACCAGACAATACAAAGGTGACATCAACCCCTCAACTATTACCCCACTTGCCACCGCTACAGGGCAAGTGGGAAGAGCAAGGCTAAGTGCCAGATTTGGAGCACCTTAGAGATGCACTTTTTCTGGGGGGCAGAGAGCTGATTTTTTTAACCAGGGGAGCCAGCATCCAAGGCCCCTTTCTAGGCTATTAATATCAGCCCGCATCTGTCTTCATAGCCTTTGCTGGTTATTAATTACAGGGGGACCCCATGCCATTTTTTCTGAAAAATAATCTTTTTTTAAATACATGTACAGTAATTTGCACACACACTGTACTAATTGTATTTGTCACTGACATCTATGTATCTACCTATTCTCTTTGTATTTACTGCATGTAATCCATATCTTCTATCCTGTCAGCTCCTGCAGTGATTTTACAGAACATGGCAGATGAATTACTGGCTTTTCTTCTATCTATGCAATATAAATATATATATATATATGTGTAAGTTACTGACATCTATATATCTGTGTTCTATATGTATATATCTATTCTATGTAACCTGACACTCTTTAATTATGCTGTATGCGGCAGATAAATTGCCGGCTTTTATTCTATCTGTCTATCCACCTATATATGCTGTATATTTATATATGTAAAAGCTCATGTAAAAAACGCATTGCAATCGGATAGCAATCACACTGCATTCGAATGTCAATTGGATATTAGGTGTGAGAAAGTGGATTGTACTCACATGACACTCCCATTACGCTCCTGCAACTCTCGGCAGGGAGAATCAGACTGATAATTCATACATTAAGTGTGACTCCAGCCTTACTATGTGTATCCACAGATTTTATTTTGCTCTCTCGGTGCTTCCTGCTCCAATTGCGGGTCTCCCATCTTGCATTGATTCACGAGGCACCCATCAAGACTTGCTCCCTGCACTATTGCTTTCACTCCATGCTGCTCACCATGTGGCTTATGAAATCCAGCTACCCAGGTGAGCCCTCTAAGGGAACCTGTCACCAGAAATAATGCTGTTAACCTGCAGATATGCTATTAATCTGCAGGTTAACAGCGTTTTGAGTATACAGAGCAGCTGCTGTATCCATGCCCCCGGCCCTGACACTGGCTCCACATTGCTGGATACTCAGAGCGGGACTGAACCGACGCCGCCCCCGCCCCTATGACTGAATACCGAATGCTGGCTGGGAGAAAAACGATCATTTTCTCCCCACTGCATTCGGCTCCGTGCAGTCGCCAGACAGTATCTAAACTTTGTTAACCTGCAGGTTAACCACATATTTGCAGGTTAAAAGTGTTATTTCTGGTGACAGGTTTCCTCTAACCACTTTACCCCCAAGGGTGGTTTGCATGTTAATGACCAGGCCAAATTTTACAATTCTGACCACTGTCCCTTTATGAGGTAATAACTCTGGGAATGCTTCCATGGATCGCGGTGATTATGTCATTGTTTTCTCGTGACATATTGTACTTCATGATAGTGGTAAAATTTCTTTGATTTGACTTGCGTTTATTTGCGAAAAAAATTTGCAATTTTCCAAATTTGAATTTTAATGCCCTTAAATCACACAGATATGTCACACAAAATACTTAATAAGTAACATTTCCCACATGTCTACATCAAGATAATTTTGGAACCAAAATTTTTTTTTGTTAGGAAGTTATAAGGGTTAAAAGTTAAACAGCAATTTCTCAGTTTTACATTTTTTTAGGGACCACATCACATTTGAAGTCACTTTGAGGGGACTATATGATAGAAAATACCCAAAAGTGACACAATTCTAAAAACTGCACCCCTCAAGCTACTCAAGACCACATTCAAGAAGTTTATTAACCCTTCAGGTGCATCACAGGAATTTTTGGAATATTTAAAGAAAAAAATGAACATTTAACCTTTTTCACAAAAAATTAATTTCAGATCCATTTTTTTTTATTTTACCAAGGGTAACAGGAGAAATTGGACCCCAAAAGTTGTTGTACAACTTGTCATGAGTATGCTGATACCCCATATATACAGGTAAACCACTGTTTGGGCACATCACAGAGCTCCGAAGGGAAGGAGCGCCGTTTGACTTTTCATTGCAAAATTGGCTGGAATTGAGATCAGATGCCATGTCCTGTTTGGAGAGCCCCTGATGTGCCTAAACAGTGGAAATCCCCCTCAATTGACACCATTTTTGAAAGTAGACCCCATAAAGAACTTATCTAGATGTGTGGTGAGCAGTGCAATTTAAACCCCCAAGTGATTCACAGAAGTTTATAACATAGAGCAGTAAAAATAAAAAATCATATTTTTTCCCCCAAAATGATCTTTTCGCCCCCAATTTTTTATTTTCCCAAGGATAACAGGAGAAATTGGACTCCAAAAGTTGTTGTGCAATTTGTCTGGAGTACGCTGATACCCCATATGTGGGGGGAACCACTGTTTGGGTGCATGGCAGACGTTTTTTATTGTAAAAAATTCACCATATTTTGAGAGCTATAATTTTTCCATATTTTGGCCCACAGAGTCATGTGAGGACTTTTTGCGGGACAAATTAACATTTTTATTGGTACAATTTTCGTGCACATGTCATTTTTTTATCGCTTTTTATTCTGATTTTTGTGAGGCAGAATGAACAAAAACCAGCAATTCATGAATTTCTTTTGGCGGGGCGTTTACACCGTTCCACATGTGGTAAAATTGATAAGGCAGTTTTATTCTTTGGGTCAGTATGATCACAGCGATACCTCATTTATATCTTTTCTATGTTTTGGAGCTTTTATACAATAAAAACTATTTTAGATTAAAAAAATAATTATTTTTGCATCGCTTTATTCTGAGAGCTATAACTTTTTAATTTTTTTTGCTGATGACGTTCTATGGGAGCTTGTTTCTTGCAGGACAAGATGACGTTTTATTTTTATCCGTCTTTTTGATTGCGTGTTACTCCACTTTTTGTTTGGCGGTATGATGATAAAGCATTGTTTTTTGCCTTTTTTTAAGGTGTTCACTAAAGGGGTTAACTAATGGGACAGTTTTATAGGTCGGGTCGTTACGGACGCGGCAAAACTAAATATGTGTACTTTATTGTTTAGATTTTTTTTATTAAAATATTTTTTTTGATGGATTAAATATTGATATTTCATTATTATTTTTCATTATTTTTTAAAATATTTTTACAATTTTTTTTTTTTTTAAATTTAATTCTAACTTTTACACATTGTCCCACTATGGGATACTCATTTTGCTCTGGCTGATCGCTTCTATAGGATGCAGATCTGCATGCTATAGAAGCTGTCAGCTCTGAATGTATTATACACTGACCTGAGAGACTTCCTGATCATCACTGCGCATGACAGGAAGTCTCTCAGCTCTGGAGACCCGGACGTCGTCTTCACAAAATCGGGTCTCCATGGCAGCGATTGGGACCCTGCATCACGCGGCAGGGTCTCTGATCCAAAGGCAGAGGGGCTGTCAACCCTTGAGCCAGCTCCGGAACGCTGCGATCATGTTTGATCGCAGTGTCCCGGGGGTTAAAGTTCCGGGAGTGGTCTGTGACAATAACCATATTATCAAAAAGTATACTAAAAACATCTTTAGCACTCACAGTACAAGTCTGTAAAGATACAAGTAGATGTGATAGTTATGTGATAGTAAAAATGAACCAAAATCTGTAGCTTGATCACAATAATTGCATCAGAATATGTGACTATCTGTTTATAATACTGAAAAGAAAAAATAAAGAGAGCATCAATAACATTAGAGGGAGAACTAGGAGTTCCAGAAAATTGGGTTGGTTTGTGTCTATTGTCTGATTGAGAGTAACTCCAATTATCATAAAGAGTCTCTAAATGTGTGGCAAGAAGGAGTGCTATGGCCCGTGGTATGATCCTCTCACTTCCACCAATAGTCCTGACAGTGCAAGTGAGGTCACAGTGAATTCCAGTAATGTCTCTGTAGTCAACAAAGCCTCCCCGAGGTTTTGTGTACTACTTGAGAGTTTGTGAACTAAATAGACAACTGTACCCAAGTTTACCGTGACGTCACTTGAACTGTCTGGACTACTGTCGAAAGAGAGAGGACCATTCTACTGTCCATTACGCTTCCTTATGGCAAACATTAAAAGGTTGGTGCAGTTCATGTTTCCCAGCCTCCATAAACTTAGTAAAAGTTATACTATACTTTTTGTGTATGCCATAACTGCATTACATAGTTATATAGGTTGAAAAAAGACCTAGGTCCATCAAATTCAAACTTTATCCACCAATTGTGCATTTTGTCACTAAATTAAGTATAACCCGCAATGTTAACCGTATAGAGGAAATCATCCAGCCCTTTTATAAAAGCTGTTTTAGTGTCTGCCATTACTACCCCTTGTGGTTGGCGTTCCACAGTCTGACAGCTCTAACTGTAAAGAACCCTTTACTATTTGTCTGTCTGAATTGCTTTTCTTCCACCCATAATGAGTTCCCCCTGGTCCTTAGTACAGTCCTTAGAAGGAATAAGTCATGTGCCAGTCCTTTGTACTGACCACACATGTATTTATACATGTAAATGCCATCCCCTTTGAGGTGTATTCCTTTCTAAGCTAAACAAGCCCAACTTTTCAAACCTTTCATCATATGAGGGGCCTTCCATCCCTTGTAATAATCTTGTTTCCCGCCTTTGAACTGACTAACTCCTGAATATCCTTTTTAAAATGTGGGGCCCAAAACTGGATCCAATATTCTAGATGTGGCCTCACCAGTGATTTATAAAGGGGTACCAATATGCTGGGATCTCGGGATTTTATCTCTATTTTTATACACCCTAAAATCTTGTTTGCTTTTGCTGCTGCTGTTTGACATTGAGTGCTGCTGCTCAGCTTACTTTGCATCCAGAAGACCCAAGTTCTTCTCCTGTTCTGCAGTCTCGAATATACTTCCATTTAATGTGTATGCAGCAATAGGATTACTCCGCCCTAGGTGCATTACATTTATCTACTTTAAACCTTATTTGCCAAGTGTTTGCCCATTCCGTCATTTTTTCCAGATCGTATTGCAATATTGTACTGTCAAGGTCAGATTTTAGTATCCTACATACTGTAGTTTATTGTTGTCAGAAAAGATTGACACTTTACTCTTGATCCCATACACAAGGTTAATAATAAAGAGGTTAAAAAGAATCGGTCCTAGCACAGATCCCTGCGGTCCCCACTGCTGACTATATCCAATTTAGAGAATGTACCATTTATGACAATTCCTGTCATTTAGCCAATTCCTTACCCATCTGCATATATTGTATATACTCGAGTATAAGCCGACTCGAGTATACTCGAGCACCTAATTGGCCACAAAAAACTGGGAAACGTATTGACTCGAGTATAGGCCAGATATGCATTGTCCTTTCATCCCTATCCTTGAATGCATGGCTCCTCATCCCTATCCTTGCATGCATGGCTCCTTATCACTGACCTGGTATGCATGGCTCCTTATCCCCGTCCTTGTCTGCATGGTTCCTCATCCCTGTTTTGGCATGCATGGCTCATCATCCCTATCCTTGCATGCATGACTCCTCCTTATCCCCATCCTTGTATGCATGGCTCCTCATCCCTATTCTTACATGCATGGCTCTCATCCCTGACCTGGTATGCATTGCTCATCATCCATATCCTTGTATGCATGGTTCCTCATCCCTATCCTTGAATGCATGGCCCCCATGAGAAAAGCATAAAAAAACTCCTACTTACCTTCCCTGCGCGCCCTCACAGCATCCTGTTCCAGCTTCCAGCAGCTCCTGCGGCCGAGTATGCAATACAGTGCTATGCACGAGTATATACGGTAGTTTCCTCCAGTCCTTGCATCTTTAGCTTCAGTATAAGGCTGTTATGTGGTACAGTATCAAATGCCTTGGCAATTCACAACAGCTGCATTGCCAACATCTAGATTTGCACTTGGTACCTCCTTATAGAAACTCAACATGCTAGTTAGACATGACTTATTCTTCATGAATCCATGCTGGTTGCCAGTTATTATATTATTTTCTGCAATATATTTCTGCAGTTCATCTCTTATAATGCCCTCAAAAACTTTGCACACTACTGATGTCAGGCTTACTCAGATGGTAGTTGCCTGGATTCACCTTTGTACCTTTCTTATATATCGATATCACATGAGCCATCCTCCAATCCTGTGGCACCAAATCTGTTACAAGAGAGTCTAAGAATATAAGATACTGTCAATTACTGAGCTCATTTCCCTCAGTATCTTTGGATGAATCCCATATGGGCCAAGGGATTTGTCAATGTTTAATTTGCTCAGACACAGGCGTACTTCTTCTTGTGTTAAACAAATTATATCAGACTGTAAACTTTGAATTTTGCCTTGTTAAATGATCCTTGGAACAGTCAGTTCATTGGTGAACATGGATTAAAAGTGCCTGTTTAATATTCTCAGCCTTTTCTTTGTCCTCTATGATTATCTTTTTATTGTCTTTGGCACTTGTAGTCTTCCAAACAGAAAGCACAGGTGTAGTTAATACTGTAGAATCTTTTAAATCACATACACTTGATCACATTCACCAATCACAAGATCCCTTATTTTTTTCTTCCCCAAGCTTTAACCCTCCCACAAACACTGATAATTCTCCAAATGTATACAACTAGTACACAGATATCACAAACTATGATATTGTTTTTAACTATGCAATTACCTGCAGCCCTGCACTTAAATTGCTCTGCTCAGTAGCCCTCACTTATAACTGTATATACTTGTGTATAAGTCGAGATTTTCAGCCCATTTTTTGGGCTGAAAGTCCCCCTCTCGGCTTATACATGGGTCATATACCTGGGGGGTCGGCTGGGGAGGGGGAGCGGGGGTGTCAGAGATCATACTTACCTGTCCTGCCGCGGTCTCTGCAGCCTCGCTCGCTTCTCCACTGTCTCCCTTCCTATCTTCAGTGGTCATGTGGTACCGCTCATTACCACTCATGAATATGCGCATATTCATGAGTGTAATGATCGGCACCACATGACCACTGATGACAGCAAGGGAGACAGTGGAGAAACGAGCGAGGCTGCAGAGACTGCGGCAGGATGGGTGAGTATAGCGATATTCACCTGTCCCCGGTCAATCGCTGCTCACCACTGTCTCTGCTGCATCCTGTGTCAGTGACGTGATTAGTGCACACCGCCCCTCTGCTGGCTCAACACTCACTGACACAAGAAGCGGCAGACAGCGGCGATGGACCCAGGATAGGTGAGTATGGCATTTTTTGGAGCATATGGGGACATATTCTATGGAGCAGCATGGCATAGTCTATGGAGCAGCATATGGGGCATATTTTATGGGGCAGCATATGGGGGCATGGTCTATGGAGCAGATTATGGGGCATAGTCTATGAGGCAGCATATGGGGCATATTCTATGGGGCAGCATATGGGGTCATAGTCTATGGGGCAGCATATGGGGGCATAAACTATAGAGAAGCATATGGTGCCATATTCTATTGAGCAGCATATGTGGCATAGTCTATGGGGCAGCATATGGGGGCATAGTCTATGGGGCAGCATATGGGGGGCATAAACTATGGAGCAGCATATGGGTGCATATTCTATGGAGCAGCATATGGGGGCATAAACTATGGAGAAGCATATGGGGGCATAAACTATGGAAAAGCATATGGGGGCATATTCTATGGAGCAGCATATGGGGGCATAGTCTATGGGGCAGCATATGGGGGCATAAACTATGGAGAAGCATATGGGGGCATATTCTATAGAGCAGCATATGGGGGCATAGTATATGGGGCAGCATATGGGGGCATAGTCTATGGAGCAGCATATGGGGGCATATTCTATGGAGCAGCATATGGGGCATATCCTATGAGGCAGCCTATGGAGGCATAGTCTATGGAGCAGTATATTGGGGCATATTCTATGGAGCAGCATATGGGGGCATATTCTATGGATCAGCATATGGGGGCATAAACTATGGAGCAGCATGTGGGGGCATAGACTATGGATTCCACCCTCGGCTTATACACGAGTCAATAAGTTTTCCGAGTTTTTTGTGGCAAAATTAGGGGGGTCAGCTTATACACGAGTATATACGGTATATGGCACTTGTAGTCCTCCAACCAGCAAGCAGGAAAATAAAAAAGCAAACACAGACTCAAACAGATATTTTAAATTAGAAATATAAATCATAGCTTTGAGCTAAATACACGGCACAAGCAAAAAGTAATTTGCACCAAGTGCTAAATGAATGGGTTAACTATATTTCATCAAAACCTTACGAATTTTAACACGCCACAGCAACCAATCCATTTTGAAGATTGAATTTTACAACTTTTTTTTTACAGTTACCCACGATGAGAAAAGGAACAAGAATTTAGAGACTGTTATAGAACATTCGGTCCATTGGGCATCATGAATGAAATACTTTTACATCTGACCTAGCACTAGAAAAACAACTGCAAACAGATTGTTATGGCCAAAGGCCCCGATCTTTGTATAGTTCTCGTGTCATAGGACCAGCGTGTTGCAGAAATATTGCAATATTCTTTCCGTTACTATTGCTGTAAAGGTGCTCCTACCTTCATTCTCAGACAAAGCATATTAAATAGCAGAAATGCATATACAATTAGATGTGAGTTAATGCAACCCATAGTTTATAAATATTACTCTGCAGTCCTGGCTATATTACATTATGTTATTCCACCATTCTAATTATGTATTTTGCTATGCACTCTTTTTTTACTTGCAGTGTAGTGAAACGAGGAAGAAACTCTCTCTCCAGGCAGAAGTAATTTCAGACGCTAGGGTTATCTCTTTTTTTTTTTGTATATGCATCCCTCCCAATCTCATTAAAAGGACCTTCCCGTCTACAAAGTAATCAGTGAGAAATCATACACACGGTCCACTCCATCAGCAGATGAATTATTCAGCGCTGGTAAATCATTTTCGCTGTAGTCATGCAGATAAAAAATAATAATGGTCTCATAAAAGAATGCACTCCTTGCTTTGTTCTGCAGATGAGCAGCAGAATTCGATGCTCTATAACTTGTACCTTATTTAGGGTATAACAAAACGTGATGGATATCCTGCAAAGAGAGCACATTTTTAGCCATTGAGACTGACACTAAAAGAAGCATTATGAATATTACTCCTATCCACTCTGTGAATACAGAAAAATCTAGGTTGTGTTTCTGATGCTTTGCATTCAAACCCAAGTAGTCACATATATTTGGTCGCTATTACTCTTTGTTTTCTCCAATTAGTTACCTGTACATGCACATACTTTTACAGCACGTCAGGTGTGGGTTTATAGACTGGGCTTAGAAGCTCCATATCTAATTTCAATTACTGCTATGCTGTTTAACACCTTAAATGCTGCTTTGAGTCTCTGATTGAGGTATTTATGTGGCGCGATCAGGGTGACGAGGCCAATTTAGGCACCTTTCATCCTCCTGTTATGTGAACTATTAATAATGTTGGATTGCCTTGGCCATCAGGAACCTACTGAAGACCTCCATATGGCTGAGCTTCGTTGGAGATCCTTATTTGTCTATATATATACTGCCATAGTTCATTATTGCAGTGCATAGAAAAACTGATGAAGCAAGAGCAGGTTTAAGTGCCCTAGGTGTAGTAAACCGTAAGTTAACAAAATGTAAATATTCAAACATTTGAAGGAAATAAAAGTTTGAAAACAAAAACAATACATACACAGTTGAAACCAGAAGTTTACATACACTTTTTATAAAGACACATATGCATGTTTTTCTCAATGTCTGACATGAAATCAGAATAAACCTTTCCTGTTTTAGGTCAATTAGGATTACCATAATTATTAATATTTGCTAGATGCCAGAATAATGAGAGAGAGAGAATGTTTTAAGGCATTTTCATTACTTACTGCAAAGTCAAAAGTTTACAAACATTTCGTTAGTATTTGGTACCATTGCCCTTAATCTGAATGACTTGGATCAATTGTTTGGGAAATCCTTCCACAAGCTTTTCACAATAGTTGGTCAGAATTAGGCCCCATTTCTCCTGACAAAACTGGTGTGACTGGTCCAGGTTTGTAGGTCGCCTTTCTCGCACCGGCCTTTTCTGCTTTGCCCATTAAATTTTTAATAGGACTGAGATCAGGGCTTTGTGATGACCGCTCCAAAACATTGACATTGTTATCCTTAAGCACCTTTGAAACCATTTTGGCAGTATGCTTGCGGTCATTGTCCATTTGGAAGACCCATTTCCATCCAAGTTTTAACTTCCTGGCTGATGTCTCGAGATTTTGCTCCAGTATTGCCACATAATCTTTTTTCTCATGATGCCATCTATTTTGCGAAGTGCACCAGTTCCTCCTGCAAGAAAACAACCCAACAATATGATGCTGTCACCCCCTTGTTTCACAGTTGGGATGGTGTTCATAGGCTTCCAAGATTCTCCCCTTTTCCTCCAAATGTAACAATGGTCATTATGCCCAAAAAGTTCAATTATAGTTTAATCAGACTACAGGACTTGTCTCCAAAAATTAAGGTCTTTGTTCCTGTGTGCATTTGCAAACATTAATCTGTCTTTTTTATGTTTCTTTTGGAGTAATGGCTTCTTCCTGGCAGAGTGGCCTTTCAGCCCATGTTTATCCAGTACTCATTTCACTGTGCATATTGACACATTGTTACCAGCTTCCACCATCATCTTCACAAGGTCTTTTTCTTTTATCCTTGGGTTCATATGCACATGTTGGACCAATATTCGTTCATCTCTGGGACACAAAACCCATCTACTTCCTAAGTGGTATGGTATGATGGCTGGACATTGCCATCTTGTTTTACTTGCGTATAATTGTTTGTACAGATGAGCGAGGTACCTTCAGGTATCTTGAAATTGTACCCAAGGATGAGCCAGACTTGCGCAAGTCTACAATTCTCTTCCTGATATCTTGGCTGATTTCTTGAGACTTTCCCATGATGCTACATAAAGAAGCAGTGTTTTTCAGGTGTGCATCAACAGGTATGTCTCTAATTAACTTAGGCCAGGTGCACATTAGCATTTGAGTCTGCAACATATCATCCGTATTCGCAAACGCATGCAAAAATGCATGCAAAAGCATGTTTACGCAGTGTTTTTTATCCGCATCATCTTACGCATGACGCCAAAAAAGCTGCGTTTGCATGCGTTTGTATACGCTTTTGCATGCTTTTGCGTTGTTTATGCGCATGAGTGTGATACGCCATCATATAAAAATGGACGTGTCTCATGGAATTTCTATTTACATTTTCAAGAATGCATGTGTATCGAATGCATGCGTATGCATGTCCTTGTGTATGCATATGTTCCCATAGACAGTAATGCCTTTTTTTGACGCACTCATCCGCATGCGCATGACTGCGCATATTTGACAAATTTTTGCCGTTACCAAAAATGCAAAATGTTGCGTTCACCGGACTCTGCCGCACACCAAAAAAACAACTCATGCATACGCTGACACATGCAAACTGATGCAAAACGCATGCCCCTGCGTACACCATGTTAAAGAAAGGTATACATGACACAGTCAGATTGCTGCAGATGAAACGCTGCGCACACAGACGCAAATGTAAAACCAGCCTTAGATGTTGCCAAAAAGAAGCTTCCAAACATATGACTTCATCATATGGGCAGCCCAAAATTGTTTAAAGGCATAGTAATCTTAGAGAAAAAGAGGACTTTTACTCTACAGCGCCACCTATTGGTAGTAGCGATCCTACAAGTCACAATCAACCCTTTAACAAGTTTTGCAATATGACTTAGCATAAAAGCCAAATCAGAATCTCAATTTGCAGACACGGTGTTTCGGGCTATTGGCCCTCGTCAGTGCAAAGTATGAGATCTGATATGGCTAGGTGAGAGGCTCTGGACTGAGGTCTAAGGGGTAAGGTAGGTCCAGAGCCTCTCACCTAGCCAAATCAGATCTCATACTTTGCACTGACGAGGGCCAATAGCCCGAAACACCATGTCTGCAAATTGAGATTCTGATTTGGCTTTTATCCTAAGTCATATTGCAAGACTCGTTAAAGGGTTGATTGTGACTTGTAGGATCACTACTACCAATAGGTGGCGCTGTAGAGTAAAAGTCCTCTTTCTCTCTGAAGAGGCAATTTGCATATTAAATTTCCCAGAGGAGCATTGCACGGCAAATAAGCCTCCTTACCTTGACAAGCCAGAGCTGGTATGTCACTCTCCACAAGGAGAAACCTTATCCCTTAGACATTAGTAATCTTACAGTAATCTTGTATGTAAACTTTTGACTTTGCAGTAAGTAATAAAAATGCCTTAAAACGTTCTCTCTCTCTATCTCTCTCTCTCATTATTCTGGAATTTGGCAAATATTAATAATTATGGTAATCCTAATTGACCTAAAATGGGAAAGTATTCTGATTTCATGTCAGATATTGAGAAAAACATGCATATGTGACATTTTATATAGTGTATGTTAACTTCTGGTTTCAACTGTATATAATATTCTATACATATTTATCTATTCACACACATTTACTTTCTTATAGAGATGAGCGAAACGGGTCGAAAAATTTCAAAAGTCGCCGACTTTTGGCAAAGTCGGGTTTCATGAAACGAAACCTGACCCTAGGATGAGGTCGGCCACAAGGTCGGCGACTTAAGTGCCAAAGTCGAGTTTCAAAAGTTTGTTTTGCGCTCTTTTTCAGCCAATCAGGATCCACGGACACTGTGGGCAATGTGACGACATAGGCAGGGGTCACCACCATCTTTCAGATGGGCATGCAAGTCATTGGCTTGCTTTGGTGGGCGTCACAGGGGGTATAAAAGGGCGTGCACGCCGACCGCCATGTTACTCATGCTGATCTCAGAATAGGGAGAGCTGCTGCTGCTGCTGATTTTGTAGGGAGAGCGTTAGGCAGGGAAGAAGACACCAAAAACTGCTTCTGCTGCTAGCGATTTTGCCTGTACAACACACCAGTCACTGTGTGTGCAGTGCAAGTGGAGGCTATATTTTGCTGGATCTGCGGTGTTGGTTGTTAGGCTGCCTTCTAAGGCTTCCTGACGGCTGCATTGCTGTTTACCCACTGCTCTGCAAACTGCTTATTTAAAAGCAATCCTAATTATTTTTTTTGTCCTGGTGAGGTACTGAGCGTGCATTTTTTCACACCATACAGCGGTGCACACTCCTCACACAGTACCGTGTAACGGCTGTTATCACAGCCACAGTGAAGCTATCTGTGTGTCACTCTGTAAGAATAAGTCGAGGACATGTTCCGTTCTTACAGACCTGCACCTTCTAGTTTTGTCTAGCTTTCAAACAGGTAAATATATTTGCTGTTTGATCACATTCAAAACTATAGAGAGACAGCGTGTGTCAGTCCGTATACTTAAAAAACACGGAGCTTGACAA
This sequence comes from Dendrobates tinctorius, assembly GCF_039654945.1. NCBI lineage: Eukaryota > Metazoa > Chordata > Amphibia > Anura > Dendrobatidae > Dendrobates > Dendrobates tinctorius. Next base: position 34,133,634 of record NW_027361711.1, read on the forward strand.
TTTTACGTACACCGGACAGCCGTGTACGCTCCTCTCTCAGTACCGTGTAACGGCTGTTATCATGGCCACATTGAAGCTATCTGTGTGTCGCTCTGTAAGGATAAGTCGAGGACTTGTTCCGTTCTTACAGACCTACACTCTAGGGAGATTCTTATTCTGCCCAATTCTATATACACCTTGTAGTTTGTCATACACTAGCCAATTTCTGCCTGTGACATAGCGCTGTGATATTCAGTGGGCCTCACACAATCCAAAAGTGTCCAGTGTCCACAAGTGTGTGCAGAAATTCAAAATCTCCGTTATCCTCTAGTGACATTTTTCACACCTGCGACATCGAGCCTGTGACATAGCGCTGTGATATTCAGTGGGCCTCACACAATCCAAAAGTGTCCAGTGTCCACAAGTGTGTGCAGAAATTCAAAATCTCCGTTATCCTCTAGTGACATTTTTCACACCTGCGACATCGAGCCTGTGACATAGCGCTGTGATATTCAGTGGGCCTCACACAATCCAAAAGTGTCCAGTGTCCACAAGTGTGTGCAGAAATTCAAAATCTCCCCTATCCTATAGACACCTTGTACCTTGTTTTACATTACTATATAGTTTGTTGGATTTTGTCTACATTTCTACCAAAAATGAGGAAGGCTGGTGGAAGAGGCTGTGGAATTGGGCGGGGGTTGGCAGCTGGTAATGATGGTGTTGGTGGTGGATCTGATGGTAGTGGCAAAAGTAAAATAGGACCGAATCCAGGAGGTGTTGAGCCTGCATCATCGTCTGGCTCCACAAGGCCTCGAAGGCTTAGTTTTCTAGGAGTTGGCAAACCGCTTTTAAAGCCAGAGCTTCAGGAAAAAGTTTTGTCTTACATTGCTGACTCAGCCTCCAGCTCTATTGCCTCCTCTTCTGAAGTTGTTAAAAATAAAAGCACTGAGTCATTGGAGGCTCATGTTCATGAACCACACCTTTCCTTGTGTCCTTCACCCCAACCAAGATTGAAGGATGATGCAGGCCATACTACTGATTACTCCATGGAGCTGTTTTCACATACCATGCCTGGATTATCAAGTGAAATGGTGAATTACCCAGGCCAAGATGAATCTGACATGGAGTGCACTGATGCACAGCCACTGATAGATGATTCTGCTGGTACATTCACTCAGAGCACTACATTGTCCTCGCAGTGTACAGAGCCAGATTCTGACCCTGATGAGACTCAGGTGCCCCTTGCCGCACACTATACCACCATACACGGTGACACAGAGGAAGGTGCACATGACATTGAAGAGGAGGTGATGGATGACCCAGTTGTTGACCCAGATTGGCATCCATTGGGGGAAGTGGGTGCTGCTTCCAATAGCTCAGATGAGGAGGAGGAGCATCCACGGCAGACATCGACATCGCAACAGCTGTTATCTGGCAGGCCCGGAGCACTCCAAAGACAGGTTCCAAAAATCAAAAGAGTTGCTGGACAACTTGTCCAGAGGGTCAAAATATCACAGCGTGCTAGGCCGCAAAATGTCTGCCAATGTAGGAAGAGTGCAGTGTGGCACTTTTTTGAACAAAATCCTCATGATCAGGCCAAGGTTATCTGTAAGAAGTGCACAAAGACCTTTAGCCGAGGGAAAAATCTGAAAAATTTGAATACCAGTTGCATGCTTAGACATTTAACCAGCATGCACTTGCAAGCGTGGACACAACACCAAACCTCAAGTACCACATGTGCAACTGATCACAAAGAAGGTAGTCAGCAACGCTACATTGTTTCCCCCACGGTAAGCCCACCGGTTAGCACAGCAGCAAATGTTGAGGTGTCGTTGCAAGGCCACAGCAGTCAGGGAATCCCACTGTTACATCAGCGAAAGACTGAATCTAGGCCATCAGAAAGAACACCAACTCCATCACCATCATCAACCCTCTCTCAGTCCACCCTGTCCACCGCTACTTCCACCATATGCAGCTCTCAAGTCCAGCTCACCCTCCCAGACACAATGAATAGGTCAAGAAAGTACTCAGTCTCTCATCCGCGTACACTGGGTTTGAACGCCCACATTGCCAAACTAATCTCGTTAGAGATGATGCCCTATTGGTTGGTGGAAAGCGCAGCTTTCCGCGAACTCATGGCCTATGCAGTACCACGCTATGACCTACCCAGTCGCCACTTCTTCTCTCGCAAAGCCATCCCAGCCCTCCACCATCATGTGAAAGACCGCATGGTCCATGCACTCAAGCATTCAGTGAGCGGAAAGGTGCACCTCACAACTGATGCATGGTACAGTCGGCATAGCCAGGGCCGTTACGTGTCCATCACTGCGCACTGGGTTAATGTGGTGGATGCAGGGTCCACAGGGGACAGCGGTGGTGGGACAGTGCTGCCTAGCCCACGGTATAGGAAACAGTTGGCTGTAGGCGTTCGACCCTCCTCCTCCTCCTCCTCCAGAAGCGAAAGCTCGTCCACAGAGCGCAGTTGTACGAGCACTCCATCTGCAGCTGCCACTGTTGCACACGAGGTGTCCCCCTATCGAGCAGCTAGTGGAAAGCGTCAGCAGGCTGTGTTGAAGATGATGTGTTTGGGCGACAGACACACCGCCGAGGTGCTGGCTGAGTACTTTCAGCGACAAACTGAGTCATGGCTGGGCAGTGTACATCTTGAGGCAGGCAAGGTAGTTAGTGATAACGGCCGTAATTTTGTGGCAGCCATAGCCCTTTCAAAACTCAGCCACATACCTTGCTTGGCTCACACCTTGAACTTGGTGGTGCAGTGCTTCCTCAATAATTATCCGGAGTTAACAGCCCTGCTCCAGAAGGTGTGAAGACTGTGCGCGCACATCCGCCGGTCGCCTGTACACTCCATTCGCATGCAGAAGCTGCAGCGATTGCTCCACCTTCCCAACCAACGCCTCATTATCGACATTGCAACAAGGTGGAACTCCACCCTGCACATGGTTGAGCGGCTGTGCGAGCAGAGGCAGGCCATAATGCATTTGTGGGAGGATACATGGCCAGGCACTTTGAGAGCAGACATGGAGTTGACAGGTGTGCAGTGGTCAAAGCTGAAAGACCTTTGTAAAGTCCTTCAGTGTTTTGAGGAATGCACACGGCTGGTAAGTGCAGACAACGCCATCCTAAGCATGAGCATCCCACTTATGCGTCTGCTCATGCAAACTTTGACGCACCTTAAGGAGCAGGCGTCTGCAGCCAATGTTGACGAGGAGGAAGAGGTGGAGGGAATCCTTGATGACATTCAGCCATTGTCTGCTCAGGGACCTCTCCTGGACGAGGTGGAGGAAGAAGAGGAGGATGATGATGGGGATGATTACTTAGGGGAGGAGGATGCATCTCATGGGGCAAGTGAAAATGTTGGCGTGGCAAGGTCTGGTACAGGGTTTGTGCGTGACTGGAGGGATGTGGATTTGCCAGAAAGTGCTCCTCCACCCAGCACTCGCAGTGCATCATTGACACCGGGAACATTGGCCCACATGTCAGATTATGCCTTGCAGATCCTAAAAAGGGACCCATGCATTGCCAAAATGATGAACGATGACGACTACTGGTTGGCCAGCATCCTGGATCCACGCTATAAAGGCAAATTACAAAACATCATGCCACAGGAGAACCTTGACCTAATATTGGCTTCTAAACAAGCAACTCTGGTTAACCGGTTGGTTGAGGCATTCCCAGCACACAGCAGCAGTGATGGTTCTCACACGAGCCGTACGGGCCGGGGGCAGCTTGGCAGAGGTGTTCGTGGTGCACACAGCAGAAGTGGCGTTGGAGACAGGGGTTTCATGACAATGTTGTGGACTGATTTTTCACGGACCGCTCACACAACTGTTAATACAGCATCGATGGAAAGTGACAGGAGACAGCAGTTGTCAACTATGGTTAACAACTACTTTTCCTCCCATATCGATGTTCTCCCGCACAGGTCATTCCCCTTTGACTATTGGGCCGCTAAACTGGACACCTGGCCTGAATTGGCACAATATGCCTTACAGGAGCTCGCTTTCCCAGCTGCAAGTGTGCTATCGGAAAGAGTCTTCAGTGCAGCTGGATCAATCCTGACAGAAAAAAGGACCCGTCTGTCAACCCAAAATGTGGATGATCTAACCTTCATTAAAATGAACCATGCATGGGTTTCCAAGGATTTTGTCCCACCTTCCCTTGATGACACATAGGTTGCCAGAAAAATGGCTTGCTTTGGTCCTCCTCCTATTCCGTGAACTTGACCTATTTCACCTTTTGCAGCAGCTGAATGACCCACATCTACATATGCCACTTTGTAAACCTCCCTAAGTGGGCGGCCCCCCCATGGCCGGGGTCACCACCTAGCGCACAAAACCGTGCGAGTGCCGTTGCCCTGGACAGGTGGGTAGGCCGACTCTTGGGCACGGGCACTGGCATAGGGTCCCTCATAGTGCAATCAAGTGTCTCTGACAGTGGTGGTGCACACCCGCCGTCAGACACACCGCCGTACTATGAGGGGCCCAGTGCCAGTACCGACGCCCACGAGTGTGCCCCCCTTGCTTGGGCAGGGCCCCTGCATTTGCAATGTTTACCTCTCCCTGCTCCTCCGCTTTGTAGTCTGGGCTGTCAATTCCTTCACTGGGACTGCCACTACAAATTGATTGAACTGAAAGATGATGGTTAAGATGTAGCTATGCCCTGTCCTGCTGGCCGGGCTCTAGCTCCAGATGATCAGTGGCTTCAATTTCTTATGGACGTCGACTCACAATTACATGCAGTGGTGGTTTATCATCAGCTTTCACAGTTTTCCTACTCACAAACGTGTGACATTCCGGCGCACATTTCAAAATGTGCCCTCTCATGCCAATCAAATAGAATCGCCTACGGCTTGTGGCTTCTGTCTTTTGCACTCCAAAGTTACGTGACAGATCATGATAGGCAGTGAGCACCATGTTTACATCGCTCCCTGTGATAAAAATTGGATTGAGATGAGTAACAGTGATGGAATCAACGGAAGTGCGATACAGCAAGACTTTATTCACAAAAAAATGTTTTCACTGTCTCAACACACAAATTAATTGAGGGTCAGCATCGCCTTTGAGAATTGTGACGGAAGTTTTTCCCGTGAATAATAATTCCTAGATTTCTGCAATCAATAGCCTTTATGTCACTAATTGTATGCATCTCATTTCCTATTGCGGAGAGGCTGGACTGTATTACTGAGACAGAATTATATATGAAGATTTAAAAATAACACCAAAAGTATATAGTTGTGTATGCCTCAGATGCATTTCCTTTTTTCCACTTTTTAGATTGCTGTGTAATCCACACTGAGAACACGGAGATTTTACATGTTTAAACTATGCTATATATACCTGCTATCCAGTGATAAAGTACCCTTTCTCAACTTTGTACAATCTGGTCAAATCCATACTGGACCTGAGGACATCTGAGTCTGCCTCCTGATCTATAGACATATATTTTTAATGTGTAAACTAGGCTACATATATACGTGTTATCCGGTGAAACTGTACCCTTTATCAACTTTCTACAATGTTGTTGAATCCATACTGGGCCTGAGAACGGCTGCCAAGCTGTTAAGCAAGCTACAGCACCTGTGGTTTGGACACGTAATTTTTTCAGGAATGACGGTTAGGCCTAACTCCGGAATTGCGGTTGACCTGAACTTACTGGGAAATCATCGTTCGCGGGGAATAATCTGAATCCCAGATCCCCATCACTAACGGAGTTCAGCAGGTTATCTGCACCTGTAAGCGACAAAAGCTGGTCCTTTCAGTGTAGCGTGCATGCAGCCCCGGACATGTACTGGAATGCTAGACCTGTTATTGCTCGATCTCACGTGCCACAGCCTCGCGTATCCCTCTATTAAGCTTGACGCGTACCGCGGGGCCATGCCGGAGTCTCGGTCATTAACGGAATAAAGCTGAGAAACCGCTAGCACAACTACAAACGGACATACCACACCACACACAGAATCGACAAAGCTTGCAATCTGTCCATCTTTTCTGTAGCTTGTATGGTAGTGGTTTCCCGGGTGCAGTCCAATTAAGCCACAGGCTCCACTCCTGGTGGTGCCCTTTTGGACATTCCTTTAAGGTTCAGCTTTGCAATCATACTGCCCCCGGAAACCAAAAACTTTGCCTTCAGGGACGCTGTTTGGAGGTTCGTGGGAAAAACGCCGCCCGATCAGCAGTCGGCATATGGGTCGCCCTCCCAGGGCTGTGGGGTACTCGGTACCGGGCCGGTGTCAGTGGGATGTGTCACAGCAGCGATGACCCGAACGGTGGCCCTGGGCGCCCATGTAAATGGCGTGGTATAATGGTAAAGAGTTTATATAGATAGTTTGACGCCACCTGTGGTGTTCGGCAACATAGATGTTAGGCCGACGCTGCATGCAGATCCTCTGGGACTGATGGTGTTGTGCAGCAAAGATGGTGAAGCTCCCCACAGGTGGAGCTGGAGTCCCAAGGAAGTGTAGATGTAGTGAAGGGGGAAAGGCACAGGCGGTGTAGGTGCTGGTACCCAGATGTAGCGGTGCTGGAATAACTGTAGGACACCAGAGCGTGCAGTTCCAAAGCTTTACTCACAGTCTGCAGGTTACACAGATGCCTGCCTCCGTGCTGTGTCCTCCGGGTCAGGACCTCTGCCAACCTCCGGGACCAGAATGGAAAGCTCCCTTCCAACACTCCGCCAACATGTACCTTCCTGAACGTCTCCTTTCTAGCGCTTGTGGGGGAAGCACTCACAGGACCGTGGTTCACTGAAACGCCTCCTGTCTAATAGATGTTCCTCAGACTTTACTTGTATGGCAGACAGCTGTAGCCTTTTCCTTCTGCCTCACACACGTCGATGCTGGGGCCTCTGAGCCTTAGTTGGGTACAGAGCATTTATAGCTGCTACTTCCCCCGGTTTCTGCTGCAGGAACGCCAGTGTCCCTACAAACTCGGAGACCGGAATCCGGACCATGTTCTCCAGCTAGGAGGGAGCCTTAACTCTGCTCATCCTCCAGCTCCCCTTCTCACGTCCACACACTTCCCCTTCCCTGCACAGAGTGCCCTAACTTACCTCCTCCCGACCACAGAGAGCAGCTCCTCAGCAGTCAGGTTCAGAGGTCTCCCTGCTGGCCTGGAGAGGGAAATGTGTTGTGTGTTGGTTTCACTGCTAGAGAGATCCTTCATTGCTCCCAAGCTTGACAACACACTCCCTAGGAGGAAGGCAATGCGACAGTGGCGACCGTACTCTTGGGGACGCCACAAGTGCACTGAGGCCCAGCCACTGCTGGATGATGCTGCTGGTACATTGACCCAGACCACTACATTCCCCTCGCACTCTACACAGCCAGAATCTGACCCAGAGGAAACTCAGGTTCCCCTTCCCGCATACTATACCACCTTGCACAGTGACAAAGAGGAAGGTGCAGATGAAAGTGCAGGTTCCTTGAGCAGGTGGGGGGGCATACTCATGGGCGATGGCACTGGCACAGGGCACCGCATAGTACGCAAAAGTGTCTCTGCCGGTGGGAGGGCCTAAACAGCCAAGTGCAGTGAGATGGAAGATGGGGACGACAAGGAGTTCAGAGTAGTGCAGGGATTCCCTAGCAGGGAGACTTATGTAATTGTTTTCAATGTTGGGACAGCAATTTTTGGGGAGCACTATACTCTGGTGAATGATATATGGGGCCCACCATACACTGGAGCATTCCAAAGGTGGACATCAGACACTGGAGCAGCATTTACAGGGCCCATTATACACTAGAGCAGTAGAAATGGGGCCCATTATATATGGAGCATTATTTGGGCCCATAAGACAGTGGAGCTTCATCCATTGGGACCAACATATACTGTAGCATTATGTGGAGCTCATCATATACGGTTTGAAACATTATATGGGAATAATGATTCCGTATGGAGAAATATATTGGCCTCATTACTCTGTATAGCGCACTAAGCGCTGGCCATAATACTGTATGGAGTTATATACTGTCCGTTTTTGGAGGTATTGGAGAATTTAAAATGGATATCAGTCATGAGTAGTGTTGAGCATTCCTATACCGCAAGTATCGGGTATCGGCCGATATTAGCTGTATCGGAATTCCGATACTTAGTTCCGATACTTTTTTCATATCGAATACCGGAATCGGAAGTTCCCATAATGCTAGGAGCCCGCTCGATTTGATTCAGCCAATGGGGATCCTCAGAAGTGTGGGCACATCCTGTTAGGCATGTAGGCATGTTAACTACGGGCATGGCTGTGATTGGCTGCTGAAATGAGGTCATGATGCACTATAAAAAGCGCTGCAGCCGCCATTTCTGGTCACTCTGCTGTGAATTCAGTTAGGGACAGGCTGCTGTTGAAGACTGTGAGGGACAGTTAGAAATAGCGATCATCCAAAATATCTATTGCTCTACCCAGGCTACATAATCCACCACTGTAGCATTTTTGTAGCCCAGCAGCACTGTTTTAATAGCTGTCTGCAAGGGCTGTGTGAGTGCAGACCCACGCTGTGTAGTGTGTCCTGCAGGCACGTCTGCTTGTAGGCCGCCCAGCGTGTGTCTCTGCCTCATACACATTTTTCTTTTATTGCTGCTTTTTTTTTCTCCTGTATAGTGTGCTTCCATACGTATCCATATACGTTGGTTGCAAACACTAAAGGAGTGGACAGCGGAGCCTTTCAGCAGCCTTTCAGTGCTAAAGCCCATTTCTCTGCACTGTTTTTGGCTGTCTGATAGGTCTCTCTGTGTGAGTGCAGCTCACGTTGCAGTGTGTTCTACAGCCACCACTAGCTGTAGTCCGCTCAGCGTGCGTCACTGCCTCATACATAGTCCTTTTTTTGCAGCTAATTTAGCCAGATTTTTGCTCCTATATTAGTGTGCTTCCAACCGCATCCATTGTCATTGGTTGGTTGCAAACACTATATAGGATTAGATAGAGGAGCCTTTTTGCTGGCTTGTGCCCTTCAGGGCCAGCCAGACTAGTATCACCCTATTTTTTGGAGCCTCATCAATTGCATTGTAGGTTAGCTTCCTGCATTGTAATCGCTCCAAAAAGTTTGTGATACTATAGCTTTCAAACTTTGGTCACATCCTTTTCTTCCCCCCCCCAAAAAAAAGGAAATAAAGTTCACCAAACACTCCACTTTACAGTTGTCTAGGCCACATTAGATCATATTAAAGTGTAGTACACACACTCTTCGCCAAATTAGTGTTTCTTATACTGGTTAGCAGGTGTTCAGGAATAAGAACACTAAGCCACCCCTTTTTTACTTTTCTGCCTATCTATCAGTCTACCAAGATGAAGAAGGCAGGGAGTAAGGCACGTGGTCGTGGCCGTGGAGTTTCAGCAGGGAGAGGACGGGGGGATTCAGCAGGGAGAGGACGTGGGGATTCGGTGTCTGCTGCGGCCACCAGTGACCCGGCATCCCCCACTTTTACCAGGCAACAGTCCTTCATGCGCAGCTTTGTAGGACCTCGCCGTACCCCACTGCTGGGTGACGAACAAATTGAAGCCGTTGTCGGATGGATGGCAGCTAACGCATTCACTTCAATGACTTCCGCATCCTCCCAAGGCCAAAGCACTGAAGAGCAACCTTCTGTCTCTTCACCACCTGCCAAATTGCCCAGGCAGTCTGAGAGCACTGGACAGGAGCCATCTCAATCTTTACTTCTGTTCTCAGAATCTGTTGGCTTGGAAAGAGGTGGCCAGCCAAGCAGCATTCTAGAGCGTGAAGAAGAGGGAGTATGCAGTGATGCGCAACTGCTTTGTCCCTCTGAATCTGAAGAGGCGGGTGGGCCAGTGCCTTTTGTCAGCACACCTCAGTGCTCATCTGATGATGATGAGACTCAGTTGCCAATTTCTGGTGCGTACGGTGCTGGCGAGACAACCCAGGACCAGCCGGTGCTTGAAGAGGGGAGTGGAGATGATGAGGTCCTTGACCCATCATGGCGTCAGCCACAGGAAGGTGGTGGGAGCAGCTCTGAGGAAGAGATTCCCCGAACGGCCAAAAGAGGAGGGAGAGAGCGGGGGCAGACTTGGTTGCCTGTAGCCTCCACTTTGGCACCCGTGAGGAGCAATCCTCTTCCAAAACACAAAATGGGCGCTCCCAGGACTTGCAGTGCGTGGTCTTTTTTTGACACAGTTGCAGATGACATTTGCTTTGTCAAATGCAAGCTGTGTCATCAGAAAGTGAAACGAGGGAAAAATGTGAGCAACCTCAATACCACAAATATGTGGAAACATGTGCGTACCAAGCACGAGGTGGAGTTACACAGACACACTGAAGATGTAGGCCAACCTTCAGCAGCACCTACCACCTCTTCAGCTCATGTTGGGGCCTCTTCCTCCAGCTCACACACAGCTGGTTCGGCTTCCTCACTGGAACGCCATGGAAGAACCACTGCCACTGTTGTCCAGAGACCCAGTGAAATTCCACCCACTGAACCACGTTCGCAGTCATCACCACACTCCCAGGCCACTCACCAGCAAGATGTTGTCATTCAGGCTGGTGGAGACTGACACCTTCCGGAACTTTATGTCATTGGCAGTTCCACAATACAATGTGCCCAGCCGCTTTTATTTCACAGGCAAGCCGTCCCTGCCCTGCAAAAGCATGTGGAGGGAAAAATTAAAAATGTGCTACTAAATGCCGTCAGTAGCAAGGTCCACCTGACCACCGATGCGTGGACCAGTAGCCATGGACAGGGACGATACCTTTCCTTCACTGCCCATTGGGTCAATGTTGTGGAGCCGGGTACAGATCTGGAGAGTGGCTCTGTACGTATTCTGCCAACTCCAAGGATTGCAGGAATGCAGTCTGTACATATTGAGTCCTCCTCCTACTCTAGTTCCTCGGAATCAGCACTGCGTTAGCCTATTAGGCCAGATGTGAGCACAGGTGTGGCCAAACGTCAACAGGCCATCCTTAAATTAATTTCTTTGGGGAATCGGAGCCACACTGCACAGTAGCTCTGGAATGCCATCAAGCAGGAGAGCGATGTGTGGTTTGTGCCAGCGAATCTCCAGTCAGGTTTGGTAGTGAGTGACAATGGCCGAAATCTAGTGGCAGCTCTGGGCCTAGGCAACCTCACTCACATACCATGCCTGGCACACGTGCTCAATTTGGTCGTGCAGAGCTTTCCGAGGGACTATCCGGATCTTGATGCACTGCTGCACAAGGTTCGCCTAGAGTGTGCTCACTTGCGGCGTTCTAGCATGGCAAGATCGCGCATTGCATCTCTGCAACGCCGATTCCACCTGCCAGAACATCGCATCATATGCGACCTCCCCACCAGGTGGAATTCAACATTACATATGTTGGAGCGGTTGTGTGAGCAGCAGGCAGCAGTAATGGAGTACCAGCTGCATCAGGCGCAAACAAGTCGCACTGTGCGCCGGACACACTTCACCACCACTGAGTGGGCCACTATGAGGGACATCTGCCAAGTTTTGCGTGTCTTCGATGACTCCACGCGGATGGCCAGTGCAGATGATGCACTAATCAGCATGACTGTCCCCCTCATCTGTCTGCTTCAAAAAACCTTACAAGCACTAAGTGAGGAGGTTTTTGAAGAGGTCGAGGATGAGCAGTCAGAAATGCCATCTGCTTCTGGCAAGTCTGCGCAACGTGCTTCCACACAAAGGCCCAGGCAGGGGACACTTAGTGAGGAGGATGACGAGGAGTCAATGGAGGAGGAACACATCTCTCCAGAGGAGGGAGGTACACAAGGCTCTAGTAGTCAGTGTGTACAGCGAGGGTGGGGTGATGCTGAGCAGGCAGAGATGCTGCCTCAAGCTGGGGACAGCGTTTCCGGTCCAGTTGGCAGTTTGCAGCACTTGGTTGATTTCATGCTGCAGTGCTTGTTAAATGACCGCCGCATCGCCAACATTCTCCACACGGCTGATTATTGGATGTACACCCTCCTAGATCCTCGCTACCTGGACAACTTACAAAGCCTCATACCACAGTTGAACCGGGAGCGAAAAATGCGGGAGTACCAAGAAACACTTGTGCAGGCCATCATGTTCTCCATTCCCCCCGCAAGTGTTGCTGGTAGTGCTTTTCAAAGCAGCCATGTGGGTAGAGGCAGTGGAGGAAGCTCTGCACAAAGAGGTAGCAGAGGCAGTGCCGCAGGACAAGGCAAGGCCAGTATGGCCCAAATGTGGAAAAGTTTTGTGGGACCGCCACAAACGGCTACACCATCACAGACGGCTCCAGTCAGCAGGAGGCAACGTTTCCGTCAGATGGTGACAGACTACTTGTCTTGCCCTGTTAGTGTTCTCCCAGACGGCTCTTCCCCGTTCAAGTATTGGGTCTCTAAGCTGGATACATGGCCAGAGCTTAGCCAGTATGCATTGGAGGTGCTGTCTTGCCCTGCTGCCAGTGTATTATCGGAACGTGTCTTTAGTGCTGCAGGTGGTGTGGTAACAGACCGTCGCACGCGACTATCCGCCGATAATGTTGACCGGCTTACTTTTCTGAAAATGAACAAGGCCTGGATCTCACCTGAATTTGCCAGTCCTCTTCCAGAATAAAATATTGGCTGGCAACAGGATCCAGGTCTCCTGTTGTGTTCATGTTTCTGTGACCTGAACTTTATTTCCTGGGCTACAGCAATGCCCGTTGCTGCTCAGAAGTGCTGTCCACACAGACAAAACACTCGCTCATGTGTAAGTGGGGTTCGGTAACGTCAGCTGATCCCCTGCTGTGTGGAGGGCAAAGTGTCTTGCTCCCTCCACAGTCAAGCAACCTCAGATTTACACCTGGCTCCAAGTAGGCCTCGGCCTACTACCTGATTTTCCCTGGGCTCCGACACCGCCAGTTGGTGCTCAGAAGTGCTGTCCGCACAGACAAAACACTTGCTCATGTGTAAGTGGGGTTCGGTAACGTCAGCTGATCCGCTGCTGTGTGTACGGCAAACTCTCCTGCTGCCTACAACTTCTGACTACCTCTGATTTAATATGTTCTCTGATTTGCCCTCTGTCTCCACTCTGTTTTGAGTATTTCCTCCGGCCTACAACACCGCCTGTTTCTGCTCTCAAGTGCCGTCTGCACAATCCACACTTGTTCCTGTGTTACCTGGGTCCTGTAACATCTGCTCATCTCCAGAGCTGAGCACGGCAATGTCTCCTGCTTTGTCTACATTCCCACTACTTGTAGTGGAAATGTGGACAGAGCAGGAGACATTGCCTGACTCACCTCTAGGGAGAAGCTGCTGTTACAGAACCCCAGTAACACAGGAACAAGTGTGGGTTGTGCAGACAGCATTTCAGAGCAGCAACTGGCGTGGTTGGAAGCCAGAGGAAATACTCGAAACAGAGTGAAGACAGAGGCCTAATTGGAGTACGTTGACAGTTAGTAGTAGTCTAGAAACAATCGCAAACTGCCACCAAGTAGGCCTCGGCCTACTACCTGATTTTCCCTGGGCTCCGACACCGCCAGTTGGTGCTCAGAAGTACTGTCCGCACAGACAAAACACTCGCTCATGTGTAAGTGGGGTTCGGTAACGTCAGCTGATCCCCTGCTGTGTGTACGGCAAAGTGTCCTGCTCCCTCCACAGTCAAACAACCTCAGATTTACACCTGGCTCCAAGTAGGCCTCGGCCTACTACCTGATTTTCCCTGGGCTCCGACACCGCCAGTTGGTGCTCAGAAGTGCTGTCCGCACAGACAAAACACTCACTCATGTGTAAGTGGGGTTCGGTAACGTCAGTTGATCCCCTGCTGTGTGTACGGCAAACTCTCCTGCTGCCTACAACTTCTGACTACCTCTGATTTAATATGTTCTCTAGTGTTGAGCATTCCGATACCGCAAGTATCGGGTATCGGACGATACTTGCTGTATCGGAATTCCGATACCGACTTCCGATATTTTTTCAATATCGGAAGTCGGCATTGGAATCGGAAGTTCAAAGTTGATTGACAGCCTGACGTCATCATGATGCGCGGTGTGTGCGCATCATGATGCGCCGTCATTTCGGGCCTTCCGGGGGTCTCTGCCGGCCTGCCGGGGGGCTGTGCCGGCCTGCCGGGGGGCTGTGTGGACTGCCCGGGGTCTGTACCGGCCTGCCAGGGGGCTGTGCCGGCCTGCCGGTGGTCTGTGCACCCTGTGGGGGTCTGTACCGGCCTGCCGGGGGGCTGTGCCGGCCTGCCGGGGGGCTGTGCTGATGTCCGGGGGTCTGTGCAAGCACCGTCCGATGGGACTACAAGTCCCATCTGGCGATGCCTGCTACCATGACAGTGATTGACACATTAGCCAATGATGGGACAGTAGTAGTCCCATCATCCGGCTAATGTGTTAAATGTTAAAAAAAAAAAAAAAAAAAAAAAAATACTACATACATACATACTACATGCATGCTACATACATACTACATGCTACATACATACTACATACATACCACATATATACTACATACATACTACATACATACTACATACATAACACATACATAACACATACATACATAACACATATATACTACATACATACTACATACATACCACATATATACTACATACATACTACATACTACATACATAACACATATACTACATACATACTACATACATAACACATATACACTCACTGGCCACTTTATTAGGTACACCTGTCCAACTGTGTGTTAAGACTTAATTTCTAATCAGCCAATCACATGGTGGCAACTCAGTGCATTTAGGCATGTAGACATGGTCAAGACAATCTCCTGCAGTTCAAACCGAGCATCAGTATGGGGAAGAAAGGTGATTTGAGTGCCTTTGAACGTGGCATGATTGTTGGTGCCAGAAGGGCTGGTCTGAGTATTTCAGAAACTGCTGATCTACTGGGATTTTCACGCACAACCATCTCTAGGGTTTACAGAGAATGATCCGAAAAAGAAAAAAAATCCAGTGAGCGGCAGTTCTGTGGGCGGAAATGCCTTGTTGATGCCAGAGGTCAGAGGAGAATGGGCATACTGGTTCGAGCTGATAGAAAGGCAACAGTGACTCAAATTGCCACCCGTTACAACCAAGGTAGGCAGAAGAGCATCTCTGAACGCACAGTGCGTCGAACTTTGAGGCAGATGGGCTACAGCAGCAGAAGACCACACTGGGTACCACTCCTCTCAGCTAAGAACAGGAAACTGAGGCTACAATTTGCACAAGCTCATCGAAATTGGACAGTAGAAGATTGGAAAAACGTTGCCTGGTCTGATGAGTCTCGATTTCTGCTGCGACATTCGGATGGTAGGGTCAGAATTTGGCGTAAACAACATGAAAGCATGGATCCATCCAGCCTTGTATCAACGGTTCAGGCTGCTGGTGGTGGTGTCATGGTGTGGGGAATTTTTTCTTGGCACTCTTTGGGCCCATTGGTACCAATTGAGCATCATTGCAACGCCACAGCCTACCTGAGTATTGTTGCTGACCATGTCCATCCCTTTATGACCACAATGTACCCAACATCTGATGGCTACTTTCAGCAGGATAATGCGCCATGTCATAAAGCTCGAATCATCTCAGATTGGTTTCTTGACCATGACAATGAGTTCACTGTACTCAAATGGCCTCCTCAGTCACCAGATCTCAATCCAATAGGGCATCTTTGGGATGTGGTGGAACGGGAGATTCACATCAGGGATGTGCAGCCGACAAATCTGCGCCAACTGTGTGATGCCATCATGTCAATATGGTCCAAAATCTCTGAGGAATGCTTCCAGCACCTTGTTGAATCTCTGCCACGAAGAATTGAGGCAGTTCTGAAGGCAAAAGGGGGTCCAACCCGTTACTAGCATGGTGTACCTAATAAAGTGGCCAGTGAGTGTATACTACATGCATGCTACATACATACTACATGCTACATATATACTACATACATACTACATACATACTACATGCATGCTACATACATACTACATACATACTACATACATACTACATACATGCTACATACATACCACATACATACTACATACATACTACATGCATGCTACATACATAACACATATATACTACATGCATGCTACATACATACTACATGCTACATACATACCACATATATACTACATACATACTACATACAATACATTCATACAATACATACATAGACATACAGTACATATAACATAGAGTAACATACTTACCAATACTTGTCACATTGTTCCCCGAAGCCATTGTCTTTTACGGAATAAATATTAACATAACAAACCACAAAAATACTCACCCACGATCCGAAGCAGTCCACGAGTGTGTCCCACGACGATCTTGGGTAGAGAACTGCAGCATCAGCTGTTGCTGCCGTTCTCTACGGGCTGCAGGAATCCAATGACGGAAGGTAGGTATCCTTCCGCACTGTATTCCTCCGCCACTTAAAAAAAAAAAAGTCCCTAGTCTCACTTTATGCCATTGCTGTGTGGGAAATTCCCACGCAGCAATGGCATAAAGTGAGACTAGGGACTTTTTTTTTTTTAAGTGGCGGAGGAATACAGTGCGGAAGGATACCTACCTTCCGTCATTGGATTCCTGCAGCCCGTAGAGAACGGCAGCAACAGCTGATGCTACAGTTCTCTACCCAAGATCGTCGTGGGACACACTCGTGGACTGCTTCGGATCGTGGGTGAGTATTTTTGTGGTTTGTTATGTTAATATTTATTCCGTAAAAGACAATGGCTTCGGGGAACAATGTGACAAGTATTGGTAAGTATGTTACTCTATGTTATATGTACTGTATGTCTATGTATGTATTGTATGAATGTATTGTATGTAGTATGTATGTAGTATATATGTGGTATGTATGTAGCATGTAGTATGTATGTAGCATGCATGTAGTATATATGTGTTATGTATGTAGCATGCATGTAGTATGTATGTAGTATGTATGTGGTATGTATGTGGTATGTATGTAGCATGCATGTAGTATGTATGTAGTATGTATGTAGTATGTATGTAGTATGTATGTAGCATGCAGTATGTATGTAGCATGTATGTAGCATGTATGTAGTATGTATGTAGTATATATGTAGTATGTATGTAGCATGTAGTATGTATGTAGCATGCATGTAGTATATATGTAGTATGTATGTAGCATGCATGTAGTATGTATGTAGCATGCATGTAGTATGTATGTAGCATGCATGTAGTATGTATGTAGTATGTATGTAGTATATATGTAGTATGTATGTAGCATGTAGTATGTATGTAGCATGCATGTAGTATATATGTAGTATGTACTGTATGTAGCATGTAGTATATATGTAGTATGCATGTAGTATGTATGTAGTATGCATGTTGCATGCATGTAGTATGTATGTAGTATGCATGTTGCATGCATGTAGTATATATGTAGTATGCATGTTGCATGCATGTAGTATATATGTAGTATGTATGTTGCATGTAGTATATATGTAGTATGAATGTAGCATGTATGTAGTATGTAGTATGAATGTAGCATGTATGTAGTATGCATGTTGTATGTATGTAGCATGTATGTAGCATGTAATTTTTTTTTTTTTTTTTACATTCAACACATTAGCCGGATGATGGGACTACTACTGTCCCATCATTGGCTAATGTGTCAATCACTGTCATGGTAGCAGGCATCGCCCGATGGGACTTGTAGTCCCATCGGACGATGCCTGCACAGACCCCCGGAGCCTGCACAGCCCCCCGGCAGGCTGGCACAGCCCACCGGAGCCTGCACAGCCCACCGGAGCCTGCACAGCCCCCCGGCAGGCTGGCACAGCCCCCCGGCAGGCCGGCACAGCCCCCCGGCAGGCCGGCACAGACCACCGGAGCCTGCACAGACCCCCTGGCAGGCCGGCACAGCCCCCCGAAAGGCCCGTACAGACCCCAGAGAGGCTGTACAAGGGAAAAACAGGATTTTTCTTATTCCGATACCGGAAGTCCCATAGACTTGAATGGGACTTCCGGTATCGGAATCGGCGATACCGATACTTTTTTTTAAGATCGGCCGATCCATTCCGATCCGATACTTTGAAGTATCGGACGGTATCGCTCAACTCTAATGTTCTCTGATTTGCCCTCTGTCTCCACTCTGTTTTGAGTATTTCCTCCGGCCTACAACACCGCCTGTTTCTGCTCTCAAGTGCCGTCTGCACAATCCACACTTGTTCCTGTGTTACCTGGGTCCTGTAACATCTGCTCATCTCCAGAGGTGAGCACGGCAATGTCTCCTGCTTTGTCTACATTCCCACTACTTGTAGTGGAAATGTGGACAGAGCAGGAGACATTGCCTGACTCACTTCTAGGGAGAAGCTGCTGTTACAGAACCCCAGTAACACAGGAACAAGTGTGGGTTGTGCAGACGGCATTTCAGAGCAGCAACTGGCGTGGTTGGAAGCCAGAGGAAATACTCGAAACAGAGTGAAGACAGAGGCCTAATTGGAGTACGTTGACAGTTAGTAGTAGTCTAGAAACAATCGCAAACTGCCACCAAGTAGGCCTCGGCCTACTACCTGATTTTCCCTGGGCTCCGACACCGCCAGTTGGTGCTCAGAAGTGCTGTCCGCACAGACAAAACACTCGCTCATGTGTAAGTGGGGTTCGGTAACGTCAGCTGATCCCTGCTGTGTGTATGGCAAAGTGTCCTGCTCCCTCCACAGTCAAACAACCTCAGATTTACACCTGGCTCCTAGTAGGCCTCGGCCTGCACCCTGATTGTCCCTGGCTTCCAACAAAGCTAGTTGGTGCTCGGAAGTGCTGTCCACACAGAAAAACACACTTGTTCATGTGAAAGTGGGGGTCAGTGACGTCAGCTGATCCCCTGCTGTGTGTATGGCAAACTCTCCTGCTGCCTCCAAAGTCAAACAACCTCAGATTTACACCTGGCTCCTAGTAGGCCTCGGCCTGCATCCTGATTGTCCCTGGCTTCCAACAACGCTAGTTGGTGCTCAGAAGTGCTGTCCACACAGAAAAACACACTTGTTCATGTGAAAGTGGGGGTCAGTAACGTCAGCTGATCCCCTGCTGTGTGTATGGCAAAGTGTCCTGCTCCCTCCACAGTCAAACAACCTCAGATTTACACCTGGCTCCTAGTAGGCCTCGGCCTGCACCCTGATTGTCCCTGGCTTCCAACAACGCTAGTTGGTGCTCGGAAGTGCTGTCCACACGGAAAAACACACTTGTTCATGTGAAAGTGGGGTTCGGTAACGTCAGCTGATCCCCTGCTGTGTGGAGGGAAAACTGCTGCTTCCTCCAAATTCAAACAACGTCTTATCTTAAACTGCCTCCAAATAGGCCTCAGCCTACAAAATGACTATCCCTGGGCTCCAACATCGTCAGTTGTTGCTCGGAAGTGCTGTCCACACAGAAATAAACACTCGTTCATGTGAAAGTGGGGGTCAGTAAGGTCAGCTGATCCCCTGCTGTGTGGAGGGCAAACTGCTGCTGCCTCCAAATTGTAAATACTTCAGATTTAAACATTCTCTGATTTGGCCTCTGTCTCCACTCTGTCTCTAGTATTTCCCCTGACCTCCAACACCGCCAGTTCCTGCTCACAGTTGCTGTCCACGCATTCCACACTTGTTCCTGTGTTCCTGGTGTTCTGTTACGTGAGCAGATCCCCCAATGTGTGTCCGGCACTGTCTCCTGCGCTGTCCACCTTTACACTACAAGTGGTGGGAATGTGGACAGAGCAGGAGACAGTGGCAGACACACATCAGGGGATCTGCTGACATTACAGAACCCCAGTAACACAGGAACACGTGTGGATTGGGCAGACGGCTACTGTACGCATAAACTGGCGGTGTTGGTGGTCACGTGAAATCCTGGAAACAGAGTGGAGACAGATGCCTAATTGGAGCACGTTGACAGTCTGTTGTAGCCTACAAACAATCTAAAAAAACCACCAAGTAGGCCTCGGCCTACACCATGATTGTCCCTGGGCTCCAACAACGCCAGTTGGTGCTCGGCAGTGTCTTTGGCATGGGTACTCCCTGTTGCCCAGCCTGGTTCCAGCACGCCTGCTGTTTCCGGGTAGTGTCAAGGTCACTATGCCACCAATCCGTTGTCCTGTCGTCTTGCGGCCGGGTTAGCTGACTCTACGGTGCCTGCAGTTTAGGTGACTCCTATGTGGGCTGCGGGAACTGGCACTGAAGGCTGGATCCATAGTGCCAATGGGACATGGACCCCCTGTAGGACTGTGGGTTTCGGTAACTGCGGCCGGCTTGCGGCCTGGCTACTTTGCTTTGAATGGGTACCTTCTGCTACCCACCCGGGTTCCAGCACTGTCTGCTGGTTCTCGCCAGAGCCTTTGGCCTAGGTGCCTCCATCTCGGTATCCGAAGTCCAGCACCATCAGCTGGTCCTTGGTAGTGCTTTCTAGCACAGGTACCTCCTGCCTAGTACCGTGGTCCAGCACCGTCAGCTGTTCCTCGGTAGTGCCATTGGCTCTTGTAGCTTTTGCTACCCATCTGGGTTCCAGCACCGTCAGCTGGTTCTCGGCAGTGTCTTTGGCATGGGTACTCCCTGTTTCCCAGCCTGTTTTCAGCACGCCTGCTGTTTCCGGGTAGTGTCAAGGTCACTATGCCACCAATCCGTTGTCCTGTCATCTTGCGGCCGGGTTAGCCGACTCTACGGTGCCTGCAGTTTAGGTGACTCCTATATGACCAAGAGGACAAAGAACATGAAGACAACCACCAAGATACAGAACAAAAGACAGAAGAACAAGAAGCAGAAGATGCAAAAGCAGAAGAACAGAAAGCAGAAGAACATTAAGCATAAGACTAAAAATCAGCATAGAAGATATCAAAATTATAAGCAGAAGAAGACTAAGCAGTAAATGGGGGTGAGTCCGTTCCTCCTCGTGGTGCCCCTGGAAAATGCCTGCTGCTGCAGGCCAAACTGAACGCGGACAAATCCTGCTGTAAATCTTTTGTGACAGGCAGAACGTAAGGTGTAATCTTATAACTTTTGACGCCGTTGGATAGCAGGAGAGATCCCAAACGCAATTGAGACGCCGTTGGATCGTAGGAGATCCAAAACGCAATTTAGACTCTGTTGGATCGCAGGAGAGATTCCAAACGCAATTAAGATGCCGTTGGATCTCAGGACTGTTTCACACCGCAAATGAGACGTCGCTGAAATTGCCTGAGCTAAGATAACCTGCACGATAACAAAATGAGCACACCTAACAGGAAAACTAATACTAAGTCCTACCAATACAGACATTCAAAATCCATAGAAGACCTTTCTAATTTGCGGAGTCCAGTTAGATGTAGGTCACCACTGAGACCAGACAAACAAGAACATAAGTGGACCAACCAACGCCCACAATACAATAAATGGGGTAAAGAGGGGCCTAAGAAAACTGTTTCACTCTCAAAAATTCCAACCTTTGCATCCACCCTAAAGGGAAATAATAGAGAAATACAAAAACCAATCAATGGAGATGACATGGATACTACAAAGTCTTTCAAAAGATCCGAAATGGAAAAAGGAAAAGAGAAAGATGCACACACCCCTTGTATTAGTGACTCTGATGAGTTCTCGGAATATTACTCTAATAATCAAACCCCCAAGAAACAAGCAGCAAAAAAACACCATGGACAACCAACTCAAGAAAGTTTTGACTCTTTTTCACCCCCAGACTTGAAATCCCACCTCACATCTAATACAGTGGTCACTGAAGGTTTCCTTGCTAGCTTGTTTTTGACTTTCAATGAGTCAGTAAGAATTGGATTTGAAAAACATGATAGAACTCTGAAAGAAACTTGTGCGGCTATAAACCAAAGAATGGGAAAAATAGAAGACAGGCTTTCTAAGGTTGAAAAAGACAACTCTTTCTCCTCCAAGCAGAGCTCTTGTCTCCAGGCTGAAATACTGATGTTGAAAAATAAAATCACTGACCTGGAAGACAGAGGCAGAAGAAGTAACCTCAAAATTAGAGGAATTCCTGAATCTGTGACACAGGAAGAACTCCCTAAATTCACAAAACATTTATTCAAGAAACTGGTTCCAAATTTGACGGATCTTGACCTTAAATTAGATAGAATTCACAGACTTCATAAACCAAAAGGAGTGGCCCCAGAGAAACCTAGGGACACAATAATGAAGGTCCATTTCTTCAGAACAAAGGAGAAAGTCCTCAGAGCAGCTAGAGAGAAGAGCTCCTTGCCTGATCCATATGGAAATTTAAAAATCTTTGCAGATTTTTCAAGGGCCACGATGGACTCCAGGAAAAAATTTAAGGACATTACATCTAAATTAAGAGAACGACGCATAATCTATAAATGGGGATTTACAACCAAACTAAAGCCCCCGTTACACACTGCGATATCGCTAGCAATATCGCTGCAAAGTCACCGATTTTGTGACGTTACAGCGATATTGCTAGCGATATCGCTATGTCTGATACTTACCTCCGACCGGTTCCCCCGCTGGTTATCGCTGATCGCGCGAGAAGCTGCTGGACCATTTCTCGTCGGTCACTTCCTGCGGCGCTTCCTGCTGTGACGACGAGCAACGCGTGGAGCCGGGCGGGAGGACGCAGGATCGCCGCGTCTGACAGGTAAGTAGCGATCCCCGTCCCTAGCGATGTCACTGGTGAGATCTGCCTGAGTGGCAGCTCACTAGCGACCACCTAGCGATTCACCAGCGATCCTGACCGCGTCATATCGCTGGTCGGGATCGCTGGTGCATCGCTAGGTGTAACGGTACCCTAATCGTCAGATTCAAAGGTAAAGACAATCTGATCTTCACCCCACAGGAGGGTCTCAGATTCCTAAGATTTCTGGATAATGAACCAGAATTTCAAGACCAAGACTGATGAGACAACAACCTTTGGTCTCAAAAACCCTGAAGTCTTTTCTCTGGTCCTATGCCATAAACTTATTTGGTACCCCGACCTAGGTGAGACTTTGCCTTGCACAAAGTCCTCCAAGAAAACTGGTAGTTTATTTATAACTACAAAAGTCTAAATTTGACTAGTTTCTATTTGTATTGTTTTCTGTTAACCTTTGTTTTGACTGTTTTATAGGATACTCATGAGAGTTCTTACTTATAATGTAAACGGACTGAATAGTCCAAACAAGAGATCATATATTTGGAGAGAGATAAACCGTCTAAAACCTGATATAGCCTGTTTGCAGGAGGTGAAATTGGCTAAGGAGAAGCATCCAGTGTTTTAACACAATAAATATCCATACGTATTCAAATCCCTCCACTCCTCTTGGAAAGCAGGAGTACTAACAATGGTGAGTGGCGACATCCAATTTAAACTCATTGAAGAGATTGCGGATGAATTGGACAGATTCCATATCCTCAAAGGTAGCATAAATAATAGAGTGTTTACCCTGGTCAATCTTTACGCACACAATAAGAATCCTTTCGCGTTTCTAAACAAACTGAACAAAAAAAATTAAAAAATTGGGTCTGGTGATTTGATTTTGGCAGGAGACTTCAACATAGTGCCAGACCCTCAGATGGACTCGTCATCTTCAGTCTGCCATAAAGCTCAGAACCTAAAAAACTGGCTAATAAACAATGAATACTACAATATCTTCAGGTGTCTCAACACCTCCTCAATCGAATACTCACACTATTCTAATGCACATTTGACTTTGTCAAGAATAGATCTCATACTCTCCAATATCTTTACTTTGAGTAAAGCAAAAAAAATTGAAATCCTACATAAATCTGTCTCTGATCACTGTCCAGTCCTGGTTGAGATAGCACTGGATTCTCCAATTAACTCCAATCCTCTCTGGAAATGTAACCCCACGTTATTTAAAATCCAGGAGCATAAAAAAGAATTAGATAAAACCCTAAATAATTACTTTGCTGAAAACACAAAGGAAGAGGTAAACAATTTTACTCTTTGGAGTGCCCACAAGGCGGTTGTTAGGGGAGTCCTCATTCAGCTTGCATCTAGGTTCAGGAGGAAAAATAGAGAGCAAATTCAGAATTTACAAAAACAAATATATTTAAAGGAGAAAGAACAAAATGAATTACGAGTTCCCTCGAATGATATTCATTTGGAAATCTTGGACCTTAGACGCAGGCTGGGTGCGGAAATTCTACAGGAGGAAGATGCAATAATCAGAGCCTCTAGGGCTACATTGTATACATCCATCAACAAACCCACCAAATACATGATGCTAAAGCTAAAAAAAGAGTGCATAAAAAAGAAAATTAATTATCTCTTATCCCACTCGGGTCAAAAAGTCGTTCACCCCAAAGACATTGTCAAGACCTTTGCAGAATTTTGCTGTAATTTGTACAACCTAAATGAAAGATCTGATTCTCCCAAAATTGACATTTCAATGATAAACACATTCATGGACAAAATCAATCTCCCCAAGGTTAACTCATCAGACTTAGAATTAATAAATGCGCCATTCTCTGAATTGGAAGTAACTAGTACCATTAACAAATTAAAAAATCATAAAGCCCCTGGCTCTGATGGACTATCCAATTACTACAAACAATTTTCCAAGGTCCTGTCACCTCATTTAGTTTCTGTATTCAATTTGGCCGCCCAACTAAATTCCTTCCCCAAAGAAATGCAAGAAGCGGTTATCACAATGATTCCCAAAGCCAAAGGAGACCCAGGGAAAGCCCATAATTATCGCCCCATTTCCCTAATTAATAGCGATACCAAAATCTATGCCAAAATATTGGCAGATCGAATCAAAAAAATTATTCCCAAACTTTTATCAACTGATCAAATGGGATTCACCAAAGGCCGACAGGCATCCGATGGCACGAGGAGGGTGTTAAATTTAATTCATTTAAGCCAAAAAATGAAACTTCAAACATCTTTTTTAACATTGGATGCCGAAAAGGCCTTTGACAGAGTTAGTTGGCCTTACCTACAGGCCACTCTGAATAAATTTGGTTTCGACAAAAAATCCATCTCTTCCATTTTCGCAGAGTGATGACGATCAAAACATTTATCCTACCCAAATTGCTTTATGTCTTTAGGACACTTCCCATCAACATCCCTTTCCAAACGTTACAGAGATTGCAAAAACTGATGAATTCTTTTGTCTGGTGCAATAAGAGGGCCAGAATCTCATCTGACATTCTTTGTAAACACAAGCTTAATAGAGGAATGGGTCTGCCCAATCTTCAAGCCTACTATCATGCCTCACTCATCAAGTTGAGCAGATCCTGGTTTTATGAGGATAATATTCCAGCTTGGGTAGCCTTGGAGAACGAAGAAGGTTACATGGGTAATGCCAAAGATTCTTTCTTTAGACACATAATACATAAACCCAAAATTTGTTTGTCCCACCCTATCTTCAATGCCACCTTTAAGGCATGGAAGCAACTGCTCAAGCCCACCAGACTTGAACTTAACAAAGCTGAACAAGTAAAAAAGATTCCATTATCTTTTGTGTCAAAAATTTATAATATCCCACTTCTGCCCGGTTGGTCAGAAAAAGGATTAAAAATAGTAGGTGATTTGTTTACGAGCTCAGGGATTATGTTATATAGTGAATTAAGACAAAAATTTGCTTTGGCTTACAGTGATCTAATACCCTTCCTTATGTTTAAGGAACATATCAAAAAATTAATGAATAACCATACAGTAAATTATTACAAATTAAGCCTGCTACTGGATAATATCCGTAATGACTCAATGTGGAGTCTGAACAACTTATACAAAACGTTTAATAAAGATACTGTTGCCAATAAAAATCAATATACGAGAAGGTGGGAAAATGAATTACATCTTAATTACTCTGTGGAACAATGGGACGTCGCTACAAAATACACTTATCATTCTACCATTTCTGCCACTTTGCAAGAGTCTTATTTCAAAATACTATGCAGGTGGTATTACACACCTACGAGACTCGCTCACATAAATAAAGAACACTCCCCGCTATGTTGGAGGGAATGTGCTCAAAAGGGTAATTTATACCATCTGTTCTGGAGTTGCCCTAAGGTAAAAGCCCTTTAGCTGGAGGCAACAAAGCACATCAACGCATTTGAAAAAGATTTCGCTATCACTCCACAAAGAGCCCTGCTTTCCTTGGATATGGAGGATGTTTCACCCACCACAAGGTATATCATAATTCATATTTTTCTAGTAATAAAAAACGAGATTGCTTTTTGGTGGAAAAAAAAAAACCTCACCTAAGTTTGCTGATAGCTTAGAAAAAATCCATACCCACAATAACATAGAGTGGAGATTTGCTGTTAACAATAACGGAATAAACAAATATTCTAAAAAGTTGAAAGTGTGGAATGAGCAGTTCCAAACCGGTTAAACCTCCTAAATCTTTTGACAAAGTAATAGAATAGAATTGAAACCAATTATTTCTTTCTAAGGACGTTATCTCTCTCCCTAACATGAAAAATGTTTGTATAAAACTTATATGTAGTTTTAATTTGCTTTTGACCAACAGGTCTGTTTTGAAAAGTTTTGCAATGGATTTCTAAGTTCTGTCCTCTCTTTTCCTTTCCCCATATATAACCTTCCCTCCCTGCTCCCCCTTCCCCTTGTCTTTCCACCCAATTAAAATATTTAAAGCCCTAACAAAACTATTTGAAAAAGATGTATACATTGAGTATTTGATGAGTTTTTTACATCAGTATTAGTAAGCCAAAATCTGGAGAGTAACAATCAGAGAAAAAGTATAATAGAAACACGTCACCATTTCTGGATTTTTTTCCCCACTCCTGGTTTTGGCTTTCAAATACTAAGGAAAAAACTGACCAAATGCGCAACATATGCAAGTGACCTTGTCCCCTTCACCCCCAAGGGTGGTTTGCACGTTCATGACCGGGCCAATTTTTAAAATTCTGACCACTGTCCTTTTAAGAGGTCATAACTCTGGAACGCTTCTATGGATCCCGGTGATTCTGACATTGTTTTCTCGTGACATATTGTACTTCATGATAGTGGTAAAATTTCATTCAAATAACTTGCGTTTATTTGTGAAAAAAATGGAAATTTGGTGAAAATTTTGAAAATTTCGCAATTTTCCAACTTTGAATTTTTATGCCCTTAAATCACAGAGATACGGCACACAAAAAACTTGATAAGTAACATTTCCCACATGTTTACTTTACATCAGCACAATTTTGGAACCAACATTTTTTTGTTAGGAAGTTATAAGGGTTAAAAATTGACCAGCGATTTCTCATTTTTGCAACACCATTTTATTTTTACGGACCACATCACATTTGAAGCCACTTTGAGGGGTCTATATGATAGAAAATACCCAAAAGTGACACCATTCTAAAAACTGCACCCCTTAAGGTGCTCAAAACCACATTCAAGAAGTTTATTAACCCTTCACAGGAATTTTTTGAATATTTAAAAAAAAAAATGAATATCTAACTTTTTTTCACAAAAAAAATACTTCAGGTTCAATTTTTTTTATTTTACCAAGGGTAACAGGACAAATTGGACTGCAAAAGTTATTGTGCAATTTGTCCTGAGTACGCTGATACCTGATATTTTGGGGGGAACCACTGTTTCGGCGCATGGCAGAGCTCAGAAGGGAAGGAGCGCCGTTTGACTTTTTCAATGCAAAATTGGCTGGAATTCAGATCGGACGCCATGTCACGTTTGGAGAGCCCCTGATGTACCTAAACAGTGGAAACCCCCCACAAGTGACCCCATTTTGGAAACTAGACCCCCAAAGGAACTTATCTAGATATGTGGTGAGAACTTGGAACCCACAAGGGCTTCACAGAAGTTTATAACGTACAGCGGTACAATTAAAAAATCATAATTTTTCCACAAAAATGATCTTTTCACCCCCAATTTTTATTTTTCCAAGGGTAACAGGACCCTAAAAGTTATTGTGCCATTTGTCCTGAGTACGCTGATACCCCACATGTGGGGGTAAACCACTATTTGGGCGCATGGCAGAGCTCGGAAGGGAAGCAGCGCCATTTGACGTTTTTGGCTGGAATTGAGATTGGACACCATGACGCGATTGGAAAACCCCTGATGTACCTAAACAGTGGAAACCCCCCACAAATGACACCATTTTGGAAACTAGACCCCCCAAGGAACTTATCTAGATGTGTGGTGAGAACTTTGAACCCCTAAGGGCTTCATAGAAGTTTATAACATACAGCCGTACAATTAAAAAATCATATTTTTTTCCACAAAAATGATCTTTTCACCCTCAATTCTTATTTTTCCAAGGGTAACAGGGCCCTAAAAGGTATTGTGCAATTTGTCCTAAGTGGGCTGATACCCCACATGTGGGGGTAAACCACTATTTGGGCGCATGGCAGAGCTCGGAAGGGAAGCAGCGCCATTTGACGTTTTTGGCTGGAATTGAGATCTGACACCATGTCGCGTTTGGAAAGCCCCTGATGTACCAAAACAGTGGAAACCCCCCACAAATGACACGATTTTGGAAACTAGCCCCCCAAGGAACTTATCTAGATGTGTGGTGAGCACTTTGACCCCTCCAGTGCTTCATAGAAGTTTATAACGCCCGGGCGTGAAAATAAAAAATTAGTATTTTTTCCACAAACATGATCTTTTAGTCACCAATTTTTTTATTTTCCCAAGGGTACCAGGAGAAATTGGACCCCAAAAGTTGTTGTCCAATTTGTCCTGAGTACGCTGATACCCCATATGTGGGAGAAAACTACTGTATAGGCACATGTCGGGGCTCGGAAGGGAAGTAGTGACGTTTTGGAATGCAGACTTTGATGGAATGGTCTGCGGGTGTCATGTTGTCTTTGGAGAGCCCCTAATGTACCTAAACAGTGGAAACCCCACACAAATAACCGCATTTTGGAAACTAGACCCCCTAAGGAACTTATTTAGATGTGTGGTTAGCACTTTGAACCCCCAAGGGCTTCACAGATGTTTATAGTGCCTGGGCATGAAAATAAAAAAATCGTATATTCTCCACAAACATGATCAATTAGTCCCCAATTAATTTATTTTCCCAAGGGTAACAGGAGAAATTGGACCCCAAAGGTTGTTGTCCAATTTGTCCTGAGTACGCTGACACCCCATTTGTAGGAGAAAACTACTGTATGGGCACACGTCGGGGCATGGAAGGGAAGTAGTGACGTTTTGGAATGCAGACTTTGATGGAATGCTCTGCGGGTGTCATGTGCGTTTGGAGAGCCCCTGATCTACCTAAACTATTGAAACTCCCCACAAGTGACCCCATTTTGGACACTAGACCCCCCATGGAACTTATCTAGATGTGTGGTGAGCACTTTGAACCCCCAAGTGCTTCACAGAAGTTTATAATGCCCGGGCATGAAAATAAAAAAATCATATTTTTTTCCACAAACATGATCAAATAGTCCCCAATTATTTTATTTTCCCAAGGGTAACAGGAGAAATTGAACCCCAAAAGTTGTTGTCCAATTTGTCCTGAGTACGCTGACACCCCATTTGTGGGAGAAAACTACTGTATGGGCACACGTCGGGGCTCGGAATGGAAGTAGTGACGTTTTGGAATGCAGACTTTGATGGAATGGTCTGCGGGTGTCATGTGCATTTGGAGAGCCCCTAATCTACCTAAACTATTGAAACTCCCCACAAGTGACCCCATTTTGGACACTAGACCCCCCACGGAACTTATCTAGATGTGTGGTGAGCACTTTGAACCCCCAAGTGCTTCACAGAAGTTTATAGCGCCCGGGTGTGAAAATAAAAAAAATCATTTTTTTCCACAAAAGTGATATTTTTGCCCCCGATTTTTTATTTTCCTAACGGTAACAGGGGAAATTGGACCCCAAAAGTTGTTTTGCAATTTGTCCTGAGTAGGCTGATACCCTACATGTCGGGGTAAAACACTGTTTAGGTGCATGGCAGAGCTTGGAAGGGAAGAAGCACCATTTGACTTTTTGAACTCAGAATTGGCTGGAATTGAGATCAGACGCCATGTTGCATTTGGAGAGCACCTGATGTGCCCAAACAGTGGAAACCCCCAATTCTAACTCCAACCCTAATGCCAACACACCCCTAACCCTAATCTCAGCCCTAACCCTAACCCTAGTCCTAACCCTAGCCCTAACCCTAGCCCTAACCCTAACCCTAACCCTAGCCCTAACCCTAACCCTGGCCCTAACCCTAGCCCTAGCCCTAACCCTAATGGGAAAATGGAAATAAATACATTTTCTTTTAATTTTATTATTTTCCCTTACTAAGGGGGTGATAACGAGGGGTTTGATTTACTATTTATGGTGGTATTTATTTTTGGTGGCTGTCGCACGCTAAAAGACGCTTTTTATTGTAAAAATAGTTTTTGCATCACCACATATTGAGAGCTATAATTTTTCCGTATTTTGACTCACTGAGTCATATGAGGTCTTATTTTTTGCGGGACGAGTTGACGTTTTTATTGGTACCATTTTCGGGCATGTGACATTTTTTGATCGCTTTTTATTCCGATTTTTGGGACGCAGAATGAACAAAAACCAGCGTTTCATGAATATCTTTTGGGGGGGTGCGTTTACACCGTTCCGCGTGTGGTAAAATTGATCCACAGATCAGCAATCTGTCACAGGCAGTTCTGCAGACTTCCTCATGCCTGCGCTTTGCAGGCAGTGAGGAAGTCAGCTCCCTACAGGCCCCCGAAGGCCCCCGTCACCATCTTGGATTCGGGGGCTTGTAGGGAAAGAGACCCCCGCAGCAGCGCTGCACATTGCGCTGCCGTGGGGGGCTCAGGGAAGCATGGAGGGAGCCCCCTCCCTGCCGATGCTTCCCTTTAACCCCCGGTACACCGCGATCATGTTTGATCGCGGTGTGCAAGGGGTTAACGTGTCGGGGGCGGTTCGTGACACATAGTGCTGGGTGTCAGCTGTGATAATCAGCTGACACCCGGCCGCGATCAGCGGTGCTCACCGCGTGGGCGCCGCTGATCGCGGTAGACGTACTATCCCGTCCATGGGCATAGGGGCCCGGGTCCCATGGACGGGATAGTACGTCGGATGTCAGGAAGGGGTTAAAGTATCTAATATATAAAGCTCAATGTGTGTGTGTATGTATGTATTTATGTCCGGGATTGGCATCCGCACCGTCACAGCTACAGCCACAAAATTTGGCACAGTCACACGTCTGGACCCCGAGAGCGTCATAGGCTATGTTGTGAGGCAAAATTTTAACCCCACGCGTTCCAGTTCACCAAACAATGTTGCCCCTATCTACATAATGGGGAAAAAGTGTATGTATTGGCATCTGCACTGTCGTAGCTACAGCCACAAAATTTGGCTGTCTGGACCCCGAGAGCGATGTACAAGAAGGAAAATGGGCCTATGCAAAAGTTTAGGCACCCTTGGAGATTTGTGTGCTCAGATAGCATAGCTTTGACCAAGGTTTTAGGCCTTAATTAACCTATTATGGGTTTGGCTTTGGCTCTCTCATGGTTATGAAACGCCAGGTGATGCAAATTTCCCAGCTTTATAAAAATCCCGCCTCGCCTAACCTTGTGCCAAAAGACAGCAGACATTGGTTCTTCTAAGCAGCTGCCTAGCACTCTGAAAATAAAAATAGTGGAGAACCACAAAGCAAGAGAAGGCTATAAGAAGATAGCAAAGCATTTCCAAGTTGCCCTTCCCACAGTTTGAAATGTATTTAAGAAATGGCAGTTAACATGAACAGTAGATGTTAAGATAAGGTCTGGAAGACCAAGCAAAATTTCAGTGAGGGCTGCTCATAGGATTGCTAGAGAGGTAAATCAGAACCCCTGCTTGACTGCAAAAAGCCATAAGAAAGATTTAGCAGATGTAGGAGCTGTGATACATTAATCTGCTGTTCAGAGACACCTACACAAGTATAGCCTTCATGGAAGAGTCATCAGAAGGAAATCTCTCCTGCGTCCTCGCCATAAAATTCAGCATCAGAAGTATGCAAAAGAACATCTACACAAGGCTGATGCATTTTGGAAGCAAGTTCTGTTGAGATTAAAATAGAACTCTTTTGCCACAATGATCAAAGGTATGTGTGGAGAAAAAAGGGCACTTAATTTTAGGAAAAAACTATCTAGCCAACTATTAAATATGGGGTTGGATCAATCATGCGCTGGGGTTGTGTTGCAGCCAATGGCACGGGGAACATTTCACGGGTAGAGGGAAGAATGGATTCAATGAAATTTCAACAAATTCTTAATGCAAATATAACACCATCTGTAAAAAGCTAAAATTGAAAATAGGATGGCTTCTACAAATGGATAATGATCCTTAACACACGTCAAAATCCACAGTAGACTACCTCAAAAGGCTCAAGCTGAAGTTTTTTACAATGGTCCTCACAGTTCCCTGATCAGAACATCATTGAAAATCTATGGCTAGACCTCAAAATAGCAGTCAATGCAAGACAACCTAGGAATCTCATAGAACTAGAAGAATTTTCCAAGGAAGAATGGATGACAAGCCCTCATACAAGAATTGGAAGACTTTTTGCTGGCTGCAAAAATGTTACAAGCTGTGATACTTGCAAAAGGGGGTGCTACTAGGTGCTAAAAATGCAGGGTGCCCAGACTTTTGCACCAGCTTTTTTTCCTTTTTGTAATTTTTATAATGTATAAGATGAAAATATATATTGTTTTGCCTAAAATATAAATTATGTCATCTTTAACTTTAGGCCTTATAGAGATCATTTAATCTTCAACTTGCTTAACTGTTCACTATAACAATAATTTTGACCAGGGGAGCCCAAACTTTTACATGCCACTGTATGTTCCCCATTCTACATGAAATAAAGTAAAACATAAAAAACATTCTTGTCATCTTTTTCTGCTTCCTCGAAGTGTGGCGTCCTATTCGTCGTCCTCTTCTTGGGACATGCGGGAGGGGTCCCGTTGACCCTAGTGTTTTTTTATTACCTGAAGAAGAAATTGGCTACACTTTGAAAGGAGTAGAAAAATAAAAGAAACTGTTATTTTATAATACTTCTGGTATTTCTTCACAAGCTGGCAGTGCAGATAGGGACCACAAACTATCGGTTAGGCGTCGGGTTCCTGCAGCGGCTCAGCAGGAATCCAGAGCTTCACATTCTGCGGTCTCTCATTGCCTTTTGACCGCAGAGGAGATTGCTCAGCAATCTCAGTTTCCCAGATGCTTTGCCCAGACCTGCTCTGTGGATCTGGCTGTTGCTGACACCTTCGGGTCAGCAATAGCAATGCAGGCTGCTTTACAGCAAAACGCTCCAGAGGCCAAGTCCTCTCATCGCACTACTGGGCATGCTCACGAGACGATCTCCCATTGGGGATCGGGAGTCACATGCTCAGGTCCTTCTCCTAATCTCATTGGTCCATCTCAGAGATCTGGAAGGTCCCGGAAGCGCACGGCTATAAAAGGTCTGCATGGCCACTCGGCCATGCACTAGTATAGTCTCTACTTGCTACTGTGTGACTGATGATGGATGCATGAACCTGCGAATGACTCATTAAGATCCCCTTCCTCTGAGTATGTATAGGGACTTAGCTTTAGAGTCTGCGCCAGCCAATGGCAAGCTACAAGCCACAACAGCATCCTCCACAGTGCTAGCGTCTGACAGTGCACCTGCTTCTGGGCATTGTCGTTTAGCGGCAGTGTCTGTCGCCGCGCTGCAGTCTGCAGCTCCTCTCGGCATCCGCAGTAGCGACGCCGTACGCACGGTAGGTCTAGAAGGACTCTGACTCTCAGCCTAGGGCCCAGCTCCTGTGACCACATACCGTGCGTGCACTTCTCTGAGACCTGTGAGTACAACAGGCTCCGTATTTATGTTAATGCCTTAGGCGTCTCTGTGAAGCCAACAGTGTATGCCCAGCGCACACCGGGTGATGTCCAACCCGCGTGCAATAATACCACCATATTTAGTGTTCTCCATTATTTAGCAGCAGTGTTAACACCTTCTGCACGGTGGACCCCGAGCAGCCAACGCACTTTATTATTTATTTATTTAGTGCGTTCCGCCGTTCCTAACACTATCCATGTTTTATTTACATTCGCCTGAAGTGTACTGCAGCGCTATCCGGCTTCCTGTGATGCAATACATGTCGCCAGCCAATCAGAGTCTGGCAGCTAACATTGACGTGTCTGCTATGGCAATGCATGACATCACTGCCATGAAACGTTAAATGAATGCTGTAAATAAGCCCATGAAGGCTGTGGCCCCATCTTATAAGCCAAAAATAGGGTGACAGATTCCCATTAAAAAGTATACCTGGCTGTAATTGTGTAGAAGGGTGAGCAAGAGATGCCTTGCTGCAAAGAAAAAAAAGTAGACTCTTATGAGAGGAGACATGATACATGGAGAATGGAGAAAAGAAAATGGAAAGTATAATTTCAGGGTGATAGACATTGTTTACAGCTAACGAGCCAGTAACCACCAATACTTTCACTGGATTTCTTTGAGTGCTGCTTCACTCTTCTATTTTTGCAGGTCATATTCGTAAATTTACTTGCTTCAATACAAATTGTGCAAAGGTTGGGGGGGGGGGCACTAAAATAATCATGTGCAGTGCAACAACTAGCCAAAGGCCAATCCTGGATGAAAGACGTGGCTTTGCGAGACTTTAGCAGAGTTCTTTCAGCACTTACCATTTGTTTCAATAAATTATTTTCACTGGGGATTTTTTTTAACATATTAAAAATGTTATATGAACACTGCAAATGAAGTTGCAACACCATCACGGAAAAGACATGGCACTATAATGAAAATCTCTGGCTCAATAGACATATTAATGATATGGAAAAATGGAAACAACATTTTCAAAACAGCTCTGTTTATTCAGTATCAAGCATGGTCCCCACACACATGCTGAATAGTTCATTAATGTCCATGGAACACAAC
Source organism: Dendrobates tinctorius (assembly GCF_039654945.1). Taxonomy (NCBI): domain Eukaryota; kingdom Metazoa; phylum Chordata; class Amphibia; order Anura; family Dendrobatidae; genus Dendrobates; species Dendrobates tinctorius. The sequence goes on from NW_027361711.1 coordinate 34,168,323, forward strand.
ATGCACCAGCAGACGACATTAAGTTGCAGTCTCTAAACATGCTGGACCTTACTCCATCCAGTTACCACGGGTGACCGCACAGTTCATTAACTGACCTTTGTCAGTGCATACAGCTCCCCCATACTTTGGGTTACCTTCAAGGAGCTTCCTGCTCCCCATGCTGACTCCTCGTCAGTCCTAGGTCCCCGAGGAAGCTGCCTAACTGGGATCACCATCCCGGACAGTGCTTTGCTTACCAGGCCACCCAACAGTCCAGATCCTCAGCAGGTCGGTAGCTTCATCAATGCAGTAGCCATCACAGGCTCTGCAGGTCCATGGCCTCACCCCGTGCTTGCAAGAATCTGGTCCACACATACACAGGACCTTCCAATAAAGAGACTTTCAGGACCTTACCCACTGACCATTCAGGTCCATACATGTTAGGCGTCGGGTTTCTGCAGCGACACAGCAGGAATCCAGAGCCTCACATGCTGCGGTCTCCCATTTGCCATCGACCGCAGAGGAGCTTGCTCAGCAGCCCTGTCGCTTCCGACGCTTTGCCCAGACCTGCTCTGTGGGTCTGGCTGTTGCTGCCACCTTTGGGCCAGCAATAGCAATGCAGGCTGCTCAGCAGCAAACCGCTCCAGAGGTTAAGTCCTTCCGTCGCTCCACTGAGCATCCTCACGAGACGATCTCCCATTGGAGATCGGGAGTCACATGCACAGGTCCTTCTCCAGATCTGATTGGTCCATCTCAGGGATCTGGAAGCTTCCGGAAGGTCCCGGCTATAAAAGGTTCGCATGGCCACTCGGCCATGCGCTAGTACACACTCTAGTTGCTAACTGTGTGAATGATGATGGATGTATGGACTTGCAAATTACTCATTAAGATTCTCCTCCCCTCTGATATTATGAGTGTGTATAGGGAACTAGTTTTAGAGTCAGAGCCAGCCAGCGGCAAGCTACAGGCCACAATACGCATCCTCCACAGTGTTAGCGTCAGACAGTGTGCCTGCTACCGGGCATTGTCCTTTAGCGGCAGTGTCTGTCGCCGCACGCACGGTAGTTCTAGAGGGACGCGGACCCTGTATCTTGGCCTCAAATCCTGTGACCATATACCGTGCCTGCATTCCACCGACTCCTGTGACGTCAACAGGCTCGTCCTTTGTATGTAACGCCTTGGCGCCTCTGTAAAGAAACAGAGACCGCCCAGCGCACTCCGGGTGACGTTCATCCCGCGTGCGTTATACCGCCATGTTAGGCGTCTGCCATTACCTAGCAGCAGTGTAACACCTTCTGCACGGTGGACCCCAGGTGGCGAATGCACTTATTATTTATTATTTAGTGCGTTCCGCTGTTCCTAACAATACACTCAGCCATGTGAACAGACCGCAGTCACATTATATAGCTGAAACCACCCCCATAGGTGGGTGCTGTATGTGTGGTTAGTCAGTCCTGCCCAGTTCTCTGACTAACCCTATTAGCCCCCCTAGTAAACTAAGCAAAACTCATGGAACTACAAGTCCCAGCACATTATTTCAGTTTTACAGGGCAGAGGACCTCTGTGACACATACAGGCCATTTATAATCATGCCGGTCACTGTCTCATCATCATAATCACAGATACGTCTGCAACTACCATGCCATTCTATGGCCTCAATACGCCTCCATGCGTATTCTGAGGAGCACATACAGCACCCCCTAGCTGTAACAGGGGTCACTGCCTCACATAGGGCACAAAAGAGAGTGTACAGACAGGACAGCGCGGGATCACAGCTCATTCTTTGAAGTAAAACATTGTTTAAAAACAGGCAGGGATATGTTTTACCTCACAAAAAGAATCAGCTGTGATCCCCTGCTGCCCTGTCTGTATACTCTTTTGCTTCCTCCCAAGCCCAGGAAATGTGGCATAATCAGACCAGGTTACTGTATGGTCAGACACAGCCATTGTATAGCACACAGCAAGGGCACATTTATACTGTAAGATTATCTCAGCACAGGAACATTTTATTTACACACTTCCAATTGTTAAACTTATTATTATTATTCAAAGATGTATTGATTAAAATGAACTTTTGATCTTGGGAAACCCTTTTAAAGTTTGTCTGAAGAATGTCTGCCACACTGAATCCACTTGGGCACGCAAATCATCAAGATCTGTTGTTGGCAGCTACCTTTGCCATTGTCCAGCAAGGATGTCTCAGATGTGCTCAATAGGAAACATGTCTGGAGAAGTTGAAGGCCATGGTAACACGTTTAGCTCATGGAGGATGGTCACATTTGCATCAACAGTGCATATCTTGCTGTGTCATGTAGCAAAATTGCTACTAGGACACTTCAGAAAAATGGCCATACCAGTGGATTCCACAACTAAATCCATGAAATATTAAGCTGTTAGTGTATCTGGAATGAAAAGTTAAGAGGTCCATCTAACGTACTTTATGTCACTCCACACCATAATCTTAAGGGAAGAACCTTTGTGACATTGTTGCCCACGTTATCTAGTTATTTTCAAATAATGGTAAATAGTGATCTATTCTGTACTGCAAGTAATATTATATGTCATAAAACAAGCCTAAGGTGTCAAAAAGTGTCAAAACAAACCATCAAAAGGTGTTTGCAAGACATTGGGCTATGGGCCAGATACCAAGCTATAGGTATTGCATGGACCTCACATCACTCCTCTCATCTTGGTGCACAGCAAAACAGCATTGAAAGCTAGAACAGAGGTCTATCATCTTCAGCAAGTGCTGCTTTTGTCTTAGATGTTATGATAGGTAGAAATTGGTCTAGAGACCATGTCGGCAACTTAACATCATGAAGAGACTGTTACGCCGCCATCTGCCCTCCAGTCCCAGGATACTTACCTCGCTCCTCGGTGTGCCATTAGCCGGGCTCCTCCGAGGGCTTCAACTCCACTTCTGACTTGGCAGGCGTGTCGAGGGTCCCATCCGTCGGGCACACGCACCCGGCTGATTATGCCTCGGCCGCGCGCCTCCTCTGCTTCTTATGCAGCCTGACCTGGAAGTACCCTCCACCTGGCAGCTGCAACAGGTACATCAAGCCGCTTCCTGTTTTGGGAAGTGCCTGATTATTACCTTTGCATCTGTGCTGGACCAGTCTTGGTTCCAGCAAGGGTGCTCCTCTGTATTCAGGTCCCAGTGTGCATCCTAGTGCACTCTGCTCTCCTATTTCCAGTGTGCCTCCCAGCACGCGATCTGCATTCTCCTGTATCCAGTGTGCTTCCCAGTGTGCGCTCTGCTCTCCCCTATATCCAGTGTGCTTCCCAGTGCATGCCCTGCGCTCTCCTGCACCTGGCATACTTCCTAGTGCGTGCTCCATGCTCTCCTGTACGCATTCTGCACGCTCCTGCACTCCGTTTGCTTTCTCCATAACCCAGTGTGCTTCTCCATACTCGCCCTGCTGACTTCAGTCTCTTGTGTGCCTTTTTCCCTAGCCTCCTTCGAGCCGACCTCCTGGTACCAACAGTATTGCCGATGTATTGAACACCGCAATCGCAAGTGACCTTTTATATCACTCCCTTTGTACTGCAGTTAATAAATTCCTTAATTTTGTAGATTCTCTCCATTACATTACTCGCAAAGTTATTCCCTTCTAGGATGTGGGGACATGCCACACAATGGCCACATATATAGCAGCCCTTTAGGTCACTAGACAGCCATGTGGTGGCTGTGGGCTTTCTAAAGTGGCATGTACAAGTCTATCATTAAGTTACCTTCTTTTCTTGTAGGTGATTTGGGGAAATTTGGTTAATTTGGCATCAATATAAGTAGGATGGACCAGTGTTTATTAAAAAATTATTTTACGAATGCCCCAAATGTTGTTTTAAATCAAGTTACACCTGTATCCATTGGTCTGGGTTTTGGATTTAATAATTCTGATCTATTTCTCCTTTTTGCCTCTTTATAGGCCTTTTTTAAGATGCTTTGCGGATACCTCCTTTCCAGGAACCTATTCCTAAGTTCCCCAGCTTGGGTGTCAAAGAGTTTTTCAGTTGGTCAGTTTCTACGCACCTTCAGGTACTGCCTTTTTGTGATACCTCTTTTTAGATGATTTGGGTGATTACCATTCCATTGGTGGCTGTGGGTTTTCTAAATGTCGATGTTTTCATCTCACCATTTGAACTCTTCTTGATCACTATGTCGAGGAATGGCAAGGAGGAAAAAATAAAAGAATACACAGGGATCTGCCGTGTGCCCGATGGCCCCCACAACCGAAAGTGCCAGACGCTCCGGCAGGTAGTTACCGCGTGTGTGCCACCTAAGACAGACCGGGTGACCCATCTAGAACTGTGACATTCCTCACCCGTATACTACTGTTGAGCTGAGTCACCCTCTGGCAGTGTTACAGACTGTGCTGCCCTCCGCACGACGAACTTTGTACCCAGGACCCCGCACAAGGCAACAATGACTCATCGCCATCGCCGGGAACCCGACCCGAAACTTCTTCAGGACGACACCGGAATCATCATGCGACAGTTGCAGAGGCGCCAACGTTGGAACCTAAGACTCTGCAGCCAGGAAGCTGTCGGACTGATAAGATAACTCTTTCATGAACAGTAGCTTTACCTGTTGTGAGTTCATTTTCCCCTCCGTCACTGAGGCCTGGTGAACTCCCTATTCTAGTGAAGGAAGGTGGTGAGCCTGATTGTCAGACACCTGGGACTGATGAAGACGATTGGCTGAGTGGAGTCACTGACTGGATTTAAGGCAGCTTACGCCCTTTCTGCCCTGCGGGTGATTTCTCTGTGGACTCTTGGACACCAGTCTGATTCCTGCTCTCCTAAAGCTAAGTTTTCTGTTTTGCCTTTTGCATCTAAGATTTGTTTTTGTTTTTTCTTGCTTTTTGGATTCTGCCACTCCCTGCTGGAGTGTGCAGTGTTCCTTGGGCTCTGTCTTCTGAAAGTACCTGAGCGCTGATTTAGTTTTTGAAGCTTAGTTGCTTCAGGGCCATTTTTATATCAGCTTGTTGGCTTTTGTCTCTGATAGGGTATTGGCAGATTGCAGACAGCAGCCTTCCTATCCGTTCCTATCTAGGTAGTTTTTGGGCCCCGTCTTTGCTCAGCCTGTCTTTCTGTCTGTGTAAGTGTTTTCATCTTGCTTCACCATCATTATATGTGGGGGGCTGCCTATTGTTTTGGGGTCTGCTCTGGGGCAGTTAGATTTCCCCTTTCCTTCCTTAGGCCTATGTATCTCTCCGGCTGTGATCGAGGAGTCTAGGTCATCGTAGGAACCCCCCCACGGCTACTGCTAGTTGTGTTGATAGGTTCAGGGGTCTGCAATCTGATAGTTGCCAACTTCTCTGGTTTTCAGGACTTAGCTAGCATTTCTGTTTTTGCCTCCTACGGTGACTCAATCATAACAGAATCACCCGCCCAACCGCAGATCCTGGGGTACTCAATAGCAGGAAAGAATTGTGTTTAAAAAAAAAAAAAGGTGTATATTCTTTCCTCTATATCTCTGAGGCCGTAGGGGGAATTTTTTTTTCTCTCAATGGAGATAAAGCAAGTGTCTGATCGTGTGGAGCAGCTCGCTGCTGAAGTGTGAGGAATTTCCTCCTATCTTGCTCGTTCACATGCTGTTGAACCAAAGATCCCCACACCTGATGTATTTTTTGGGGATCGATCTAAATTTTTGAGTTTCAAAAATAATTGTAAATTATTTTTTGCTTTGAAGCCTAACTCGTCAGGGAGCCCTGCGCAGCAGGTTAAAATTGTCATCTCTTTGCTGCGCAGCGATCCCCAGGATTGGGCGTTTTCTTTGAAACCAGATGACCCTATGCTGACTAATGTGAACGCATTTTTTCAAGCCTTGGGGTTGCTGTACGACGAACCTAATGCTATTGATCAGGCTGAAAAGACCCTGTTAGCATTGAACCAGGGTCGAGAATCTGCAGAGTTGTACTGTCAAAAGTTCCGAAAGTGGGCGGTCCTTACTACCTGGAATGATAGTTCCTTGGCTGCTCTCTTTCGGAAGGGTTTGTCAGAAGCCGTAAAAGATACTATGGTGGGATTTCCTGTTCCTTCTGGTCTGGACGATTCTATGTCTTTAGCCATTCAGGTTGATCGGCGTTTACGTGAACGCAGGATTACACGAGAGGTGTTGCCACCGGTTGAACAGACGTCTGAACCTATGCAATGTGATAGAGTTTTGTCTAAGGCGCAACGTCAGGAATTCAGAAGGCGTAATAAGCTGTGCTTTTTCTGTGGCGATGCCTCACATGTTATTTCTGTTTGTCCTAAACGTGTGAAACACTTTGCACACACGTTTTCTGTTGGTGGGGTTCAGCCTAAGTTTCTTTTGGCGATTACTCTGATCTGTTCCCTGTCCACATTTTCCGCCAAGGCTTTTGTGGATTCGAGAGCAGCGCTAAACCTAATGGACTTGGATTTTGCTAAACGTTGTGGATTTCCGTTGACACCTATGCAGACGCCTATCCCTTTGAGGGGGATTGATGCTACCCCTCTGGCTAAAAATGAACCTCAGTTTTGGACCCAGTTGGTCATGCGGGTCGCCCCAGACCACCAAGAAAATTGCAGATTTTTGGTGTTGCATGGTCTACATGATGCCGTTGTTCTGGGGTTTCCCTGGTTGCAGATTCATAATCCAGTTTTGAATTGGAAGTCTGTGTCCGTGGTGAGTTGGGGTTGCCGGTGTACCTTTAGTGAGGCTCCGGTTTTTTCCACCTCTCCTCAGTCGCATGAGGTTCCTGACTATTTGGCGGACTACTATGATGTATTTAGTGAGAATGAGTCTGCGTCATTGCCTCCTCATAGGAGTTATGACTGTGCAATTGAACTAAACCCGGGGTGTAAATTTCCTAAGGGTCGGCTCTTCAATTTATCTGTACCCGAGCACGAGGCTATGCGGTCCTATATTAAGGAGGCGTTGGAGAAGGGTCATATTAGACCATCCTCTTCACCCTTAGGTGCCGGTTTTTTTTTTGTGGCCAAGAAGGATGGTTCTTTAAGGCCTTGTATTGATTATCGTGCCATCAATAAAATTACTATTAAATATCAGTATCCGTTACCCCTGATTTCGGATCTATTCTCTAGAGTCAGAGGTGCTTGCTGGTTTACCAAGCTTGACCTCAGGGGGGCGTATAATCTTATTTGCATTAAGCAGGGGGATGAATGGAAGATGGCGTTTAATACTCCGGAGGGACATTTTGAGTACCTGGTAATGCCTTTTGGGCTCACTAATGCCCCTTCTGTCTTCCAGTGCTTCATGAACGATATTTTCCGAGACTTTGTCGATAAATTTTTGATTATCTATCTGGATGATATTTTGATCTTCTCCAAGGATTGGGATTCTCATGTGGAACATGTTCGGACTGTGTTCCGGATCTTGAGAGAGAATTCTCTGTATGTCAAAGGATCAAAATGCCTTTTTGGAGTACAGAGAATTTCATTTTTGGGATTTATTTTGTCTCCGTCAACTATTGAAATGGACCCGGCCAAGGTACAGGCCATTTATGATTGGGTTCAGCCCACTTCTTTGAAGGCCCTCCAGAAGTTTTTGGGTTTTGCTAATTTTTATCGGAAATTTATAGCAAAATTTTCTAGTATTGCCAAACCATTGACTGACCTGACCAGGAAGGGTGCGGATGTGTTGAATTGGTCTCCGGAGGCGGTTGCTTCCTTTCAGGAGCTGAAGCGTAGATTTACCTCCGCCCCGGTTCTGCGGCAACCTGATGTCTCACTCCCGTTCCAGGTAGAGGTGGATGCTTCTGAGATTGGTGCAGGAGCGGTGTTGTCCCAAAAGGATCCGGTAACATCTAAAATGAATCCCTGTGCTTTCTTTTCCCGTAAGTTCTCTTCATCTGAACGTAACTATGATGTGGGGAATCGGGAACTGTTGGCCATGAAATGGGCATTTGAGGAGTGGAGACATTGGCTGGAGGGAGCCAAACATCAAGTTGTGGTCCTCACTGACCACAAAAATTTGATTTACCTAGAGTCGGCTAAACGCTTGAACCCTAGACAGGCTAGGTGGGCCTTGTTTTTTACACGTTTTGATTTTGTGGTCTCTTTCCTTCCTGGAACTAAGAATGTCAAGGCAGACGCCCTCTCTAGGAGTTTCTTTGCTGATTCTCCTGTGGTGACCAAGCCTGCCACCATCTTAGGCGAAGGGGTAGTTCTTTCTGCCATCTCGCCTGATTTGAGACTTGCTCTGCAAGAGTTCCAGGAGGACAAACCTGAGCGTTGCCCCAGTGGAAAGTTGTATGTTCCTGACCAGTGGAAGAAGAGAGTGATGTCTGAAGTTCATTGCTCTGCATTGGCTGGTCATCCAGGTATTTTTGGTACTAGAGATCTGGTGAGTCACTCTTTTTGGTGGCCCACCTTCTGTGGGACTTGCTCCCGGTCTAAATCTTGTTCTCGCTCTAGTGGGTTGTTGATGCCTTTGCCGGTCCCCAGGAGGCCATGGACCCATATTTCAATGGATTTCATCTCTAATATGCCGGTCTCTCAAAGAATGACTGTTATTTGGGTGATTTGTGATAGGTTCTCTAAGATGGTTCATCTTGTACCACTCCCTAAGTTGCCATCTTCCTCTGAGTTGGTGCCCCTGTTTTTGCAACAGGTGGTTCGCTTGCACGGGATTCCTGAGAACATTGTATCTGACAGAGGAGTTCAATTTGTGTCTAAATTTTGGAGGACGTTCTGTTCCAAGTTGGGAATTCAGTTGTCCTTCTCCTCTGCTTTTCACCCTCAGACCAATGGGCAGACAGAGAGAACAAACCAGACCTTGGAGTCGTATTTGAGATGTTTTATTTCCGCTGATCAGGATGATTGGTTTTCATTTTTGCCCTTGGCCGAATTTGCGTTAAATAATAGAGCTAGTTCTGCCACTTTGATGTCACCTTTTTTTTGTAACTTTGGTTTTCACCCTCGATTTTCTTCAGGGCAGGTGGAGCCTTCTGCCTGCCCAGGTGTTGACACTGTGGCGGAGAGAATGCACCAGATCTGGGACCAAGTGGTGGATAAGTTATCTCTCTCCCAGGAAAAGGCCCAGCGGTTTTCCAATCGACATAGGACCTTTGGTCCCCAGTTTAAGATTGGTGATATGGTGTGGTTATCATCAAAAAATATTGCTATGAAGGTGGCTTCTCCTAAGTTTAAGCCTAGATTTATTGGACCTTACAAGATTTTGGAGATTATTAATCCGGTCTCTTTTCGTTTGGCTCTTCCTGTCACATTTAAAATCCATAATGTGTTCCATAAGTCCTTGTTTAAGAGGTTTGTTGAGCCAGTTGTGCCTGAGGTGGCACCTCCGGACCCTGTATTGGTTGAAGGTAACTTGGAATATGAGGTAGAGAAAATTCTGGATTCCCGTCTGGCTAGACGGAGACTCCAGTATTTGGTTAAGTGGAAGGGTTATGGTCAGGAGGATAATTCCTGGGTCTCTGCCTCTGATATTCATGCCAAAAGATTGGTGCGTGCCTTTCATCGGGCCCACCCTGATCGCCCTGGTAGCGTTGTTGAGGGTTCGGTGACCCCTCCTCAAGGGGGGGTACTGTTGTGGAGTTCATTTTCCCCTCCGTCACTGAGGCCTGGTGAACTCCCTCTTCTAGTGAAGGAAGGTGGTGAGCCTGATTGTCAGACACCTGGGACTGATGAAGACGATTGGCTGAGTGGAGTCACTAACTGGATTTAAGGCAGCTTACGCCCTTTCTGCCCTGCGGGTGATTTCTCTGTGGACTCTTGGACACCAGTCTGATTCCTGCTCTCCTAAAGCTAAGTTTTCTGTTTTGCCTTTTGCATCTAAGATTTGTTTTTGTTTTTTCTTGCTTTTTGGATTCTGCCACTCCCTGCTGGAGTGTGCAGTGTTCCTTGGGCTCTGTCTTCTGAAAGTACCTGAGTGCTGATTTAGTTTTTGAAGCTTAGTTGCTTCAGGGCCATTTTTATATCAGCTTGTTGGCTTTTGTCTCTGATAGGGTTTTGGCAGATTGCAGACAGCAGCCTTCCTATCCGTTCCTATCTAGGTAGTTTTTGGACCCCGTCTTTGCTCAGCCTGTCTTTCTGTCTGTGTAAGTGTTTTCATCTTGCTTCACCGTCATTATATGTGGGGGGCTGCCTATTGCTTTGGGGTCTGCCCTGGGGCAGTTAGATTTCCCCTTTCCTTCTTTAGGCCTATGTATCTCTCCGGCTGTGATTGAGGGGTCTAGGTCATCGTAGGAACCCCCCACGGCTACTGCTAGTTGTGTTGATAGGTTCAGGGGTCTGCAATCTGATAGTTGCCAACTTCTCTGGTTTTCAGGACTTAGCTAGCATTTCTGTTTTTGCCTCCTACGGTGACTCAATCATAACATTTACCTATTACCTCACCCTGAGCCCATACCGTGCTAAAATCACTTGCTATACCCCTGCTTAATCCATTACCTCCCTGCGTGGAGTATACCCCGGTTAATAAATCTGTTAACCCTTGCTCTGCCTCCTGTCCGTCACTGCATCCCGCAACCTGCTCACACTTGGCATAGTTGGCAGCATGCAATACAACAGCACGGAGGCGGCCAAGCAGTTGGGGTGGGCCCTAGGTCCAGCATATCCCTGGGGGCGATGTTGAGCAACCTCCTGAAGTTTACTGGGAATAATACCATGCTATGGAGCTGGACTGAGGGGATCAGGGGGATGTTGAGGATGCACCTCATGACCCCTTCATTAGAAGCAGTGGTTTCCATGATGGCTTTAGATGGAGAGGCAAGGGATTCTGTCATGCTACGACTCCCCTGGCAATGAGACACCTTTAACAAGGTGTTGTAAATACTGGAGGAAACCCATGGAGACCCCCACGGACTTAGAGGAGTTACGTATGTGCTTATTTTGATGGGGTCAAAGGAAGGGGAAGACGGTGACCCAGTACATAAACGCACTACAGGAGATCCATACTGCCATTACTAGAAAAGACGACATAGGCATAGGGTCTACTGATATAGTGTTGCGGGACCAGTTGGTGACAGGCTTGCAAGATGTGCTGTCGAAACAGGCTTTGCGAGAGCGCTTGCGGGTAAATCCACGCATTACCTTTTCTGAGGTGGGGAGTGAAGCGCACACGCGTGAGCAGGAGCAGGAGGTGACAGTCCCAGTGGGGAAGGTCTGGAGCAGAGAGGTATCTGGCCACCGAAATAAGATGGGTGGAAGAGTTGTGGAAGGAAATTCAGGATATACGAGAAGAGTTGGCTGATTCAGAAAAGAAACCAGCAGTTTCATCAAATCCGCCTGGGGGCAGAAATGGTCCTGAACCTCATTGTGAAACAAGAACGTCCTGCTGAGAAGAACTCCCCACATGCTACAACTGCGGTGAAATTGGACATTTGGCTCGGGGGTGCGCACGACGAAGTAGGTCCCTCCACCTCCGTCCGTTAAACTAGGAGGCTTTAAGCTTGGGCGACGCTGTCCGGAGCCTGAACAGTCAAGGAGGAGTATCAGAAGTCCCACAAATCTAGTTTCCATGTGTCCACTCATCTGGGCTGAAATTGTTGGTCGGGCTGCGTTGTCTGGTAGACACTGACTCGCAGGTGACCACGATGCCTGAAACATACTTCCGGCAACACTTCCCCGAGGTGATGCGGCCTGAATGGGGCCGAGTGATAAAGTTGACGGCTGCCAATCACTTGCCCATCCTAGTCGCAGGGGTGGTCTGGATGCAAATAACCATCTGCAGTATAGACCTGGGCCGAAAGGGAGTGGTGCTGACCGCTGGTGATGCAGCTAAAGGACATGCTGTCACTCTAGGGATGAACATGCTGAATGAATTCGGAAGTCTTCTCATCAACAAGTCCCCAGATGTGTTCCTGAAACAGTGGAGCCCTCGCACTCCCCAAAGGAGAGTGTTTCAACAGCTAATCCTTGCAGCCCAAGCCCTAGAGACCTCTACTGATGGGAAGATGTTGGGAAAAGTGATTGGTTGAGGCTGGAGCAATCTTGTTTTGCCACCAGGACAAACCATGCTTACTCTGCCCGTCCGGACTTGTACCCCTCTGTAAGGAGTCGAGATAGAGATAGCGCCAGCTATTATGGAGCAACTACCTCCAGGGCTCCTTGTTGCACGGATGTTAGCCACTGTTCATGACCGGACGGGCCCAGGGCGATGTGTTAATTTGGGAGAAAGGAATATCACGCTCCCATCCAGGAGTGAAGTAGCGCAACTTCTGAGCATGCCGGAAGAACTGATAACACCACAGGCCGTGCAATTGACGGTGAAACAAGGAGATCCTTGGACCGTGGCTGTAGACATGTCTTCAGTACCAGAACCTCAGCACCTGTGGGAGGGGTGCCATATACTAGAACAAATGCAGGCCGAATTGACAGAACTTACATCGCAACAGGTCCAGCAGGTAGAAGCTCTATTAGGGCGATATCAGCATGTGTTTGCACGTCATGAGGATGATTTTGGCTGCAGTACAGCAATCACCCACGAAATTCCAACTGTAAATGCACCTATAAGAGAACGGTACCGATAAATTCCACCGCAAATGTACCAAGAGGTGAAAGGAATGCTGACACAGATGCTACAGAGTGGTGTTCTCTGAAAGAGTCAGAGACTGTGGGCTGCTCCCATCGTGCTGGTGTGAAAGAAAGATGGAACTTTGCGTTTTTGTGTGGACTATCGTAAACTCAATGCTTGCACTGTGCGAGATTCCTATCCGCTACCAAGGATTGTTTGTCCTCGGAACCGCAAAATACAGTACTTCTCATTGTTAGATCTAGCCAGTGGCTATTGGCAAGTACAGATGTCTGAGCAGGACTGAGCAAAGACGGCCTTTATACTTCCCATGGGTCTATTCGAATTCAACCGGATGCTGTTCAGCCTGGCTAATGCTCCTGGTACTTTCCGGCGACTGATGGAGTGGTGTTTAGGTGACTTGAGCCGTGAGGCCACACTCATCTATTTAGACAATATGATCATGTATGCTGTCTCAATCGAAGAACATCTCCAAAGACTGAAACAGATGTTGAGCCATCTTCAAAGACATTTTTTGAAAGTGAAGCCTCAGAAGTGTCATCTGTTTCGCACCCAGATTGAGTACTTGGGACATGTCGTCTCTGCTGAAGAGGTGAGACTGTCCCGTGAGAAAATTGCTGCAGTACAGGATTGGCCTACCCGGAAGATGGTGAAAGATGTACGGGCCTTCTTGGGACTTACCAGGTATTATCGGCGATTCATAAAGAACTTTACTCGCATAGTGAACCCGCTGTTAGAACTTTTGAAAGGGTTGCCATCTGGCGAGAAAAACAGAACTATTCCTTGGTGAGAATGCCAGGAGAAAGTGTTTCGTGATCTGAAGGTGGCTTTGACTAAAGCGCCAGTGTTAGCCAATTTCTCACAACCGTTTATTCTCCACACTGATGGAATCCTGCATGGCCTTGGAGCTGTGCTGTCCCAGATCCAATAAGGAAAAGAACGAGTAATCGTCTACGTGAGTCGGTCTCTCCATGACTCCGAAAGAAATCCAGGCAATTATAGTTCGTTCTAACTGGAGCTGTTGGCATTAGTGTGGGCTATGAAGGAGAAGTTTGCTGAATAATCGACTGGCTCTGAAGTCCTGCTACGCACTGAAAATAACCCTTTAGCCCAATTTGAAAATGCAAAACTAGGAGCTCTGGAGCAACGTTGGGTGGCTCGAATGGCAAATTATCGATATAAAATCGTCTACAAGAGAGGAGCTGAGAATACTCAGCAGACGCCTTATCCAGAATGACAACTGAGAAACCTGGGCCCAACCGAGATTAAAAGCTAGAAGCATAAGAGGTCCCTGGATTCCAGAATTCTGCCAGAACGTTGGCAGCTATGCATGATGAGTGGGTCCGGTTTGTTTTGCCCATTATCGTGCAGCAAGTTAATTCATAGTTTAGTACCAGTTATAACCATTAGATGTCATTAGTTGCCCATTTATCCTGTTCCTGGATAAAATGAGCATTTCTGTTTAAACAGTGACTTCTGATTAGAACTGCTCCCTTAGTTTCCCAGGCAAGAAGGCTTTCAGACATATTTCCCCAGACCTTTGAGTCTTACACATGTGTTCCTGGCACTCTCTCCCTACAAATCACTGCTCCTGACAAGCGGATTCCAGTGAGGGTCAAACATACCTACATGTTTGTGTTAGAACAGTTATGCAGCCACCGTGTAGCATACTGTGTTGTTAGGCATGTTGTTGTTTTCTCTGTATGCAGATAGATGCATGTCTGTATAATTAGTAAAATGCTGGCAGCCTGAACTCGCTCTAGATAGCCATGTTAGCTGTATCTCTGTGTTATGCTGTGTTATGTGCTATCTCTGTAATGTCCCTGTTATTCATGTTATTGCATCCTGTATCATGCTGTAATGTGCCAAGTACTGATACACTATTATTCCCTCATGCTGAATTCCACACAGCACCATACATGGAGGAAGGCAGAACATGGTTACAGCAAGAAGATGGGGAACTTGCTCAAATGAGACAGTGGGTAACGCTATAGTAACTTCCCTGTCAGAGAGAGAGAGAGAGACGCCCTGTCCCTGGGGAGTCTGCAGATCCTTCGGCAGTGGGAAAGGCTCAAACCGAGGAATGAGCTACTGTATCTGAAGATCCAACGTCAACGTGAGCTGGGTGTCACCTGGCAGGTGTTGATACCTGAGGTGCTGCTATCTAAGGTGGGTACAGAAGCGCATGAAAGAGAACCTCACTTTGGTCCGTAGAAGACCTTCCAGTGACTGCAAAGATTAGATTATCATTCTCGGCTGAAGGCCATGTTGGAAGAGACCTGTTGGCTATGTAGAAGCTGAGAATTAGCAAAACCTCCAAAGCAGAGAGCTCCCACACAGACCATTGTGACCGCTGCTCCTCTGGAAGTACTGATAATAGACTATCTGACAATTGGCCGGCTCATCAAGGATATGAACATTGAACATTGTCTGGTGATGATGGACCACTTCACGAAGTTCACCGTTGTGACCCCAACACGTGATAAAACTGCTGAATCCACTGCACATGCCATCTGCAAGAATTTCATTCAGGTGTACGGCTGCCTGAAGCGAATCCACTCCGGTCATGGCACCTGTTTTCTTGGGCGTGTGATGGAAGAATTGCACCGCCTGTACCAGATCAAAAAATCTCGGACAACGCCTTACCACCCTCAGGGAAATGGAGCCTGTGAACAGTTCAACCACACTCTGATTCAGATGTTAAGGATGCTGGAGGAAGATCGAAAGCCCAGGTGGCCTGAATTCGTAGCTGAGTTAGTGTGGGTGTACAACAATCGATTACATCACACCACCGGTTACACTCCATATACCCTGCTGTTTGGCTATCCAGGAAGAGAGATTACCAAGCTGGAACTGGATCCAGAGGAAGACTACCCACGGACGAGAGTGTCCACCTGGGTCAGAGAACATCATCATCGTTTGTAGACACTACATCGTCTGGAGCAGACCAGATTTCAGGAACTAGAGCATTCAAAGACAACTCCTCTGTGAGGGACAGCTCTCCAAGCTGGGAACTGCATTTTAGTCTGAGATAAACATCCTCGAGACAAGCTGTAGTACCGGTGGGAGAAGACCCCGTATCGGGTGAAGAGGAAAATTAACTCAGAGGGCCCGTCTATGAAATCCAACCTGAAGAGGAAGAAAATGCTTCCACTCGAATAGTTTACTGGAAAATGCTACGACCCTGTTTGTCAAGAGATCCTGACCAAATAGAAGAGGTGCAAAGTGTTCCTGAAATATCCCCTCCCGTCGTATTGTGAAGAAGAGGAAGGTCCTGAACAACCGCCTGTAGATCCAAGAGAGGGGAAAGTGCCTGAAGTTCCTGAGGTGCCTGAAGTCCCTGAAGTGGCTGTTCTGTTGGAAACGGGCGTGTCTCTGCCCTCACCGTGTACAACCTGACTCGACTACCCAACTTGACTTGGCTACTCCTTCTGACTTTCGGCGCTCCGAACGGGCAACAGCCGGGATACCCCCAACAGATACAATCAAAACCAATTTATTTGGCAACAAATCGTTCAAGGAATAGGAGAATGTCAACATGTATTACAAGAGCTCTCACCCGTGGAATGGCAAGCAAAAGTAGAGGGGGAGTGTATGAAGATGGATCTGACAGGGGGTATCTCTCTTGTGCCAGTTCCGAAACTGTCGGGGCTGTCACCATTGTTGTCCGGGGGAAAGCTTTCCAACCTGGACCGACCTTTGCACTCGACAGCAGAGGGCATGACTATGATAAAAGGGTCTGTGCATGGGAAAGGGAGAGGAGACTTGGTGGGAAGACAGGGGAAAAATGGTACACAATCCCCTGAGCACTGTGGTAGCGCAGTCCCACGCTATAGATTCCCTGCATCCAGGTACACTGACTGTGGACAGAGATCTGCCGTGTGCCCGTTGGCCCCCTCAACCGAAAGTGCCAGACGCTCCAGGCCGATTGTTACCATGCGCGTGCCACCTAAGACAAACCAGGTGACCCATCTAAAACCGTGCTATTCCTCACCCATACACTACTGTCGAGCTGAGTCACACTCCAGCAGTATTACAGACTGCGCTGCTCTCCACGACGAACCTTGTACCCAGGACCTTACACAAGTCAACAAGGACTCATCACCATCACCGGGAACTGAACCCCCAACTTCTTCAGGATGACACCGTAATCATCACGCACCGTTGGAACCTAAGACTCTGCAGCCAGGAAGCCATCGGACTGATGAGTTAACTCTTTCGTGAACAGTTGCTTTACCTATTACCTCTCCGTGCACCCATACCGGGCTAAAATCACTTGCCATACAATTGCTTAACCCATTACCTCCCTGCGTGGAGTATACCCCTGTTAATAAATCTGTTAACCCTTGCTCTGTCTCTTGTCTGTCACTGCATCCCGCAACATGCTCGCAATAGCTTGCCAAGGTGTGTGAGTATGTGTATTTCTAAGCATGTTGCTTATACTGGTTGCTGAATTTATTTCAATGTTTTAAAATTTTTGTTTCCATTTTTTCATCTTGTGCATATCAACAACTTGTGTATAGATCTTGCGATTTACAAAATTCAACAACATTTCCTTCTTAGTATTGCAATTTCAATTTCTTAGTGTGTGTATATATACAACTCTGGCAAAAATTAAGAGACCAACATCAAAACCCTGTCATGGACAGCCCATTCTCCAGACCTGAACCCCACTGGAAACCTCTGGAATGTAATCAAGAGGATGATGGATAGTCACAAGCCATCAAACAAAGAAGAACTGCTTAATTTTTTGAGCCAGAAGCAGTGGGAAAGACTGGTGGAAAGAATGCCAAGACGCATGAAAGCTGTTTTTAAAATCATGGTTATTCCACAAAATATTGATTTCTTAACTCTTCCTGAGTTAAAACATTAGTATTGTTGCTTCTGAAAGATTATGAACTTGCTTTCTTTGCATTATTTGAGGTCTGAAAGCACCATTTATCCTTTTCAGAAAAAACAAAGCAAAATTTATTGCTTGGAAATTTGGAGACATGTTGTCAGAAGTTTGTAGACTAAAAGAACATTTGACTCAAAAATATACTGTACCTATAAAGAGAAAAATCAGACAAACTGAACATTTGGAAGTGGTCTCTTAATTTTTGTCAGAGCTATATATTACTCACAAAAAGTTAGGAAAATTTGGCTTTCGGGTGAAATTTAAGGAAAATATAAAAAGTTCATGCCACAGTGATATTTTATCACAAAAATTGGACATTTGCGCAAAAGCATGCAATGGTGATTTCCTCAGCTCAAACAATTTATTTAAACAAAAGCCAACAATAGTGGTGGGTATACAACCCAAATAATGTCAAAGTCTCAATAACGTGTCATGTGGCCGTGAGCATCATTTACAGCTTGACAACGATGTCTCATGCTGTTCACAAGTCGAGTTATTGTCTACTGAGGGATGGCATCCCACTCTTCTTGAAGGGTGGCCCTCTGGTCATTAAGGTTCTGGGTTACAGAGGTACGAGTCTCTACATGGCAACTCAGCTGATCCCATAGGTTTTCTATTGGATTCAGATCTGGAAAAAGTGCAGGCCACTCCATTTGAGATACCCCCATCTCCATCAGCTGGTTCCTAATAATGCAACCTCAATGAAATGGAGCATTAGGATCCACGAAGATAAAATTAGGCCTGTGTTGTTCATGCAGAGGCACAATGACTGGATTATTGATGTTATTAAAGTAGTAGGAGCTTGTCACTGTTTCATTTACAAAGTGTAGGGCAGTTCTGTATTGACTAGACAAACCTTCCCACAATGAAACACCACCATAATAGGCTCATTTGGTGACAACAGTGGCTGAGGCATAGTATTCTCCTTGACGTCTCTAACATTGATGGCGCCCTTCATTTTCTGCTCAGCACTAATCGACTTTCATCAGTGCACAGCACTGAGGCCCACTGGTCCCTCGTACAGTGTAGATGCTCCTTGGCACATGCAAGATGATGACACCTGTACCTAGTGGTGTGGTCAGGTATCCTTGCATGTTGTCTAGCATGCAGACCACGCTGCTGTAAACGGTTTTGAATTGTCTGACATGACATTTGGGTGCCTCTCACCTCTCTTAAATTTGTCTGGTGTTGTGTGGCATACATCATCCTGTTACAAAGAACATTGTTCACAATGAATCAGTCATCAGTGTGGAAATGTGGCCAAAGGACTTCTATTTTATGCCTTGCTGTGATTGCTCTAGGCTCTCAATATCTCTACTGCTACCTACTAATGACATTCTGTGACAATATAAGCTCAGTGGC
The DNA here is from genome assembly GCF_039654945.1 of Dendrobates tinctorius. Lineage (NCBI taxonomy): Eukaryota > Metazoa > Chordata > Amphibia > Anura > Dendrobatidae > Dendrobates > Dendrobates tinctorius. Next base: position 34,187,045 of record NW_027361711.1, read on the forward strand.
CACTTCTGTGTGAGAACATCCTGCTTGAAGCCACTCAACGGCGAGATACTGTTGATCAATTGTTAGTTATTGTATAATTAAATACCTTACCGCGCTATACTGAGCAGATATAAAAAACAGAAACAAGGGACAAGGAAAAAAAAAGGGGGGGGGAAAGAGGGGGTTTATAAACCAATACTTACTTTTAATTGAAGGGATTTTGAGGAATATTCTTAGTGATATAGGGCGTTTGTCTGGCGGATACCTCGCCTGTGATGTTGTATTCGTGATTTCTTGTAGTGATCAGTGATACTGATAAAAGAATATATTAATAGGATTAAAATATCAGTAGTGTTAATATCCTATACTAAACCTAAATAAATTAACTGTACTCACTATGATTTACTGAATATTGCTATTTCCTTCAGGTTGGTACCGTGGTGTTTACTGTGGTGCTTGCTGATAGCCCACTTTCACAGTGCTGACCAAATAAAATTAAATACAATTAGTATTAATAACCGTGATAAAGAATCACAGCTATGGAGTAGCCGCTGCACTTACTTATATTTGTATGTAAGAAGTAAGCAGGAACAGTATCCTCTCATGTAAGCATTGTAATGAGGCTTTAGCTGTAAAGAAACTTTCACTTGTAGAGTGCTTGTGGTAATTCCTGCTAGTTGGATGAAGCAGGAGCAGGGTTTGCTGGTTATGTCAGGCACTAGACAGGAAGAAAACCACTTGATATAGTGATGTTATAGTAAACGGTCAGTCCGAACAGGACTTACTTACTTGTACCGCTTGCTGAGTGCCGCAATCAGCCTAGGTGGTGGCTGTTGGCGCAAAAAAATCCCTGCACTGGGACCAGGGACAGAGAAAAAGGGGGGGGGGAAATTTACTTGAGAAAAAAAGAAAGAAAGAGACCCTCTATGAAAGAGGGGGGTAAAAGGGGGGTGTTAAAGGTTGTCGTATACACAATTGGTATATCATGAATGTCATAAATTGTAGTATACATAATTGGTATGTCAAAGATTGGGAAAAGAAAAAGGGGTAAATGATAATATAGAGGAAAAGAAGTGGGTTGATATTTCCCAGCTAGATTTAGAAAGCATGTAGCTCAATCTCATGATTTAGGCCTTTCGGAGCCAAGCTGTCAAGGGTGAAAATCCACTTAGATTCCACCCTTGACATAGCTTTCAAAAAGTTTCCCCTCCTGGGGTTCTGGGGGACCACCTGGATTCCACAATAGGATACCCCTTTATAGGATTGATTGTGTTTGTCCAAAAAATGACGTGATAAGGGATGTCCTTTAAAACCTTTCTTAATATTATCCAAGTGTTCTTTTATTCTATCCATTAACCGTCTCTTGGTTCTACCTACATATATTTTATTGCAGGGGCACCTGAGCATATATATCACTCCCTTTGTTTGGCATGTTATTACATCTCTAATAGTGAACTCGTTTTTAGTCATATCTAAAAAGGAAGTATGTAATTTCCTTTGTGTCATTGTTCTTTTGCAACAAGAACATCTCCCACATGCCAAAAAACCAGACAACTGCATATTTTGGTTGGTAATAAGTGATTGACGTAGGGATGACCCTGTTGCCGATTTGATGGCTTTTGTAGTAGGTGCTACCAGAAGTCCAAGGTTTTTTGCTCTAGTGTACACAAATCTAGGACGTATGGGCAATAAATCCCCTATATGTTTATCTTGCTGCAATATTGGCCAATATTTTCGTATGATATTATTAAATTGCTTATGGCCTGCATGGGACTGTGTGATGATAGGTAATTGTTTGATTTAATCTTGGATGGTTGGTGAAGGATTACTATTGCGGGGTTTGTATATTAGAGAAGTTCTGGACATATTTTCTACCTCCCTTTTAGTTTCATTTAATATTTAGGAATCATATCCCTTTTCCTTAAACTGATCTGTCAGACGTTCTGTTTCCTTGTGAAAATCTTCAATATTTGTGCAGTTTCTTTTTACCCTCATATATTGACTCTTGGGTATGTTTGTTAACCATACTGGTAAGTGACAGCTACTTATATGGATATAGCTGTTTGAGTCCACCTCCTTGTGGTACCCTTTAGTAATTAATCTATTGTTTTCTACACAGATGGTTAGATCTAGAAAATTTACACTTGTCTTACTATAAGCAGGTGTAAATTCCAGCCCGAATGAATTTGAGTTAAGGCTGGAAATGAATGTCTGCAGGTCTATAAGTGTACCATCCCAGATGAAGAGTATGTCATCTATAAATCGTCTCCATAGTCTCAGGCCTTTATGGAGACTACTATTTTTGAAGATGAGATTATGCTCCCACATACCTACGTATATATTTGCAAAACTTGGCGCGAATCGCGTACCCATAGCAGTGCCATGTGTCTGCAGATAGTATTGATTATCATATGAAAATTAGTTGTGTTTGAGGATGAATTCAATACACTCAACTATAAATGCTATCTGGGAGTTGTGGTACAAACCCAACATATGGAGAGACCATTCGGCTGCTTGGCATCCTTTTGTTGGATCAATAACCGTATAGAGAGACTTTATGTCTAACGTCCCCAAGATAAAATTGCTATTCCACTCTAATGAATTTAAAATTTGTAGAGTGTGAGTGGTATCTTTTAAGTATGCTGGTAATAATGCCATGCACTTTTGTAGGTGTGTGTGTAGGGTCGGTGGGCCGAGCTGGGGGGGTTGGTCCCTCTTCTTACCGCGCAGAGACGAAACAGAGACAAGATGGAGGCAGATTCTGGGTGCAACAGGTCCAAGTTTATTTCACTTGCCGTCCGTCTGATGGCCTCAGAGCACACCGCACTTTCTTTACCTCACGGCCCTCTGTTTCCAGGGCCGCTTACTCTGTACTGGGGACGCGTGTGCGTACACCGTCCCCTCTTCACTCGTCGACGCTCCTGACAGGTCCGTCACTGTGGCCGCCTTAGGCCCGTAAACCAACAGCGCTTCCACTGATCAGTCGTGTCAAATATGGTGTCTCACACCCAGTGCCTCGTCCCTTCTGCGGTCCTTCCTGTCAGGACCACCCCCCTGACGTTCTCTCTCCTCAGTCCCCCTGGTTTAGATTCTCCTCACAGCGCACAGACTGTCGCAGTCCTCCTGTCACTGGAGCTCCCCCTGGGGACTGGAACCTTCTGGAACCCTCCCTCAGTATTTATAACTTCCCCGGTTCCTTGAAACTGTCACTAACTGTCACCACGCCCCCCATGACCAACGGTTTCTAAAGCCCTAAGCTGCTGTAAAGTCCTTTGCTCACACTCCACCCTGCCATCTAATGGTCATCCCAAGGTACTGCACGTCCACTACACTTTTCTAGTTGTTTCCCCACTGTAATCACTGTCTCCTACCTACACTGTGCAAACCTTTCTTTCTTCACTCTGACTAGTCCGTCCGTCCGTCAGGTCACCTTCCCTACACTCCCCCTTCCTTTGTCCATTGTCGTCCTCGACAATCGTCATCCCTGCCTTCGTCGTTCTGAATCTACACCTACATTCTGTTGTCGGACCAGAAGTTGAGCCAAACCCACTATCTGCGGGGGCCGAACCACACTGGGAGCACTATGCTCTGAGCAGCCTACTGCTACTCACCAGCGCGCACGCCACATGACAACGTCTTTCAAATTGGGCAAGGTACACCCGTATTCTCTCTACGGCGTGTATCTTTCCCCTACTCTCCCCTACTGTTACCTTTCACTATCCGGTACGCCATGATCGAGGTCTCTTACCTTCCAGATCATTACCAGCGCCCGCCTTCCTCCTTCAGGGGTGTCCGTGGTGTTGGGGACCTGACCTAGGACGGCTGTCTTTCTCACGTCTTCCAACTCATTTTCCCTTCTTTCAATTACATGTCATGGTCGGCGTCCCGGTCTCCCAGACCTCCTCAACTCTTAGATCCCTACCGAATCTCACACTTTCCTTTGGTCCCGCAGACCTTCCCTTACCCCGACCTGTTGCATTTTACTTTGGCATATTATACATTAAACAACTTTATAATAGCACAAGTACCCATTTTTATATTTTTTTTTTGTTTTCGTTTGCTCATTTTAAAACCAACATATAACAACATAACATTGCATGTCTTTCTCCCCCCCTTCCTTGGACCTGAACACTCCTCCACTTCTCCGTACCCCCGTTCTGTCAAGTTTCAAATCAGTAAATAACATCCTGTAAGAGGAACATACTAAAAACAAACTCAGCACATAAAACATTTTTTTTTTAAACTAGAACTGTTCTTCAGAACCTGCACTACAGTGCACCGAACTCTCGACAGTCTACTTCACTACGCAGTGGCTAGTAGTGAGGGACCCCACAGCCGTGGAGCCCCCTGGGGATACTGAGGGTGTCCATTCAAGTCCTCTTCTTTTCCATGCCGGCCTCTCCTTGAGTGTGGAGCAGGTTCCACACTTCCTGCTCCCGGGCCTTCTTCTTCCTGATCACCTCCGCTACCCACACGGAGGGAAAAGCACGGGCCCTGGAGTTCGGTGGGCGGGACTCCGCTGAAAAAGACCGCAAGACAGAAACGGCCGATTTCAACGATGCAGCTGCTATTAGCAGGGAAAGCGCAGCAGCGTCTTCTTTGGGTGAGCTCTGCACTGGTGACTCCGGGCGGGGTAGTCCGGGGACATGAGCGGGGGCCTCGCTCAGCTCCGCATACACCACGGGGCCCGTGGTAACTAGGCCTTCCGGTGCGCAGGGGGCCGCGTGCTGCAGCAGAATGGTGGGGGCCGCTTGCGGAGGCACTGGTAGGGCCGGGGGTACTCTCACCTTCCCCGGTGCTGCGGCCTCCGTCCCATCATCATGCGGTTTCCCTCGCAGCCTCCGTTCCTTGCTCCACTGTCCTGCGGGCCTTCCCTCCGGACTCGGGGGCTCTGCTGAGAAGTCCTCTGCTGGTATTGGTGGCAGCCGTTCTCGCTGACTCCCCTCAGGCTCCGCTCCCCGGCTCAGCATCCCGCTGCCTGCCCGTAAATCTGAAGATGACTTCTGGTGCAGCTCCATCTCTCGCCGCCATTGCCACTCTAGGCGGCCGATGCCCCGACACCCGCAGCATCTCATACCGTCCGTTGGGCAGCACTCGAATGGCGTCAGACAGCCGCAGCCAAGTTTTTCTTCTGTGCCACTCCTCCTGCTGGGTGGGGCGTTGGCAGACCTTTCCATCCATCTGCCAGGGTCCAATATATGGAAACGTCGGTCTCCGGGCATATACTGCTTCCTTTTGGGGTACGTTGGAGGGGGTCCCAGTCCATTCTGAACAACTGCAAACACCCGGACCTCTCCTCTGCGCTGAAGTAATACCGCCATCTTGGGCAGAATCAGCTACTGCCTTGGATCCTCTGCAAGCAACACAGATCCGACACAGCGTCCCAATTTGTAATCCACAGGTCAGTAATTTTTAGTCCACAGGTGTTTATAATCTGAAATAGAGCAGTCTAAGTTTTCCTCAGTCCTTCAGTTGCAGGCCTGCCGCAGAAGATAGCGTATTAGCGGCGGCGATCCTGCCGACTACGCCAAATGTAGGGTCGGTGGGCCGAGCTGGGGGGGTTGGTCCCTCTTCTTACCGCGCAGAGACGAAACAGAGACAAGATGGAGGCAGATTCTGGGTGCAACAGGTCCAAGTTTATTTCGCTTGCCGTCCGTCTGATGGCCTCAGAGCACACCGCACTTTCTTTACCTCACGGCCCTCTGTTTCCAGGGCCGCTTACTCTGTACTGGGGACGCGTGTGCGTACACCGTCCCCTCTTCACTCGTCGACGCTCCTGACAGGTCCGTCACTGTGGCCGCCTTAGGCCCGTAAACCAACAGCGCTTCCACTGATCAGTCGTGTCAAATATGGTGTCTCACACCCAGAGCCTCGTCCCTTCTGCGGTCCTTCCTGTCAGGACCACCCCCCTGACGTTCTCTCTCCTCAGTCCCCCTGGTTTAGATTCTCCTCACAGCGCACAGACTGTCGCAGTCCTCCTGTCACTGGAGCTCCCCCTGGGGACTGGAACCTTCTGGAACCCTCCCTCAGTATTTATAACTTCCCCGGTTCCTTGAAACTGTCACTAACTGTCACCACGCCCCCCATGACCAACGGTTTCTAAAGCCCTAAGCTGCTGTAAAGTCCTTTGCTCACACTCCACCCTGCCATCTAATGGTCATCCCAAGGTACTGCACGTCCACTACACTTTTCTAGTTGTTTCCCCACTGTAATCACTGTCTCCTACCTACACTGTGCAAACCTTTCTTTCTTCACTCTGACTAGTCCGTCCGTCCGTCAGGTCACCTTCCCTACATGTGTCTACGTACCTTGATAGATTGGCAGTTAGGCAGTTTATGCCAGATATAATTGGCCTGCCAGGGGGGGTTTTTGTATCCTTATGAATTTTTGGAATGTGATAGAACACTGCTATAGAGGGGGTTTTGTTGTTAATATATTGGCATTCTTTTTTATTTAAAATCCCTAGAGCTGTACCCTTTATGGCTAATGTATTCAATCCCTTCATGAATTGTGCAGTGGGGTCAGATAGTAATTTCTTATAAGTAATTTGATCCCCTAGAAGTCTCAAGGACTCTTTATGGTACATAGTACGATCCATTATTACAATGCCCCCTCCTTTATCTGCCGGGCGGATTACAATTTCATTGTTTTCCTGAAGTTGAATGATGGATTTTCTTTCTCCTAAACTGAGATTTTGAGTGACCGTCTTACTTGGTCGATTGTTCATTTTTCTTATTTCTGCCGTTACTAGAGTCTCAAATGTTTTAAATGAATTAGAATATTCATTCAAAGGGTTGAAGGTAGACGGTAAGGATAGCTCGGTGTGTATGAAGGGTATAGGGCTTGTATTTGAGTATGTGGGCCCTGGATGATTATCCCCTTTTTTTAGAAAATATTTCTTTAGGGCCAAATTCCGGAGATATTTCTTCATGCTAATATATAAATTGAATGGTTTTGGTAATGCTGTTGGTGCAAATTTCAAACCCTTTTGAAGTAATTGTTCCTCATTTGGTGAAGGTTGATATGAGCTTAAATTAAAGATTTTTTGTGTGCTAGTGGGTCCTACGTGGTTTTGTTTATTTATTTTCTTTTGGGAGAGTGACCTACCTCTCTTGCCTCTTTTTGTTTTGTATTTTGGATATGAAAAAAATCCTTTATGGGTGGATGTGTTTGTAGACCTACTCGTCTTTTGGATTTGGTAACGTGGTTATTGGTTATTTTTGATCTATAGCCAGGTTTGTAATTTTGGCCATAATTCGAAACTGATGGTTTTAGTGTTGATTGCTTCCCATTTGGAGTTTTATTACTAAATAGAATCCTTTTGTGCATTGGATTATTGGTTTTTACCCTTTTGGTCATACCTGATAATGTACTCATAGATCTGCTAGGTAAATTTACCTGCAAAGCATTACTTCCTGATGGGGTGGATTCCTCCCAATTATTGGTATTATCTGATTCCTCCACCAATGCAGTTAGTTCCGAATATCTGTTGGTGGTGGGGATGTTTTCGGTGTCAATAAAGGGAGAATCTATAATAGTTGGCGGATCCTCTTGGCAGTAGAGGTGGTTGGAAATGTCATTTACCTCTACTGATTGATTTTGTAAAGATTTTGGTTGTGTTCGAGTTGAGACAGGTGTATATTGTGTTGAATTACTATATGTGGAAAACACCATTGATGTCTCTGATAAATTTTGTGTTGAGGACCGATTATATTCATCAAGAGTTATGAATTTATCATTAATAGTGGGGCTATGGTTTGTATTGGGGTGATCTTGTCTATAGGTCTCGTCTATAGGGATATTATCTCTTGCAAATTTTCGCATTTTCTTGGTTATTATTTCCTTCTCCTTTTGCTTTAGCCTATACATGATATTAGTGGTTAGGATTTCAAGCCCCTCTAAATCATTAAAGGTGCTTAGTTGGTCAAAAAGTGCGTTAATTATACAGCTCGTTTTTTTGAGGTTCGCTGCTCTTTTAGAGATAATAAATTGTAATATATGATTGGAGAAGTTTGTGAACAAATTGTCCCATTCTGATTGTATGTTGGGGTCTCCAAAGTCACCTGCTAGTGTTTTATAAACTACCAGGCCTTTGGGGACCATCCCTGCTTGGACATATCTTTCCAAGGAAGCAATTTCCCACATATCTCGCATTTCATTTATTAATAATTTTTCCAATGATTTTAAAAGGTCCTTGGCTTTACCTAATTCATCCTGGGAGTGATTATATTCCGGAAACTGTTTGTTCATAAAAGTACGGCGGAAGATTCGATCTTCCCTGAGGGCCTCAATGGCCATAGTGGTGCTGCCAACGTGTGTGACACAGTAAAAGTATAAAACGGATAGAGTGAAATATACACGGGCGCTACCCAGCCACAAAATAGCTCAGATGCAGCGGATAGGGAGACAGGACTGTGTCGATTCCTGTTTAAAACCAAAGAATTGTATAATTAAATACCTTACCGCGCTATACTGAGCAGATATAAAAAACAGAAACAAGGGACAAGGAAATTTCCCCCCCCCGCCCCTTTTTCTCTGTCCCTGGTCCCAGTGATGGACCTTTTTTAAAAATAAAAATAAGTGAGGCATTGTTTGCATTTTTTATATAAAAATATACACATATATATATATTTTTATCCTCATTTTTATTCATTAAGTCACATTTTTTAGTATTCATCGTAATTAATTTTTTAGTATTTATTGTGATTAATTTTTTTCATTTTAAATGTATTAATATGATGGAGGTTTATTTAATTTAATTTAATTTATTAACAATAAAAGTTAAGTTTTAATATAAATGGATGATTATTCATATTCTCCTCTTTTAATAATCTACTAGATGGATTATGATGATACATTTTATAGTATACAAAAAGTGCTACAACCCCATTGGTTCCATTAATCAGTACAAAGCAGGGTTACCGCAAGTCATTAATGATTATCCATTAGCACCACAACCTGTTTAAGGATGATTGAATGCAGCTGGGAGACCTAATATATAAGGACGGGCAGATAGACACTTGTCATAGCCCTGACGAAGAGGGAAGCCACCCTCGAAACGCGTTGGTTTGTGCCTTCTGTGCTCCCGTCCTTGTTTACCTAGCTTGTGACGTCACATAGCTCCGCCCCCCCATCGCGCCGCGTTCTCGCTGTTGCTTCCGGCCGGAGCACACGAGGTGGCGGCGTTCTCCCGCTCCCCCGCTACGTGCGGTGCAGCCTCATCCTCCCCGTGTGCAGGGATTTTTTGCGCCAACAGCCACCACCTAGGCTGATTGCGGCACTCAGCAAGCGGTACAAGTAAGTAAGTCCTGTTCGGACTGACCGTTTACTATAACATCACTATATCAAGTGGTTTTCTTCCTGTCTAGTGCCTGACATAACCAGCAAACCCTGCTCCTGCTTTATCCAACTAGCAGGAATTACCACAAGCACTCTACAAGTGAAAGTTTCTTTACAGCTAAAGCCTCATTACAATGCTTACATGAGAGGATACTGTTCCTGCTTACTTCTTACATACAAATATAAGTAAGTGCAGCGGCTACTCCATAGCTGTGATTCTTTATCACGGTTATTAATACTAATTGTATTTAATTTTATTTGGTCAGCACTGTGAAAGTGGGCTATCAGCAAGCACCACAGTAAACACCACGGTACCAACCTGAAGGAAATAGCAATATTCAGTAAATCATAGTGAGTACAGTTAATTCATTAAGGTTTAGTATAGGATATTAACACTACTGATATTTTAATCCTATTAATATATTCTTTTATCAGTATCACTGATCACTACAAGAAATCACGAATACAACATCACAGGCGAGGTATCCGCCAGACAAACGCCCTATATCACTAAGAATATTCCTCAAAATCCCTTCAATTAAAAGTAAGTATTGGTTTATAAACCCCCTCTTTCCCCCCCCCTTTTTTTTTTTCCTTGTCCCTTGTTTCTGTTTTTTATATCTGCTCAGTATAGCGCGGTAAGGTATTTAATTATACAATTCTTTGGTTTTAAACAGGAATCGACACAGTCCTGTCTCCCTATCCGCTGCATCTGAGCTATTTTGTGGCTGGGTAGCGCCCGTGTATATTTCACTCTAATTGTTAGTTATTGTCTTGGTTTCATAATATCAAAATGTGAACAGCATAATCAGGACGACTGCTTAAATATCAATTTTAATTGAACCCGGAAATGTATTGTGCGATTCATGGATCAGATATCTTTTTTGAATTTTGCCTTTGAGCTCCTTGTTAGAGAACTGCAAGTTGAGCAAAAAGTACTGAAACATTGAACAATTGGACATGTGCATTCAAAAGTTTAGAGACGGTCACATTAAGTTTCACTGAAAAGATTAGAGTGCATTTTAGGATTATCCTGGATCCATGGGGTAACATTTCTCCTTGCAGAGAGTGACATGTCAAGCATGCCGAAATGAGGAGACTTTTAAGCCACAATGCTCCTCTGGGAAATATGCAAATTGTCTCTTCAGAGAAGAAGAAGACTAGAACTTAGTGCCACCTATAGCGAGTAGCAATCCTAAAAGTCAATGCTGACCCTCTAACAAGCTCATTTTAATCTCTTCCGAACAAAGAGAATAATTTTAAAGGGACAGTGAGTGTGGTCTTAATTCCTCTACTATTCATTCACTCACTGTCTGAAACTCTTGGCATGTACCCAGAGACCCTTTTTGGCTGCCTACATTGTTTCAAATTAACAGAACAAACAGCAAGGTTGAATTTCAGGAACACGCTCCTCCTAACTGTATGTTTCTAGGATATGATATCATTATGCAATCAGTATGGATTCAACTGATGGGACCAAACACAAGAGCTAAGGGCATTTAATGTTTTACTAGACAATGTGCTGTTCTGTCAATCTTGGAATTACATAGACCCCTTAAGAGAAAATATACTGTCTAGTCATGAAGTGTATCCCTAACCTATGTGGAAAACACTAGATAGATGGGTAACTTTGTTAAACAGACAGACAGATAGATAGGAATATAGATTTATCTGCATATCAGAGGGTGTAAATGACATGAAAAAATTGAGGGAATTACTTTTCCTTTCCCCTGAGAATTAAATGCTTTACCTTTGAAACTAAACCATGTTTTTGCTGTTGCTTTTACCTGTGCAAGGTCATTTACTGCTGATTTGTCTCTTTTTTTTCTTTACTTTATATCCCTTAACAGCATCTCTTCTTATCATGTCTAGAGATCCAAGACATCTTGCTCAAATCATCTATTCCATGGGTGATAAGATCAGAAGAAGCAAGAACACAAAGCCAGAAGCTCCACAGGTTCTCCTTCAAACCACATCTACAAGGAGTGTCTTTCTCTTTTGAACATATTTCATGTTCAAGTGCAGAAACATTGTCAGACTTAACATTGAAAAAGTATAAAAAATACCAAAACTCAAATTTGTAAATGGGTTTGAAACCGTTCTGCAATGACTGTTTTAGGTGTCACTTATTTATTGTTGTATATAACACAATTACTATTGTAAAATGTTATAACTATAAATTACAAAATATAATTTTAATTCAGATACGCTGTAAATTCAGATTTTCTGAGTCCTCTATGAAAATGTTGAACACCACTGTGTAAAGTGGATTGATGCAGTGCTGAAATCACACTGCTTAAATTGGCGTTTTTGATGAATATATTGCATACATTTTGATTTACCATAGGTCACCACTTCCTGATATTAATGGTATAATATACTACCTATATTGCCTATTTAGTGACAATATCAGAGCACAATAGAATCTCTTTCCTTGATGTTGACCTACCTGCTAGTAGTTGACTTCCAGGGATCCAGGAATTGAAAATGATATGGGAACTAACCAATAGCCATACGCTAATGTGGTATTACATGATATTCTTTCATATGCAATGGATGATAGTTTTGAATATACCAATTTAATTGCTACTTTTTTGTAATACTTTTCCACTCCGTTTAATAAAGAGGACATGGAAATGGGTTGACAGGAAAATATCCCTAAAGCACACTGACAATATATGTATTATTTATTGTGCCATCAGTGGGTGTGGACCCACTGCTCCGCTGGCCGAGATTACCCTGGAGAGGTCTGACTTCGTTGCTACCTGGTCTTTTCTAGAGTTTCTTATGATGAGGATAGGCTTGGGCCGCAGGATAGCCACTTGTGCCACTCCAGGGCAGTGTCTGGATCTGCAGTTCCTGATCAGTGGGTCAAGACAGGTATACGCGGTACAGAAGACACAAGCAAAGATATAGTCAAACAAGTTGAGGTCAGGGCAGGCAGCACAGGTTCAAGATAAAAAGCCGAGGTCTGGAGCAGAGTGATCAGATGGAATGGGTGGACTAGCTGAGTTGGGAAAAGGAGACAAAGCAGGAACACACCTTGACTGGAAGCTAGAACAGACTATTAATTAGAAATAGAGTTCATTCATCAATGTGTATTCCGTGTACCATTCCACAGTTCATGCTGACTTGGTACAACCCTCCATAAAGTTGTAAAGGTGCGATCAATTACAAAAATACAAGGCACCCATGATTCTCCTTCACAAAAACTTTATTGACCCCAGTGTACACATAAGGGGAAAAGAGCGCAACAATAATAGTGCTAAAGCATAAATAGAATGGAAAGAGATATGAGGCAGCACACTCGCACTACAAGGCTCACATTGTTATTTAGTCTATAATGATTAAATAAGGACACATGTTAGATAAACTGAAGGACATTAAATTCATTAATTATTTTAACCTTTGGGGCTCATAGTGTTTAATTTATGAATCCACATAATTTCCTTTTTCTTCAACCACATAATCCAATCCCCTCCTCGTCTCAAAGGTTGTACATACAGTAGTCAATGACTTGGAATATCAATGATCTGAAATTATGCATTTTATCAATGAAAGTTGTCATGTAGTGTCAAGGCACTGAGGGGCACCTACCTGATACCTTGAATTAGTGGCACCCTAGTCAATCCCTGTCTTCCAGATTACTCCCGAAGGTCGAGACGCCGGGTTCTCATACCTACCTACAGTATATTCCTAACTCAACCCTTATCTGACCCTAATCACCCAAAGAGGTGAGGTGTTGACGTGTATAGGAAAACACTAACCAGACAGAGAGGGTGACAGACAGGGATAATAGAAACAGACAGGGATAAAAGAAACAGACAGGGATAAAAGAAAGCTACAATCATACATATACTCTCACAAAACAACAGAGTATGAAACAGGAAGGAAAAATAGGAAGGGGAAACCAAATGTGATAGGATAAGGAAAAGCACGCAAACCATCTCCATGCATCAATCTCCAGAAAAACTCTCCAACTGCCAACTCCAAACACTGAACTTTCTCCTTCACCACCAAACCAGGAAGTAGAACTATCACTGGCAGCTCCCAAGTGCCAGTGGGAGCATATATACCAGAGGGGAGTGTCCAACGCTGAACAGCTGAGTTAGTTCAGGATGGAGAACTCCAGTAGATGAACTGAACTGATTAACCCTTGCCTTGACAGCAGGGAATCCTGCACTCTTTAATACAATGGCAAAGCAGTTCTAATGCATCCAGGAGTTTGGGTAACCAGATGCTGCAATCTTTCGGCCCATCTCTGTCACGGTATCTCCATGACTGAAGTGTCGTCAGATGGTTGGATCAATTTTTTGGTACAAGTATTAGATTTATGTTGTCCAATTCTATTGTTTACTAATTGAATTGTCTCTTCTATGCATTGAAGACTGCAGGGACAAGTGATGAGGTAGATGGAAAAATCTGTATTACAAGAATAGAAATCCCTAAACAATCTCTTTCCTGTTTGGAAATGTCTAGAAAAATTATGTTTGATAACGTTGTTGCAATTGCAACAGAACAAACAGGAAAAAGTACCTTTCCTTGATTGCGATAAGAACCATTGTGGAAGATTTCTATAACCCAAATCTGCCTTCATCACCTCATCCCGTAGATTTAACCCTGCGAAAAGCCATAATGGGAGGTTGCCTGAACTCCTTTATCCTGAATGGATGGGAATCACTTATTAGGCCAGTATTTTTGTAGAATCTGGCCAATCTTTTGACTATGTGGACAGTGTGTAGAAATGAATGGGAGACATTTGTTGCCTTTTCCTCTACTAATGTTAGATATATTGAGCATATTGGAAGTGGCCTATTCTAAATCATTTATTAGATATCCTTTTGGTCAAAGTCATTTCACTGTGTCTAATAGTCTTTTTTTCAAGGATCACACAATTCTTTCTATTCCCTTAACTTGACTGGTGGGAAGGGATTTTACCATTGAATCTGGGTGAAAGCTGCCATACCTTAAGAGGGAGTTTCTGTCTGTGCTGTTTGTAAAAAGATCAGTTGACAACCATATTTCCGTAACGTACATTAGTGTATCCAAAGACCTCAATTCCAAAATGAAATAGACCATTGTGAATATTTTAAAAGTGAACCTGTCAGCAGGTTTGTGCTCAGTTAGAATTTTGTGCAATAGCATCTAATGTGTTCCAATAGATGCTACTGTACAGGCATCGCCAGCGTCATCTTGATGAAGCCCAATTTTTTTTATCAGACAAAATGTCGTCGCCGCCAGCACAATAGCATCGCGACAGATGCTACTGCGCATGCTTGGCCATTGGCACCATTTTGTTAGAAAAAAAATATTTTTTTTTAAACAAAACTATCAGTTTTTTGATTTGTATGCATTGGCCTTCTGACTGAGCACTCAGCCCCTTTAGCCTCAGGTGTTTTTAATCACAGCAGGATCACTACCCCTCCACAGAGATATAGACTTTAGTCTAGGAGAGAATTCACATTAGGTTCACATAGAGTTGTAGACTGTCTAAGAGAGGATTGGCATTAAGTTAGGTCCTGGAAAACGAGAATTGCCTTAGCGTGGCTTCCAGGTACACATGAATTGACCAATTTGTGCGCTAATCATTATCACATTTTCATATTTATAGTGCAGTAATGCAGTTCAATTTTCATATTTCATGTTTGCATGCTATAGCGCTACAGAGTGCTGTCTTGTTTGCTTGATTGCATATGAGTTGGCGATGCTAGGTAGGCACCTGTTCACACCTAATTCATGTTTAGATGTGATGGTCAGTTTTTTTATATGTATAATGTAAGACAGGCTTAGCAGCATGGAGAAAAATTGATGGTGCACTGAAATTGATATCACTCGAGTATCACAGTCCTTACTCAGAGAGTAATGGTCGATGCTCCATGTAAAAGTCAAATCCCCACCCTGCATATGTAGCACCTTCTACAGAGCCAATAAGCATGTGAGGATTGCATGTGCATCACTTTTAATGCAGTAGCCATATTGGTTGTGGCATTACTGTGATTGCCTGGCTGTGTGACATCGCCAGAGGTTATAAAAGAACAGGTACTACCTGGCTCAGCAGACTGATGCCATTCCACAGCTCTCTGACACTTCATATTGGAAAGAGAGAGTGCTTGTCTAGGTCTGAGTGTGCACACAATAACGAATCAGATGGCTGAAGTGTTGACACTGGTGCTGAAGTTGAGCCATCATACTAATGGAGCGCCCCGCAGGACCTTAGGTTATTCGGTACCGGGCCCGCTGACTTCAGCGGGGAATGTCATGGTGACCCGGTCCGTGACCCTGAGACGTCCAGTAATAAAATAGAGGAAAGTTGTGTGATGTTGAAGTGTGACGCCACCCGTGGTGTTCGGCAATTAATGGCCGACGCTGCGGTTTTTGGTCCCCTGGGGCTGATAGTGACGCAGCCAAGATGGTTCAGCTCCCCACGGGTAGAGCGGGGAGCACCAGGGCAAATATATTTGATTAATAGTTCAGATGGCGGTGAACGTTGGGGTGCGGAAAAATAAGAGAAGGACACAGAGAGGTGCAGTTTCTTTACCTTTTACTTGCAAGTGGTTGCAATCCGGAGTACCACATGCAGGTGATAGATTGAGTGCGGCTCGCCTGGAGGCATTCAGGGGATCAACCCTGCCAGGTGGGGTTTTGGGACCTTCCTTCTGCGCTTTGTATGCGGGTCTCTGCTGTTTGCAACTAAGCTGAGACCCTCTATTGCGTGATGGTTTCTCTAACCTGTCTGGCTGTCAGCGTGAGCCTATTCCACGGGTACTGTCCTTTTAACCGTCAGCCCCGGGCGCCTGATCCACTGCCATGCCCTCAGGTGTTCAATGTCGCTCAGGAACTTGCAGTCCCCTGTACTTCCAGATTCGGTGGTCAGGATGTGGCACCCCCAGGAGTTTGGTCGCCACAATGGCTTTGCCTTCCTCCAGGGGAGGGTAATGCCAGGCCTGGAGGCAATGATGGGTCTCTCTCGCAGTCAATCTATGCATGCAACACAGTTCCACTCCAGGCCAGCAGGGGGAACTCTGAACCGGGATGAAGGGGAGGAGTGCTCTCTGAGGGCCAAGAGGAAGGAGGAGCTAGTTAGTCTGCGGAGGGTGAAGTGTGCAGACGTGTGGAAGGAGCGCTGAGATAGAGCTGAGAGGAAGAGCTCATCTCTGGAGAGAGCGCATGAACTGGAGCCTGGTCTCCACGGTTGTACGGATACTAACGGTCCTGCAACAGACACCAGAGGAGCAGGAGGCTGTAAATGCCCTACTCCCATCTAAGACTTGAGGGCACCACAGCAGCTTGGATAGTGAGCCAGGACTCCCCGAGAGAGGCTACAGCTGTCTGCCGTGCAAGTGAGGTTCTTGAGAACATCTGACAGGAGGAACTTCAGTGTAACTCGGTACTGGAGATCCCGCAAACAAGCGCAAGTAAGGAAACTGCACAACCCATCTGCTGAAAGAGAATCCCTGAATTGCTTCCAGGCTAGCCTGCTCCAATACCATCTATAATCAGGACCCTGGACTGCAGTTACCAAGTAAAGGTACAGAAATCGCACCCTGCTGTGTCTTGTCTGATTCCGACCTTCCCAGCACCGCTACATCCCCGTGCCGACCACATCTACACTGCCCTGGGACTATAGCTTCACCTGTGGGGAGCTTTTACATCTTTGCTGCACCATACCATCAGTCCCAGCGGATCTGCATGTAGCGTCGGCTTAACACCTCCCTTGCCGAGCACCACAGGTGGCGTCACGAACTATTCATCTAACTACATTCCACCATTCACATCTTCCTATTACTTGGGCGCCCAGGGCCACATTCTGGGTCACCGCTGCTGTGACACATCCCACTGATACCGGCCCGGTACCGAGTACCCCACAGCCCTGGGAGGGTGACCCAACTTGGCGTCACAAACAGGATTACGGAGCCCGGTATCCCCGGGTCCTGTGTGCCATAGACTGTGTTTGTGTAAAAGACTGTGTGTGAAATTGGCACCAATTGCCGCCATTGCCACGCTGCTTGGCGCACGCTGGAAGAAAAACGGGCAGGCCTTCGTGGGCGAGGCCTGCCACAGAGCGCGAAGAAGTGAAGTGCCATGCGAGAAGAGATGACAGCGTGCGAGAGGAGGGGGAGCTGAGGCCTACAGCCCGGAGCGTCGGGCCTGCAAAGCGGCCACCAGTAAGCTCCCTCAACCCCTGGCCCTGGCTAACGTTAACTAGGGGGGAGGAAGAGAATGTCCGCGCCACAAAGCAATGCAGCGGCGGATGCCGCCGCCAACCCCGCAGTGCAGCAAGGAGGAGCGCCCGCCACAGCGGTCCCCAAAATGCCGCTGTCTATGCGCTACATACCAGGAGCGGCCTGGCTACTGCAGTACTTGGGTGAGTCACATACCCTGAGTGAATTTAAAGAGAGACTGTACAGTTTGTTAAAAGTCTACCTTCTGTCTGAGAGCCAGAAAGTGAATATCCTGATTGGACAGCTAATGGGTGCAGCGCAGAGAGAAGTGAAAGCCTGGCAGGACACTGATAAAGAGACTGTTGAAAAGATCCTGGCCAAGCTGAGAAGCACCTTTGACTCCCGCAATGCAGCTGAAATCAAGATGAGGTTCTTTGCCTGTAAACAGAAGGCGCAGGACAGTATAAGGGACTATGCTCTCAACCTGCAGGAGGCGCTGCCAGCAGTTAAGCAAGTTGATCTTGACAGTGTGAAAGAGGAAGACAAGCTGTTAAAAGAGCAGTTCATTGAAGGACTCCAATCCAGTACCCACAGAGGACAGTTGCGTATCATAACCCTGCAAAACCCTGATCTGGACTTTGCTGATTTTAAGGACAGGGCTATTCGGGTACTGCAGGAATCCACTGACAGCCGTCCAGCGCCCCCTAGGCGCCCAGCGATCACTTACCACCAGGAAGCAACATGTTTCCCTTCCATCCCTGTAGAGGCTGATGCACAGACTCTGGATAAAGATCCAACTGAGGAGCTGCGTCTTCAGGTCCAGGAGTTGACCAAAGGGATGGCTGCACTTACCAAATCCGTGCAGTCCCTGCAGGTGTCCTCCAAGGAAAAGATCCAGCTTGCTTCCAGTCCAGAGGATGTCCCGTGGCTCTGGAGGAGGAGAACCCCGCCACTTCGAGGGAGGAACAATGATCGCTATGACCAGGACGGACGTCCCATCTGTTGTCGCTGCTACAAGCCGGTCATCTTGCAAGATTTTGTCCTTTAAACGAGCAACCCCTGGGGCAGAGGGCCAACCCCCAGGAGTAGGACCACAAGGGCCAAGGAACTGGCGAGCCAAGTATGTGGGAGGGAGACCGATCCTTCCTGTGGTGATTGACGGCATCCCCATGAACGCTTTGCTGGTTACTGGCTCCCAGGTGACCACTATGCCGTACATTCTTTACAAGAGGTACTGGGCTGATTCAGAACTTACCCGTGGCCCAATTGATGAACTGACAGTAGTTGCTAGTAATGGTCAGTCTTTGCCGCAGATAGGATGTAAAGAAATTACTGTGAAAGTGGGTCAGGTAGAGCTAAAGTCTCAAGGTCTGATAGTTGTTGATATTGATCGACGTGAATGTAATCCCATGATGACTCTTGGTACAAATGTAATTGAAAACTGTCTGTCCGAGGTTATTGTCTTGTTGCAACAGGTGGCTGAGACTGCTGGTTCCAGTGAACAACGAGTCCTGCAGAAGGAGATCAGAGCCCTGATGCAAAGACAACAGGTAGAACTCTCTGGCGGAGAAATTGGTAGTGTCAGAGTGAGTGATCCCTTCCCCATTGCAATACCACCCAGATGTGAAATGTTGGTTTGGTGTCGGGCAGCTATAGGTCTTAGAGGGAGAGATTAACAGGCATTGGTAGAACCAGTATACTCCGATAGCAGGCCCACTGTCCTGACAGCCAGAGGGGTGGTTGATGTACGAAAGGGGAGAGTACCTGTACGCCTTTTGAATTGTGGGGAGGAGGAGGCCACGATACCTCGGTACGCCACAGTTGCTAAGCTGCTCACTGTCAATAACAACTCTTTGCAGGCATTAGAGTCCTTGGTCTCATCCGATCAGGTGGAGGACAATGGCTCTGTGAAGCAGATGGAGGAGTGGTGCCAGCAACTGCAGGTGGGAACTGACTCTACGCCATCCTACCAGAAAAATGGGGTTTACAGAGTGGCACAAGAGTATGAGCGGGTATTCAGCAAACACCCACTAGATTTTGGGCAGGCAAAAGGGGTTCAACATCATATCCCCACTGGAGACCATCCACCCATAAAGGAGAGGTACCGACCAATAGCCCCAACACAATACCAATGTGCTAAGAGTATGCTGAGGGAGACAAAGGAAGCAGGGGTTATCAGAGACAGTTGTAGCCCATGGGCAGCTCCAATAGTTTTTGTAAAGAAAAAGGATGGTACCATGAGAATGTGTATTGATTACAGGAAAATTAACAGCATTACACATAAAGACGCCTACCCACTACCTAGAATTGAGGAATCACTAGCTGCACTTAAAACTGCTAACTACTTTTCCACCTTAGATCTCACTAGTGGGTATTGACAGGTTCCTGTGGCAGAGGCAGACAAGGAGAAGACGGCATTTACCACTCCAATGGGTCTCTGCGAGTTCAATTATATGCCATTCGGGCTCTGCACGGCCCCAGGAACATTTCAACGGCTGATGGAGTGCTGCCTGGGACACATGGACTTTGAGACGGTCCTGTTGTACCTGTATGATGTCATTGTTTTCTCCAAAACCTATAAAGATCATCTGGAACACCTGGCTGAAGTGTTTGACGCTTTGTCCAATTTTGGCCTGAAGGTGAAGCCCTCCAAGTGCCACCTCCTGAAGCCCAAGGTGCAGTACCTCGGTCATGTGGTCAGTGCAGAAGGCGTGGCACCAGATCCTGATAAGGTCACAATCATCCGGGACTGGCTGAAGCCCAGCAACCTTCATGAAGTACGCCAATTCCTTGGACTGGTAGGCTACTACCAAAGATTCATCAAAGGCTTTACTGAAATAGCCACCCCTATGCAAAATCTTCTGGTGGGGCAGTCCAAGAAGACCAAACAGAAAAATTCCACCTTTGAATTGACTGAAGAGTTGTAAAGGTCCTTCACCAGATTGAAGATGGCTCTCACAGGAGATGAAGTTCTGGCCTACCCAGATTATGACAAACCCTTTGTGCTGTACACTTATGCCAGCAATGTGTGACTAGGAGCAGTACTGTCGCAGGTACAGAATGGGAAAGAAAGAGTGATCTTCTACGCCAGCAGGAAGCTGCGCCCCACTGAAAGGAACCCTGACAACTACAGTTCTTTCAAGCTGGAGTTCCTTGCCATAGTCTCTGGGCTGTCACCGAAAGGTTCAAACATTACCTAGCCTCCGCCAAGTTCACTATCTTCACGGACAACAACCCGTTGACGCACTTGGACACTGCAAAACTAGGTGCACTGGAACAGCGATGGATGGCTCGGCTATCTAACTATGAGTTTACCATCAAGTACCGGGCAGGGCACAAGAATGTCAATGCTGATGTGCTGTCCAGAATGCCTAACCTACCAGATGCAGGAGAAGACCCTGAGGCTCTTGAGGAAATAGCTACCTCCCTTCCACCGGCCACTTGCGGCCCAGCGTGTTCAAGGAGTGAGAAACAGACGGTCTGGCTTGAAGGAGGTCACTCTGAATCCATTGCCCCATCATGACTGGGCAGAAACGCAAGATAGTGACCCTGCAGTCCGCCTGGTGAAGGAGCTACTGTTACAAGCTGACTCACGCCCAGAGTCGGATGCTCCGGAAGAAACCCAGCAGTTGTGGAAGGAAAGAGGTCGGCTGTTCATTTATGAAGGAAAGCTGTGTCGGAGGAGTATCAATGCCCGCAATCATGAGCTGGTTTGGCAGGTCATAGTCCCAAAGAGAGAGGCATCAATGGTCCTGGAAGCAAACCACAATGAAGCTGGACACTTCGGATGGAAGAAGTTGGAAGCATTGCTCTGGGAGAGGTTCTACTGGGCTGGTATGAGGAAAGCCATTGAGCGGTGGTGCCGGGAGTGTGGACAATGTAACCTGCGCAGAAAGGATCGAAACAGCCAGAGAGCTCCTCTACAGCCAATCATCACCAAACAGCCCCTTGAGTTGGTAGCCCTGGACCATGTGAAGCTGGTTCGAAGCCGGTCTGGCTACATCTATGCTCTTACCATTGTGGACAACTACTCAAGATTCCTGGTATCTTTGCTTGTCAAAGATCAGACAGCCAGGACAGCAGCCAGAGCATTCCAACAGCACTTCTGTAGACCACATGGATATCCTGAAAGAGTGCTTACAGATCAAGGTCCAGCTTTCAAGGCAGACGTGTTCCAGGAATTCTGTAACTTGTATGGTTGTAAGAAGATCCGGACAACACCGTACCACCCACAGACCAATGGCATGTGTGAGAAGATGAACCAGGTAGTGATTGACCTACTGAAGACTTTGCCCTTGGAGGAGAGGAATCTGTGGCCAGAGAAGTTGCCAGATCTAGAGGACCTCTACAACCATATTCCAGTGAATTCCACCAACTGTACCTCAGCCTACTTAATGAGAGCAAGACCTGATGATGCTATAGTGGTGCCGGCGTTGACATTTCCCCAATTGGTAGCACAGGAAGATGTGACTCAAGGAAATCCTGAGGATCAGGAAAATCAGGCAGCAGATGCCACACTAGCAGTGGAGCCAGAGAACCCTCACCCTGCCAGTGGAGAACCTGTTATGCCCCTGGTGAGTCTAAGAGAACACAGACAATCTAGGATCCCTGTGCCATGCAGAACCCCCAGTAGTGTATCCAGTACATTACCCACTACACCAGTATTACGCAGGTCTACCAGCATTACACAAGGGATACCACCCATCAGATATCGTATATAGATAAATGTAAATGTTAAAATTGAATGTGTATATATGTAACCGTTTTTCAAGTTTTGTGCCTACAAGTAACCTGTAAGAGTTTCCTTGGGAATTGCCAGTTTTATTTTATGGACATTGTACCTCAGGACTTGTGTGGTCACCAATCTGTATATATTTCACCATTTGCCCAGGAATGGACCATGGACATTAATGCTTGGACTTATCATCATAGGACCATTTTTGAAGCTCTTGGTTTTTGCAACTTTTTCATTTTTAACTCTTGTACAATTATTATTGTTTAACTCTTTATATGTTTCATGTTTTTGTTCAGCCCAGGAGTGCTGACTTGCACTAGGGGGGAATGTGGCGCCCCCAGGAGTATGGTCGCCACAGTGGCTTTGCCTTCCTCCAGGGGAGGGTAATGCCAGGCTTGGAGGCAATGATGGGTCTCTCTCGCAGTCCATCTATGCATGCAGCACAGTTCCACTCCAGGCCAGCAGGGGGAACTGTTGAGAGTTCATTTTCCCCTTCGTCACTGGATTCTGGTGAACTCCCTATTCTGGTGAAGGAAGGTAATGAGCCTGACTATTAGGCACCTGAGTCTAATGAGGCTGACTGGCTGAGTGGAGTCACAGACTGGATATAAGGCTGCCGACGCCCTTCTGCCCTGCGGGTGATTTCTCTGTGGACTCCTAGGACACCAGTCTGATTCCTGCTCCTAAAGCTAAGTTTTCTGTTTTGGCTGTTAGCCTTTTTGTTTTGTTTTTTGTTTTCCCTGCTTTTCAGTATTCTGCCATCCCCTGCTGGGGTGAGCTGAATCTCCTTTTGCCTGTAGCTCTGTCTTCAGTATATTCCTGAATGCTGACATAGTTTTTTGAAGCCTAGCGTCTTCAGGGCCTTTTTCACTGTCAGTTTGTTGGCTCTTATTTTCATAGGGTTTTTCACGGATTGCAGACAGCAGCCTTCCTGTCCTTTCCTATGTAGTTAGCTTGGGCCCCTCTTTGCTCTGTCTATCTTTCTGTGTTAGTATTTTCATCTTGCTTCACCGTCATTATATGTTGGGGGCTGCCTATTGCTTTGGGGTCTGCTCTGGGGCAGTTTAGATTTCCCCTTTCTTTCTTTAGGCCTATTTAATTCTCCGGCTGTGATCGAGGGGTCTAGGGCATCGTAGGAACCCCCCACGGCTACTGCTAGTTGTGTTGATAGGTTCAGGGGTCTGCAATCCGATAGCTGCCAACTTCTCTGGTTTTCTGGACTTAGCTAGCATTTCTGTTTTTGCCTCCTACGGTGACTCAATCATAACAGGGAACTCTGAACCTGGATGAAGGGGAGGAGTGCTCTCTGAGGGCCAAGAGGAAGGAGGAGTTAGTTAGTCTGCGGAGGGTGAAGTGTGCAGACGTGTGGAAGGAGCGCTGAGATAGAGCTGAGAGGAAGAGCTCATCTCTGGAGAGAGCGCATGAACTAGAGCCTGGTCTCCACGGTTGTACGGATACTAACGGTCCTGCAACAGACACCAGAATATATTTTGATCCATCGAGTATTATATGATTTTTGTTACTTTTTTATGGTATGTAACACTCCAATAAATCGTTGGGTTAAATTTCTTACCCATACACTATTATGTGTTCTGAAATTTTTTATTTTTTATGTATAACACTCCAAAAAGGTTTTTAAAAATTTTGCAGGCTTAAATTTGTCACCCATACACGATTCCATCTAGGGTAAATTTCTGTGATATTATCTAACACTAGAAAAAAGCATTTAAAAAAATGACTAGATTACAGTTCTCATTCCATAGTCTGGGTGACAGTTCCTGTACTCTATAAAGCTGAAAAAAGTGGCAAAAAATGTGGCAGTCTTAAATTTCTCAGTCATACAGTCTCACATGTTCTGTGGTACATTTCTGTGATGTATAACACTAAAAAAAGCATTTCAAAATCAGGAGGACCAAGAGTGGGCATGGATGTCTAACATTTCTGTGGTTCTTCAAGACTTTGAGCACTCCAAAAAAATGGTGAACAGTGATTACACCATAGTCAGTGCAACTATCCCATTTCTGTGCTTACTTAAGCAGTCGCTGCTCACAATTAAACATGAAGCTAGCTTTGTATGTGGACCAGGTGAGTATGTAGGAAGATATAACATGAGAGATTCTAGCCAGCCCAGCTACATCTCATCTGCTCAATGCAGGTTGTGTAACAATGAGGAGGTGGATGCTGAGAAGGAGGAACAGGAGCTGGTGGCTAGTGCAGCAGAGGCTTGTAGCCACATAACCTTCATCCCGTCTCTCCTACGTGGATGGGAATAAGGAGGAAGAGAGGGTGGAGCAGGAAGAAATGGAGAGTCATCATCGTGGAGACTTGGAAGTGTTGGCTGTATGGCGATTGGCACATATAGTCAACTTTATGTACCACTGCTTTTCCCGTGATCCACATGTTACATTTATCTTGGCCTTAAAAAGAGTACAGATTGATCACCCTGCTAGGCCCACGCTACAAGGAGAACTTCTTACTGAGGTGGAGAGGTCTTCTAAAATGGTGCTATACCAGAAGGCCATTCTGGAAAACATGTTGAAAAACTTCCAACAGACAGTGCTAGCGGTAGGGGGCAAGCTTTTTTGTCCAACCAAGGAGGAGAAGCCAGGGAGACACACAGCAGAGACATGGGTACATTGTCAAATGCATGGAACAATTTCATGACACCAGCACAACATCCAGGGCCTGAAGACTGGGTATTATTGACAAGGAGGGAAAAGTTTTTAAAGATGGTCAAACCATGCCTTGCGGAACCAATCCAGCATACTCCGGGGGATGGTCATAACAGACAGGTGCTTTTGCCTGTCAACAGAGAAATCTACCAGGTTTAGCCTGGATTAGCCCACACTTTTCACCACCACCAGATGACAGCAGCACATAAAGTGTTTTTAGTATTAAATATTTGAATATGCCTGTCAGTTGTTTCCTTTCAGGGGTCTATGGATGACCCTCCTTATAATTGTTACCAGGCTTTGCACTTTGTGCAAAGTATTTAGGACTGTATAAGTAAATCAGCTACACTTTTAAAATATTTATGCTCTAAATTTTTTTCAGTGATTCAATCAGTCATCCCTACAGTTTAACACAATTGTTATTACATTGCAGTGGTATTTAAAACTCACAAAAAGTGTTGAAAAATATTTCTGCATTAGATTATTCATCCATAGATTATTACGTGCTTTTTGTAACATTTTGGTGATATATAACAGTACAGAAAAAGCATTTAAAAAAATGACTAGATTACAGTTCTCATTCCATAGTCTGGGTGACATTTCCTGTACTCTATAAAGCTGAAAAAAAGTGGCAAAAAATGTGGCAGTCTTAAATTTCTCAGTCATACAGTCTCACATGTTCTGTGGTACATTTCTGTGATGTATAACACTAAAAAAAGCATTTCAAAATCAGGAGGACCAGGGTGTAGGGGTGGAAGATGAGGTTTTGGATGACACTGACATAACCTGGGAAGCTGGCATGCAGAGTGAGGCAAGCAGCACTGAGGGGGGAGAGATCAGCAGCACCAAAACAGACAGGAAAAGGCAGTGTGGTGACAGAATGAGAAGGTGGGAAACTGTTCTAGGGTACATTTTTATGATATATAACACTCTAAAAAAAATTAAAAATTTTTTATTGTGTTAAATTTCTCACCCAAACACTATTCTGTCTTCTGGGACACATTTCATTTTTATATGACTGTAAAAAAACTTGTTCACAAAATTTATCATTATTATATTTTCCATTCATACAGTATTAAATGTTTTTGGGTAGATTTCATTGGAATACAACACTTAACAAACTTCAAAAATGTATCTGTATTATTTTGCTCACTCATAAATTATTCCGTGGTCTGTAGTACATTTCTTTGTTATGTAACTCTCAAAAGACGTGTTTAAACACATGACACAAACTAAATCTCCGAGCACGCCAAAATACTCGGAGGACACCCGAGCATGCTTGGGAAAACCCGAGCAACGAGTATACTCTCTCATCACTAGTACATTTCCTTGGTATATTACCCTCAAAAAACTTGTTCAAATTTTTTTTTCATATTATTTTGCTCACCCATAGACTATTCTGTTGCCTGGAGTACATTTTGCTTGTATATAACCCTCAAAACATTTTTTAAAAATTTATTGGTATTATATTGCTCATCCATAGACTTTTACATATTCTTGGGTAGATTTCAGTGGTATATAAGCCTCAAAAAAATTGTTCAAAATGTTATCGACATCATAAAGCTCACCCACAGACTATTCTTTGGTTTGGAGGATGTTTCCTTGGTATATAACACAGTGTCAGGTCGGCACCATTATACTAAATAAAATGATACCTTGGTTGATGAAATCTGTCTTGTAGTTGTTGTGTAATCTTTATTTTCAGTTTTGTGTTAATGAGATTCTCGTGCTCTAAGGTGGGGTCAGTGTATGTGGTGCTCTGATTAGATATTCATGCTCTGGGTCTCTCTGACCTTTTCCGCGGCCTGCACACTGCAGGAATTTGCTCTGCCCTCAGCAGGGCAGATTGGTATGCCTGCGCAGGAGCGCGATGCCGGGGAGCCATGAAGCAAGCAGGAGGCATCATCGCAAGAAGAAGGGAGGTGCCGGACCAAGACCTGAGACACCCAAGGGACCTTATTGGAGTGCTGTAGATAAACTCTGAAAGACAGTGGTCGTAACTTGTATAGGCCAAACTTGGTGACAGGTTCGCTTTAACGTTTTTTACTGTAAAATGTAATTTCTTGTCAGTTTGAAATGTTTTATTCCTTAAAATGGAGTAATAGTGTGACACAATTGTTCTCAGCAGCGATCTGGGAGTTGAAGATGTTTCCAGGGGTCATTCCCATGCTGTTCTCTTTGTTGGGTCTGCCGTACAAACCCTTGGCTTTCCCACTGACTCCCTTTATACTCTGTGAGAAGGAGTGTACTGTTGGCACTTAGTTTTGTGATTATCACAGCTGTGTTTTAAAATCTACCTGTGTGTTAGCTGAACACCAGACAACTGTAGGAATACGGATGCACACCAATAAAGATTGCGGCACTCACCATCCAATTAAAACAGTCCATTATTTAATCCATAAAACGTGTACAGCGGGAGAGCACGGAATACCTTCTGTGGATGACAGCCATTTTGTGCTGACTGTGCTTCAACGTGTCCTGTGATCAACGGGTCCACATGCGACGTTTTGACGCGCCCGCCGACTGCAACAAAATGCAACATTTTGCATTTGGTGCAGCTCGGCGCAGAGTCAAAACGATGCATGCGGATGCGTCAGCATACATCCGCATGGCCTGCGTACCTAATGTTAAAAATAAAAATAGGTACGCAGGATGCATGCCGACATAGGCGGAGCTAAAGGAAGAGGTGTGGCAGTAGGCGAGGCTTTATAGAGGAAGAAAGGAGGAAGTAGGCTGCCATCTGCAGCGCTACTCAATGCACATGTGAAACTAGCCTTAATCGCCCATGACAGGGTTGGTGTTTTTTTGTGAGTAGTTGTAAGAGATGGGTGGGACAACTAACAAATACTCACCATATCTCCACCTCAAGAGTGTGGTTCAGCAGATAAATGTCCAACCACTGAGGTTTTTTTCCAGTCTGTGGGTCTGAAGGAAAGCGTTCCAGAGTTGTGTTGGGCTGAACTCTGGACTCTGTTGTTGTGCCCTGAGCGGACAAATCCCCGCAGGCATATGTACTATGCTATATGTTTTGCTTCTATTCCTGTTGTTGCCAGAAAGCCCATATTTTTATGTGGAACCCTGCACTGGTATATGCCATGTTTAAATAAACCAGCAGAAGTACTGTACCTGTGTCTACCTCTGTGAGCAGCCGAGTGAGTAGCATTACCACAATATCTCTCTGTCTCACTCTCAGAAAGCTTGGGAAAAATACAGTGGCAATATTCTGTCTGGCTCGACTTCTGCATGAGAATATTATTCATCCATTTTTTAATCTGTATATTATCTCAGAGACAAGAGCAATGTATATATTTTGTCGTGGGCAAATAAATTCAGTTGAAAGTTATTAAAATAAAATAATAGAAATCATTCCAGAATAGTGGTGATTAAGCCTCAGTCTATGGCTAGAGTCACACTTAACATATAAAAAATCGGATTTTGATGGCCGAGAATTGCACAAATGTTCCCTGAATAGTGATCCGTATGTAATCTGTTTTCAATGCGAGGATGCGATTTCCTCGCATCTAAGTATCCGTGTGACATACAGTACGTATGGCATCCATATGGAGAGATTTTATTGCAGCCTTGCAAAATGGACATATAACGGTTTCTAGGCCTGAAATTAATTAAATTGAAAATCAGCAACCCTATTTATTGGCTCAACAACAGGTGACAGCCTCCAATCTTTGCATTAGAGTCCGTGCTTGTGTTGTGGTATTTCTGCTTTGTGTCAAACATGTCATACAGGCTTACTTTCAACACTACTGAGTGGGTTCTTTTACATTGGGTTATGGCTCAACGTTTTGGGGACCCATACCCAGTGATTGTTGATTCGAGTAGGCGGAGAATGTGGGTACATCCACTTTTGAGGCAACGGCTGACTAAAGGCCATTTCCATCTATATGCTTCTCTACATAGCCATCCTGACAAGTTCTTCCAGTATTGTCAGATGAGCATGCCCACATTTGACATTCTCTTGGAGGTTGTGCGCCCAAGGATCACCTTTAAGGACAACAAGATTTGCAAGTGTGTTTCTTCAGAGGAGCGCCTTTTAATTACGTTACGGTATGCATTCATCCTCTCTGTTGATGATGTATTCTTCTTTTTTTTAAATTAATGCTCTCATGCATTCCATGTTTGGGCCTATGTTGTTTCATTATTTTTACTGCCACATTAGTCCTTAGACATTATATGCTGCTTTTAATATGAGCAAAGGCCATGCATGCTTTTTTATTTTCTAGGCAGGGCTTCTTCGCTATTGCCCATAACTTTTATGAAGGACTAAACTGCTTTTTGGCGGCATGGGTTTTAATTATTTTTAATTTTGTATCTTCCCTTATAGATTCCTTTCCACTGGCCTTTCCTATGCGACACTGCATATTGTATTCTTAATTGTCAAATCCACAATCTCAGGCATTGTTTGTTCTACGTGCTCGGAAATGTCATCCCGACTACATCAATCCGTCATGCCTGAGCCCAAAATGGAAGACTGCCTGGGGATAGCCCATGGATTTGAGACAACGTGCCAGTTTCCCATCTGTATTGGCACACTGGATGGAAAGCACATCCCTGTGCATAAGCCGCCAAACTCAGGGTCCCAATATTATAATTATCAACAGTATTTTTCTGTAGTGCTGTTAGCCCTGGTTGACAGTGCCTACAGGTTTATAATTGTAGATATTGGGGCCTGTGGAAGAACTGGAGATTCCAGAGTCTTCAATTCTTCCATTATGGGTTTGCGGCTGCGAAATAATGATTTCGACATCCCACCCCCACGTCAGCTACCAGGGTCCACTATGGAAGCGGTTCCTTATGTGATGTTTAATCATGCAAAAAGGACTCCAGAGAGTCATTTTTAGTCCAAAAATTCGGAATACTCAATTAAATGTCATAGAAAATCCAAGTAAAAAATCAATATCTTTATTTCACATTACAAAAGTACAAACAGTGATTCACAAGTTTATAAAATGTTAATGATGCAAGAACAGGCGGGCAGCTTCATAACCATATATGCACTGGTAAACACCATCATTATGGACTAGCAGGCTGTCTAGCCATGATAAAAATGTAAAATTTCCAGCAGAAAGTGCACAGTAAATCCCATCATAAATTGACAATGAACTGATACCAAATGTCTGTCCATTGGAGCAAAGCTCAGGAATGGGGAAGTAGTGAAGACAAAAACATCAAATAATGCTGTTCGATCTATATAATGACTGACAAAATGTGCCCATTGGAGAACAACATGATCAAAAAATGAATAACCTTATAACCCCATAGATCCTAGGCAATGCTTGATGGATGTGTTACCAGAGCGCAAGTGCCCCGACACGCGTTTCGCTGTGACTTCCGAGGGGGGCAGTGCACATTGTGTTGGATGCGCCATCTTTAAATCCCTCCAAAAGCAGAATTGACAACCAATGAATGAACAGTTTCCAACTGCATCACATATCTAAACCTCCCACAAAAAGTCATGTCCCACGCCAACAGGCACATCATATCCTGCTAGTAAAGAGCCACTATGTGGCAAAACCTTCTTTCCCTTTCAACATGGGCAGGCCAATTCAGGGCTGCTTTCCTTGCGGCTCTTGTTTGGCCTGTCGTAACCTGATACGTGCCAAAGATTTTAGCACATCTGACGGCACTAGGGTCTTTCAAATTAGGGAATATATCTCATGCAGTAGCGATTATGTAATCTACTATGCAACCTGTCCCTGTAAGCTGATTTATGTGGAACTAACCTCCAGGGAATTATGTGTTCGCATTAGGGAACACGTAAGGAACATCGGGGCAGCTCGAACTGTGGTAGATGTTGCTTCCTTAAAGACTATTCCCCGCCATTTCAAGCTGCGCCATTCCTGTGATTCGGATCTCCTCAAGATTAGAGGGATCGACTGCATACATGGTGGTATTAGAGGAGGGGACGTGAAGCATAGGTTGGCGCAGCTGTAGTGCAAATGGATCATTAGATTGAACACCATGACCCCTTCGGGTCTTAATGAGAAACTGAGTTTTTCATCATTTTTATGACTGAAAATTTTGGTATACTTTTCTGTTCTTTTGGCTAACAATGTGGCTCATCTGTTTGTTTATCGGATTTTTTAATATATTTTAATTGTGTTTTCTAATTTTTCCCATTAGCGGATGTTATCTCAGCACTAACCTGCGCCCCTTTGAATCCACTCATATAACAAAGCTTCTCTGACGTCAAATGGACAACCTCCTACTTTTCCTGATTCAATGCTTTATTGGATGAAATACCCATTCCTCCTGGATATCCATGGATTTGTTGTATGATTATTAATGAGCTTTTTTAAAGAAAGTTTTTGTATAAGGCTTGTATCACGTATTTTATGACTGTATAGCGATGTTTAATGCTGTTTTGTTCAATATATGTGCATTATTGATTGCCCTCCTTGCTGCCCAGAAGTAAGATGCGATTATAGGCTTCATTTCCAAATGCATATTGGGTCTCTTTAGACGCTGCGGGAAGTGTTTGTCGACGGCTGTCCTCTAGTGGGAGTCGCCGATGACGTCATTAAGGGGTAGGCACTGTGTGTGATGGATGGAATAATTTATTCCCCATCCACCGCCCCCTGACGTCGGACGTTACATCTTGCTGGGTATGCCCTGCCGCCACACACTCATGAGATGTGGTGTCTGATCCATCAGTCAGGATGACTGCACTGCAGGATGTGACGTTGGGCTATTGGAGCCCTGCCTCTTCATATTCGCGTCACACATGAGACGCAGTGTTGGGCAATCTGCCTTGTATTCAGAGCCTGTTGGCGCAGGACGTGAAACATTACATAGCACCCGTTGGCGCAGGATATGATGCGCCTGTTGGCGCGGGACATGATGCCTTTTTGTGGGAGGTTTAGATATGTGATGCAGTTGGAAACTGTTCATTCATTGGTTGTCAATTCTGCTTTTGTGGGGATTTAAAGATGGCACGTCCAACACAATGTGCACTGCCCCCCGAGGAAGCCACAGCGAAACACGCGTCGGGGCACTTGCGCTCTGGTAATGCATCCATCATGGGTAAGCATTGCCTAGGATCTATGGAGTTATAAGGTTATTCATTTTTGATCATGTTGTTCTCCAGTGGGCACATTTGTCAGTCATTATATAGACCGAACAGCATTATTTGATGTTTTTGTCTTCACTACTTCCCCATTCCTGAGCTTTACTCCAATGGACAGACATTTGGTATCAGTTCATTGTCAATTTATGATGGGATTTACTATGCACTTTCTGCTGGAAATTTTACATTTTTATCATGACTAGACAGCCTGCTAGTCCATAATGATGGTGTTTACCAGTGCATATATGGTTATGAAGCTACCCGCCTGTTCTTGCATCATTTACATTTTTTAAACTTATGAATCACTGTTTGTACTTTTGTAATGTGAAATAAAGATATTGATTTTTTACTTGGATTGACTATGACATTTAATTGAGTATTACAAATTTTTGGACTCAAAATGACTCTCTGGAGTCCTTTTTGCATGATTTAGTATCTTGTGAGTGTCATGATCCGGCGTGGATCTGACAGTTTAAATGGATAAGTGAACTTTTTTTCCTTTGGCTAGGTGCCAAAGTGGTGTGATTGCCCCCGGTGGCCATTAGAATTATTACACGTGGTGTCGTGCATTCTAAGTTGCCCCGGTGGTGGTGAGCGATAGTGCACTTTTGTTTCTTTGGTTTAATGTGCACTTAATTACAAATCAGGTGTTAGGCTCTATAAAGGAGAGTCAGGTGTGTTCAATCACTGTTGGTGACATTGTGTGTTCGTCATTTGAGAAGCAAGCCTGGGGGAGGAAGGAGCTGAACATGAGTCCTGCGCAGCCCAGCCAGAGGGGACGGGTGGCAGCTATGTGGTCTGCAAGAAGGGCTGGCATGGCGTGGTGGAGTCACAGTTTATGGTGTTGGCAGGAAGTGCTTGCATGGCTTGGTGGAGTGACGACTATGGAGAGAGTTGCACTCAGCATGCGGGACTTGGTTGCTGAGCGCTGGACTCAAGCATGCTTGACTTTTTGGGCAGGAGCTGAACTCATCTTTGGGACTCTGTTACTGGACTTCTGCAATTGGTGGTGGACTCTGCTCCAAGGCTGCACTATGGTGAAGGATCCAGTTATGGTGATGGATCCGGGTGGAGGAGAAGATGCACACAGGTGGTGGGCTCTGATGCTAGGAGCATACACAACAGAGCAAAGCTAAGTGGTGTTTCCCCTGTATTGTCATTTTTCCTCATGTGTGTTTAGTGCAGTAGTGGGATTAGTTTGCGCACCAACTAATTCCCTAGTGAGGGTTTAGGGTTTTTAGGTTCCTGTGCGTCGCCCGGTACGGAACCGGCATAGGGAACGTTAGGAGTGCAGGGACACTGGCTCAGGGGAGTACAGGAGGTCTCCACTTCCCTATTCCCTATTGCAGGGCCCACCATTGTTAATGTTACCCAGGTTCCCCTTTATTATTTAAATTCGCCTTACTGGAGGCGGGGTTTCCAGACTATTGTAGAAATACGTGTAATACCTAAATTCGCCAGTTGGAGGCGATGTATCCAGCTGCACGTTTTATTATTTAAATTCGCCCCACTGGAGGCGGTGTATCCAGGGTCACGTGTGTCATGGGTTCGCCTTGCGGTACTCGCTGCGTCCAGACACACGTGACCGTGACAGTGAGAGTATCCTTGCAATAAGGAATATGTTTCGAATAACCCATCTTTTCCTAAATGTATTTCTTATGTGATAGTTGCAGATGAGGCCTTTCAACTAACATGCAACCTCATGAATCCCTATCCACGTAGAGGACTGGACCACCGGCGCAGAATATTTAATTTACACCTATCCCGCATACGATGACTGGTGAAATGTGCCTTTGGCGTTCTTTGTGCCAAATGGTGGGTCCTGCATTCAGTCATTCAACTTAGTGAAGGAAATGTGAATGAGGTGATTAAAGCCTGTGTGATACTTCACGTCTTCACCAGAATCCATGACTCTTCCTCATGTGATGGTGATGAAGTTGCATTGTAAGGCCTATTACACATGTACAGTAATTCCTCCTCCTCGTCGGCCCTCTGGACTAAAAGTGCGTGATGTGTTTACAAATTATTTTGTTTCACTAGAGGGATCTACTCCATGGCAAGACAATGCTGTTTGTATGTTGTGATTTATGTTTTTTGGTTTGTCAAAAGTAAAGTAACGTTAATGTTTGCAGTGTGTTTTGTGTTTGTGTACTAATGTATGACAAAGTTAAAGCATCACATCACCTAGCACGTCATAACATCACCAAAGACTCATATTGAATTAACTTTTATAATTCTCCAAAAATGATTTTTTTTCTATCAGAAATTCCATATTTTTGCCATATGGCATATGGTATATTGGCCTATTGGCCATATCAAAATTTTACAATATTACATGTAAAAAAAAATAAAAAAGCCAAAATACAAAAAAACAAACAAAAAAAACTACAAGTTATGGTAGGTTGGGGGTGGTGATGGCAGGAGGCCTGCTTGGGTGGTTTGCCTTGCTGGTGGGCCAACATTAATGTCACCCTGTGTGATGCCAGATGCAGAGGCAAGATTTTGCACCCTGGCAGACTCCTGTTGGGAATTATAGTAAGGGTAAGATGGGTTTGTAGTTGGGTAAAACTGGCTAGAGGCGTGCCCAAGTAGATCATACCCCCCAATATGGCCATGTCTATCATACCCCTGTTGGGACCAGCCTCCAACAGTGGGTCTAATAAAGTGG
The DNA here is from genome assembly GCF_039654945.1 of Dendrobates tinctorius. Taxonomy (NCBI): domain Eukaryota; kingdom Metazoa; phylum Chordata; class Amphibia; order Anura; family Dendrobatidae; genus Dendrobates; species Dendrobates tinctorius. The sequence continues at coordinate 34,221,681 of NW_027361711.1, forward strand.
CCATATTGGGCAGTTGCAAGATGGTCCAAAAAATGGACCTGTGGAGGCCAATGTTGTGTTGGGGAGGAATGTGGCTGAGGCATAGGCATCCGGGGAGGAGGTGGCTCAGAAACTGATTTAGCCTGCACTTCTGGTAGTCCCGTAATTTGCAGTTAATTATTTGGAGATAGTGGCCACCTTTCCAAATATTCAAATACTGGGGTTGGATTGTTAGGTTGTGTGCAGGCGTCAATCAGTATCTGGATTGCCCCTCTGGCACGCAGCCTGACCTCACGTCGAATTGTCCAGAGGTACCGTGCCAGACTGGGGGTGTAAGCTTCCTCCCCATCATCATTGGCAGTCCTGGCCAAGTAGTCCAACACGCCACTGTCCACATGCCTCTGGTAGTTGTCTCCTGGGCCGTCCACGCTGTGTGATGGCTGCAGCCTGGGGAGAGGTATTCAGAAGCAAGGTGGGGCTACTAGTGTTGCCCTGGTCCTCCTCTGGGTTAGCATCCTGTGGTGCAGATGCCACTGGTGGTGGTGGTTGTCTGCAGCTTGAAGGTGCAGAAGATGGATGAGCCACTTCTTCACCTTCCCCCACTGGATCAAAAGGGACCTCTGAGTCGGATGCTGTGTCGCTCCCTGTAAGGTTTGACTCAGTGCTGTTTTTTTAAATTAAAAAAAAATATTAAGATTTGACCAAAACAGCATGTCTAACATATTGGGTAATGCATGCACTTACGGTCTCAAATCCAGAACCAGATCAAGAAAATTCAGCCGGTCAAAGTAAATATATTTCCTCTTGGAGGGTACTGTATTCCACTCCTTGCCCGCTGCTGTCTCTCCCGCCTGTACTGGTCCATACAGCTGCGCTACCGTCTTCTGACATCACTCACTGCAACGTAACACAAAACAAGTTTTAACATTAAAACAATGTGTTTGCATTGCACAATGTATTGGACATGTGGCTGATTCAATTTCCTGACACTTGGAGAATGCTTCCATATTTCTTGCAAGTCACACGCATGGTCCGTGTGGTATCCGGTTTTTTCTTGCACCCATAGACATGCATTGGCGAGTCTCGGCCGATATACAGTGCAAATCGCAGCATGCTACAATTTCACTTGCACGTATAATACGGACGAGAAAATAACGGATGATGGGAGCTGCCCCATAGATTAACAGCGGTCCGAGTGCTATGCGATTTTTTGTCGCATTGCAGTCGTCCATATTCCTCTCTAGTGTGACTCCACCCTAAATCTAAATGACGGTATCATGCAAGCCTCTTGACGTAAAGGTCTTTTTTAACAAGAAAAAAAGTTCATTTTAATCAATAGATCTTGGAATAAAAATAAGTTTTACAATTGGATGTGATTCTCCTGCTGTAATGTCTGCATAGTCTTTTGCTTCCTCCCCTGCACAGGAACTGTGCTATGATCAGACCATGTCCCTGCATGGTCAGACACAGCCATTACACAGTACACAGCAGGGGCACATTTATTAGATTATCTCAGCACAGGAACATTTTATTTACACATCCAATTGTGAAACATATTATTATTCCAAGATCTATTGATTAAAATTAACTTTGTTCATGTGAAAAATTCTTTGATTAGTCCTGACACGAGACAGTCCTGTTCCTGCCATTCATCATCATCAGGGACTTAACATGACAAATATATTAATAAACATTGAATATATGTTCATATAATTCAATATACAATTTCAATGTATAATTTCTCATTGAGAAAGCTTAAGCTGTGTGCACACGCTGCGGATTCTGCTGCGGATCTGCAGCGGTTTTGGTTCTGCGGTGTGCAGTACCATTAAAATCAATGCAAAATGAAAACCGCTGTGCTGGCATTGCGGATTTTTTTGCGCGGATTTGCTGCGGTTTCAAAACCGCAGCATGTCAATTCTTTGTGCGGATTCCGCTCCATGGCAGGTGTCAAACCGCAGGGGAAACTCGCAGGCTAAACCGCAGAAAAACTTTTGACCTGCGGTTTTGGACAAATCCACGCCGCTAAATACGCAGGACAATCCGCAGCGTGTGCACACAGCCTTAGGTGAAACGTACATCAAAGCGGGGTCTTCACCTTTTGGTAGCTCCAGCTATTTTTGTGATATATCTTTATTAACACTACAATTCTTTATGGCAGCACGGTGGCTCAGTGGATAGCATTGCAGCGTTGGAGTCCTAGGTTCAAATCCCACCAAGGACAACATCTGCAAGGAGTTTGTATGTTCTCCCTGTGTTTGCGTGGGTTTCCTCCGGGCACTCCGGTTTCCTCCCACATTCTAAAGACATACTGATAGGAAATTTAGACTGTGAGCCCCATCGGGGACAGTGATGATAATGTGTGTAAAGTGCTGTGGAATATGTTAGTGCTATACATAAAAAGAAATATTATTATTATATGTGTGTGAGTGCCATAGATTATTTTCACTCTTAGATTTATTCCATTATTGTATTAGGTTTGAGATTCAATATCTTATATTTTTCACATTATATATGTCATCATTTAACACTATAAAGTGATTCACTATATAAGGTTTACCACAATATCATATATGTGGACCTGCTTTTTAGTGTAGCCTCATATCTGATGCAATTTTAGTCTTTTTTTGTGCAGCTCGCCATTGATTTTATGAACCTTTATACAGTGGGGAAAATAAATATTTCATTTACTGTCGATTTTGCAAGTTTTCCCTTTTACAAAGAATGGAGAGGTCTGTAATTTTTATAGTATTTATATGTCAATTGTGAGAGACAGAATCTAAAAATAAAAAATAAAAAAATCACATTGTATGATTTTTAAATAATTAAATAACATTTTTATTGCATGAAATAAGGATTTGATCACCTACACATTGGTTAATCAAAAAAATGTCCAGAGGACCAGGGAAGAAATATCATAACTGCATTCATATAATCCCTTTAAAAATATGAAACTTTAATAAATTGAGGTAAAAAACACCCCCCTAGTGCAATAACACAATTAACAAACTCTATACAATAATAACCTACGATAGCCCTACACTGGCCTGCTATCCCTTCCTGACAGTGGAGGTTGGCACCCTAAAAGATACAATTTGGCGCCCCCACTCCGCGGCGGCTGTCCCAGACTCGCGCTAAATGACCCTTATAAACTACAGGTGGGAAAACAATAAGCAAATAAAAGAGGTGAAAGATAGTGCTTAATAGAGTTGAGCGACTTTTGGTTTTTTAGGGTCGCGTTTCGTTTCGTGAAACCCGACTTTTCCAAAAGTCGGGTCGAGCAAGATCGTCCGATTATAGGGAAAAGTCGGGGTCGTCCTGAAACACGAAACCCAATGTAAGTCAATGGGGAATAAAAGTCGGCAGTGAGAGGAGGACAGGAAACACACCTACAGTGCCCATTTGAATGCCAAAAGCATCAATTCTTCTTACTTAAGCTTGTCAACCTTAATTAACTTCATAATACAAGTTACGCACTGAAAAATGGGGGTTATTTGGCTAAAGTTGTGGGGGGGGAGGGCTGGCTGCAGGTTTTCATGTGCCCTGGGCGAAAGAGCGCCCCTTTAACACATACCACAACTCATCATGCTCCGATACGGCAGATAAATAGCGGTATAGTACAATGAAAAATACCTCACTTTTTACATCTCATGACGAGGCCCATCTATTTCTCCATACAGAATCATTGGTCCCATATAATGTTTGAAACAGTATATGATGAGCTCCACATAATGCTACAGTATACAGTATGTTGGTCCCCATGGATGAAGCTCCACTGTCTTATGGGCCCAAATAATGCTCCAAACATAATGGGCCCCATTTCTAATGCTCTAGTGTATAATGGGCCCTGTAAATGCTGCTCCAGTGTCTGATGTCCACCTTTAGAATGTTCCAGTGTATGGTGGGCCCCATCTATCATTCTCCAGAGTATAGTGCTCCCCAAAAATTGCTGTCCCAACATTGAAAACAATCAAATAAGTCTCCTCGCTAGGGAATCGCTGTACTTGTCTGGACAGGTGCTGTAGCTTGCTTAACAGCTCGCCAGCCATTCTCACGCCAAGTATGGATTGCACGTGATTGCACAAAGGTTAGAAAGGGTACCGTATCCCTGGATAACATGTATGGATAGCGTACACATTCAAAATATATGTCTCAGGAGGCAGGCTCAGACGGTGTTAGGCCCAGTATGGATTGCACGTGATTGCACAAAGGTTAGAAAGGGTACCGTATCCCTGGATAACATGTATGGATAGCGTACACATTCAAAATATATGTCTATACAGCATGAGGCAGGCTCAGACGGTGTTAGGCCCAGTATGGATTGCACGTGATTGCACAAAGGTTAGAAAGGGTACCGTATCCCTGGATAACATGTATGGATAGCGTACACATTCAAAATATATGTCTATACAGCATGAGGCAGGCTCAGACGGTGTTAGGCCCAGTATGGATTGCAAGTGATTGCACAAAGGTTAGAAAGGGTACCGTATCCCTGGATAACATGTATGGATAGCGTACACATTCAAAATATATGTCTATACAGCATGAGGCAGGCTCAGACGGTGTTAGGCCCAGTATGGATTGCACGTGATTGCACAAAGGTTAGAAAGGGTACCGTATCCCTGGATAACATGTATGGATAGCGTACACATTCAAAATATATGTCTCAGGAGGCAGGCTCAGACGGTGTTAGGCCCAGTATGGATTGCACGTGATTGCACAAAGGTTAGAAAGGGTACCGTATCCCTGGATAACATGTATGGATAGCGTACACATTCAAAATATATGTCTATACAGCATGAGACAGGCTCAGACAGTGTTAGGCTCAGTATGGATTGCACGTGATTGCACAAAGGTTAGAAAGGGTACTGTATCCCTGGATAACATGTATGGATAGCGTACACATTCAAAATATATGTCTATACAGCATGAGGCAGGCTCAGACGGTGTTAGGCCCAGTATGGATTGCACGTGATTGCACAAAGGTTAGAAAGGGTACCGTATCCCTGGATAACATGTATGGATAGCGTACACATTCAAAATATATGTCTCAGGAGGCAGGCTCAGACGGTGTTAGGCCCAGTATGGATTGCACGTGATTGCACAAAGGTTAGAAAGGGTACCGTATCCCTGGATAACATGTATGGATAGCGTACACATTCAAAATATATGTCTATACAGCATGAGACAGGCTCAGACAGTGTTAGGCCCAGTATGGATTGCACGTGATTGCACAAAGGTTAGAAAGGGTACTGTATCCCTGGATAACATGTATGGATAGCGTACACATTCAAAATATATGTCTATACAGCATGAGGCAGGCTCAGCCGGTGTTAGGCCCAGTATGGATTGCACGTGATTGCACAAAGGTTAGAAAGGGTACCGTATCCCTGGATAACATGTATGGATAGCGTACACATTCAAAATATATGTCTCAGGAGGCAGGCTCAGACGGTGTTAGGCCCAGTATGGATTGCACGTGATTGCACAAAGGTTAGAAAGGGTACCGTATCCCTGGATAACATGTATGGATAGCGTACACATTCAAAATATATGTCTATACAGCATGAGGCAGGCTCAGACAGTGTTAGGCCCAGTATGGATTGCACGTGATTGCACAAAGTTTAGAAAGGGTACCGTATCCCTGGATAACATGTATGGATAGCGTACACATTCAAAATATATGTCTATACAGCATGAGGCAGGCTCAGACGGTGTTAGGCCCAGTATGGATTGCTTGTGATTGCACAAAGGTTAGAAAGGGTACCGTATACCTGGATAACATGTATGGATAGCGTACACATTCAAAATATATGTCTATACAGCATGAGGCAGGCTCAGACGGTGTTAGGCCCAGTATGGATTGCACGTGATTGCACAAAGGTTAGAAAGGGTACCGTATCCCTGGATAACATGTATGGATAGCGTACACATTCAAAATATATGTCTATACAGCATGAGGCAGGCTCAGACGGTGTTAGGCCCAGTATGGATTGCTTGTGATTGCACAAAGGTTAGAAAGGGTACCGTATACCTGGATAACATGTATGGATAGCGTACACATTCAAAATATACGTCTATACAGCATGAGGCAGGCTCAGACGGTGTTAGGCCCAGTATGGATTGCACGTGATTGCACAAAGGTTAGAAAGGGTACCGTATCCCTGGATAACATGTATGGATAGCACACACATTCAAAATATATGTCTCAGGAGGCAGGCTCAGACGGTGTTAGGCCCAGTATGGATTGCACGGGATTGCACAAAGGTTAGAAAGGGTACCGTACCCCTGGGTAACATGTATGGATAGCGTACACATTCAAAATATATGTCTATACAGCATGAGACAGGCTCAGACGGTGTTAGGCCCAGTATGGATTGCACGTGATTGCACAAAGGTTAGAAAGGGTACCGTATCCCTGGATAACATGTATGGATAGCGTACACATTCAAAATATATGTCTATACAGCATGAGGCAGGCTCAGACGGTGTTAGGCCCAGTATGGATTGCACGTGATTGCACAAAGGTTAGAAAGGGTACCGTATCCCTGGATAACATGTATGGATAGCATACACATTCAAAATATATGTCTCAGGAGGCAGGCTCAGACGGTGTTAGGCCCAGTATGGATTGCACATGATTGCACAAAGGTTAGAAAGGGTACCGTATCCCTGGATAACATGTATGGATAGCGTACACATTCAAAATATATGTCTCAGGAGGCAGGCTCAGACGGTGTTAGACCCAGTATGGATTGTACGTGATTGCACAAAGGTTAGAAAGGGTACCGTATCCCTGGATAACATGTATGGATAGCGTACACATTCAAAATATATGTCTATACAGCATGAGGCAGGCTCAGACGGTGTTAGGCCCAGTATGGATTGCACGTGATTGCACAAAGGTTAGAAAGGGTACCGTATCCATGGATAACATGTATGGATAGCATACACATTCAAAATATATGTCTCAGGAGGCAGGCTCAGACGGTGTTAGGCCCAGTATGGATTGCACGTGATTGCACAAAGGTTAGAAAGGGTACCGTATCCCTGGATAACATGTATGGATAGCGTACACATTCAAAATATATGTCTATACAGCATGAGGCAGGTTCAGACGGTGTTAGGGCCAGTATGAATTGCACGTGATTGCACAAAGGTTAGAAAGGGTACCGTATCCCTGGATAACATGTATGGATAGCGTACACATTCAAAATATATGTCTATACAGCATGAGGCAGGCTCAGACGGTGTTAGGCCCAGTATGGATTGCACATGATTGCACAAAGGTTAGAAAGGGTACCGTATCCCTGGATAACATGTATGGATAGCGTACACATTCAAAATATATGTCTCAGGAGGCAGGCTCAGATGGTGTTAGGCCCAGTATGGATTGCACGTGATTGCACAAAGGTTAGAAAGGGTACCGTATCCCTGGATAACATGTATGGATAGCGTACACATTCAAAATATATGTCTATACAGCATGAGGCAGGCTCAGACGGTGTTAGGCCCAGTATGGATTGCACGTGATTGCACAAAGGTTAGAAAGGGTACCGTATCCCTGGATAACATGTATGGATAGCGTACACATTCAAAATATATGTCTATACATCAGGAGGCAGGCTCAGACGGTGTCAGGCACAGTATGGATTTGACGGCCCAGATTACACAGTGGAGGAGCAGGGAGAGGTAAAGATTGCAAATGCTGGGGCCCTGCCCAAGCAAGGGGGGCCCACTCGTGGGCGTCGGTACTGGCACTGGGCCCCTCATAGTACAGCGGTGTGTCTGACGGCGGGTGTGCACCACCACCGTCAGAGACACTTGATTGCACTATGAGGGACCCTGTGCCAGTTCCCGCGCCCAAGAGTCGGCCTACCCACCTGTCCAGGGCAACGGCACTCGCACGGTGTCGTGCGCTAGGTGTTGACCCCGGCCATGGGGGGGGAGGCAGCACAGTTAGGGAGTTTTAGAAAGTGGCATATGTTGATGTTGGACATTCAGCTGATGCAAAAGGCGAAATAAGTGAAGTACCAGGAAAAGGTGGACCAAAGCAAGCCATTTTTCTGTCACCCTATGTGTCATCAGGGGAAGGTGGGACAAAATCCTTGGAAACCCATGCGTGGTTCATTTTAATGAAGGTTAGATCATCCACATTTTGGGTTGACAGACGGGTCCTTTTTTCTGTCAGGATTGATCCAGCTGCACTGAAGACTCTTTCCGATAGCACACTTGCAGCTGGGCAAGTGAGCTCCTGTAAGGCATATTGGGCCAATTCAGGCCAGGTGTCCAGTTTAGCGGCCCAATAGTCAAAGGGGAATGACCTGTGTGGGAGAACATCGATATGGGAGGAAAAGTAGTTTGTAACCATAGTTGACAACTGCTGTCTCCTGTCACTTTCCATCGATGCAGTATTACCAGTTGTGTGAGCGGTATTTGAAAAATCAGTCCACAACATTGTCATGAAACCCCTGTCTCCAACGCCACTTCTGCTTTGTGCACCACGAACACCTCTGCCAAGCTGCCCCCGGCCCGTACGGCTCGTGTGAGAACCATCACCGCTGCTGTGTGCTGGGAATGCCTCAAGCAACCGATTTACCAGAGTTGCTTGTTTATTAGCCAATATTAGGTCAAGGTTCTCCTGTGGCATGATGTTTTGTAATTTGCCTTTATAGCGTGGATCCTTTTTAGGATCCGCAAGGCATAATCTGACATGTGGGCCAATGTTCCCGGTGTCAATGATGCACTGCGAGTGCTGGGTGGAGGAGCACTTTCTGGCAAATCCACATCCCTCCAGTCACGCACAAACCCTGTACCAGACCTTGCCACGCCAACATTTTCACTTGCCCCACAAGATGCATCCTCCTCCCCTAAGTAATCATCCCCATCATCCTCCTCCTCCTCCTCTTCTTCCTCCACCTCGTCCAGGAGAGGTCCCTGAGCAGACAATGGCTGAATGTCATCAAGGATTCCCTCCTCCTCTTCCTCCTCATCAACATTGGCTGCAGACGCCTGCTCCTTAAGGTGCGTCAAAGTTTGCATGAGCAGACGCATAAGTGGGATGCTCATGCTTAGGATGGCGTCGTCTGCGCTTACCAGCCGTGTGCATTCCTCAAAACACTGAAGGACTTTACAAAGGTCTTTCAGCTTCGACCTCTGCATGCCTGTCAACTCCATGTCTGCTCTCAAAGTGCCTGGCCGTGTATCCTCCCACAAATGCATTATGGCCTGCCTCTGCTCGCACAGCCGCTCCACCATGTGCAGGGTGGAGTTCCACCTTGTTGCAATGTCGATAATGAGGCGGTGGTTGGGAAGGTGGAGCAATCGCTGCAGCTTCTGCATACGAACGGAGTGTACAGGCGACCGGCGGATGTGCGCGCACAGTCTTCGCACCTTCTGGAGCAGGGCTGTTAACTCCGGATAATTTTTGAGGAAGCACTGCACCACCAGGTTCAAGGTGTGAGCCAAGCAAGGTATGTGGCTGAGTTTTGAAAGGGCTATGGCTGCCACAAAATTACGGCCGTTATCACTAACTACCTTGCCTGCCTCAAGATGTACACTGCCCAGCCATGACTCAGTTTGTCTCTTCAAGTACTCGGCCAGCACCTCGGCGGTGTGTCTGTCGCCCAAACACATCATCTGCAACACAGCCTGCTGATGCTTTCCACTAGCTGCTCGATAGGGGGACACATCGTGTGCAACAGTGGCAGCTGCAGATGGAGTGCTCGTACGACTGCGCTCTGTGGACGAGTTTTCGCTTCTGGAGGAGGAGGAGGAGGAGGAGGAGGAGGGTCGAACGCCTACAGCCAACTGTTTCCTATACCGTGGGCTAGCCAGCACTGTCCCACCACCGCTGTCCCCTGTGGACCCTGCATCCACCACATTAACCCAGTGCGCAGCGATGGACACGTAACGGCCCTGGCCATGCCGACTGGACCATGCATCAGTTGTGAGGTGCACCTTTCCGCTCACTGACTGCTTGAGTGCATGGACAATGCGGTCTTTCACATGATGGTGGAGGGCTGGGATGGCTTTGCGAGAGAAGAAGTGGCGACTGGGTAGGTCATAGCGTGGTACTGCATAGGCCATGAGTTCGCGGAAAGCTGTGCTTTCCACCAACCGAAAGGGCATCATCTCAAACGAGATTAGTTTGGCAATGTGGGCGTTCAAACCCAGTGTACACGGATGAGAGACTGAGTACTTTCTTGACCTACTCATAGTGTCTGGGAGGGTGAGCTGGACTTGAGAGCTGCATATGGTGGAAGTAGCGGTGGACAGGGCGGACTGAGAGAGGGTTGATGATGGTGATGGAGTTGGTGTTCTTTCTGATGGCCTAGAATCAGTCTTTCGTTGATATAACAGTGGGATTCCCTGACTGCTGTGGCCTTGCAACGACACCTCAACATTTGCTGCTGTGCTAACCGGTGGGCTTACAGTGGGGGAAACAATGTAGCGTTGCTGACTACCTTCGTTGTGATCAGTTGCACATGTGGCACTTGAGGTTTGGTGTTGTGTCCACGCTTGCAAGTGCATGCTGGTTAAATGTCTAAGCATGCAACTGGTATTCAAATTTTTCAGATTTTTCCCTCGGCTAAAGGTCTTTGCGCACTTCTTACAGATAACCTTGGCCTGATCATGAGGATTTTGTTCAAAAAAGTGCCACACTGCACTCTTCCTACTTTGGCAGACATTTTGCGGCCTAGCATGCTGTGATCTTTTGACCCTCTGGACAAGCTGTCCAGTAACTCTTTTGATGTTTGGAACCTGTCTTTGGAGTGCTCCGGGCCTGCCAGATAACAGCTGTTGCGATGTCGATGTCTTCTGTGGATGCTCCTCATCTGAGCTATTGGAAGCAGCACCCTCTTCCCCCAATGGATGCCAATCTGGGTCAACAACTGGGTCATCCATCACCTCCTCTTCTATGTCATGTGCACCTTCCTCTGTGTCACCGTGTATGGTGGTATAGTGTGCGGGAAGGGGCACCTGAGTCTCATCAGGGTCAGAATCTGGCTCGGTACACTGCGAGGACAATGTAGTGCTCTGAGTGAATGTACCAGCAGAATCATCCATCAGCGGCTGTGCATCAGTGCACTCCATGTCAGATTCATCTTGGCCTGGGTAATTCACCATTTCACTTGATAATCCAGGCATGGTATGTGAAAACAGCTCCATGGAGTAATCAGTAGTATGGCCTGCGTCATCCTTCAATCTTGGTTGGGGTGAAGGACACAAGGAAAGGTGTGGTTCATGAACATGAGCCTCCAATGACGACTCAGTGCTTTTACTTTTTACAACTGAAGAAGAGGAGGCGATAGAGCTGGAGGCTGAGTCAGCAATGTAAGACAAAACTTTTTCCTGATGCTCTGGCTTTAAAAGCGGTTTGCCAACTCCTAGAAAACTAAGCGTTCGAGGCCTTATGTAGCCAGACGATGACGCAGGGTCAGCACCTCCTGCATTCGGTCCTATTTTGCTCTTGCCACTACCATCAGATCCACCACCAACACCATCATTACCAGCTGCCAACCCCCGCCCAATTCCACGGCCTCTTCCACCAGCCTTCCTCATTTTTGGTAGAAATGTAGACAAAATCCAACAAACTATATAGTAATGTAAAACAAGGTACAAGGTGTCTATAGGACAGGGGAGATTTAGAATTTCTGCACACACTTGTGGACAGTGGACACTTTTGGATTGTGTGAGGCCCACTGATATCTGAGCGCTATGTGACATGCTCGATGGCACAGCTGTGACCAAAGTGACGAGAGGATAAGGGAGATTTTGAATCTCTGCGCACACTTTTGGACACTGGACACTTGTGGATTGTGTGAGGCCCACTGATATCTGAGCGCTATGTGACAGGCTCGATGGCACAGCTGCCTGTGACAAAAGTGACGAGAGGATAATGGAGATTTTGAATCTCTGCGCACACTTTTGGACACTGGACACTTGTGGATTGTTTGAGGCCCACTGATATCTGAGCGCTATGTGACAGGCTCGATGGCACAGCTGCCTGTGACAAAAGTGACGAGAGGATAATGGAGATTTTGAATCTCTGCGCACACTTTTGGACACTGGACACTTGTGGATTGTGTGAGGCCCACTGATATCTGAGCGCTATGTGACAGGCTCGATGGCACAGCTGCCTGTGACAAAAGTGACGAGAGGATAATGGAGATTTTGAATCTCTGCGCACACTTTTGGACACTGGACACTTGTGGATTGTTTGAGGCCCACTGATATCTGAGCGCTATGTGACAGGCTCGATGGCACAGCTGCCTGTGACAAAAGTGACGAGAGGATAATGGAGATTTTGAATCTCTGCGCACACTTTTGGACACTGGACACTTGTGGATTGTGTGAGGCCCACTGATATCTGAGCGCTATGTGACAGGCTCGATGGCACAGCTGCCTGTGACAAAAGTGACGAGAGGATAATGGAGATTTTGAATCTCTGCGCACACTTTTGGACACTGGACACTTGTGGATTGTGTGAGGCCCACTGATATCTGAGCGCTATGTGACAGGCTCGATGGCACAGCTGCCTGTGACAAAAGTGACAAGAGGATAATGGAGATTTTGAATCTCTGCGCACACTTTTGGACACTGGACACTTGTGGATTGTGTGAGGCCCACTGATATCTGAGCACTATGTGACAGGCTCGATGGCACAGCTGCCTGTGACAAAAGTGACCAGAGGATAATGGAGATTTTGAATCTCTGCGCACACTTTTGGACACTGGACACTTGTGGATTGTGTGAGGCCCACTGATATCTGAGCGCTATGTGACAGGCTCGATGGCATAGCTGCCTGTGACAAAAGTGACGAGAGGATAATGGAGATTTTGAATCTCTGCGCACACTTTTGGACACTGGACACTTGTGGATTGTGTGAGGCCCACTGATATCTGAGCGCTATGTGACAGGCTCGATGGCACAGCTGCCTGTGACAAAAGTGACGAGAGGATAATGGAGATTTTGAATCTCTGCGCACACTTTTGGACACTGGACACTTGTGGATTGTGTGAGGCCCACTGATATCTGAGCGCTATGTGACAGGCTCGATGGCACAGCTGCCTGTGACAAAAGTGACGAGAGGATAATGGAGATTTTGAATCTCTGCACACACTTTTGGACACTGGACACTTGTGGATTGTGTGAGGCTCACTGATATCTGAGCGCTATGTGACAGGCTCGATGGCACAGCTGCCTGTGACAAAAGTGACGAGAGGATAATGGAGATTTTGAATCTCTGCGCACACTTTTGGACACTGGACACTTGTGGATTGTGTGAGGCCCACTGATATCTGAGCGCTATGTGACAGGCTCGATGGCACAGCTGTGACAAAAGTGACTAGAGGATAAGGGAGATTGGATTGCTTTTAAAAAAGCAGTTTGCGGAGCAGTGGGTAAACAGCAATGCCAGCGTGTCAGGAAGCCTTAAAAGGCAGCCCAACAACCAACACCACTGATACACCACTATATAGCCTCCCCTTGCACTGCACACACAGTGACTTGTGTGTTGTGCAGGCCAAATCGCTAGCAGCAGAAGCAGTTTTTTTGTCTTCTTCCCTGCCTAACGCTCTCCCTACAGAATCAGCAGCAACCTCTCCCTATACTAAGATCGGCAGAAGTAAGATGGCGGTCGGCGTGCACGCCCTTTTATACCCCCCGTGACGCCCACCAAAGCAAGCCAATCACTTGCATGCCCTTCTGAAAGATGGTGGTGACCCGTGCCTAGGTCATCACGTTGCCCACAGTGTCCGTGGATCCTGATTGGCTGAAAAAGAGCGCAAAACAAACTTTTGAAACGCGACTTTGGCGCGTAAGTCGCCGACCTCGTGGCCGACCTCATCCTAGGGTCGGGTTTCGTTTCAAGAAACCCGACTTTGCCAAAAGTCGGCGACTTTTGAATTTTTTTCGACCCGTTTCGCTCAACTCTAGTGCTTAATATAATACACAGGCTATTAATGTACAATACTGTATATAAAAGACTGGCTATTACATGTAAACATAGAGAAACCTCTTGTCTAGCCAGTAGATAGGAGCAAGTCTTGTCTTTTTGGGTATTAATAGACCACAGAAAATATAGATTCCATAAGCTACCAGTAGATAGTGGCAATCTTGTCTTTTTGGGTATTAATAGACTACAGAAAAAGAAGATTCCATATGCATTATCAAATAAAGCCAAAAAAAAACAACTCTCTGCAGTAAAATCAGACAAGCACAGACAAGAGCTAGCTTACGGAATCTATATTTTCTGTGGTCTATTAATACCCAAAAAGACAAGACTTGCTACTATGTATTGGTTATACAAGAGGTTTCTCCATGTTTACATGTAATAGCCTGTCTTTTATATATTGTACATTAATAGCCTGTGTATTATATTAAGCACTATCTTTCATCTCTTTTATTTGCTTATTGTTTTCCCACCTGTAGTTTATAAGGGTAATTTAGGGCGAGTCTGGGACAGCCGCAGCGGAGTGGGGGCGCCAAATCGTATCTTTTAGGGTGCCAACCGCCACTGTCAGGAAGGGATAGCAGGCTAGTGTAGGGCTATCATAGGTTATAATTGTATAGAGTTTGTCAATTGTGTTATTGCACTAGGGGGGTGTTTTTTACCTCAATTTATTAAAGTTTCATATTTTTAAAGGGATTATATGATTGAACATCACCTACCAACCAGCAAGAAATCTGGCTGTCATAGACCTGATAGTTTTTCTTTAAGAAGCCCTCCTTCTCTGCACTAATTACCTCTATTAATTACACCTGTTTGAACTTGTTACCTGTATAAAAGACATCTGTCCAAATACTCAATCAGTCCCACTCCAACTTCTCCACCATAGCCAAGACCAAACAGCTGTTTAAGGACATCTGGGACAAAATTGTATACCTGCACAATGCTGGGATGGGCTACAGAACAATTGTCAAGAAGCTTGGTTAGAAGGAAATTGTTGGCACAATTATTATAAAATGGAAGAAACACAAGATGACTGTCAATCTTCCTTGGTCTGGGGCCCCATGTAAGATCTCGACTCATGGGGCAAGGATGACTCTGAGAAAGATTAGGAATCAGCCCAGAACTACATGGGAGAAACTGGTCAATGACCTGAAGAGAGCTGAGGCCACAGTCTCAAACATGGGGGTAACAAGTAGGGTGTACCAAAAAGTACAATACAATAAGGATAAAGGGAAATAAGTGGCATGTGTAAGGCAGTGACTGGTGTCACAGGTAGAGGGTCACTGTGTGTTCTCCTCGGCATGCGCACGGAGGTGTAATTGAAGCCATGGAGGGGATTTAATTGTGAGGCAGTGACCGATGTCACAGGTAGGGGTCGCAGTGTGTTCCCCCAGGATGCGCACTGCTATGAATGGGTCACTGAGGAGGATAGCAGGCCCAGACTAAGCCACAGAAAACCATAGAGGTTGGTAACAAAGCGGATGCAGACCCCTGATCCTGTCCACACAACTAGCAGTAGCCGTGGAGCATACCTACGATGATCCTCGATGCCTCGGCACATCTGGAGAACGAACTAAGCCTAAAGCAAGAAAGGGGAAATCTAAACTGCCTGGAGCAGACCCCAAAGGAATAGATAGCCCCAAACATATATTGTCGGTGAGACAAGATGAAAACACAAACGCAGGCAGAAAAATAGACTGAGCAAACGATGGGGCCCACACTGATTAGACAGGACAGGAAAGGAAAGACACTGTCTGCAATCATGCAAAAAACCCTGCAAAAAGTCCAACACGTCTGGTGCACAAAAACACTGAAGTCGCACGACTTCTCCCCCCACTATATCAGCACCCTGGTATATTCTGAAAGCAAAGCAAAAATAGACCAATATAAAAGGGGACAAAACAAACTGGCACATGCAGTAACATATGGGCGGTGATTCAGCACAGCCCCAGCCAGAGCTAGCTGACCCGCACAAAGCAAAGATAAACAAAACCAGATCAAATGCAAACAGAATAGCAAATGAACCTCTTAGCTGAACATGCAGGGAAAGAGCAGGAGACATCAGACCTCAGGAGACACATGAAGAAAATCACCAGCAGGGATAGAGGGAGTCAGCTGTCATAAATCCCAATCAGAAACCCCAGATCTCCAATCGTCTTCCTCATTATTAGCTGGCAAACCTCTGTCAATCAGATCAGCTCCACTACCTCCAGTAACCACCAGAGGGAGCCCAGAAATAGAATTCTCAATCTGACCAGCTCCACTATCTTCAGTAATCACCAGAGGGAAGCCAGAGAGAGAATTCACAACAGCGCATAGAGGCATATAGAGGCCATGAGAGTGCATTGCAGTCACAGGCATAGCGGTGGTTGAAATGCAGGCTAAAAATAAGTGTTAGTCTTGAGCATGCGAGTGTCCAAGGCAGATTTAGGGAAAACCTGGTCTTGGTTTTTGTATTTTGAAACAGACATCAGTATGGTAGTTGTGCAGTCCGTTTCATTCCTGGCTGGGTTTTCCATGTGGCTGAAGGCCACAGATCCCAGTTAAAATCCCTGCAGTGAAGGGTATGGGTGTGTCAGTGTTAGGTCCAGTGTCAGTCTGGTGTTTTCAGAGCTCCATGTGTGTGAAGCAACACAGACCAGCAGGGCCAAGCAGCCAAGACAGCTCAGGAGCCTGGCACCCACATCGTACATAGCGGTGCAGTCACCTATGGCAACTGGTCTCAGAGGTGGACTGTCTTGTGCCCGGTGGTGAACCGGAGGTAGATGTTCCTGTGCCCGAAAGAGGACTAGCGTGTTCAGTGACTGTAACCTGAAGGATATCATGTACTGTGCAAAGTTGTGAGTAAAGAGACATTAACACAGCGGTTCAATTGCCCATAGCAACAAGTCAGAGCTGGACTGAAGTGTTTATTGGCTGCAAACTAGAGGATATGTGGCTGCATATTCGGAGGATACTGGGTACTATTTAGTGCTGTGAATTGGACATTAATGCTATGCACATGTGTTTATATGAGCTGGACATTTAATGCTGTGAAGGAAAAGCATTAAAGAGACTTTTGGGTTAGAACTTTGTTGGGTCACTGCCTCCTCACTGCATAAGTGTGCTACCGCTGCACTACATATTGTACTACAGCTTGTATGGGGAACAAGGTGCAAGCAAAGCAAAAAAAGACCAATACAAATGTAGTATGGATCAGATAAAAAAATCTATGTACAGTCTCAAACATTATCATTAGTAACGCAGAATGCTATCATGGAATAAAAACATGCAGGGCACGCATGACCATCTGGATGATTCAGATGAGGCATGGGAGAAGGTAATGTAGTCAGATGAGACCAAAACAGAAATCTTTGCTATCAACTCTATTCAACGTGTTTGGAGGAAAAAGAAGGATGAGTACAACCCTAAGAACACTATCCCAACCATGAATCATGGTGGGGAAACATCCTACTGTGGGGTGCTGTTTTGCAAAGGGGACAGGACTACTGCACCGTATTGAAGTGAAGATGGATTCGGTCATGTTTCGTGAGATTTTGGCCAACAACCTCCTTCTCTCAGTAAAAGCATTGAAGAAATATTTTGGGGTGGGTCTTCCTGCATGACAATGACCCAAAGCACACAGCCAGGGCAACTAAAGAGTGGCTCCATAAGAGGCATTTCAAGGTCCTGGAGTGGCCTAGCCAGTTTTTAAACCTAAATCCAATAGAAAATCTTTGAAGGGAGCTGAAAGGCAATGTTGTCCAGCGACAGCCCCAAAACCTTAAATATATGGAGTAATGGGCCAATATCCCTGCTGCATTGTGTGCAAACTTGGTCAAGAACTACAGGAAACATCTGACCTCTGCAATTGCAAACAAAGGTTTCTGTACCAAATATTATGTTCTGTTTTTCTATTGTATCAAATAGTTATTTTATGCAACCACAAAATGAAATTAATTATGTAAAAATCATACAAAGTGATTTTCTGGATTTTTTTCAAGATTCTGTTTCTCACAGTTGAATTGTACCTATGATAAAAATTACAGACATCATCATTCTTTGTAGCTGTGAAAACTTACAAAATCGGAAGTGTATCAAATACTTATTCTCCCCACTGTAGCTTATAATATATATTTCCAGGATATCCACCTGACAGCACCATGGAGGACGTCCTCCTCCTCCTTACAGGGACAGGAAAGCACATGAGAGGTTAAAAGATCCCTTCCCACCCCCTTTCCCTCAGTGTCTTTCCTGCCCCTGCATGGAGGGACACGCAAGAGGATTGCTCAGGAACTTACCGGAGGGCTCAGAGGGATCGTGCGGTCAGTCCAATCCTTCCCCCTGTCAAAGAAGCCCGGGGCCGAAACTCTCCGGTGGGGAGTCTCTCTGCGCCAAAGGCCAGAAGCAGGACGACGCTCCTGGAGGGAGCCGCTCCTCTCGGTGGGAGGCTCTCGGCTCCAGTCAGCGGCCGCCGTGGCAGTTGGAAGCCGGTCCCCCGCAGGCAGCTGGTGGTGTGGGCGCCGTCGCCACAGACAGAGTGCCCTCAGAGGTGCAGGCGGGGCCTAGCATCCGGGCAGGAAGCAGAAGTGGCCGGGGCGATTTTTGGGCTATCGCGAGAAGACGCACATCACTGCCGGTGACGTCACGCGCCGGATTTGAAACAGCGCGCGTTCCAGCAGTTCAGCTACCCGGCATATTCAGTGGTAATGGACCCAGAGGATCCGTCAGATGGATGGGTAAGTGCTCCTGGCGCAGTCCGCCCTCCCCACAGCAATCCCCGCAGCCTAGGACGACTGACCCGACTGTCCCTATCTTATATCAATAGGAGAAGGGAACTCCAGCAGCCCCCCCGACAGTGACTAAGGACCAGGCCAAGGCCACATGTAAGTCGGTCAGATGCCCTGTATGCAGGGTAAAGCTGCCAGACACCCATATCAAAACCCTTTGTGGACCCTGCACATCAAGGGTTGTAAGAGATGAGCAGTCGTCCCTCCTAGCGGAGATGCGATCCCTGATTCGGGAGGAAGTCCAGGTCTCCAGATCCACCCTCACACGGCAGCAGTCCCCCAGCCCAGGGCCAAGCCGCAAACGGCCGAGTTGGGAGGCAGAGCCAGTCTCTGAAGCAAGCTCTATCGAGGGGTCAGACTTCCGTGACTCGGATCCTGAGGAAGAGGGAGAGATCCCGGCCAACAGACGGGACCAGGACAGGAAATACCTGTTCAGACTAGAGGACACTGATGAGCTGGTCCAGGCGGTAAGGAACACTATGCAGATCGAAGAAGTTCCTAAGCAGCAATCCAGACAGGACCTGATGTTTGGGGGACTGGTGGCTCGGAGACAGACTGTGTTCCCTGTAAGTGAACACATTAAAACAATGGTCCTAGATGAGTGGAAAGAGGCAGAACGTCGACTCGTGATGTCCCGCGACTTTAAGAGCTGACTACCTTTTGACGCTGAGGAAACAAGATTGTGGGAGGAGATTCCTAAATCGACTTTCCCGTAGCTAAGGACGCCAAAAAAAACGCCATTCCGTTCGAAGACTCATCAAGTCTCCGGGACCCGATGGACAGGAAGGCGGATGTGATATTAAAGAGAACATAGGAGACGGCAGCAGCCCTCATTAGAGCTAACATAGCAGCCACCTCGGTGGCCAGGTCCATGTTCTTATGGATAGGGAAGTTGGAAGAGCACCTAACCAACAAAATCCCTAGATCCGAGATCCTGGCATCCCTTCCTCTGATGAAATCGGCCACGGCGTTCCTGTCAGATACGTCAGCCGAATCAGTAAGGTTCGCAGCCAGGAACAGCTCCCTGTCTAATTCGGCTCGGAAGGCGGTCTGGATTAAATCTTGCTTGGGGGATAACGCTTCAAAGGTGAAGCTATGCTCCATCCCCTTTTCAGGCGCAAGGGTGTTTGGACTAGCCCTAGACAGCATTTTAGAGCTTGTGTCCGACAAAAATAAGGGTATCCCAGAGGAAAAACCCAAGCGTCCCCAGCCCTTTCGGAGAGTGCCCTTCTTTAGGAGACAGACTGACTTTAGGAGCCAGACTGACTTTAGGAGCCAGGGTAGGTCCAGCAGGGGCTCCTATAGAAACTCCCACAGCCAGGGTGGGAAAAGCAAGGGCTCCCTTTTTGCATCAACCTCCAGATTTAGGAGGCAATGATGCCAGGAGTATCGGGGGAAGACTTCGCCACTTCGCAGTAAGGTGGGCCCGGGTTACCCACAATCAGTGGGTCCTCAGAACCATTGCAGAAGGTTACAGCATAGAATGCTGCTCCCCTCCACCCGACAGATATATCGCCCCCACTGTAGTCCCAGTGGACTCCGCCATGTGGACGGACCTACACGACATGTTTAGGTCAGAGGTTACAGTCCCAGTTCCTCGGTCAGAGAGGGGAAAGGGTCACTACTCCTCCCTGTTCTCCATTTCAAAACCATCCAGCGAGGCACGAACTATTATAAACCTAAAACCTTTGATTGCCTGGGTCACGTACAAGAGGTTTCGGATGGAATCAATACGGTCGGCAATACATCTAATAGACAGGGATGCCGTCATGTGTACCCTCAACCCAAAGAGTGCGTACTATCAGGTCCCATTCCATCCCTCATCCCAGAGACTGCTAAGATTCACAGTCAGTCTACCGACCCGGACCTGCCACTTCCAGTTCCAATGCCTTACATTCGGGCTGGCTTCAGCCCCCTGAATATTCACAAAGCTGGTAGCGGAGATAGTGGCCTACCTGAGAAATCAGGGTATCGTCATCGTACCATACTTAAACGACTTCCTTCTGGTGGCAGGATCCGAAGAAAAGCTCATTCGTGACAGAGGTCGAACAGTTACAATATTGGAGTTCCTCGGCTGGGTGGTCAACGAGAAGAAGTCAGACCTGAGACCAGAAAGCAGAAAGATCTTCCTGGGAGTTCTCCTAGATTCAGGAGACATGATATCCCTACTACCACGAAAGAAGCAGAGGACTATTCAGAGCAGAGCCAAGGACCTCTTCGAGCATCGCTCCTCCATAAGAGGGGCAATGGAGGTTTTGGGCCTAATGACGGCTTGCATACCGTGCGTCAGATGGGCCCAGTTTCATTCAAGACCCTTACAGAAGGAAATCCTCGCAAGATGGGACAGGTGTCAGGCTTCACTCGACAAGCCCATAATGCTGCCAGGACCAGTGAAAAGGTCGCTACAGTGGTGGACACAGCCAAGGAACCTGCAGGTGGGCGTGCTATGGACAACCTCTCCATACGTGGTAGTCACCACAGACGCCAGAACGTGGGGATGGGGAGCCCACGTAGGAGGCAAGATTTTCCAGGGAGTATGGCCAGTAGACATCAGAGACAGATCCTCCAACTTCAGGGAACTTTATGTGGTCTTGGAAGCCCTGCGACGGAACCGGTTGGTTGTGAAGAACCGACACGTTCGAATATTATCCGACAACATAACAGCAGTTTCATTCCTGAAGCACCAGGGGGACACCAGGCATCGTCCACTCCAGGCACTAGCAGAACGAATATTTGCATGGGCAGAGGGAACTGTCCTCTCAATAACGGCAATCCACCTGGAGGGTTCCCAAAATGTGGTAGCGGACTACCTAAGCAGACAGCAGGTCTGCCCGACAGAGTGGGAGCTGAATGAAGAGATCTTCCATCAACTGTGTCTGCGTTGGGGGACCCCCAGAATAGACCTATTCGCAAATCGGAAAAACTCAAAGGTCTCCAGATTCTACTCCCTGACCACACGGATGGTGTAGACGCCCTGAGTCACATTTGGAAAGAACCCCTTCCCACCAGTGGCGCTCATACCGGCGGTACTAAGGAAGATCCGCAAGGACCGCGCAAAGGTGATAATGATAGTCCCATACTGGCCGAGAAGAAGCTGGTTTCCCCTACTAGGGGCCATGGCAGTGGAAAGCCTAGTCGAGCTACCTCTGAAGGAAGACGTCATCCACCAGGGCCCGATCCGTCACCCAGATCCAGCAAGACTCCACCTCTCGGCTTGGATCCTGAAAGGGACATCCTGAAAGCAAAGGGCTTATCAGATCAGGTCATATCTACCCTACTGGCCAGCAGGAAACCGGTTACATCCACAATCTACCGGAAAATATGGAAGAGATTCTGTCTGGACGGTGGCAGGTCCGAACTCGTGGCAGGTACCCCTGACCTCTCTAGTGTCCTAGATTTCCTACAGTCGGGGTATAATAAGGGCCTTAATCCCAGCACCTTAAAGGTCCAGATTTCAACCTTGAGCTCCTTCTTTGATTATCCGCTAGCCTCTCATCCTTGGGTAATAAGATTCATAAGGGCCACGCAACGTCTTCGCCTCAGGATTAGGCAGCTTACCCCGCCTTGGGACCTTAACCTGGTCCTCAGATCCCTATGTAGGGACCCCTGTTGTGAGTTCATTTTTTCCTTCACCATTGAGGTCTGATGAACTCCCTCTTCTGGTGAAGGAAGGTAGTGAGGCTGATTACCAAGCACCTGGGTATGATGATGATGACTGGGTGACGGGAATTGCTGACTGGATATAAGGCAGCCGACGCCCTTCTGCCTTGCTGGTGATCACTCTGAGGGATTCTAGGAGACCAGTCTGATTCCTGCTCCTCAAAAGCTAAGTTTTCTGCACTGCTTTTTGCATTTGTGTTTTGTTTTGTTTTGCCTTGTTTTTCTGAATTTCTGCCATTCCCTGCTGGGGTGAGTTGAATTCCTTTTTGCTCTGTCTTCAGAAAATACCTGAGTGCTGATATAGTCTTTTTGAAGCCTAGCATCTTCAGGGCCTTTTTCCCTATCAGCCTGTTGGCCCTTGTTTTGATAGGGCTTTTGGTGGATTGCAGACAGCAGCTTTCCTATCCTGTCCTATTTAGTTAGCTTGGGCCCCATCATTTACTCTGCCTATCTTTCTATCTGCGTGAGTGTTTTTTCATCTTGCTTCACCGTCATTATATGTTGGGGGCTGCCTATTGCTTTGGGGCCTGCTCTGGGGCAGTTTAGATTTCCCTTTCTGTCTTTAGGCTATGTAGTTCTCCGGCTGTGATCAAGGGGTCTAGGGCACCGTAGGAACCCCCCATGGCTACTGCTAGTTGTTGTTGATAGGTTCAGGGGTCTGCAATCCGATAGCTGCCAACTTCTATGGTTTTCTGGACTTAGCTAGTATTTCTGTTTTTGCCTCCTACGGTGACTCATTCATAACAGAATCACCAGCCATACCGCAGATCCTAGGGTGCTCAATAGCAGGAAAGAATTGTAAAAAAAAAAAAAAAAAGTGTGCATATTCTTTCCTCTATATCTCTGAGGCCGTAGGGGGAATTTTTTTTTTTCTCTCAATGGAGATAAAGCAATTGTCTGATCGTGTGGAGCAGCTCGCTGCGGAAGTGCGGGGAATTTCCGCCAACCTTGCTCATTCACATGCTGCTGAACCAAAGATCCCTACTCCTGATGTGTTTTTTGGGGATCGGTCTAAATTTTTGAATTTCAAAAATAATTGCAAATTATTTTTTGCCTTGAAGCCTAACTCGTCAGGGAGCTCCGCGCAGCAGGTTAAAATTGTCATCTCTTTGCTGCGTGGCGACCCCCAGGATTGGGCGTTTTCTTTGAAACCAGATGATCCTATTCTGACTAATGTGAACGCATTTTTTCAAGCCTTGGGGTTGTTGTATGACGAACCTAATGCTATTGATCAGGCTGAAAAGACCCTGTTGGCATTGAGCCAGGGTTGAGATTCTGCAGAATTGTACTGTCAAAAATTCCGAAAGTGGGCGGTCCTTACTACCTGGAATGATAATGCCTTGGCAGCTCTCTTTCGGAAGGTTTTGTCAGAAGCCGTAAAAGATACTATGGTGGGATTTCCTGTTCCCTCTGGTCTTGACGATTCTATGTCATTAGCCATTCAAGTTGATCGGCGTTTACGTGAACACAGGACTGCATGAGAGGTGTTGCCACCTGTTGAACAAGTGTCTGAACCTATGCAATGTGATAGAGTTTTGTCCAGGGAGCAACGTCAGGAGTTCAGAAGGCGTAATAAGCTGTGTTTTTTTTGTGGAGATGCATTGCATATTATTTCTGTCTGTCCTAAACGAGAGAAACGTTTTGCACACACGTTTTCTGTGGGTGGTGTTCAACCTAAGTTTCTTCTGGCAATTACTCTGATCTGCTCCCTGTCCACATTTTCCGCCAAGGCTTTTGTGGATTCGGGAGCAGCCCTGAACCTAATGGACTTGGATTTTGCTAAACGTTGTGAATTTCCGATGACACCTCTGCGGACGCCTATCCCTTTGAGAGGGATTGATGCCACTCCTTTGGCGAAAAATAAACCTCAGTTTTGGACCCAGGTGGTAATGCAGGTCGCCCCAGACCATCAAGAAAATTGCAGATTTTTGGTGCTGCATAATTTGCATGATACCATTGTTCTGGGGTTTCCCTGGTTGCAAATTCATAATCCAGTTTTGATTTGGAAATCTGTGTCTGTGGTGAGTTGGGGTTGTCGGTGTGCCCTTAGTGAGGCTCCGGTTTTTTCCACCTCTCCTCAGTCGCATGATGTTCCTGACTATTTGGCGGACTTTTATGATGTATTTAGTGAGAATGAGTCTGCGTCTTTGCCTCCTCATAGGAGTTATGACTGTGCATTTGAACTGAGCCCGGGGTGTAAATTTCCCAAGGGTCGGCTCTTCAATTTATCTGTACCCGAGCACGAGGCTATGCGATCCTATATTAAGGAGGCATTGGAGAAGGGTCATATTAGACCATCCTCTTCACCCTTAGGTGCTCGGTTTTTTTCGTGGCCAAAAAGGATGGTTCATTAAGGCCTTGTATTGATTATCGTGCCCTCAACAAAATTACTATTAAATATCAGTATCCGTTACCCCTGATTTCGGATCTATTCTCCAGAGCTAAAGGTGCTTGCTGGTTTACCAAGCTTGACCTCAGGGGGGCGTATAATCTTATCCGCATTAAGCATGGGGATGAATGGAAGATGGCGTTTAATACTCCGAAGGGACATTTTGAGTACCTGGTGATGTCTTTTGGGCTCACTAATGCCCCTTCTGTCTTCCAGTGCTTCATGAACGACATTTTCCGAGACTTTGTGGATACATTTTTTATTATCTATCTGGATGATATTTATCTTCTCCAAGGATTGGGATTCTCATGTGGAACATGTTCGGACTGTGTTCCGGATCTTGAGGGAGAATTCCCTGTATGTCAAAGGATCGAAATGCCTTTTTGGGGTACAGAGGATTTCTTTTTTGGGATTTATTTTGTCTCCATCAACTATTGAAATGGACCCGGCCAAGGTACAGGCCATTTATGATTGGGTTCAGCCCACTTCTTTGAAGGCCCTCCAGAAGTTTTTGGGTTTTGCTAATTTTTATCGGAAATTTATAGCAAAATTTTCTAGTATTGCCAAGCCATTGACTGATCTGACTAAGAAGGGTGCTGATTAGAGTTGAGCGACTTTTGCTTTTTTAGGGTCGCGTTTCGTTTCGTGAAACCCGACTTTTCCAAAAGTCGGGTCGAGCAAGATCGTCCGATTATAGGGAAAAGTCGGGGTCGTCCCGAAACACGAAACCCAATGTAAGTCAATGGGGAATAAAAGTCGGCAGTGAGAGGAGGACAGGAAACACACCTACAGTGCCCATTTGAATGCCAAAAGCATCAATTCTTCTTACTTAAGCTTGTCAACCTTAATTAACTTCATAATACAAGTTACGCACTGAAAAATGGGGGTTATTTGGCTAAATTTGTGGGGGGGGAAGGCTGGCTGCAGGTTTTCATGTGCCCTGGGCGAAAGAGCACCCCTTTAACACATACCACAACTCATCATGCTCCGATACGGCAGAGAAATAGCGGTATAGTACAATGAAAAATACCTCACTTTTTACATCTCATGACGAGGCCCATCTATTTCTCCATACAAAATCATTGGTCCCATATAATGTTTGAAACAGTATATGATGAGCTCCACATAATGCTACAGTATATGTTGGTCCCCATGGATGAAGCTCCACTGTCTTATGGGCCCAAATAATGCTCCAAACATAATGGGCCCCATTTCTACTGCTCTAGTGTATAATGGGCCCTGTAAATGCTGCTCCAGTGTCTGATGTCCACCTTTGGAATGTTCCAGTGTATGGTGGGCCCCATCTATCATTCTCCAGAGTATAGTGCTCCCCAAAAATTGCTGTCCCAAAATAGAAAACAATCAAATAAGTCTCCTCGCTAGGGAATCCCTGTACTTGTCTGGACAGGTGCTGTAGCTTGCTTAACAGCTCGCCAGCCGTTCTCACGCCCAGTATGGATTGCACGTGATTGCACAAAGGTTAGAAAGGGTACCGTATCCCTGGATAACATGTATGGATAGCGTACACATTCAAAATATATGTCTATACAGCATGAGGCAGGCTCAGACGGTGTTAGGCCCAGTATGGATTGCACGTGATTGCACAAAGGTTAGAAGGGGTACCGTATCCCCGGATAACATGTATGGAAAGCGTACACATTCAAAATATATGTCTATACAGCATGAGGCAGGCTCAGACGGTGTTAGGCCCAGTATGGATTGCACGTCATTGCACAAAGGTTAGAAGGGGTACCGTATCCCCGGATAACATGTATGGATAGCGTACACATTCAAAATATATGTCTATACAGCATGAGGCAGGCTCAGACGGTGTTAGGCCCAGTATGGATTGCACGTCATTGCACAAAGGTTAGAAGGGGTACCGTATCCTCGGATAACATGTATGGATAGCGTACACATTCAAAATATATGTCTATACAGCATGAGGCAGGCTCAGACGGTGTTAGGCCCAGTATGGATTGCACGTGATTGCACAAAGGTTAGAAGGGGTACCGTATCCCCGGATAACATGTATGGATAGCGTACACATTCAAAATATATGTCTATACAGCATGAGGCAGGCTCAGACGGTGTTAGGCCCAGTATGGATTGCACGTCATTGCACAAAGGTTAGAAGGGGTACCGTATCCCCGGATAACATGTATGGATAGCGTACACATTCAAAATATATGTCTATACAGCATGAGGCAGGCTCAGACGGTGTTAGGCCCAGTATGGATTGCACGTCATTGCACAAAGGTTAGAAGGGGTACCGTATCCCCGGATAACATGTATGGATAGCGTACACATTCAAAATATACGTCTCAGGAGGCAGGCTCAGACGATGTCAGGCATAGTATGGATTTGACGGCCCAGATTACACAGCGGAGGAGCAGGGAGAGGTAAAGATTGCAAATGCTGGGGCCCTGGCCAAGCAAGGGGGGCCCACTCGTGGGCGTCGGTACTGGCACTGGGCCCCTCATAGTACAGCGGTGTGTCTGACGGCGGGTGTGCACCACCACCGTCAGAGACACTTGATTGCACTATGAGGGACCCTGTGCCAGTGCCCGCGCCCAAGAGTCGGCCTACCCACCTGTCCAGGGCAACGGCACTCGCACGGTGTCGTGCGCTAGGTGGTGACCCCGGCCATGGGGGGGGAGGCAGCACAGTTAGGGAGTTTTAGAAAGTGGCATATGTTGATGTTGGACATTCAACTGATGCAAAAGGCGAAATAGGTGAAGTACCAGGAAGAGGTGGACCAAAGCAAGCCATTTTTCTGTCACCCTATGTGTCATCAGGGGAAGGTGGGACAAAATCCTTGGAAACCCATGCGTGGTTCATTTTAATGAAGGTTAGATCATCCACATTTTGGGTTGACAGACGGGTCCTTTTTTCTGTCAGGATTGATCCAGCTGCACTGAAGACTCTTTCCGATAGCACACTTGCAGCTGGGCAAGCGAGCTCCTGTAAGGCATATTGGGCCAATTCAGGCCAGGTGTCCAGTTTAGCGGCCCAATAGTCAAAGGGGAATGACCTGTGTGGGAGAACATCGATATGGGAGGAAAAGTAGTTTGTAACCATAGTTGACAACTGCTGTCTCCTGTCACTTTCCATCGATGCAGTATTACCAGTTGTGTGAGCGGTATTTGAAAAATCAGTCCACAACATTGTCATGAAACCCCTGTCTCCAACGCCACTTCTGCTGTGTGCACCACGAACACCTCTGCCAAGCTGCCCCCGGCCCGTACGGCTCGTGTGAGAACCATCACCGCTGCTGTGTGCTGGGAATGCCTCAAGCAACCGATTTACCAGAGTTGCTTGTTTATTAGCCAATATTAGGTCAAGGTTCTCCTGTGGCATGATGTTTTGTAATTTGCCTTTAGAGCGTGGATCCAGGATGCTGGCCAACCAGTAGTCGTCATCGTTCATCATTTTGGCAATGCGGGGGTCCCTTTTTAGGATCCGCAAGGCATAATCTGACATGTGGGCCAATGTTCCCGGTGTCAATGATGCACTGCGAGTGCTGGGTGGAGGAGCACTTTCTGGCAAATCCACATCCCTCCAGTCACGCACAAACCCTGTACCAGACCTTGCCACGCCAACATTTTCACTTGCCCCACGAGATGCATCCTCCTCCCCTTAGTAATCATCCCCATCATCCTCCTCCTCCTCCTCCTCTTCTTCCTCCACCTCGTCCAGGAGAGGTCCCTGAGCAGACAATGGCTGAATGTCATCAAGGATTCCCTCCTCCTCTTCCTCCTCAACATTGGCTGCAGACGCCTGCTCCTTAAGGTGCGTCAAAGTTTGCATGAGCAGACGCATAAGTGGGATGCTCATGCTTAGGATGGCGTCGTCTGCGCTTACCAGCCGTGTGCATTCCTCAAAACACTGAAGGACTTTACAAAGGTCTTTCAGCTTCGACCACTGCACACCTGTCAACTCCATGTCTGCTCTCAAAGTGCCTGGCCGTGTATCCTCCCACAAATGCATTATGGCCTGCCTCTGCTCGCACAGCCGCTCCACCATGTGCAGGGTGGAGTTCCACCTTGTTGCAATGTCGATAATGAGGCGGTGGTTGGGAAGGTGGAGCAATCGCTGCAGCTTCTGCATACGAACGGAGTGTACAGGTGACCGGCGGATGTGCGCACACAGTCTTCGCACCTTCTGGAGCAGGGCTGTTAACTCCGGATAATTTTTGAGGAAGCACTGCACCACCAGGTTCAAGGTGTGAGCCAAGCAAGGTATGTGGCTGAGTTTTGAAAGGGCTATGGCTGCCACAAAATTACGGCCGTTATCACTAACTACCTTGCCTGCCTCAAGATGTACACTGCCCAGCCATGACTCAGTTTGTCGCTTCAAGTACTCGGCCAGCACCTCGGCGGTGTGTCTGTCGCCCAAACACATCATCTGCAACACAGCCTGCTGACGCTTTCCACTAGCTGCTCGATAGGGGGACACATCGTGTGCAACAGTGGCAGCTGCAGATGGAGTGCTCGTACGACTGCGCTCTGTGGACGAGCTGTCGCTTCTGGAGGAGGAGGAGGAGGGTCGAACGCCTACAGCCAACTGTTTCCTATACCGTGGGCTAGGCAGCACTGTCCCACCACCGCTGTCCCCTGTGGACCCTGCATCCACCACATTAACCCAGTGCGCAGTGATGGACACGTAACGGCCCTGGCCATGCCGACTGGACCATGCATCAGTTGTGAGGTGCACCTTTCCGCTCACTGACTGCTTGAGTGCATGGACAATGCGGTCTTTCACATGATGGTGGAGGGCTGGGATGGCTTTGCGAGAGAAGAAGTGGCGACTGGGTAGGTCATAGCGTGGTACTGCATAGGCCATGAGTTCGCGGAAAGCTGTGCTTTCCACCAACCGAAAGGGCATCATCTCAAACGAGATTAGTTTGGCAATGTGGGCGTTCAAACCCAGTGTACGCGGATGAGAGACTGAGTACTTTCTTGACCTACTCATAGTGTCTGGGAGGGTGAGCTGGACTTGAGAGCTGCATATGGTGGAAGTAGCGGTGGACAGGGTGGACTGAGAGAGGGTTGATGATGGTGATGGAGTTGGTGTTCTTTCTGATGGCCTAGAATCAGTCTTTCGTTGATATAACAGTGGGATTCCCTGACTGCTGTGGCCTTGCAACGACACCTCAACATTTGCTGCTGTGCTAACCGGTGGGCTTACAGTGGGGGAAACAATGTAGCGTTGCTGACTACCTTCGTTGTGATCAGTTGCACATGTGGCACTTGAGGTTTGGTGTTGTGTCCACGCTTGCAAGTGCATGCTGGTTAAATGTCTAAGCATGCAACTGGTATTCAAATTTTTCAGATCTTTCCCTCGGCTAAAGGTCTTTGCGCACTTCTTACAGATAACCTTGGCCTGATCATGAGGATTTTGTTCAAAAAAGTGCCACACTGCACTCTTCCTACTTTGGCAGACATTTTGCGGCATAGCACGCTGTGATCTTTTGACCCTCTGGACAAGCTGTCCAGCAACTCTTTTGATGTTTGGAACCTGTCTTTGGAGTGCTCCGGGCCTGCCAGATAACAGCTGTTGCGATGTCGATGTCTGCTGTGGATGCTCCTCATCTGAGCTATTGGAAGCAGCACACTCTTCCCCCAATGGATGCCAATCTGGGTCAACAACTGGGTCATCCATCACCTCCTCTTCTATGTCATGTGCACCTTTCTCTGTGTCACCGTGTATGGTGGTATAGTGTGCGGGAAGGGGCACCTGAGTCTCATCAGGGTCAGAATCTGGCTCTGTACACTGCGAGGACAATATAGTGCTCTGAGTGAATGTACCAGCAGAATCATCCATCAGCGGCTGTGCATCAGTGCACTCCATGTCAGATTCATCTTGGCCTGGGTAATTCACCATTTCACTTGATAATCCAGGCATGGTATGTGAAAACAGCTCCATGGAGTAATCAGTAGTATGGCCTGCGTCATCCTTCAATCTTGGTTGGGGTGAAGGACACAAGGAAAGGTGTGGTTCATGAACATGAGCCTCCAATGACGACTCAGTGCTTTTACTTTTTACAACTGAAGAAGAGGAGGCGATAGAGCTGGAGGCTGAGTCAGCAATGTAAGACAAAACTTTTTCCTGATGCTCTGGCTTTAAAAGCGGTTTGCCAACTCCTAGAAAACTAAGCGTTCGAGGCCTTATGTAGCCAGACGATGACGCAGGGTCAGCACCTCCTGCATTCGGTCCTATTTTGCTCTTGCCACTACCATCAGATCCACCACCAACACCATCATTACCAGCTGCCAACCCCCGCCCAATTCCACGGCCTCTTCCACCAGCCTTCCTCATTTTTGGTAGAAATGTAGACAAAATCCAACAAACTATATAGTAATGTAAAACAAGGTACAAGGTGTCTATAGGACAGGGGAGTTTTAGAATTTCTGCACACACTTGTGGACACTGGACACTTGTGGATTGTGTGCGGCCCACTGATATCTGAGCGCTATGTGACACGCTCGATGGCACAGCTGCCTGTGACCAAAGTGACGAGAGGATAATGGAGATTTTGAATCTCTAAGTACACTTGTGGACAGTGGACACTTGTGGATTGTGTGCGGCCCACTGATATCTGAGCGCTATGTGACACGCTCGATGGCACAGCTGCCTGTGACCAAAGTGACGAGAGGATAATGGAGATTTTGAATCTCTGCGTACACTTTTGGACACTGGACACTTGTGGATTGTGTGCGGCCCACTGATATCTGAGCACTATGTGACACGCTCGATGGCACAGCTGCCTGTGACCAAAGTGACAAGAGGATAATGGAGATTTTGAATCTCTGCGTACACTTTTGGACAGTGGACACTTGTGGATTGTGTGCGGCCCACTGATATCTGAGCGCTATGTGACACGCTTGATGGCACAGCTGCCTGTGACCAAAGTGACGAGAGGATAATGGAGATTTTGAATCTCTGCGTACACTTTTGGACACTGGACACTTGTGGATTGTGTGCGGCCCACTGATATCTGAGCGCTATGTGACACGCTCGATGGCACAGCTGCCTGTGACCAAAGTGACGAGAGGATAATGGAGATTTTGAATCTCTAAGTACACTTGTGGACAGTGGACACTTGTGGATTGTGTGCGGCCCACTGATATCTGAGCGCTATGTGACAAGCTCGATGGCACAGCTGCCTGTGACCAAAGTGACGAGAGGATAATGGAGATTTTGAATCTCTGCGTACACTTTTGGACACTGGACACTTGTGGATTGTGTGCGGCCCACTGATATCTGAGCGCTATGTGACACGCTCGATGGCACAGCTGCCTGTGACCAAAGTGACGATAGGATAATGGAGATTTTGAATCTCTGCGTACACTTTTGGACACTGGACACTTGTGGATTGTGTGCGGCCCACTGATATCTGAGCGCTATGTGACACGCTCGATGGCACAGCTGCCTGTGACCAAAGTGACGAGAGGATAATGGAGATTTTGAATCTCTGCGTACACTTGTGGACAGTGGACACTTGTGGATTGTGTGCGGCCCACTGATATCTGAGCGCTATGTGACACGCTCGATGGCACAGCTGCCTGTGACCAAAGTGACGAGAGGATAATGGAGATTTTGAATCTCTGCGTACACTTTTGGACACTGGACACTTGTGGATTGTGTGCGGCCCACTGATATCTGAGCGCTATGTGACACGCTCGATGGCACAGCTGCCTGTGACCAAAGTGACGAGAGGATAATGGAGATTTTGAATCTCTAAGTACACTTGTGGACAGTGGACACTTGTGGATTGTGTGCGGCCCACTGATATCTGAGCGCTATGTGACACGCTCGATGGCACAGCTGCCTGTGACCAAAGTGACGAGAGGATAATGGAGATTTTGAATCTCTGTGTACACTTTTGGACACTGGACACTTGTGGATTGTGTACGGCCCACTGATATCTGAGCGCTATGTGACAAGCTCGATGGCACAGCTGCCTGTGACCAAAGTGACGAGAGGATAATGGAGATTTTGAATCTCTGCGTACACTTTTGGACACTGGACACTTGTGGATTGTGTGCGGCCCACTGATATCTGAGCGCTATGTGACACGCTCGATGGCACAGCTGCCTGTGACCAAAGTGACGAGAGGATAATGGAGATTTTGAATCTCTGCGTACACTTTTGGACACTGGACACTTGTGGATTGTGTGCGGCCCACTGATATCTGAGCGCTATGTGACACGCTCGATGGCACAGCTGCCTGTGACCAAAGTGACGAGAGGATAATGGAGATTTTGAATCTCTGCGTACACTTTTGGACACTGGACACTTGTGGATTGTGTGCGGCCCACTGATATCTGAGCGCTATGTGACACGCTCGATGGCACAGCTGCCTGTGACCAAAGTGACGAGAGGATAATGGAGATTTTGAATCTCTGTGTACACTTGTGGACAGTGGACACTTGTGGATTGTGTGCGGCCCACTGATATCTGAGCGCTATGTGACACGCTCGATGGCACAGCTGCCTGTGACCAAAGTGACGAGAGGATAATGGAGATTTTGAATCTCTGCGTACACTTTTGGACACTGGACACTTGTGGATTGTGTGCGGCCCACTGATATCTGAGCGCTATGTGACACGTTCGATGGCACAGCTGCCTGTGACCAAAGTGACGAGAGGATAATGGAGATTTTGAATCTCTAAGTACACTTGTGGACAGTGGACACTTGTGGATTGTGTGCGGCCCACTGATATCTGAGCGCTATGTGACACGCTCGATGGCACAGCTGCCTGTGACCAAAGTGACGAGAGGATAATGGAGATTTTGAATCTCTGCGTACACTTGTGGACAGTGGACACTTGTGGATTGTGTGCGGCCCACTGATATCTGAGCGCTATGTGACACGCTCGATGACACAGCTGCCTGTGACCAAAGTGACGAGAGGATAAGGGAGATTGGATTGCTTTTAAAAAAGCAGTTTGCGGAGCAGTGGGTAAACAGCAATGCCAGCGTGTCAGGAAGCCTTAAAAGGCAGCCCAACAACCATCACCACTGATACACCACAATATAGCCTCCCCTTGCACTGCACACACAGTGACTTGTGTGTTGTGCAGGCCAAATCGCTAGCAGCAGAAGCAGTTTTTTTGTCTTCTTCCCTGCCTAACGCTCTCCCTACAGAATCAGCAGCAACCTCTCCCTATACTAAGATCGGCAGAAGTAAGATGGCGGTCGGCGTGCACGCCCTTTTATACCCCCTGTGACACCCACCAAAGCAAGCCAATCACTTGCATGCCCTTCTGAAAGATGGTGGTGACCCGTGCCTATGTCATCACGTTGCCCACAGTGTCCGTGGATCCTGATTGGCTGAAAAAGAGCGCAAAACAAACTTTTGAAACGCGACTTTGGCGCGTAAGTCGCCGACCTCGTGGCCGACCTCATCCTAGGGTCGGGTTTCGTTTCATGAAACCCGACTTTGCCAAAAGTCGGCGACTTTTGAATTTTTTCGACCCGTTTCGCTCAACTCTAGTGCTGATGTGTTGAATTGGTCTCCGGAGGCTGTTTCTTCCTTTCAGGAGCTGAAGCGAAGATTCACTTCTGCCCCGATTTTGCGGCAACCTGATGTCTCACTCCTGTTCCAGGTAGAGGTGGACGCTTCTGAGATTGGTGCAGGAGCTGTTTTGTCCCAAAAGGATCCTGTAACATCTAAAATGAATCCCTGTGCTTTCTTTTCCCGAAAGTTCTCTCCATCTGAATGTAACTATGATGTGGGGAATCGGGAACTGTTAGCCATGAAATGGGCATTTGAGGAGTGGAGACATTGGTTGGAGGGAGCTAAACATCAAGTCGTGGTCCTCACTGACCACAAGAATTTGATTTACCTGGAGTCGGCCAAACGCTTGAACCCTAGACATGCTAGGTGGGCCTTGTTTTTTTACACGTTTTGATTTTGTGGTCTCTTTTCTTCCTGGCACTAAGAATGTCAAGGCTGATGTTCTCTCTAGGAGCTTCTTTGCTGATTCTCCTGTGGTGACCAAGCCTGCTACCATCTTAGGCGAAGGGGTAGTTCTTTCTGCCATCTCGCCCGATTTGAGACGTGCTCTGGAAGATTTCCAGGAGGACAAACCTGAGCGTTGACCCAGGGGAAAGTTGTATGTTCCTGACCAGTGGAAGAAGAGGGTGATGTCTGAAGTTCATTGCTCTGCATTGGCTGGTCATCCAGGTATTTTTGGTACTAGAGATCTGGTGAGTCGGTCTTTTTGGTGGCCCGCCTTGTCTCGTGATGTCAGGAATTTTGTGCAGTCCTGTGGGACTTGCTCCTGGTCTAAACCTTGTTCTCGCTCTAGTGGGTTGTTGATGCCTTTGCCGGTCCCCAGGAGGCCATGGACCCATATTTCAATGGATTTCATCTCTGATATGCCTGTCTCTCAGAGAATGACTGTTATTTGGGTGATTTGTAATAGGTTCTCTAAGATGGTTCATCTTGTACCACTCCGTAAGTTGCCATCTTCCTCTGAGTTGGTGCCCCTGTTTTTGCAACAGGTGGTTCGCTTGCACGGGATTCCTGAGAAGATTGTATCTGACAGAGGAGTTCAGTTTGTGTCTAGATTTTGGAGGACTTTCTGTTCCAAGCTGGGAATTCAGTTGTCCTTCTCCTCTACTTTTCACCCTCAGACCAATGGGCAGACGGAGAGAACAAACCAGACCTTGGAGTCGTATTTGAGATGTTTTATTTCCGCTGATCAGGATGATTGGGTTTCATTTTTGCCCTTGGCCGAATTTGCTTTAAATAATAGAGCTAGTTCTACCACTTTGATCCCACCTTTTTTTGTAACTTTGGGTTTCATCCTCGATTTTCTTCAGGGTAGGTGGAGCCTTCTGTCTGCCCAGGTGTTGACACTGTGGTGGAGAGAATGCACCAGATCTGGGACCAAGTCGTGGATAAGTTATCTCTCTCCCAGGAAAAGGCTGAGCGGTTTTCCAACCGACATAGGACCATTGGTCTCCAGTTTAAGGTTGGTGATATGGTTTGGTTATCATCAAAAAATATCGCTATGAAGGTGGCTTCTCCTAAGTTTAAGCCTATATTTATTGGACCTTACAAGATTTTGGAGATTATTAATCCGGTCTCTTTTCGTTTGGCTCTTCCTGTCACATTTAAAATCCATAATGTGTTTCTTAAGTCCTTGTTGAAGAGGTTTGTTGAACCAGTAGTTCCTGTGGTGGCACCTCCGGACCCTGTATTGGCTGAAGGTAACATGGAATATGAGGTAGAGAAGATACTGGATTCCCGTCTGGCTATACAGAGACTCCAGTATTTGGTTAAGTGGAAGGGTTATGGTCAGGAGGATAATTCCTGAGTCTCTGCCTCTGATATTCATGCCAAAAGATTGGTGCGTGCCTTTCATCGGGCTCACCCTGATCGCCCTGGTGGCCTGGATGAGGGTTCGGTGACCCCTCCTAAAGGGGAGGTACTGTTGTGAGTTCATTTTCCCCTTCACCTTTGAGGTCTGATGAACTCCCTCTTCTGGTGAAGGAAGGTAGTGAGGCTGATTAGCAAGCACCTGGGTATGATGATGATGACTGGGTGACGGGAATTGCTGACTGGATATAAGGCAGCTGACGCCCTTCTGCCTTGCTGGTGATCTCTCTGAGGGATTCTAGGAGACCAGTCTGATTCCTGCTCCTCAAAAGCTAAGTTTCCTGCACTGCTTTTTGCATTTGTGTTTTGTTTTGTTTTGCCTTGTTTTTCTGAATTTCTGCCATTCCCTGCTGGGGTGAGTTGAATTCCTTTTTGCTCTGTCTTCAGAAAATACCTGAGTGCTGATATAGTCTTTTTGAAGCCTAGCGTCTTCAGGGCCTTTTTCCCTATCAGCCTGTTGGCCCTTGTTTTGATAGGATTTTTGGCGGATTGCAGACAGCAGCTTTCCTATCCTGTCCTATTTAGTTAGCTTGGGCCCCATCATTTGCTCTGCCTATCTTTCTATCTGTGTGAGTGTTTTTTCATCTTGCTTCACCGTCATTATATGTTGGAGGCTGCCTATTGCTTTGGGGTCTGCTCTGGGGCAGTTTAGATTTCCCTTTCTGTCTTTAGGCTATGTAGTTCTCCGGCTGTGATCGAGGGGTCTAGGGCACCGTAGGAACCCCCCACGGCTACTGCTAGTTGTTGATAGGTTCAGGGGTCTGCAATCCGATAGCTGCCAACTTCCCTGGTTTTCTGGACTTAGCTAGTATTTCTGTTTTTGCCTCCTACGGTGACTCATTGATAACAGACCCCTATGTTCCCAGTGAAAGGATGACCATCTCAACTCTCACTCAGAAAACAGCCTTCCTTGTAGCAATCACCATGGCCAAGAGAATAGGGGAACTCCAGGCGCTGTCCACCAAGGATCCATATCTCCAGATTAGAGAAGACCACACAGTATAATCCTGAGATTAGATCCGGCATTTATCCCAAAGGTAGCCTCTTACCAAAATATAAACCAGGAGGTAGTGTTACCATCCTTCTGTGACAATCCCCGTAATGGAAAGGAACAGTGTCTCCACTCATTAGACGTGAGACGGGCAGTTATAAACTACCTTGAGGCCACCAACAGTTGGCGCATTGACTCAAATCTGTTTATCCTTTTTGGGGGTAAGAACAAGGGGAGAACAGCCTCTAAGGCATCCATCGCAAGATGGATTACCTCAGTAATTTCAGACTTCTACCAATCCGAAGGCACCAACCCACCAGATACGTTAAAGGCCCACTCTACAAGGGCAGTATCGGCCTCTTGGGCTGAGCGAGCGGGCGCCTCGGTTGATCAGATCTGTAGAGCAGCAACCTGGGTCAGTCTTAATACATTTTGCAAGCACTACAAGCTTGATGTGCTGTCAGGTCAACATACTGCCTTTGGGAGAAAGGTTCTCCAAGCGGTAATCCCACCCTGAGGAGGTGCTTTGGTACTCTCCATGGTGCTGTCAGGTGGACGTCCTGGAAAATAGGTATTAGACCTACCGGTAATGATGTTTCCAGGAGTCCATCCTGACAGCACAGGTAGTTCCCTCCCTGTTATGTTATATTATGTAATGTTATGTCATATGCTGTAATATGATTGTATCATTAAAGTGTTATTGCATTATCCACGCTGTGGTACTTGTTAAATCACTGAGGGAAAGGGGGTGGGACGGGACCTTTTAACCTCTCGTGTGCTTTCCTGTCCCAGTAAGGAGGAGGAGGACGTCCTCCATGGTGCTGTCAGGATGGACTCCGGGAAACATCAGTACCGGTAGGTCTAATACCTATTTTTCATCCAATAAAAATATATTTAAATTTGAAAATGAGTGGTGATGTGTAATTCTTTAGGTTTCTGTTGCTTTTTGTGTCCACTCACTATACATATTGGAGTTATTGTGTGTCTTTTGTAGATTATCAATGTGATGTTAGGCAACATCATGCACTTCTATTATATATTGAATGTATGTATGTACAGTAATGTGGATTTCACAGTATGCTACTGGTTAAGTAAAGCTTGGCTACAGCTCACACAATTTTCATGTCATTATTTCCTTTTAACTTAATTGTGAGAGTAACCATGGCAACAGCTGGGCTAGAATAATGGGTCACTTTTATAAACATATAATCATATTTATCTTTTAATTAAGCATGTTCAAGGAGCCAAAAATTCTCAAATGTCAAGGAGTGGACCCAAGCAGAAATTTATGTTTACAACAGAATTTTGGCTCATTCTGTTTGGTTATGAATAAGATAATGAGAGAAAGTAAAACAAAGTATAAAGTATCTAAAAGGATTGATTTTATAACCTTCAATGATGCAGGTGCCATTATGCTTTCATACAGTATATATGTCTGTTTATACCATTCTGCAGATCAACTATCGTACTCAAACCTCTTCACCCTCTAGCCTGTTTTCACCTTACTGACCAGGCCATATTTTACAATTCTGACGAGTGTCACTTTATGTGGTAGCAACTCCTGGAACACTTCAAAGTAGCTTGTTTTTTCTTTCGCGATGCATTGTACTTCATGTTAGTGGTAAATTTAAGCCAATATTTCTTGGGTTTATTTGTATAAATATCGGAATTTTGACAAAAAATTCGCAGTTTTCAAACGTTTAATTTGTATGCCCTTAAACCAGATAGTTATATCATACAAAATAGGTAAAACCTAACATTTACCACATGTCATCTTTCCATCAACAATATTTTTGAAACATAACATTTTTGTTAGAAGGTAAAAGATTAAAATATGATCAGCAATTTCTCAATTTTCCAACAAAATATACAAAACCAATGTTTTTAGGGACCAAATCACATTTGAAGTGACTTTGAGGGGCCCATGTGACAGAAAATACACAAAAGTGACACCATTCTAAAAACTGTACCCTTCAAAGAGCACAAAACCACATTCAAGAAGTTTATTAACCCTTCAGGTGTTTGTCAGGAATTAAATAAATGTCGAAGGAAAAATGAAAACTTTACAAAAATGTTGATTTATCCCTTAACTGTGCATTTTGTCAAGTGTAACAGGAGAAAATGGACCACACAGTTTGTACTGCAATTTCTCCTGAGCACGCCTATATACCATATGTGGGGGAAAACTACTGTTTATGTGTACAGCAGGGCACAGAAGGGAAGAAGCACCATTTGTCTTTTGTAATGCAAAATTAATAATATAATCTTTATTTTTTATATAGCGCTAA
Source organism: Dendrobates tinctorius (assembly GCF_039654945.1). Classification (NCBI taxonomy): domain Eukaryota; kingdom Metazoa; phylum Chordata; class Amphibia; order Anura; family Dendrobatidae; genus Dendrobates; species Dendrobates tinctorius. The sequence goes on from NW_027361711.1 coordinate 34,261,109, forward strand.
CATATTCATCAGCGCTTTACAGTTTTGCACACATTATCATCGCTGTCCCCGATGGGGCTCACAATCTAAATTCCCTATCAGTATGTCTTTGGAATGTGGGTGGAAACCGGAGTACCCGGAGGAAACCCATGCAAACACGGGGAGAACATACAAACTCCTTGCAGATGTTGTCCTTGGTGGGATTCAAACCTAGGACTCCAGCGCTGCAAGGCTGCAGTGCTATCCACTGAGCCACCGTGCTGCAATCAATAGAGGATACCATGTCCTGTTTGCAGAGTCCCTGTTGTGAATAAACAATGGAAACCCTCAACAACTTACCTTTTATACTCAAGTATAAGCCGAGCTTTTTAAGACCTTTTTTTAAGCTGAAAGTGCCCCTCTTGGCTTATACTCGAGTCATTGTCCCGGGGGTCAGCGAGGGACAGCGCGGCTGTCACATCATACTCACCCCCTCCTGGTGTGGTCTCTGCAGTCCCTGCTTCTCCTATGGTCTATGGCACTGCAGTTCTTCCTGTGTTCAGCGGTCACGTGGTACCGCTCATTAAAGTAATGAATATGCACATGCCATGCGATATTCACCTGTCCCCGTTCCACTGCCATGCACCGTTGTGTCTTCCGCGTCCTCTGGCTATGACGTTCAGGCCAGAGGGCGCGATGACATGGTTAGTGTACACCCTCTGCCTGAACAGTCACTGCCAAGACCCGGAAGACAGAGTGGTGCATAGCGGTGGAACAGGGATAGGTTAATATTGCAGGTGTCGGGGCCCTGAGCCAGTGGTGACACCGGCACCTGGCCTCCATAGTGCGCCAGTGTCCCTGCCTGCTCAGAACACCGGCACCTGGCCCCCAGTGACAAGAGGTGAGTATGTCAATTTTTTTTCAATCGTAGCAGCAGCATATGGGGCATATTCTATGGAGCATCTTATAAGGCCATCAAGATATATGGAGCATTATATGGGGCATATTCTATGGAGCATCTTACGGGGCCATAACCTATATGGAGCAGCATATGGGGCATATTCTATGGAGCATCTTATGGAGCCATCAAGATATATTGAGCAGCATATGGGGCATATTCTATGGGGCATCTTATGGGGCCATCAACCTTTATAGAGCAGCCTATGGGGCATATTATTCTATAGAACATATTATGGGGCAATTATTAACCTTTATCTTTGTGCAGCATTATATGGGGCGCATTTTGTGTGGAGCATCTTATGGGTCCTATCATGAACTTTATGACGCATTATACAGTTGTGGCCAAAAGTATTGACACCCCTGCAATTCTGTCAGATAATACTCCGTTTCTTCCTGAAAATGATTGCAATCACAAATTCTTTGGTATTATTATCTTCATTTAATTTGTCTTAAATGAAAAAACACAAAAGAGAATGAAGCAGAAAGCAAAACATTGATCATTTCACACAAAACTCCAAAAATGGGCCAGACAAAAGTATTGGCACCCTCAGCCTAATACTTGGTTGCACAACCTTTAGCCAAAATAACTGCGACCAACCACTTCCGGTAACCATCAATGAGTTTCTTACAATGGTCTGCTGGAATTTTAGACCATTCTTCTTTGGCAAACTGCTCCAGGTCCCTGATATTAGAAGGGTGCCTTCTCCAAACTGCCATTTTTAGATCTCTCCACAGGTGTTCTATGGGATTCAGGTCTGGACTCATTGCTGTTCACCTTAGAAGTCTCCAGTGCTTTCTCTCAAACCATTTTCTAGTGCTTTTTGAAGTGTGTTTTGGGTCATTGCCCTGCTGGAAGACCCATGACCTCTGAGAGAGACCCAGCTTTCTCACACTGGGCCCTACATTATGCTGCAAAATTTGTTGGTAGTCTTCAGACTTCATAATGCCATGCACACGGTCAAGCAGTCCAGTGCCAGAGGCAGCAAAGCAACACCAAAACATCAGGGAACCTCCGCCATGTTTGACTGTAGGGACCATGTTTTTTTTCTTTGAATGCCTCTTTTTTTCTCCTGTAAACTCTATGTTGATGCCTTTGCTGAAAAAGGTCTACTTTTGTCTCATCTGACCAGAGAACATTCTTCCAAAACGTTTTAGGCTTTTTCAGGTAAGTTTTGGCAAACTCCAGCCTGGCTTTTTTTATGTCTCGGGGGTAAGAAGTGGGGTCTTCCTGGGTCTCCTACCATACAGTCCCTTTTCATTCAGACGCCGACGGATAGTACGGGTTGACACTGTTGTACCCTCGGACTGCAGGGCAGCTTGAACTTGTTTGGATGTTAGTCGAGGTTCTTTATCCAACATCCGCACAATCTTGCGTTGAAATCTCTTGTCAATTTTGCTTTTCCGTCCACATCTAGGGAGGTTAGCCACAGTGCCATGGGCTTTAAACTTCTTGATGACTGTGCACGGTAGACACAGGAACATTCAGGTCTTTGGAGATGGACTTGTAGCCTTGAGATTGCTCATGCTTCCTCACAATTTGGTTTCTCAAGTCCTCAGACAGTTCTTTGGTCTTCTTTCTTTTCTCCATGCTCAATGTGGTACACACAAGGACACAGGACAGAGGTTGAGTCAACTTTAATCCATGTCAACTGGCTGCAAGTGTGATTTAGTTATTGCCAACACCTGTTAGGTGCCACAGGTAAGTTACAGGTGCTGTTAATTACACAAATTAGAGAAGTATCACATGATTTCTCGAACAGTGCCAATACTTTTGTCCACCCTCTTTTTTATGTTTGGTGTGGAATTATATCCAATTTGGCTTTAGGACAATTCTTTTTGTGTTTTTTCATTTAAGACAAATTAAATGAAGATAATAATACCAAAGAATTTGTGTTTGCAATCATTTTCAGGAAGAAACTGAGTATTATCTGACAGAATTGCAGGGGTGTCAATACTTCTGGCCACAACTGTATGGGGCATATTTTTGTATGGATCATCTTATGGGGCCCATCATGAACTTTATGGAGCATTATATGGGGCGTATTTTGAATGGCGCATCTTATGGGGCCCATCATGAACTGTATGGAGCATTATATGGGGCTCCTGATTCAATATGGATATTCAAAACCATTTAAACTACTGATGTCTCAATTAATGTTACTTTTATTGGCATCTAATTTAATTTTTTAAATTTACCAGTAGCTGCTGCACTTACCACCCTAGGCTTATACTCAAATGAATAGGTTTTCCCTGTTTTTGTGTCAAAATAGGGGCCTCAGCTTATACTCGGGTCGGCTTACACTCGAGTATATATGGTATCTATAGATATGGTGAGCACCTTGAACGCACAGGTGCTTCACAGAATTTTATATCATTGAGACGTAAAAATGAAAAAATAAATTTTTTACACAAAATGTTGCTTCAGCCCCAAATTTTTCATTTTCACAAAGGTAATTGTGGAAAATAGACTATACAATTTGTTGCACATATTCTCTTGAGGCCACAAATGCCACATGTGTCGTGAAAAACTACTGTTTGTGCACACGGCAGGGCTTGGAAGGGCTGGAGCGCCAACTGAATTTTGGAGCTCAACTTTGGCTGGAAAAGATTGCAGATGCCATGTCACTAGTGTTGAGCGATACCTTCCGATATCGGGAAATATCGGATCGGATTGGATCGGACCGATACACAAAAAGTATCGGATATCGCCGATTCTGATACCGGAAACCTATGCAAGTCAATGGGACAGAAATATCGGAATTAAAATAAACCCTTTCTTTCCTTGTAGGTTAATTCTACATGAAGGAAAACAACTAAGCATAATGTAGAATGTATTGTGGGAGGTGGAGGAGGCATTAAAGGCATAGAGGTTTAGCCCAATCAAATGGAATAGCAGGAATAATTTTTTTTTAAGACGTTACAAAGATATTGACTATGTTAACCTTTTTTATATTTTGCCAGATATGTATGTTTCACTACTTCCATGCTCTTCACCTTCTTTTTTTACTTCTCCCACACTTTCTCCTTCATGATCCTCAGCAGCAACAGCCGTTTTGAAAACTACATTTCTGAAAAAACTTACCTTTGATACTCGAGTATAAGCTGAGCTTTTTAAGACTTTTTTTTAAGCTGAAAGTGCCCCTCTTGGCTTATACTCGAGTCATTGTCCCGGGGGTCAGGGAGGGACAGCGCGGCTGTCACATCATACTCACCCCCTCCTGGTGTGGTCTCTGCAGTCCCTGCTTCTCCTATGGTCTATGGCACTGCAGTTCTTCCTGTGTTCAGCGGTCACGTGATACCGCTCATTAAAGTAATGAATATGCACATGCCATGCGATATTCACCTGTCCCCGTTCCACTGCCAAGCACCGTTGTGTCTTCTGCGTCCTCTGGCTATGATGTTCAGGCCAGAGGGCGCGATGACATGGTTAGTGTACACCCTCTGCCTGAACAGTCACTGCCAAGACCCGGAAGACAGAGTGGTGCATAGCGGTGGAACAGGGACAGGTTAATATTGCAGGTGTCGGGGCCCTGAGCCAGTGGTGACACCGGCACCTGGCCTCCATAGTGCGCCAGTGTCCCCGCCTGCTTAGAACACCGGCACCTGGCCCCCAGTGGCAAGAGGTGAGTATGTCAATCGGATCGGATTGGATCGGACCGATACACAAAAAGTATCGGATATCGCCGATTCTGATACCAGAAACCTATGCAAGTCAATGGGACAGAAATATCGGAATTAAAATAAACCCTTTCTTTCCTTGTAGGTTAATTCTACATGAAGGAAAACAACTAAGCATAATGTAGAATGTATTGTGGGAGGTGGAGGAGGCATTAAAGGCATAGAGGTTTAGCCCAATCAAATGGAATAGCAGGAATAATTTTTTTTAAGACGTTACAAAGATATTGACTATGTTAACCTTTTTTATATTTTGCCAGATATGTATGTTTCACTACTTCCATGCTCTTCACCTTCTTTTTTTACTTCTCCCACACTTTCTCCTTCATGATCCTCAGCAGCAGCAGCATCTTTTTCATCAACTTCTTCACTTTATTCATCTTCTTCTTCTTCACCTTCTTCCTATTATTCTTTTTTTTTACATTCTTCATATTCTTCTTATTCAACTATTATTATTCTTCATATTCTACTTCTTCATCTTCTTCCTATTCTTCTTCTTCATCATATTCGTATTTGTGACAGGCATTCCTGTAGTTGTTATCTATAAAAGTTTGAAGATTACACCTTCCGTTCTGCCTGTCACAAAAGATTTACAACAGGATTTGTCCGTGTTCAGTTTGGCCTGCAGCAGCAGGCATTTTCCAGGGGCACCAAGAGGAGGAACGGACTCACCCCCATACACTGCTTAGTCTTCTTCTGCTTATAATTTAGATAATATCTTTTGCTCTGATTTTTGTCTTATGCTTAATGTTCTTCTGCTTTTTGTTCTGCTTTTTGTTCTTCTGCTTTTTGTTCTTCTGCTTCATGGTCTTCTGTCTCTTGTTGTTCTGTATCTTGGTGGTTGTCTTCATGTTCTTTGTCCTCTTGGTCATCTTCTTCAGGGTCATCTTTTTGGTCTTCTTTGGGGTGGTCTTCAGGGTCGTCATCTTCAGGGTCGTCGTCTTCTTCGGGTGGTCTTCAGGGTCGTCTTCAGGGTCATTGTCTTCGGGGTCGTCGTCTTCTTCGGGGTGGTCTTCAGGGTCATCGTCTTCAGGGTTGTCGTCAGGGAGATCCAGAGTGATTACCAAAAACCATTTCAAAAAGCTTGAACTTGGAAATGTAGCAGAAGGTACAAGAAGACTGAGGAACTGCCGAGAACCAGCTGACGGTACTGGAACCCGGATGGATAGCAGAAGGAACAAGAGCCAATGGAACTACCGAGGACCAGCTGATGGTACTGGAACCCGGTTACTAAGCAGGAGGTACCTGTGCCAGAAAGCACTACCAAGGACCAGCAGACGTTGCTGGAACTCGGATACCGAGAAGGAGGCACCTAAGACAAAGGCACTGCCAAGAACCAGCTGACGGTACTGGAATCCGGATGGGTAGCAGAAGCTACAAGAGCCAATGGAAGTACCGAGGACCAGCTGACGGTGCTGGAACCCGGATGGATAGCAGAAGGAACAAGAGCCAATGGCACTACCGAGGAGCAGCTGATGGTACTGGAACCCGGTTACTAAGCAGGAGGTACCTGTGCTAGAGAGCACTACCAGGGACCAGCAGACGTTGCTGGAACTCGGATACCGAGAAGGAGGCAACTAAGCCAAAGGCACTGCCGAGAACCAGCTGATGGTACTGGAACCTGGATGGGTAGCAGAAGGTATCCATGAAAAACAAAGTTGCAAGGCCGTGAGCCGGCTGCACTTACCGAAACCCACAGTCCTACAGGGGGTGCTTGTCCTATTGGCACTACGGAACCAGCCTTTATTGACAGATCCCGCATCCCACATAGGAAGAACCTAAGCTGCAGGCACCATAGAGTCGGCTAACCCGACCGCAACACGACAGGACTAAGTTTTGGAGGCAAAGTGACGTTGACACTACCTGGAAACAGCTGGCGTGCTGGAACCAGGCTGGGCAGGAGGGAGTACCCGTGCCAAAGACACTGCCGGGAACCAGCTGGCGGTGTTGGAGCCCAGGGTCAATAGCACAAACAGAGTGGAGGCAGAGGCCTAATAGGAACAAGTTTAAAATCTGTAGTTGTGTTAGTGTGGACAGAGCAGGAGACATTGCCAGACACACAGCTGGGGATCAGCTGATATTACTGAACCCCAATAACACTGGAAGATATGTTGACTGTGCAGATGGCACTTCTGAGCAGCAACTGGCGGTGTTGGAGCCCAGGGTCAATAGTACAAATAGAGTGGAGGCTGAGGCCTAACTGGAGCAAGTTTAACATCAGTAGTAGTGTGAATGTGGATAGAGCAGGAGACATTGCCGGACACACAGCAGGGGAGTAGCTGACGTTACTGAACCCCACTAACACAGGAGCTAGTGTTTTTCTCTGTGCAGATGGCACTTCTGAGCAGCAACTGGCGGTGTTGGAGCCCAGGGTCAATCAGGGTGTAGGCTGAGGCCTAATTGGAGCAAGTTTAATATCTGATGTTGTGTGAATGTGGAGGGAGCAGGAGATATTGCCGGACACACAGCAGGGGAGCAGCTGACGTTACTGAACCCCACTAACACAGGAGCTAGTGTTTTCCTCTGTGCAGATGGCACTTCTGAGCAGCAACTGGCGGTGTTGGAGCCCAGGGTCAATCAGGGTGTAGGCTGAGGCCTAATTGGAGCAAGTTTAATATCTGATGTTGTGTGAATGTGGAGGGAGCAGGAGATATTGCCGGACACACAGCAGGGGAGCAGCTGACATTACTGAACTCCACTAACACAGGATCTAGTGTTTTTCTCTGTGCAGACGGCACTTCTGAGCAGCAACTGGCAGTGTTGGAGCCAAGGGTTAATCAGGGTGTAGCCTGAGGCCTAATTGGAGCAAGTTTAATATCTGATGTAGTGTGAATGTGGAGGGAGCAGGAGACATTGCCGGACACACAGCAGGGGAGCAGCTGGCGTTACTGAACCCCACTTACACAGGAGCTAGTGTTTTTCTCTGAGCAGACGGCACTTCTGAGCAGCAACTGGCGGTGTTGGAGCCCAGGGTCAATCAGGGTGTAGGCTGAGGCCTAATTGGAGCAAGTTTAATATATGATGTTGTGTGAATGTGGAGGGAGCAGGAGATATTGCCGGACACACAGCAGGGGAGCAGGTGCCGTTACTGAACCCCACTAACACAGGAGCTAGTGTTTTTCTCTGTGCAGATGGCACTTCTGAGCAGCAACTGGTGGTGTTGGATCCCAGGGTCAATCAGGGTGTAGGCTGAGGCCTAATTGGAGCAAGTTTAATATCTGATGCAGTGTCAATGTGGAGGGAGCAGGAGATATTGCCGGACACACAGCAGGGGAGCAGCTGACATTACTGAACCTCACTAACACAGGAGCTAGTGTTTTTCTCTGTGCAGACTGCACTTCTGAGCAGCAACTGGCAGTGTTAGAGCCCAGGGTCAATCAGGGTATAGGCTGAGGCCTAAATGGAGCAAGTTTAATATCTGATGTAGTGTGAATGTGGATGGAGCAGGAGACATTGCCGGACACACAGCAGGGGAGCAGCTGGCTTTACTGAACCCCACTAACACAGGAGCTACTGTTTTTCTCTGTGCAGATGGAGCGCCCCACCAGGGCCTAGCAGGGTACTCGGTAAAGGGCCTGTTGATCTCAATGGGAGATGTCACGGAAGCTGTGACCCTGTCCGTGGCCCTGGGGCTCCATGGCAGAAAGGGGATGAATGAACAATGAAATAAAGTTTATGAATAATTTGTGACGCCACCTGTAGTGTTCGGCCAGTGAGGTGTTAGGCCGACGCTGCATGCAGATCCTCTGGGACTGGTGATGGGTTGCAGCCAAGATGGTGAAGCTCCCCACAGATGGAGCTGTAGTCCCAAGGCAGTGTAGATGTAGCAATGGAGGAGAGGCACAGGCGGTGTAGAGGCTGGTGCCCAGATGTAGTAGTGCGGGGTGTAGTGGTGCGGGAATAAGTGGAGGACACCAGGGCATGTAGTTCTAAATCTTTACTCACAGTCTGCAGTTCACACAGATGCCTGCCTCCGTGCTGTGTCCTCCGGGTCCTGGGCTCAGTCAACCTCCAGGCAAGATAGGATGCTCCCTTTTAACACTCCGCCAACATGTACCTTTCAAAACGTCTCCTCTATAGCGCCTTTAAGTGAAGTACTCCTAGTACTGAGTTACACTGGAGTGCCTCCTGACAGATGTTCCCAAGAACTCTACTTGTATGGCAGACAGCTGTAGCCTGCTTCGGGGACTCCTTAATCCTGAGTCCCGGCTCACTATCCAAGTTGCTGTTGTGCCCCAAGTCTTAGATGGGAGTAGTGCATTTACAGCCCACTACTCCACTGGTGTCTGCTGCAGAACCATTAGTGTCCATACAACCTTGGGGACCGGGCCCCGGCCTTGTGCTTAGAACTTCTAGGCAGGGTTCTTCTTCTAACCCACGTCCTCTGTGTTCCCTTTTACTCCTCCATTCCGTACTTGTCATTCTTTCTTATGGAAACTCAGGCTTCAGTTCAATGCCTTTCTCCTTCTTTCCTTTCCCGTGCCAGCAGACCCAGGTCTCTGAGATCTGCTGCAGCACCTCCTTCCTCCATCCCTCTCTTAGTGATCCTCTCTCCTCTCTGAGTGACTCCTAACTAACTCCTGAAATTCTAAACCTTCCCACTCTTTTATGTATTCTAAACTCCACCCACCTCCCAGCACGTTTCATGTTTCCAAGCAGGGAACCACCAAAGGTGCTCTGCTACTCTCTAAGCAAGGAGCTGCAAAGTAGCTTTGCTACACTACTTTGTGGTGAGGGGTGCAGGTGTTGGAGCATAGCTAGGAGTTCCCACCTTACCTGGATGGTGGGGCACCACACCTCAGGAGGAGGTGCAGTACCTCTGTGGCGACTGAAGCCTCAGGGGCGCCACACAGACGGCACTTCTGAGCAGCAACTGGCAGTGTTGGAGCCCAGGGTTAATCAGGGTGTAGGCTGAGGCCTAATTGGAGGAAGTTTAATATCAGATGTTGTGTGAATGTGGACGGAGCAGGAGACATTGCCAGACACACAGCAGGGGAGCAGCTGACATTACAGAACCCCACTAACACAGGAGCTAGTGTTTTTCTCTGTGCAGACGGCACTTCTGAGCAGCAACTGGCAGTGTTGGAGCCCGGGTCAATTAGGGTGTAGGCTGAGGTCTAATTGGAGCAAGTTTAATATCTGATGTAGTGTGAATGTGGAGGGAACAGGAGACATTGCCGGACACAGCAGGGGAGCAGCTGGCGTTACTGAACCCCACTAACACAGGAGCTAGTGTTTTTCTCTGTGCAGACGGCACTTCTGAGAAGCAACTGGCAGTGTTGGAGCCCAGGGTCAATCAGGGTGTAGGCTGAGGCCTAACTGGAGCAAGTTTAATATCTGATGTAGTGTGAATGTTGAGGGAGCAGGAGACATTCCTGGACACACAGCAGGGGAGCAGGTGGTGTTACTGAACCCCACTAACACAGGATCTAGTGTTTTTATCTGTGCAGATGGCACTTCTGAGCAGCAACTGGTGGTGTTGGATCCCAGGGTCAATCAGGTTGTAGGCTGAGGCCTAATTGTAGCAAGTTTAATATCTGATGCAGTGTGAATGTGGAGGGAGCAGGAGATATTGCCGGACACACGGCAGGGGAGCAGCTGACGCTACTGAACCCCAATAACTCAGGAGCTAGTGTTTTTCTGTGCAGACGGCACTTCTGAGCAGCAACTGGCGGTGTTGGAGCCCAGGAATTACAGTTCAGGTGGTAGAAACATGAACACAACAGGAGATCTGGATACTGTTGCCAACCAATTATTTAATCTGGAGGAGGACTGGCAAATTCTGGCGAGATCCAGGCCTTGTTCATTTTCAGAAAAGTAAGCCGGTCAACGTTATCGGAGGATAGTCGCATGCGATGGTCTATTAGTACACCACCTGCGGCACTAAAGACGCGGTCCGATAATACACTAGCAGCAGTGCAAGCCAGCACCTCCAATGCATACTGGCTAAGCTCTGGCCATGTATCCAGCTTAGAGACCCAAAACTTGAAGGTGGAAGAGCCGTCTGTGAGTACACTGAGTGGGCAAGACATGTAGTCTGTCACCATCTGACTGAAACGTTGCCTCCTACTGACTGGAGCCGTCTGTGATGGTGTAGACATTTGTGGCAGGGGCACAAAACTTTGCCACATTTGGGCCATACTGGTCTTGCCTTGTGCTGAGGTGCTGCTTCTGCTCCCTCTTTGTGCAGAGCTTCCTCCACTGCCTCGACGCACAGAGCTGCTTTGTAAAGCACTAGCAGCACTGCTCTCGGGTGGAATGGAGAACATGATGGAATTTTACGCTCCCGGTTCAACGGTGTTATGAGGCTTTGTAAGTTGTCCCGGTAGCAAGGATCTAGGAGGGTGTACATGCAATAATCAGCCGTGTTAAGAATGTGGGCGATGCGGCAGTCGTTTCTCAGGCACTGCAGCATGAAATCAACCATGTGCTGCAGACTCCCAACTGCCCAAGAAACGCTATCCCCTGGTTGAGGCCTCATCTCTGCCTGCTCTGCATCACCCCACCCTAGCTGTACATACTGACTACTAGAGCATTGTGTACCTCCCTCCTCTAGAGAGATGTCTTTCTCCTCTATTGACTCCTCCTCATCCTCCTCACAAAGTGTCCCCTGCCTAGGCCTTTGTGAGGAACAACGTTGCGCAGACTGTCCAGAAGCAGATGGCATTTGTGACTCCTCATCCTCCACCTCTTCCAAAACCTCCTCCCTTAGTGCTTGCAGTGTTTTTTGAAGCAGGCAGATAAGGGGGACAGTCATGCTGACTAGTGCATCATCTGCACTCGCCATCCGCGTGGAATCATCAAAGGCACGCAAAACGTGGCAGATGTCCTTCATAGAGGCCCACTCAGTGGTGGTGAAGTGTGGACGGCGCGCAGTGCGACTTGTTTGCGCCTGATGCAGCTGGTACTCCATTACTGCTGCCTGCTGCTCACACAACCGCTCCAACATATGTAACGTTGAATTCCACCTGGTGGGTAGGTCACATATGATGCGTTATTCCGGAAGGCGGAATCGGCGCTTCAGAGCTGCAATGCACGATCTTGCCATGCTGGAATGCCGCATGTGAGCGCACTCTATGCGGACCTTGTGCAGCAGTGCATCAAGATCCAGATAGTCTCTCAAAAAACTCTGCACGACCAAGTTGAGCACATGTGCCAGACATGGGATGTGAGTGAGGTTGCCTAGGCCCAGAGCTGCCACCAGATTTCTGCCATTGTCACACACTACCAAGCCTGGCTGGAGATTCGCTGGCACAAACCATACGTCGCTCTCCTGCTTGATGGCATTCCAGAGCTCCTGCGCTGTGTGGCTTCGATTCACCAAAGAAATTAATTTCAGTACGACCGGTTGACGTTTGGCCATGGCTGTGCTCATATCGGTCGTAAAAGGTAAGCGTTCATGGGTCCATGTGGAGGTAGACCGTGACGGCTCCTGCAGCGCTGATTCAGAGGAACTGGAGTATGAGGAGGAGTCAATGTCTACAGACTGGATTCCTGCAATCCTTGGAGTTGGCAGAACACGTACAGCACCACTCTCAAAATCTGTTCCCGGCTCCACAACATTTACCCAATGGGCAGTGAGGGAAAGGTATCGTCCCTGTCCATGGTTACTGGTCCACGCATCGATGGTCAGGTGGACCTTGCTACTGATGGCGTTTAGTAGCGCATGTTTAATTTTCCCCTCCACATGCTTTTGCAGGGCAGGGATGACTTGCCTGCTGAAATAAAAGAGACTGGGCACGTTGTATTGTGGGACTGCCAATGCCATGAAGTTATGGAAGGTGTCAGTCTCCACCAGCCTGAATGAGAGCATTTCAAGGGACAGTAGTTTTGCAAAGCCAGCATTCAGAGCCTGTGCTCGGGGATGGTTTGCCGAGTATGGCCGCCTTTTCTCATATTCCTGTGCTACTGATGGCTGTAGAGTGGCCTGGAAGTGTGAGGATGACAGGGAACGTGGTGCTGTGGGTGGAATTACACTGAGTCTCTGTACAACAGTGCCAGAGGTTCTTCCATGGCGATCCTGTGTGGAAGCCGAACCAGCTGTGTGTGAGCTGGAGGAAGAGGCTACAACACGAGCTGAAGAGGTGGTAGGTGGTGCTGTAGGGTGGCCTACGTCTTCAGTGTGTCTTTGTAACTCCACCGCGTGCTTGGTCCGCACATGTTTCCACATATTTGTGGTATTGAGGTTGCTGACACTTTTCCCTCTTTTGACTTTCTGGTGACACAGCTTGCATTTGACAAAGCAAATGTCATCTGCAACTGTGTCAAAAAAGGACCATGCACTGCAAGTCCTGGGAGCGCCCGTTTTGGGTTTTGGAAGAGGAATGCTCCTAATGGGTGCCTAAGTGGAGGCTACAGGCAACTAAGTCTGCCCCCTCCCTCTCCCTCCTGTTTTGGCCGCTCGGGGAATCTCTTCCTCAGAGCTGCTCCCACCACCTTCCAGTTCCTCACGCCATGATGGGTCAAGGACCTCATCATCTACACTACCCTCTTCAAACACCTGCTTCTCCTGGGTAGACTCGCCAGCACAGTACGCACCAGAAAGTGGCACCTGAGTCTCATGATCAGATGCGTACTGAGGTGTGCTGACCATAGGCACTGACCCACCCGCCTCTTCAGATTCAGAGAGACAAAGCCTTTGCGCATCACTGCATACTCCCTCTTCTTCACATTCTAGAATGCTGCTTGGCTGACCCCCTCTTTCCAAGCCAAGAGATTCAGAGAACAGAAGTAGAGATGGCTCCTGTCCTGGGCTCTCTGACTGCCTGGGCAATTTGGCAGGTGGTGAAGAGACAGATGGTTGCTCTTCAGTGCTCTGGACCTGAGAGGATGCGGAAGTAATTGAAGTCGATGCGTTAGCTGCCATCCATCCGACAACGGCTTCAATTTGTTCCTCCCACAGCAGTGGGGTATGGCGAGGTCCTACAAAGCTGCGCATAAAGGACTGTTCCCTGGTAAAACTGGGGGATGCTGAGTCACTGGTGCCCGCAACAGGCACAGAATCCCCACGTCCTCTCCCTGCTGAAACTCCACGCCCACGACCACGTGCCTTACTCCCTGCCTTCTTCATCTTGGTAGACTGACAAAGATAGGCAGAAAAGTACTAAGGGCTTAGTGTGCTTATTCCTGAACAGCTGCTAACAGGTATAAGAAACACTAATTTTATAAAGTGTGAACTACACTTTAATATGAGCTAATGTGGCCCACACAACTTTAAAGTGGAGTGTTTGGTGAACCTTATTTACGTGTTTTTTTTCACAAAAAAAAGGATGTGACCAAAGATGTAAAAGCGATAGTATCACAAACTTTTTGTAGCTATTACAATGCAGGAAGGTAACCTACAATGCAATAGATGAGGCTCCAAAAAATAGGCTAATACTAATCTGGCTGGGGCTGCAGGGCACAAGCCAGCAGAAAGGCTCCGCTATCTACTCCTATATAGTGTTTGCAACCAATGTAGATGGATACGGATGGAAGCACACTAATAGGAGAAATCAGGAAAAATGAGCAGCAAGAAAACAAAAAAAGGACTATGTATGAGGCAGTGATGCACGCTGAGCGGACTACAACCAGAAGTGGCTGCAGAACACACTATTGCGTGAGCTGCATTCACACACAGAGACCTCACAGACAGCCATGAACAGTGCAGAGAACTGTGCACTAGCACTGAAAGGCTGCAGAAAGGCTCTGCTATCTACTCCTATATCGTGTTTGCAACCAATGTAGATGGATACGGATGGAAGCACACTAATAGGAGAAATCAGAAAAAATGAGCAGCAATAAAACAAAAAAAGGACTATGTATGAGGCAGTGATGCACGCTGAGCAGACTACAACCAGAGGTGGCTGCAGAACACACTACAGCATGAGCTGCACTGACACACTCAGACCTTTCAGACAGCTGTGAACAGCGCTGCAAGGCAAAAGAAAGCTTCACACAGCGGTTGCTAAAGTAGCCTGGGTAAAGCACAATATAGCAAATCGCTATCTCAAACTGTCCCTCAGAGTCAGAACAGCAGCGTCCTGTCCCTAACTGAATTCACAGCAGAGTGAACCCTAAATGGTGGCGGCTTTTATAGTGCATCATGACATCATTTCAGCAGCCAATCACAGTCATGCCATTAGTTAACATGCCTACATGCCTAACAGGATGTACCCACACTTCTTAGGATTCCTCATTGGCTGATTCAAATCAAACTGGCTCATAGCATTATGGGAACTTCCGATTCCGGTATTCAATATGCAAAAAGTATCGTAACTCAGTATTGGAATTCCGATACCGCGAATATCGGCCGATACCCGATATTTGCAGTATCGGAATGCTCAACACTACATGTCACATTTAAAGAGCCCTTGACATGCCAAAACAGCAGAAACACCCACAGGGGACCTTATTTTGGAAACTAGGCCTCTTGAGGAATTCATCTAGAGGTGTAGTGAACTTTTTTAAGCTTCAGGCGATTCACGGAATTGTATAACATTAGAATGAGTAAATAAAAAAAAACATTAAAAAAAGCTAGTATAAAGAATTTGTGAGTAACTCATGTTTTTGAACGCACTGCTATTATTTTGATCACTACTGTACATCGATGAATGAATGATTCAGATGAAACCCCTGACGAGTCTATTCATTGTAATGAGGCAGCAGAGTTACTATGGATGCCATCTTTCCTCTGTTCAGCAGATCTAGCTTTAATTCCCTCTTAAAAAGGAGAGTCACATTGTGTAGATATACCTCATTAAAGGGATTATTCCGTCAGTGGTTCCATCTGAATCAGGTATTTCAGAGATTCACATGGAAATTCCGTAGAGAGCATAGAGAGCAGAATAATAGGACTGTTTTGTTCTCTGTGTTCGCGCGATTACAGTGATAACAGATTTATATTTTTTTTATGTTTGGCACACACACTAAAAAATGCTTTTTTGTGCAAAAAAAGTTGTCGCTTTGGCATATTTTGAGAGCTTTTATTTTTCTATATTTCTGCTGTTGAGGTCATGCGAAAGCCATCTACAAAAAGCTCAAAATGTGCACTAGGAGCAGGTTTATCATGAACATGTGCAAAACCCACTGCATCCTGTCATCAGTTCTATGAAGTCATGGTCGTCCGTCATGCCAAAGTACTCTTCCTCACTTGCTAACACTGTCACCAATTCCCCTTTTTCTGAATGCACAGGCAGACGGATGGCTGGATTTAGGACATTACATCTTTTGAGGGTGACATATTCAGTAATTAGTAGAGCATATTCAAGTTTGAGCTGTCTGGTCATAGACATTTGTTGATTCCTCCTTGTGGGAGGGCCATCCAAGAGTACTGTTTCCCTTCATGAGTGAATGCAAAAAGATACTGACAGTCAGGATGGACGTGGACGAGGACAGAGAAAAATGCATTTGCCAAGTCAATTACTGAGAAACATTTGGAAGTTGCTGGGATCTGTGATAGTAAGGGTGTGGGTTAGGAACAATTGAGATCATACTCTCTGTAGCATCATTAAAGGGAATCTGTCACCCCATTTTTCGAGTATAAGCTGCAGGCACAGCCATCAGGGGCTTATCTACAGCATTTTGTAATGCTGTAGCTAAGCCCCCCGATGTAACCTGAAAGATAAGAAAAATTAGTTATCTTATACTCACCGGGGGCGGTCCGGTCTTGGTCCGATGGGTGTTGCGGTCCGGCGCCGACCATCTTCTAGCAGTGACGTTCTCTTCTTTGCTGCCTGTTGTGGATCCTGTGCAGGCACACTGCTCTGCCCTGTTGAGGAGGTGCCGGACCGCAACACCCATCAGACCAAGACCGAACCGCTCCCTCCCCCCGTGAGTATAATATAACTCATTTTTCTTATCTTTCAGGTTACATCAGGGGCTTATCCACAGCATTATAGAATGCTGTAGATAAGCCCCTGATGGCGGTACCGGCAGCTGGTACTCGAAAAATGGGGTGACAGATTCCTTTTAGCAGCTTTCAAATCATGAATCATCCTGTAAATTTCAGGTGAACCTTTGGGTCCTTATTTCTTAATGGGATATAAAGGGGTATTACAGGGGGAGGATTTGTGCAACAGAGTCCCTTCCTTTATATATTCTTTTATATCCCTAGTCAGGACCATTGAGTTGGATGGAATTAAGGGATATTGTTTTAAACAAGGAGGAGTGGTTCCCTCATTTAATTTAATCATGACTGAATGGATGGGCAGCCAACCCACATCAGTTTTCCCTTTTCCAAAATGGTGTCTGGCATCTGACTCATTTCCCTGTCATCAGATATTCTGGTATCAGATGCTAATTTCACTGCTTTTGTCATATATGCCACTGCTGCAAGCTTACACAAGAGCTTAACTGAGTGGGTAATTGTGAATGTAATACCCTCAGGAGTGTATTGTATGGTGGCCTGGATAGCACTCAATACATCTGTCCCCAGCAAATTCATAGGGGTATTTTCAGTAACAATAAGCTTTGCAAGCACATCTTGTCTATTTCGTAATTTTAGTTTTATCTGTTTAGTCAGAGGAATTTCAGTCACCAATCCGTCTGCCCCCACACATTCGCTAGTAAACATGTCTGGTGTTATCAAGTCTTTGTGCACCACAGTCCTGGCTGCCCCACTGTCAATAAAAAATTCTGCCTCTCCTCCATATTATTATAGTCGTCATCAAAGTAGGACCAGGCCCTGAGAGGACAAGAACAGGGTACTTACTTGTCACTGGGTTGCCAGTTTCCTAGTCTGAAGGCAAAGGAGGTGGAAAATCAGTCTGCTTAGTCTCCTCTGTCACATCTGTACGAGTCTAAATTACGTGCTGTGCCCTAGTACATCACCTGCCTTTACAGTCACCAAACTCTCCAGGTCTGCCAAGGTGCACTTATACATCTGTTGTATTGTCTTTATTTGTCTGTAAAATGAGAAAGGTTGGTTCTCAGGGTCAGGCAACTGTTTCAGCATAGCTAGCTGGTCAAAAGGGCTATGTCTGACTTACTCTAGTCAGCCTACTTGGTCCTGATGTGGATGGTAGTCTGGTGGTGAAGGTGACGGGATGCTCCACACCATCCTTCCTCTTTGGGCTACTGTTAGCTTCCCCCCCAAAAGTCAAATTCCTCACTTCTGTATTAGCTTCTTCTGTCACTACATGTAATCTTGTCTGGACAGGATTCAGTGTAACTTGCATAGGTCAGGTGATAGAACAGAACATACAAGTATCTCTCACAGAGGCGTATCTAGGGGGGCAGTCGGGGCATGTGCCCCGGGCGCAGCCAGCAGGGGGTGCAGTCGGGCCGCCTAATGCGGCGGTCTGCAGTGTTTTCCCCGGCAGCTGCCTTCTGCCGCCCCAAACTGGGAGTCAGCTGTTCTCTGTAACGGCTGTCAAGCTGCAGCATGCTGGCTCACAGGGGATCATATGTACTCGCGTCTTACAGACACAGGTACAATTGAAGCTCTGACCACTGGGTCAGAGCGACATGAGCAGCGTGATCAGATCATGTGATCACGCTGCTGATATCACTTGCCACCCTGCAGAGGTGCACATTTGTGGTAAGTGCTCCAGTGGAGCTGAAGACTCCAAAGATTAAGTGCATGGGGGATGATTTAGCCTGGGTATGGGGGGATTTAATGTGTGCGGGGAGATGTGGAGTGGGGCTGGAGAGATTTAATGTTTGTGTGGAGATTTGGAGTGGGTATGGGGGGATTTACTGTGTGGGGAGATTTGGAATGGGGATGGGGGATTTAATGTGCGTGGGGGGATTTAATGTGCGTGAGGAGATTTGGAGTGTGGAAGGGGGGATTTAATGTGTGTGGGGAGATTTGGAGTGGGCAGTATGGGGGAGAAAAGTGGGTGGGCACAGAGTAGAGACTGAGCAGTGCGGGGGAGTGTACCATGGGGGGAAAGTGTAAGGGTACAGCCAGGCGGGGATAGTATACCAAGGAAGGGTTGTGTGATGAGAGGGTACAGTATAGAGACTGGGTCCTATAGGGAGGACACAGTGTGAGAGGACAGTGTGAAGAGGGGGCCAGTATGGAAAGGAGAGGTCAGTGTGAAGAGCATGTACCATAAGAGGGACAGCGTGGGGTCATATTTTGTGCAGACAATGTAGTGAGGGGCAATTATTTATTCAGGGGCTAATCATAGGGCAGATATTTTTATTCAGGAGCATTATAATGACACTGGTATCTTTAAAGGCATCATGTGGAGATTTGCTGCAGATGACAGGAGAAGATGGAAGTCTGCAGAGATGAGCTATGGATGAGAAAACTCATCATGGGATCTGGACAAGATGAAGACAAGAAGGAGAACGACTACAGTGATGTTGTAATCTATAAAGTACCTGGATGTAAATATTATTTGTGATACTAATTCTCATGTTTTTATTTATGTTAGGAGCATTAAAGGGGTTGTCTCGGTCTGTGATGAGTCTGCAGTCATTTTACGTGACTGCAGACTTCTGAATTCTCACAGTGCTCACTGCACGCTGTTAGGATTCTCTTGTGCCGGCGATTTACATACATGGGGTCACACGCTGACTAGACATGTGTGGCCTCACTTAAATGAACTGAGCGAGGTCAGACACATCTAGTCGGAATTTGGAGAGAAGAATACAAATTGCATGCTTGTGCTGATGAAGTGATGGCCTGAGGACCACCACAATGAAGAGAGACTACGATACACAAGATGAGGTGCAAACAACAAAGGGTTAATTTATTTACAGGAAAGGAATGCAGTGTTAGGAAAGTGTAAACAGGGGTATGCAAAGACATAAAACAATTCCCAAAAGTGATCTTCTCTAGCTGGGCCGTACAAATGGCACGGTTCACCAACTATTACAGATCAGTGTATTCTTTCAAAAGGCAAAACAATACAATAAAGTACAGTGTGCTGCTACTCTAACTGTAGCCTGACTGGCCACTGCTACTTCGGCCACATGGCTACCATGCTCTGTCTGTTGCAGCCTATCCTTAGCCCTGAACATGTGCACACACAGGGTTAATACTCACGGTAAAGTTGGTGTCTCAGTTCCTTCCTGGGGGCCCCCTGCAGTTCTCTGCAAGATGATGCGATGTCCTTCTTTCAAGCTCTGTGCAATGTGGTCTTGTCCTTGTGTGATGATTCCGAACCTGTTCCTAGAAACGATGAACTCCCTCTTCTGAATTCCTTCCTTGTAGATCTTCGTGGCTCCTTGCAGTAACACAGGAAAACCACCTTCGTTATCCCCAGAAGGGTATACACAATCCCACAGATTCTGTCAGTTCTAAGCTGCATGTTTTTCTCCTCATGTCAGTCTCCTGCAGACTTCCAGCTCCAAACACTCACTGGGAAAAACAGCTCCTCCCCTCTCCATAGCTGGATGAGCAAACCAAAGCAGTCTTTTGAGTGGTAGAATCGAATGTACATCACATCAGCCAAGAGGGTGCTGTCTCTTAAAGGGGCAGCGTGTCTCTGCTGTCCAAAGCAATGTCAGCCCCTTACACTGACATGACCGTCCACTCTTGCCACCGGCATATGTACTTGCAGGGAGGGGGCGCCTAACTGAATTCTTGCCCCGGGTGCCAGAAAACCTAGATACACCTCTGATCTCTCCAGTCTAGGTTCGGCTGACCACAATGTTTACAAGTACATCTGTCTTGTCTGGGTCTCTGATTATGCAGAGGTGGGGCGGTAGCAGTCACAGTCTTAGATTTTTGTGCATCAAGACATTCATAATACATCTTACTTCTGTACTGCTGCACTTTATCAGCTGCACAACACCATTTATTCACTTGTTGCTCTCTTCCCTTGTCTTTTATCCAACCCTTATTTTCCCTCAAACGGTGCCATTTTCACACATCCAAACATCCACACTCTGGCATGTTTGCTTTTTTCAGTATTGGTCCCACATTCTTCACTGCTTCTTTTCCTTCTTTGTCATTTAAAATCTGTATAGCGGTTTTGGATCCCATTAGGGGTCTTGACTGCATACAGAACAAGTTGCCGCATGGCTTCAACTTATTCTCCACACAGCTCACCTTTCTGCAAATGCCCTCTCAGTGTGCCTGTGTCCACAGGCCATACTATAGCAAGTCTGAATGAGCTGTCAAGGAGCAGCGGGAAGGCTCGCGTGGCTCTCTCACCAGGCTGACCTGCATGGTGTAACAGGAAGGCTATAACAGCTCTCTTACCAGCTAGGACAGCTATCTAAAGTAGGAAGGCCAAGATGTGATAGTCTTCTCGCCTACTCGACCAGATCCATGGACAGTAGGAAGGCTTACGTGGCTCTCTGACCCACTAAAAAAATGCTTACTAAAGTAGAAAGGCCCAGGAGTGATAGACCTCTCACTTACTAGACCAGCTGTGCAGTTGGCTACCCCCTTCTGCTGATCCTCAACTAGCTGCACATTAACCAAACATCTAGAAGAAGGTACCAACACACACACTGATGACCAAACAATCACTTCCAAGTTTTCTCTAAAATAGAATCAATATTTTACTTTTAACGTCCAACTTCAACTTCCAATATTACTTTCCACTTCTATACATTAGTCTCTTTAAAAACATACAGCTATCAGCACACATTGCCTGCAGCAGTACAAAAAACCTGTGCTCAGCTCCATCACCCCTTTCAATGTGTACCAGCAGGGATAAGAAGAACTTACAATATCAAAACAGAACAGAAAGAATGCTCAGCTATTGGCAATTTTTATATTCAGAATGTCGCAAAGACTCCAAAAACTCCACATGAAACACTAGACCCTCAGCCCCTTGGCACACTACACTCAGGATACCTTGTGCACCTTTCGCAGAATGATAGCCCCCTCCGCACATATCAATAAAATAAAGGGGAGGTCACATGGCTGCACAGGCCGCAATAATTTATTCTTTATTATTCACTCAAGGTAATTTTTCCTGTCAGGAAAAGGTCAAATTAAGGTCAGCAGTATCTTCACTGGTCTTTCAATAGTGGTCATAACCAGTTACTACATGCGTCGGCCTTGTGTGGCCATGGTCTGTGACAATTCACTCATGCATGGTCATTCAGGGATCTATTTCCCAGCGATTTGAAACACTCTGCCTGATTCAGCTAAAAGTGAGTTGAGTTAAATAATGTCCTCTGTCGCATACAGTGGACCACACCTAACGAAAGCCTCTTATCAATCAGGGACTTGTTTATTTGTCCCTTATACTCAGTAAGGCTAAGTTTACACTTGCGTACCGAGGCTCTACAGATGGCTGCGTACTTCCTCCCTGAAGCTCTGCCCACTTCCGCACTTCTTCTGTTTAGAAGTTACATTCCCGTGTGGTCAGTAGGTGCATCAAAACTACGCATCTGCATGTCCTGCGTACCTAATGTTAACGATAGGTATGCAGGACTCATGCAATAGTAGGCGGACCTAAATGGAAGAAGTGCGGAAGTGGGCAGAGCTTCAGGGAGGAAGTACACAGCCGTCCGCAGAGCCCCTGTACGCAAGTGTAAACTTAACCCTACTCATCACTCATGTCATTCATTCCCCTTTTTTTCTGGCTTTGCACTGTGTGCAGAGTTTTTATGAGTGTAAGAGTACAACAACTATACTTTATTCGCAATATTTGAATGAGGCACTATAGTTGGTGTGTTAAGACGTATAGATAACCCTGTTTGTAATTTTGACAGGTTTTGCACTGTGTGCAGACCTTTTATGAGTGTAGGAATGCTACAACTATACTTTGTACTCAATATCTGAATATAACACTACAGTTGGTGCATTCAATGTTGTATGGATGACCCTGCTTGTAATTTTTGGCAGGCTTTGCACTGTGTGCAAAGCTTTTATGAGTGTAGGAATACCATAACTACACTTTGTACACAATATTTGAATGAGTTACTTCAGTTGGTGCCTTCAAGGGTGTAAGGATAACCCTGCTTGAAATTTTGGCATGCTTTGCACTTAGTGAATAATCTTTATGAGTCTAGGAGTACCACTACATTACAATTTGAACATAAAGTGTACCAGGCCCTCCTTTACGTCTAACATAGGGTGTATCTGAGTCTCTCGTCCATCTATTTTTTGACAGTTTTTGCTTCTTTCATTAATTACACTGACATTTCCAATTTTTTAATACAAAATTAATAAAAAAAATCAATACAAATTCAATTTTGTAAATACAAACCTGTGCTTTGTATCCCCCCCACCTCATTGTAGATTGTAAGCTCCACGAGCAGGGTCGTCTTATTTCGCTTTAATTATTGTATTGTTAACGTTGTTACTTATGACTGTTGTGTTTGAAACTGTTCAACTGTAAAGCGCTGCGGAATATGTTGGCGCTATATAAATAAAGATTATTATTATTATTATTATTATTAATTTTGGCTTACTTAAATTACAATTTTTTAAAATCCTTTTGAAATTTTGCCTTATACATGTCATTATACAGGTAAGAATATTTCTTAACATTTTTTTCTTGTAAACTCCAGCTTCTTGTAGATTTTGAATGTTTTATTGTCAGTCCTTAAAGTGAAGTAAAAGTGTAATACTATTGTTCTCAGCTGCGATCTGGGAGTCAGAAATGCTTACAGGGATCTTCCAGATGCTGTAATCCTTCCATTCAGCACTTTTTCCATCCATTTCAACATTTTCACTGCTGCCCAGATATCTTTGTATGGTCTGCTGCAAAAATGCGCTGATTTACCACTGACTCCCATTATACTTGTGTTTCCAAATGAGCATCCGATTATTAGGAATTGTTCAGTTCGAGTAACGAGTATTCGACCATTTTAATGCTCGCTTATCCCTAGATAGGACTTCAAGTCCATCTGTTAAGGCTTTATAGATTTGGCTCTGCATGGATTAGAGTTTCTTTTTTCTTCTATTTATTTAAATGACATAACAGATAAATGTGGGAATACAGGATTGATGAAAGCCTCCATGCTATCACATTGATTTATTAATAAGGCCATAGATTAATTTGTCATAAACCACTACAGTTTTTTTAAATTAAAACTGTACCTGGCAAAGCTAGAAGGGATAGCTAATGCTAGAGAAGACACAAAAAAAATTTCAGAAGGCTATAGATAAGCTTGAACAATGGGCAGCGACTAACAGAATGGTATTTAACAGGGAGAAATGCAAGATACTAAATCTGGGTAAGAAAACCAAAAATTAAATTTACAGAATGGGAGGCGTACAACAAAGCAACAGCATGTGTGAAAAGACTTGGGTATACTAATAGATCACAGACTGCACGTGAGTCAACAGTTTGATGCAGCAGCAAAAAAGGCAAATGCAGTTCTAGGATCTATTAAGAGAAGCATAGAGTCTTGATCACTTGAAGTAATTATCCCACTGTACTCCTCCTCATCTGCAATACTGTTTTGAGTTCTGGGCACCACGTTTTAAAAAAGATATTGAAAAACTGGAGCAAGTTCAGAGAGGAGCTAACAGGATGGTGAGTGTACTGCAAACTATGTCCTACGAGGAAAGGTTAAAGGATCTGGGAATGTTTAGCTTGCAAAAAAGAAGATTAAGAGGAGACTTAAAGCTGTCTAAAAATATCTGAAGGGGCTGTCACAGTGTAGAGGGATCATCCTTATTCTCATTTGCACATGGAAACTCGAGAAGCAATGGAATGAAACTGAAAGGGAGAAGATACAGATTAGATATTAGAAAAAACTTTTTGACAGTGAGGGTTACCAATGAGTGGAGCAGGCAGCTACGAGTGGTGGTGAGTTCTCATTCAATGGAAGTCTTCAATCAGAGACTGGGCAGACATCTGTCTGAGATGTTTTAGTGAATCCTGCATTGAGCAAGGAGTTGAACGCAATGACCCTGGAGGTCCCTTCCAACTGTAACATTCTATGGTTCTATGATTCTATGATATAATGGGGGCTGTGGTGGACATCATACTGCACAGGGGGCTGTGGTGGACATCAAAGTGTATATGGGGGGCTGTTGTGGACAGTCTGGAGATATAGAGAGCTTAAGCGAAAACAGTGGAGCGGGGATAGCCATGGTTGTGGTTCATATGGCAGTTATAGCTGATATTGGCCAACAGTGTTGTGGTTATACCATAGAAACTGGGGCGCAAACAAGCACAATAGGGCCTTAACTGGAAAAAAGGTAGAATTAAAACAGAGGTGTGAACTTACCTGATATAGTTGCACATAAGAAACATATTACACACATGAATCAGCTGCAGCAGGACACGCGTCAGCAGACCAAAATAATATACTTGGAAAAAGGTGAATTGTCTATATCTGCTCTGCTGAAGAATCCGGCGGATCAGACAGGAGCATTCAGCTCCATAGAAAGACATGCACACTCCGGTCCCGAGTGCCAGCGGCAGTGCCGGGTATTGAGGCGAGAGACTCATGCGAGTTTCTCGCATTGCACTCACAAGTGTGACCCCGGCCTAACCTGCAAATTTGTGGTTAATCTGCAGGTTAATAGGGAATGAAGGGAATGAAGTTTATTCCTCCTGGCAGTCTCACTCTTCCAGTCATAGGAGTGGCACAGATTCAGTGACTGCTCAGTGCATAGAGTGCGGTGACTGTAACTGAGCCCTCAGTACTGACTGACAGCAGGCCCATCATTACAGTCGGGTTTCAGTCAGTGCCGGGATGCAGTTACAGCCACTACTACATGAGCAGGATCAACATCAAATAGCAGCCACCGGCAATTTAGCAAGTCTTTACCTGTGAATTACAATTTGCATGCAGTAGTATGCAGGAACAAATCACTAAAAGGATCAAATTCATGGTTCATTTGAATAAGACTTCTGTAGGGAAAACTGAAACCTATTCACTATTAGCTATGGAGTATATATGTGGTTTTAAAACAAAACAGGTT
This sequence comes from Dendrobates tinctorius, assembly GCF_039654945.1. Lineage (NCBI taxonomy): Eukaryota > Metazoa > Chordata > Amphibia > Anura > Dendrobatidae > Dendrobates > Dendrobates tinctorius. The sequence goes on from NW_027361711.1 coordinate 34,286,481, forward strand.
GTTTCATACATTTGTCACTATTTTATTTTATACATACTATCTTTGCTCCTGACTGATGATAATTTAACATAATCTTATAAAACAGTATATCCCCCTTCAAAGCCATATATGTTATGGTTCCAGAGCATCTGAAACGAACCATGCAATACATGAGGAAATAATCTGTTCTCTCCTCACTAAATGAAGCAGAATTCATGTAGCTATACAGGCAGCTAAACCGCTATACCGGGGTCCAAAAAGGAGACTGTAGGTTGAATCTTTGCTTTTATTGAACTGGATGGTATATTGATGCTGTGAAACTACAAGCAAACATATAAATACACTCAGTCAATACAGGTTACATAAAAAATTCTTATATACTGTAAGGTAGCGCTGTCATTCAAGTAGGGGACACTCGCTTGGCAGCCAAATAACCACATCCGGCACAGGTTTTCCATAAAGCAGTCACAGTCCATGCGGTTTATTTAGGCATCATAAACCATGACCAGCAACATAAAGTTCATATTAACAGCTTAGAGTCCATGACAGAGCTTCACTCTGTTTATCCTGTAGTCAGACAGGTTGTGCAATGTCCAGCACGCAGGCTCTCTGAGCCTCACAGTTATATCCCCTCTCTGTGTTTACCTCTCATAGCTGCTTCACCATGCTGCAGACGTCCATTCCCTCCAGGGAACTATCAGGCATGTGCAGCCATTAAACACAGTGTTCACTTGCTGTCAGGAAGACAGCCCCATCTCTCTCAGATGGGACCTTCCAAAACGGACCAACCAGGTCCCAGCATTCACTTCATGTGACCAACCATGGCCACCTTATATGGTCCGTAGCCATGCCCACTGGATCACATGACTAGTCTGTGCTCCCTCTCTCTCTCAGAGCCACAGTCACCCCTAGAGTCTGAGTCACGCTGATCATCCAAGAGAAGCCTCCAGTTACCCTCTGATCATGTGTCCACTCCAGTCATCTCATCTCCCAGTCCACCATCCGTCATGTCAATAGACGTCAGGTCCGTATGTTGGGCAGATGTACCCCTTCTTCCGGTCACTTCTACCACTGACCTGTCCAGCTTAGCAGGCATCACCATCACAATGTCTGCTAACCCAACAGTAGGAACGTCTCCATCCACCTGCCATATATCAAACAAGACAAAGTCCCGTCCCCTCTCAAAGGGATGCACTAAGTTTGGTGGCATACTACCACCTTGACAGTTAACCCCCTTTGTCATCTCAATCAGGACTCTGTCCACCGTATAATTCACAATGACCCTGTGGTCGCAGCAAACTCTGATGTTTTTCTCGGTCAGAGATAAAACAAGCAGAGTTCCTGTCAGAGTCACCTGACTCTTTGAGTCCAGCCTACCAGAGACTCCTTCCCAGTGCAGCATCACGGTACACACCTGTGGCCCGATGTTATCTGGAAAATACATGCCGCACTCCTCAAAAGACATACACACACACTGCGGTTCCCCAGACATACCCACTGAGGTACACAGTGCTGCCCCTTTTGCAAACTCGGCCCCTTTCTGGACCACCATCCCAATTTGGGCCACCGCCTCCCTCTGGGACTCCACCCCTTTTTGGGTTATCACTCCGATTTGGGTCACCGCCCCCTTCTGGGACTCCACCCCCTTTTGGGCTACCACCCCGATTTGGGTCACCACCCCCCTCTGGGACTCCAACCCCTTTTGGGCTACCACTTCGATTTGGGTCACCGCCCCCTTTCAGGATCTCCCCATGTCCGTTCTATAGGTCTTCTCAGACCACAGTTCACACAACACAGTTTATGTCTCTTTTACGATACCACACAAGTCCTTGCTGGCACCACAAGAGCTGCTGCTGTCACCGATCACCGACACCTCCGGCTGCCGTTCACACACAGCTGCTGGTGTCACCTTCGTAACCCCGCCGAGTTACAGGAAGCCGCTTGTCCCCTTCGTAACCCCGCCGAGTTACAGCAAGCCGCTTGTCACCTTCGTAACCCTGCCGAGTTACAGCAAGCCGCTTGTCACCTTCGTAACCCTGCCGAGTTACAGCAAGCCGCTTGTCACCTTCTTGACTCCCACTGAGCCACTGCAAGCTGAGTTGAGAAAAGAGAAAAAAAGACACACCACACAAAACTCACATGTCAGGTCTGTGTGCTATTCAGGACGTTCCATCTCCGCCTGACACCGTCCAACACACAGGGCGCACCGGGTGCTATTCAGGGAGTCGACCCTCCTCCCAGGGTTTCCCTACACACCGGCCTCCCCAGGTCCAGGGGCTCAGCGGGTGCTCTTCATGACATCCATCTCCTCCTGAGACTGCCCAGCACTCACACCTCACCAGGTCCAAGGACATACCACGTGCTCCAGGGATCCGATTCTTCTCCCAGAACCTCCCAACACTGACCCTCCAGGACCTTGCTCACTGAACCCTCCAGGTACACAGTCTTTCCCACTGACCCAGGTCAGTACAACATGAACACCTGTCCGTTACCTGTGTTGGCCACACAGGTCCTCAGGTACCTCATATCCGCAGAGGCACCCTAGCAATCACCAGTCTCTTTCTCTGACACTGGTCAGTACAACACGGCTTTCATGAGCATCACCTGCTGGCCGCGCAGGTTCTCAGACCCCTCTACCACAGAGGTGTCCTATAAGTCTCTTCCACTGACCTGCTGTCAGTATGTCACACGGCTTTCACAACCGTCAGCCCTCCTGGCTCAGCGTTGCCAGCACTTCACCATGTGCTTTTTGGAAACCGTTGCCCTTAGCAACCAAGTTTTGCAGTCCTCTTCCGTTGCTCCTAGCAACAAGGCTACAACACTGCCCATAGCATTCTCCACCAATTGTAAGGTAGCGCTGTCATTCAAGTAGGGGACACTCGCTTGGCAGCCAAATAACCACATCCGGCACGGGTTTTCCATAAAACAATCACAGTCCATGCGGTTTATTTAGGAATCATAAACCATGACCAGCAACATAAAGTTCATATTAACAGGATAGCGTCCATGTCAGAGCTTCACTCTGTTTATCCTGTAGTCAAACAGGTTGTGCAATGTCCAGCACACAGGCTCTCTTAGCCTCACAGTTATATCCCCTCTCTGGGTTTACCTCTCATGGCTGCTTCACCACGCTGCAGACGTCCATTCCCTCCAGGGAACTATCAGGCATGTGCAGCCATTAAACACAGCATTCACTTGCTGTCAGGAAGACAGCCCCATCTCTCTCAGACGGGACCTTCCAAAATGGACCAACCAGGTCCCAGCATTCACTCCATATGACCAACCATGGCCACCTTATATGGTCCGTTGCCATGCCCACCGGTTCACATGGCAATTAACTCATCACAGGTCCTTCAACCACTCATACACACTTTACAATAGCGTTCTTAAATACACCCTCTGGGTGGGTTTGTAGGTAACTAGTCTCACCAGCTACCTGGAGACTTCTCCCTGACACATTGGAACAAAAGATCAGCTCTGCTGATCAGCACATAAGCAAGCCTCCATCCCAAGGCTACCCACCTTGAGATACATAACGATCCTTTAGCACCCTGCTCCTGTTGCCACTCTGGACAAGGCTATCCGTTCATCCTGGGGCACCACACAGCACCCCCTAGCGGACACAGTGGTCACTACACCACAATACATAATACATTATGAATCAACATCTGGACTAATAGCTAACCAGGGGAAGGACTAATTAACTAGGCTAATATGAGACAGGAATTGGATACAGGAAGCATAAATACATACCAGCGATGCTATCACAAGGGGAGAAGAGAAATTAGATGCTTCCTGAATGTAGGCAGGAGGAAAATGGAGAACTGGAGGGAAGTGAAGGCTGACCTAACCATAATCCTTTGCAAAGGCTACCAGGATGCATTGCCACTTTACCAGAATGCACTGCAAAAGCTTACCAGAATGCACTGCAACAGAGGGAAAAGTACAAGCAAAGTGAAAGCAAAACACAATAACACTGCAGTTATGACTCTGGTTACTAGAGGGAGCCAGAAACAATGAAAACAATAGAATCCATGGAAAACTGAACATTCTATATATTCTCCAGTAAATCACTGTAAATATAAACAAGCAGACAGTCAAAGGTTATGAATTAGATGTTGGAGACAGAACATAATTTACCTTCTGCTATTCTGACCCAATATCTGCAAATAATATAAAACAAATATCCCAAATATTTTCATTTAGGACTGCAGTAAAATGGGTTAAAATCTGCGCTGCTGCTATACGAGTGATAAGTAGGAGTCAGTGATCCAGCAATGTGGTTTATTAGTAAATGCGTTTCGAATTGTCACACTTCTTCATCAGGACAAATGACAGTGCCCTAATGAAGAAGTGTTACACTTCAAAATCTGTTGCCTAATAAACCGCTTTCCTGGAATTCTGACTCTTCCTCAACAGTCATCCGTCAGCAGCTCAGATTTTAACCCATATTACTCCAGTCCTTGATCTTCTTGCATAAACCCCCCAAAATGTATTAAAAAAGAAATGTATATCATATATTTTATTGATAAATATATTTCTCTTTGAATACTTTTTTTGTGTTTATGTTTTTGGTTATGGTATTCATCATATAGCTAATTTTTTTTATTTATGGTATTTCTTTCCTATATAGATTTTTGCTTGATCTTCTTGCAGCCAAAGGTCGGGGTCACACTTGCGAGTGCAATGCGAGAAACTCGCGCATCAATACCGGCGGCGGTGCTGAGTATTGATGCGAGTTTCTCGCCTTGCACTGGCAAGTGTGACCCCGAACTTATGTCTTTTTAGCGGCTGTGATCACACAACCTTACCAGGTGAGCACAATTGCGCACATTCTCCTAGTGCACTTATTGTCTTTCCAACATTGCATTCAATCATCTTTTGCAATCATCTGTTTCTTAATTCTTGCAAACATATATTTTGTATGATAGCAGAAAACAGGTTACAAGTAGAAGAAAGGATGACCGCAGAATCAGACTACGCAGGATTTGTTTGTCGTCTACTACCATAGAAACATGTACGTGTCCATTGCAACAGTGGACACAAAATGATTGAATGAAGATTATTCAATTAAACACATTTTCCCAAACCTAGCTACATAGTAAATTGCCACATTAGTGTTTTATACTTATTTTTAAATATAATGCAGATATGTTAATTGGTGTTTTGGTGTTTTTAATTGTAGAGAAATGAGCTTGGTTTAGTTGTAATTCACGTCTTGACGATAGATCACATATCCGTGCTGTGTATGTCAAAGGGAATAAATGCAAAGATTTCAGAACTAATCTCTTTTTTATTTAATTGACAGTTCTAGGTTAACTCATCAAGTGGAGTTTTCTAGAAGCCCTCCAGATGGCACAAGCAATGCATTCATCATGCATAACAGGGCCTACTGGAGCAACTTCAGCTATAAAAATGCATTCAATTTTTCTCTGCCTTCAACACAATAATAAGTAAAACAAAACATGTACGGTCTCCAAGCTGAGTTTATTTAGCGTGTACCCACCAGAATTGGATCCCTATAGAAGATGCCAGGAAAGCAAAAGGCTCACAAAATGGGATCATGTGTGCGAAGGAAATAACAGTTTCATTCTACTGAGAACCGGTGATGTGAATAAATAAAAGCCCGTGTAACGTGCTGCTTTAGTATCATTGCTGCCAGAAGATCAAGCTGCTCTGTCAGCCAGTGTGGAAACCCTCGCTCTACACCCTGAAGCGCTTCTATCCCGTAAGCTATTTTATTAGAACAGTTTAGCAAATGTTTTAATGTGTCCGTAAAGAAGAAACAAACATGTCGACCATGTGCATGTTTTTATGAGCTTTTAGTAAAGCAAATAACAAAAAGTGTATATTCTCTGTGATATGTCCTGTTATGTTCACAACACATATATTGGATGAATTACTTTTGTTGCATGTAGACTATTGTCATGACTTATATGACTTATTGTCATTGTCACGGCTACAAAACACTCTGACGTAGGACAAACAGCTGATAAATGGTTCCCCAAGTAGTACCATTACACCAAGCCTACAAATGTCAGCAATAGGGCAGGTGCAGAAAACCGGATTATCAGTCCAAGAGGGATCCGGCAACGCATCATATCCCACTCGGACCAATGTTAGTCTATGTGGCCGTGCACATATCCAATTTTTGCTTTCTTACGGCCGGATCACACATGCGAGAAACACAGGCGAGTCACATGTTAATACCCGGCACGGCCGCTGGCGCTCAGATCGGAGCGTGCAGCTGTAGGGAAGGAGACCTGACGGACGGACGGACGGACTAGTCAGAGTGAAGAAAGATAGGTTTGCACAGTGTAGGTAGGAGTCAGTGATTACAGTGGGGAAACAACTAAGAAAGTGTAGTGGACGTACAGTACCTTGGGATGACCATTAGATGGCAGGGTGGAGTGTGAGCAAAGGACTTTACAGCAGCTTAGGGCTTTAGAAACCGTTGGTCATGGGGGGCGTGGTGACAGTTAGAGTGACAGTTTCAAGGAACCGGGGGAGTTATAAATACTGAGGGAGGGTTCCAGAAAGTTCCAGTCCCCAGGGGGAGCTCAGGTGACAGGATGACTGCGCCAGTCTGTGCGCTCTGAGGAGAATCCGACCAAGGGGACTGAGGAGAGGAAACGTCAAGGGGGGTGGTCCTGACAGGAAAGGACCGCAGCAGAGACGAGGCTCTGGGTGAAGGAAACCGTATGTAACACGACGACTGAGCAGTAGAAGCGCCGTTGGTTTACGGGCCTAAGGCGGCCACAGTGACGGACCTGTCAGGAGCGTCGACAGTAAAGGAGGGGACGGTGTGTGCAGACACGTCCCTAGTGTACGGTGTGAGAAGCGGCTCTGGAAACGGAGGGCCGCGAGGTGTGCCGTCAGTCGAACGGCAAGTGTGAATAAACTTGGACCTGTTGCACCCAGAATCTGCCTCCATCGTGTCTCTGTGTCATCTCTGCGCGGTAAGAAGTGGGACCACCCCCTATCACCCCCCAGCTCGGCCCGCCACCGACCCTACACAGCCGCATAGCAATACATGGAGCCACACGCTCCATTCCCATGTGCCCGTGGCAGTGGCAGGTATTAACATGCCGGGTATTAACATGTCGTGTTTCTCGCATGTATGATCCCGGCCTTAGACAGAGACTATCCAAGGGAAGAAATCATTGCATGATCAAGTTTGAGCCCAAATTCAGACCACACTTGGTCCAGCAAGTTAACGAGTGAGTGGGAAACATCGGACTGCACTTATGTACAGCACCAGGGAATTAATGGTGCTATATAAATAAATAATAATAATAATAATCTAAGTGCTGTACGAATTCCATGGACTGAATGGATAGAGAATATGGAGAATTTTTTCTCTCCATACTTTCCTCATCCAAGAAAATCGGAGCACAGTATGCTCACACTCTGATCAAACTTTGTTCAGAGTTTGATCAGAGTGTCATTTGCATAATCAAAGTGAGTTTCTCGCATGAGAGAATCTAAAGAAGTCTGCACCAACCCATACGGAAAGTTTTGAAACTCTGCAAGCACGTTCAGACAAATCCTGAGCTACAATCCAGAGCTATGTTAATAATTCTTCAGGCATACAGGTTCTTTTACATTCATTTCTGGTTCATGTTCTGCAAAATCTGATGAATTGCATTACAAATAATTTACATCAGGCACAATCTAATTTAAACAAATACACAGAGGCTAAGCGCACATTAAATCAAACATATACTGTACATCAGAAAAAGAGCCCAATGTAACCTGTAATGTTCCCATGGGCCTCCATTTAGCAGATGGAGGTCAAAGGTATGTCCTTTAGGTCTTCATCTGGCAGGTATGAATCTGCATACTGTTTATTCATCTGTACAGGAAAGAGCAGCAGACTGAGATTTTCAATACAGCGGGAAAAATACTTAGACAGAAATCTGTTGAAAAAGAAAACATTTTTAGCATATGACTCTCTATGGGAGTCAATAGATATTGTATTGACGTCTGTGAACGTCTTTTGGATTGTTTTCAACAGCAAGAAGTATGACAGTGAAAGGACCTCTTGGCTGTGTCAAGCTTACAGTTGCATTGTAAATTTTTTTACCCTAATTGCAAATCAGGATTATTAGTAAATTGTACAAAATGTCTGCTGTTTGCAGTCAACCAAAAAATCAAGAACAATTTTAATAAATCAACACAACTAATATAACAAGTGTTTTCTACAAATTTATCACACGATACCATTTTGTGCTCAGAAGTATTCAATCACTTTATGTCAAGCTTCTCTATTACTTAGTAGAGCACCCTTTGTCTGTTATGACCTGCTAAAAATGTAATGCACAGCTCTCAACCTCAGATCTCTCCTAATAAAACACAAAACAAGCCGCCCACTCTCCTTCTCCCACCTACTTTCCCTCTCTCTGCTTCTCCTCACTGCTGGCGACATATCTCCCAATCCTAGACCCCCACAGCTCATACTTCCCATTATTACCCCTTCTATCACTCCCAACCCAATATAAATACCTGAAATCTTGCCCACCTCAAATCCGTGCCCTTGACGCCCACCACCCTGCTGCCTCTCTCTGGATCACTCTGGAATGCCCGCTCCATCTGTAATAAACTCCACGTGATTCACAACCTCTTTAACTCTCGTAATCTTTCCTTCCTGGGCCTCACTAAAACATGGCTGACACCCTCTGATACAGCCTCCCCTGCTGCACTGTGCTATGGCGGCCTCCACTTCACCCACACTCCTCGCCCTGGCAACAGACACGGTGGAGGAGTGGGCTTTCTCATTTCTTCCAACTGTACCTTTAACCCAATCCCACCTCTACCCTCCCTTATCCTCCCCACTTTTGAAGTCCACTCTGTCCGCATCTGCTCCCTCTCCAAATGGCCGTAATATACCGACCTCCGGGCCCTCACCATTGCCTTTATTGACCAATTCTCCACCTCGCTTCTTCACTTTCTCTCTGCGGACATTCCTACCATCATTATGCATGACTTCAACATCCCCATTGACACCCACCAGTCAACAACCTCCAAATTCCGGTCCCTTACTTCATCTTTTGGACTTACCCAGTGATCCTCCTTAGCCACCCACACAGATGGACAAACATTAGACCTGGTCTTCACCCATCTCTGCTCCCTATCTAACTTCACAACCTCCCCTCTCCCTCTATCTGACCACCATCTACTCACTTTCTCATCACTGTCCTTCTCACCTGTCACCCATGTCCAACAACATGCGCACCACCGCAGAAACCATGCACAGCTAGACACTCGCACACTCTCTGACTCTATTTGGCCACTGTCCTCCATATCTTCCCTCTACGACACAGACAGTGCCATAGTTTTCTACAATACAAAACAATCACTGACCCAGTCAAAGAAAACACTGCGGCAGCCGGCAAAAGCGCTCAATCAGTGAAATCCTAGGTGCATTGCTCCCTGGGAAATACGAATATGCAAATAAAGTCCGTGGAGTCTCATTTAAGAGTCTCAATCACGAGACTAGCCAGATCTTTCCCCAGGGAAGGACCCAGCCAAGGAGTGGCTCCATTCGGAAACCACCATTACCACCATATTAAGTGTCCCTTTAAGTCAATATCCAGCTCTTTACGAGTTTACAGATATGACAAGGGAAATACCAAGGCCAGGTATCCATCCACAGACAGCTGTTTCGGGTTGTTGCCCCTCATCAGTGTGGAGTAGGATTCTGGCTAGGTGGGAGCAATGCCTAGTAGACCAACATCACGAGACAATCACTGACCGCAGGGAGGCCAGTCAAAGAAAACACTGCGGCAGCCGGCAAAAGCGCTCGATCAGTGAAATCCTAGGTGCATTGCTCCCTGGGACATACGAATATGCAAATAAAGTCCGTGGAGTCTCATTTAAGAGTCTCAAACACGAGACTAGCCAGATCTTCCTCCAGGGAAGGACCCAGCCAAGGAGTGGCTCCTTTCGGAAACCACCATTACAACCATATTAAGTGGTCCTTTAAGTCAATATTCAGCTCTTTACGAGTTTACAGATATGGCAAGTCTCGTGTTTGAGACTCTTAAATGAGACTCCACGGACTTTATTTGCATAACGGTTTTCTACAATGCCACTCTTGCATCAGCCATCGACTTGGTCACCCCTGTCATGCATAGCAGAGTGTGACAAATCAATAGACAACCCTGGCACAATAACATCACTAAAAGCTTCAGCAAGTATCCAGAATTGCAGAACGGTGTTGGAAGAAAAGGCATTCGCAAGATGATATCACTGCACTCAAACAAGCAAAACTCGCATTCAAATCAGCTCTCACCTCTGCTGAACAGGCCTACTTTACATCCCTTGTATCTTCCTTATCCCACAACCACAAACAGTTATTCAACACTTTTAACTCCCTCCTCTGCCCATCACTGCCCCCTCCGACATCCCTAATCTCTGCCTAGGACTTTGCTACGGCTGTGAGGCTGCGGTGATGTCACTGATGCTGCCGCCAGCAGCTCGTCATTCATTCATCAGTGGTTTACAGCCGGGATGGTAGCATTAGCACCGCTCACGGTTGTAAACTGATTCTCCCCCAGATATGGATTACTGTGTGGGACACAAAACACCAGACAGGTATGGTATATTGTTTTTTTTAATTTTTTTTCAGGAGATCGAGGGCGTCACATGGATTAGGAGAAAAATAAAGATGGCAAACCGTGTTTATTGTTTTATTTCATTAAAATCCTTTTTTTCTGCCTGTGTGTGTTTATTTAACCCTTTACAAACTTTAGGATTAGTAATGTATAGGTGTCTTATCGACACTTCTCCATTACTAAGCCAGGCTTAATGTCACCTTACGATACAAAATTGACATTATCCCCTTATTACCCCATATGCCACCGCTACAGGGCAGTAGGAAGAGAGAGGCTAAGGCCTGGAATTGGCGCATCTTACAGATGCGCCTTTTTCTGGAGTGGCTGGGAGCAGATGTTTTTAACCAGGGAGGGGGGAAATAACCATGGTCTCTTTCTAGGCTATTAATATCTGCCTTCAGTCACTGGCTTTCCCTCTTTGGATCAGAAAATTGCGGGAGTCCATGCCATTTTTTTCCGTGAAAACATTCTTTTATTAAATAGAGAGAGAGAGAAAGAACAAAGAGAGAAAGAAAGAGGGGAAAGAAAGAAAGAAGAAAGAAGGAAAGAAGCAGAGAGAGAAAGAAAGAACCAAGAGAGAGAAAAAAATGAAAGATTAGAGAGATAAAGAAACAGAGAGAGAAAGATTCTATAAAGATACTATAGCAGCCCGGCTCCCACTGTAGTGCCCACCTGAGCCTCCCGATGCAGGACATATCATGATCCGCTTACATGGCCGACAACCCCGAGTCCAAGGCGATCCTGCTGTCCGTGCTGTTGGAGGAGGACACAGTGATGGATCTGAAGCATTCCCTGAAGTGCCTCCATGGTTCCGTCACAATCTCCTACCGAAATTACCTAATTTCCGTTCAGCTTCTAGGTAGAACGTCACGTGCGAATTTTAAAGTACTCCGCGGGGGTCCACCGTGTACTCCTGTGTCCGCGGGAAAAGTGATCTCCCAGCTGGGGCAGTGGGACAGAATCTCTCTCAAAATCGGGACTGTTCCGCTGGGAGGTATGAATGCTCCCCACCATACACCTTGTACACGTATGGCTCTGCACACATCATAAACATACGGTTCTGCTTTTTATGCCTCACACACACACAGCTCCGCTCTGTACACCTCGCACACACACGGCTCCACTCAGTACACACATGGCTCCACTCCATAAACCTCGTACACATGCGGCTCTGCTCCGTACACCTTGTACACACGTGGCCACGCTCTGTAAACCTTGTACACAAATGGCTCCACTCCGTAAACCCTGTACACATGCGGCTTTGCTCCATACACCTTGTACACTCGCAGTTCTGCTCCGTACACCTCGCACACACGCGGCTCCGTATACCTCACACATGTGCGACTCTGCTCCTTACACCTCGCACACGCGCTGCTCAGCTCCGTACACATCTCTGCTCCGTACACGTGTGGCTCCGCTCCGTGCACCTCGTACACACACACGGCTCCTCTCCGTGCACCTCGTACACACGCACGGCTCCGCTCCATGCACCTCGTACACACGCATGGCTCAGCTCCGTGCACCTCATACACACGCATGGCTCTGCTCTGTGCACCTCGTACACATGCACCGCTCTGCTCCGTACACCTCGTACACACGCACGGCTCCGCTCCATACACACGCACGGCTCTGCTCTGTACACCTCGTACACACGCGGCTCTGCTCCTTACACGGGGCCGGGCTGAGACCAAAAAGCAGCCGTGACACAAAAAAAAAATTCACCAGCCCACATACAATGAATGTCCTCACCCAAAATCGTAGAACACTGGCAGGTGGTGCCAACTTTTGCTTTAGCTCACACACACACACACACGTACCACACAGCTCACACGAGTAGCTCACACACAGCTCACACGTATCACACACACACAGCTTACACTTGTCACACACACACACAGCTCACACGTATCACACACAGCTCACATGTATCGCACACACACACACACAGCTCACACATATCGCACACACAGCTCACACGTATCACACACAGCTCACACACCACAGCTCACACATATCGCACACACACACACAGCTCACACGTATCGCGCACACACACAGCTCACACGTATCACACACACAGCTCACTTGTATCGCACACAGCTCACAGCTCACACGTATCGCATACACACACACAGCTCACACGTATCACACACACACAGCTCACACATATCGCACACACACAGCTCACACGTATCACACACAGCTCACACGTATCACGCACCCAGCTCACACGTATCACACACACAGCTCACACGTATCACACACAGCTCACACGTAATACACACAGCTCACACGTATCACACACCCAGCTCACACGTATCACACACACAGCTCACACGTATCACACACACAGCTCACACGTATCACACACACACAGCTCACATGTATCACACACACACAGCTCACACGTATCACACACAGCTCAGACGTATCACACACCCAGCTCACACGTATCTCTCACAGCTCACACGTATCACACACAGCTCACACGTAACACACACAGCTCACACGTATCACACACACAGCTCACACATATCACACACACACCTCACATGTATCACACACACACAGCTCACACGTATCACACACAGCTCACACATATCACACACAGCTCACACATAACACACACAGCTCACACGTATCACACACACACAGCTCACACACACACAGCTCACACGTATCACACACACACAGCTCACACGTATCACACACACACACAGCTCACACGTATCACACACAGCTCACACGTAACTTACACACAGCTCACACATATCACACACACACAGCTCACACGTATCACACACACACACAGCTCACACGTATCACACACACAGCTCACACGTATCACACACACACCCAGCTCACACATATCACACACAGACACAGCTCACACATATCACACACACAGCTCACACGTATCACACACACACAGCTCACACGTATCACACACAGCTCACATGTATCACACATACACACAGCTCACACGTATCACACACACACACAGCTCACACATATCACACACACACAGCTCACACGTATCACACACACACAGCTCACACGTATCACACACAGCTCACATGTATCACACACACACACATATCACACACTCTGCATCACAGCTCACACACAAGTAGCTCACACAGCTCACGCTCACACAAGTAACTTACACACACATATCACACAGCTCACGCTCACACACTGCTCACACACACATGTATCACACAACTCACACACAAATGTATCACACAACTCACAGCTCACACACACACGCATGTATCACACAACTCACAGCTCACACACACACATGTATCACACAACACACACACAGCTCACACACGCATGTATCACAGCTCACACACACAAGTAGCTCACTCATGATGACAAACAGCAGTCCTGGATAAACCAAGGAATGATGCGCACAGGACCTGTGATGAGGTCACATGAGGGGAGGAGTCATGGGTCACATGATCAGGGGGCCCTGACACCTTTTCTCCTGTGACCGCATCAATTACAGCCTCTTGCACGACAGCAGCATCAGCGTGCAAAGGCTAAATTGTAGGTGCTGCAGGTAGAGGAGCACATAATGCCGCCCCCTGCTGCCTGCTGCTTGAGCAGCTGGTACAAGTCGCCTCATCATAGGTGCGGCCCTGGACATAACCATGGGTACCTAAGGTCCTGCAATGACGGAAAAACATAGCAAATAAGAAAAACTATACTACATTTCGAATTGGAGTTATTTGCTAATATTATAATTGTTATACCTGCTACATATTGTGATAGGATCTTGGAGATTGGAATACCCCTTTAAGTATAACTGTCAGTCATGACCAGATTCACATCTCAAGCACCAAATGATGAGAAAGTAATATTACATTTAGGAATGGAATTTAGCCCTGGTAATTGAAAGAAGACAGAACTATAATGCCCCTTCCCATTGACTTCCCCAGATGGGATTTATAAGATTAAGCCCTTTAAGTAAAATATGCCCTTGAAGGTATCCATATCCCTTAGGCCTGACTCTCACAGTGCTAGTGGCGATCTCACCGAGGTCATGGTAGATGAGCCTGGCGAGGAACAGAGCCTCAGTGACCAGAGGTAAACTCAATGACGTCACCGCCGGTCACTGATGCGCGCTCGCAGCAGTTCATTGCCCATTGTTTCTCAGTCTGGACAGTTGCATCTTGGCACCGTCCAGTTTGAAAACTGTTTTTCCCCCAGACATGGATTACAGCATGGAACAGAATGTTGGATAGGTGAGGGATATTGTTGTTTTATTATTTTTAGTTTATTACAGGAGAATGAGGGTTTTGGTGGAATTACGCGTTAGTGAGTGTAACTGTGTTTGCTATTTTTAAATAAAAATGGAAAACTGTGTTTTGTTTTATTTGTAATAAAGGACTTTATTCTGGCTGTGTCTTTATTTACCATATAACTATAGGATTAGTAATGGATAGGTGCCTTATAGATGCCTCTCCAGTACTAAGCTCTGGGCTTGATGTCACCTGACAAAAAAAGGTGTCTTCAACCCCACAGATATTAACCCCACTTGCCAGAATTAGTGCATCTACTAGATGTGCTTTTTCTGGGCAGCTGTGGGCTGATATTTTTAGGCTGGGGGGGCAAATATCCATGGCTCCTTACCAGCTTGAGAATACCAGCCCCCAGCTGTCTTCTTTAGTAAGGCTAGTAGTTTTTTAAATTATTTAATTAAATTATTTAAAAAACCTGTGTGGGGACCCCTCTATTCTTGATATCCAGCCTTGCTGAAGCTAACTCCAGCTGTGAGTTTTGCCTGGATGGTTATCAAAAATACAGGTTATCCCACACCTTTTTTTTATTATTTATTTACAGCGCAGGAGCGGCTGATGAATACTCCACCACTCCTGCTCTTGCTGTTAATAGCAGCTGCATGTGTCGGATGATGGGAGCTGTAGTCCCATCAGCTGACGCCAGTGACCGGAGGTAAACTTTATACCTCCAATCACAGCTGAGTGCTCATGCTTTCTTTTGACAGCATGGGAACCGCGGCTCTCTGACTGACTGGGATGATTTCACTGCCTATCAGAAGCAGTGTTTGCCGTGCTGTCATGCACATGACAGCAAGGCAAACACAGGATGTTCGGGCCCCCCATTCAAGTGAATGGGGTCCAGGTTCGGGTTCGTGTCCGGTTACTGTTCTGGTACCCGAACCCAAACTTTTTGTAACTGTTCGGCCAAACCTGCCAGACCCGAACCTCCAGGAGTCAGCCCATCTCTACCCGTGTGGCATCTGTATACATACATCAGCAATTTAAGTTTAAAATGTACATGATCAAATCAAGTTTACTATGTTAATAAAGGCAATGTACCCCTAAAAATTGTATGCAACACAAATGAGATCTAATTTTTTTTTCACCTATAGATTTCAATGAGTGAGTCACATCCGAAATAGAGAAGAGAAATTATCCATTTAACTTGGACAGCAGATATCTATATAATATGCTACTCTGAATGAGCCCTAAAGATTCTCCATTTATCTTTCCCATAAAGCTTTTAATTAGCCCTAAGCCTGGTTCCTAATTCATTGTAGGTTTGGCTGGGCACATGGATAGGTAAATCACTTGAATTAGGGACCACTATATGCCTTATTGTGGTTGGATGTAATTTTAATACTATCACTTTTTTGTTAGCAAGAGATTATCACTGCAAGACTAAAGGGGGTTTTACACTAAGCGATATCGCTAGCAATATCGCTAAAACGTCACTGGTTTTGTGACGTTATAGCGATATTGCTAGCGATATCGCTATGTGTGATACTTACCAACGACTGGCTCCCCCGCTGTCCATCGCTGATCGCGCGAGAATGTCCGGCTCCATTTCTCATCGGGCGCTTCCTGCTGAGACTTCCTGCTGTGACGACGAGCGATGCGTGGAGGCGGGCGGGAGGACGTCTTCATCGCTGTGTGTGAAAGGTGAGTATCGTGCGCTGCGTCGCTGCTGCATCGCTGTGAGATCTTTCTGTATGAAAGCTCACTAGCGATCATTTAGCGATGCACCAGCGATCCTGACCGGATCGGATCGCTGGTCGGATCGCTGGTGCATCGCTAAATGTAAAAGGGCCTTAACTCCCATGTGCTTCCTAATCCAAGCACTGATCAGCAGCTTACTGTCAATATACAATGTACATACAAAGCTGATAATTTGGGTTGTGCGTGGGAATAGATTTCTGAGCACTGCTTCATCTGCAGCATAGAAAACTCTGATTGTATCACAACTGCTGCACCCAGTAAACAAAGTGATACCTCGCTGGAATCAGGGTCTCTTTCCCTACATTACGCTGCTCTTATATGAGGTATAAAAAAAACCTGGTGACATACTCCTTTAATAACATTAATACTATAGGCATACTGGGCCTTTTTATGGTTTTTATTTGATTTTTTTCATAGTATTACTGAAAATCCCAGTTGAATCAATTCAGGACAATCTATTCTCACCCTCCGCAGCCATTCCCAGAGAGTAATGTGGAGCGCCCGCCAGGGCCAGGGGGTACTCGGTAGCGGGCCGGTTCTTAAGGGGATGTGTCACGGCAGCTTTGACCCGGTCCGTGGCCCTGGGCGTCCAATGAAAATAATGACTAAATGGGAATAATGTTTCTAAGAGTTTCGTGACACCACCTGTGGTACTCGGCAAGTAAGGTGTTAGCTGACGCTGCAGATTTATTCCACTGGGGCAGTTGTTGATGCAGGTAACATAGTAACATAGTTATTAAGGTTGAAGGAAAACTTTAAGTCCATCTAGTTCAACCCATATCCTATCCTAACTTGCCCTAACATGTTGATCCAGAGGACGGCAAAAAAACTCCATGTGGCAAACATTAAGCTTCACATTGGGGAAAAAAATTCCTTCCCGACTCCACATACGGCAATCAGACTAGCTCCCTAGATCAACGCAATATCAAGGAGACTAGTGTATATACTCTGTAATATTATACTTTTCAAGAAAGGCATCCAGTCCCTTCTTAAATTAAACTTTATTAGGGAATCACTCATTACAACATCATATGGCAGAGAGTTCCATAGTCTCACTGCTCTTATAGTAAAAGAATCCGTGTCTGTGAGTATGCTTAAACCTTCTTTACTCCAGACGTAGAGGATGCCCCCTTGTCCCCTTCACAGGTCTAAGAGTAAAAAGATCATTTGAAAGATCTTTGTACTGTCCCCGCAAATATTTATACATTGTAATAAGATCACCCCTAAGCCTTCGATTTTCCAAACTAAATAACCCCAAGTGTAATAACCTGTCTTGGTATTGCAGACCCCCTAGTTCCCTAATAACCTTGGTCGTTTTTCTCTGCACCCGCTCCAGTTCAGCTATGTCTTTCTTATACACCGGAGACCAGAACTGTACACAGTATTCTAAGTGTGGTCGCACTAGTGACTTATATAGAGGTAAAATTATGTTCTCCTCATGAGCATCTATGCCTCTTTTAATGCATCCCATTATTTTATTTGCCTTTGCAGCAGCTGCCTGACACTGGCCACTAAATGTAAGTTTGTCGTCCACCCATACACCCAGATCTTTTTCAGTGACAGTTTTGCCCAGTATTTTACAATTAAGCACATAATTATACAACTTGTTTGTTCTACCCAAGTGCATGACCTTACATTTATCCCCATTAAAGCTCATTTGCCATTTATCAGCCCAAGCTTCTAGTTTACATAAATCCTCCTGTAATATAAAATTGTTCTCCTCTGTATTGATTACCCTGCAGAGTTTAGTGTCATCTGCAAATATTGAAATTCTACTCTCTATGCCCCTACAAGGTCATTAATAAATATGTTAAGAAGAAGCGGGCCCAAAACTGACCCCTGTGGTACCCCACTGCTAACCGTGACCCAGTCCGAGTGTGCTCCATTAATTACCACCCTTTGTTTCCTATCCCTGAGCCAGCTCTTAACCCACCTACACATATTTTCCCCTATCCCCATTGTTCTCATGTTATGTATCAACCTTTTGTGTGGCACCGTATCAAAAGCTTTTGAAAAGTCCATGTACACCACGTCCACTGCATTCCCTTGGTCCAGTCGTGAACTTACCTCTTCAAAAAGCTTATCAGATTAGTCTGACAGGAATGGTCCCTTGTAAACCCATGTTGATATTGGGTCATGAGGTTATTCTTCTCCAGATACTTCAGTATAGTATCTCTTAGAAAACCCTCCAAGATTTTACCTACAGTTGAGGTTAAACTTACTGGCCTATAATTTCCAAGTTCAGTTTTTTTCCCCTTTTTGAATATTGGCACCACATTTGCTATACGCCAGTCCTGTGGTACAGTCCCTGTTATTATGGAATCTTTAAAGATTAAAAATAATGGTCTATCTATGATTGTGTTTAATTCCTGCAGTAATCGGGGGTGTATCCCATCCGGGCCCGGGGATTTGTCAATTTTAGTGATTTTTAGACGCCGCCGTACTTCCTGCTGGGTTAAGCAGGTGACATTTAATGGAGAATTTTTATCCCTGATCATGTAATCCATCATGGGATTTTCTTGTGTAAATACTGTTGAAAAAAAGTCATTTAGCATATTGGCTTTTTCCTCATCCTCATCCACCATTTCACCCAGACTATTTTTAAGGGGGCCAACGCTATCATTTTTTAGCTTCTTACTATTTACTGTATGTAGTTAAAGAATATTTTGGGATTATTTTTGCTTTCTCTGGCAATGAGTCTCTCTGTCTCAATCTTTGCTGTCTTGATTTGCTTTTTGCAGAATTTATTTAATTTTCTGTATTTATTTAATGCCTCATCACTACCTACTTGCTTTAATTCTCTAAATGCTTTATTTTTGTCACTTATTGCGCCCCTTACAGCTCTATTTAGCCATAGTGGTTTCCTCCTATTTCTAGCATGTTTATTCACATATGGTATATATTGTGCACAGGTCCTATTCAGGATGCTAATAAACGTCTCCCATTTTCTTTGTGTATTTTTATGTCTCAGGATATCGTCCCAGTTAATTGCACCAAGATCATCTCTCATCCGTTGGAAATTTGCCTTCTTAAAGTTTAGTGTCCTTGTAACCCCTCTACTTCACATCTTAATAAAGGATATATGAAAACTTATTATTCAGCTCAGCTCAGTTTATTCACAGTTCTGTTGTTACAGTCCCCAGCTGGGGTGCTGTGTCCTCCAGGTCTGTGGTCCAGCCAGCTCCCAGGTAATTTGGTAGTCACCTCACCAGGATTCACTTCAGATGTTCCTTTCCTGGCCTTCTCACTGTGCTGGTTCCCTCCTCTTCTGCCCTGCACATTCACATACAGTGTCCCAAGCCAGCAGCCTTGGATCTTGTCGGGCGATGACCTCTAGGTCCCCTGGATCCAATATCCAGCTGCCTTTTCAGCGACTGTATGTGGGGTTGGCTGCCGCACATGCAGATTCTGCAGTCTCCGGTTTTCTAGCTGAGTCCTTAGTTTCTCCACTAGTTTTGGGGCCGGTCCCCTAACTGCGACCTGGTCACTCCACCTGACAGCGGTCAGTGTGAATACGGGCCCCACAGGTGGACTTCTCACTACCCGTGCCACCAGGTCCCCTTCTTCCTCTCTCACTCTCGGTGAAGCTTCTCTTTCTGATTTTCTTGCCTTTCTTCTGTCTTTCTTGTTGTCTGCAGCTGGGACGCGTTTCTCACTGCTCAAGTCCCCAGCCCTGACTGACAGTCCTTCTCTCAACTCTCACTGCTCACTCACTACAAACTCCTCCCCCTACTCCTCTTTCTCCACTCACACCCTCTATCCAGCTCTCACCTGGCCATGAGAGGACTGGTGTTGAGTGCAAGTGTCAGAATCCAGGGTAGCGACCCCGCCTTAACCGAGAGCGGGGTACCACACGTCTGGATGAGGTGCAATACCTCTGTGGCGACTGAACCACAGGGGCACCACAGATGTGACATTGTGGAGTTGTGTGCATTACTATTTTCTCAAAGTAAATGACCACTGTGACAAATATTGATGAGCTATAACCAAAGAACAGCTGATTATTGGCTGCAGCCTGCACGTGACACAGCGAGTCATGACACTTCCCGGTCACTGAACAGCGTTGCTGTCATCACTGGAATGGCCCTACTGTGGGAGGGGAGTATGCACTGTATCTTATATGGAGTACTAAATCAATTTGGCTGTAGTGGACAATCCCTTTAAGTTACTTTGCCTTTGATGACCCTATGTCAGGAAATACTAGCAAACAGGAAACTGTCAGCGCATTTCTTCCAAACCGTAGCTATATAAATAACTACATTAATAAAAAATCTAATGTGTTACAGTCAGTTTATGATGTGATTTGAAACAATGGTTTTATAATCTTAACCTGTTTACACTAGGGTAATAACCAAGAAAATATTCCTCTGTATTTTGCTTACCTGGCCTATTACACAATAGAACCCTGCTTAATTTATGCTCAGTAATTGCACATATAATCCCTAGATATTAAACAAACACTTTAGTATGTAGCTGGAAAACTGCAGTGCACTAGCACATTTCTCATCTCAAATGTAATGCAGTCAACAGTAAATAAAAGGATAGTTTAAAAGGCGACAGGCATAGGTCACTGCCGTGAACTCCACCTCCTGAAAATAAGAGAAAATGAATAAAGACGGACACCAGGTAGAAATGAGATGCAAATTGCTCTGTGTGTTCCAACATACGTTAAATGCAGATGAGTTCTCTGTGTCAGCCGCTAACCCCTTGACCCCAAATAATGATTTATGCTTCTTCCTGCACTTTGCAAATCACATGTCAGCATGAGAGATTGAGCGTTTTGCATCTAATTTAATTGTACATGTTTTTTCTGCATTAGGTTCTTTTGAGTTCTTAGTAGTGCAGCTTCGTTTTTACTCTGTGACAGATTTAAAAATATATTCTCTATACATATACAATAGAAATCATTAAAAAGTCAGCAACATGTAAAATAAGTCTGATTTAATTAATTGCAATGTATATTAAGTTTAACACAATTTTAATTTCCTTTGTGATATATGGCTTTTGCCAGATAAAGGGAAACTGTCACCGGGTTTGACTGATATGAGCTATGGCCACCACCTTTCAGGCCTGATATACAGCATTCTATAAAGCTGGGGTCACACTTGCAACTGTAATGTGAGTTTCTCGCATCAATACTCGGCACTGCCGCCGGAAGTTTGCGCTGCATGTATTTCTATGCAGCTGAGCTCTCCGGTCCTGAGTGCTGGGGTCAGTGCCGGGTATTGATGCGAGTGACTCGTGCGAGTTTCTTGCATTGCAGTTGCAAGTTTGACCCCAGCCTAATATTGTATATCTGCCCCAAACCCAACCTGTAAGAGAAGAAAAATTTCTTTATTGTACTCACCTGCGGGACAGTCTGGTCCGAGGAGTGTCCTTCTTCTTGCAATGTTGTCCTCCTTCTTGCATCATGTCGATAACGCATTCCTAGGTTCTTTCACTTTTCCGGGCACCTGCACATTGCAGTTCTTTATTCTGTCCTTGTCAGGGCAGAGAAGTATGTCTGCACAGGAGCGTGATGCCGGGGAGACTGTGTGGATGATGTAGGGACACGTCTTCCACACAAAGCAAGAAGGATGACGGCATCGTAAGAAGATTGGAGGTGCCAGACCTGCGGCACCTATCGGACCAGACCGAGCAGCAGGTCCCCACCATTAACATGTCTTGAGATGATCTGTCGCATCAGAAGGCACACAGGGTCAGTACAGGGTTGGCTAGCATGACAAATGTTAGCTGTGGACTCAAAAATTTATAATAATTTGATAGAAAGTGCTCACCAAAGGAATAATACCATTAAAAAATAACTTTTATTAGAATAATTATAAACTACCATCAAACACACAACACCTAGCCAGGCAATTAATGATTAACTGACCTACAGCAGACTAAAACAATAAGGGGGAGGGTTATAGTTCACCCTAGTGTCCCCTGATTAGACCCTGCCTATCAGCAGAGGTTGGCACCCTAAGTTGAATGCAAATTGGCGCCCCGGCTCACCAGTGGCTCACCGTGATGACCCTAGGAGTCCCTACTCAATTTGTGGCAAAATTAAAATTCTATATCAGATGAAGCAACCTATTACTTAAATAAACAATCATCTATTACCAAACCAATTAGATATGTTTGGACCAAGAGGAGCAGTCCAACATATTTAGGGGACAGGGGTGGGAAAGAAAGAAAGCAGCCAAAGTTCATATGCCAACCAAGAAGGAAAAGTACCTACAGATCCAAAAATCACGGCAATATTAAAGAGGTAAAGTGACGGTCTGTAAGAAGGTTGACGAGATCGCAGGTACCTGTATGCCGGGTCCGAAACCAAAAAGGCTGCATCCCCTGTTTCCGGGGGGAAGCCTGAGTGGGGCGGAACTTCCCCTATTGTCTGGGGGAAGCCTGAGTGAGACGGAGCTTCCTGCTGTCCCAGGAGGGTGGGGAGAGCTGGAAAAGGGCGTGCAGCATCGGAGCGATAAGAGGAAAAGGCGCGCAAGCACAGCAGTCTTGCGCCAGCACAGAGCAGTACAGAGGGCAGTGCAGAGAGCAGCTCACAAAGTGGTGAGCAGCGTGCTCTGCTTACCCAACCTGAGAGAACTGACTTGGTGATGGGCTGTATAGAAGGAGCCCCCCTTGTCTGTGGAGATAGCCGTACAGAGCAGAGCTGTGCCAGCAGAGCAGAGTTGTGCCAGCAGAGAGTTCAATGCAGTGCAGAGCCATGCCAGCAGAAGAGAACTGTGCCAGCAGAGAGTGCTGTACCATAAGAGCAGAGCAGACCCGTGCCAGCAGAGAGAGCCATGCAGAGCAGAGCCGTGCGGAGCAGAGCCATGCACTCAGAGAGGAGCTGAGCTGGGTATCACAGCCGACATAGAGGAGTGCTGTGGCTGGGAGTATCAGCACCAAGCAGACCAGCATTGCCCGCCCCCAACAGCGGGGACCAGGGAGAGCGGGACGTGCGGTGTGTGTCCAGTGACAGCCATCGGCAGTGGAAGGTACCGGAGACTGACTACTGCTGCCAGAAGACGAAAACAGCGACTACGGTACCATCCAGGAGGGGACACTGTGCCCGCCATTGCTGGTGCTATTGGGTGCGCAGCAGGAGCTGCAGTGTTAGAACTTCCTGATACCTGTGCTACCGAAGTGTCGTTATTTGTACCATTGTACTGTACTTTGCCATTTAGGGTATGTGCACACGTTGCAGATTAGTCTGCGGAATTTTCTGTAGAGAATACGCATCTCTTGGCAGAAAATGAAGGGCAAAACGCTTGTGGAATTCATGCGGAATTGATGCAGATTTCTCGCGGATTGTATTGCGTTTTTGATGTGCAGATTTGTGAGAAAGAGAGAGAAAATATGTGCCAGACTAAAAACGCTGCTGTGGATCCGCAAAAAGAATTGACATGCTGCTGAAAGAAAAAAGCTGCAAATCTGCGCTGAATTTGCTGCAGCATATGTGCAGAAATTCTTAATTTACCATTAACCCCTTAGCGACAGAGCCAGTTTGCAGCTTAATGACCAGGCCAATTTTTACAATTCTGACCACTGTTCCTTTATGAGGCTATAACTCTTGAACGCTTTAATTGATCCTGCTGATTCTGAGAATGTTTTTTTCGTAACATATTGTACTTCATGTTAGTGGTAAAATTTATTCGATAAGTCTTGTGTTTTTTATGAAAAAATGGAAATATGGCGAACATTTTGAAAATTTTGCAATTTTAAAACTTTAAATTTTTATGCCCTTAAATCAGAGAGATGTGTCACAAAAAATTTTTATTTTCACAAGTGTTAAAAGAGAAAATCAACCACAAAATTTGTACAATTTCTCGTGAATACGCCGATACCCCATATGTGGGGGTAAACCACTTTTTCAGCACATGGCAGAGCTCGCAAGGGATGGAGCGCCGTTTGACTTTTTCAGCGCAGAATTGGCTGGAATTGAGATCGGATGCCATGTTGCTTTCGGAGAGCCCTTAATGTGCCTAAACAGTGGTACCCTCCAACAAGTGACCCCATTTTGGAAACTAGACCCACTAAGGAACTCATGTAGATGTGTGGTGAGCACTTTGTACCTTCAAGTGCTTCACAGAAGTTTATAACGTAGACCCGTGAAAATAAGAAATCCATTTTTTTTCCACAAAAATGATCTTTTCGCCTCCAAATTTTTATTTTTACAAGGGTAACATGAGAAATCATACCCCCACAGTTGTTGTGCGATTTGTCCTGAGTACGCCGATACCCCATATGTGGGGGGAACCACTGTTTGGGCGCATGGGAGAGCTCGGAAGGGAAGGAGTGCCATTTTGGAATGCAGACTTTGATGGAATGGTCTGCGGTCGTCATGTTGCGTTTGCAGAGCCCCTGATGGGCCTAAACAATGGAAACCCCCCACAAGTGACCCCATTTTGGAAATTAGACCCCCTAAGGAACTTATCTAGCTGTGTGGTGAGCACTTTGAACCCCCAAGCGCTTCACAGAAGTTTATAAACGCAGAGCCGTGAAAATACCAAGTCTTTTTTATTTCCACAAAAGTGATTTTTTAGACCCAATTTTTAGACCCCCAAAGTTGGTAAATAGTGGAAACCCCTCAATTCTTGCTTCAACCCTAACCCCAACACACCCCTATCCCTAATCCCAACCCTAATCCTAATTCTAACCCTAATCCTAGTTCGCCCTAACACTAATTCTAACCCTAGCCCTAACCAGAACCCTTAGGCTAAGTTCACACGTAGCGGAACTCTTGCGGAATTACAGCGAGAGTTCCGGAATTCCATTCCGCAGCAAAATCGCATCTTAAATTCCTGCGATTTTCCCGCGGAAAAACTAGCATTTTGCAAGCGTAATTAGCTTGCAAAATGCTAGCGTTTTCCAAGCGATCTGTAGCATCGCTTGGAGAACTGATTGACAGGTTGGTCACACTTGTCAAACATAGTGTTTGACGAGTGTGACCAACTTTTTACTACTGAGGCCGCCTATGCAGCATCAGTTGTAAAAGATAAAATGTAAAAAATAATAAAAAAAATAAAAAATGGTGTTATTCTTACCTTCCGACGTCCCGCGCAGCCTTCCCGCCTCTCTCCCCGCTCCTGGTCCCAGTAATCCTTTGCGAAAATGCCCGCGAAGACGTCCATTCTCGCGGGACCGCGACGTCTCAAGGTAATTCGCAATGACGTCGTGTGAACGACCGCGAGACTTCGCGATCCCGTGAGAACGGACGTCATCGCGGGCATTTTCGCAAAGGATTACTGGGACCGGGAGCGTGGAGAGAGGCGGGAAGGCTGCGCGGGACGTTGGAAGGTAAGAACAACAATATTTTTTATTTTAAATTCTATTTTTTACAGGGATATGGTACCCAAAGCCCGGAGGACAGTCTCCTCTCCTTCGGACCATGGGTACCATCCGCAATTGTTCTGCTTACTTTTCGCATGGTGTGCACAGCCACATGTGGGAAGTAAGTGGAACAATGCATTCCTATGGATGCGGGATAGCCGCGATTCTGCAAAATTAATGAGCATGCTGCGTTTTTTACCGCAAAGCGATTCCGCCGCGGTAAAAACCGCAGCATTAGCACACCATTGCGGAATCCCATAGGAATGCATGGGATGCTTATTTTTCACGTTTTCATTGCAAAATCGGGCGGTTAAAACCGCCGCGGAAACGCAAAAAAAACGCCACGTGTGAACCCAGCCTAACCCTAGCCCTAGCCCTAACCCTAGCCCCCACCCTAGTCCAACCCTAACCCTAGCCCTAACCCTAACCCTAGCCCTAACCGAACCCTAACCCTAGCCCAACCCTAACCCTAGCCTAGCCCTAACCCTAATGGAAAACTGAAAAAAAATATTATCTTTTTTTCGTTATGTTGGCCTAACTAAGGGGGTGATAAACGGGGGGGATTATGTACTATTTTGTTTATTTTGATCACGATGATAGTTTATCATCGTGATCAAAATGAATGAATGGAATCTGCCAGCCGGAGCCTGCATGCGCCTGCCATTTTCTCCGGATCCAAGATGGTGTCGCCCACCGGAGGACGCCGGCGGGATGCGGGACCACCGGGAGGGGACCCTGGACCACGGAGAGGTACCAGGGAGGATCGGAGACCCTAGTTCTCTCTCCTCTGATGTGCAATCACATCAGAGGAAAGAGAAATTTAATGCACAATCGTGGCTTTTTTTTTTGCGGTCGCCGTTATAGGGTTAATAACGGCGATCGCAAAAGCGGGGTCGGTAAAAACCGACCGATTCATGTTCTCTGGGGTCTCGGCTACCCCCGGCAGCCGAGACCCTGGAGAAAATCCGACACTGGGGGGCACTATTCACTTTCTCCACAGCGCCGTGAATTAGCGGCACTGTGATTTTAGTACAGTTAAATACTGCCGTTAAAAGGCGTATCGGCGGTCGCTAAGGGGTTAAATTTCATTGGCTGTGCACTAAACTACAGATTAGATGCAATTCTGCGCGTTCAAAAACGCTGCGGATCCGCATAAAAATTCGCAAAGTGTGCACACAGCCTTATACTGTTTAACTCTTTACCTCCCTGCGTGGAGTATTCCCTTGTAAATAAACATGTTAAACCTTGCTCTGCCTCATGCGTGTTGCTGCATCCCACATTCCTGCGGTTTTCACAGGTCAGTAACCAAAGAAATTGTCCTGAAGTTTAAGAAGGGGAGGAGAGCTGGAGATATTAAGGATATATTAACTACAACTCACCCTCTACACTGTGTTCCAAATTATTATGCAAATGATATTTTTCTATGATTTTTCTAAATAGTCGGTACAAATGACAGTCAGTCTAATAAAAGTCATTACCTGTTAGAGTATACATCGAATTTTATAGCAGAAACCTCCCAATGATAACAGTATAATCTCCAAAATGAATAAAAACTCAAATTGCACTGTTCCAAATTGTTATGCACAGTAGAATTTCTAAACATTTGATCTGTTTTAAAGAACTGAAAATGCTCATTTGTGGAATTTGCAGCATTAGGAGGTCACATTCACTGAACAAAAAAGCTATTTAACTCCAAAACATCCTAACAGGCCAAGTTACATGTTAACATAGGAACCCTGCTTTGATATCACCTTCACAACTCTTGCATCCATTGAACTTGTGAATTTTTTGGAGAGTTTCTGCTTGTATTTCTTTGCATGAAGTCAGAATAGCCCCCAGAGCTGCTGTTTTGATGTGAACTGCCTTCCACCCTCATAGATCTTTTGCTTGATGATACTCCAAAGGTTCTCTATAGGGTTGAGGTCAGGGGAAGATGGTGGCCACACCATGAGTTTATCTCCTTTTATACCTATAGCAGTCAATGACTCAGAGGTATTCTTTGCAGCATGACATGGTGCAGTGTCATGCATGAAAATGATTTTGCTCCTGAAGGCAAATTTCTGCTTTTTATACCATGGAAGACAGCGGTCAGTCAGAAACTCGATATACTTTGCAGAGGTCATTTTCACACCTTCAGGAACCTTAAAGGGCCCTACCAGCTGTTTCCCCATGATTCCGGCCCAAAACATGACTCCTCCACCTCCTTGCTGACGTCGCAGCCTTGTTGGGGCATAGTGGCCATCCACCAACCATCCACTACTCCATCCATCTGGACCATCCAAGGTTGCTCGATACTCATCAGTAAACAAGAGTGTATGAAAATTAGTCTTCATGTATGTCTGGGCCCACTGCTACCATTTCTGCTTGTGAACACTGTTTATGGGTGGCTGAATAGTAGGTTTATGCACCACAGCAAGCCTTTAAAGGATCCTACACCTTGAGGTTCGAGGGACTCCAGAGGCACCAGCAGCTTTAAATATTTGTTTGCTGGCTTATAATGGCTTTTTAGCAGCCGCTCTCGATCCGATGAACTTGCCTGGCAGAAACCTTCCTCATTCTGCCTTTATCAGCACAAACATGTCTGTGCTCAGAATCAGCCACAAATCTCTTAACAGTACGATGATAACGTTTACATTTTTGGGAAATATCTAATGTTTTCATCTCTTGACCAAGGCATTGCACTATTTGATGCTTTTCAGCAGCAGAGAGATCCTTTTTCTTTCCTAAATTCCTTGAAACCTGTGCCCTGCTTAATAATGTGGAACATCATTCTTAAGTAGTTTTCCTTTAATTGGGCTCACCTGGTAAACTAATTATCACAGGCGTTTGAGATTGATTTCAGTGTTCCAAAGAGCCCTGATACACAATACCATCTATGAGTTTATTTGAAAAACAAAAAATTACATCTTTATGACACTTAAATCCAATTTGCATAATAATTTGGAACACAGTGTAGAATCCCTGATAAAGAAGTCCCTTCCTAGCTGCTGAGGTTGGCACCCTAGAATTAAGCGCAAACAGCGCCCCTGCTCACCGAGGACTCTCCCCCACTGGCCCCTAAATCATTGCCTCCACATAGTGCCTAATCAAAAAGGTGCAAACAATAATGGAGAGATGGGAGGTAGGTTTTTGAGTGGTAATCCTAGGGTGTACCTTTTTGGAACTGCTCAGGAGATTCATTCCTCAAAAACAATTTCTACAGAGAATCCGGAGCTAAGAAAGCATTAAACTCCAGAGTTTAGTCAGCTTAAAGGTGCAAAGTGATTGGGCTATGTAGCTACTGTATATATAAGGAGATAACTTCCCTAAGAGGCTCAACACCAGTGCACAATATAGGCTGGAGTTACACTAGACGTATAAAATATCGGTCCGTTTTCACGGACGAGAATCTGACAAATGTTTCATGAACAGTGATCCGTATGTCATCCGTGTGCAATGCGAGGATGCGATTTCCTCGCATCAAAGTATCTGTGTGACACTCGTACGGTGAGATTTTCTCACCAGCTAGCAAAATGGACATATAATGTGAAAACATATATACAGTGTGTATATATACTGTATATGTCAGTGAGACACATACTGTATATATATATATATATATATATATATATATATATATATATATATTTATATTTCATACAGAGTTAGATAGCAGAGTAGGTGAAAAATCAATTGTCGGCTTCTGTAAAATAATTACAGAACTTGACAGGATATGAGACATGGTTTACATACAGTAAATCATTGCATATCCGTTATTTTTTTATATGTCCTCACTAATAATGTTAGTAGTGTATATGTGTAAAATTTCGGAACTGTAGGTGTTAAATTAAAGGATTAATTCACGGAAAAACTGATGTGGGCTCCCGCCCAATTTTCTCCACCAGAGAGGGCAAGACAGTGACTGAGGGCAGAAATTAATAGCCTAGAGAGGCACAATAGTTTTGGGCCCCCCCCGGCTAAACAAATCTGCCCCCAGCCACCCCAGAAAAGGCACATTTGTAAGATGTGCCAATTCCGGCACCTACCCGCTCTCCTCCCATTGCCCTGTAGCGAGTGGCATATGGGGTATTAAGGGGTTAATGTAAGATCATATATAGTAATTTGCTCAGTGCATAATAAAGTTATCTCAAAACTAAACCAGGGGAAGAGTCTTGAGGAGATCATTTGCATATTCCCAGTGCCTTCTGGGATAAGTGAAGAGTCTCCGCGAGCTCAACGATCACTGGGTTTCGGCCGTTGCAGCTGAAAAGAGGAAATCGGAAAACCAGGGGAAGAGTCTTGAGGAGATCATTTGCATATTCCCAGTGCCTTCTGGGATAAGTGAAGAGTCTCCGCGAGCTCAACAATCACTGGGTTTCGGCCGTTGCAGCTGAAAAGAGGAAATCGGAAAACCAGGGGAAGAGTCTTGAGGAGATCATTTGATATTCCCAGTGCCTTCTGGGATAAGTGAAGAGTCTCCGCGAGCTCAACGATCACTGGGTTTTGGCCGTTGCAGCTGAAAAGAGGAAATCGGAAAACCAGGGGAAGAGTCTTGAGGAGATCATTTGCATATTCCCAGTGCCTTCTGGGATAAGTGAAGAGTCTCCGCGAGCTCAACGATCACTGGGTTTTGGCCGTTGCAGCTGAAAAGATCTAATCCTTATAAACAGGGAGGAAATGGTTGAGGAGGTAAAAGTGGCTGGGACCCTAGGAGGTAACGACCATGCTATTTTAGAATTTTGGATAACTAGAGGCGGAAGACCTGTGAAGACTCAGACGTCAAGGTTAGATTTCAGAAAGGCAGATTTTAAGGGATTCAGAAAGAGAATTGGAGGGATCCAATGGCTGGATATCCTTAAAGACAAAAATGTCCAGGAAGGATGGGAAATCTTGAAAAATGAAATTCTCAAAGCACAGTTGTTAACAATTCCGAAAAGAGGGAAGAATAGGAAGCATTTAAGGAAACCAGGATGGATGAACACAGAACTTAAGCACATGCTAAAAAGGAAGAAAAAAATGTTTATAAAATGGAAAGAGGGAGGCATATCTAAAGAAGAATATAATGCTGTCTGCAGAACCTGCAGGGCACAAATCAGATTAGTAAAGCTGAAAATGAATTGAGGCTTGCAAGAGATGTCAAAAGCAATAATAAAGGATTTTGGGGATATGTCAAAAGTAAAAGAAAAGTCAAAGATGCTATAGGATTTTTACAGGATGAAAATGATGAAATGGTAAGACAGGATGTTGAGAAGGCTGAACTTTTAAATTCCTATTTTGCATCTGTTTTCTCTCAGAAAGGAAATGTAACATCAACTGTTATTCACTGTCCTATTAAGGGAATAGAAGAATCCAGGATATCTATAAACAGAAAGATAGTGAGGAAACACTTAGCTAACCTAAATGAATTCAAGTCTCCAGGTCCAGATGAATTACACCCCAGAGTACTGAAGGAGATAGCAGAATAAATTTTTGAACCCATCTCCATAATCTTTGAAGAACAGGAGAAGTGCCAGGAGACTGGAGAAGAGCAAATGTTGTTCCTATCTTCAAAAAGGGGAAGAAGGTGGACCCAGGCAACTATAGGCCGGTGAGTCTGACTTCTATACCAGGAAAGATCTTTGAACAAATTATTAAACAACATGTATGTCAATACCTGGATAAGAATGAAGTGATTAAACAGAGTCAGCATGGGTTTGTAACTAATAAGTCATGTCAGACTAACTTAGTTTCCTTCTATGACGGTATCACTGATTGGGTGGATCAAGGAAATGCTGTAGATATAGTATATCTTGACTTCAGCAAAGCATTTGACAAAGTCTCTCATACAATCCTTATTGAAAAAATTACTAAGTATGGAATGGACAAGGCAACTGTTAGGTGGATTCATAACTGGCTTAGTGATCGGACCCAAAGAGTGGTCGTAAATGGCTGCACATCCAGTTGGAAGAATGTCTCAAGTGGGGTACCACAGGGCTCTGTCCTGGGCCCTGTATTGTTCAACATCTTTATCAACGATTTAGATGAAGGAATTGAGGGTAAACTGATTAAATTTGCTGATGACACAAAGCTAGGAGGGATAGCTAATACTAGAGAAGAGAGAGAGAGGATTCAAAAAGATTTAAATAAACTGGAGAAGTGGGCAGCAACTAACAGAATGGTTTTTAACAGGGAGAAATGCAAAGTACTACATCTGGGCAATAAAAATGAAAAAAGCATATATAGAATGGGAGGAATAGGGTTAAGTGACAGCACATGTGAAAAAGACTTGGGTATACTAATAGATCACAGACTGAATATGAGTCAACAGTGTGATGCAGCAGCAAAAAAGGCAAATGCAATTCTAGGATGTATTAACAGAAGCATACAGTCTAGATCACGTGAAGTCATTATTTCCCTCTACTCCTCTTTGGTCAGACCTCATCTGGAATATTGTGTCCAGTTTTGGGCACCACATTTTAAAAAAGACATCAACAAACTGGAGCAAGTTCAGAAAAGAGCGACCAGAATGGTGACCGGTCTGCAAACCCTGTCTTATGAGGAAAGGTTGCAGGATTTGGGAATGTTTAGTTTGCAAAAGAGAAGACTGAGAGGAGACTTAATAGCTGTCTACAAATATCTAAAGGGCTGTCACATTGTAGAAGGATCAACTTTATTCTCATTTGCACAAGGAAAGACTAGAAGCAATGGGATGAAACTGAATGGGAGGAGACACAGATTAGATATTAGAAAAAACTTTTTGACAGTTAGAGTGATCAATGAGTGGAACAGGCTGCCACGAGAAGTGGTGAGTTCTCCTTCAATGGAAGTCTTCAAACAGAGGCTGGACAGACATCTGACTGGGATGATTTAGCGAATCCTGCTTTGAGCAGGGGGTTGGACCAGATGGCCCAGGAGATCCCTTCCAACTCTACGATTCTATGATTCTATGATTCTATGATTCTAACTATAATATTGTATAATGTAAAATTGCACAGTATTATTTTAGCTGTCAGAAGACTTGCATGAATATAGCTGATAATGCAATAAAAATCAATACAAGCAATGCGTTTTTTGGTTGCAGAAAATGTGCATAGTGCCTAAGAAGTGCTAAATGCCATTTCTAAGAACAAGAATAGACTGTCGAGTTTCACATGAAAGTTCTTTTTTCTGGCCATTTTGAGAGTTTAATGGAACCAACAAATGTAATGCTTCACATTCTCAACTAGCTCAAAGGAAGGTCAGGTTTATAACTTCTCTAATCAGCCAAACTGTTTTCAGCTGTGCTAACATACTTTCACAAGGGTTTTCAAGGGTATTCTAACTATCCATTAGCCTTGTTACACAGTTAGCAAACACAAAGTACCATAAGAATGCTAGAATGTTGGAAAAGGGCCTCTATACACCAATGAACATATTGCATTACAAACCAGACATTTGCAGATAGAATAGTCATTTATCACATTCACAATGTATATGTATTTCATTTAATGTTAGCTTCATTGGAAAAAACTGTGCTTTTCTTTCAAAAATAAGGAAATTTATAAGTGACCCCAAACTTTTGAACGGTATTGTATATACCTATACTATGTGTATACATGTATTCTATCTATTCTATTTTAACATGTCACTGTGATTTTACAATATAGTGCACTGAATTGCTGGCTATTCTAAAGGACACCAATGCGCATTTCTCGCCAGTCACATGCGTGGTCCGTGTCTAATCCATCTTTTTCTCGCACCCATAGACTTGCATTGGCGAGTCTCGGGCGTAATACGGTGCAAATTACAACATGCTGCAATTTCACCCGCACGTATATTACTGGCGAGAAAAAACGGATGATGAGAGCTGCCCCTTAGATTAACATTGGTCCGAGTGCAATGCGATTTTTTTCTTGCATAGCACCCGTCCGTATTTCTCTCTAGTGTGACTCCGGCCATACTCACATTTCAGCAAAAAAGCATACATAGTATAGCACCCCTATTTTTTCAAAAAATAATAAAGCTTTACCAGTGTATATATATCTTCTGGGCTTTGTTCCAGTACACAGCATCATGTCATTTAAACATTAACCACAGCCCAGAGGATGTACCTTAACAAAAATCCTGCAAAAAGGAGTATACACAGAATAATCAGCTATTGTACCAAGTCCAAAGTAAATCATCATATAAACTTAAAAACAAGTGAAAGTTACAGACTTATCTGAACTATTCATAAATATATGAATTCCGTCTCGACGCGCTCCCTCCCATGATGAAAGTTCATCAGGAGGCATATGAAAATTTCTGTGTTCAGACAAAACATCAGGGATAAATAGAGCGCCAGCGAATCTAATATATAATTATCTTGTAATGTCTTCACATCCTGTTCCATCCATATGTGTCCGGATCCCAGAATTCCAAGTGGACCGCCATATTGGGACACCCAAGTAATGGGTGTCTCAATATGGAAACTGCTGGTGGTACCAGCCTCTTGCGCGGTACCACCAGCGGAACACCATCTCACCACACACACACAGTATACCCCCATACGCACCACACACACACATGTAAACACCCAGTGTATATGCCATACACACCGCGCACACACTGTATACACCGTACATGGCCTTTTGCGCCGTACCACCAGCAGAATACCGTCGCAAACAATCCACCGCTGGGATCAGCTGAATGATTCACTGACCGCCGCCATTGTTGTACAGGAGGAGCACATGCACAGTTTTAATGTGACCACCACTATCTGTCTGCACAAAGATGGCGGCGGTCTGATTTACTGCGCCTGCACGAATTCCACGTAGGACCAGTGAATCATTCGGCTGATCCCGGCTGCAGATGCGCGATGTCTCTACAGGCAGAGGAAGCCGGTCACATTAAAGGGGTTTTCCCATGAACAAAAATTCATTTTAAAAATTGTCTGTGTCTGACCATGTACGGAGCATACTACATCTCCTGGGCAGGGGAGAAAGCAAATGACAATACTGACATTACAGCAGGTAAAATATTTCACTGACTGTTTTTAAACAATATTTTACCTCACAAAATGTATCCTCTGCAATCTCCTGCTGTAATGTCAGTATTGTCTTTTGCTTCCTCCCCTGCCCAGGAGATGTGGTATGTTCTGTACACGGTCAGACACAGACAATGAGAGGAGAAGAAAGCAGATGGGGGAGAGAGAAAGCACACAGAGGTGAGAGGCAGAGCAGAGGGGGGAGACAGCTAAAATGGGACAGCACATGAGGAGAGAACACAACACAGGAAGGAGAGTGACAGCAGACAAGGGGGATAGCACAAGGCATACACAGGTCAAAGAAGAGAGCACAGACAGGAGAAGTAAGCACATGGGGAAAGAGAGAGTGGATAGGTGGGTGAGCATATGCGGGGGAGAGATTCTCAACGCTGCAAAGCCTGCCCCCATCATGACATTACTGCTGTCCCTATGCGATAGCATCGGGCCTCCATCAAGTCTAATATATACTTACCTTGTAATATCTTCATATCCTGTTCTGTCCAGATGTGTTCGGATCCCAGAATTCCAAGCGGTGGAAGTTCACCGACCGCCATATTGGGACACCCAAGTGATGACTGTCTCAATATGGAAACTGCTGGTGGTACCAGACTCTTGGCGGTAACACCAGCGGAATACCGTTGCACCACACACATACAGTATACACCGTACGCACCACACATATACACACATGCTGTATATGCAGTATGCACCCCCCCACACACACACACTGTATACGCCATACACACCACACACACAGACACACACTTTATACGCTGTACGCAGCCTCTTGCGTGGTACCACCAGCGGAACACGGTTTTGACCACACTGCCACCGGGATCAGCCAAATGATTCACTGACCGCTGCTATCTTGGTACAGGAGGAGCGCATGTGCAGTTTTAATTTGACGGCCACTATCTGTCTGCACAAAAATGGTGGTGGTCTGATTTACTGTGCCTGCATGAATTCCGCGCAGGTGCAGTGAATAGTTCGACTGATCCCGGCAGCAGAAGGAGCGCATGTGCAGTTTTAATGTGACCGCCGCTATCTGTCTGCACAAAGATGGCGGCGGTCTGATTCACTGCGTCTGAGCGAATTCCGCGCAGGACCAGTGAATCATTTGGCTGATCCCGTGTCACGGGGGCTAAGTTCAACTAAGGCTGAAAGACCCGGGGCCCCTGTGGTGTCCCTTTACTAGGGGAAACCCTGTCTGACCCTCAACCCAGGGTTTTTGCTGAAGGTGCAAATGCCTGAGCCTCCGACCTTTCCTTATCTCCTGCTCAGCCCTGCACTTAACCCTCCACCCTCCACCCAGTGAGAAGTCACCACCAAAGCTCCCACACAAATAATGACAGACAGGGAGAACTTAAACTGCACTGCGCCGCACACACACAGGAATAAACAGTAATGTGAACAGGGCACAACTAAACACAAATATGGGAAGGAGAAAGGATAACGACGGATCATACGACACCAGATATGAATCTCTCTCTCTTGAACACCTCCACTCCAGACCGGAACCACTTGGTATGAAACACAAGCTATAATCGGCGACGCCCATAGGCCAGCATGACTATTTAAAGACCGTGGGCGTGACTAACCATCCAACCTGGTCTCCAGCAGGATTAACCCCCGAGAGCCTGAAGATCAGGCCGGCGCCACTGAGGCTATAGTGGCTGGAGGTGGAACTACCTCTGCCTGCCGGATGCTGTGGTGTGAACAGCGTCCGACATGACAGTACCCCGTCTTCTACGAGGGACCCCAGGGCCCTCAAGACTCATAGGACCCGGCTTGTCCGGATGACGACGGTGAAAAGAACTGACCAGCCGATCCGCATGTATGTCTGAGGCTGGAACCCAAGACCTCTCCTCTGGACCATACCCCCGCCAGTGCACCAAATACTGAAGAGTACGGCGTACTACTCGAGAGTCCACTACCTTGGCGACCTCGAACTCTAACTCGCCATCCACCATGACTGGAGGTGGCATCGGCGTTGTGTCCACAGAGCCTACCACCTTTTTCAATAAAGCCCTGTGAAACACGTTGTGTATCTTGTACACTGCGGGAAGTTCCAACCGATAAGCCACTGGGTTAATGATGGCAGAAATCCTAAAAGGCCCAATAAACCTTGGACCCAGTTTTAAAGAAGGGATTTTGAGTTTTATGTTCTTCGTAGCTAACCACACCCATTCACCCACACACAGGTCCGGACCTGGCACGCGTCTACTGTCAGCCACCCGTTTGTACCTGGCACTCATGCTCAACAAACGCTGTTTCACCCGCCTCCAGACTGATGACAATTGGGCTCCTAGCTGATCCTCCTCCGGGACACCCCCGGAGTCACCCTGACGTAAGGTACAAAACTGAGGATGTTGACCGTACACACAAAAGAATGGAGACTCTCCTGATGACTCTTGGCGGTGATTATTTAATGCGAATTCGGCCAGAGGAAGGAAAGTAGACCACTCCTCCTGGTTGTCGGACACAAAGCATCGTAAATACTGTTCAAGATTTTGGTTCATGCGCTCAGTTTGTCCATTAGACTGTGGATGAAACGCCGATGAATGTGACAACTTGATCCCCAACCTTGAGCAAAAAGCTTTCCAAAACCTCGCCACAAATTGCGTACCCCTATCAGATACTATGTCAGACGGTATTCCGTGGAGTCTGACCACCTCCTTTGCAAATGCCTGAGCCTCCGACCTTTCCTTATCTCCTGCTCAGCCCTGCACTTAACCCTCCACCCTCCACCCAGTGAGAAGTCACCACCAAAGCTCCCACACAAATAATGACAGACAGGGAGAACTTAAACTGCACTGCGCCGCACACACACAGGAATAAACAGTAATGTGAACAGGGCACAACTAAACACAAATATGGGAAGGAGAAAGGATAACGACGGATCATACGACACCAGATATGAATCTCTCTCTCTTGAACACCTCCACTCCAGACCGGAACCACTTGGTATGAAACACAAGCTATAATCGGCGACGCCCATAGGCCAGCATGACTATTTAAAGACCGTGGGCGTGACTAACCATCCAACCTGGTCTCCAGCAGGATTAACCCCCGAGAGCCTGAAGATCAGGCCGGCGCCACTGAGGCTATAGTGGCTGGAGGTGGAACTACCTCTGCCTGCCGGATGCTGTGGTGTGAACAGCGTCCGACATGACATCCCGGCGGCAGATGCGCGACGTGTCTACAGGCAGAGGAAACTGGTCACATTAAAGGGTTTTCCCCACGAACGAAAGTTAATTTAAAAAATTCTCTGTGTCTGACCATGTACGGAGCATACCACATCTTCTGTGCAGAGGAGGAAGCAAAAGACAATACTGACATTACAGCAGATCGCAGAGGATTCATTTTTTGAGGTGAAACATTTCACTGACTGTTTTTAAACAACATTTTACCTCACAAAATGTATCCTCTGCGATCTACTGCTGTAATGTCAGTATTGTCTTTTGCTTCCTCCCCTGCCCAGGAGCGGTGGTATGTTCTGTACATGGTCAGACACAGACAATTTTTAAAATGAACTTTCTTTTGTGGGGAAAACACCTTTAAAAACCAAATATAAACGCCAACATGGCTCCTCCTAAAAAGTATGCCAATGACAATGAAAGGAAAGCAGCAAAGGCACAACATCAAAGACAACAACGGGCAAATGAAACTCTTGAAGAGCAACAGCATCGCTGGGACAAAAACAATGCATATAAGCGTAGGCATCAAGCACATGATGCAAAAGTCATTAGATGACGATGATGAACGTGAACAGTACCCTGTGGAATTTTTAAATTCTCTGATGCCATCGGCAATGCCATCACATCGGCTCCAACTTAAAATTGGCTCCAATGTCAAGCTACTGCAAAACCTCAATACCAACAAAGGTCTCTGCAATGGATCTCGGCTGATTGTCACTGCCTTACACCCCAACATCATGCAGGCTAAAGTGATTACTGGATCAGCCGAAGGGGACAGTGTATTTATTCCACTCATAGATTTGCATCCTTCTGACAATGGGTTACCCTTTAAATTAAGAAGACGACAGTTTCCAGTAAAACCTGCATTCGCAATGACTATTAACAAATCACAAGGATAAACCCTCAATCGAGTGGTTATTTATTTACCTGAAGGAGCCTTTGGTCATGGACAGCTATATGTTGCTTTCTCCAAAGTGAAGCAATGCTCCCATGACAAAGTGAAAGTTATTAATAAACCACTTCAAGGAAAGTTGTCATGTAATAGTGATAACATTTTTACAAGGAATATTGTTTATAAAAATGTTTTAAATTAATCTATTTAATTTGAAATATGATTACTAGATACCGTGTATGATTTATAGGTAGATGATGGATAAATATCACATAGATATACAGATAGTATAATAGATAGATATTTTATACTGTATATACATACATATGACATAGACATAGTATTATGGGCTTGCGGAACGCACCAAATAAGATGTCATAGAGGTGCATTCGCAGCCCGGGGTCCACTGTGCAGAGATGTTAACTGCTGCTTAGTAATGGCAGAGCACTAACTAGACACCGGCAGGATAACTGCTGACCCGGTGTGTACAGGAGTCAACTCAGTTACCTCCCTGAGCCACTGGGACGAGTGCGAGAGCCTGTTTATCCTCACAGGACTCGGCAGGAGAGCGCTAGTGTTAAGACACAGGACTCTGCCCAAAGGACACCGGTTTAGAGCCCCTCTAGTCCCACTAGCGCTCAGCACCACAGCAGCGATGCATGAACAAACACTGATAGAATGCTGTGCCCTGTTAGCAGTCACAGGGTGCAGCTGCATTTAGCTTACCACACTATATGTGTACTGAGCAGCTATGGCAGACGCCACTAACCAGCCTAAGCTCAGGAGTGGAAAGCACATGGGATGCGCATGGCGCCGCTCTTACAGATGCTGTAGAATCTGCAGTAGCGTAGTGCCTAAGGTAGAGTGATGCACTCAGGCACTAGCATGTGAGAGGTGCTGGAAGCACTGCGGCGCTAGTCAGTGCCACAACTAGGCACTGAGACCGGACTCTAAACCCTAACAACATGCATATCAAAGGGAAGGGGTTTCATAATGAGTCATTGAGCGGTTCACAAACATCCATCATTACACACATCTCTACCAATTATTGTGTATACTAGCGCATGGCCGAGCGGTCATGCGAACCTTTTGTAGCAGCGTCCTTCCGGGACCTTCCTGATGGTCCAATCCGAGCTGGAGAAGGACCTGAGCATGTGACCTCCGATCTCCGATGAGAGATCGTCCCACGGGCATGCTCAGTGGACCGAAAGGAGGACTTAGTCCCTAGATTAACTCGCTGTTGACCAGCATGTGTTGCTATAGCTTGACCAGAGGTCACAGCAGCAACCAAACCCACAGTGCTGGTCTGAGCAGAGTGCTGGGATCAACGAGTCTGCCGAGTAGCCTCCTCTGCGGCCGGAGAGGAATGGGAGACGGCCGAAGGCAAGGCTTGGGATTCCTGCTGTGCAGTGACAGAAACCTGATGCCTAACACATAGATAGGTGGGTAGATAGATACACATTGCTAGATGTTTCATTGCTATGAGATAGATAGATTGTGTGATATATAGACAGATATTTAATATTGTAAGGTCATCATAGGGAAGTTATGTGTCATCCAGTTTGTAAAACTTGGTGATCTGAACCCGGATTTAATGCTCCAGTGTCACAGATGCTGAGAGACTTAAATTAACTCTAACAGGGCTGTTTGTTTTTGTGAACAGCTAAAGAGATGGGTGGGACAGCTGTTCACCATATCTCCACCTCAGGGTGTGGTCCATAGAGATAGATAGATATAGACATACATAGATAGTATGTAAACACATGGGCCATGCACACAATGAACAAGTCTGTAGGACAGTGTTCACACCACCAAAAGACTGAAACACAGAAAAACACAGTATAACAAATGTATAAAAATACTCTGCTGTAAAAAAGTCACAGGTAAACAGCACGGGCTAGTAAAAAGATGATAACAAAACAGGGTATTTGGTTGATACGTTTTTTGCAAAAAATGTATACTAAGCGCTCTGCCAAATGTCAAGGTATACCCATATCAGAGCAGTCCCTAACCGATGTATTTAAAACCTGACTATGTGTATGGTACCTATCTGAGCAGGATTCAGAAAGGTAATGTCAGATGTGGACAAGCTGTGGAAGACGGCTTACATGTACATGGTCCACAAGGGAGGGGTGGAGACCTCCCTAATCTTGCAGAAACCAGAAACCAATTGAATATTAAAATATGGGCCATGCACACAGTGAACAAGTCTGTAGGACAGTGTTCACACCACCAAAAGACTGAAACACAGAAAAACACAGTGTAACAAATGTATAAAAATACTCTGCTGTAAAAAAGTCACAGGTAAACAGCAAGTGCTAGTAAAAAGATGATAACAAAACAGGGTATTTGGTTGAAACGTTTTTTGTAAAAAATGTATACTAAGCCGCTCTACCAAATGTCAAGGTACACCCATATCAGAGCAGTCCCTAACTGATGTATTTAAAAACTGACCATGTGTATGGTACCTATATGAGCAGGATTCAGAAAGGTAATTTCCATGCTTTAGAGTAGGAATGGTGTTCCTTTCATCATAGGCCTTTGACCTCTCTCCAAATGTAACGTTTATGGTTGTGGCCAAAAATTTCAGTTTTGGTTTCATCACTAGTGATGGGCGAACCCCCCGATGATCGGGATCGGCGCGTTTGCCCGAGTTTTTTTGTAAAGTTCGAGCGCTGGGCCGGAGATGACGTGAACTTGCATCTGAACCCAGAGCTTGGACTTTACAGATATGGGATTGGGCGGGGGGTGGGCTGTAAAACAAAGCATAAAATTAATAATAAACATTATATTTATACTTACCGGTCCAGTGACGCGTCCTCCCATCTCGTCACCCAGCCACATCTACTTCCGGGGCAGCTCATTAACTTCCGGGTTATTCACTCCACTGCTCAGCGCTTGGCAATTTTCAGCCGGCATCGGCAGTGTTCATGCGGTGACGTCAGGGTTCACCCCAGTTCATGGCCCAAGCTATGAACGCAGGTGAACCCTGACGTCACCGCACGAACACAGCTGGAAAAAGCCGAAGACTGCCGAATGCAGTGAATACCGCCGGAAGTTAATGAGCGGCTCTGGAAGTAGATGCGGCCAGGAGACAGCGGGACCGGAGGACACGTTGCTGGACAGGTAAGTATAATTATGTTTATTATTAATTTTATGCTTTTAGAGGCCCTGAACCTGAACTGTAACACGGGTTTCCTATGGGCACCCGTGTTCGGGACCTTGTGACCGAACACTATGTGTTTGGTACGGGTCCAAAACTTTCGGGTTCGCCCATCCCTACTCATCACTCCAAATTACCTTGTTCCAGAAGTTGAGGCTTGTCTCTGTGCTGTAATTAATGAATCATCTGGAAGCACTCCTTGACAAACTGGAAATCCTTTTCTGCTTTAAAATCTGTCTGTATCTTTGCTTGCTGAAGGCCTTGAGAGCTGGATAGAACTAGTTTGAAGGAATTTAGCGGAATCCATTTTTTTGGCCTTTTATCTCCAAAGTCACACAATCCTTTTTACGAAATGTATTAAACCATTCCCTTTTGTTCTTTTTTTCTGTGGGTGTAATACAAACTTGTGATCTGGCATCTAAGTGAATGTCCTATATGCGGATTGTTATTGGGAGCTAGTCTTCCTTGGTGTTGTATCAACATAGGGTACTGTTGTGAATTCCCTTGCTCAAAGTTCTGAGCCGAAGCTCCCTCTGTTCCCTCTGGTGGTTACTGAGAGTAGTGGAACTGGCCAGGTGGATGGAAGTTCCCCAACTGACAACAATAATTGGGAACCTGGGATTACTGGCTGGGAGAATATAATTGAGCTGGCTGCTCTTGGAGGTTGCTGGTGATTTCCTCCATGTGCATTTGGAGCTCTTTTTTCCCTGCCTGATCTGCATTGTTCAGCTAAGTGATTCTTTTGCTAATCCTTTGCATCTAATCTGGTTGTGTCTTTTTTTTGCTTTCTGTTTTGCTGCTAGGGTTCAGAGTGCTCCCTGCTGGGGGCAGCGCTGGGCCCTGCTTCTTCTTCTGTGACTGCTTTTGAACCAGTCACAGAAGAAGAAGTAAGCAGGCTCCTTGCATCTTCTCGCCCAACTACTTGCACCAGTGACCCATTTCCGTCACATCTCCTCCAGTCCCTTTCCCCTGCTGTCACCCCTCACCTAACTAAAATATTTAACCTCTCTCTCTCTTCTGGTATTTTTCCCTCCTCATTTAAGCATGCCATCATACATCCACTACTTAAAAAACCATCCCTCGACCAAAACTGTGCCGCTAACTATAGACCTGTCTCTAATCTTCCCTTCATCTCTAAACTCGTGGAACGCCTGGTCCACTCCCGTCTTATCCGCTATCTCTCAGAAAACTCTGTTCTCGACCCTCTCCAATCCGGTTTCCGCTCTTTACACTCTACTGAAACTGCCCTCACTAAAGTCTCTAATGATCTGCTAACAGCTAAATCAAATGGTCATTACTCCATGCTAATTCTCTTGGATCTCTCTGCAGCATTCGACACTGTGGATCATCAGCTCCTCCTCACTATGCTCCGTTCCATTGGCCTCAAGGACACCGTTCTCTCCTGGTTCTCCTATCTCTCTGACCGCTCCTTTACTGTATCTTTTGCCGGTTCCTCCTCCTCCCACCTTCCCCTTACTGTTGGGGTCCCCCAAGGATCGGTTCTAGGCACCCTCCTCTTCTCCTTGTACACTGCCCCTATTGGTCAAACAATCAGTAGATTTGGTTTCCAGTACCATCTCTATGCTGATGACACCCAATTATACGCTTCTTCTCCTGACATCACGCCAGCCTTTCTAGAAAACACCGGCGATTGTCTAAACGCTGTGTCTAATATCATGTCCTCACTATATCTGAAACTGAACCTGTCAAAGACTGAACTCCTGGTGTTTCCTCCCTCTACTAATGTACCTATACCCGACATTGCTATTTCTGTGTGTGGCTCCACTATTACTCCCCAGCAACAGGCCCGCTGTCTTGGGGTCATACTTGGTTCCGAGCTTTCCTTTGCCCCCCACATTCGATCACTGGCTCGCTCTTGTCATCTGCACCTCAAAAACATTTCTAGAATTCGACCTTTTCTTACTTTTGGCTCTGCAAAAACTCTTACTGTTTCTCTTATTCATTCTCGTCTCGACTATTGTAACTCTCTTCTAATCGGTCTCCCTCTTACCAAACTCTCCCCTCTCCAATCTGTCTTGAATGCTGCAGCCAGGATCATATTCCTCACCAATCGTTACACCGATGCCTCTACCTTGTGCCAGTCATTACACTGGCTACCCATCCACTCCAGAATTCAGTATAAACTTATTACCCTCACCCACAAAGCCCTCCATGGCTCAGCACCACCCTACATCTCCTCCCTTGTTTCAGTATACCACCCTACCCGCGCCCTCCATTCTGCTGATGACCTGAGGTTAGTATCCTCAATAGTCAGAACCTCCCACTCCCATCTCCAAGACTTTACACGTGCCGCGCCAATTCTTTGGAATGCACTTCCCAGGTCAATACGATTAGTCCCCAATCCCCACAATTTTAAGCGTGCCCTGAAAACACATTTATTCAGACTGGCCTATCGCCTCAACACATTAAGCTAATCTATCCCTGTGTGGCACAGCCAAAAGTTTTACCATAACCAGATTTCCCGCATCATGTTCCCACATGCTTTATGCATCCATTAGCCCTCTGTGTCTGTACTGTCACACACTTAACATTATGGCTGGTCCATACAAT
The DNA here is from genome assembly GCF_039654945.1 of Dendrobates tinctorius. Classification (NCBI taxonomy): domain Eukaryota; kingdom Metazoa; phylum Chordata; class Amphibia; order Anura; family Dendrobatidae; genus Dendrobates; species Dendrobates tinctorius. The sequence continues at coordinate 34,331,184 of NW_027361711.1, forward strand.
CAGGGCAACTGTTACCACCCACCTTTCGTGTCTACCTCTTTCCTCATAGACTGTAAGCTTGCGAGCAGGGCCCTCTTTCCTCTTGGTATTTGTTATAATCTACTGTATGTGATTATTGTTATGCTGTAATGTCTATTGTCTGTACAAATTCCCTCTGAAATGTAAAGTGCTGCGGAATATGTCGGCGCTATAAAAATAAAATTTATTATTATTATTATTATTATTATTATTATATGTTGCAGCTTGTTCAGTCCCCTGTTATGTCTCACCGACAATATATGTTTGGGGGCTGTTTATTCCTTTGGGGATCTGCTCCGGGGCAGTTTAGATTTCATCTTTCTGTCTTTAGGCTTAGTTAGCCCTCCGGCTGTGACGAAGCATCTAGGGCATCGTAGGAACGCTCCACGGCTACTGCTAGTTGTGTGGATAGGATCAGGGGTCTGCAATCCGCTTAGTTACCAACCTCTCTGCTCTTCTGGTGGCTTAGCCTGTTCCTGCCATCCTCCTCGGTGACCCATTCATAACAGGGTACTTAGTTAACTCTATTTTGATCAAAAGGCATAAAAGCCATCCCCTTCACGACAAGGTGTACCCAGCGGGAAGGTCCTAATCTGTCTAGTATTAAAACCTTACGATGTGTCATACGGCTCCTATGTTAATAAGGGCAATGCAGTATTGAGCCCTGAATAAGACACCCATTAATGGGAAGCTATGCAGATAGAATAGTTTGCTCAGAAAGGGGTGGGGTCATGATGACCATGTTTGTACAGAGCACAACATATTACAGAAAAACCAAAAGCCGAAGCCGGACATTTCACAGACAATATCCAAGAAAAAGAGACAAAGCAAAAAAACAACACAAAATGAGCATAGACCCAACAACAAGTAAATGCGTAAATAGTTATGGTACATGTAAATAACATAGGGTACGTCGTTAATGATATTTTGGTCAACAAAGTTTAAAAGCCAACCTATCTTGTTACTATGTACCCAACGATACGGTCCTAAACAGACTAGTATTAAAACCTTAGCATGTGACATTTGACATCAATACTGTTTTTGATCAAAAGTAGCATGAAAGCCATCCCACCACGACATGGTAACTCTGTTCACATTTGCTTTTACTTATTTAGTTACAGCAGGGTTTTTGCTCATTTTGTCTTTTGCAGGTTTTATGTGAAAAAAGCTGCATACATAGACAAGTACAATAAACATGAGCAATACAAGGCACACGCAAGTACAGAAGGAGAGAGGACCCTGCCCGCGAGGGCTCACAGTCTACAGGGGGGTCCAGTAGACTGAGGATCACTGCAGGTTGTAGGCTTGATGGAAGAGGTGGGTCTTCAGGTTCCTTTTGAAGGTTTCCGTGGTAGGTGAAAGTCTGATGTGTTGGGGGGGGTACATCACTATTAATTGGACCAACATTGGCAGATTGTAGAGATCCCTTGTATCTCAATCCAGATTATCTCTCCCAATTGGGTTTCTTTGACAATGGAAAGTGTGTCTAGTTTATTGGAAAAGGGACCTGGCCAAAGGTGCCACTGTGCACCAAAAAGTGCCCCAGTATTGTGTTGCATATTCCTCACACAAGCAAGCAAACTAAAAAGAGATGTCATTTTTGACAAATTTAAAGTTCACCAGATTGATCAAACAGCATTAAATAATTTGAGAAAATTTTCAACATTTTTTGAATGATTAGTTCATGTTTGCACACTGTAAGAAATAGACAGCATTGACAAATCTACCCCACTGTCTAAAACTGGCCCCAAACAATAAAGCTTACTGACATTGTTCTTCTGTTGATTAAATCATTTTGCACAAACATATGGAGAATAGGTGTGACTATAGGTGGCGCAAAGGTTGGACATACACCCAATAGTTGGAGAATGAGGGCTCGACCACATGGGCGTATAACATGGCCAAGTACTATGCAATGTTTTATTGCATAGCACACTGCCCAGCCTTATTCTATGGGGCAGCTCAGGTTTCTTATACTGGTTCGGCATGAGAAGTCAATCGCAGCATGCTGCGAGTGCATCCGGAAATCGTATCACACTCACCTAGACAAGTCGGTGGGTGCGTATGAAACATTGGACTGCACTCGGATGTCATGCAGGCATTGAGAAGAGATGGAGAAATTACTTTCTTCAGCTCCTCCGTTCCTGTACAGAGCACCGACACTTGGCTCTAACTCTGACAGCGTTTAAGCTGAATGTCATTTGCCTAATATGCCCCGATTTTCTCATACGAGAGAATATACAGTCATGCGACCCCGGCCTGAAGATAACAGTAGCCTATCTGCCACACAACTGCAGTAGTATGAATGGCATGTCATGATTTTGGTGACTTGTAGCATAATTTGAATAACGATACAAATTAGTAAAGTGAAAGTTCCAATGCTTTTATCCTCTGGATTCAGGTTGGCTGCATGAGTTTTATGTTAGTGATTGATTATAAGAAAGAAAATTTAGGTAAATTTTATTTACTCAATATTTGCTTTACCTTTAAATGGAACGGATTAGTCATCCTTTAATTCTTTACATTAAGGATTGAACAGTTGGAATGAAGACTTTGAAGCCTCGTTCCATTGCCAATTTACAAAGGGTCAGACATACAGGTGGTATTTTACTGCTTTCTCTATTGATTCATTATCCACTGGGGCAGCAGCTTCTGGTAGCAGATACAATGCTTTCTTGGCAGGAATAGAATATATTTTGCTCAGGGGCTATTTACATTCATCTTGCTGCCAAAAATCACAGTTTATTGCTTTTTACTTTATTTTGGATGTCCAAACCTATGGTACATTTCTCTGCTAAATGCATTTTTTTTCCTGATTACAAGAAAATAGCTCACGGTGGATACGAACCTAAATATGTCAATATGAGAACAGTTTTATATTGATAGTCAAAGCATTAAAAGTATGGGAACTTTTTTCATACTTGGATTCTTTAACAAATTTCTCCAGTATTGAAAATGTTTATGTGGGCACAATGTGGCGGTCATTGTCTGACTGTCGGTGACATTGTGCTTAGATTTCTAAATGCACCATGTGACTGTAAGGGATCAAGCGGGAACGCGGGATGCAGTGTTGGTTCACAGGCAGTAGAGCAAGGGTTAACAGGTTTATTTTCAGAGGAAATACTCAACGCAGGGAGGTAAAGAGTTAAATAGTATTAAAGGCACAGTACAATACAACGGTTCAAATATTAGCAAACGTATAAGGAAGTCCTAATGCTGCAGCTCCTGCCGCGAACTCAATGGTCCCGGCAACGACCGACGCAGTGTCCTCATTAATGGGGTCAAGCAGACAACAATACCCCATCTTCTGGTGACAGTGGTCGGTCTCCGGTACCTTCCACTGCGCCTAGTTCATATACTGTAGTTTCCTACAAAGGTAAGGGCCACGACTACTGTCTAAGCTCGATGAGACTCCTGCACAACTCTCCTTACAGTCTGGGTCAAGCAACCCCAAAGTGGTTGATGGAAAAAGGGCTCTCGATCTGGCAGGGGCCCCATGTGGCTCTGAAGTTGGTTAATGGCATGGTCAAGGTACAAGGGTCTGTTCTGTCCTCCGTCACTTGTATGGGGCACGTGTGTTATACTCACGGACATGGAGCATTCTGTGCCTTGCTTTCTGACAGTCACCGGACTCACGCTGTCCGCCCCTTTCTCTCTGGTCCCCACTGTTGGTGACGGCGAAGTCTGGCACTAGCTTGCACACTGCCGATGTTCTCAGGACTTGGCACTTCTCTCTCTGGCTGCTGTACGGTTGGCTCAGCTCTACTAGGTGTGCATCTCTCAGCTCTATGTACACAACTCAGCTCTGCTTTGCACTACTCTGCAGCAGTCTCTCTCTCTGGCATGCTACTATACATGCTTGGCTCTGAGGCGACGGAGCTCCTTCTATGTGACCCCTCACAGTGTCGGTATTCCATGCAGGGGACAAGGGAAGCAGAGCGCGCCACTCACCACTCTGCATGCTGCTCTGCCCTGGCGCCAAACTGCTCTGCTTCGTGTGGCTCCACTGAGAGTTCAGTCGCCACAGAGGTACTGCACCTCCTCCTGAGGTGTGGTGTCCCACCATCCACGTAAGGTGGAGACACCTGACCATGCTCCAACACCTGCATCCCACACAACACAGTAGTGTAGCAAAGCACCCTTTGGTGGCTCTCTGCTTGGAACACGAAGTGTGCTGGGAGGCGGGTGGAGTTTAGTTTGCATCAAAAGAGCGGGAAGAGTTTAGGATTTAGTTAGTCTGACAGAGTCAGAGGAGGAAAGAAGATCCCCTGAGTGGGATGGATGAAGGAAGTGCTGCAGCCGACCTCAGTGACCTGGGTCCGCTGGCACAGGAGAGAGACATTATAGAAAGCCTGATTCTCCATAAGAAGGAAAGGATTTGTATGGAACATAAGGAGAAAAGGAGGATTAAGGAATAGGGTTAGAGAAGAACCCTTCCCAAGTTCACAGTGCAAGGCCGGGGTCCGGTCCCCGAGGTTGTATGGATACTAATGGTCCTGCAGCAGACACCGGAGGAATAGAAGTTGTCACCACTTTATTCCCACACAAGACTTGGGGGCACAACAGCAATGTGAGTGAGCCGGGACTAGGTAGTAAGGAGTCCCCGAAGCAGGCTACAGCTTTCTGCCGCACAAGTAGAGTTATTAGGAACATCTGACAAGAGGAACTCCAGTGTAACTCAGTACTGGAGTACTTCATTAGAGGCACAATAGGGAGATGTTCAGAAAAGGCACATGTTGGCGGAGTGTTGGAAAGGAGTACGTCATCTTGCCTGGAGGTTGACTGAGCTCCTGACCCGGAGGACACGGCACGGATGCAGGCCCTTGTACCACAACAGACTGTGAGTAAAGCTTTGGAACTACATGCCCTGGTGTCCTCCACTTTTTCCCGCGTCAACCTACTCAGCACTGCTACATCCCCTGCACCTGACACTACACCAGCTATGTGTCACTTCACCTACACTGCCCTGGGACTACAGCCCTACCTGTGGAGGGCTACAACATCCTTGCTGCACCACACCATCTGTCCCAGAGGATCTGTCTGCAGCGTCGGCTTAACATCTTCATTGCCGAACACCACAGGTGGCGTCACAAATCATCGATTTATAAACTGTACCCATCGGAAGCACACGGGACATTCCCCCCTTTTACAATGGGCACCCAGGGCCACGGGCTGGGTCCCAGCTGCCATGACATCTCCTGTTGAAGCTCATCGGGCCCGGTACCGAGTACACCACAGCCCTGGGAGGGCGACCCATTTCTGGTGTCACGAACAGGATGACGAAGCCCGGTGCCACCGGGTTCTGTGTGCCTAAGATTTATTGAACTTAACCATTGCTGAAAATGTGCAGAGTAACCAATTTGATAGACTGTAAAATGAACTCTAAAAATGGCCACCGGCGCGGTGAAGAGGGGCGTGACAACATGGGTGGTCCTAAGAAAAGACTGCGAACTGTCCTGGGCCTCCCCTGCCTGAATTTCTATGCAACTGCAACATGGCCCACCCCCCGAGGGGATCGTATACTGGCCTGGTATGGAGGAGTAGGAAGAAGACGCCACCCCCAGAAGGAGGAGCGAGAGTCGGTGGCGGGAAAAGAGTCCAGACAGGAAGAGAGAGGAGAGAACGCCATGATGGAAGGAGAGAGGAGGCCCGAAGAGCGCAAGGAGGTTAAGCTGAACCTCCCCGGCGCAATGGCTGAAGGCTCCAATCTGGCTTCCCACCTGAACCGTCAGCAGCTGGAGGATGAGATAGCCCAGCTGACCACGCGTCTACGGCAGAGGCAGGAGGCGCTATGGAGGATGAACTGGCAGCATGCCCTGGATGGGCCTATGCCAGCGGTACCCCAGTCACCGGTACCCGCCGATGCTGCACCGGATCTCCCCCAGGCAGACCCTCTAGAACCTGCGGCCACTGCAATACCACCGGCAGCATCTATCGCCACCTCCCCGCTGTCGCCGCCGCGGAGCGAGGCCAGTGCGGAGGAGTTGTCTGAGGGCCTGGGAGCTGAAGTGGAGGAAGAAATTAAACTCCTGCCTGGACCTGACGAGGCTGCGCAGGTCCCACCAGAGACCCCTGCGGACCCGGAGCCACCATCTGCTCCACCGCCGCCTCCGGCCACTGAATGGACAATCCCAGTGGATATCCCTGCTGCTGCATGCCGTCACAAGCCTGCATCGGAGTCGGAACACCACCAGGAGGCCCCAGGTATGTCTACTGCCCATACATCTGGGAAGGCCTCGGGGTGTGTAGCTGCTGCAGCGTCCGGACAGGTGGTGCTGGACCTGGTCTGGGACCGGGACTCTGAACCCTGGGGGGAAACACCCGAACCCCTAGTGGTAGTGCCCTTGTCCACCGTGGGTAATAGCAGAAGATCCCGGGTAGAAGAGGAAGATGAGACATGGGCCCATTGCCAAGCAACCATTCGTCAGCTGGCAGTCGAACAGAGGGAAAGGGAACAGAGGAGGCTGGCTGTGCTAGGCCCAGATCTGGACCGGAAAAAGAAGGTCCAAGTCGGTCACTACAGTCCCCGGGACCCGGCAGGAATATCTCCTACGGTAGTGATCACACCTGCTAAGGTCAGGCAGGCTGCATCCACCCCAGTACCACACACTATGGTACAGGTTGCGACACCAGCTGTACCTCAGGAAGAAATTTCACCAGCTGCCACCACCTTGTCCTATGTGAACCCGCAAGCAGGAAGAGGATGCCCTAAAGATCTCCCCTGGAAGCAGCCTAAGCAACCCACTTCCAGCACCCAAGGAGGGGATCACCACCACCATCAACACTAAAACTACAAAATAACTAACTCTGTTACCCCGGAGGGTATTTGCACCATTGTGCTTTCTTCAATTTTTGTTTCATCTTGTTTTTCCAGTTTTGTTCCCAGTTGTTGCCCAGTTTTATTGGCAGCGTGTTTCTTACATTTGAACTGTGGAGATCATGGACACTGAATGATCCAGAACTGCTCTGTAAATAGTTTTGCACCTCTTTAGGTGCTCTCCCTTGGTTTTACATAGGACCTCCTTTGAATAAGGACTGCCTCATTTCATTCTTTGAATAAGGACATTTCAAGACATATAGGCTGGACCAGTGTCTACTCTTTGTATAATTGCATTTAAAAATGATGCTTCGTATTTTTGTGATAAAGAAGTAACTAGTGATAGTGTTTACAGATTTTACAGAATTTAGCTGAAAAGGAGATACTAGATATTCGATTGACAGTGAATGTTTTATAATGTTTTAATAAAAATGTCAAAGTTTGAATAAAGATTTAAAATTTCAGGTGACGAACCAAGCATCAACGGTTGTCCCTTAGGGTTTTAGAAAGTAGAAAATGTGAAAGAAAAGAAAATGTGAAATGTGTTAATGATGATACTTGAAGTGGTAGTGAGTTTACTGCCAATAGTACTTTGAATTAGGTAATATGTTAAGACATAGATAGTTAAATTGTTTGCAACGCTCAAGAATGAGTGCCTCCCACATTGGGAAGTTTAGATAAGAATTGTTTATTAGCATTACAAAATTTTTGTATGTTCCTGTATTTCCACCTTATTTTTCTTGCAGCCCACGGATGTGCTGTGTTTAACGGGGGGGGGGTATGTGGTGCCCCTGAGAGTTCAGTCGCCACAGAGGTACTGCACCTCCTCCTGAGGTGTGGTGCCCCACCATCCAGGTAAGGTGGAGACACCTGACCATACTCCAACACCTGTATTCCACACAACACAGTAGTGTAGCAAAGCACCCTTTGGTGGTTCCCTGCTTGGAACACGAAGCGTGTTTGGAGGCGGGTGGAGTTTAGTTTGCATCAAAAGAGCGGGAAGAGTTTAGGATTTAGTCAGTCTGACAGAGTCAGAGGAGGAGAGAAGATCCCCTGAGTGGGATGGATGAAGGAAGTGCTGCAGCCGACCTCAGTGACCTGGGTCCGCTGGCACAGGATAGAGACATTATAGAAAGCCTGATTCTCCATAAGAAGGAAAGGATTTGTATGGAATGTAAGGAGAAAAGGAGGACTAAGGAATAGGGTTAGAGAAGAACCCTTCCCAAGTTCACAGCGCAAGGCCGGGGTCCGGTCCCCGAGGTTGTATGGATACTAATGGTCCTGCAGCAGACACCGGAGGAACAGAAGTTGTCACCACTTTATTCCCACACAAGACTTGGGGGCACAACAGCAACGTGAGTGAGCCGGGACTAGGTAGTAAGGAGTCCCCGAAGCAGGCTACAGCTGTCTGCCGTACAAGTAGAGTTCTTATGAACATCTGACAAGAGGAACTCCAGTGTAACTCAGTACTGGAGTACTTCATTAGAGGCGCAATAGGGAGACGTTCAGAAAAGGCACATGTTGGCGGAGTGTTGGAAAGGAGTACTTCATCTTGCCTGGAGGTTGACGGAACTCCTGACCCGGAGGACACGGCACAGATGCAGGCCCTTTTACCAAAACAGACTGTGAGTAATGCTTTGGAACTACATTCCCTGGTGTCCTCCACTTTTTCCCGCGTCAACCTACTCAGCACTGGTAAGTCCCCTGCGCCTGACACTACACCATCTATGTGTCACTTCACCTACAGTGCCCTGGAACTACAGCCCTACCTGTGGAGGGCTACAACATCCTTGCTGCACCACACCATCTGTCCCAGAGGATCTGTCTGCAGCGTCGGCTTAACATCTTCATCTTCAATGCCGAACACCACAGGTGGTGTCACAAATCATTCATTTATAAACTGTACCCATCGGAAGCACACGGAACATTCCCCCCTTTTACAATGGGCGCCCAGGGCCACGGGCCGGGTCCCAGCTGCCGTGACATCTCCCATTGAAGCTCATCGGGCCCAGTACCGAGTACCCCACAGCCCTGGGAGGACGACCCATTCACGCGCTTTCTCCTTTTATCTCCCTGCCACTGCGCACCCTTTTCTGGCTCTCCCCGCCATTTCCTGTCAGCAGGAAGCTTCGCCTCTCTCATGCTTCCCTCATAAAGCAGTGGAAGGTCCGCCCCACTCATGCTTCCCCTGGAACAATGGATGCAGCATTTCTAGGTCCGGTCTATCTCCTTACATGCCCTCCGCTGTATTTGGGGTCGGTATGTGAATAGTACTATTGAATGGGCACTATGAAGAGGTTCTATAATTATGGCTGCCATGGGGCACTTGGAAGTTGTGGACCCTTTGGGTTAAAATGGATTGGATGTTAAGATAAATGAAATCTGAAGGATCCCCTCATTTTCACCCTTTATCCCAATGAAAGAAAATGGGCATTGTGAGTTGTCATGTATCTTCTCACCTTTCCTTAGAGTATAGTCATTCTTTCTCTATTTCCACCAGGTGCCAAAGAATACAATCAGAGGATGAATTATATTGCAGATTGTCCGCTAGATCTTTAGAAGGATGAATCGGGAGGTTTCTCGGTGGTTGGATGCCGAACATCAAACTTTTATAGCACTTGCTATATTAATACGTTTGGAATTTTTTTTTCTACAACTATGTATAAAGAGACATGTGACAGTTACAGGCTACAGTATAGGAATATATTGACTACATTTTTCAATCATTATTGGAATTGTCTCAAGGTAAAATGTTAGCTTTCCTCTGCTTTAGAGTTTTTTCAATCATTTCTAACAGGGAATCTGCCAGCCCAAAAACAAAACACACAAACAAACAAGAAAAGTGGTAATGTGTAGGTAAACACTGCTTTAAGCCCTTAAGGACCAGAAGAATTTCCATTTTTGAGGTTCCATTTCTTGCTCCCCTTTTCCCCAGAGCCATAACTTTGATATTTTTCTGTCAATATGGCCATGTGGGGTTTTTTTTGTGGCACGAGTTGTACTTTTGAACGGCACCATTGGTTTTAAAATATTGTGTACTGGAAAATGGGAAGAAAAATGCAAAGTGCGGAGAAATTGCAAAAAAGTGCAATTCCACAATTATCATGTGCCAGAAAAGGTGCGTGCTCATCGTCAAAACCCCCATGAAGGGGGGGGTGGGGTGGGCGTCCAATGTCGGACATATCCGTCATTGGAAGTTAAGGGGTTAAACATGTGTAGGGTTGAGCTGAGGAGGATGTCAGCCACAATGCAGGGGAGTGATTACAGCAACATCACTGTGTACTGAGAGCTGGCTCTTCACAGACATGTTTTGGAATTAAGCAGTAGCATGGAGACTATAACATCATTTTCTCTCCGCAGCCGCAAATTCGCATAGACGACAGTGCATGCTTAAAATGGAATTTACCTGCAGATTACCACTTTGGTTGCAAGTAAATGCTGTTTGTTTTTGCTGACTGTTTCCTTTAAAAGGTAAAAGGAATTGATAACCAGTTTTTTGCTGCCAAATCTGAGAGCAACCTGATGTAGAGATAGGGACACAATTCCAGTGATAGATCGCTTACTGGACAGCTACCACTGATTGGTAGCTTTCTGCCTATGCACAGTGTACACAGAAAGCTATCAATAAGCAGTGTGAGCAGGGTTATATACAGCTAATCATTGAGACAACTAGTAGATCTATAACAAATAAAAAAACTAAAGCAAGATGCCCTATAAGTCATTAAAGGGAATCTGTCACCTCAATTTGGCGGGTTATTTAAATGCCTTTTGTCCAGTCCGATGGGCGTTGTTTCGTCTCCTTTCATCCTCCCCATCCTTGTCCGCCTTAGGCAATATTTTTGGGAATTTGAATAGTTGTCCTCTATAGTCGGCACGTGTGCAATGCAATCTTGCCTTGCGCACGTGCAGTATGCTTTGCCCAGGGCTAGGGGTGTGTTGGGGTTAGGGTTGGAGTTAGAAGTGGGGGTTTCCACTGTTTGTGCACATCAGGGGCTCTCCAATTCTGCGTTGAAAAAGTCAAACGGTGCTCCTTCCCTTCCAAGCTCTGCCATGCGCCCAAACAGTGTTTTACCCCCACATATGGGGTATCAGCATACTCAGGACAAGTTGCACAATAACTTTTGGGGTCCTGTTTCCCTTGGGAAAATAAAAATTTGGGGTGAAAAGATCATTTTTGTGGAAAAAATATGATTTTTTAAATTTTACGGCTGTACGTTATAAACTTCTGTGAAGCCCTTTGGGGGTTCAAAGTTCTCACCACACATCTAGATAAGTTACTTGGGGGGGTCTAGATTGCAAATTGGTGTCATTTGTGGGGGGTTTCCACTGTTTAGGCACATCATGGGCTCTCCAAATGAAATATGGCATCAAGCAAATTCTGTGTTGAAAAAGTCAAACGGCGCTCATTCCCTTCCGAGCTGTGCCATGCGCCCAAACAGTGGTTTACCCCACATATGGGGTATCAGCATACTCAGGAAAAAATTGCACAATAACTTTTGGGGTCCTGTTTCCCTTGGGAAAATAAAAATTGGGAGTGAAAAGATCATTTTTGTGGAAAAAATATGATTTTTTAATTGTACGGCTGTATTTTATAAACTTACTGTATGTGAAGCCTTTTGTGGTTCAAAGTTATCACCACACATCTAGATAAGTTCCTTGGGGGATCTAGTTTCCAAAATGGGGTCACTTGTGTTTTTTTTTCACTGTTTAGGCACATCAGGGGCTCTCCAAACGCGACATGGTGTCCGATCTCAATTCCAGACAATTCTGCGTTGAAAAAGTCAAACGGCGCTCGTTCCCTTCTGAGCTCTGCCATGCGCCGAAACAGTGGTCCCCCCATATCAGATATCAGCGTACTGAGGACAAATTGCACAATAACGTTTGCAGTCCAATTTCTACTGTTACCGTTGGTAAAATAAAAAAAAATTGGACCTGAAGTAATTTTTTTGTGAAAAAAGTTAAATGTTCATTGTTTTTTAAATATTCAAAAAATTCCTGTGAATCACCTGAAGGGTTAATAAACTTATTGAATGTTGTTTTGAGCACCTTGAAGGGTGCAGTTTTTAGAATAGTGTCACTTTTGAATATTTTCTGTCATATAGACCCCTCAAAGTGACTTCAAATGTGATGCGGTCCCTAAAAATAAAATGGTGTTGTAAGAATGAGAAATCGTTGGTCAACTTTTAACCCTTATAACTTCCTACCGAAAAAAAATTTTGGTTCCCAAATTGTGCTGATGTAAAGTAGGCATGTGGGAAATGTTACTTATTAAGTTTTTTGTGTGCCATATCTCTGTGATTTAAGGGCATAAAAATTCAAAGTTGGAAAATTGCATAATTTTTGCCATATTTCTGTTTTTTTTCACAAATAAACGCAAGTTATATGAATGAAATTTTACCACTACAATGAAGTACAATATGTCACGAGAAAGCAATGTCAGAATCACCGGGATCCATGGAAGCGTTCCAGAGTTATTACCTCATAAAGGGACAGTGGTCAGAATTGTAAAAATTGGCCCGATCATTAACATGCAAACCACCCTTGGGGGTAAAGATGTTAATTGCTACAATCATGGTCTCTGCCCCTACATCATGCAGCTCTTCTATTTTGTAGTAAAAGCCTCTGACTTAGGCTAGTTTCACATTAGCGTTTTTTTGCGCAGCGCATCGTGCGCAGTCCAAACGCATGCAAAAAACGCATCTAGCATTTTGCATGCGTTTGCTTATTTTATGCGCATGTGTTTTAACCAGTTTGTTGCCATGTGAACTCTTAAAATGCATGCGATTTGTAACGCTGACGTGCGCATGTCTATGCGCACGGCAGCGTTCCCATAGACTGTAATGTGTTTCTTTGGGGGCATTCCGTGCGCTTTTGTGCGCATGCGTTTTTTTGACACAGGTTGGGCGCACAAAAAATGCAACAGGGTGCATCTAGCGCGCATAGGCACACACTGCAAAAAAAACGCATGCGCACAAAAACGAGTACAAACGCTAGACCATGCGCACCCATGTTAAACATAGGGGCGCATAGCGCATGCGCATGTACGCGCACGATGCACTGCGCAAAAAACGCTAATGTGAAACCAGCCTTAGATCTAAGTTGTCCTAGGCATGAGAACTCTCTCTCCAGAGGAGATGTCTTATTTAGACATTTCAGAAATAATGATTTTAACGGGAGCGTAACATTTGCTGTGTAGCTTTCATTGAAGATTAGCACAGCTTCCATCAGGAAAACCTCAATAAATGTACAATTCTCACACCCTTCTAAGTCATTTGGATAACTGTGTGCCAAATCACATCACCAATAATGATTTGCGCACATCATGATTTTCTTGCTCTTTAAACTCTAAACAGTAAACACATTTCTGTAGAGTTTAATAAGCAGCAATTCTAAAAATATTGTTAAAGTTTTGGCACAGCATATAGCATACCTGCACCCAATTATCCCAGTAATCTCAGAGGGTAGACAGTTTCCATTAATTAGAAAAAAATGTTTGCCAGAAGAGTATATTGAATCAATTTTATTTAGCAGCTGAAATATTTAGACCAGGCGATGTAAGCATATATATTTAATAGCGCCTTAATCGGAGATGCATTATATTGATTTTTAAAACAGCAATGCTCACTTTGTCTGAAATTTATCTGCAAGGTTTTATTATGCTGAGAGTTTTTCTGATTTGCACAATGTTCCTTCTTCGTTCAACTATTTGTCACTTAAAAGAGCACATTAGGCAAACCTGAATGCTTTTTTTCTAATGCATGACCTGATTTTATTTATTACAATGTATGCTGTTAACTGAATATGGGCCTACTTTCTGAGAATAGCAGCTACGTAAAATTATTGTCTTGCTCCCTCCTGCTATTACCATCAATCAGTCTTCAGAACTCATTAAGCATTGTTCTAAGATCATAGCGTCCAATGCACGGTGCTAGGCAAGAATGATTTATGGCGTCTTTGGAATAGCTAGTGTTTTTTCCTTTTAAACATTCAGAATAGGTTTGGTCATGGGACAGTCCTCGTTAACACTGAATGATGAACAATGTATGGGCTAACTCACACTGGTGTATAACAATGCCGAGTACTAGGCAATGTTATATAGGATAGCACTCGGTCCAATGGTATACTATGGGGCAGTGCAGATCAGCGATTTTTTTTTCCTCATGGGAAAACAATCACAGAAGGCTGCAAGTACATCTGATAATTGGATCACGCGCACCTATACAGGTGGGTGTGCACTCGGGTGTCATCTGAGTAGAGTCCCTTGTACGCACACAGATACAATGGAGAAGATGGAGAAATTAACTTCTCCATCTTCCCTGCACCTGTGATACATGAGAGAATCAGCTCACTGTAAGATGACCCTGTGATTGCAATTGAGCCATTTGTCATTAGCATTGTAGAATATAAGCTAGGCTGGGGTCACACTTCCTAGTGTGATGCGAGAAACTCGCGCATCGATACCCAGCACTGCCGCCGGCACTCGGACCGTAGTGTGTATTTCTATGCAGTCACACACTCCAGTTCCGAGTGCTGGTGGAAGTGCCGGGTATTGATGCCAGAGACTCACGCGAGTTTCTTGCATGGCAGTTGCAAGTGTGACCCTGGCCCTAGTGTGAGCATAACCTATAAGTGGTAGAATGTGAAACAATTGTTTTGAGATGATGAGAGAGGCTGACAAGCTTGCACCAAACATCTTTAAATACACAACATCCGGCATACATGTACGCCATGCCGTGGGAGGCGCGTTCCTGCAAACTGCCATACTTGTGTGGCTGGGCAATCATGTCGGCTCACTTGCAAAGATGGCGCAATTGTGGCACCCCTGCGGGTCCAGTAGCCACAGAGGTACTGCACCTCATCCAGAGGTGTGGTACCTCACGACCGGGTAAGATGGGAGCACTTTACCACACTCCTAACACTGCACCCAACACACACACTAGTTAGTCAGGGTATCTGGGTGTACCCTTCGGGAGGATGGCCTCATACCAGACTGGCTAGGAAAGGGTGTTGGGGGGGTTAGTGGGGAAGGTAGGTAGAAGGGGAGGAGCTTAGAAAGTGGAATGATTTAGAACAGCCAATGAGTGACAGTTAGTGGGCGGAGCTTAGAGAAAGAGTGGGAGATTTGAAGTGAGTTGAGGGAGTTCCCTCAGGGGGAGAGCAGGTGGAAGGATGCGCTTGGAGCAGCTCCTGTCAGGAGAAGCTGCTGGACTGTTTGGCTTGGAAGGAAAGGCTCCCTGAAGGAAGAAGTGATATTTCTAGAGTCCCACGCTGATAGCCATCAGGTGGGGGAAGAAATTAGGTCGCAGAAGGGTCTCAGCCCCTAGCCTAGCGAAGTGAACAACGAACTTAACTAGCAAGCTGACAGTTGTGGTTGCTGTATGGGCCACAGCTATTCCCACAGTTACCTTCTCAGAAAGGCAGCCACATAGGATTAAGAAGCTGCCTGAGTGACGAATTCTGACAGGATCCGCGGCAGCTAGCCTGGGACACTGTGAAGGTGCTGGGTAGGAGAGTGGAAACCAGCACAGTGAGACGGCCTAGGAAGGAATATACTGACAAGGAGTGTTGGAGGGGTGTACTCATCTACCCGGGAATTTACTGGACCCATGACCTGGAGGACTCAGCAGCGAAGTGGGCTTCTGTGCGCACCAGACAGTGAGTAAAGCCTTTGGAACTGCATTCAACTGAGTCCTTGTCTCCTTTCTACATCCAGCACTCAGCACTGCTACATCCTCCACTCCGCTTGACAACATCACCCCTAAAAACAACTCTTAACAGCCCTGGGACTATTGCTCTACCTGTGGAGAGCTATTGTCACCTCAGCTGCATCACATCAACGGTCCCAGAGGAACAACATAGCAGCGCTGGTCACCTCTGACTAGAATACCACAGGTGGCATCACGTATTCATCTATAAACCTTTATTCCCATTTTATTACACTTCAACAACAACAAACAACATCCTTTTCATTTGACCGCCTGCGACCATGGACCGGGTCTCAGCCACTGTGACATCCCCCATTGAAGTCAATGGGCGCGGTACCGAGTAACCCATGGCCCCTTTGGCGCGTCACAATCATTACCTACAGTCATGGCCAAAAGTATTGACACCCCTGCAATTCTGTCAGATAATACTCAGTTTCTTCCTGAAAATGATTGCAAACACAAATTCTTTGGTATTATTATCTTCATTTACTTTGTCTTAAATGAAAAAACACAAAAAGAATTGTCCTAAAGCCAAATTGGATATAATTCCACACCAAACATAACAAAGAAGGTGGACAAAAGTATTGGCACTGTTCGAAAAATCATGTGATGCTTCTCTAATTGTGTAATTAACAGCACCTATAACTTACCTGTGGCACCTAACAGGTGTTGGCAATAACTAAATCACATTTGTAGCCAGTTGACATGGATTAAAGTTGACTCAACCTCTGTCCTGTGTCCTTGTGTGTACCACATTGAGCATGGAGAAAAGAAAGAAGACCAAAGAACTGTCTGAGGACTTGAGAAACCAAATTGTGAGGAAGCATGAGCAATATCAAGGCTACAAGTCCATCTCCAAAGACCTGAATGTTCCTGTGTCTACCGTGCGCAGTGTCATCAAGAAGTTTAAAGCCCATGGCACTGTGGCTAACCTCTCTAGATGTGGCCGGAAAAGAAAAATTGACAAGAGATTTCAATGCAAGATTGTGCGGATGTTGGATAAAGAACCTCCACTAACATCCAAACAAGTTCCAGCTGCCCTGCAGTCCAATGGTACAACGGTGTCAACCCGTACTATCCGTCGGCATCTGAATGAAAAGGGACTGTATGGTAGGAGACCCAGGAAGACTCCACTTCTTACCCCGAGACATAAAAAAGCCAGGCTGGAGTTTGCCAAAACCTACCTGAAAAAGCCTAAAACATTTTGGAAGAATGTTCTCTGGTCAGATGAGACAAAAGTAGAGCTTTTAGGGCAAAAGCATCAACATAGAGTTTACAGGAGAAAAAAGAGGCATTCAAAGAAAAGTACACGGTCCCTACAGTCAAACATGGCGGAGGTTCCCTGATGTTTTGGGGTTGCTTTGCTGCCTCTGGCACTGGACTGCTTGACCGTGTGCTTGGCATTATGAAGTCAGAAGACTACCAACAAATTTTGCAGCATAATATAGGGCCCAGTGTGAGAAAGCTGGGTCTACCTCAGAGGTCATGGGTCTTCCAGCAGGACAATAACCCAAAACACACTTCAAAAAGCACTAGAAAATGGTTTGAGAGAAAGCACTGGAGACTTCTAAGGTGGCCAGCAATGAGTCCAGACCTGAATCCCATAGAACACCTGTGGAGAGATCTAAAAATGGCAGTTTGGAGAAGGCACCCTTCAAATATCAGGGACCTGGAGTAGTTTGCCAAAGAAGAATGGTCTAAAATTCCAGCAGAGCATTGTAAGAAACTCATTGATGGTTACCGGAAGCAGTTGGTCGCAGTTATTTTGGCTAAAGGTTGTGCAACCAAGTATTAGGCTGAGGGTGCCAATACTTTTGTCCGGCCCATTTTTGAAGTTTTGTGTGAAATGATCAATGTTTTGCTTTTTGCTTCATTCTCTCTTGTGTTTTTTCATTTAAGACAAATTAAATGAAGATAATAATACCAAAGAATTTGTGTTTGCAATCATTTTCAGGAAGATACTGAATATTATCTGACACAATTGCATGGGTGTCAATACTTTTGGCCATGACTGTATATATTATAGCTGGCACCCTGCAAAAACATGCATGATTGGTGCAAGTGCAGATTGCGGGTGTTTAACCCCAATGATGTTGCTGTCAATAGTGACAGCGACATTGATCGGCGTAGCGAAGGGAGCTGCCTCTCTGCCTTGATAGGCACAATACCATTGCGATTATAGATCAGCGATCAGATCATTAGATCAGCGATCATACAATGGAAATTTCATGTCCCATCATAGGACAAGGTAAAAAACTAATAATAACATTTTGAAAACTTGCAAAAGTATTTTCAAAACATCCCAATGTAAAGAACAAAAAATGAGAAAGGAAACAAATTGTACCAATAGCAATAAATACAGATTTATTGTACAAACAAAAATAAATAAAATAAACATATTTGATATTGCCGTTTCCAGAATGACCCGATCTATAAATATGTCCCACTACAGTAGTTCAGTGAACGCCGTAAAAAAAAAAATGATAAAACACATGCAAAAAAAATGCTTTTTCATCATACCACTGAAAACAAAGTGGAATAAAACACAAAAAAAAGTCAAAAGTAAACAAAAATGGTATTAGTGAAAAAGGCATCTTGTCCCGCAAAAAAACAGGCCACCATACAGCTCCATAAGCTGGGAAATAAAGTCATAGCTCTCGGAATATAGTGTTGCAAAAACAGTTATTTTTTCTAAAAAAATAAAAATGTTTTTATTGTGTAAAAGGTGCAAACATGAAAAAAAGGACACTTATTTGTTGTCGCTGCTTCAAGAACGACCCAATCTATAAAACTGTCACACTAGTTAACCTCTTCAGTAAATACTAGAGATGAGCGACTTTGCCTTTTTTAGGGTCGAGTCGGGTTTCACGAAACCTGACTTTCTCAAAAGTCGAGTCGAACGAAATTGGCCGACTATCGGGAAAAGTCGGAGGTCCGACTGAAACACAAAACCCAATGCAAGTCAATGGGGAAGCAAAGTCGGCAGGGAGTGGAAGACAGTAAACACACCTACAGTACCCATTTCAATGCCAACAACATCAATTCTTATTACTTAAGCTTGTCAACCTTAATTTACTTTATAATAATAGTTACGCATTGAAAACTGGGGGTTATTTGGCTAAAGTTGTGGGGGGTAGGGCTGGCTCCAGGTTTTCGTGTGCCCCGGGCGAAAGAGTGTCAATGGGCCCCTTTAACACCTACCACAATTTATGATGCTCCAATACGGCAGAGAAATATTGGTATAGTACAATTAAAAATACTTCACTTCTTACATGACATGACTGATATCTATTTTAAATTCTACAATAGCTCAAAAAACGGACAGTATATTACTCCATACAGTATTATAGTCACCACATGGTGCGCCATACAGAATAATGAGCCCCATATATTTCTCCATACAGAATAATTGGTCCCATATAATGTTCCATACAGTATATGATGAGCTCCACATAATGCTACAGTATATGTTGGTCCCCATGGATGAAGCTCCACTGTCTTATGGGCCCAAATAATGCTCCATATATAATGGGCCCCATTTCTAATGCTCCAGTGTACAGTGGGCCCCATAAATGCTCCTCCAGTGTCTGATGTTCCCCATTTGGAATGCTCCAGTATATGATCATCATGGATGATGCTCCAGTGTATGATGGGCCCAAATAATGCTCCATATATAATCTGCCCCATTTAGAATGCTCCAGTATATGATGGGCCCCATTGATGATGCTCCAGTGTCTTATGGGGCCAAATAATTCTCCATATATAATGGGCCCCATTTTTAATGCTCCAGTGTATAATGGGCCCCATAGATGCTGCTCCAGTGTCTGATCTGCCCCATTTAGAATGCTCCAGTATATGATGGGCCTCATGGATGATGCTCCAGTGTGTGATGGGCCAAAATAATGCTCCATAAATAATGTGCCCCATTTCTAATGCTCCAGTGTATAATGGGCCCCGTAAATGCTGCTCCAGTGTCTGATGTCCTCATTTGGAATGCTCCAGTATATGATGGGCCTCATGGATGATTCTCCAGTGTATGATGGGCCCAAATAATGCTCCATATATAATGGGCCCTATTTCTAATGCTCCAGTGTATAATGGGCCCCGTAAATGCTGCTCCAGTGTCTGATGTCCACCATTTGCAATGCTCCAGTATATGATGGGCCTCATGGATGGTGCTCCAGTGTATGATGGGCCCTATTTATCATTCTCCAGTGTATAGTGCTCACCAAAAATTGCTCCCAACCTTTAAAAAAATTAAATACCTCTCCTCGCTGGGCACCGCTCTACTCTGGACTCCTCAGTGTCGCCATCTTCCAGCTCTCTTCACTTGGACTGTTTAGACAGAGGGCATACAGAGGTAATGTCATCGCGCTCTCTGACCTGAATGTCACTGTCAGGAAACGCGGAAAAGACATCACAGTGGTGGAGCAGGGAGAGGTAAATATTGCAAGTGCTGTGGCCCTGAGCAAGCAGGGGGCCCACTCGTGGGCGACGGCACTGGCACAGGGCCCCTCATAGTATGCCGGTGTGTCTGACGGCAAGTGGGCACTCCCACAGGTAGAAACACTTTTGCATACTATGAGGGGCTTTGTGCCAGTGCCGTCGCCCACGAGTATGCCCCCCACCTGCTCAGGGAATGGTCACTTTCATCAGCACCTTCCTCTGTGTTACTGTGTAAGGTGGTATAGTATACGGGAAGGAGCACCTGAGTTTCATCAGGGTCAGATTATGGCTCTGTAGAGTGCGAGCGGAATGTAGTGCTGTGGGTGAATGTACCAGCAGAATCATCTAGCAGTGGCTGTGCATCAGTGCACTCCATCTCTGATTCATGTTGGACTGGGGAATTCAGGATTTGACTTGATAACCCAGGCATGGTATGTGAAAAGAACTCCATGGAGTAATCTGAAGTGTGGGCTGCCGCATCCTTCACTTTTGGTGGGGGTGAAGGACACAAGGAAATGGGTTGTTCCTGACCAGAAGCCTGCACTGATGACTCAGTGCTTGCATTTTTTGAAACTTCAGAAGAGGAGGCGATAGAGCTGGATGCTGTTTCGGCAGTGTAAGCCAAAACCAGTTCCTGATGCTTCGGCTTTAAAAGCGGTCTACCTACTCCCAGAAAAGGGAGCCTTCCAGGCCTTCTGGAGCCTGACCATGCCACAGTCTCAACACCTCCTGCCTTAGCTGCTATTGTGCTTTTGGCACTACCAGCAGATGCACCACCACCACCATCAGTACCACGCCCACGTCCATGGCCTCTTCCACCATACTTCCTAATTTTTGTGAAAAGAAAACCAAAATACCAACAGATATATGGTACTCTATCAGAAGCGTACAGCTGTGTACAGTCTAGGAATAATTGTAAATCTCTGTATATATTTCATGAGTCAGACACAGATGCCCACAGACTCAGTATGGATTAGACTATAATATAAAAAGTTGAAAAAGGGTACAGTATCACAAGATACAAGGTATATATAGTATAGTTTAAACATTCTAAATCTTCGTATATATTTCAGGAGGCAGACACAGACGCTCTCAGGTCCAGTATGGATTCGACAAGAATATAGAAAGTTGAGAAAGGGTACAGTAACACCAGATACCAGGTATATATAGTATAGTTTAAACATTCTAAATCTCCAAATGTATTTCAGTAAGCAGACGCAGACACTCTCAGGCTCAGTATGGATTATACCACAATATAAAAAACAGTAAAAGGGTAATGGATCAGAAGCGTACAGCTGTATACAGTGTAGGGGTCATTGTAAATCTCTGTATACATTTTCAGAGTCAGAAACAGACTCTCACTGGCTCTGTATGCATTAGACCAGAATATAAAAAGCAGTATATCACAAGCGTACAGCTATGTAGAGTGTTGTAGTGTTGTGGTAATTGTAAATCTCCAAATAAATTTCCGGAGTAACAGACAGATTTTCACAGGCTGAGTATGGATTGCACCAGAATCTAAATAGCAAAAAAGGGTTCTGTATCAGAAGTGTACCGCTGTATACAGTGTTGGGCTAAATTTAAATCTCGGTATATATTTCTGGAGTCACCCTCAGACGCTCACTCAGTCTAGATTTGACCATAATACAAAATGTTTAAAAAAGGTACTGGATAACAAGATAACAAGTATATATATTGTAGGGTACAATTTAAATCTCCGTATATATTTCCGTTGTCACCATCAGACGCTCACCCAGTATGGATTTTACCGTAATACAAAATGTCTAACAAAGGTACTGTATCACAAGGTAGGAGGTGTATATAGTATAGGGTAAAATTTTTATCTCCATATATATTGAAGGAGTAAACCACACACGCTCACTCAGTATGGATTATACCGTACTAAAAAATTTAGAACTAAGGAACTGTATCAGCAGATACCAGGTGTATATAGTATAAGTGAAAATGTAAATCTCACTATATATTTCCAGAGTCTCATACAGATTGTCAGCATGTATTTCTCCGTGATACCAGCCGGTACATGGTAGTGTGTGAGGAGCGTACAGCTCTATACGGTGTTGGAAATAATGAACGTTCGTTCATTGTGCAGAAAAACAGAATAAAAGTAGGAGTGCTGTGTAAAAAGCAGTCTGCACAGCAGTGTCCACACAGCAATACTGCTGTAAGGCAGGCTAATAATCAACACTGCTGCACACAAGAAAATCCTCCCTGTCACTGGCAGGCAGCCTAATAACTAGCGCTGCTGCACACAAGAAAATCCTTCTCTGTCACTGCACAATAACTGTACACAATTGCGTTCAACACAAGCACATAAGAACTTCTGTTTACAGGCCTAAGTGTCTCTCAAATGATAAACAGCGTCAGCATCCTCTCCCTACTGTAAAGATGGGCAGAAGAAAAATGGCGGTCGGCGGTGAGAGCTTTTATACACACTCCGTATTGTGGTGTATTGACCACTGTGTCCGCTAGGGGGAGCTGTGTGGGTGACCCAGGACAGGCGTATAAGCATTTCTAGTGTACTGATAGGAGTAGGATGCTGAATGATCGTAATGTATCTCAAGGTGGGTGGCCTTGGGATGAAGGCTTGATTATGTGCTGATCAGCAGAGCTGATCTTTCGTGCCAATGTGTTAGGGAGAGCTACCTACAAATCCACCCAGGGGTGTGTTTAAGAACACCATAGTAAAGTGTATATGAGTGTGTGTGAAGGACCTGTGATGAGGTCATAGCCATGTGACCCGGTGGGCGTGGCTACGGACCATATAAGGTGGCCAGGGTAAGTCACATGGAGTGAATGCTTGGACCCTGTTGGTCCATTGTGGAAGGTCCCGCTGGGAGATGGGGCTTCCTGCCTGACAGCACGTGAATGCTGTGTGTAATGGCTGCCAGTATCTGAGAGTCTGGAGTCTGAAGCAACTATGAGGTAACCCTGACACGGGGTGAGATATCTGTGAGGCTGAAGAGCCTGAGTACCGGACATTGCGTAACCTGTGTGACCACAGGGATAACAGAGGGAAGCTCTGTCATGAACGCTATGCTGATTATATGAACTTTATGTTGCTGTTGTGGGTTTATGATGCCTGAATAAACCGCATGGATTGTTATTGTTTAATGGAAAACCCGTGCCGGACGTGATTATTTGGCTGCCAAGCGAGTGTCCCCAACCTTGAATGACAGTGCTACCTTACAATTGGTGGAGAATGCTATGGGCAGTGTTGTAGCCTTGTTGCTAGGAGCAACGGAAGAGGACTGCAAAATTCGGTTGCTAAGGGCAACGGTTTAGAAAGCACAGGGTGCAGGGCTTGAGCCAGGAGGGCTGAGCTGAGCTGAGCCAGGGGGGCTGATGGTCTTGAAAACCGTATGATATGCTGACCAGGGTCAGTGGAAAAGACTTATAGGACGCCTCTGCTATAGAAGGATCCGAGAACCTGCGCGGCCGGCAGGTGACGGTCGTGAAAACCATGTGATGTGCTGACCAGGGTCAGAGAAAGAGACTGTGGATTGTGATAGGGTGCCTCTGTGGATATGAGGTACCCGAGGACCTGTGTGGCCGACACAGGTAACGGACAGGTGTTCATGTTGTACTGACCTGGGTCAGTGAGAAAGACTGTGTACCTGGAGGGTTCAGTGAGCAAGGTCCTGGAGGGTCAGTGTTGGGAGGTTCTGGGAGAAGAATCGGATCCCTGGAGCACGTGGTATGACCTTGGACCTGGTGAGGCGTAAGTGTTGGACAGTCTCAGGCGGAGACGGATGTCCTGAATAGCACCCGCCAAGCCCCTGGACCTGGTGAGGCCGGTGTGTTGGGAAACCCTGGGAGGAGGGTCGGCTCCCTGAATAGCACCTGGTGCCCCCTGTGTGTTGGACGGTCTCAGGAGAGGAGATGGACATCCTGAAGAGCACACAGACAGGACACGTGAGTTTTGTGTTGCATGTGTTTTTTTTCTTTTCCCTTTCAAGTCAGCCTGCGGTGGTTCAGTGGGGTCAAGAAGGTGACAAGCGGCTTGCTGTAACTCAGCGGGGTTACGAAGGGGACACACAGCTTTCTGTAACTCGGCTGGGTTACGAAGGTGACACCAGCAGCTGAATGTGAACGACAGCCGGAGGAGTCGGAGATCGGTGACAGCAGGAGCTGTGGTGGTGCCAGCAAGGACTAGTGTGGTATCGTAAAAGAGACATAAACTCTGTTGGGTAAACTGTGGTCTAAGAAGACCTGTAGAACGGACATGGGAAAATCCCGAAAGGGGGCGGTGGCCCAAATCGGGGTGGTAGCCCAAAAGGGGGTGGAGTCCCAGAAGGGGCATTGGTCCAAATCGGGGTGGTAGCCCAAAAGGGGGTGGAGTCCCAGAGGGGGCAGTGACCCAAATCGGGGTGGTCCAGAAAGGGGCCGGATTGACCCAAAAAGGGGTGGTAACCCAAAAAGGGGTGGAGTCCCAGAGGGAGGCGGTGGCCCAAATTGGGATGGTGGTCCAGAAAGGGGCCGAGTTTGCAAAAGGGTCAGCACTGGGTACCTCAGTGGACATGTCTGGGGAACCGCAGTGTGTATGTCTTTTGAGGAGTGCGGCATGTATTTTCCAGATAACGACGGGCCACAGGTGTGTACCGTGATGCTGCACTGGGAAGGAGTCTCTGGTAGGCTGGACTCAAAGAGTCACGTGAGTCTGACAAAAACTCCTCTCATTTTATCTCTGATCGAGAAAAACGTCAGGGTTCGCTGCGACCATGGGGTCATTATGAACTATACGGTGGACAGACTCATGATTGAGATGAAAAAGGGGGTTGAGTGCCAAGGTGGTAGTATGGCACCAAACTTAGTGCATCCCTTTGAGAGGGGCCAGGACTTTGTCATGTTTGATGATGTATGGCAGGGGGATGGAGACGTTTCTAATGTTGGGCAGCAGACACTGAGACGGTGACGCCTCCTAAAATGGACAGGTCAGTGATAGAACTGACCGGAAGAAGGGGTACGTCTTCCCAACGGACGGACCTGACGTCTTGTGACAGGACTGACGTTGACCTGATTGATAAGACGGCTGAAGTATTCACACGGTTAGTGGGTAACTGGAAGTTTTACTCAGCAGATCGGGGTGACTTAGACTCTGGGGGTGACTGTGGCTCTGAGAGAGAAAGGGAGAACAGACTAGAAGAGCTAGAGAAGGAAGTCGCCGAGCTCAAAGGTCACCTGGTATCGTGGCAAGGTCTGAATAAAGGCCCCTTTACATTTTACGATGCACCAGTGATCCGACCACTATACGACCCAGTCAGGATCGCTGGTGCATCGCTAAATGGTCACTAGTGAGCTGCCAAACAGGCAGATCTCACTAGTGATGTAGCGACGCAGCAGCGGTCGTTACTTACCTTTCACACGCAGCGATGCTGATATCCTCCCTCCCGCGTCCACACGTCGCTCGTCGGCGAGAGCAGGAAGCGCCCGATGAGAAATGGACCTGGCCAATCTCACGCTATCAGCGACAGACAGCGGGGGAGCCGGTTGGAGGTAAGTATCACACATAGTGATATCGCTAGCAATATCACTGCTGCGTCACAAAATCGGTGACGCGTTAGTGATATCGCTAGCGATATAGCTATGTGTAAAACCCCCTTTAGTCCCTCAGAGAAGAAGTAGGAGTACTAACAGAAACTGTAAAAGGTCTTCTGCGGGAGAAAAAGTGGGAGGAAGGCTTACAGCGCCCAGGCCCGAGTGATGAACATAGTGAAGACAAGAAGAAACTGGAGAGTATGGAAGCAGAGATGATCCATATGCAGGAGAAGCTTGCAGCTGCAGAGTGTGCTAAAAGGCAAGGACAGCAGGAAAGAGATGAACTGGCTGATGTCATTGCCAACAACAGTGGTAAAGATGCTCTGGCTTTGGAAGAAAAGAGGCATCTAGTGTCTCACTTTGCACACCTTGAAGAAGAATTGGAGGAAGAACAAGGCAACGTTGAATTAGCCAATGACAGGCTGAGAAAGGCCACACTTTAGGTTGACCAGATGAATGCTGATCTGAATGCAGGACGTAGTAATGCTCAGATGAACGAGAATGCCCGTCAGCAATTAGATCGCCAGAATAAGGAGTTAAAAGCAAAGATTGCACAACTGGAGGAACAGCTTGATGCGGTAACTAATGAGCGACAATCTGCAAGCAAACAACTACGTCGTACCGAGAAAAAACTGAAGGATGTACTAATGCAAATGGATGATGAAAGGCGTAATTCTGAGCAGTACAAAGGCCTGGCGGAGGGAAATAATGTTCAGCTGAAACAGCTGAAGCGCCAGGTGGAAGAAGGCAGAGAAAGAGGCTCAACGTGCCAATACGTTGTACCGTAGATTACAGCGTGAACTGGAGGATGCTACAGAGACAACAGATGCAATGAACCGTGAGGTTAATGTACTGAAAAGCAAATTTAGACGTGGTGATGTACCATTTGTTATAAGATGCATAGATAGAAAAGGAGTTGACGGAGAGCACTGTTGGAGTGTGGTGACTAAACAGTGTCTGATGACGCAGACAGACTGTGAATGGAGGGCCAAAGATCAAGGCTGATATTCTGACCGCTGGGGGTGGAGGAGGCCTAATGTAGGGAGGAGGCCGTATGACAGACGGAGATGGTTCTCTCGACCTGTGGGGCAAGGTGTAATGAGTGTCCGGTCGCAAGATCCCGGGGTAATGTTGTGTGCTCAACCCCACAAGTTTGAACACAGGGGGGAGGTATGTGGTGTAGTGACCACTGTGTCAGCTAGGGGGCTCTGTGTGGGTGTGCCAGGACAGGCGTATAAGCATTTCCAGTGTCCTGATAGGAGTAGGATGCTGAATGATCGTAATGTATCTCAAGGTGGGAGGCCTTGGGATGAAGGCTTGATTATGTGCTGGTCAGCAGAGCTGATCTTTCGTGCCAATGTGTTACGGAGAGCTACCTGCAAATCCACCCAGGGGTGTGTTTAAGAACACCATAGTAAAGTTTATATGAGTGTGTGTGAAGGACCTGTGATGAGGTCATAGCCATATGACCCAGTGGGCATGGCTACGGACCATATAAGGTGGCCAGGGTAAGTCACATGGAGTGAATGCTTGGATCCTGTTGGTCCATTGTGGAAGGTTCCGCTGGGAGATGGGGCTTCCTGCCTGACAGCACGTGAATGCTGTGTGTAATGGCTGCCAGTATCTGAGAGTTCCCAGGGGAGGGAATGAACATCTGGAGTCTGAAGCAACTATGAGGTAACCCTGACACGGGGTGAGATATCTGTGAGGCTGAAGAGCCTGAGTACTGGACATTGCGCAACCTGTGTGACCACAGGGATAACAGAGGGAAGCTCTGTCATGAACGATTATATGAACTTTATGTTGCTGCTGTGGGTTTATGATGCCTGAATAAACCGCATGGATTGTTATTGTTTTATGGAAAACCCGTGCAGGACGTGATTATTTGGCTGCCAAGCGAGTGTCCCCAACCTTGAATGACAGCGCTACCTTACAGTATATACAGGGGTTGGACAAAATAATGCAAACACCTAACATTTTGGCATCATAATCTTCAAACATGTTATAAACATGCAAACCGTAACATATGGTAATGTTTTGTAGTTGATTATTTGTGTTATGTGATATGTGTATGTAAATTAACTGTTTGTTTTGCATAATTGTAAGAACATTGTACACTGCCCCTATTGGTAAAACAATCAGTAGATTTGGTTTCCAGTACCATCTCTATGCTGATGACACCCAATTATATGCTTCTTCTCCTGACATCACGCCAGCCTTTCTAGAAAACACCGGCGATTGTCTAAACGCTGTGACTAGCATCATGTCCTCACTATACCTGAAACTGAACCTGTCAAAGACTGAACTCCTTGTGTTTCCTCCCTCTACTAATGTACCTATACCCCACATTGCCATTTCTGTGTGTGGTTCCACTATTACTCCCCAGCAACATGCCCGCTGTCTTGGGGTCACACTTGATTCCGAGTTTTCCTTTGCCCCCCACATTCGATCACTGGCTCGCTCTTGGATCTGCACCTCAAAAACATTTCTAGAATTCGACCTATTCTTACTTTTGACTCTGCAAAAACTCTTACTGTTTCTCTTATTCATTCTCGTCTCGACTATTGTAACTCTCTTCTAATCGGTCTCCCTCTTACCAAACTCTCCCCTCTCCAATCTGTCTTGAATGTTGCAGCCAGGATCATATTCCTCACCAATCATTACACCGATGCCTCTACCTTGTGCCAGTCATTACACTGGCTACCCATCCACTCCAGAATTCAGTATAAGCTTATTACCCTCACCAACAAAGCCCTCCATGGCTCAGCACCACTCTACATCTCCTCCCTTGTTTCAGTATACCACCCTACCAGCGCCCTCCGTTCTGCTGATGACCTGAGTTTAGCATCATCAATAATCAGAACCTCCCACTCCCGTCTCCAAGACTTTACACGTGCTGCACCAATTGAATGCACTTCCCAGGTCAATACGATTAGTCCCCAATCCCCAGAATTTTAAGCGTGCCCTGAAAATGCATTTATTCAGACTGGCCTATCGTCTCAACACATTAACCTAATCTATCCCTGTGTGGCACAGCCAAAAGTTTTACCATAACCAGGTTCCCCGCATCATGTTCCCACATGCTTTATGCATCCATTAGCCCTCTGTGTCTGTAATGTTACACACTTAACATTATGGCTGGTCCATACAATCAGGGCAACTGTTACCACCTATCTTTCGTGTCTACCTCTTTCCTCATAGACTGTAAGCTTGCGAGCAGGGCCCTCATTCCTCTTGGTATTTGTTATAATCTATGTGATTATTGTTATGCTGTAATGTCTATTGTCTGTACAACTCCCCTCTGAAATGTAAAGTGCTTCGGAATATGTCTATAGAAATAAAATTTATTATTATTATTATAACATTGAGGAAAACCTGATACCAATGGCAGACCTCTCTGATTTTCAAAGAGGCCAAATTGTTGATGCTCATATGGCAGGCGCTAGTGTAACAGAAAGTGCCCGTATGCTTGGCGTGTCAAGAGGTACTGTCTCCAAAGTAATCACTGCGTTTGAAAGAGAAGGAAAAACGCCCGCAGCAAAGCACAGGTCCGGCCGAAAGTCTAAGTTGACTGAGAGAGACTGTCGTACTGTAAAGCAAATTATGAGAGAGGATCGCAAGACCACGGCTCCAAAAATCAATGCTGAGCTCAATGAACACCTACACAACACAGTTTCCACGAAAAATGTTCGTCAGGAGCTGCACAAATCTGAATTCCACGGAAGAGCTACAATTCTAAAAATGCTGCTATGACAAATGTTTCCAAGCATTTAGAGTGGTGTAGAAACCTCCAGAATAGGTCCCTCAAGCAGTGGAAACGTGATATTCTCAGACGAATCATTGTTGACCCTATTTCCGATCTCCGGCCGAGTGTACGTTTGGAGACAGCCAAAAGAAGCATTCCATCCAGACTGCCTTCTCCCAACCGTAAAACATGGCGGAGGTTCTGTGATGATCTGGGGTGCTATTTCGTGGAGATCCGCCGGGCCAATGATATCCCTTCATGGAAGAATTAAGAGCCGTGATTATTTAGGCATTTTGGGCAACCAAGTGCATCCTATGTTTCAAGCACTATTCCCGGAGGGGAACGCCATCTTTGAGGATGGTAATGCACCAATTCATACAGCTAGAATCGTTAATGCATGGCACGAGGAACATGGTAATGAAGTTGAGCATCTCATCTGTCCCCCACAATCCCCAGACCACAACATTATTGAGCATTTATGGCCGATTTTAGAGATTCAAGTTAGACGTCAATTTCCGCCACCATCGTCACTCAAAGAACTGGAGGGTGTTTTAACTGAAGAACAGGCTACAATTCCTTTGGAAACAATTCACACCTTGTATGAATCCATACCTCGGATAATTGAGGCTGTAATCGCCGCAAAAGTTGGACCTACACCATATTAACCTAACTTTTGTTGATGTTTCCAGGTGTTTCCATTATTTTGTCCAACCACCGGATTTCAGGAGTCACCCTCAGACGCTCACTCAGTCAGTATGGATTTAACCGTACTCAAAAATGTTGAAAAAAGGTACTGTATCAGCAGATACCAGGTGTATCCAGTCCAGGGGTAATTGTAAATCTCCGTCTATATTTCCGGAGTCAGACAAAGACACTCACAGGCTCAGTATGGATTAGACAAGAATATAAAAAGTCCAAAAAGGGTAATGTATTACAAGCGTACAGCTGCATACAGTGTTGGTGTCATTTTAATTCTCCTCATAGTCTACCAGAGTCAGACACAAACTCTCACAGGCTCAGTATGGATTACACCAGAATATAAAAAGTAGAAAAAGGGAAATGTATTCAAAGCGTACACCAGTATACAGTGTTGGGGTACTTTTAAATCTTCGTATATATTTCATTGTCAGTAAGCCAGTCCAGTCTCTACGCTACAGGAAAGTAGATGGATACAAGTGCAGACAGAAAGTGGAGTGATTGCAGAAATTTTTGAAATTACTAATCACGGGAAAACCTCCCAGGAGAATTTGCAGAGGCGATGCTGACCCTCAATTAATTTGTCTGTGGAGACTGTGAAAACGGTTCTTTGTGAAGAAAGGGTTGCTGTATCGCAGTAGCGTGGATCCCATCACCGTTACTCGTCTCCATCAAATTGTGATCACAGGGAGAGATGTACACATGGTCCTCACTGCCTATCATGATCTGTCTGTTCACTTTGGAGTGCAAAAGACAGAAGCCACAGGCCGTAGGCGATTCTATTGGATTGGCATGAGAGGAGACATTGAAAAATGGTGGCAGGAATGTCACACATCTGTGACTAGGAAAACTGTGAAAGCTGATCATAAAGCACCACTGCATCCGATTGTGAGTCGATGTCCATTACAAATGGTAGCCATTGATCATCTGAAGGTAGAGCCCAGCAGGACAGGCCATAGCTATGTCTTAACCATCATCGATCAGTTCACCAAATTTGTAATGCCCTCCCTGTGAAGGATTTAACTGCCCAGACTACACAGCGGTGGAGCAGAGAGAGGTAAGTATTGCAAATGTTGGGGCCCTGAGCAAGCAGGGGGGCCCACTCGTGGGCAGCGGCACTGGCACAGGGCCCCTCATAGTACGCCGGTGTGTCTGATGGCAAGTGGGCCCCCCACCGTCAGAGACACTTTATTGTACTATAAGGGGCCCTGTGCCAGTACTGTCGCCCAAGAGTGGGCCCACCCACCTGTTCAGGGCAACGGTACTTGCCCAGGTGCGCCAGGTGGTGACCCCGGCCCTGGGGGGGCAGCCCAGTTAGGGAGGTTGAAAAAATGGCATATGTTGATGTGTAGGCTGGACATTCAGCAGCTGCAAATGGAGGAAGTGGAGAAGTCCGAGGAAGAGGAGGACAAAAGCGAGCCAATTTTCTTGCAACCTATGTGTCATCGGGGGAAGGTGGGACAAAATCCTTTGAAACCTATGCATGGTTCATTTTAATGAAGGTTAGATCATCAACATTTTGGGTCGACAGACGGGTCCTTTTTTCTGTCAGGATTGATCCAGCAGCACTGAAGACTTTCAGATAGCACACTAGCAGCAGGGCAAGCGAGCTCCTGTAAGGCATATTGTGCCAATTCAGGCCAGGTGTCCAGTTTACAGGCCCAATAGTCAAAGGGGAATGACTTGTGAGGGAGAACATCAATATGGGAGGAGAAGTAGTTTGTAACCATAGTTGACAACTGCTGTCTCCTGCCACTTGCAATCGATTCAGTATTACCAGTCGTGTGAGCGGTACTTGAGAAATCAGTCCACAACATGGTCATGAAACCCCTGTCTCCAAGGCCACTTCGGCTATATGCACCACGAACACCTCTTCCATTTTTCCCTCTACGGCTCGTGGGAGAACCAGCACCACTGCTGTGTGCTGGGAATGCCTCCAACAAACGGTTTACCAGAGTTAATTGTTTGTTAGCCAAAATTATCTCTAGGTTCTCCTGTGGCATGATGTTCTGTAATTTGCCTTTATAGCGTGGATCGAGGATGCTGGCCAACCAGTAGTCATCATCCTTCATCATTTTGGCAATGCAGGGGTCCCTTTTTAGGATCCGCAAGAAATAATCACACATGTGGGCCAATGTTCCAGGTGTCAATGATGCACTGCCAGTGGTGGGTGGAGGAGCACTTTCTGGCAAATCCACATCCCTCCAGTCACGCACAAGCCCTGGACCTGACCTTGGCACGCCAATATTTTCTCTTGCCCCCTGAGAAGCATCCTCCTCCCCAAAATAATCATCCCCCTCATCCTCCTCCTCTTCCTCTTCTTCCTCCACCTCGTCCAGGTCAGTTGCCCTCGCTGACAATGGCTGACTGTCATCAAGGCTTCCCTCCTCCTCTTGCTCCACCCCTGCTGCAGACGCCTGATCCTTAATGTGTGTCAAAGTTTGCATGAGAAGACGCATAAGTGGGATGCTCATGCTTATGATGGCGTCGTCTGCACTTACCAGCCGTGTGCATTCCTCAAAACACTGAAGGACTTTACAGAGGTTTTTCAGCTTTGACCACTGCACACCCGACAACTCCATGTCTGCCCTCAAACTGCTTGGCCGTATATCCTCCCACAAATGCATTACAGCCTGCCTCTGTTCGCACAGCCTTTCAACCATGTGCATGGTGGAGTTCCACCTTGTTGCAACGTCTACGATTAGGCGGTGCTTGGGGAGGTGGAACGATCGCTGCAGCTTCGGCATATGACAGGGGTCTATGGGTTAGCAACAGATGTGCGAGCACAGTCATCACACCTTATGGAGCAGGGCTGTTAACTCCGGATAATTATTTAGGAAGCACTGCACCACCAGATTCAAGGTGTGAGCCAGGCAAGGTATGTGTCTGAGTTTTGCAAGGGCTATGGCTGCCACAAAATTCGGGCTGTTATCACTGACTACCTTGCCTGGCTCAAGATGTAGAATGCCCAGCCATGACTCTGTTTGTCGCTGCAAGTAGTCGGCCAGTACCTCCGCGGTGTGTCTGTTGTCGCCCAAAGACATCATCTTTAAAAGCGCCTGCTGCTGCTTACCACTAGCTCTTCGATTGTGGAACACCTCGTGTACAACACTGGCAGCTGTGGATGGAGTGCTCGTGCGACTGCGCTCTGTCGACGAGCTTTCGCTTCTGGAGGAGGTGGAGGAGGTGGAGTGTCGAACGCCTACAGCCAACTGTTTCCTATACAGTGGACTAGGCAGCACTGTTCCACCACCGCTGTCCCCTGTGGAGCCTGCATCCTTCACATTAACCCAGTGCGCAGTGATGGACACGTAACGGCCCTGGCCATGCCTACTGGCCCATGCATCCGTTGTGAGGTGCACCTTTCCACTCACTGATTATTTGAGTGCATGGACAATGCGGTCTTTCACATGCAGGTGAAGCAATATACTAAAGGAACAGAAAAGCGCAATAGGGTCTTATCCGAGTTAATATTAAAAGATTAAAAGAAATTCACTCACCTATTTGTAGGAGAGATCAAGCACATAGGATTCGTGGTCAGCTGCTGCACGTCAAAAGGTCAAACTGAGTGACCGCTGATACATCAATTCTTATGGAAATAATTTATGGACTTCCATGCGCTGCTTGACAAAATTCTGAATCCCACTTACGGTGAAAGATTAATCATTTATCCCCAACGCGTTTCGAAGTAAGGACTACTTCTTCCTCAAGGGATGACAAACATCATTGATGTTTGTCATCCCCTGAGGAAGAAGTAGTCCTTACTTCGAAACGCGTTGTCTTTCACCGTAAGTGGGATTCTGTATTTTGTCAAGAAGCGCATGGAAGTCCATAAATTATTTCCATAAGAATTGACAAGCAGGTGAAGGGCAGGGATGGCTTTTTGAGAAAAAAAGTGCCGACTGGGTGGGTCATAGCGTGGGACAGCATAGGCCATGAGCTCTCGGAACGCTTCGCTTTCAACCAAACGGAAGGGCATCATCTTTAATGAGATCAGTTTGGCAATGTAGGAGTTCAAAGCCAGTGTATGCGGATGAGAGGATGAGTACTTTCTTGTCCTACTCAGAGTGTCTGGTAGGGTGAGCTGGACTTGAGAGCTGCATATGGGGGAACTAGCGGTGGACCTGACGGACTGAGAGGGGGTTGGTGATGGTGATGGTGGTGGTGGTGATGGCCTAGGTTCAGTCTTTCGTTGCAAAAACATTGTGATTCCCTGACTGCTTTGGCCTTGCGATGACACCTCAACATTTCTTGCTGGTGGTGTGCTTACCGGTGGGCTTTCAGTGGGGGAAGCGATGGAGCATTGCTGGCTACCTTCAGTCGGAGCAGGTGCACATGTGCTACCTGAGGTTTTGTAGTCCATCCACGCTTGCAAGTACATGGTGGTTAAATGTCTAAGCATGCAACTGGTATTCAAATTTTTTTTTACCTTGGCTAAAGGTCCTTCCGCACTTCTTACAGTTCTTACAGATAACCTTTGCCTCATCAATAGGATTATGGTCAAAAAAGTGCCACACTGCACACTTCCTACTATGGTATACATTTTCAGGGCTTGCACGCTATGCTAATTTGACCATCTGGCCAAGCTGTCCTGCAACTCTTGTTTTTTTTAACAGGTTTTTGTACAGCTACGGTCCTGCCACATAACCGCTGCTGCGATGTCGATGCCTGCTGCGGATCCTTCTCCTCTTCTGAGCTATTGCCAGTGGCACCCTCTTCCCCCAATGGATGCCAATTCGGGTCAACAACTGGGTCATCCATCACCTCCTCTTCAATTTCATCTGCACCTTCCTCTGTGTCACCGTGTAAGGTGGTATAGTATGCGGGAAGGGGCACCTGAGTTTCATCAGGGTCTAATTCTGGCTCAGTAGACTGCGAGGGAAATGTATTGCTCTGGGTCAATGTACCAGCAGAATCATCTAGCAGTGGCTGTGCATCAGTGCACTCCATGTCAGATTCATCTTGGACTGGGGAATTCAGGATTTGACTTGATAACCCAGGCATGGTATGTGAAAAGAGCTCAATGGAGTAATCTGAAGTGTGGGCTGCCGCATCCTTCACTTTTGGTGGGGGTGAAGGACACAAGGAAAGGTGTTGTTCCTGACCAAAAGCCTGTAGGAACAAAAATAGCGCAATAGGGTCTTATCCGGGTTAATATTAAAAGAATAAAAGAAATTCACTCACCTATTTGTAGGAGAGATCAAGCACATGAGATTCATAGTCAGCTGCTGCACGTTCAAAGGTCAACCAAGTGACTGCTGATACATAATTCTTATGGAACTAATTTGTGGACTTCCATGCGCTGCTCGACAAAATACAGAATCCCAATTATGGTGAAAGATTTATCATTTATTCCCAACGCGTTTCGAAGTAAGGACTGCTTCTTCCTCAGGGGATGACAAGCGCATGGAAGTCCACAAATTAGTTCCATAAGAATTGATGACCAAAAGCCTGCACTGACGACTCAGTGCTTGCAGTTTTTGAAAGTTCAGAAGAGGAGGCAATGGAGCTGGAGGCTGTTTCGGCAATGTAAGCCAAAACCTGTTCCTGATGCTCCGGCTTTAAAAGCGGTTTACCTACTCCCAGAAGAGGGAACCTTAAAGGCCTTCTTGTGCCAGATGATGACGCAGACTCAACACCTCCTGCCTTAGCTGCTATTGTGCTTTTGGCATAACCAGCAGATGCACCACCACCACCATCAGTACCAGCTGTGCCCCCCCACCCACATACGCGGCCTCTTCCACTATACTTTCTCATGTTTTGGAAATTGTACCAAAAATACCAGCAGAGATATGGTACCGTATAAGGAGCGTACAGCTGTATAAGGTGTATGGAAAAATTTAAATCTCCTTATTTATTTCCTTAGTCACAGACGCTCTCCCAGTATGTATTTGACCGTAATCCAACAAGCAGATATACGGTACTGTATCAGAAGTGTACAGCTGTATACATTTTTGGGGAAAATGTCAATCTCCGTATATTTGTTTCCGGAGTCACACACAGATACATACAACCAGCAGATATACGGTACTGTATCAGAAGCGGACAGCTTTATGCGGTGTATGTATGGAAAAATTAAAATCTCAGGTTTTTTTACAGAGTAACACACAGATAGCATGTATTTGTCCGTGATACCAGCCAGTACATGGTAGTGTGTGAGGAGCGTACAGCTCTATACGGTGTATATATGGAAAAATGAAAATCTACGTCTATTTTTCTCTGTAGTCACACACAGACGCTGTCTCAATATGGATTTTACCGTAATGTAAACAGCAGATATACGGTACAGTATGAGAAGCGGACAGCTCTCTACGGTGTATGTATGGAAAAATGGAAATGTCCGATAATGTATTTCTGGAGTCTCACACACGCTGTCTCTATATAGATGTGACAGCAATCCAAACAGCAGATATACGATACTGTTTGAGAAGCGGACAGCTCTATATGGTGTATGGAAAAATGGAAATGTCCATATATGTATTTACGGACTCACACACACACGCTGTCTCTGTATAGATTTGACCACAATCCGAACAGCAGATATACGATACTGTTTGAGAAGCGGACAGCTCTATACGGTGTATGGAAAAATGGAAATGGCCGTATATGTATTTCTGGAGTCTCACACACGCTGTCTCTGTATAGATGTGACAGTAATCCAAACATCAGATATATGATACTGTTTGAGAAGCGGATAGCTCTAAACGGTATATGGAAAAATGGAGATGTCCGTATATGTATTTCCGGAGTCTCACACACATGCTGTCTCTGTATAGATGTGACCGTAATCCGAAGAGCAGATATACGATACTGTTTGAGAAGCGGACAGCTCTATATGGTGTATGGAAAAATGGAAATGTCCGTATATATATTTACGGACTCACACACATACGCTGTCTCTGTATAGATTTGACCGTATTCCGAACAGCAGATATACGATACTGTTTGAGAAGCGGACAGCTCTATATGGTGTATGGGAAAATGGAAATGTCCGTGTATGTATTTCCGGAGTCTCACAAACACGCTGTCTCTGTATAGATGTGACAGTAATCCTAACAGCAGATATATGATACTGTTTGAGCAGCAGACAGCTCTATACGGTGTATATATAGAAAATTTTAAATCTCCGTCTATTTTTTTCCGGAGTCACACACACACGCTGTCTCTGTATACATGTGACCGTAATCCAAACAGCACATATACGATACTGTTTGAGAAGCGGACAGCTCTATACGGTATATGTATGGAAAATTTTAAATCTCCGTCTATTTTTTTCCGGAGTTACACACACACGCTGTCTCTGTATAGATTTGACCATAATCCAAACAGCAGATATACGATACTGTTTGAGAAGCGGACAGCTCTATACTGTGTATGTATGGAAAATTTTAAATCTCCGTCTATTTTTTTCCGGAGTTACACACACACGCTGTCTCTGTATAGATTTGACCATAATCCAAACAGCAGATATACGATACTGTTTGAGAAGCGGACAGCTCTATACTGTGTATGTATGGAAAATTTTAAATCTCTGTCTATTTTTTTTCCGGAGTCACACACACGCTGTCTCTGTATAGACTTGACCGT
The DNA here is from genome assembly GCF_039654945.1 of Dendrobates tinctorius. Lineage (NCBI taxonomy): Eukaryota > Metazoa > Chordata > Amphibia > Anura > Dendrobatidae > Dendrobates > Dendrobates tinctorius. The sequence continues at coordinate 34,368,754 of NW_027361711.1, forward strand.
AATCCAAACAGCAGATATACGATACTGTTTGAGAAGCAGACAGCTCTATACGGTGTATGTATGGAAAAATGTAAATCTCAGTCTATTTTTTTAATGAAGTCACACACATATAGCACGTATTTGTCTGTGATACCAGCTGGTACACGGTAGTGTGTGACGAGTGTGCACCTCTATACGATGTGTGAAAAAAGGAACGCTCGGTAACTGTGCAGAAAAAAGAATAAAAGTATTTTTGCTTTGAAAAAAGCAGTCTGCACAGCAGTGTGCACACAGCAATGCAGCTATCAAGTAGCTTTATAAGGCAGCCTAATAACCACCAGCGCTGCTGCACACAAAAAAATCTTCCCCTGTCACTGCACACTAACTGTACAGTGAAAATTGTATCAGCAGAAGCACAGATTTTTTTTTCTTTCCTGCCTAAACATTCTACCTATTGAGAACGAGCAGCAGCAACCTCTCCCTATGCTTAGATCAGCAGAAGTAAGATGGCGGTCAGCATTCAGGACTTTTATAGCCACTGTGACGCCACACAATGCAAGCCAATCACTGCAATGCCCTTCTATAAGATGTTGGTGGCCGCTGCCCATGTCATCGCGTTGCCCACAGTGTGCATCCTTGCTCATTGGCAGAGAAAAGGCGCCTGAAAGCATTATGGGAAATGCGACTTTGGCGCTCGGGTCGGCGACCGCATGGCCGACCTCACTCTATGGTCGGGTTTCAATCTGCGAAACTCGACTTTAGCGAAAGTCGGCGACTTTTCAATTTGACCGACCCGTTTCACACAACTCTAGTAAATACCATAAAAAATGTGGCAAAAAGCAAGGTTTTTTCATCATACCACCAAATTAAAAGTGGAATGAAACACGATCAAAAACACAAATGTAAATAAAAATGATATAGATGAAAATTACATCTTGTCCTGCAAGCCACCATACAGCTCCATCAACGGAAAAATAAAAGCTATAGCTTTCGGGATATAGCGATGCATAAACAATTCTTTCTTTTTATGAAATTGCTTTTATTGTGTAAAAGTGGCAAAACATAAAAACAAGACAGAAATGTGGCATCACTTTAGTCACACTGACCCGAAGAATAAAGCTGCCTTATCATTTATACCTCACAAGGAACAGCGTAGAAAATAAAGCGAATTTTTGACCTGCTGTTATTTTTTTTGCTTCTGCCTCTCAAAGAATGAAGTCAGGCTCGGCTCACATCTATCCTGCACTCTGTGAGTGCTTTTTCCAGTATTTCATTGCAAATCTTTGAAATATGTGATTCAGATGCAATCCTTGATGGAAAATTCCCTATAATGAGACAGATGGAGGCACTGTAGACGTTGTCAGGCCTGTGATCCAGAGGTGTCCATCTTTGTAAGCGTGCATAAAAGCGTGGTCAGTTTTCTGCACCTCTAAAAAGAAGTACACCAATGAAGTGAGGCCAAACGTAGTCCAAATTTACGCTGCTGCCTCATTTTAGTAATTGTATCGATCAGTGGTGTCATCTAAATCACGACATTTGGAGATTTAAACGGAAACCTGGTATTCTTGCTCAGCGTAGAGCTCAGGATAAATGTAATGTAAAATGTACCCAACTCAATACACAAAAAAAAGTCCTCACTCAGGTCCGTCATCTGTTAATGGAAATATAGGGGGCTTCCACTATACTGGTAACACAAAGGCTCTGGAAAAGAGAAATGGCTCCCCCAAAAGAAATTCACCAAATTTTACAATCCCAAACCCAAATTTCCTCCTCCCTTCTGTACGTCACTGTGCCTAAACCACATCCAGTGACCACATGTTTGTCAGTATTGTAGCGATGATTGCCCGCTTCATTTACATGGTGCGTGTCTCCAGAAGCACGAGCTGGGCAAAATATATGGGCACTACAATGTACTGGGCATTACAACATACTGGACACTGCAAGGTACTGGGCACTAAAGCAGCAGATTTGTACTTTTCACTCATTAAATAGATTGCTGTTTGTTTATGGAAAACAAAATCATCAACTATACCTGTAGATAAATTCCCAAAGGGGTGCAATTTCCAAAATGTGGTAACTTGAGGGGTGATTCTGTTGTTTTGGAACTTATGGGCTCTGTGGATGGAGTCCACAAACTATTCTAGAAAAATCTGTAAGTTAAATAGTGCTCTCTCCCTTCCGAGTTTTGCAGTTTGGTAAAACAGTACTGGACAGACACATATGTGGTATTACCACATTCAGAAGAAATTATGTAAGAAATTTTTGTTCCATTTTTACTGATTTCCCCTTGTGAAAAGGTAAAATCTGGGGCTGAAATAAAATTTTTGTGTTAATGATATAATTATTTTTTCTTCACCGCCCAGTGGTATAAGGTTATGTGACACAATTGCGTTGTCAATTTGATCACTGCACTCTTAGATGAATTCATTAAGGAGTGTAGTTTGCAAAATGAGATCATATTTGGATGAGTTCTGCTTTCCTGCCACCTTAATGGCTCTGCCATTGTGACATGGCACCCGCAAACCATAACAGCATTAGGCCTCTTTCACACTTCTGTTTTTGACAATCAGTTAAGATCCGCCAATTTTGAAAAAAAACGGATCCGCCATTTTTCTTTGCGGATCTGTTTTTTTCCCCATTGACTTTCATTATTGGCAGATCCTGACTGATTGCCATCCGTTGCATCCGTTTTTTTGAGGATCCGCCACAATGTTAGTGTCCGTCAACATCCTCAAAGATTTCCAAACGGAGCTTGCAACGTTTTTTTGTCCGGCGGATCCTCCAGACACTGAATTAACCCCAAAATCTGTCTGGACAAAAAAAAATTCTCTCTCTCTCTCTCTCTCTCTCCCCTTCCCGGCCAGCGGTTCCTTTAAATTTCCTCATTTTCAGGATCCGTCTAAAAACGGATCCTGTGCCATCCATTCACATCAGTTGAGAACGGATCCGCTTGTCTGCCTTTTTGGCGGATTATAACTGATGCAAATAACTGAAGTGTGAAAGAGGCCTAATCTGCACTATAATAGGGTGCTCCTTCCCTTCTGAAGAATATTTAAAATTTAGAGTCCTCAGTGGTTGATACCTTTTAATGGCTAACTGAAAAAATGGTAACAAATTGGAAGCTTTCGAGACTACGCAGGTCTCTTCATCAGGCTAGACACTCTAGCTTGATGAAGAGACCTGCATAGTCTCGAAAGCTTGCAATTTGTTACCATCTTTTCAGTTAGCCATTAAAAGGTATCAACCACTGAGGACTCTCAATTCTAAATATTCTTCTATCTATTGGCTAACACGGTACAAAGATATATATCTTTCCTTCCCTTCTGAGCATTTTACTATGCTTCAAAAGTAGTTTTTGACCACATATGGAGCATTTACGTACTCAGAATAAATCCTGGTATCCTGGTATACATGACCCCTGCATCTTGATATACATGGCCATCATCCCCATCCTGGTATACATGGTCATCATCTCCATGCTGGTATACATGGCCATCATCCCATCCTTGTATACATGGTCCCTTCATCCCCTTCCTGTTATTCATGGTCCCCTCATCCCCATCCTGGTATACATGGCCATCATCCCATCCTGGAATACATGGCCACATTCCCATCCTGGTATACATGACCTCCCCCATCCTGGTATACATGGCCCCATCATGCTGCACACATAAAAAAATAAACAATTCTACTTACCTTCCCTCCGATCAGTGGCATCTTGTTCTGATGCCAGCAGCTGATTTCAGCATGTACCAGAGCATGATGAAACAGTGGGGGTTAAACTGGCAAAAAAATGATGAAATAACAGTTTATGAAAATTAGGCAAAGTTATCAAACAGTCAAGGCAGATAATGGTAATTAATGGGTATTCGTTAAATTTATCAGTCTGAAGAAATCTTTCTTGAAGGGTCGTCTTCTCCAATGTCGGCGCCATCAGCAGCGGCACTTGTAGTCGCGTGGAAGGCAGGGGGACACTGGGACTGACTGGGTCTCCCCTGCTCTGAGTCTATGCTTTCAAACTAACAGTCTCTTGTTAAGACTCTCTGCTGGAACAATACTCAGTCTCTTGTTAAGTCTCTCTGCCGGAATCAGGGGCTCTGACCTGTCACCGCGAGCACCGGGGCTGCGCTCACTGGTCTCCGTCTCTGCACGGTCAGGAGGACGTCTTCCCCTTATCAGTGGGAGCTTCGCTGCACTGTACTCACAGGCAGAATTCTGTATGTCTGCCCTGAGTGTGCTCTGTCTTTGTGTCCTCTGCCTGCACCCCTTCCTGTCCAGCACAACTTCATCTTCCCCACCGTTACTCACAGGCCCATGATGCAATCAGTCCAGGTCCAAAAGTCTTCCCCCTGGCAACCTTACTGCGCAGCTATATGGTTCTGGACACGGAGCGGAGGAGGTAACCCCTTTCTTGTTCTTCTTGTGCTTCACCCCCTTACACATGCAGAATGAGAGTCAACCTATTTATGTAGAAGGAGGCCAGGGCATACCAAGCCAGCTAAGCTCAGTGACGACTGCCCTGGATGACTCCTACAAATATATGATAAATTACCTTTCGCCTTAGGGAAAGCTGTTTTTTGGTTAGCACTGCAGCCCCCTGCATTGTCTTTTTCTAGAGCAAAGAATCCTGGTTTTGTGACGCAACAGCGATATCGCTAGCGATCTCGCTACATGTGGCACTTACCTCCGACTGGCCCCCCCACTGGATATCGCTGATCACGTGAGATTGTCCTGATCCATTTCTCATCGTTGGCTTCCAGCTGGCGCCGACGAGCGACGCATGGACGCGGGCGGAAGTCATCATCATCGCTGCGTGTGACAGGTGAGTAATGACCGCCGAGCATCGCTGCGTCGCTGGTGAGATCTGCCTGTTTGGCAGCTCACTAGCGACCATTTAGAGATGCACCAGAGATCCTGACCGGGTCGTATCGTTGTCGGGATCGCTGGTGCATCGCTAAATGTAACGGGACCTTAAGATGTTCATTTGCACTATTAGCCCATCATGGCAGGTACTGTCTTTATGAAAGAACCCCTTTAAGTAAATTGATTCAGTGTCATGGCACTGGTAAAATCTTACATGTATGGACTTCAGCCTCCATTTTTGATACATGAATATAAAGTCCATAAATGTTATTTTTCATTTACATGAAAAGTTCACACTGTCTCTGCTATACTAGGTAAAAAAAAGTGAAATAAATAACAGTCTTTCAATTTTTTTTTTGAAGGTTGAGCTAAGCCGTAATTCTTCAAAGATTCAGAGATCTAACCCATGATTGTCTCCTAATGGGCTTGATTGTCAATTATATTTTTATGATTAAGAAATAATGAAGCATGTAGCTCAATAAGCTATTATGTAAGCTGTGATTTCAAAGCTTGTATAATTTGCAAAAGTAGTATCGAGAATTGGAGAAAGGACAGCTAAAGCCTAATACCTGATTAATGAGCAACTTACAATACAGCAAAGAAGAAAGCAATTTATTTCATTATAACAACAAAAAAGGATTCCTGTGAATATAAATATATGCAATTCTAAGTTCAAAGTAAACGACTTTAACGCTTTGACCATAATTAGGTTATTTTCATCAGCTTCTATAGTCTGTGCGACAGCCTGCAGTTCTGTATTTCAGGCAGATTATCATTCAGAAGGTACCTTTGGACATACTTGGTCTTGCCATATATAACATCGTAAAGCTTTTTCCCTTAACTTTCTGCTTTCTGTGTTTCCTCATCTAAAGTTAAAAATGATTCTGAATCTTCCCAACACTTACATGCAGCACTGTTACATTTTACATGAAGTCCGTTTATGGCTATGGTGGCCTTGCGGTGATCTCCATGTTCCAGTTCTTTGTCTATATGTTGAGAAAGGGAATTTAGTAGGGGGTTATTGTATTTTTACTTTATGTTTATGATGCATGTAACTTCCCATGTTCCTGATACATATCACTGTCCTACAGAAAACAAGCAAGCAAAAAACCTTATATTTATTATTTATTTATTATGCTTTGCTTATATAGCGCTAACTTATTTTGCAGCGCTTTACATACATTCCATCAGGGTCAGCCGATGTTGAGTGGGAATACCATATCATATTCTAGGGTGCCAACTTCTGCAGCAAAGGTAGGGAACAGTGTTAGTGTTCATCTAAATCTCAGAAACATTATTGTACCATATTTTCAGTCATGTACATATACAGGGCAGCACGGTGGCTCAGTGGTTACCACTGCAGTCTTGCAGCACTGGGGTCTTAGGTTCAAATCCCACCAAGGAGATTGCATCTTCTCCCCATGTTTGCGTGGGTTTCCTACGGGTTCTCCGGTTTCCTCCCACGCTCCAAAGACTTACTGGTGGTGAATTTAGATTGTGAGCTCCATTATATGTAATGCCCTATGTAATGCCTGAAAATATGATACTTATCTTGTGCATCAAGGGTTACTCTGTATTAAATGAAGATGGATATTCCCATTGGCATAGGAGAGCCTTGGACCACTCACCACTGAGGCTCTGGTCTCAGTCTCGACACATTTCCCCTATTAATGTTTAGGAGACATAAATGAGTTTGGGCACAATCGACCATGGTGGCAGATGGGGATATTATTTGTCCTGGAACACATACATGCACCGTCCACACACCAGTTGCCAGAGCCTGAAAGTAAGAGAGAATCTGACATGACATCAGAGGAAGCCAAGAAATGTATGACCAGAAGAGAAGATATATCTTTGGACGAGATATTCAGATTTTGTATTAGTCTAATGAAGAGACCTGAGTAGTCTCGAAAGCTTGCAATGTGTTACCATCTTTTCAGTTAGCCATTAAAAGGTATCAACCACTGAGGACTCTCAATTCTATATATTTGACCAGAAGAGAGCATTTCAGTTTACAGAAGGATTGGGTAAAGCAAAGTATTTAGTGAAACGCTTATCTAAGGCAGTTCACATAAAAGGGACATATAATCTAGCCAACCTTTTTAAACCCCTTTAAACTCACAATTCTCAGATGACTCTACAAAGGTCCTGTACTATCATGTTTAGCCCATGCTTTAATAAGAAATTTACTTTATCAGATGATGTGCTGTACAGTATTAGCAACATCATGATTTACAAATATTTGGCCCATTAACTACACTCACTGCTTACTTGATTTATAATATGAGAGGGGAAGAGGACTTAAAGGGAACCTGTGAGCAGGATTGTGCACAGTAACTTACAGACAGCATCAGATCAGCACCATTATACTGATTAAAATGATACCTGGTGATGAAACCCGTCTTGTAGCTGTTGTTTAATCTATATTTGTAGTTATGAGTTAATGATATGCTCGTGCTCCGGGGCAGCCTGTGGGGACTTTATGTGGTGCTCTGCTTACATAGTCATCTGTATGGCTTATGACAGGTCACTGATCCCTCAATGACCTGCTTCCTATTTTACATACTGCGTACACTACTGTTGGGCTATAAAAAAAATTTAGCTTCATCAAAATGGCGCCAGCAGCACCACCTGCACTGCTGCCTGATACATGCGTATATGCATTTATGCTTTAGGCCTATACTATTGTGAGGTAAGAAAAAAAATCTTCATAAAAATAACGCCGGTAGTGGCACCTGCGCAGTAGTATCTAGTGCATTCCAACAGATGCTACTGCACAAGCGCCGCCTCTGAGGTCATTTTGGCTGCATCAAAATGACACCTGGATGAAGCCTTTACTTCAAAACTCGCGTTGGGTTTGGTGAGACTCCGTTGGTAACTTGCAGCAGTCTTAGAGCTTTGTGGGTATTTGTTATTTTATGATTATGTTAATTTCACCTTTTGCACTGTGTCTAACATAGGAGACTTGCCTCCTGTGATATATATGTATATACAGTGGGTACAGAAAGTATTCAGAGCCTTTTAAATTTTTCACTCTTTGTTTCATTGCAGCCATTTGGTAAATTCAAAAAAGTTCATTTTTTTCTCATTAATGTACCTCTGCACCGCATCTTGACTGAAAAAAACAGAAATGTAGAAATTTTTGCAAATTTATTAAAAAAGAAAAACTGAAATATCACATGGTCATAGCTAATTAGACCCTTTGCTCAGACACTCATATTTAAATCACACGCTGTCCATTTCCTTGTGATCCTCCTCGAGATGGTTCTACTCTTTCACTGGAGTCCAGCTGTGTTTAATTAAACTGATAGGACTTGATTTGTAAAGGCACACACCTGTCTATATAAGACCACACAGCTCACAGTGCATGTCAGACCAAAGGAGAATCAAGAGGTCAATGGAACTGGCCAAGGGGCTCAGAGACAAGGCACAGATCTGGCCATGGTTTCAAAAGAATTTCTGCAGTATTCAAGGTTCCTAAGAGCACGGTGGCCTCCATAATCCTTGAATGGAAGAAGTTTGGGACCACTAGAAGTCTTCTAGACTTGGCCATCCAGATAAACCGAGCAATCATGGGAGAAGAGCCTTGGTGAGAGAGGTAAAGATGAACCCCAAGATTACTGTGGCTGAGCTCCACAGATGCACTAGGGAGATGGGAGAAAGTTTCACAAAGTCAACTATCACTGCAGCCCTCCATCAGTCAGGCCTTTATGGCAGAGTGGCCCGACGGAAGCCTCTCCTCAGTGCCAGAGATATGATAGCCTGCATAGAGTTTGCTAAAAAGCACATGAAGGACTCCCAGACTATGAGAAATAAGATTCTCTGGTCTGATGAGACGAAGAGAACATTTTGGTGATAATTCTAAGCGGTATGTGTGGAGAAATCCAGGCACTGCTCATCACCTGCCCAATACAATCCCAACAGTGAAACATGGTGGTCGCAACATCATGCTATGGGGGTGTTTTTCAGCTTCATGGACAGAATGACTGGTTGCAATTGAAGAAAACATGAATGCGACCACGTACACAGATATCCTGGATGAAAACCTCTTCCAGATTACTCTGGACCTCAGACTTGGCCGAAGGTTCACCTTCCAACAAGACAATGACCCTAAGCAAACAACTAAAAAAACAAAGGAGTGTCTTCAGAACAGCTCTGTGACCATTCTTGACTTTCCCAGCCAGAGCTCTGACCTAAACCCAATTGAGCACCTCTGGAGAAACCTGAAAATGGTTGTCCACCAACGTTCACCATCCATCCTGACGGAACTGGAGAGGATCTGCAAGGAAGAATGGCAGAGGATCCCCAAATCCAGGTGTGAAAAACTTGTGGCATCATTCCCAAGAAGACTCATGGCTGTACTATCTCAAAAAGGTGCTTCTGCTCAATACTGAGCAAAGGGTCTGAATATTTATGACCATGTGATATTTCAGTTTTGCTTTTTTAATAAATTTGCAAAAACTTCTACATTTCTGTTTTTTTTCAATCAAGATGGGGTGCAGAGTGTACATTAATGAGAAAAAATGAACTTTTTTGAAATTACCAAACGGCTGCAATGAAACAAAGAGTGAAAAATTTAAAGGGGTCTGAATACTTTCCGTACACACTGTACATATATACAGTACATATATTTATCTATCTATTTACCTTTTACTTAGACCTACATATATTTATCTGAGGCTAACCCATATAGTAACAAGTTTTCCATTATGGATTAATATTTATCTTTCAGATGTCCCCCATTTTTTACCTGTGGTGTCCCATTTTTTCTATCTGTTTGTCTGTATGTATATTTCTAACAAAAATTCATTATGATTTTAATGGCTTGCATTTCTTTAATTATCGGTATTATTGCTTAGTAATTAGTGATGAGCTAGTATACTCATTGCTTGGGTTTTGCAGAGCATGCTCGGGTGTCCTCTGAGTATTTTGGCGTGTTCGGAGATTTAGCTTGTGTCAAAGTAGCTGCATGATTTACGGTTAATAGATATCCTGAATACATATGGGGATTCCCTAACAAACAGGCAATCCCCACATGTATACAGCCTCTCCAGCAGCCACAAATCATGCAGCTGCGTCGACACAAGCTAAATCTCCGACCACGCCAAAATACTCAGAGGACACCCGAGCATGCTCGGGAAAACCCGAGCAATGAGCATTCTCGCTCATCACTATTAGTAATGCATTTAAGCCTAACTGCATGGATCGTACATTTAGGTGTTTATTCTGGGAAATTTAATATGCAAATTGCCTCTTCAGAGAGATCAGTGTGGCGAATAAGTCTTGTTACTTTGGCATGCCAGAGACGGTATTTCACTCTCCACAAAGAGAAATGCTACCCCTTTGATTTGCTATAGTATTTGTATGCTATTTTCTATGCGACTATTACAATATTAGCTTTGTCAGGTATAATGATTTGGCTTTGAGGGTACCAAAAAAGTATGGAGTTTTATTGCCATTGCTCAATGGGACAAATGTATGCAAATTACTGGAAAACTCACCAGAAGTAAGAAACTATCATTCAACTGCCACCTATCGGAGATAACAAGGTTACTTGAAGGCTTAAACACTGACTTTTCAGAAGTTCCCTCCTATAAGTGTGTTTTTTATTTATTTTTTTTATTCTGGAGAGATCTAATAAATTATGCCTAAAGCCCTTTAAAAAAGTGATTCTTCAAGCTTTACATAGACCCATGACAAACCAATAAAATACCCACATTTTAGAAAGATTTGTGGAAATGTATTGAATATAAAATGAGAGAACATATGACTTTCATTGCACATTAATATCGGTGATCAAATAAACTTCTTTATTTGTTGGCATTACCTTCCATGTATAAATATTTCATTGATGTTTCTGCGTTCAAAGATCTATCTACGGTTTACATTTTATGAACTTACATTACCTATAATACATATTGCATTCTTCTATTCTTGGCCATAGTCATCGGTGCTGTACACAAGCCTGCATCATTCATTGCGTCTATTGGTAATGTACACTATTGTGCTTAACAATACATGGGATGCATTACTAGGCCATTGTGATTCCCAGACTATTATGTGTCAGGCTGATAAAATTGCAAATACCTCAATTTACTTATGAAACAAATCACATTTAAGGCAGCATTTACTAGATTTCTAACATTGTGGAACGGTCTTAAACTTTACAAGGAATCTTGTACAGGACAATATATTCAGATGGTCCTTTAAAAAAACACATTGTTTGGGTTATTAACTTTTTTATGTGGATTAAACTATGCAACCAGTGGATGTCATTAAAAAATGTTCACTTTGGAATGGAAAGATAATAACATTTTATTAGCATGGCTTAAGTAAAAAATGTCAAAACATAGAACAGGTATGTTAATGGACAGGACATTTCTGCAAAAATGATTTTTCATAGTAAAATAATGACATTTTTAATACCATATAAAATTATAAAAAATGTATAGGTTTCAAAAAGTGTGAAACTAATTATTCAAAAATGAAAGGTGCATCTAAATGCAGATGAGCATCATGATCTTAGTAGTTGAATCTCTTAGTATTAAATGGTTGGACAATTGCAAAGAATGCACAATAACAATCTGTATAAGGCTAGTTTCACACTAGCCTATGGAGGAGCTGTGGAGGGCTGCACCTTCCTTCGGTCAGCTCCGCCTCTGTTGGCATGCGGCCTGCATACCCTATCTTTTGCATTAGGTACGTAGGCCGTGCCGATGTATGCAGATGCCTCCAAAATGCGACACGATGCGTTTGACGCAGGTCGTCGCACTGTCAAAACGATGCATGCGGAGGCATCCGCATACATCGGCACGGCCTACGTACTTAATGCTAAAGACAGGGTACACAGGCCGCATGCCAACGTAGGCGGAGCTGACCGGAGGAGGCACGGCCATGGGCGGAACTTCACGGAGGAAGTCCGCAGCCCCCCGTATCTCCTCCATACGCTAGTGTGAAACTAGCCTAAATGTATGGAAATAGCAAGCATCATCTAAAAATAATATTATCTTTCATTATCTTGTGTACGTACATTACCATTATCGATATTACCAATGTATAGTATGTAGAGATAATTTAAGATTAAGTCATTACTGCTATACCTTTAAAATTTTGAAAGTTGAAGAGAGCAGGTCAGATATGACCTTGGTCAGATGTGACATTATTTGAAGTGACATATTTAAAGTGATAGATGAGAAATTTACCAGATTGATAAACCATGGTATATTCTCCTTCATGCTGCCATGTCCTGATCCATCTGCTTTCATCCACAGGTATGTCTGCTGAACCCGCATCTTAATTAAGAATACTCACTGAACCCTTGAACCCTCGTGCATTGTTCACCCTCTGTTTTTACTTGGTATGTCTGCTGAACTCGCATCTTAATTCAGAATACTCACTGAACTCCTGAACCCTCATGCATTGTTCACCCTCTGTCTTTACTTCTGATGTCTGTACTCTGATTTTTCCCCTGACTTTAATTCCATGTATCATACTTCAAATTGACTGTATGCATATTGATATACACATGGTGTCACACCTAGTCTTATCTGTCCATCCTGTCCTACCTCTTTCTTCAACTCTGATGCTAGTCTAATGTCCCATTAACCTTCGTCAGGCTGCATAATTTTACAACGTTAACAGGCTGCAGAGGTACAATTGTACCTTCATATATACCTCCACTGTGGGAAGACTTTCTCCTTTACTTGGTTTCAGAAACTAAAGTTCATTCAGCTACAAATGTTATGCTGATATCTATTGGCCAGTGTTGTTACTGCTCACTTATGTTGCTGTCAATTAAGTTGATTCAAACTCGAAGTGGCTTCTACTTCTCTTCCTGCCTCCCTCCTCTCAGTAGCCATTTTGCTGTTCATCTCATTGCTGTGAGCACACACATTTCTAGGCTTGTGAAGTCTTCAATTTCTTGGATACGAAGGTAGGAAAGTCTCACAGCATCTAACAGCCAGTTATACCTTCATTCACCTTATGTGGGGACAGAACAGTCAGAAATTGTCTTTGAGCCTGGACTTGGCTTACATATATTTTGTATGAAACTTATCACTATAGGTATGATTTTTATATGAAAAATGCATAATAATTAGTATCTGTATATTGTTTTCGATGCTTTTTCAGCACAAAATAAAGATGGTGGCTCTGTTACAATTTTCCTATTGGTCGAAAAAACAGTCGAAGATGGAATGAAAATTCTGAAACTGTATACGGTTTACATAATATATAAATGACATTTATAAATAATTATCACTAGAAATAATTTACTTTTTTATCTGCACTTTAGAATCGAGTTTCATTCTACTTGCCACGTGTTACTGAACTAAATTACGAAGCCAAAATTCATCTACCAAGTCATCATGAGTGATAGTGATGCTGGATCTAGTTTCCGCCATAATCCAAGAAAACGTGTTTGCAGGTTAGTATCATTTTGTGAAAAGCCAATAATGCAGTATTGTGTAGTATTTCGGAAAATTATTTATTTTTCATTTTTTCATTTTTTCATATTTACGTCTGACGAAATAATGCGAATGCTAGAAGAATCTGATTCTGAGCATGAGGAAGAACCATATGTTGCATCTGATGATGAAAACTATGTACCACAAGTGGATGTTACTGAAGAAGATTCAGACATTGAACAAGAAATGGTCATAGAGCAAGAAAAAGAATACGAATCAGACGAAAGTGTTGAGGATGAGTCTGTGCCTCAAAATGCAGGCGACATTTGGACTGCTAAGGATAAAACTCAATGGTGTAGTGATCCACTGCCAAATGCACAAACAAAATCTCGTAATGTCCTATGACAAAGAGGTGGCCCTGCACCAATCAGCAACCTGTATACAGCAAAAGAGATATTCAAGTCAATCAAGACTCCCGAGATGTATGACATCATATTACGAGAAACAAATCGAAAGGCCAAGAGAGTTTGTGATGCTTACAACAACGAACTGGTACAACGTTTTCCTGATTCTTCTGAATGGCCACCACAAAAAACATTCAAGCAATTAACTGAAACTGAACTCCATGCATTTTTGGGCATACTGATTGCTGCTGGTGTGCATAGAGACAACAAAGAGAATCTGGAGGAAATGTGGAAAGTTGATGCTCTGCCTCTTATACGTGCAGCCATGTCTCGTGACCGCTTCAAGATGATACTCAGATTTATCAGATTTGACAACGAAAATACACATGCAGAACGTGTGCAAACAGATAAAGCTGCACCAATACGGGACATCTGGACAATGCTGAACAGAAATCTGAAGAGAGCCTACAAGCCATATAATTGTATCACCGTCGACGAGCAATTATTTCCATCTAGAGGCCATACTAAATTTACCCAGTATATACCTTCAAAACCAGCTAAATATGGCATAAAGATTTTCTGGGCTTGTGACTCGTCAAACGCCTACCCATTACAAGGTCAGCTCTACACTGGGAAACCAACTGATGGTCCTCGACAAGTAAACATTGGTGAACGAACAGTATTGGACCTAGTGAGCTCGTATAAAGGCTCTGGAAGAAATGTCACCACCGAAAACTTCTTTACAACCATGGAACTAGCTAAGGTATTGAACTCCTTGAACATGACAATAGTTGGTACAGTGAGAAAAAACAAAAGGTTCCTACCTAGCAACATGCAGCCTGCCAAAGAAAGGCCTGTAAACTCAACAAATTTTGCCTACAATCATGATGCAACAGTCTGTTCCTATGTACCGAAGAAGAACAAATCAGTCGTGCTTCTATCATCTATGCACATGATGGGAGAAGTTGAAGAGACACTAGCAGCCAAGCCAGAGATAATAAAATACTACAACAAAACAAAAGGCGAAGTTGATGTTATGGATAAAATGTTGGGAGAGTACACTGTGAAACAACGAACATTAGGTTGGCCTCTGGCATTTTTCTACAATATGATTGACGTCACTGGGTTTGCATTCTTACATCATCTACAGAGAACACAATCCAAGTTTCAGGACAAAGGATCAACGAAGAAAGTTCCTGAAAGATCTCGCAAATCAGCTGTGTATGCCTGCAATTGAAGATCGTAGTACAAATCGAATGATGATGAGAAGCCATTTTCTTCGAGGTGCAGTAGAAATGGTGCTTGGACGATGCATTCTGGTAGCATCGCAAGCAGCAGCTGGCCCTCAAATACCTCATGGTAGTCGTGGACCCTCCCCTGCTGTTGGTAGTTGCTATGTCTGCCGAGACCTGAGGCGAAAACAACGTAAGACTAGAAAGTCTTGTGTGGTTTGTGTGAAACCCATTTGCGATGAACACTCGGTAGCAAAGACAACATGCATTACTTGCAAAGAAAATCAATAAAAAAAGTTTCTTACATTTTCTTTTATAATGTAAATGAACAGTTTTTTTACCTGTTTATAATAATAAAATAGCATTATCATTAAAAAAAATATTATTATTTTTTCCTTGCATTATCTTCATTCAAAATATATGCGGGTACATTTGTACCTATGCAGCTTGTTATGGATGCAAAAATATCTCGACCCCTTATCTCGGAAGGGGGTGGAGATATTTTATTGAAATTTGGCCAATATATTCTGGACCAAAACTGCAGAGATGTCACGAAATTTCAGCCCTCTACGGCTTTTCGAAAAAAAGTTATTGCAATTTTAAAACGGAATAGGTACAATTGTACCTACTCAGCCGGACGAAGGTTAACTGCAATCTGTTAATTGCCCTCTGCTGTGAACTGTCCTCCTGCCCCTTCTCCTCCTCCCTCCCTCACTCACCTAGCTTCATTTTATGGACATTTGAATGGTATAAGTTGAAGAGAGCAGGTCAGATATGACCTTGGTCAGATGTGACATCATTTGAAGTGACATATTTAAAGTGATAGATGAGAAATATACCAGATTGATAAACCATGGTATATTCTCCTTCATGCTGCCATGTCCTGATCCATCTGCTTTCATCCACAGGTATGTCTGCTGAACCCGCATCTTAATTCAGAATACTCACTGAACCCCTGAACCCTCATGCATTGTTCACTCTCTGTTTTTACTTCTGATGTCTATACTCTGATTTTTCCCCTGACTTTACTTCCATGTATCATACTTCAAATTGACTGTATGCATATTGATATACACATGGCCCTCACACCTAGTCTTATCTGTCCATCCTGTCCTACCTCTTTCTTCAACTCTGATGCTAGTCAAATGTCCCATTAACTGCAATCTATTAATTGCCCCATGCTGTGAACCGTCCTTCACTCCCTTCTCCTCCTCCCTCCTTCACTCACCTGGCTTCATTTTATGGACATTTGAATGGTATAAGTTGAAGAGAGCATGTCAGATATGACCTTGGTCAGATGTGACATCATTTGAAGTGACATATTTAAAGTGATAGATGAGAAATATACCAGATTGATAAACCATGTTATACTCTCCTTCGTGCTGCCATGTCCTGATCCATCTGCTTTCCTTCCACAGGTATGTCTGCTGAACCCGCATCTTAATTCAGAATAGTCACTGAACCCCTGAACCCTCATGCATTGTTCCACCCTCTGTTTTTACTTGGTATGCCTGCTGAACCCGCATCTTAATTAAGAATACTCACTGAACTCCTGAACCCTCATGCATTGTTCACCCTCTGTCTTTTCTTCTGATGTCTGTACTCTGATTTTCCCCTGACTTTAATTCCATGTATCATACTTCAAATTGACTGTATGTACACTCACTGGCCACTGTATTAGGTACACCATGCTAGTAACGGGTTGGACCCCCTTTTGTCTTCAGAACTGCCTCAATTCTTCGTGGCAGAGATTCAACAAGGTGCTGGAAGCATTCCTCAGAGATTTTGGACCATATTGACATGATGGCATCACACAGTTGGCGCAGATTTGTCGGCTGCACATCCCTGATGCGAATCTCCCGTTCCACCACATCCCAAAGATGCTCTATTGGATTGAGATCTGGTGACTGAGGAGGCCATTTGAGTACAGTGAACTCATTGTCATGTTCAAGAAACCAATCTGAGATGATTCGAGCTTTATGACATGGCGCATTATCCTGCTGAAAGTAGCCATCAGATGCCTGTTCTTAGCTGAGAGGAGTGGTACCCAGTGTGGTCTTCTGCTGCTGTAGCCCATCTGCCTCAAAGTTCGACGCACTGTGCGTTCAGAGATGCTCTTCTGCCTACCTTGGTTGTAACGGGTGGCAATTTGAGTCACTGTTGCCTTTCTATCAGCTCGAACCAGTATGCCCATTCTCCTCTGACCTCTGGCATCAACAAGGCATTTCCGGCCACAGAACTGCCGCTCACTGGATTTTTTTTCTTTTTCGGACCATTCTCTGTAAACCCTAGAGATGGTTGTGCGTGAAAATCCCAGTAGATCAGCAGTTTCTGAAATACTCAGACCAGCCCTTCTGGCACCAACAATCTTGCCACGTTCAAAGGCACTCAAATCACCTTTCTTCCCCATACTGATGCTCGGTTTGAACTGCAGGAGATTGTCTTGACCATGTCTACATGCCTAAATGCACTGAGTTGCCGCCATGTGATTGGCTGATTAGAAATTAAGTCTTAACACACAGTTGGACAGGTGTACCTAATAAAGTGGCCAGTGAGTGTATATTGATATACACATGGTCCTCACACCTAGTCTTATCTGTCCATCCTGTCCTACCTCTTTCTTCAACTCTGATGCTAGTCAAATGTCCCATTAACTGCAATCTATTAATTGCCCCCTGCTGTGAACCGTCCTCCACTCCCTTCTCCTCCTCCCTCCCTCACTCCCCTGGCTTCATTTTATGGACATTTGAATGGTATAAGTTGAAGAGAGCATGTCAGATATGACCTTGGTCAGATGTGACATCATTTGAAGTGACATATTTAAAGTGATAGATGAGAAATTTACCAGAAATAGTCCAGAAATCATTCAGACGGTATGACTAACCACTACTTTCTTACTTTACTTGATTTTTTTTATTTTTTTAACCCTGCTCTTCAACCATGCTCACACTTGCCATCACCGTTTTTGCTCCACTAATCTTCACTCTCCTTCGCTATCCCCAAACCCCTGCAACCTTGAACCAAATAACAATCTCCCCCGCTCTCTTACCCACCCACCTCGCTTCATCTGCAGACATACTCCTTATCCTGAGACCTCTCCTACTAAAATACAATGCAAGACGATCACTCTCCTTCACTCACCTGCATTCCCTTTCTCTGCTTCTTCTCACTGCTGGTGACATATCCCCCAATCCTGGCCCCCCGCCTCATACATCCCACTAATCCTCACCCCTATCTTTCTCACACTAAGAGAAACTACTGCAATCCCTCAAACTTAAAACCTGTGCCACTGACCCCCTCCCTCCTGCACCCTCTTTCTGGAGCACTTTGGAATGCTCGCTCCATCTGCAACAAGCTCCATGTGATCCATGACCTCTTTACCTCCCGCAAACTTTCCTTCCTGGCCCTCACTGAGACCAGGCTGACGCCCCCTGACACGGCCTCCCCAGCCACACTGAGTTATTGCAGCCTCCACTTTACCCACACTCCTCGCCCTGGCAACAGGCAAGGTGGAGGCGTTGGTTTCCTCCTTTCTAAACACTGCTCCTTCAACCCTATCCAACCCCCACCCTCCCTTATCCTCCCTTCTTTTGAGGTTCACTCTGTCCATATTTACTCTCCCTCTAATCTCCAAATGGCTGTCATATACCGACCACCGAGCTCAGCCACTGCCTTCATCAACCAATTCTCCACCTGGCTCCTCCACTTTCTCTCTTCTGACATCCCCACCATCATCATGGGGGACTTCAACATCCCCATTGACACCCACCAGCCAGCAGCCTCCAAACTCCTGTCACTTACCTCATCCTTTGGACTTACTCACTGGTCCTCCACAGCCACCCACATAGATGGACATACATTAGACCTTATCTTCACTCGCCTCTGTTCCCTATCTAATCTCACAACCTCTCCCTTTCCCCTATGTGACCACCATCCACTCACCTTCTCATCCTTGTTTTCCTCACCTGCCCCCCATGTCCAGCCACTAGCACATCCTCACAGAAACCTCGCACACCTAGACATCCACAGACTCTCAGACTCTCTTCTAACTCTGTCCTCCATATCTTCACTCCACAACATGGACAGTGCCACCGCTTTCTGCAGCGCCACCCTCACATCAGCCATAGACTCAGTCGCTCCTCTCATGCATGGCAAACTGCGACAAACCAATATGCAACCCTGGCACAACAACCTCACCAAAAAACTTCGACAAGCATCCAGGGTCGCGGAGCGGCGTTATAAGAAAACACGCCTGCCAGACGGCTTCACTGCTTTCAAACAAGCTACACTTGCCTTTAAATCAGCCCTCACCTCTGCTAAACAGACCTATTTCACAAACATTGTATCTTCATTATCCCACAACCCTAAACAACTGTTCAGCACATTTATCTCTCTCCTCTGCCCACCACTGCCACCTCCAACTCCCCTCATCTCTGATGAGGACTTTGTCACCTACTTCAAAAACAAGATCGACCAAACAAGGCAAACCTTTAGAGTTCCACCACCCCAACTGCTCCACATACCAGACCTCTGCCCTTCCCTAATAACCTCCCTCTCCAACATCACTGAAGGAGAGCTTACTCATCTCCTTTCCAAATTACGCCTCACCACCTGTGCACTTGACCCCATCCCTTCCCACCTGCTCCCCAACCTCAGTAACATGATCATTCCAGCCCTAACCCATCTCTTCAACCTATCCCTAACTTCTGGTACCTTCCCCTCTGCCTTCAAGCATGCCACCATAACACCCATCCTCAAAAAATCAAACCTTGACCCAACTGCTATGCCCAGCTATCGCCCCATATCACTGCTCCCATTTGCTTCCAAACTCCTCGAACAGCATGTTCTCCCTCCTTGACATCCTGCAATCTCTCTTCCGCCCCCACCACTCCACTGAAACTGCCCTGACCAAAATTACTAATGACTTACTCACAGCCAAAGCTAACAGACAGTTCTCCATTCTCCTCCTTCTTGACCTGTCCTCTGCTTTTGACACAGTTGACCACTGCCTACTGCTACAGATTCTTTCTTCCCTTGGCATAAAAGACCTTGCCCTGTCCTGGATTTCCTCATACCTTTCTGACCGCACATTTAGCGTTTCCCACTCCCACACTACCTCCTCATCCCGCCCCCTCTCTGTGTGAGTCCCCCAAGGCTCTGTCCTTTGGCCCCTACTTTTTTCCATCTATACTCTTGGCCTAGGACAGCTCATAAAGTCCCATGGCTCCCAGTACCACATGTATGCAGATGACACTCAGATCTACCTCTCTGGCTCAGATGTCACCTCTCTGCTCTCCAGAATCCCAGAGTGTCTATCAGCCATATACTCCTTTTTCACCTCTCGCTTCCTAAAACTCAACATAGACAAAACTGAACTCATTATCTTTCCTCCACCTCACGTATCTTCCCTACCCGATCTATCTATTATGGTAAACGGCATCACGCTCTCTCCCGCACCTGAAATTCACTGCCTCGGAGTAACTCTCGACTCTGCCCTGTCCTTCAAACCACACGTCCAAACTCTTGCCACCTCCTGTCACCTCCAACTCAAAAATATTTCCAGAATCCATCCCTTTCTCAGTCCTCAATCTACTAAAACTCTTGTACATGTCCTCATCATCTCCCGCCTTGACTACTGCAACACTCTCCTCTGTGGCCTCCCTGCCAACTCTCTTGCACCACACCATTCTGTCCTCAATTCTGCTGCCCGACTAATCCACCTCTCTCCTCGCTACTCCCCTGTCTCTCCCCTCTGCAAATCCCTCCATTGGCTCCCAATTCCCCAACGAATCCAATTCAAACTACTAACACTGGCCTACAAAGCCATCCACAACCTTTCCCCTCCCTATATCTCTGAACTAATCTCCCAATATCTTCCCCCACGTAATCTTCGATCCTCCCAAGACCTCCTACTCTCCTCCACACTTATTCGTTCCTCACACAACCGCCTCCAAGATTTCTCCTGAATATCCCCTATCCTCTGGAATACCATGCCTCAACATGTCCGATTATCTGCCACCCTCGGATCCTTCAAACGGAACCTGAAAACCCATATTTTCAGGAAAGCTTACAGCCTGCAATAACCATTCTGCTGCCTCACCACCGCCTGAGCTGCTGCACCCCCGACCTTCTGTCTCTTCCGCACTATCCCGTAGAATGTAAGTCCGCAAGGACAGGGTCCTCACCCCTCTGTACCAGTCCATCATTGTAAATTTGTTTACTGTTAGCGATATCTATAACTTTGTATGTAACGATATCTATAACTTTATATGTAACCCCACTCCCATGTACAGCACCATGGAATTAATGGTGCTATATAAATAAATAACAATAATAATAATTATCATAGGATTAAATATGCAAATTGCCTCTCCAGAGAGGAATAGGACTGGAACTCTAGCACCACCTATTGGAAGAAGCAAGTAGTGGACAACCTCTTAAGCGCATGACCAGAAAATACAGGCTGCTATTCAGCCAGTGATATTGTTAAGGAACTGAACTGGTATGAGATTATAGTAAATTATATCCCTATAACTTGATCACACTGATGCTAGATGGACCGAAAATATGCAAATTACCTCCTTAGAGAGGAAGAGAACTTGAATTCTAGTGGCACCGATTGGAAGCAGCAATCCTAAAAGTCAGTAATGAGCCTTGCCATGTGACAGGATAAAAGCCAAAACAAAATCTCGCTTTGCTGACACATCCTTTCAGGGTGCTGCCACTCTCATCAGTGCAAATTACAAGATCTAATTTGGCTGTATGAGAGGCTTAAGACCGGGTTCTAAATGGAAACGTTTCTCCTTGTGGAGAGTGACATGCATGGCATACCAATGGAGGAGGCTTATAAGCCATGCAATGCTCCTCTGGGAAATTAAATATGAAAAAAGAGAAGAATAGGACTTGAATTCTACTGTCAACTATTGGAAATAGCAATCCTAAAAGTCAATATTGACCCTTTAATGAGATTTGCTAATTCCAATAGGTGGCAATAGAGTTCAAGTTTTGGAACTAATTTTTAATCCTATAGAAATGCTGTTGAACAACCTGTAACCAACAGTTGATGGAAGAAAACCCATCAACATGAAATAATTGAAGCTGTTTTGTAGAGGAGACTGAGCTAAAATTCATCCAAGTCAATTTGTAATCAACATTTACTGTAAATGTTAGATGCCGTTATTGCTGATCAATGTGGTCACACCAGATACTAAAAGTATATTATCACATACTTTTCCCATTCAAATGTGATATTAGATCATTTTTCAAATTTAAAATGATGATTACGTTTAATATTTTTGACTTTTTTGAATTATTTGGGTCACATTTCTGCAATAATATGGAAATTCTTGAAGGGTGCTCAAAATTTCAAGCACCATAGCAATATTTCCAACACATTATGTGGCCTTCTAATAGTTACTTTACATACTTTAACCTCTTTCTGACATCAGACGTAACATCTTGTCCATGTGACCTGGGCCAATTTGACCATGGATGGAATATTACGTCATCGCGATCGGCTGCGCTCACAGGGGGGTGCGCAGCCGATCGCCACCGGTTGTCAGCTGATTATCACAGTTGACACCCAGCACTAGGTGCCAGGAGCAGTCACAAACCACTCCCGGAACTTTAATCCCCGAAATACTACGATTAAACAAGATCACAGCATTCCGGAAGCCGGCACAGGGCAGACAGCTCCTCTTCCTTTGCATCAGAGACCCTGTGACGTGACGTGGGGTCCCGATCATTGCCATGGTGAGCGGATGTCATCATGACGACATCTGAGTCACCAGAGTTAGGAAACTTGTTGATTATGTGCAGTGCATGATCAGCAAGTCTCCCTGTCAGTGTGACGCTGACAGCTTCTATAGCATACAGATGCTTCTTCATCTGCATGCTATAGAAGTGATCAGCCTGCAAAAAAATGATTGTCCCATAGTGGGGCAAAGTAAAAAGTTAGGAAAAAGTAAAAAAAAGTTAAATAATTGTAAAAATATTAAAAAAAAATCAAAAATAATAAAAAAATCAATATATATTCTATCACTAAATAAATATTTGAATGAAAAAAAATCTAAACCATAAAAGTACATATATTTGGTATTGCCGCGTCCGCAATGATCCAACCTCTAAAACTGTCCCACTAATTAACATCTGCCTACTCCTGCTGCTGCTGCTAATAACAGTGACAGCAGGAGCGGGGGATGGGAGTACTCATCTGCTGCTCCTGCGCTGTAAATAAATACGGTAATTAAAAAAAATGGCGTGGGTTCCCCCCTATTTTTGATAACCAGCCAGACAAAATTCACAACTGGGGGCTGCAACCCTCAGCTGTCAGCTTCAGCAAGGCTGATTATCAAGAATAGAGGTGTCCCCGTGCTGTTATTTTAATTATTTAAATAATTTAAAAATGGGGTCCCCCCCATTTTTGACAACCAGCCTTGGTAAAGCTTACAGCTGGGGGCTAGTATTCTCAGGCTGGTAATGGGCCATGGATATTGCCCCCACAGCTGCCCAGAAAAGGCACATCTATTAGATGCCCCAATTCTGGCACATTGCCTGGCTCTTTCCACTTGCCTTGTAGCGGTGGCAAGTGAGGTAATATTTGTGGGGTTGATGTAACCTTTATATTGTCTGGTGACATCAAACCCACAGCTTAGTAATGGAGAGGGGTCTATGAGGCACCCATCCATTACTAATTTGATAGTTGTATAATAAGTAAAGACACAGCCAGAATGAAGTCCTTTATTTGAAAAAAAGACGCAGACTCCTTTATTAATCTTAATTAAACCATACTTACAACCACGCCTATTTCCACCGAAGCCCACGATCTCCTGTAATAAAAGTAAAATAATAAACCAACAATATACCATACTTGTCCGTCGTTCTGTCACACACAGTAATCCATATCCGGGGGATAATTGGTTTTCAATTTGAACGGCGCCAAGATGCGACTGTCCCGGCTGAAAACCACTGGTGAATGAGCTGCTGGGAATGCAGCATCAGTGACCAGTGGTGACGTCATAGAGGTTACCTCCGGTCACTGAGCTCCGTTCTCAGCCAGGCTGAGCTGCAATGGGATTCAGTGAGATTCCACCCCAGTCACTGACGTTGGGTTCCCAGCAACTCATTCACCAGTGG
This sequence comes from Dendrobates tinctorius, assembly GCF_039654945.1. Classification (NCBI taxonomy): domain Eukaryota; kingdom Metazoa; phylum Chordata; class Amphibia; order Anura; family Dendrobatidae; genus Dendrobates; species Dendrobates tinctorius. Next base: position 34,392,772 of record NW_027361711.1, read on the forward strand.
TTTTTAGCCACAACGCTTAAATCTTGGCACCCTCTAGGTTGAAAATTATTTAGCCCCCAGACATGGATTACTGCATGGGACACAATGATGGACAGGTATGGTATATTGTTGTTTTTATTTTATTTTTATTACCGGAGATTGAGGGCTTCACTGGAATTAGGCGTAATAATAAAAATAGAAATCTGTGTTTAGTGTTATTTCACACAAAAGACTTTATTCTTGCTGTCTTTATTTAACATGTAATTATAGGATTAATAATGGATAGGTGTCTTATAGATGCTTCTCCATTACTAGGCTATGGGCTTAATGTCACCTCACAATACAAAGGTGACATCAACCCCACAACTATTACCCCACTTGCCACCACTACAGGGCAAGTGGGAAGAGCCATGCAAAGTGCAAGAATTGGTGCATCTAATAGATGTGCATTTTCTAGGCAGCTGCGGGCTGGTGTTTTTAGGCTGGGGGGTCTTTATCAATGGCCCCTTACCAGTCTGAGAATACCAGCCCCCAGCTGTGAGCTTTAGCAAGGTTGGCTGTCAAAAATGGGGGGACCCCAAGCCATTTTTTAAAATTATTTATTTAAATAATTAAAAAAAAACAGTGTGAGGACCCCTCTATTCTTGATAACAGGCCTTGCTGAAGCTGACAGCTAAGGGTTGCAGCCCCCAGCTGTGAGTTTTGTTTGGCTGATTATCAAAAATAGGGGGGAACCCACACCTTTTTTTTTTAAATTACTGTATTTATTTACAGCGCAGGAGCGGCCGATGAATACTCCCATCCACCACCCTGCTGTCACTGTTATTAGCAGCAGCAGGGGTAGGCTGATGGGAGTAATAATCCCTTCAGCAGCCACCTGCTGTCCATTTATTACTTAAATATAACTCTCATCATCCTCCCCCCCTGCTCGTGACGATCGTCGGCAGAGACGGGAAGAATGAGGAGGGCCGTGTTCAGCACCAGGTGCCAGTGAACAGTGCTTACTCTAACGCTTCTTTCCTGGCGCTGATGCGTTTCACATGGATGACATCCATGTGTGTTATGTGTATGCACATGTGCGGGACATTTTATGGCCCGTACTTTCATTTAAAAACGAACATGTCAGCGTGTTTTGCCCATGGACACATGGTCCGTGGAAACACACTGACATATGCACAGACCCATTCACTTGAATAAGCAAATAGCGCTCCATTCCTCCCAAATCTTTCCGTATGGCTAAGTAGTACTGTACAGCCACATATGGGGTATTGCCACGTTCATTAGAAATTGTGCGACAAATTTTGTTGCCATTTATACCCACTTCTTGTGTGAAATTGTAAAATCTTTGGAAAAGCAAAATTTTGGTTGTAAAAATGTAGCTATTTTGTCCTCACTGCCCAATGGTATAAAATTCTGTGACACACCCTTGGTGTCAATATGATCACTGCACCCCTAGATGAATTCATTGAGAGGTGTAGTTTGGAAATTGGGGCCACTTATGGGGGGTTCTGCTGCTTTGGCACCTCATGGGCTCTCCCAGTGGGTCATGGCACCTGCAAACCATAACAGTAAAATCTGGCGCTCCTTCCCATCTGAGCTTGGGAAAATAAAAAATTGTGGCGAAAAATCATTTGTGGAAAAAATATGATTTTTTTAATTTTACGGTTCTGTTATAAACTTCTGTGAAACACATGGGGTTAATAGTGCTCACCACACATCTAGATAAGTTCCTAAGGTGTCTAATTTCCAATATGGTGTCACTTGTGGGGGGTTTCCACTGTTTAGGCACATCAGGGGCTCTCCAAATGCAACATGGCGTCTTATCTTAATTCCAGCCAGTTTTTTAAAAAAACGGCGCTCCTTCCATTCCGAGCTCTGCCATGCACTCAAACAGTGGTTTACCCCCACATATGGGGTGTCAGCGTATTCAGGACAAATTACACAACAACTTTTGTGTTCCAATTTCTCCTGTTACCCTTGGTAAAATGAAAAAAATTGGATCTGAAGTTAGTTTTTTGTGAAAAAAAGTTAAATGTTTGGTTTTTTTTAAACATTCCAAAAATTCCTGTGAAGCAACTGAAGGGTTAATAAACTTCTTGGATGTGGTTTTGAGCATTTTCAGGGGTGCAGTTTTTAGAATGGTGTCATTTTGGGTATTTTCTATCATATAAACCCCTCAAAGTGACTTCAAATGTGATGTGGTCCCTAAAAAAAAATGTTGTTGTAAAAATGAGAAATTGCTGTTTAACCCTTATAACTTCCTAACAGAAAAAATGTTGATTCCAACTTTGTGCTGTTGTAATATAAACATGTGGGAAATGTTACTTATTAAACATTTTATGTGACATCTCTGTGATTTAAGAGCATGAAAATTCAGTTGGAAAATTTTCAAAATTTTCACCAAATTTCTGTTTCTTTCACAAATAAACGCAAGTCATATCAAAATTTTTTTACCACTGTCATGAAGTATAATACGTCATGAGAAAACATTCTCAGAATCACCAGGGTCCATGGAAGTGTTCCAGAGCTATTACTTCAAAAAGGGACAGTGGTCAGAATTGTAAAAATTTAGCCTGTCATTACCATGCAGACCAGGGTGGTAAAGGGGTTAGTTAGATAGGCATCAGTTCACACACACGCACACACACACACACACACACACACACACACACTGTATTTTGGACAGGTGAGGCATTACATTACTGCAAAAATTGCATAAAATGTCATGTGTTTTCTATTTCTGCATTACAACAATTGAGGTTACGTTTTGGGGGAGGAACTGGAATCCTAGGAAAATTATCTAATGGAAAATTTTATTCTGATAATACAATGAAAAATGCAAATATGTCTTTATAATCGTCAAAGCTACTATTTTACTATTTTTTCTGATATGCGGCTACAAATCCCCACAAGGAGGCAAATTATAAAATTCTTACTGCCTTCACAACTAGAAGGGAACACAGGAGCTTACCCCAATCTGTTTATACATTGAACTCAATATAGGGACAGTATCGGGTAAATTCTCAAGTTCACATGGTGGCTGCGGGCGGACAGATTTTCATCTTTATAAACTATGGGATTTGGAGCTCTGTATTAGAAAAATTTGCCTGGTATAAAGATGAACAGAGGTATAAGGCTGTGTGCACACGCTGCGGATTAGGTGCGGATTCGTCAAAAGACCTGCGGTTTTACCTGTGGATTGCTCTGCGGTTTTGCCCTGCGGTTTTTCATCTCCTCAATGGAGGAGATGGCAAACCGCAGCAGAATCCGCAGAAAGAATTGACATGTCAATTCTTTCTGCGGATTGAAAACCGCAGATAATCCGCGTGGAAAATTCCGCACCGTCTGCACTGCGGTTTTTGATTCCCATAGGGAATCATGGTACTGTACACCGCAGCGGCCAAAACCGCTGCGGAACCGCAGCAAAATCCGCAGCGTGTGCACACAGCCTTAGTCAGGTCTGACTGTTGGGAAACCAAACTACTAAACAATTTGTTCTTTTCCTGTGAACACATTTTATAGGTACATATATCAAAGTTATGGTCTTTTCACTCTACATTTTTAGTGTTGTTTGTGCCAAGAAAACTTCAGTGTGGAGTGCAAGTCTGTTTTTTTCCATTTTTGCTTAAGTTTTGGCTGTATGAGAGAGCGCAGCATTCTCCCCTAATTCACAGAATGGCATCCAATAAAAAATATATATACTGCGCAGAATTTGAAACAGCCAGCTATTAAGCAAATATACATATCAGGATCCAGCAGTATTAGTTCATCAGAAGGAAAAATGCAATGCAAAAATGTTACAGTCAGATATGGCAAAAACGTGTTATGCTCTGAGGGATAGTCAATTAATTTATCCCATGTAAGAGTCCATTGTAAAAAAAATAGCACTAAGATGTCTATGGCTAATAGATTTGGATAAGCTGCATCATATTACTGCTATGTAAAGTAATTCCCAGAGCGTATACATTCAATAATATACTAGTAAATTATTTGGCTTTAATGTCATTGCAATAAAAATAAGATGTGAGAAGTAGACAGACTTTAGGGTTGTGAGACCATCTACGCTCCTGCTGAATATGTGTAAGATCTACCTTAAGCTTCTTTTCGATTGTAATAAATGAATGAGGAGCAATTTCAAATATTCTCTGCCTAATGCCGGATCATTAGTTTATGGAGCTGCTAAGTACCATTTACATGATTTTATGAAACCATCAAAGCAATCTTATATCTTTGAAATTGCTCTGACTAAATATGTTTCATGGCAACGTGTGAAGAAGATAAAAGTTGTGTAGTGTGAAATGAGGGCTTAAAACAGCTTTATATGTAAGAGGCAGAATCTCTGCTGCTCTTCAGATGTATACAACCCCCTGCATCCACAGGTGTCTTGGGAACATCTCCAAAAAGTAAAATGGAGCTAAATTACAAAGTAGACAATTTAAATATCTTAGGCTACTTTCACACTAGCGTTTCCTGGAGCTGCGGAGGGATGCGCACGGCCGCCGTGAAGCTCCGCCCACGGCCGCACCTCCTCCGGTCAGCACCGCCTATGGGCGCATGAAGCTGCATGCGACCTGCGTATCCTATCTTTAGCATTGAGTACGCAGGCCGTGCACAGGTATGCATTTGCCAGGGCATGCGTCCTTTTGAAGGTGCGCCATCCTGCGCCAAACGCATCATGTCGCATTTTGGGGCGCACTGCGCACAGTCAAAAGGACGCATGCGCCGGCAAACACATACCTGCACATGGCCTGTGTACCCAATGCTAAAGATAGAGTACGCAGGTCGCATGCAGCGTCATGCGCCCATAGGCGGAGCAGACCAGAGGAGATGTGGCTGTGGGTGGAGCTTCACGGCGGCCATGTGCATCCCTCCGCAGCTCCAGGAAACGCTAGTGTGACAGTAGCCTTAATGTGTTTTTTTTTAATTCAATCAATATCAGACAAAATTAACGATTACAGTTCAGTGACCACATTTTATTTTGTTAATCGTAACAGGTTGATAAGACAGATAAATAAAGGGATGTCTATTTATCTATGTATTATCTATATATTATCTATATATCTATCCCATATCTATCGATCTCATATCCATCCATCTATCGATCTCATATCTATCTATCTATCTATCTATCTATCTATCTATCCATCTATCGATCCCATATCTATCTATCGATCGATCCCATATCTATCTATCTATCTATCTATAAGTGCTATGATGTATGCAAACATTGATTGAGTGAAATTTGGACTGAATTATTATAATGCTCCACTACTATGTATAATATACCTATATACACACAAATTGGCCAATTTATAGGCGCCCACCAGACACAATTAAAGTAGGTGTACCTTTTTTTAAAGTACCCTAAACCTAATATTTGGCACAAATTTCTCTCCCAAGCTAAAAGCAATTTTATAAAGAACCGGTAGGATCCAACACTAATTAAAAACAGTCTTAGCCAGATGGGAGGAGTTCACAGCCAAATATGGAGGCAGTGACCACTTCCAATAGTATACTACAAAAAACTGACTAGCATCTCCTAACAGAATAAGGGTGGTTTCACATTAGCGTTTCAGGGCGCAGCGACGGCCTGCGCATGGCCGCCACTAAGCTGGCTGCCGCTAAGCCCAGCCCTGCCACGCCTCCTCCGGTAGCTCCGCCTACGTGCGCAAGACACTGCATGCATCCTACATCCCCTATCTTTATCACTGGGAACGCAGGCTGTGCGCAGTATGAGTTTGGCGACGCATGCGTCCTTTTGACGGTGTGCCGAGCGCAACCAAATTGCAACAGGTTGCGTTTGGCACTGGTCGGCGCACCGTCAAAAGGACGCTTGCGCCGCCAAACGCATACTGCGCACGGCCTGCGTCCCCAGTGATAAACATAGGGGATGCAGGATGCATGAAGAGTCATGCGCCCGTAGGCGGAGATACTGGAGGAGGCGTGGCTGGGGGCAGGGCTTAGCGGCGGCCGTGCGCAGGCCGTCGCTGCGCCCTGAAACGCTAATGTGAAACCACCCTAAAGCAAGTGTGAGCAGGTGCAAACTGCTTTGATTGCATAGTATACTAATAAAAGAACACTGTAACACTCTGCAAACACTAAGATGTATGCAACTACTGGATATATGACATGTAGACTGTATTACTGTATATAGAACATACTAATAAAATGATGGTGTTTAGGGCACAAATTGGCCAATCCATGTGTGCCATATAGCCACAATAAGACGTATGTTCCTGTCATGGGACCCTAAACCTAATATTTATCAAGCATGCCTCTCCTGAGGAAAAAGTTTACAAATTTAAAAAGTACATAGCACTAATTAAAAATGGTCTTTGGAGAAAAAATTTGGCTCAATTGGAGGCCAAATGGATATCGAAAATTGGTTCCATCCAGCTCATGGGTTTAAATGAAGTTCTCAGTTATGCCCCTTTTCTGTGATCTGGTTTCACCTTCTTTTTGCTTTTATTGTTTTAGCTTTGTCTTGGTTTTAATTTTTTTCTTTTGTATTTTTAGCTCTTTACTTGGTTGCGGCTTTCCTGAAATATGCAGTAATTGATATCTTTCTTCCTTGGTGGAAATGAAAATTGTATCTTAGGAAGAAGACATGTCCCTTGCAAGAATATTCCTGTTTTTTCTTTATTTATATCAGCACCTTCACTGGACTTTTATTAATATTTGCACATTATTTACATACTGTCTAATTGTCTTACTAATTGTGCACAGTATATACATATATTTTAATTTTTTTTCTGCATGTATTTTTATGGAATTTCTAAGAAAAATATGCACATCTATCTTATATGTGTATATCTATATATGTTATCTGTTCACCATTTATGCATGTACTGTGTCTCAATGGTGGTTTTTCGTTTACTTAGCTTTCATAACATCTTTTTTAAAAATTTGGGGGGGGGGGCTTTTTTTGCACGGTATTTACATACTGTCTTATTGTCCTATTAATTGTGCACAGTATACACATATTGTCTTTTTTCTGTATGTATTTTTATGGAATTTCTAAGAAAAATATGCATATCCATTTATATGTATATATATATAATATATCTGTATATGTCATTTGTTCACTATTTATGCACGCACTGTGCTTCAATGGTCCCCTTTTTTGTTTATCTAACCCTCACAATATATTTTAAAAAATCCCCGACGGTTTTTCTGCTTTTAATTAAGTATTTTTTAATATCCTCCCCATCTTTGCACATTTATTTAGGCACATTTATATAATCCTGTATATGCACTTAAATTACACTTACACCACATGCCTTCCTTCCTTTCATATTTAAATCCTCATGGATAAAATATTTTTTTCGGACTCACTGTGCGCTGCTTGACAAAGTTCAGTAGTACAGCATGAAGGTCATGTTATTTCAAACATTTCACTTGCGACAAAGACATGACCTGTACGCAGTTTGGTCTTTTCTGTGGTAACATGCGAATGTGAAACCTTGTGTGAATAGTGGCAGAGTCTCTGGGTCCCAAACGGACACCCAGCTTCAGAGGGACTATAAGTGAACTACACAGCCTTCATGCTTTGTCAAGCAGCGCACAGTGAGTCTGAAAAAAATATTTTATCCATGAGGATTTACATTGGCGGTCACGGAGTGGACCTTCGGGCGTGCAGCAGCTGACAGTCGATTATATGCTTTTATCTCCCCTGGAAAAGGTGAGTGAACTTCTTATCATTTATTCTTAATACCACCCAGATAAGACCCTATTGCGCTTTTTTCCTTCAGCTTCTTTTATATTCCTTTCATATTTAACATGGGTATATCTGTATAATTCTTGTTTGCACGTCTACATATTTGATGGCATTCACATCCGCTCGTCTGCTTTGACGTCTCGCCCCTGGATGCAGTATGTCTGCGGTGATGTCTGGCCTCCTCCTTTGCCCTGGCACGCGGGGTTGGGGGGTTGGTCGGACATCGTAGCGACATTCACATCCGTTACTGTGGTGATGCTCGCCCGGGGATGGACTTCTCCCGCTCGCCCTGACGCGTCGGGTTGGCGGGCGGAGACTGGTCATCCAAGCGACGCCCCTTCACCATGGTGACGCGTCGCATTGATGTCCGTCCTCCCTGACTTGACGTCAGGCCTTGGAAGTGGGCGGTGGTCATGCAGACGTCTGCCTCGGTGGGCGTTGCGCCGGGACTTATGAGCGGATGTGATGTTTTTTAGCCGCTGCCACCAATGATTATGACACCATATAAAAGCGCAAATGTATGGCATATTAGTATACACTTCCCCTGGATAAAGCCAAGTGAGAAACGCGCGTTGGGGTTTTTGCTGCTATCAGGTATGAATACAGACTTCTCAATTTAGCACATTTGTTTCCTTGCATATTTGCTTTGGCATTAGTTCCTCTCATTATTGCACTAATACTGCTTGACTACATGCAATCTTTTTCTACTTATGCATTTGCACTTTATAAATAATCTTAAAGAAAGGATTTTTTGCTACTATTTAAGGCCTTTGAATAGGATATTTGGGAGGCGCTTTTTGCACCTTGTATTCAAAATACTGTCCACCTTTGGTCCTTTTTTACATCAATATGTGCAATAGAAAATGTGAGCAACGAAAATAATTAGTCTATCTATGCCATAAGGTTATTCTTGCAGCACTTTTTTTGTATTTGTGTTTTCCCCTCTTAAAAATTTTTTTCTCGCATTGTTGCATGTATTAATTAATCTAAATTTTGTATTTTTTGTGATAAAAAATTGCATTGTCGCTAATAACAGTTTAAAATAAATTCTATTGTTATGGTAAAAAGCTTCCTTTTTCTTTCAGGTTTCTAATGTATTTTTTGGAAGTACCCATTTACTTTGGCACTATATTTATTTGACGTATACAATAAACTGATCAGCACCTTTAAGTAGAATAAAGCAAGTGTGAACAGGTGCACGCTGTATAATATACTGTATAATATAAAAACAAAAGAATACAGCAGCACTTTAAAATTTCAACTGCATTACTGCTGTATAGAATGTATTGTGGTGTGACTGGTGGTCAAGTGGTTAATGGAAGGTATGTGTCACAGGGATGGCAGCTTCCTGTGATGTAGCCTGGAGTGTTTTCTTAAGTTTACGTAAATTTAAGTAGTTGTTGTTCACATTTGCGTCGGGGCTACGGGTAGCTATGAGAGTTGGGAGGGTCTGACTACCCATGTGCCTCACTCTGTGGTAAGGGGGCTTACTGTACCCCATTTTGTCTGAAGATATGTGTGTCGTTGTGAATCTGCAGGACCTGTGATGAGGTTGTGATCATGTGACTAGCCATGTGATAGGTAACTGGGAGTGGTTACAGGCTATCTAAGGAAAGTGTGCTGCACATGTGTGAGAGTGTGTGCTAGGAGTCTGTCAGTGTGGACAGAGCTCCCATGTTCCAGACTTGGACATCGCATTGCCTGGGGAAGCAGTGCCGATGGGTCCGAGCCAAAAGGAGCGAACGGTCTTGAAAACCGTGTGATACTGACCGGGGTCAGAAAGAAGTGATTACAGGATACCTCTGCGGATAAGAGGGATCCGGGAACCTGCATGGCCAACAGGTAACGGTCTTGAAAACTGTGTTATACTGACCGGGGTCAGAAAGAGACTGTGTGTGAATGGATATTTATTGGATACCTCTGAGGATAAGAGCCATCGGAGAACCTGTGTGGCCGATCCAACAGGTAACGGTCTTGACAACCGTGTGTTAAAAGTTTTTTCTAATATCTAATTTGTATCTTCTTCCTTTCAGTTTCATTCCATTGCTTCTCGTGTTTCCATGTGCAAATGAGAATAATGATGATACCTCTACACTGCACTACATCCCTTCATATATTTGTAGACAGCTATTAAGTCTCCTCCTTGCCTTCTTTTTTGCAAGCTAAACAGTCCAAGATTAACCGTTTCTTGTCGGACATACTTTACAGTCCGCGCATCATCCTAGTAGTTCGTCTCTGAACTTACTCCAGTTTTTCAATGTCTTTTTTAAAATGTGGTGTCCAGAATTGGACACAATATTCCAGTTGAGGTCAGACCAATGAGGCATAGAGGGGATAATTACTTCACGTGATCTAGACTTTATGCTTCTCTTCATACATCCTAGAACTTTGTTTGCCTTTTTTCTGCTGCATCAAACTGTTGACTCATGTGCAGTCTGTGATCTATTAGCATACCCAAGTCATTTTCACACGTGTTGCTGCTTAGTTCCATTCCTCCCATTTTATAGATGTAATTTTCATTTTTCTTGCCCAGATGTAAAATCTTGCATTTCTCCATGTTGAATACCATTCTATTAAATGTTGCCCATTGTTCAAGCTTATTTAGATCCTTCTGAATCCTTTCGCTGTCTTCTCTAGTGTTAGCTATGCTGCCTATCTTTGCATCAGATGCAAATTTGATTAGTTTACCTTCAGTTCCCTTATCTAGATCATTTCTAAGAATGTTGAAGAACACTGGGGGCAGGACAGAGCCTTGTGGTACCCCACTTGAAACACTTTTTAATTGGATGTTCAACGATGTATTGCCACTCTTTTAGTACTCTGCCCTATTTGATCCTTTGGAAGATGAATGTATAAAAAGAGAGTGTGGCTTATATTTTCATATTATTTATTTCTTAATGACCTGAAGAAGACTCCAGGGTGTAGGAGTCGAAAAGCATTGTCCTGTAATTTTTTATTACCTCAATAAAGCAGATATTTTTATGTAACATCTATGAGAATCTCTAGACGGGAGTGCCGGCTATATACTGGGATTTTCCTTGCTATCTATTGCTTTACCACAGATGTCTGAGGGCCTTTTCCCTGTGCCCAGTCGACCAAGCTGCAGAAGGTTCCCCTTGGATTCCTGTCAGATCCCCTTTCAATGCTTCATTTTCACCTTTGACTTGGTGAGTGCAATTATATAAGCGTGCAATTTCCATCTAGTTTCTACTGCACTTAGTGCGCGGCGTTGTTCCCTCTTTTTCCCTATCCTTAGGGTTGCTTGGATTCACTCTTTGAGTACTATCACTGTCAGTTATGAATCCACCTATCCATAGCCTTGTCAATCCCATACTTGGTCATTTTTTCAAACAGGATAGTGTAAGATACTTTATCAAATGCTTTGCTGAAGTCTAGATACCGTATTTTTCGGACTATAAGATGCACCAAACCATGAGACGCACCCAAAATTTTCAGAAGGAAAATAGGGGTAAAAAAAAAAGTTGTCAAATAGGGGTCCATCTTACAGTACGAATTCAGCTTACCAGGGAAAGGATCGGCACAGGTGGAGGAATGGTCACAGGGGTCATTCAGTGGTCCAGGCTGGTGTGGTGGCCTCCGGAAAATCCCTTCCCAGGCTGGTGCGGTGGCGGTGCTCTGTACTTCAGCATTGCTCTGTGGGGTGACTGTGCTTTGTGCTGGAGCAGCGCCGCTCTGTGCTGGGGAAGTGGCAGCGCCGCTCTGTGCAGAGCAGTGCCAGCACCGCTCTGTGCTGCGTGGCAGGCCTCCGCCGGCACTTTGTCAATGCCCCGCAGCTCCATTGTTGCAATGCGGTAGCTCCGGGAATATGGCTGCCGGGGGAGGCGCATGCTCAGATTCAGATCTTGGGAGATGAGATCTCAGGACGAGATCTGAATCTGAGCATGAGCTGCCCCTGGCGGCCATATTCCCGGAGGCCACTGCACCACATTGCAGCAACAGAGCTGTGGGGCTTTCACAAAATGCCGGTGGAGGCCCGCAACACCACAGCCACACCAGCCTGGGAAGGGAGGCTACATCAAATCCACCACCACCGGGACCACCAACACCACCGGATTTGTAAGTATATTCCGACCATAAGATGCACCCCCATTTTCCACAAAAATTTTTTGGGAAAAAAGTGCATCTTATGGTCTGAAAAATACGGTATATATATCTACCTCATTTCTCTGATCCACCCAGACAATGGTTCCATCATAGAAAGAAATTAGATTAGTCTGGCATGACTTGTTTGCCACAAACCTGTGCTCGATCAGGTTAATTACTGTATTCTTATCCAAGTACTTACATACATATATACATGCTGTTTAATAATTTGTTCAAATATATTTCCTGTTATAGAAGTAAGGCTTACTGGCCTGTAATTTCCTGTCTCCGTTTTCTTTCCTTTTTTGAAGATAGGGACAACATTTGCCCTTCTCCAATCTTCTGAGACTTCTCCTGTTTTCCAGGATTTTTCAAAGATTCTTGCTAGTGGTTCTGCAATTTCCTCTAGCTCTTTCTGTACTCTATGATGTAATTCATCTGTGAACATTGGTCAGTTAATGTGTGTCCACCAGCCATGTCAAGGCATACATTTCATTCTATCTATCTATCTATCTATCTATCTATCTATCTATCTATCTATCTATGAATCTAAAAATCTTGTAATTTCATATATATTCCAAAATAAGGTTTTTTTTAAGATTGACTTTAGTTTTTTAGGTTTTGTTAAAGTGGTAGTCCGGGTAGATACAAGTTTTTTGTGCTGTTCATACATTCATATACTATAAAGATGTGATGGTCATTGTAGTTTTATCATCTTTATAACCCTTGTAATCCGGTGTGACAGGTTTTTCCCTGATTAAAAGGTCCTTCGTGACCCTGGAAATGCAATGACTTTGTAAACCTGTTTAAATAAATGTTTTAATTTCACCGAGATTTTGCTATTAGATGTGTGTGGTGCCCCTGAGGGTTCAGTTGCCACAGAGGTACTGCACCTCATCCAGAGGTGTGGTATCCCACTACCCCGGTAAGGTGGAGGAACCTGACTGCACTCTTACACCTGCATCCAGCACACACTTACAGCAGCAGGGCACCCTAGATGGACCCTAAGGTAGGATGATCTCATCCCTGACTGGATAGGAAAGTGTGCTGGGAGGTGGGTGGAGTTTGCGGGTTAGAGTGGGAGTTAGAAGAGTCTTCCTGGAGGAAGGATGTATACAGAGCAGCTCCTGGTTGGGAGGAGAAGCTGGAAGGACTAGTTACCGAAGGAAGCTCCCTGGAGAGGGAAGGGATCCCAGAGGCACGGCCTGGTAGAGGCCACCCGTGGGGCTCGTTCCACACTGACTGCCATCAGGTGGACGGATCAGGTCGCAGAAGAGTCTCAGCCCCTAGCCTAGTAGAGAAGACAACAGGACTCAGCTAGTAAGCCGACAGTTGTGGCAACTTTAGGGGTCACAGCCACTAACCACAGTTATCTTCACCGGAAAGGCAGCCAAAAAGGAGCAAGGAAACGAACTGAACATGTTATCTGATAGAGTCCATGGCTGCTGGCCTGGGACACTGACTGTGAGGTGTTGTGTAGGAAGAAACGAGAAGGCAACACATTGAGACGGCCAGGAAAGGCATATACTGAAGGGAGTGCTGGAAAGGTGTTCTCCATCTGCCTGGGAGTTGACTGGGCCCCTCACCTGGAGGACACGGTACCAAGCGGGCATCTGAACTGCTGACAGAACTGTGAAAAAAGCTTTGGAACTGCACCCAGCTGTGTCCTCTAATTCTTCCTGTGCCACCTGCTTAACTCTACTACATCTATCATCATCTAACACAACATCTTTACTTTCACCACTGCCCTAGGACAAAAGGGTCACTGCCGCTGTGACACTGCCCCTTTAAGAAGTGGCCAGGTACTGAGTACCCCACGGCCCTGGCGGGCGCTCCAAATGCATGAGTGATACCTTTGTCTTTCTCTCTATATTCAGTCCAATAACAGGAGCAAGGCCTGAGCAGGCTGTTCCAAGCTGCCTGCCCCCGATATCTGTCTCTTTTCAGTCTGATAATAGGGGCAGGGCCTGTGGTAGGCTGTTCCTAGCTGTCCATCCCCTGATATTTGTCTCTATTCAGTATGATAATAGGGGCATGGCCTGTGGCAGGCTGTTCCTAGCTGCCCAAACCCTGATATCTGTTCCTTTCTAGTAGCAGTCATGTCAATAAGAATATGCAAATACATGCTATTATCCTCTACTTTACAACCTATGACAGTGCATAACGTGTCCTGCCATGTGTCATATTGGGAGCAAAGGCAGAGTATTGAATTGGTTTATGCAGTATTGCTATGGCCAATACCCCTCCCCCATATCAACTTGGTAGTGTCTTGACCCCTGTAACTTTATCACTCTGGATTGTTAAGTGTCTCCTCAGCCTGAGGAAAGCATCCATCTGTCTGCTGCAGCATTTGACAGACATGGTTTAAGCCCTCCAGGTCCCATTGCTCTGTTCCTCATACTGTGCACCAAACATACTGAACATGAGCTTATGTGAAAGATCACAGCCTGGGAAGTCAGGCAAATCCACCCGCTGCTATCTGTGGAGCGAACAGCTCTCTGCTGCCCACTATCATCCTGACAATTACACGCTTGACCGATTATTAATGGAGGAGGCTGCATGCTGTTTCCACTAAGGCCTCCTTCACACATCAGGTTTTCGCCGTCAGGCGCGATCCGGCGCTTTTGACAAAAACCGGATCCGACGAAATGCAATGCCGGATCCGGTTTCCCCCCCATTGACTTGCATTTGCGCCGGATTGCGCCGGATGGCCATGCGTTTCATCCGGTTTTCGACGGATCCGGCAATGTGTCGCAATCCGACGTCTGGAAAAAATGGCTACTGTAACGTTTTTTGTCTCCGGCGAAAAAGCCGGACACGACAAATCCGGCGCATCCGGCTTTTTCACACAATGAAAGCCTATGAGCGCCGCAATGCGCCGGATCCATTTTTTTTGGTCTGAGCATGCTCAGTAGCTCTGCCCACAAGACACATATATAAAAGCATGACAGTACCAGTACCTCAGCCACACCCAACATGCCACCCAAGACAGCAACCAGGCGCAGGAGAAGGCAGGAGACCACTGCAGCAGCACCATCAGCACCACCACCACCCCAAATGGAGCAGCATGCTGAACAACAGGAGGGGAGTCCAGCAGCAGATGAGAGATGGTAATTATCAAATCCCCCATTCCTCCAAACTAGGGCCATGGAATATCAAGATATTCATTGGCCCTTTGTTTCTCTTTATTCAACAGCCGCCCAAGAGATGCAGCAGCAGCAACAGTTGCAGCACTGGCAGCACTGGCAGCAGCAGTAACACCACCCACAGGCATGGAGTGTGGCCAGCAGGAAGACAGCACATCATCTTCTGGGAGCCCTCCCTCGCATCGTCAGCGTTTGACGGTAAGTTTTTATTTCCAAAATCCATCATCTCTATAATATATGTCTATTCATTGCCTTTTATTTCAAAACAGGAATCACAAGATGAAGAGGAGCTCCCAGAAGAAGAAGGAAGGGGTGGACAGACACCTGGAGTGGGCTCACAATTGGTAAGTTTTTTGCATCAAACGCAGAAACACAACATCACACTACACACAACACATAGAAAACAATGTTCTGCAGACCACACACAGCAAACAAATGCCTACATCCAAAGACATAACATTTTTTGTTTTCTTCTCTAGTCTTCCCAATCTGGTGCTCGGCCAAGAGGTCCTCGCAGTGCCTCCCAGGGTCGTCGGTGACAGCAACGCGGCGGTCACCAGCGTGTAAGTATAAATATTTTTGTTTTTTTTTTGCACTTTTTATTTCATTTCTTTTGTGGAGGCTAATTATGTTATTTTTGTCTTTTTCTTTAACAGCCTTCACAGCGTGCTCCCGACTCTGACGGTGAGGATGGAGGGATTGATGTGGACCACCTCATCGATCTCGTCAGAGAAAGGGAGCCGCTATGGAATATGGCTGACCGCCGCCATGCTGACCTGATCGTTACCCGACGACTCTGGGAGGAAATCTGTTCGCTCCTTGTGGACCGCTGGGAGGACCTCGATGCTCGGGCCCAGATTAAAGAGCGTAAGTATATACAGTATCGGTTGCTTGATGTAATCCAGTGTTTCCCGAACTCCAGTCCTCGTGGTCCCCACGGATCATGTGTTCAGGATTTCCATTTACTATGGAAATCCTGAAAACATGACCCCTGGGGACCATGAGGACTGGAGTTTGGGAAACACTGATGTTGTATACTAACCACTCCTTTCTCGTTTCAGGGGACAGAATTGTGAAGCGGTGGCGGTCTGTGAGGGATCGTTTCAAGAAGGAGTTCAATAAAGAGATGCGGGCCCCGAGTGGATCTGGAGGACGCAGGAGCAAGTACAAGTACGCACAAGCCCTGTCATTCCTCCGGGAAACAATGGTCACCAGAAGGTAAATATTACACAGCACATGTGAAAAAAAATGTTTCTATGTAACTTTTTTTTTTCAGCCAGGGCCATACCATGTCACTATTTTAATTGTTTTTTTTTCTCTTTATTCCACAGCACGGTGAGCAGCACTCGGGAGCCTGCACGATTGGACCCTTCTGAGGCGATCCCTGAGGAGACCGGCACCGAGGGACACTTCGACCGCCCCGGTACATCTGCACCTTCCCAGCCTTCCCACACATTCGACCCATCTGTCCCATCCACCAGCACAGGAGCATCGTGGCCGCCTACATTATATGAAGCTGCTGGTGAGGAGATCACTTTCCCTTTACCCCACCCTTCTGCCCCTGCCACCTCTAGTACACCTGCGGGTACTGGGCGGCAGCGGCAGAGGGGTCAGGAAAAGACTTATGCGCCAGAGTTCTTGCATCTGAATGCATCTTTCCAGAACTGTCTAAAAGTCTTGTCAGAGCAAATCTCCGCAGGCTTTCAGCAGATCAACTCCAGCATTCTGAGGTGAAGACACTTCTGCAAACCATGCATTCAGAAGCAAGATCTTCGCCAAACCACACCTTTTTCAGGTCTGTTGTGGAGCGCATGGAAACACTCTCTCCTACCCAGCAGATGCATGTAATGCATTCATGCCACGGTGCTCTCCAGCACGTTACCTCCCAACCTCCTCCTCCCACCACAGTAGTTCCTCCACCTGCACCCCCTCCAGCCACTTTCCATCCTCCCCCTCCTATTACATACCATCCACCTCCCCAGCACCAGCCACCTCCCCAGTACCAGCAACCTCCCCAGTACCAGCAACCTCCCCAGTACCAGACATCTCCCCACTTCCAGCAACCTGCCCCATACCAAACTCCTTTCCCCTACCAAACTCCTTCCCCATACAACTTGCCATCAACATCATCTGCTCCTACAGTCCCTGCCCAACCCTCCACTCCACCGCCCACCACCTCTTCTGCCTCCCACATGTCCACCCATTCTGTAGCTTTTTCCACACCTTCACCTCTAACTGTTCCTTCCCCACCACGATCCCAGTCCTCTCTCCACACTCCCAGTGTCGAAGTGTCCCGCAGCCCCTCCAGCAGTATTTCCACCCCACACTACACAGATTTGTAATGTGTTTTTTAATAAAAATGGCTATTGTTTTTAAAACCTTTATTAAAAAAGTTTTTTGCACATTAAAAACATTTTACAAAAAAAAATATTTTAAATAAAAGTTAAATTATCGTTTCACAATGGTTGTCTGTCATTTCTTTCTGCGGCGAACTATGTTTAAAAAAAAGGTTAAATACAGGGTATTTCAAAGGTAAAAAGGTATTCAAAACCAGGTATATAACTGTGGGTACTTTTTACCTTTTTGCAACAGTTGTGTTCCTGGTTGTGTTTGAAGCAAAGTATTTCACCTAAAAAGTTGTGTTTATTGTTGGTGATTTCCTAACAATGTACACAACTTTTGTTACAAGGTGAAATACTTTGCACAAAACACAACCAGGTACACACCTGTGGCCTAAAGGTAAAAATAGTAAGACCATGACAAGATAGCCAACTTTGGTTGGCAAAGGTATATACTGTTGGTACAGAAGGTACACAAGTTTGGTTAAGGGCACAAATCTTTCACACTCTGTCATCCTGCCAGTGTACTCTGCCTTGAGGTGACATAAAGTATAGTGCAAAATTGTCCCTCATTACTGAAACCGTCACAGAACTTCTAGTGGTAATGTCATGGTAATCTTGCAAGGTGGTTTCTTCAGAGGTGTCCTCAATGGAAATGGGTTCCTTGCAGATAACAAAATTGTGGAGTACCACGCAAGCTTTGATCACCTCGTCCACAGTTTCTGGCTTGAGGTTGATCGCAGTCAATAGGACCCGCCATTTGGCTGTCAGAATACCAAAGGTACATTCAACCATTCTTCTTGCTCTTGTGAGGCGGTAATTAAAAATGCATTTTGTTCTTGTCAACCCTCTGCTAGAGTACGGTTTCAAAAGGTGTTCTGACAGCTGGAAGGCTTCATCCCCTACACAGACAAATGGCATAGGTGGACCAGATGTTTGCGGCAGCGGTCTAGGGGGTGGGAACTGGAAGGTGTTTCCATACAGTTTACGCCCCATGGCAGACAGTTTGAAAACTTGAGAGTCATTGGAGCGGCCATAGGCCCCAATATCAACAGCAATAAATTTGTATTCCGCGTCAGCGATGGCCATGAGGACAATGGAAAAATATTTCTTGTAATTGAAATATTCCGATCCCGATCCGACTGGCTTTACAATGCGGATATGTTTCCCGTCCACAGCGCCCAAGCAGTTCGGAAACTGACATATCTGTTGAAACTTTTCTGAAATTTCAATCCACCTCTCTGTTGTGGGCTCTGGTAAAAACTCTTCAGTAGTGTTGAGCATTCCGATACCGCAAGTATCGGGTATCGGCCGATACTTGCTGTATCGGAATTCCGATACCGACATCCGATATTTTTTCAATATCGGGCATCGGAATCGGAAGTTCAAAGTTGATTGACAGCCGAAATGACGTCATCATGATGCGCGGTGTGTGCGCATCATGATGCGCCGTCATTTCGGGCCTTCCGGGGGTCTCTGCCGGCCTGCCGGGGGGCTGTGCCGGCCTGCCGGGGGGCTGCCCGAGGTCTGTACCGGCCTGCCGGGGGGCTGTGCCGGCCTGCCGGTGGTCTGTGCACCCTGTGGGGGTCTGTACCGGCCTGCCGGGGGGCTGTGCCGGCCTGCCGGGGGGCTGTGCTGATGTCCGGGGGTCTGTGCAGGCTGCGGGGGGCTGTGCCTGCCTGCCTGGGGGCTGTGCTGATGTCCGGGGGTCTGTGCAGGCATCGTCCGATGGGACTACAAGTCCCATCGGGCGATGCCTGCTACCATGACAGTGATTGACACATTAGCCAATGATGGGACAGTAGTAGTCCCATCATCCAGCTAATGTGTTAAATGTTTAAAAAAAAAAAAAAAATATACTACATACATACTACATGCATGCTACATACATGCTACATACATACCACATATATACTACATGCATGCTACATACATATTACATGCTACATACATACTACATATATACTACATGCATGCTACATACATACTACATACATACTACATATATACTACATGCATGCTACATACATACTACATGCTACATACATACTACATATATACTGCATGCTACATACATTCTACATACATACTACATGCATGCTACATACATACTACATGCATGCTACATACATACTACATGCTACATACATACCACATATATACTACATACATACTACATGCATGCTACATACATACTACATGCTACATACATACTACATATATACTGCATGCATGCTACATACATACTACATGCTACATACATACTACATACATACTACATACATACTACATGCATGCTACATACATACTACATGCTACATACATACCACATACATACTACATACATACTACATGCATGCTACATACATACTACATGCTACATACATACCACATATATACTACATGCATGCTACATACATACTACATACATACTACATACATACCACATATATACTACATACATACTACATGCATGCTACATACATACTACATGCATGCTACATACATACTACATGCTACATACATACCACATATATACTACATACATACTACATGCATGCTACATACATACTACATGCTACATACATACCACATATATACTACATACATACTACATGCATGCTACATACATACTACATGCTACATACATACTACATACATACTACATGCTACATACATACTACATACATACTACATACATACTACATGCATGCTACATACATACTACATGCTACATACATACCACATATATACTACATGCATGCTACATACATGCTACATGCTACATACATACTACATACATACTACATGCATGCTACATACATACTACATGCTACATACAATACATTCATACAATACATACATAGACATACAGTACATATAACATAGAGTAACATACTTACCAATACTTGTCACATTGTTCCCCGAAGCCATTGTCGTCTACGGAATAAATATTAACATAACAAACCACAAAAATTCTCACCCATGATCCGACGCAGTCCACGAGTGTGTCCCACGACGATCTTGGGTAGAGAACTGCAGCATCAGCTGATGCTGCCGCTCTCTACGGGCTGCAGGAATCCAATGATGGAAGGTAGGTATCCTTCCGCACTGTATTCCTCCGCCACTTAAAAAAAAAAATCCCTAGTCTCACTTTATGGTAAAAGCTGTGTGGGAAATTCCCACACAGCTTTTACCATAAAGTGAGACTAGGGATTTTTTTTTTAAGTGGCGGAGGAATATAGTGATATAGTGTGGAAGGATACCTACCTTCCGTCATTGGATTCCTGCAGCCCGTAGAGAGCGGCAGCATCAGCTGATGCTGCAGTTCTCTACCCAAGATCGTCGTGGGACACACTCGTGGACTGCTTCGGATCATGGGTGAGTATTTTTGTGGTTTGTTATGTTAATATTTATTCCGTAGACGACAATGGCTTCGGGGAACAATGTGACAAGTATTGGTAAGTATGTTACTCTATGTTATATGTACTGTATGTCTATGTATGTATTGTATGAATGTATTGTATGTAGCATGCATGTAGTATGTATGTAGCATGTATGTAGTATGTATGTAGTATATATGTGGTATGTATGTAGCATGTAGTATGTATGTAGCATGCATGTAGTATGTATGTAGTATGTATGTAGTATGTATGTAGCATGTAGCATGTATGTAGCATGCATGTAGTATATATGTGGTATGTATGTAGCATGTAGTATGTATGTAGCATGCATGTAGTATGTATGTAGCATGTATGTAGTATGTATGTAGTATATATGTGGTATGTATGTAGCATGTAGTATGTATGTAGCATGCATGTAGCATGCATGTAGTATGTATGTAGCATGTAGTATGTATGTAGCATGCATGTAGTATGTATGTAGCATGCATGCAGTATGTATGTAGCATGCATGTAGTATATATGTAGTATGTATGTAGTATGTATGTAGCATGTAGTATGTAAGATGCATATATGTAGTATGTAGTATGTATGTAGCATATAGTATGTATGATGCATATATGTAGTATGTATGTAGTATGTATGTAGCATGTAGTATGTATGTAGCATGTAGCATGTATGTAGTGTATATGTAGTATGTAGCATGTAGTATGTATGTAGCATGCATGTAGTATATATGTAGTATATATGTACTATGTATGTAGCATGTAGTATGTATGTAGCATGCATGTAGTATGTATGTATGTAGTATTTTTTTTTTTTTTTTTTTACATTCAACACATAGGCCGGATGATGGGACTACTACTGTCCCATCATTGGCTAATGTGTCAATCACTGTCATGGTAGCAGGCATCGCCCGATGGGACTTGTAGTCCCATCGGACGATGCCTGCACAGACCCCCGGACATCAGCACAGCCCCCCGGCAGGCCGGCACAGCCCCCCGCAGCCTGCACAGACCCCCGGACATCAGCACAGCCCCCCGGCAGGCAGGCACAGCCCCCCGACAGGCCGGTACAGACCCCCACAGGGTGCACAGACCCCGGGCAGTCCGCACAGCCCACCGGCAGGCCGGCACAGACCCCCGGCAGGCCGGCAGAGACCCCCGGAAGGCCCGTACAGACCCCCGAGAGGCTGTACAAGGGCAGGAAAGGGTTTTTCCAATTCCGATACCGGAAGTCTCATAGACTTGAATGGGACTTCCGGTATCGGCATCGGCGATACCGATACTTTTTTTAAAGATCGGCCGATCCATTCCGATCCGATATTTTGAAGTATCGGACGGTATCACTCAACTCTACTCTTCAGCTAAGGAGTCCCACAGTGCACGGCATGTGTACTTCACTATTCCAGATATGGTGGAAATCCCAAGTCTGTACTGGAAATGCAGTGACGAAAGGGATTCTCCAGTTGAAAGAAATCTGTGGGGAATTAAAAAACAATCAATTAGTTTAAAATCACAGCATTACATACCAAAACTCAGCTATAACACTTGGAGATACAAACTACCACCAACAAGATTGCAGTGAAAGTGTGCTCTGATGCGAGCATATCCAATAAATGTGGCTTACCTTAAAGTCACCATCAGACGCTCTGCGGGTGAAACAGAGAAGCGGCAATAGGTGTCTGCTTTTCTTATGAGGTGTGCAATGCGCTCCACCAAGTAATCAAAATTCTCCATTTTCATCCGAACATATCCAAAAAATTTATCCGGGTTTCGTCTAAGGTCCATGCAGAGTGTAGAATAGACCCCACGCGTCATTCTCTTGGCTGTGATGGGGTGGATCCACAAACGTCGTCTACGATGCCTGATGCGCTGCTGTCTCGCTCTCTCCTTCTCCAGAACAATCACCCTCAAACGATTCGCCTCCGCTGTAAAATCCGCCAAATTCTTCAAAATATTTCCAATCACAACATCCATCTTCGCCAGTAACTTGCTCTTCTCTCCAACCTGCACTTTCTCCTCTACAACCTGTCAAAGAAGGGCTGTAGGAACACGCTATATATAGTTTTTCAGTAGCCAATCCCGTTCGGAAGGCCACAAGGGTCAATTTTAAAAACCGGATCGGGCGTAATCCGTCAAAAAGCGGAACAAAAACCGGATTAACCGGATGAGACGGATCCGGTTTTGTTTGTCAAGAACAAGACGGATCCGGCAGAAAAACGGATCCGTCACATCCGGTTTTACGAAATATTTGCCGGATCCGGCGCTCCGGCACAACGCCGGATCGCGCCTGACGCCGAAAACCTGATGTGTGAAAGTAGCCTAATATGCCAGTTATCGGGAAACTAACAGTGAGTGTATGGTATATACACTTCCAATTCCAACGCATGGAATATGTATATATACCCCCAATACAGTTACTGAGAACTCCACAATAACACAAAAACTACTTGCTGCCACCACCATTCGTCTTTTATACAAGCTGACTGAAGGCCTGGTTATGGTTCTGTTAGCATATGACTTAAGGGTACGTGATAAAGAACAGAAGGAACAGAACTTTTAAACTTTATATTTAATTCAAAATTATAGGCAGTGTTCATAAAAAATATTCAGGTTAGCACTTAAGTTACACCCACACACACCCCTGTGATGAGCTCATGTGTGCCGGGTTGTGGGATGCCCTCAGCCCTTTAGAATTTTATGAAACTCCCAACTTATGTGATATATTGACTAATGATAATCGCAGAAGCTTGAGATCGCTGCCATATTTTTTTATCGGGATTTTACAGTTACCCAGAGACCAAACATGACATGTCTGTTGTCAGCAATCTGCCCACTATCGATTTGTTTATAAGCATTTTAGTTATGAAAAAACATGCATATTCTTCCTTGAATTTTCCTGAAGCTGAAAAGGTACGTCCCATCACTATCGGATTTATAAAAGCCCCTATAGTCACGATTTTCTTTTGGAGGCCCCATGTCTGGGGAAAACAATAGCTTCTTCCACTTATTTGTATGTGTAAACACATGTATCCTTGTTATCCAATCCTCTGAAAATAACTTTCCTGCCTTAATTACTTGTCCATTCTATATACCTTTGTCTACACAGAATAGACATCCTTGTTGACACTGCATGGGTCCATTACTTCAAAAAGAAGCTGCCAACGTGTTAATGAAGATTGCCACTTCCCAACTATACCCAATTTCCAACTTCTTTATGTTCATTGTACCAGTCTATTTCTAAAATTCTCAGGATTTCAGCTCTTGTTTCTTTACTGAAAATCTGTGTGAGAGGGGAGTAGGAAGGGGGTGAATGCTCCCTTCATGTGTGGCTTCAGAGATCTTAATATTTTCTATGACATCTCTCCTTTTTTGAGGTAGTGTGGGAGCTGATTTATGCCCCACAAGCCTACCTTACCGCCCACCCTCTTGGATCCCACAATACCCTCTGCTTCTGGAATTCGGAGATAGGCTTCGACGAGGGGTTACTCGGTGCCAACAGACAAGTCTGAGACTCCTGCTTAAAGATAGCCAAAAGTTACGCTAAGGTTATGACCTTCACAGAAACCCTCCAGGACCTGTTCTGGAATAATTCATTGGTCATGCTACTCCGCTGGATGATGAGGGTCCTGAAGGCAGGACGTTACCTGCGTTTTGGGCTCTCAGGCAGTGGGTGACAGCGGCTAGGTAGGCTGTCTCCCTGGGGGATAAAAACATTTTCCCATTTATCTGATAGTCTGTGGACCCAACTTTTCCACCACCCTGACCGACTGTAAATATTTTGTTCTTGCCTCTCTGACAGGCTGTGGGACACACATGACGACCACCATGATTGACTGGGGATCCTCTTTTCCTGTCACCCTAACAGGTTGGGTGATACACCTTCCCACCACCCTGACAGACTCGGGGTACAATTTTCCCACCCCCTGACAGACTATGGATATCTATTTCCTATTGTCCTGACAGACTGTGGGACACACCATTCCCTCATGCTGACTGGTGGTGGGACATACTCTCCCACCCCCAAGACAGGCTGGGCAAAAGACCTTCCCTACCCTCTTTGTTACTTTAGGAGCTGTACTGATTATGGGGCAGCTACCACTTGCCATGTAATTGTCTGTCATGACACTGGTCAGCAGCACGCAACCATCTTCATGTTCCCAGTGCTTCTCACCAATATCCCCTGTTACCTTAGGAGCCTTGCTAATCATGAGACATCTAGTATCGGCCAGGTCACCATCTGTCGTGACATTGGTCAGCTCCACTGGACGGGACCACCTGCTTCGTGATCCCATTGCCTGCCCCCATCACCCTTAGCACTTGTGCTGGGTACGCCCATTGTTCTTGGACTAAATAGAGACAGATCTCAGGGTTCAGGCAGCTAGGAAAACCCTGCCACAGCCCACGCCCTTATTATCAACTGAGACAGATATTAGAAGGCAGACAGCTAGGAACAGCCTACCATGTTTGCCTGCAAATGGTCATAGTGCAAAAATATCATCATATTAAACTACAAGGGCATGCAAATAATAATGCTTAATAAGGAAAAAGCTCTGTCCTCAAAGGTTACCCTGATGCAAATAGAAGGCTAATTTGTAAAACATTTGAAAAATTTTCTATGTCATAAATCTGTTCGGTATCCAGCACAGACCAGTTCTGCAGTTGACGTAGACAACATTTTGTAACATTTTACCAATTTGGCTGACCTTACAAGCAAATTAAAAATAAATTACATGTTTCCACTGTTTAAAAATATGAACATACTCTATATCGATATGCAGCTTTTAAGGAAAAAGAAAAAAGACACAATTTTGTGCTGAGTGTATATTTTGCTTGTAGCTATGTGGGCGAATGAAATGCATTTCAGCACTATGGACAGTTCTTATTAACCACATGGTTATCTAACACCAGTGGTATCTAAATGTTCACCAACGTCATGTGCAGTTCTTTTTTCCACAAGTATCACAGATTAGCATTTTGTAGGTAAAATTGTTCTGCTCTTGTGTGAAGCAAAATTAGTAACAGACTAGTGTAACATTAGTTCCTACAGCAACACATTTCTAAATAACTCGTGAGTGAAGATATTGTACAATGATGGGAAGTTGTAAAATAGAGAGAAATCATTGCAAGCTAACTTGTTGACCAGGTATTTTTATCTGACCCAATATGTTTGCACTGATTCTTTAAAGTTTAAATTTTTTTAATTTTTGATTTAAGTTTAACATATCGATTAAATAAATTGGAAACATCAATACAAACAGGTCATTTTGCTAGAACCAGAAAAGGACCCCAAATTCTCACAAAGCAGTAATGACGGACAACCAAAGTAAAATGTATGAATCGCCTATTATGATATACTAAAGGTTTAGCTGAAAATGTTGTTAACAATTAAAGCAAGCAAGAATAGAAAAACAATGTGTACAGCAGATGTATTATGTGTAGTGACTAATATGAGTTAAAAAAAAAAAAAAAACTTAGGATTTATGGGCAAAAAGTGCTGTAAAATGAAAAGAATGAATGTGCATCCAGGAAATATTATCCTAAAGTTCTGGGACTGAGCTTTTAACCTAATGGCCTCAATAAATACTGTCAAATTTATCTTTGATGCATTCATATTTGATAAGGTTTAAATAAGATTTTTTTTTAGTTGTAATACTTGCAACCTGTACATTTATATTTCAAATTTAATTCCCACGTGTTGCCAATCCTTGTATGTCCACTTTCTGTGGGTCACTAAATAGAGTGGTGTGGAGGTACACCCTGTAGCTAACAATTCAAGATGGCAACCACTTACTGTAAGTGCGTGGTAAACTCTACCAAATGCTGGCTTCATGGTGTGTTGGATGCAGCCAGCTCTTTGCAGAGTGGGCTGTGCAGTCACAGGGATCAGGTGTCAACTTGGATTCTGAGCTTGGGCTTGCACATCTACAATGCTCTGTTCAGCAACTCACAGGCATTGGCACAGCTCTGAGAGCCATGCCCAAGCATAGCTCTTAGGCCAGGGTCACACTTGCGAGTACAATGCAAGAAACTCTCATCAATATCCGGCACTGCCATCAGCACTCGGGATCGGAGTGTGTGGTTGCGTAGAAATACATGCAGCCGCACACTCTGGTCCCGAGTGCCGGCAGCATTGCCGGGTATTTATGCGAGAGATTCGCACGAGTTTCTCACATCATACTCACAAATGTGACCCTGGCTTTAGAGACATAAACAAGCACAGCTTTGAGAGCTCTACGTAAGCACAGCTCTGAGAGCCATACTCAGGCACAGCGCTCTGACAGCCCAATCCAGCAAAGGTCTGACAATCCCTTTCAGGCACCATAGCCACCATCCAAGATAGGATGCTCAGTGCTAAGATGGTCAAGGGGCTATTATCTGACCTGTTCCTGAAGGATATCTTAACCTTTTACTAACCAAATAGCATGCCATAACATCTCCGGTGGGACAATTTGAACTGCTTTATCAGAAACCTAGAAAAAATACACTACAGAAACCTTGCTGGGAAAGTCCCATCTGGTACATAAAACATCTGTAACCCCTGCCCATTTACACCCTGTGCCTCAATTTTTGATTGCAATCAGAAAAAAACATCATAGTGCACAGAGCCAAGCTCCGTAGCATCCTTTAATACATCTGTGACTGCATCCCACATTTTTTTACTAGATTAAAGTATTTCCACGTTAACGAATAACTTCTGCAGTTTTCCAACATATAGAGTTGAAAAATATGTATATCAATAATCTCAAAATGCCCAACAATAGAAAAAATTAGGCATTTTAATGTAAGAAGTGAAAGCAAATGCATGTTTGGGCTTCAAGGAGAAAAAACATACATTTGAATTTGCAGAGAGTTTATTGTTATTTTTAGGACATGAACAATGGACGCGAATAGTGTGTGATTTGGTTTCTCAGGTTACTTATCAATATGTTATCAAGTAACCATTGTTTCAATTTTATTTCGTAAATTAATAGTACACATGAAAATAAGCAATTTTGTAACATTTCCTATTAGAAAAATTTGCTGCTTTCTCCTCCTGGATTAAGATTCTATGAAAAGGGGAGGAAGTGAAGTAGGGAGGAACTAGACACATAGACCCTCCCTCTAAATAGGATCTTATCAGTAGAATCTGTCATCTCCACTCTCAGTAATGGGTTAGTCTGTCTTCACTGAATATAGAGTTTACCTCATAATTGAGAATTTTGAAAATGAATGATCAGTCGAGCAGGAAAAAGAAGAAGGTTTCTTTTATAAGTTATATAGCAAAGTTTCTTATTTTCATGTATACTATTTATTTATGAAATAAAAATTATACTGATGGTTACTCTTGAAAGAGTGGTTACATTTATGCAGTCTTACAGCCCTTTGAAGGATGGTCCCGGTGTTTGGCCTGGCTGCAGCTCTCATTTCACATCAAAAGCATGATAGCCAATCAGTGAGCTCAGCGGCTCTGAGAGGAAAGTTCTGTTTACATAAGGATACCCTGCTCACAGCCGCTGGGCTCACTAGTTGGCTTCCGTCTGTGCCGCAGCCAAAACCAGATATCAGGAGAAGTGTTGAGACTCACCGGTGGACCTGGGGAAGATGAATACCATGGGGTTTGTTTCTTTAGAATAAACTACAGCCAGGGATTAACAATAAGGAAAACCTCTTTAAATTCTACTTTGTGGCTTGTATAAGCGCTTTATGACAATGAATATCACACTTTACCAGCAGCATTTAAGAAAACACATAAAAGCTAAGTGTCAGAGGTATTATATATTTCTTTCATTGCTCATAATGCCAACACTAATGCTTAATAAATGTATTATATGAAATATAATACATTGATAATATAATATAATATATAATATAATAATAAAATAAATATAATACATTGTGGGGTCTGGCACACGTCCCCCTGCAGCAAAGTATCATTACAGCTAAGTATCCAGAAGCTGCAGTTATTTAAATGGCCGGGAAGTAACATCCATCTCCTCTCTTCACTCAAGTACAACTTCTGCTTGCTGTCATCTGCTGTTTATCATCCTGCAACATTCCTTTTAATGGTATATCATGAAACAATCACTGACCTCAGGGAGACCAGTCAAAGAAAACACAGTGGCAGCCAGCAAAGGCACTCAATCAATGAAATCCTAGGTGCATTGCTCCCTGGGAAATACGAATATGCAAATAAAGTCCGTGGAGCCTCATTTAAGAGTCTCAAACACGGGACTAGCCAGATCTTCCTCCAGGGAAGGACCAAGCCAAGGAGTGGCTCCTTTCGGAAACCACCATATTAAGTGGCCCTTGAAGTCAATATCCAGCTCTTTACAAGTTTACAGATATGACAAGTGAAATACCAAGGCCAGGTATCCATCCACAGACACATGTTCCGGGGTGTTGCCCCTCATCAGTGTGGAGTAGGATTCTAGCTAGGTGGGAGCAATGCCTAGTAGACCAACATCACGAAACAATCACTGACCACAGGGAGTCCAGTCAAAAAAAACACTGCAGCAGCCGGCAAAGGCACTCAATCAGTGAAATCCTAGGTGCATTGCTTCCTGGGAAATACGAACATGCAAATAAAGTCCGTGGAGCGTCATTTAAGAGTCTCAAACACGGGACTAGCCAGATCGTCCTCCAGGGATGGACCCAGCCAAGGAGTGGCTCCTTTCGGAAACCACCATTACCACCATATTAAGTGGCCCTTTAGGTCAATATCCAGCTCTTTACGCGTTTACAGATATGACAAGAGAAATACCAAGGCCAGGTATCCATCCACAGACAGCTGTTTCGGGGTGCTGCCCCTCATCAGTGTGGAGTAGGATTCTGGCTAGTCCTGTGTTTGAGACTCTTAAATGAGGCTCCACGGACTTTATTTGCATATTTGTATTTCCCAGGGAGCAATGCACCTAGGATTTCACTGATTGAGCGCCTTTGCCGGCTGCCGCAGTGTTTTCTTTGACTGGTCTCCCTGAGGTCAGTGATTGTTTCGTGATGTTGGTCTACTAGGCATTGCTCCCACCTAGCCAGAATCCTACTCCACACTGATGGGGTGCAACACCCCGAAACAGCTGTCTGTGGATGGATACCTGGCCTTGGTATTTCCCTTGTCATATCTGTAAACTCGTAAAGAGCTGGATATTGACTTAAAGGGCCACTTAATATGGTGGTAATGGTGGTTTCCGAAAGGAGCCACTCCTTGGCTGGGTCCTTTCCTGGAGGAAGATTTGGCTAGTCCCGTAGACTCTTAAATGAGGCTCCACGGACTTTATTTGCATATTCGTATTTTAATGGTATATAACAGTGCCTGCTGAATGTTTGCTAAATTCACTTGTTGCATTGTACTCAGTAGTCACTGCTGTATATTCATGGTTGAGGTCACTAGAGATGTTATCTGGTGCAAGGTATTATAGCATATAGATATAGCCAGGCCCAGTGCATTTGATCATCTAACCTCCCGTGGTGTGCTGTCCAACTGGCCAACTGCTAATTTAACCAAAACCAGATCCCACAATCCCTCTCACCTCCCGTGGTGTGCTGACCAACTGGCCAACTGCTAATTTAACCAAAACCAGATCCCACAATCCCTCTCACCTGATCCTCTACTCAGTCCTATAAATTTAGTACCATCCTAAGAGGGGCATGCGTGTGGGGTCTGGCACGCTTCCCCCTGCAGCAAAGTAGAAAAAACAAAAAACCTGAGGGCACTACCAATAACTAAGGGACAGATAGGCATCTATTATGTTATTTTGCCTCTATTTGGATATTCACCAGCATTATTCAATGTTCCTTTATTGGTCTGCTTTCCATATATATGGATTTACATTCTGCCCTCATCCCTTTAAATCTTGACCAATGGGTCATATAGAGTATTGATATTTCTCAGATCTCTTTCAACTTGCAGCAATTATTTTTTCATTTTTAGCGACCTGCATTTTATTTGCTGATTTTGCACATAATGCCTTGTCATGATGCATATTATTATTATATTAGACATTTTATACTTGTCATAATGCCTTGTCATGATACACATCATTATTATATTTGACATCTTTATTGAATTATTGCCTTGTGTATTATTTTTGTATCTTTGCTGTATAGAGCACTGTATATTTCTTCCTATACAAACCCTTTGCCTTAGCATCGTGGAGGAGTGGAGCATTAGGTTCTTATTTTAGAACCTTTTTTGGAGTGTTACACACGGCCAATTTGTCCTGGCCTTTTTTAATTGTTTTTATTCTTATCAATGTCACTCTTTGTGTGGAATCTTTTGTGTTAATAAAATTTATTCATTTGTTTATATATTTTTGTGTTATATTGTGGTTATGACCATGGGGTTGAACACGTCCATTATACACACTTCTTTCTCTGGTTGGTTGTACCCCTGCAGCAAAGTATCACGGCAGCTAAGTATCGAAAAGCTGCAGTTATTTCAACGAAAGTTAATCACGGTAGGAGTCATTGCTGCACACTATGTATTTGTCTCTTTTGAGTATGTCTGCCAAATAATCACTTCTTATTACTTGGACCTAGCTTTTCTATTAACCCATCTTACTCCTTCAACATTTTTACATATACCCTTACAGTGTTTGCTCCATTAATCCTCATTCTCCTTCGCTATCCCCAAATCCCAGCACCTTCTAACCAAAAAATCATCTCCCCTTCCCTCCTTCCTCCCCAACAGACCTCCCCTGCTGACCTGCTCCTCAACCTCAGATCTCTCCCAATAAAACATAAAACAAGCCGGCCACTCTCCTTCTCCCACCTGCTCTCCCTCTCTCTGCTTCTCCTCACTGCTGGCGACATATCTTCCACTCCTGGACCCCCACAGCTCATACCTCCCATTACTACCTCCTCCTACCCCTCTTTATCTAATATGAACTACTGCAATCTTTCCAACGTAAAACCCGTGCCCTCGATGTCCGCCCCCCTGGTCACCACCACACTTATCCCATCCCTTACCCACCTCTTCAACCTATCACTAAAGGTACTGTCACACTTAACGATGCACCAGTGATCCCGACAACAATATGACCCGTCAGGATCGCTGGTGCATCGCTAAGTGGTTGCTAGTGAGCTGCCAAACAGGCAGATCTCACCAGCGACATAGCAGAGGTTGGCGGTCGCTACTTACCTGTCAGACGAGGCGATGAAGACGTTCTCCCACCCGCGTCCACGCATCGCTCGTCGCCACAGCAAGAGGCGCAGCAGGAAGCTGATGATGAGAAATGGCCCAGGCCGTTCTCGCGCGATCAGCGATAACCAGCGGGGGAGCCGGTCAGAGGTAAGTATCACACATAGTGACATTGCTAGCAATATCGCTGCTATGTCACAAAACCAGTGATGTTATAGCGATATTGCTAGCGATATCGCTTAGTGTGATGGGCCCTTAACTTATGGTTGTCATGGTAGTGGACAGGGTTCCTTCCCTGTCCTCTCAGGGTTAATTTTGGATGGCCTTCTTTTGGTTTGGGGTGGGCTATATCTACCCGTCTTCGTCTGGGGATCCTTGTCAGTGATACATATATTCTGGCTGTGTGTCTGACCCCCTGGTGGGCTTGCATACTGTGTAGTCTATTTGCCTTCTCGTGTATGATCTGGTCCATGTTCTCGTTCTGTGCATTGCTTTGTGATTCTATGCTTACTGTCTGTTTCTGGCTCTGACTTTCGGCTTGGTACTCTTGCTTATCTCCTGTCTGCCCCGTTTGTACAGCACCGCTATCTTCGGTTACCTGACCATTTGCTACATCCTGACCACCCTCACCGTCTCACTCTTTGGCACTTCATCGACATCCTGGCTTGACTTTGGCACATTTAGACTACTCTCCAGTTTTGCCGGTCACCACCACTACTCGGTGTTTGGCTCCACCTACGGCCACTCCCCGGTGGTCACGTGTTTCAGGTCCTGTGCTCCAGCAGGTAAGCTCACCACAGCGCTCCCCTCTCACCTCCTGTCCTTTTGTATCTTGTGCACAGACTCCTGCTGTAAGTCTGCAGCAGGGTTCTTGACACTGGTACCTTCCTGTTGTGAGTTCATTTTCCCCTTCGTCACTGAGGTCTGGTGAACTCCCTATTCTGGTAAAGGAAGGTAATGAGCCTGATTATCAGGCACCTGAGCCTAATGAGGATGACTGGCTGAGTGGAGTCACGGACTAGATATAAGGCTGCCGACGCCCTTCTGCCCTGCGGGTGAGTTCTCTGTGGACTTCTAGGACACCAGTCTGATTCCTGCTCCTCTAAAGCTAAGTTTTCTGCTTTGCCTGTTAGCATTTGTGTTTTGTTTTTGTTTTCCTTGCTTTTCTGGATTCTGCCATTCCCTGCTGGGGTGAGATGAGTCTCATTTTGCCGGTTGCTCTGTCTTCAGAATATTCCTGAGTACTGACATAGCTTTTTTGAAGCCTAGCGTCTTCAGGGCCTTTTTTACTGTCAGTTTGTTGGCTCTTATTTTCATAGGGTTTTTCACGGATTGCAGACAGCAGCCTTCCTGTCTTTTCCTATCTAGTTAGCTTGGGCCCCGTCTTTGCTCAGTCTATCTTTCTGTCTGTGTTAGTGTTTTCATCTTGCTTCACCGTCATTATATGTTGGGGGCTGCCTATTGCTTTGGGGTCAGCTCTGGGGCAGTTTAGATTTCCCCTTTCTTTCTTTAGGCCTATTTAATTCTCCGGCTGTGATCAAGGGGTCTAGGGCATAGTAGGAACCCCCCACGGCTACTGTTAGTTGTTGTGGATAGGATCAGGGGTCTGCAATCCGATAGTTGCCAACCTCTCTGGTTTTCTGGACTTAGCAAGCATTTCTGTTTTTGCCTCCTACGGTGACTCAATCATAACACCTTCCCTTCTGCTTTCAAACATGCCACAATCACGCCTATCCTTAAAAAGCCAACCCTTGACCCAACCACTATGTCCAGCTATTGCCCAATATCTCTGCTCCCTTTTGCTTCCAAACTCCTAGAGCAGCACGTCCACGCTGAACTTTCCTCCCACCTCTCATCTAACATGCTCTTTGGAAATCTACAATATGGTTTACATCCCCATCATTCTACTGAGACTGCCCTGACCAAAATTACTAAGGACCTACTTACAGCTAAACCTAGCTGACAATACTCTATACTCTTTCTTCTAGACCTGTCCTCTGCTTTCGACACAGTTGGCCACTGCCTCCTACTACAGATCCTCTCCTCCTTTGGCATCAAAGACTTTGCCCTATCCTGGATCTCCTCATACCTTTCCAACCGCACATTCCGTGTCTTCCACTCCCACACCACCTCCTCATCCTTCCCTCTCTCTGTTGGAGTCCCCCAAGGCTCTGTTCTAGGACCCCTACTCTTCTCAATCTATACACTTGTCCTGGGACAACTCATAAAGTCCCATGGATTCCAGTACCACCTGTATGCTGATGACACTCAGGTCTACCTCTCCTGTCCAGACGTTACCTCTCTGCTGTCCAGAATCCTGGAGTGTCTATCAGCCATATCCTCCTTCTTCTCCTCTTGTTTACTCAAACTCAATGTGGACAAATCTGAACTCATCATCTTTCCTCCATCTCACAGATCTTCCTTACCTGATCTGTCTATCACAATTAATGACATCACGCTTCCTCCCTCCCTGAATTCTGCTGCCTCAGAGTAACCCTTGACTCTGCCCTATCCTTCAAAAAGCACATCCAAGCTCTTTCCACCTCCTGTCGCCTGCAGCTCAAAAATATCTCCAGAATCCGTTCTTACCTCAACCATCAATCTACTAAAATGCTTGTGCATGCCCTCATCATCTCCTGCCTCGACTACTGCAACATCCTTTTCTGTGGCCTCTGTGCTAACACTCTTGCACCTCTCCAGTCCATCCTTAACTCTGCTGCCTGACTAATTCATTTCTCTCCTCTCTACTTCTCCGCTTCTCCCCTCTGCAAATCTCTTCACTGGCTCCCATTCCCTCAGCATATCCAGTTCAAATTACTAATACTGACCTACAAAGCCATTCATAACCTGTCTCCTCCATATATCTCTGAACTAATCTCCCAGTATCTTTCCTCACGTAATCTCCAGTCCTCCCAAGACCTCCTTCTCTCCACACTTACTCACTTCTCACCTATTCGCCTCCAAAACTTCTTCCGAATATCCCCCATACTCTGAAATTCAGATACTTCAGACGGAACCTGAATACCCACCTCTTCAAGAAAGCTTACACCCTACAATGACCTTGCTGCCTCCTCACCACTACCAGAGTTACCGCCTCACCAACACCGGAGCTGCCGCAACCCCCCAACCTACTGTCTCCTTCCCCACCATCCTGTAGAATCTAAGCCCACAAGGGCAGGGTCCTCTCCCCTCTGTGCCAGTCTGTTATTGTTAGTTTACTGTAAGAGATATCTGTAATTTGTATGTAGCCCCTTCTCATGTACAGCACCATGGAATTAATGGTGCTATATAAATAAATAATAATAATTTGAAATCTGGAGCTAGAAAACCTTCCATATGTGGACCCAGTCATAAGGGCATACACATTTACTAATGGAGGAGAACAACACATGAACTGTCATAATGTATGGCACCAATTCTCCAAATCTCCTAAAAAACAAAATGATGTAATAGTCCAATATGATAGATAGGTAATGTTAAGATGGCAGTATTTTCATCATTGTTCAGACAATACACAGCAGTCCATGAAAGCAAGTAACATGCAGGTCTCTTATACGTCAACATTAGTCAGTATACCTGAATGCAATCTATTTTTTTATGCCAGAGATGTTATGCAGCATTGCTGCCAATATAAATGACAATGAGAATGTTAAACTACAGACAAAGCAGTAGATTATTTTTTAAAAATTTCCATAGTGAGTACTTGAAAATAGATCAAATACAAGGTTTTATGGTACTGTAGTGCAGTAATATATTATTGTGGGATGACATATTAAATGTGACAAAGCAGAGAGAGATTGGATTTTGGAAGGTTCTAATTCTGTCATATATCTAAAAATAATTTTTTTTCAGAAGTATGCATCAAACTGTAAATATTAATACCATCAGATATATTTTCAAATGCTGAATACATATAAAAAGTTTCAGAGTTTCCAGTATCCAAAGTGATGCATAGAGGAAATGAAAGTGTTACAAAATATCAAGTTGGTAGAGTTTAGCTCAGTTTCTCAGATAAAATGTACAGAATTATTTCTGCATTTGGCACTGTCTAAAATCTAATGTCAATGATTGTTTTTTTATTTGATGACACCAAACAATATTTGTAGAAAAAGATGCGACCATAAAAACAAAAGAAATGTGACTTTTATTTTGGGGTTGAGTTTGTTCATAATCCATGCTACCTCATATAGTTCAAATGGTTATCAGATTGTGTTCTTTTGGACGAGGCACCCACCAGAATGTTGGAAAAATATCTAGAATGATATATTTAGGGTTATTTTCATCTTTAGCTTTGTAATGTAGCAGGTGATTCCTTGATATTCTGGTGGCTCTTGTAATTTGGTTTTCAATTGTTCTTGAATGGTAGCCCAAATTCAAAAAGGTCTTTCTGAGGCGACCAAGGTGTTTGTGTCTAGCCATGGGGTTGGAACATATATGATTGTATCTGATGGCTTGGCTGTAGACAATAGAGTTTTTTTATGTGTTTTGGATGGAAACTGTCCCATTTAAGGTATGTTGGATGGTTGATTGGCTTCTGATACAGGGATGTCTCTATTTCATTGTTCTTTAGCTTAATAATGGTGTCTAAAAATTAATTTCAGTGCTGGAGTAGTTCAGTGTTAAGTTAATGGTGGAATGAAATTGATTAAACTGTTCGTGGAATGTCTTTAGCTGTTGCTCAGACTCCGTCCAGATGATTAAAATATCATCAATGTAGCGGTAGTAGGCCAGAGGCCTGATGGGATATGAGGACAAAAATTCACTTTCAAGCTTGGCCCTGAAAAGATTTGCATACTGTGGAGCCATTTTACTTCCCATAGCTGTGCCAGTCTCCTGTAGATCTTCTTGTCAAATTCAAAGTAATTGTGGGTGAGGATAAATGTTGTGAATTTCACCACAGAATCCACATCATTCCCGATGTTTTCCGTGAAGACTTTGCAGGCATTTAATCCATCCTGGTGTGGGATATTAGAGTACAAAGATTCTACATCCACAGTGGCCAGGATGGTTCCTTCTGGTAGAGGACATATTGCTGCTAGTTTATTCAGTAGGTCAGTTGTGTACTGAATGTAGCTGGGTGTATCCTTTACCAGGGGTTTAAGAACACCCTCTACCCATCCAGATACCTGCTCAGTAAGGGTGCCCACACATGAAATAATCGGCCTCCCTGGATTTCCAGATTTGTGGATTTTGGGAAGCATGTAGAATGTCCCTATTCTTGGACTCTCTTATATCAGGTCATTGCCTCTTATGCATTTGTCAGGTAGACAAGATACCAGCTTGTTTAGTTCCTTGTAATAGTCCTGTGTAGGATCTGACTCCAATTTTCTGTAGTAGTGTGTCTCCGTAAATTGTCTGTTTGCTTCCTTCATATAGTCTGATGTGTTCATCATGACTACTGCACCTCCCTTGTCAGAAGGTGTAATGATTATTTCTTTGTAGGTTTTCAGAGACTGTATGGTCTTTCTCTCCTGGGCACTGATGTTGGATGCTTGTCTCCTATTGGTGTCTATGATGGTGGATTTTATCAAATGTCTGAATGAGTCTAGTATTTATCCAAATGAGAGTTGCGTCCAGGTGGAGGTGTCCAGTCTGTCCTCTTCTTGGTTGTTAGGATCCCTTTTCCTTTGATCCGAGTATTGTCTGAATCTTCTGTATCATTGAAATATTCCCTCTGGCACAGTCTCCTGAAATATTGCTCCATATCACTGCAGAGTTCAGTTTTTTCTAGGGCCTTAGTAGGACAAAATGAAAGTCTGCTAGAAATCACAGCCAGCTCCACTTTGTTGGGTTTATAATCTGAGAGATTAAAGACACAGTTAGAAGCTTTTGTGTCTGGAATGAAGTGGTTGTTCAAGTTGTCAGGTTTTGGCTTCGTTTTGTATCTGTATAGAGTCCTGAATTGAGGCGCAATCTGTGTAGTTTATTTTCCTTGTTATGAATCAGAAAGGTCCGACCGTAGTTTTTTGTAGTATTGTTGTAATTTTTGCTCTTTGCTTTCTGTAAGTGTTTTCCTCAGAGTTTCAAATTGCCCTTGGACTTTACTCTTTATGCTGTAGACATGCAAAAGGTGGTTCCTTAGTCTCTCAGAGGTCCTGTGAGAAAGGTTTTGTGCATAATGGGTATTGTAGGTATGAAGAATTGGTTTTGTAAAACAGAGTCTTTTGGGAATTAGATTCTCCTTTTTGCATTTAGATTAAAAAAAATGTTGCTATCCATTTGTGCACGTTTCTTCAGAAGTGGTTTTAGTTCCATAAAGATGCGGTACATTCTGGTATCCTCCATTTTGATACAGGAAAGATATATATCTTTGTATGGGATTAGCCAGTAGATAGAAAAATATTTAGAATTGAGAGTCCTCAGTGGTTGATACCTTTTAATGGCAGCATGTTCGTTAGATCTATGGGCCTCTGTAATAATGTCCCCATCCTGGGCCCTGTATGTAATAATGTTCACATCCTGTAATGTTCCGGCCTGAGCCCTGTGTTATGAATGGGTCACCGAGGAGGATAGCAGGCCCAGGCTAAGCCACAGAAAATCAGAGAGGTTGCAGACCCCTGATCATGTCCACACAACTAGCAGTAGCCGTGAAGCGTACCTATGATGATCCTAGACGTATCGGCACAGCCGGAGAGCTAACTAAGCCTAAAGCAAGGAAGGGGAAATCTAAGCTGTCCTGGAGCAGACCCCAAAGGAATAGGTAGCCCCCAAACATATATTGTCAGTGAGACAAGATGAAAACACAAATGCAGGCAGAAAAATATACTGAGCAAACGATGGAGCCCACACTGACTAGACAGGACAGGAAAGGAAAGACACTGTCTGAAATCACGCAAAAAAACCTGCAAAAGTCCAACACGTCTGAAGCAAAAAACAATGAAGTCACACGACTTCACCCCTCACTATATCAGCACTCTGGTAAATTCTGAAAGCAAAGCAAAAAGAGACCAATATAAAAGGGGACAAAACAAACTGGCACATACAGTAACATATGGGCGGTGATTCAGCACAGCCCCAGCCAGAGCTAGCTGACCTGCACAAAGCAGAGATAAACAAAACCAGATCAAATGCAAAAAGAATAGCAAATGAACCACTTAGCTGAACATGCAGGGAAAGAGCAGGAGACATCAGACCTCAGGAAAAAAAATCACCAGCAGGGATAGAGGGAGTCTTAAATCCCAATCAGAAACCCCAGATCTCCAATCGTCTTCCTCATTATCAGGTGGAAAGCCTCTGTCAATCAGATCAGCTCCACTACATCCAGTAACCACCAGAGGGAGCCCAGAAAGAGAACTCTCAATCTGACCAGCTCCACTATCTTCAGTAATCACCAGAGGGAAACCAGAGAGAGAATTCACAACAGCCCTGTATGTAATAATGTCCCCAGTATGTAATAATGTATCCATCCTGGGCCCGTAATGTAATATTGTATATGTTCTATATTGTCCCCTTCCTAGGCTCTGTATGTAATAATGTCCCCATCCCCATCCTGAGCCCTGTACGTAATAATGTTCTTGTCTTGTAACAATGTCCCTGTCCTTGGCCCTGTACGTAATAATGTTCCTCTCATGGTCCCTGTATGTAATAATGTCCCATTCTTGGGCTCTCTTTGTAATAATGTCCTCATCCTGAGCCCCATATGTAAGAGTGTCCTCGCTCTGTAATAATGTCCCCTTATTGAAATCCTGTCCCCATCCTGTAATAATATTTATTTATAAACATACCGCTATGTATATAAAATTTGCAGTGTCTTTTTTGATGTAGTAAATGCTCTGTGTGCACCAAAAATCTTTGTATCTAGTATTTTGGAGAGATTTCCTTGTTACATATTTTTGAAAGTATACAAATAAATGATTGATTTTATGGATTAATTTATTTGCCTATTGCCTTTTTTGTCTGCACGAATTTGTGGCAGAAGTTGTTATAAATTAAAAGAGCAGCCATGTTTGCCAGCAGGTGGTAGGAGGTTTGCAAGGCTCCCATTCAGCAGCCATAGAATATTGACCTAGCCCAATTACTAGGGTCCTGAAAATTAATTCACTCTTCTCCATGTACCAGTCATGCATTCTACTGTACATACATCCTGTGATATATACAGGGTGATATGTGACAGATATACTGTATATCATATACTATGATCTTTTCTATTGTTGTGGCGTACGAGTGTACATTGGGTTGGGCGAGTATGTTTGAAATAAGAAAAAACACTATATTAAAAGGTTGAACTAATTAACATAATTGGAGAACAGACCGCTGTGAAAAAAGAAACCAAATCAATCACAACACATTGGCTTCACCATAGAACTGTGCAAATAAACAAAAATGGATGAACTCTTTATGCATCAAACGGCCAAGTTCTCCAAAAAATATGACATAGTTGTCATGGGACATTTCAACTATCCTGACATTTGTTGGGAATCTCTCTCAGGCAAAACTAACAGGTCAAGGAAATTCTTATCCTCTCTTGCTGACAACTTTATCTTCCAAAAGGTAGGGGAGAAAACAAGGGGCTCTCCTACCTTGGATTTAATCCTTATAAACAGGGAGGAAATGGTTGAGGAGGTAAAAGTGGCTGGGACCCTAGGAGGTAGCGACCATGCTATTTTAGAATTTTTGATCACTAGAGGAGGAAGACCTGTGAAGACTCAGACGTCAAGGTTAGATTTCAGAAAAGGAGATTTTGAGGGATTCAGAAAGAGAATTTGAGGGATCCAATGGCTGGATATCCTTAAGGACAAAAATGTCCAGGAAGGATGGGAAATCTTGAAAAATGAAATTCTCAAAGCACAATTGTTAACAATTCCAAAAAGAGGGAAGAATAGGAAGCATTTAAGGAAACCAGGATGGATGAACACAGAACTTAAGCACATGCTAAAATGGAAGAAAGAAATATTTATAAAATGGTAAGAGGGAGGCATATCTAAAGAAGAATATAATGCTGTCTGCAGAACTTGCAGGGCACAAATCAGATTATCTAAAGCTGACAATGAATTGAGGCTTGCAAGAGATGTCAAAAGCAATAATAAAGGATTTTGGGGATATGTCAAAAGTAAAAGTCAAAGATGCTATAGGATTTTTACAGGATGAAAATGATGAAATGGTAAGAAAGGATGTTGAGAAGGCCAAACTTTTAAATTCCTATTTTGCATCTGTTTTCTGTCAGAAAGGAAATGTAACATCAACTGTTCTTCACTGTCCTATTAAGGGAATAGAAGAATCCAGGATATCTATAAACAGAGATATAGTGAGGAAACACTTAGCTAACCTAAATGAATTCAAGTCTCCAGGTCCAGATGAATTACACACCCAGAGTACTGAAGGAGATAGCAGAAGAATTTTTTTAACCCCTCTCCATAATGTTTGAAAAATCTTGGAGAACAGGAGAAGTCCCAGAAGACTGGAGAAGAGCAAATGTTGTTCCTATTTTCAAAAAGGGGAAGAAGGTGGACCCAGGAAACTATAGGCCGGTGAGTCTGACTTCTATACCAGGAAAGATCTTTGAACAAATTATTAAACAACATGTATGTAAGTACCTGGATAAGAATGAAGTGATTAAACAGAGTCAGCATGGGTTTGTAACTAATAAGTCATGTCAGACTAACTTAATTTCCTTCTATGACAGAATCACTGATTGGGTGGATCAACGAAATGCTGTAGATATAGTATATCTTGACTTCAGCAAACCATTTGACAAAGTATCTCACACAATCCTTATTGAAAAAATGGCTAAGTATGGAATGGACAAGGCAACTGTTAGGTGGATTCATAACTGGCTTAGTGATCGGACACAAAGAGTGGTCATAAGTGGCTGCACATCCAGTTGGATGAGTGTCTCAAGTGGGGTAATACAGGGCTCTGTCCTGGGCCCTGTATTGTTCAACATCTTTATCAACGATTTAAATGAAGGAATTAAGGGTAAACTGATTAAATTTGCTGATGACACAAAGCTTGGAGGGATAGCTAATACTAGAGAAGAGAGAGGATTCAAAAAGATATAAATAAACTGGAGCAGTGGGCAGCAACTAACAGAATGGTTTTTAACAGGGAAAAATGCAAAGTACTACATCTGGGCAATAAAAATGAAAAATGCATATGGAGAATGGGAGGAATAGGGCTAAGCAACAGCACATGTGAAAAAGACTTGGGTATACTAATAGATCACAGACTGAATATGAGTCAACAGTGTGATGCAGCAGCAAAAAAGGCAAATGCAATTCTAGGGTGTATTAACAGAAGCATACAGTCTAGATCAGGTGAAGTCATTATTGCCCACTACTCCTCTTTGCTCAGACCTCATCTGGAATACTGTGTCCAGTTTTGGGCGCCACATTTTAAAAAAGACATCAACAAACTGGAGCAAGT
This sequence comes from Dendrobates tinctorius, assembly GCF_039654945.1. Classification (NCBI taxonomy): domain Eukaryota; kingdom Metazoa; phylum Chordata; class Amphibia; order Anura; family Dendrobatidae; genus Dendrobates; species Dendrobates tinctorius. The sequence continues at coordinate 34,434,941 of NW_027361711.1, forward strand.
TCAGAAAAGAGCGAACTGAATGGTGACCGGTCTGCAAACCCTGTCTTATGAGGAAAGGTTGCAGGATTTGGGAATATTTAGCTTGCAGAAGAGAAGACTGAGAGGAGACTTAATAGCTGTCCACTAATATCTCAATGGCTGTCACATTGTAGAAGGATCATCTTTATTCTCATTTGCACAAGGAAAGACTAGGAGCAATGGGATGAAATTTAATGGGAGGAGACACAGATTAGATATTAGAAAAAACTTTTTGACAGTTAGAGTGATCAATGAGTGGAACAGGCTGCCACGAGAGGTGTTGAGTTCTCCTTCAATAGAAGTCTTCAAACAGAGGCTGGACAGACATCTGTCTGGGATGATTTAGCGAATCCTGCGTTGAGCAGGGGGTTGGACCAGATGACCCAGGAGGTCCCTTCCAACTCTACGATTCTATGATGATTCTATGATGATTCTATTCTATGATGATTCTATGATGGACCATTTGACATTAAATTCTACTGCTGGGAGCCATAATGAGTGAGTTAAATTTAACAAAATTAATATCCAAACATAAATAAACCAATTTAATAAGTATAAAACAAGTCATTTCTAAAGCGCATGCCATGGGAAATTTGTGTTTAGCTGCAAAATCCAATACGCCTCACATAGCGCACATTGTTTTTGCCAGTTTCCCCCTCTAGCCGGACTATCTACCCTTTTGATGCCATAGCTGGGAAATATCACCTTTATGCGCGGCACAAAAATGTTTAACTGCACCTGAAAAACTAGCGTTATTGCTATTGATATTAGAGACATGCTGTCATGCTGGATGAGGGAGAAGCCTGGTGTACAACAATGGAAAGTGGGTGGGGGAGCTCAAACACTAGGAAAGGGGGAAATGGAGACTCCTAGGCAGATCTGACAACACCCTGTCTGTACTATTGTCCTTAAATAGGTTCCGCACTTATTGCTGAGCACGAACGTAATCCCTGGCTGCCCCTAGTGATAGACCCTGGATTGGATGGGGGAGGCACTAGTCAGCCCTCACTGCAACTAAAGACAAAGCAAGAGGGCAAATGAGGGAATATTCTTAGCTTGAGATGACACAAGAGAGCTCATGCCAACAATCCTCCAAGAGGCTCCAAGAATAAGGTAGGCGAATTCAGACAGAAGTAAATAGAGCTATCACCGGCACTTTGCTGAAGCGACTAAAGGTATTTAAACATCCATCAAGAGTGTGTTAATTAGCAGCAGACAGTGGAGACCACTGATAGATACTAGGGGAGAAGGATATCACTCCACAGCACAGATGCAAGATCCAGAATGTGCCTGCAGAGCAAAGCGCAATGACCTTCTACCACCGGATCCAGACTTACTCAGCTATTCTTTTTTTCAATTTTCTTGTGGTATGTCCAATGTATTGGAGATTGCAGCAGATGCGATAAATGACATAATTGGAATTACAATTCATAAATGATTTGATGTGGTATGGTGTGCCATTGGATGAATGAAATGTGCTTTCTATGCACTGCTAAGGAACATGCAGAGCAACGGTTTGCAGAGCAACGAAAGAAACCAGTGATTGATAGCCATGACATAGATGTTTTAGGGCTGCGATGGAGACTTGGTTATAGTAAATCACCAAGTGAATGGCCCTTTCCAGCTACACATTTGATGAATGCTTCAGTAATAGTGCAAAGAGTATCATCTTGGTTCACAATGGGTACGTATTTTACTACAATGTTTTTAATATTGTGAAACTGGGGACTGAAGGCAGTGGTGAAAGACACAGAGGAGGAAGAAAAGGACCTGTTATCGGCAAGAGCCTTGTATAGGTGTGCTCCACTTGTTCAAAGAGTGTTTGATGTTGAATTTACTGTAACCCCTATTAAGAAGTCTGTGTGATTGATGACAGAACTCTCTGTCAAAAAACTGTCACTGCTGGAAGATATTCTTTTAGCTTGAATAAATTCCCCTTTGAGAACGGCGTGAATCGTGTTTTTAGGATGGGAGCTTGAGGACAGTAAAAGAGGGTTCCCAGCAGTGCTTTTATGGTATAGGGAAGATTCAACTCTATTAGTGGCAATTAATACAAAATCCCAGACGCAGAGATCATCACAAACAGCGGTGATTACTTAGTACTGAACGCAACCTACAGGCATTAGCCCAAGGAAAACTCCAATATATATAGACAAAAGCAAAGAAAGAAGGGAGTCTATATCCACTTATAAAATTCCATTATTATTTATTGGTACTCACAGAATACTGTATAAAAATCCATAGACAAAATTACACAACCACATGTGTGACAAATGCATTACAAAGAGACCAAGGTGCAACTATGTGCAGGGTCACCTAACAGTAAGCATAATTAGCATATCTACAGCAAGTGCCATTATCTCCCAGAGGCCCCATAGGATACTGAATAGCATAAGTGAAGTAATCCTCCAGTGAGGTGTGAATTTCAAACAAGTGCCCTGCTACCAGTCCTCAGGTCATAACCTCCATATCATTTCGCATAACGTAAGTTACATTAATTTGAATTGAGGTAGGATATGAAGGCCTGATATATGAATATGTT